>NW_026988501.1:0-1200000 GCF_030222135.1 Aotus nancymaae | reverse complement strand
TGAATCTATGTTGAGATTCAGCGAGTCAGAAACACGTTTCTTCTAGGAGCTGCGTTGGTATATTCCCCAGTGAATGGGACCATAGGCTCTACAGAGAAATATCGGCTACTGAAACCAAAACGGAGCTATCTAACTGAATGGTTTTCAATGTGTGCATTCAACTGACAGAGCTAAACTCCCGTGTGCATTCAGCGGTTTGCAAACCCTTTCTGTACAGAGTCCCCAAACCGGTATTTCCAGCTCAATGCCGGCATACGTAGTAAACCGCAGTAAACTTCGTCTAAAACTCAGGGGAAACGTTTCCTTGAAACTGCTCTGCTGTGTGTTCATTCACCTAAGAGAGTTGAATCTATGTTGAGATTCAGCGAGTCAGAAACACCTTTCTTCTAGGAGCTGCGGTGGGATATTCCCGAGGGAATGGGACCATAGACTGTACAGAGAAATATCTGCTCCTAAAGACAAAACGGAGCTATCTAACTGAATGGTTGTCAATGTGTGCATTCAACTGACAGAGTTAAACTCACGTGTGCATTCAGCCGTTTTCAAACCCTTTCTGTGCAGAATCCCAAAACCGGTATTTCCAGCCGAATGCCGGCATACGTACTAAACCGCAGTAAACATCGTGTAAAACTCAGGAGAAACGAGTCCCTGAAACTGCTCTGCTGTGCGTTCGTTCACCTAAGAGAGTTGAATCTATGTTGAGATTCAGGGAGTCAGAAACACGTTTCTTCTAGGAGCTGCGTTGGGATATTCCCGAGTGAATGGGACCATAGGCTGTACAGAGAAATATCTGCTCCGAAAACCAAAACGGAGCTATCTAACTCAATGGTTGTCAATGCGTGTATTCAACTGACAGAGTTAAACTCACGTGTGGATTCAGCGGTTTGCACACCTTTTCTGTGCAGAATCCCAAAACCGGTATTTCCAGCCCAATGCTGGCATACGTACTAAACCGCAGTAAACTTCGTCTAAAACTCAGGAGAAACGTTTCCTTGAAACTGCTCTGCTGTGTGTTTGTTCACATAAGAGAGTTGAATCTATTTTGATATTCAGCGAGTCAGAAACACGTTTCTTCTAGGAGCTGCGTTGGGATATTCCCGAGTGAATGGGACCATAGGCTGTACAGAGAAATATCTGCTCCAAAAACCAAAACGGAGCTATCTAACTGAATGGTTGTCAATGTGTGCATTCAACTGACAGAGTTAAACTCACGTGTGGATTCAGCCGTTTGCAAACCGTTTCTGTGCAGAATCCCAAAACCGGTATTTCCAGCCCAATGCCGGAATACGAACTAAACCGCAGTAAACTTCGTTTAAAACTCAGGAGAAACGTTTCCTTGAAACTGCTCTGCTGTGCGTTCGTTCACTTAAGAGAGTTGAATCTATGTTGAGATTCAGCGAGTCAGAAACACGTTTCTTCTAGGAGCTGCGTTGGGATATTCCCGAGTGAATGGGACCAAAGGCTGTACAGAGAAATATCTGCTCCTAAAACCAACACGGAGCTATCTAACTGAATGGTGGTGAATGGGTGCATTCAACTGACAGAGTTAAACTCACGGGTGGATTCAGCGGTTTGCAAACCCTTTCTGTGCAGAATCCCAAAACCGGTATTTCCAGCCCAATGCCGGCATACGTGCTAAACCGCAGTAAACTTCGTCTAAAACTCAGGAGAAACGTTTCCTTGAAACTGCTCTGCTGTGCGTTCGTTCATCTAAGAGAGGTGAATCTATGTTGAGATTCAGCGAGTCAGAAACACGTTTCTTCCAGGAGCTGCGTTCGGATATTCCCGAGTGAATGGGACCATAGGCTGTACAGAGAAATATCTGCTCCTAAAACCAAAACGGAGCTATCTAACTGAATGGTTATCAACGTGTGCATTCAACTGACAGAGTTAAACTCTCGTGTGGATTCAGCGGTTTGCAAACCCTTTCTGTGCAGAATCCCAAAACCGGTATTTGCATCCCAATGCTGGCATACGTACTAAACCGCAGTAAACTTCGTCTAAAACTCAGGAGAAACGTTTCCTTGAAACTGCTCTGCTGTGCGTAAGTTCACCTAAGAGAGTTGAATCTATGTTGAGATTCAGCGAGTCAGAAACACGTTTCTTCTAGGAGCTACGTTGGGATATTCCCGAGTGAATGGGACCATAGGCTGTACAGAGAAATATCTGCTCCAAAAATCAAAACAGAGCTATCTAACTGAATGGTTGTCAATGTGTGCATTCAATTGACAGAGTTAAACTCACGTGTGCATTCAGCCGTTTGCAAACCCTTTCTGTGCAGAATCCCAAAACCGGTATTTCCAGCTCAATGCCGGCATACGTACTAAACCGCAGTAAACATCGTCTAAAACTCAGGAGAAACTTGTCCCTGAAACTGCTCTGCTGTGCGTTCGTTCACCTAAGAGAGTTGAATCTATGTTGAGATTCAGCGAGTCAGAAACACGTTTCTTCTAGGAGCTGCGTTGGGATATTCCCGAGTGAATGGGACCATAGGCTGTACAGAGAAATATCGGCTACTAAAACCAAAACGGAGCTATCTAACTGAATGGTTTTCAATGTGTACATTCAACTGACAGAGCTAAACTCATGTGTGCATTCAGCGGTTTGCAAACCCTTTCTGTACAGAGTCCCCAAACCGGTATTTCCAGCCCAATGCCGGCATACGTACTAAACCGCAGTAAACTTCGTCTAAAACTCAGGAGAAACGTTTCCTTGAAACTGCTCTGCTGTGCGTTCGTTCACCTAGGAGAGTTGAATCTATGTTGATATTCAGCGAGTCAGAAACACGTTTCTTCTAGGAGCTGCGTTGGGATATTCCCGTGTGAATGGGACCATAGGCAGTACAGAGAAATATCTGCTCCTAAAACCAAAACGGAGCTATCTAACTGAAAGGTTTTCAATGTGTGCATTCAACTGACAGAGTTAAACTCACGTGTGATTTCAGCGGTTTGCAAACCCTTTCTGTGCAGAATCCCAAAACCGGTATTTCAAGCCCAATGACGGCGTACGTACTAAACCGCAGTAAACTTCGTCTAAAACTCAGGAGAAACGTTTCCTTGAAACTGCTCTGCTGTGCGTTCGTTCACCTAAGAGAGTTGAATCTATGTTGAGATTCAGAGAGTCAGAAACACGTTTCTTCTAGGAGCTGCGTTGGGATATTCCTGAGTGAATGGGACCATAGGCTGTACAGAGAAATATCTGCTCCTAAAACCAAAACGGAGCTATCTAACTGAATGGTTGTCAATGTGTGCATTCAACTGACAGAGTTAAACTTACGTGTGGTTTCAGCGGTTGGCAAACACTTTCTGTGCTGAATCGCAAAACCGGTATTTCCAGCCCAATGCCGGCATACGTACTAAAAAGCAGGAAACTTCGTCTAAAACTGAGGAGAAACGTTTCCTTGAAACTGCTCTGCTGTGCGTGCGTTCACCTAAGAGAGTTGAATCTATGTTGAGATTCAGCGAGTCAGAAACACGTTTCTTCTAGGAGCTGCGTTGGGATATTCCCGAGTGAATGGGACCATAGGCTGTACAGAGAAATATCTGCTCCTAAAACCAAAACGGAGCTTTCTAACTGAATGGTTGTCAATGTGTGCATTCAACTGACAGAGTTAAACTCATGTGTGAATTCAGCCGTTTGAAAACCGTTTCTGTGCAGAATCCCAAAATCGGTATTTCCAGCCCAATGCCGTAATACGAACTAAACCGCAGTAAACTTCGTTTAAAACTCAGGAGAAACGTTTCCGTGAAACTGCTCTGCTGTGCGTTCGTTCACCTGAGAGAGTTGAATCTATGTTGAGATTCAGCGAGTCAGAAACACGTTTCTTCTAGGAGCTGCGTTGGGATATTCCCGAGTGAATGGGACCAAAGGCTGTACAGAGAAATATCTGCTCCTAAAACCAAAACGGAGCTATCTAACTGAATGGTGGTGAATGTGTGCATTCAACTGGCAGAGTTAAACTCATGTGTGAATTCAGCCGTTTGAAAACCGTTTCTGTGCAGAATCCCAAAATCGGTATTTCCAGCCCAATGCCGTAATACGAACTAAACCGCAGTAAACTTCGTTTAAAACTCAGGAGAAACGTTTCCGTGAAACTGCTCTGCTGTGCGTTCGTTCACCTGAGAGAGTTGAATCTATGTTGAGATTCAGCGAGTCAGAAACACGTTTCTTCTAGGAGCTGCGTTGGGATATTCCCGAGTGAATGGGACCAAAGGCAGTACAGAGAAATATCTGCTCCTAAAACCAAAACGGAGCTATCTAACTGAAAGGTTTACAATGTGTGCATTCAACTGACAGAGTTAAACTAACGTGTGGATTCAGCGGTTTGCAAACCCTTTCTGTGCAGAATCCCAAAAGCGGTATTTCCAGACCAATGACGGCATACGTACTAAACCGCAGTAAATTTCATCTAAAACTCAGGAGAAACGTTTCCTTGAAACTGCTCTGCTGTTCGTTCGTTCACCTCAGAGAGTTGAATCCATGTTGAGATTCAGCGAGTCAGAAACACGTTTCTTCTAGGAGCTGCGTTGGGATATTCCCGAGTGAATGGGACCATAGGCTGTACAGAGAAATATCTGCTCCTAAAACCAAAACGGAGCTATCTAACTGAATGGTTGTCAATGTGTGCATTCAACTGACAGTGTTAAACTCACGTGTGCATTCAGCCATTTGCAAACCCTTTCTGTGCAGAATCCCAAAACCGGTATTTCCAGCCCAATGCTGGCATACGTACTAAACCGCAGTAAACTTCGTCTAAAACTCAGGAGAAACGTTTCCTTGAAACTGCTCTGCTATGCGTAAGTTCACCTAAGAGAGTTGAATCTATGTTGAGATTCAGAGAGTCAGAAACACGTTTCTTCTAGGAGCTGCGTTGGGATATTCCTGAGTGAATGGGACCATAGGCTGTACAGAGAAATATCTGCTCCTAAAACCAAAACGGAGCTATCTAACTGAATGGTTGTCAATGTGTGCATTCAACTGACAGAGTTAAACTCACGTGTGGATTCAGCCGTTTGAAAACCGTTTCTGTGCAGAATCCCAAAACCGGTATTTCCAGCCCAATGCCGGAATACGAACTAAACCGCAGTAAACTTCGTTTAAAACTCAGGAGAAACGTTTCCGTGAAACTGCTCTGCTGTGCGTTCGTTAACCTAAGAGAGTTGAATCTATGTTGAGATTCAGCGAGTCAGAAACACGTTTCTTCTAGGAGCTGCGTTGGGATATTCCCGAGTGAATGGGACCAAAGGCTGTACAGAGAAATATCTGCTCCTAAAACCCAAACGGAGCCATCTACCTGAATGCTAGTGAATGTGTGCATTCAACTGACAGAGTTAAACTCACGTGTGCATTCATCCGTTTGAAAACCCTTTCTGTGCAGAATCCCAAAACCGGTATTTCCAGCCCAATGCCGGCATACGTACTAAACCGCAGTAAACATCGTCTAAAACTCAGGAGAAACTTGTCCCTGAAACTGCTCTGCTGTGCGTTCGTTCACCTAAGAGAGTTGAATCTATGTTGAGATTCAGCGAGTAAGAAACACGTTTATTCTAGGAGCTGCGTTGGGATAATCCCGAGTGAATGGGACCATAGGCTCTACAGAGAAATATCGGCTACTAAAACCAAAACGGAGCTATCTAACTGAATGGTTTTCAATGTGTGCATTCAACTGACAGAGTTAAACTCACGTGTGGATTCAGCGGTTTGCAAACCCTTTCTGTACAGAGTCCCCAAACCGGTATTTCCAGCCCAATGCCGGCATACGTACTAAACCGCAGTAAACTTCGTCTAAAACTCAGGGGAAACGTTTCCTTGAAACTGCTCTGCTGTGCGTTCGTTCACCTAGGAGAGTTGAATCTATCTTGATATTCAGCGAGTCAGAAACACGTTTCTTCTAGGAGCTGCGTTGGGATATTCCCGTGTGAATGGGACCATAGGCAGTACAGAGAAATATCTGCTCCTAAAACCAAAACGGAGCTATCTAACTGAAAGATTTTCACTGTGTGCATTCAACTGACAGAGTTAAACTCACGTGTGGATTCAGCGGTTTGCAAACCCTTTCTGTGCAGAATCCCAAAAGCGGTATTTCCAGACCAATGACGGCATACGTACTAAACCGCAGTAAACTTCGTCTAAAACTCAGGAGAAACGTTTCCTTGAAACTGCTCTGCTGTGCGTTCGTTCACCTCAGAGAGTTGAATCCATGTTGAGATTCATCGAGTCAGAAACACGTTTCTTCTAGGAGCTGCTTTGGGATATTCCCGAGTGAATGGGACCAAAGGCTGTACAGAGAAATATCTGCTCCTAAAACCAAAACGGAGCTATCTAACTGAATGGTGGTGAATGTGTGCATTCAACTGACAGAGTTAAACTCACGTGTGGATTCAGCGGTTTGCAAACCCTTTCTGTGCAGAATCCCAAAACCGGTATTTCCAGCCCAATGCCGGCATACGTACTAAACCGCAGTAAACTTCGTCTAAAACTCAGGAGAAACGTTTCCTTGAAACTGCTCTGCTGTGCGTTCGTTCACCAAAGAGAGGTGAATCTATGTTGAGATTCAGCGAGTCAGAAACACGTTTCTTCTAAGAGCTGCGTTGGGATATTCCCGAGTGAATGGGACCATAGGCTGTACAGAGAAATATCTGCTCCTAAAACCAAAACGGAGCTATCTAACTGAATGGTTATCAATGTGTGCATTCAACTGACAGAGTTAAACTCACGTGTGCATTCAGCCGTTTGCAAACCCTTTCTGTACAGTATCCCCAAACCGGTATTTCCAGCCCAATGCCGGCATACGTACTAAACCGCAGTAAACTTCGTCTAAAACTCAGGGGAAACGTTTCCTTGAAACTGGCCTGCTGTGCGTTCGTTCAACTAAGAGAGTTGAATCTATGTTGATATTCAGCGAGTCAGAAACACGTTTCTTCTAGGAGCTGCGTTGGGATATTCCCGTGTGAATGGGACCATAGGCTGTGCAGAGAAATATCTGCTCCGAAAACCAAAACGGAGCTATCTAACTCAATGGTTGTCAATGCGTGTATTCAACTGACAGAGTTAAACTCACGTGTGGATTCAGCGGTTTGCACACCTTTTCTGTGCAGAATCCCAAAACCGGTATTTCCAGCCCAATGCTGGCATACGTACTAAACCGCAGTAAACTTCGTCTAAAACTCAGGAGAAACGTTTCCTTGAAACTGCTCTGCTGTGTGTTTGTTCACATAAGAGAGTTGAATCTATTTTGATATTCAGCGAGTCAGAAACACGTTTCTTCTAGGAGCTGCGTTGGGATATTCCCGAGTGAATGGGACCATAGGCTGTACAGAGAAATATCTGCTCCAAAAACCAAAACGGAGCTATCTAACTGAATGGTTGTCAATGTGTGCATTCAACTGACAGAGTTAAACTCACGTGTGGATTCAGCCGTTTGCAAACCGTTTCTGTGCAGAATCCCAAAACCGGTATTTCCAGCCCAATGCCGGAATACGAACTAAACCGCAGTAAACTTCGTTTAAAACTCAGGAGAAACGTTTCCTTGAAACTGCTCTGCTGTGCGTTCGTTCACTTAAGAGAGTTGAATCTATGTTGAGATTCAGCGAGTCAGAAACACGTTTCTTCTAGGAGCTGCGTTGGGATATTCCCGAGTGAATGGGACCAAAGGCTGTACAGAGAAATATCTGCTCCTAAAACCAACACGGAGCTATCTAACTGAATGGTGGTGAATGGGTGCATTCAACTGACAGAGTTAAACTCACGGGTGGATTCAGCGGTTTGCAAACCCTTTCTGTGCAGAATCCCAAAACCGGTATTTCCAGCCCAATGCCGGCATACGTGCTAAACCGCAGTAAACTTCGTCTAAAACTCAGGAGAAACGTTTCCTTGAAACTGCTCTGCTGTGCGTTCGTTCATCTAAGAGAGGTGAATCTATGTTGAGATTCAGCGAGTCAGAAACACGTTTCTTCCAGGAGCTGCGTTCGGATATTCCCGAGTGAATGGGACCATAGGCTGTACAGAGAAATATCTGCTCCTAAAACCAAAACGGAGCTATCTAACTGAATGGTTATCAACGTGTGCATTCAACTGACAGAGTTAAACTCTCGTGTGGATTCAGCGGTTTGCAAACCCTTTCTGTGCAGAATCCCAAAACCGGTATTTGCATCCCAATGCTGGCATACGTACTAAACCGCAGTAAACTTCGTCTAAAACTCAGGAGAAACGTTTCCTTGAAACTGCTCTGCTGTGCGTAAGTTCACCTAAGAGAGTTGAATCTATGTTGAGATTCAGCGAGTCAGAAACACGTTTCTTCTAGGAGCTACGTTGGGATATTCCCGAGTGAATGGGACCATAGGCTGTACAGAGAAATATCTGCTCCAAAAATCAAAACAGAGCTATCTAACTGAATGGTTGTCAATGTGTGCATTCAATTGACAGAGTTAAACTCACGTGTGCATTCAGCCGTTTGCAAACCCTTTCTGTGCAGAATCCCAAAACCGGTATTTCCAGCTCAATGCCGGCATACGTACTAAACCGCAGTAAACATCGTCTAAAACTCAGGAGAAACTTGTCCCTGAAACTGCTCTGCTGTGCGTTCGTTCACCTAAGAGAGTTGAATCTATGTTGAGATTCAGCGAGTCAGAAACACGTTTCTTCTAGGAGCTGCGTTGGGATATTCCCGAGTGAATGGGACCATAGGCTGTACAGAGAAATATCGGCTACTAAAACCAAAACGGAGCTATCTAACTGAATGGTTTTCAATGTGTACATTCAACTGACAGAGCTAAACTCATGTGTGCATTCAGCGGTTTGCAAACCCTTTCTGTACAGAGTCCCCAAACCGGTATTTCCAGCCCAATGCCGGCATACGTACTAAACCGCAGTAAACTTCGTCTAAAACTCAGGAGAAACGTTTCCTTGAAACTGCTCTGCTGTGCGTTCGTTCACCTAGGAGAGTTGAATCTATGTTGATATTCAGCGAGTCAGAAACACGTTTCTTCTAGGAGCTGCGTTGGGATATTCCCGTGTGAATGGGACCATAGGCAGTACAGAGAAATATCTGCTCCTAAAACCAAAACGGAGCTATCTAACTGAAAGGTTTTCAATGTGTGCATTCAACTGACAGAGTTAAACTCACGTGTGATTTCAGCGGTTTGCAAACCCTTTCTGTGCAGAATCCCAAAACCGGTATTTCAAGCCCAATGACGGCGTACGTACTAAACCGCAGTAAACTTCGTCTAAAACTCAGGAGAAACGTTTCCTTGAAACTGCTCTGCTGTGCGTTCGTTCACCTAAGAGAGTTGAATCTATGTTGAGATTCAGAGAGTCAGAAACACGTTTCTTCTAGGAGCTGCGTTGGGATATTCCTGAGTGAATGGGACCATAGGATGTACAGAGAAATATCTGCTCCTAAAACCAAAACGGAGCTATCTAACTGAATGGTTGTCAATGTGTGCATTCAACTGACAGAGTTAAACTTACGTGTGGTTTCAGCGGTTGGCAAACACTTTCTGTGCTGAATCGCAAAACCGGTATTTCCAGCCCAATGCCGGCATACGTACTAAAAAGCAGGAAACTTCGTCTAAAACTGAGGAGAAACGTTTCCTTGAAACTGCTCTGCTGTGCGTGCGTTCACCTAAGAGAGTTGAATCTATGTTGAGATTCAGCGAGTCAGAAACACGTTTCTTCTAGGAGCTGCGTTGGGATATTCCCGAGTGAATGGGACCATAGGCTGTACAGAGAAATATCTGCTCCTAAAACCAAAACGGAGCTTTCTAACTGAATGGTTGTCAATGTGTGCATTCAACTGACAGAGTTAAACTCATGTGTGAATTCAGCCGTTTGAAAACCGTTTCTGTGCAGAATCCCAAAATCGGTATTTCCAGCCCAATGCCGTAATACGAACTAAACCGCAGTAAACTTCGTTTAAAACTCAGGAGAAACGTTTCCGTGAAACTGCTCTGCTGTGCGTTCGTTCACCTGAGAGAGTTGAATCTATGTTGAGATTCAGCGAGTCAGAAACACGTTTCTTCTAGGAGCTGCGTTGGGATATTCCCGAGTGAATGGGACCATAGGCTGTACAGAGAAATATCTGCTCCTAAAACCAAAACGGAGCTATCTAACTGAATGGTGGTGAATGTGTGCATTCAACTGGCAGAGTTAAACTCATGTGTGAATTCAGCCGTTTGAAAACCGTTTCTGTGCAGAATCCCAAAATCGGTATTTCCAGCCCAATGCCGTAATACGAACTAAACCGCAGTAAACTTCGTTTAAAACTCAGGAGAAACGTTTCCGTGAAACTGCTCTGCTGTGCGTTCGTTCATCTAAGAGAGGTGAATCTATGTTGAGATTCAGCGAGTCAGAAACACGTTTCTTCTAGGAGCTGCCTTGGGATATTCCCGAGTGAATGGGACCATAGGCTGTACAGAGAAATATCTGCTCCTAAAACCAAAACGGAGCTATCTAACTGAATGGTTATCAACGTGTGCATTCAACTGACAGAGTTAAACTCACGTGTGGATTCAGCGGTTTGCAAACTCTTTCTGTGCAGAATCCCAAAACCGGTATTTCCAGCCCAATGCCGGCATACGTACTAAACCGCAGTAAACTTCGTCTAAAACTCAGGAGAAACGTTTCCTTGAAACTGCTCTGCTGTGCGTTCGTTCACCTAAGAGAGTTGAATCTATGTTGAGATTCAGCGAGTCAGAAACACGTTTCTTCTAGGAGCTGCGTTGGGATATTCCCGTGTGAATGGGACCATAGGCTGTACAGAGAAATATCTGCTCCAAAAATCAAAACAGAGCTATCTAACTGAATGGTTGTCAATGTGTGCATTCAACTGACAGAGTTAAACTCACGTGTGCATTCAGCCGTTTGCAAACCCTTTCTGTGCAGAATCCCAAAACCGGTATTTCCAGCTCAATGCCGGCATACGTACTAAACTGCAGTAAACATCGTCTAAAACTCAGGAGAAACTTGTCCCTGAAACTGCTCTGCTGTGCGTTCGTTCACCTAAGAGAGATGAATCTATGTTGAGATTCAGCGAGTCAGAAACACGTTTCTTCTAGGAGCTGCGTTGGGATATTCCCGAGTGAATGGGACCATAGGCTGTACAGAGAAATATCTGATCCTAAAACCAAAACGGAGCTTTCTAACTGAATGGTGGTCAATGTGTGCATTCAACTGACAGAGATAAACTCACGTGCGTATTCAGCGGTTTGCAAACCCTTTCTGTGCAGAATCCCAAAACCGGTATTTCCTGCCCAATGCCGGCATACGTACTAAACCGCAGTAAACTTCGTCTAAAACTCAAGAGAAACGTTTCCTTGAAACTGCTCTGATGTGCGTTCGTTCACGTAAGAGAGTTGAATCTATGTTGAGATTCAGCGAGTCAGAAACACGTTTCTTCTAGGAGCTGCGTTGGGATATTCCCGAGTGAATGGGACCATAGGCTGTACAGAGAAATATCTGCTCCTAAAACCAAAACGGAGCTATCTAACTGAATGGTTGTCAATGTGTGCATTCAACTGACAGTGTTAAACTCACGTGTGGATTCAGCGGTTTGCAAACCCTTTCTGTGCAGAATCCCAAAACCGGTATTTGCAGCCCAATGCTGGCATACGTACTAAACCGCAGTAAACTTCGTCTAAACCTCAGGAGAAACGTTTCCTTGAAACTGCTCTGCTGTGCGTAAGTTCACCTAAGAGAGTTGAATCTATGTTGAGATTCAGCGAGTCAGAAACACGTTTCTTCTAGGAGCTGCGTTGGGATATTCCCGAGTGAATGGGACCATAGGCTGTACAGAAAAATATCTGCTTCTAAAACCAGAACGGAGCTATCTAACTGAATGGTTGTCAATGTGTGCATTCAGCTGACAGAGTTAAACTCACGTGTGGATTCAGTCGTTTGAAAACCCTTTCTGTGCAGAATCCCAAAACCGGTATTTCCAGCCCAATGCCGGAATACGAATTAAACCGCAGTAAACTTCGTTTAAAACTCAGGAGAAACGTTTCCTTGAAACTGCTCTGCTGTGCATTCGTTCAGCTAAGAGAGTTGAATCTATGTTGAGATTCAGCGAGTCAGAAACACGTTTCTTCTAGGAGCTGCGTTGGGATATTCCCGAGTGAATGGGAACAAAGGCTGTACAGAGAAATATCTGCTCCTAAAACCAAAACGGAGCTATCTAACTGAATGGTGGTGAATGTGTGCATTCAACTGACAGAGTTAAACTCACGTGTGGATTCAGCGGTTTGCAAACCCTTTCTGTGCAGAATCCCAAAACCGGTATTTCCAGGCCAATGCCGGCATACGTACTAAACCGCAGTAAACTTTGTCTAAAACTCAGGAGAAACGTTTCCTTGAAACTGCTCTGCTGTGCGCTCGTTCACCTAAGAGAGGTGAATCTATGTTGAGATTCAGCGAGTCAGAAACACGTTTCTTCTAGGAGCTGCGTTGGGATATTCCCGAGTGAATGGGACCATTGGCTGTACAGAGAAATATCTGCTCCTAAAACCAAAACGGAGCTATCTAACTGAATGGTTATCAATGTGTGCATTCAACTGACAGAGTTAAACTCACGTGTGGATTCAGCGGTTTGCAAACCCTTTCTGTGCAGAATCCCAAAACCGGTATTTGCATCCCAATGCTGGCATACGTACTAAACCGCAGTAAACGTCGTCTAAAACTCAGGAGAAACGTTTCCTTGAAACTGCTCTGCTGTGCGTAAGTTCACCTAAGAGAGTTGAATCTATGTTGAGATTCAGCGAGTCAGAAACACGTTTCTTCTAGGAGCTGCGTTGGGATATTCCCGAGTGAATGGGACCATAGGCTGTACAGAGAAATATCTGCTCCAAAAACCAAAACAGAGCTATCTAACTGAATGGTTGTCAATGTGTGCATTCAACTGACAGAGTTAAACTCACGTGTGCATTCAGCCGTTTGCAAACCCTTGCTGTGCAGAATCCCAAAACCGGTATTTCCAGCCCAATGCCGACATACGTACTAAACCGCAGTAAACATCGTCTAAAACTCAGGAGAAACTTGTCCCTGAAACTGCTCTGCTGTGCGTTCGGTCACCTAAGAGAGTTGAATCTATGTTGAGATTCAGCGAGTCAGAAACACGTTTCTTCTAGGAGCTGCGTTGGGATATTCCCGAGTGAATGGGACCATAGGCTCTACAGAGAAATATCGGCTACTAAAACCAAAACGGAGCTATCTAACTGAATGGTTTTCAATGTGTGCATTCCACTGACAGAGATAAACTCACGTGTGGATTCAGCGGTTTGCAAACCCTTTCTGTACAGAGTCCCCAAACCGGTATTTCCAACCCAATGCCGGCATACGTACTAAACCGCAGTAAACTTCGTCTAAAACTCAGGAGAAACGTTTCCTTGAATCTGCTCTGCTGTGCGTTCGTTCACCTCAGAGAGTTGAATCTATGTTGACATTTAGAGAGTCAGAAACACGTTTCTTCTAGGAGCTGCGTTGGGATATTCCCGAGTGAATGGGACCATAGGCTGTACAGAGAAATATCTGCTCCTAAAACCAAAACGGAGCTATCTAACTGAATGGTTGTCAATGTGTGCATTCAACTGACAGAGTTAAACTTACGTGTGGTTTCAGCGGTTGGCAAACACTTTCTGTGCAGAATCGCAAAACCGGTATTTCCAGCCCAATGCCGGCATACGTACTAAACAGCAGGAAACTTCGTCTAAAACTGAGGAGAAACGTTTCCTTGAAACTGCTCTGCTGTGCGTGCGTTCACCTAAGAGAATTGAATCTATGTTGAGATTCAGCGAGTCAGAAACACGTTTCTTCTAGGAGCTGCGTTGGGATATTCCCGAGTGAATGGGACCATAGGCTGTACAGAGAAATATCTGCTCCTAAAACCAAAACGGAGCTATCTAACTGAATGTTTGACAATGTGTGCATTCAACTGACAGAGTTAAACTCACGTGTGGATTCAGCGGATTGCAAACCCTTTCTGGGCAGAATCCCAAAACCGGTATTTCCAGCCCAATGACGGCATACGTACTAAACCGAAGTAAACTTCGTCTAAAACTCATGAGAAACGTTTCCTTGAAACTGCTCTGCTGTGCGTTCGTTCACCTAAGAGAGTTGAATCTATGTTTAGATTCAGAGAGTCAGAAACTCGTTTCTTCTAGGAGCTGCGTTCGGATATTCCCGAGTGAATGGGACCATAGGCTGTACAGAGAAATATCTGATCCTAAAACCAAAACGGAGCTTTCTAACTGAATGGTGGTCAATGTGTGCATTCAACTGACAGAGATAAACTCACGTGCGTATTCAGCGGTTTGCAAACCCTTTCTGTGCAGAATCCCAAAACCGGTATTTCCTGCCCAATGCCGGCATACGTACTAAACCGCAGTAAACTTCGTCTAAAACTCAAGAGAAACGTTTCCTTGAAACTGCTCTGATGTGCGTTCGTTCACGTAAGAGAGTTGAATCTATGTTGAGATTCAGCGAGTCAGAAACACGTTTCTTCTAGGAGCTGCGTTGGGATATTCCCGAGTGAATGGGACCATAGGCTGTACAGAGAAATATCTGCTCCTAAAACCAAAACGGAGCTATCTAACTGAATGGTTATCAACGTGTGCATTCAACTGACAGAGTTAAACTGACGTGTGGATTCAGCGGTTTGCAAACTCTTTCTGTGCAGAATCCCAAAACCGGTATTTCCAGCCCAATGCCGGCATACGTACTAAACCGCAGTAAACTTCGTCTAAAACTCAGGAGAAACGTTTCCTTGAAACTGCTCTGCTGTGCGTTCGTTCACCTAAGAGAGTTGAATCTATGTTGAGATTCAGCGAGTCCTAAACACGTTTCTTCTAGGAGCTGCGTTGGGATATTCCCGTGTGAATGGGACCATAGGCTGTACAGAGAAATATCTGCTCCAAAAATCAAAACAGAGCTATCTAACTGAATGGTTGTCAATGTGTGCATTCAACTGACAGAGTTAAACTCACGTGTGCATTCAGCCGTTTGCAAACCCTTTCTGTGCAGAATCCCAAAACCGGTATTTCCAGCTCAATGCCGGCATACGTACTAAACTGCAGTAAACATCGTCTAAAACTCAGGAGAAACTTGTCCCTGAAACTGCTCTGCTGTGCGTTCGTTCACCTAAGAGAGTTGAATCTATGTTGAGATTCAGCGAGTCAGAAACACGTTTCTTCTAGGAGCTGCGTTGGGATATTCCCGAGTGAATGGGACCATAGGCTGTACAGAGAAATATCGGCTACTAAAACCAAAATGGAGCTATCTAACTGAATGGTTTTCAATGTGTGCCTTCAACTGACAGAGCTAAACTCACGTGTGCATTCAGCGGTTTGCAAACCCTTTCTGTACAGAGTCCCCAAACCGGTATTTCCAGCCCAATGCCGGCATACGTACTAAACCGCAGTAAACTTCGTCTAAAACTCAGGGGAAACATTTCCTTGAAACTACTCTGCTGTGCGTTCTTTCACCTAGGAGAGTTGAATCTATGTTGATATTCAGCGAGTCAGAAACACGTTTCTTCTAGGAGCTGCGTTGGGATATTCCCGTGTGAATGGGACCATAGACAGTACAGAGAAATATCTGCTCCTAAAACCAAAACGGAGCTATCTAACTGAAAGGTTTTCAATGTGTGCATTCAACTGACAGAGTTAAACTCACGTGTGGATTCAGCGGTTTGCAAACCCTTTCTGTGCAGAATCCCAAAACTGGTATTTCAAGCCCAATGACGGCGTACGTACTAAACCGCAGTAAACTTCGTCTAAAACTCAGGAGAAACGTTTCCTTGAAACTGCTCTGCTGTGCGTAAGTTCACCTAAGAGAGTTGAATCTATGTTGAGATTCAGCGAGTCAGAAACACGTTTCTTCTATTAGCTGCGTTGGGATATTCCCGAGTGAATGGGACCATAGGCTGTACAGAGAAATATCTGCTCCTAAAACCAAAACGGAGCTCTCTAACTGAATGGTTATCAACGTGTGCATTCAACTGACAGAGTTAAACTCACGTGTGGATTCAGCGGTTTGCAAACCCTTTCTGTGCAGAATCCCAAAACCGGTATTTGCATCCCAATGCTGGCATACGTACTAAACCGCAGTAAACTTCGTCTAAAACTCAGGAGAAACGTTTCCTTGAAACTGCTCTGCTGTGCGTAAGTTCACCTAAGAGAGTTGAATCTATGTTGAGATTCAGCGAGTCAGAAACACGTTTCTTCTAGGAGCTGCGTTGGGATATTCCCGAGTGAATGGGACCATAGGCTGTACAGAGAAATATCTGCTCCTAAAACCAAAACGGAGCTATCTAACTGAAAGGTTTTCAATGTGTGCATTCAACTGACAGAGTTAAACTCACGTGTGGATTCAGCGGTTTGCAAACCCTTTCTGTGCAGAATCCCAAAACCGGTATTTCCAGCCCAATGACGGCATACGTACTAAACCGAAGTAAACTTCGTCTAAAACTCATGAGAAACGTTTCCTTGAAACTGCTCTGCTGTGCGTTCGTTCACCTAAGAGAGTTGAATCTATGTGTAGATTCAGAGAGTCAGAAACTCGTTTCTTCTAGGAGCTGCGTTCGGATATTCCCGAGTGAATGGGACCATAGGCTGTACAGAGAAATATCTGATCCTAAAACCAAAACGGAGCTTTCTAACTGAATGGTGGTCAATGTGTGCATTCAACTGACAGAGATAAACTCACGTGCGTATTCAGCGGTTTGCAAACCCTTTCTGTGCAGAATCCCAAAACCGGTATTTCCTGCCCAATGCCGGCATACGTACTAAACCGCAGTAAACTTCGTCTAAAACTCAAGAGAAACGTTTCCTTGAAACTGCTCTGATGTGCGTTCGTTCACGTAAGAGAGTTGAATCTATGTTGAGATTCAGCGAGTCAGAAACACGTTTCTTCTAGGAGCTGCGTTGGGATATTCCCGAGTGAATGGGACCATAGGCTGTACAGAGAAATATCTGCTCCTAAAACCAAAACGGAGGTATCTAACTGAATGGTTATCAACGTGTGCATTCAACTGACAGAGTTAAACTGACGTGTGGATTCAGCGGTTTGCAAACTCTTTCTGTGCAGAATCCCAAAACCGGTATTTCCAGCCCAATGCCGGCATACGTACTAAACCGCAGTAAACTTCGTCTAAAACTCAGGAGAAACGCTTCCTTGAAACTGCTCTGCTGTGCGTTCGTTCACCTAAGAGAGTTGAATCTATGTTGAGATTCAGCGAGTCCTAAACACGTTTCTTCTAGGAGCTGCGTTGGGATATTCCCGTGTGAATGGGACCATAGGCTGTACAGAGAAATATCTGCTCCAAAAATCAAAACAGAGCTATCTAACTGAATGGTTGTCAATGTGTGCATTCAACTGACAGAGTTAAACTCACGTGTGCATTCAGCCGTTTGCAAACCCTTTCTGTGCAGAATCCCAAAACCGGTATTTCCAGCTCAATGCCGGCATACGTACTAAACTGCAGTAAACATCGTCTAAAACTCAGGAGAAACTTGTCCCTGAAACTGCTCTGCTGTGCGTTCGTTCACCTAAGAGAGTTGAATCTATGTTGAGATTCAGCGAGTCAGAAACACGTTTCTTCTAGGAGCTGCGTTGGGATATTCCCGAGTGAATGGGACCATAGGCTGTACAGAGAAATATCGGCTACTAAAACCAAAATGGAGCTATCTAACTGAATGGTTTTCAATGTGTGCATTCAACTGACAGAGCTAAACTCACGTGTGCATTCAGCGGTTTGCAAACCCTTTCTGTACAGAGTCCCCAAACCGGTATTTCCAGCCCAATGCCGGCATACGTACTAAACCGCAGTAAACTTCGTCTAAAACTCAGGGGAAACATTTCCTTGAAACTACTCTGCTGTGCGTTCTTTCACCTAGGAGAGTTGAATCTATGTTGATATTCAGCGAGTCAGAAACACGTTTCTTCTAGGAGCTGCGTTGGGATATTCCCGTGTGAATGGGACCATAGACAGTACAGAGAAATATCTGCTCCTAAAACCAAAACGGAGCTATCTAACTGAAAGGTTTTCAATGTGTGCATTCAACTGACAGAGTTAAACTCACGTGTGGATTCAGCGGTTTGCAAACCCTTTCTGTGCAGAATCCCAAAACTGGTATTTCAAGCCCAATGACGGCGTACGTACTAAACCGCAGTAAACTTCGTCTAAAACTCAGGAGAAACGTTTCCTTGAAACTGCTCTGCTGTGCGTAAGTTCACCTAAGAGAGTTGAATCTATGTTGAGATTCAGCGAGTCAGAAACACGTTTCTTCTATTAGCTGCGTTGGGATATTCCCGAGTGAATGGGACCATAGGCTGTACAGAGAAATATCTGCTCCTAAAACCAAAACGGAGCTATCTAACTGAATGGTTATCAACGTGTGCATTCAACTGACAGAGTTAAACTCACGTGTGGATTCAGCGGTTTGCAAACCCTTTCTGTGCAGAATCCCAAAACCGGTATTTGCATCCCAATGCTGGCATACGTACTAAACCGCAGTAAACTTCGTCTAAAACTCAGGAGAAACGTTTCCTTGAAACTGCTCTGCTGTGCGTAAGTTCACCTAAGAGAGTTGAATCTATGTTGAGATTCAGCGAGTCAGAAACACGTTTCTTCTAGGAGCTGCGTTGGGATATTCCCGTGTGAATGGGACCATAGACAGTACAGAGAAATATCTGCTCCTAAAACCAAAACGGAGCTATCTAACTGAAAGGTTTTCAATGTGTGCATTCAACTGACAGAGTTAAACTCACGTGTGGATTCAGCGGTTTGCAAACCCTTTCTGTGTAGAATCCCAAAACCGGTATTTCAAGCCCAATGACGGCGTACGTACTAAACCGCAGTA
Source organism: Aotus nancymaae (assembly GCF_030222135.1). Classification (NCBI taxonomy): domain Eukaryota; kingdom Metazoa; phylum Chordata; class Mammalia; order Primates; family Aotidae; genus Aotus; species Aotus nancymaae. The sequence goes on along the minus strand of NW_026988501.1, from coordinate 1,181,152 downwards.
AACTTCGTCTAAAACTCAGGAGAAACGTTTCCTTGAAACTGCTCTGCTGTGCGTTCGTTCATCTAAGAGTGGTGAATCTATGTTGAGATTCAGCGAGTCAGAAACACGTTTCTTCTATTAGCTGCGTTGGGATATTCCCGAGTGAATGGGACCATAGGCTGTACAGAGAAATATCTGCTCCTAAAACCAAAACGGAGCTATCTAACTGAATGGTTATCAACGTGTGCATTCAACTGACAGAGTTAAACTCACGTGTGGATTCAGCGGTTTGCAAACCCTTTCTGTGCAGAATCCCAAAATCGGTATTTGCATCCCAATGCTGGCATACGTACTAAACCGCAGTAAACTTCGTCTAAAACTCAGGAGAAACGTTTCCTAGAAACTGCTCTGCTGTGCGTAAGTTCACCTAAGAGAGTTGAATCTATGTTGAGATTCAGCGAGTCAGAAACACGTTTCTTCTAGGATCTGTGTTGGGATATTCCCGAGTGAATGGGACCATAGGCTGTACAGAGAAATATCTGCTCCAAAAATCAAAACAGAGCTATCTAACTGAATGGTTGTCAATGTGTGCATTCAACTGACAGAGTTAAACTCACGTGTGCATTCAGCCGTTTGCAAACCCTTTCTGTGCAGAATCCCAAAACCGGTATTTCCAGCCCAATGCCGGCATACGTACTAAACCGCAGTAAACATCGTCTAAAACTCAGGAGAAACCTGTGCCTGAAACTGCTCTGCTGTGCGTTCGTTCACCTAAGAGAGTTGAATCTATTCAGCGAGTCAGAAACACGTTTCTTCTAGGAGCTGCGTTGGGATATTCCCGAGTGAATGGGACCATAGGTTGTACAGAGAAATATCGGCTACTAAAACCAAAACGGAGCTATCTAACTGAATGGTTTTCAATGTGTGCATTCAACTGACAGAGCTAAACTCACGTGTGCATTCAGCGGTTTGCAAACCCTTTCTGTACAGAGTCCCCAAACCGGTATTTCCAGCCCAATGACGGCATACGTACTAAACCGAAGTAAACTTCGTCTAAAACTCATGAGAAACGTTTCCTTGAAACTGCTCTGCTGTGCGTTCGTTCACCTAAGAGAGTTGAATCTATGTTTAGATTCAGAGAGTCAGAAACTCGTTTCTTCTAGGAGCTGCGTTCGGATATTCCCGAGTGAATGGGACCATAGGCTGTACAGAGAAATATCTGATCCTAAAACCAAAACGGAGCTTTCTAACTGAATGGTGGTCAATGTGTGCATTCAACTGACAGAGATAAACTCACGTGCGTATTCAGCGGTTTGCAAACCCTTTCTGTGCAGAATCCCAAAACCGGTATTTCCTGCCCAATGCCGGCATACGTACTAAACCGCAGTAAACTTCGTCTAAAACTCAAGAGAAACGTTTCCTTGAAACTGCTCTGATGTGCGTTCGTTCACGTAAGAGAGTTGAATCTATGTTGAGATTCAGCGAGTCAGAAACACGTTTCTTCTAGGAGCTGCGTTGGGATATTCCCGAGTGAATGGGACCATAGGCTGTACAGAGAAATATCTGCTCCTAAAACCAAAACGGATCTATGTAACTGAATGGTTGTCAATGTGTGCATTCAACTGACAGAGTTAAACTCACGTGTGCATTCAGCCGTTTTCAAACCCTTTCTGTGCAGAATCCCAAAACCGGTATTTCCAGCCGAATGCCGGCATACGTACTAAACCGCAGTAAACATCGTGTAAAACTCAGGAGAAACGTGTCCCTGAAACTGCTCTGCTGTGCGTTCGTTCACCTAAGAGAGTTGAACCTATGTTGAGATTCAGGGAGTCAGAAACACGTTTCTTCTAGCAGCTGCGTTGGGATATTCCCGAGTGAATGGGACCATAGGCTGTACAGAGAATTATCTGCTCCGAAAACCAAAACGGAGCTATCTAACTCAATGGTTGTCAATGCGTGTATTCAACTGACAGAGTTAAACTCACGTGTGGATTCAGCGGTTTGCACACCCTTTCTGTGCAGAATCTCAAAACCGGTATTTCCAGCCAAATGCCGGTATACGTACTAAACCGCAGTAAACTTCGTCTAAAACTCAGGAGAAACGTTTCCTTGAAACTGCTCTGCTGTGCGTTCGTTCATCTAAGAGAGGTGAATCTATGCTGAGATTCAGCGAGTCAGAAACACGTTTCTTCTAGGAGCTGCCTTGGGATATTCCCGAGTGAATGGGACCATAGGCTGTACAGAGAAATATCTGCTCCTAAAACCAAAACGGAGCTTTCTAACTGAATGGTTATCAACGTGTGCATTCAACTGACAGAGTTAAACTCACGTGTGGATTCAGCGGTTTGCAAACTCTTTCTGTGCAGAATCCCAAAACCGGTATTTCCAGCCCAATGCCGGCATACGTACTAAACCGCAGTAAACTTCGTCTAAAACTCAGGAGAAACGTTTCCTTGAAACTGCTCTGCTGTGCGTTCGTTCACCTAAGAGAATTGAATCTATGTTGAGATTCAGCGAGTCAGAAACACGTTTCTTCTAGGAGCTGCGTTGGGATATTCCCGTGTGAATGGGACCATAGGCTGTACAGAGAAATATCTGCTCCAAAAATGAAAACAGAGCTATCTAACTGAATGGTTGTCAATGTGTGCATTCAACTGACAGAGTTAAACTCACGTGTGCATTCAGCCGTTTGCAAACCCTTTCTGTGAGAATCCCAAAACCGGTATTTCCAGCTCAATGCCGGCATACGTACTAAACTGCAGTAAACATCGTCTAAAACTCAGGAGAAACGTGTCCCTGAAACTGCTCTGCTGTGCGTTCGTTCACCTAAGAGAGTTGAATCTATGTTGAGATTCAGCGAGTCAGAAACACGTTTCTTCTAGGAGCTGCGTTGGGATATTCCCGAGTGAATGGGACCATAGGCTGTACAGAGAAATATCTGCTCCTAAAACCAAAACGGAGCTATCTAACTGAATGGTTTTCAATGTGTGCATTCAACTGACAGAGCTAAACTCACGTGTGCATTCAGCGGTTTGCAAACCCTTTCTGTACAGAGTCCCCAAACCGGTATTTCCAGCCCAATGCCGGCATACGTACTAAACCGCAGTAAACTTCGTCTAAAACTCAGGAGAAACGTTTCCTTGAAACTGCTCTGCTGTGCGTTCGTTCACCTAGGAGAGTTGAATCTATGTTGATATTCAGCGAGTCAGAAACACGTTTCTTCTAGGAGCTGCGTTGGGATATTCCCGAGTGAATGGGACCATAGGCTGTACAGAGAAATATCTGCTCCGAAAACCAAAACGGAGCTATCTAACTCAATGGTTGTCAATGCGTGTATTCAACTGACAGAGTTAAACTCACGTGTGGATTCAGCGGTTTGCACACCCTTTCTGTGCAGAATCCCAAAACCGGTATTTCCAGCCCAATGCCGGTATACGTACTAAACCGCAGTAAACTTCGTCTAAAACTCAGGAGAAACGTTTCCTTGAAACTGCTCTGCTGTGCGTTCGTTCATCTAAGAGAGGTGAATCTATGCTGAGATTCAGCGAGTCAGAAACACGTTTCTTCTTGGAGCTGCCTTGGGATATTCCCGAGTGAATGGGACCATAGGCTGTACAGAGAAATATCTGCTCCTAAAACCAAAACGGAGCTATCTAACTGAATGGTTATCAACGTGTGCATTCAACTGACAGAGTTAAACTCACGTGTGGATTCAGCGGTTTGCAAACTCTTTCTGTGCAGAATCCCAAAACCGGTATTTCCAGCCCAATGCCGGCATACGTACTAAACCGCAGTAAACTTCGTCTAAAACTCAGGAGAAACGTTTCCTTGAAACTGCTCTGCTGTGCGTTCGTTCACCTAAGAGAATTGAATCTATGTTGAGATTCAGCGAGTCAGAAACACGTTTCTTCTAGGAGCTGCGTTGGGATATTCCCGTGTGAATGGGACCATAGGCTGTACAGAGAAATATCTGCTCCAAAAATCAAAACAGAGCTATCTAACTGAATGGTTGTCAATGTGTGCATTCAACTGACAGAGTTAAACTCACGTGTGCATTCAGCCGTTTGCAAACCCTTTCTGTGCAGAATCCCAAAACCGGTATTTCCAGCTCAATGCCGGCATACGTACTAAACTGCAGTAAACATCGTCTAAAACTCAGGAGAAACGTGTCCCTGAAACTGCACTGCTGTGCGTTCGTTCACCTAAGAGAGTTGAATCTATGTTGAGATTCAGCGAGTCAGAAACACGTTTCTTCTAGGAGCTGCGTTGGGATATTCCCGAGTGAATGGGACCATAGGCTGTACAGAGAAATATCGGCTACTAAAACCAAAACGGAGCTATCTAACTGAATGGTTTTCAATGTGTGCATTCAACTGACAGAGCTAAACTCACGTGTGCATTCAGCGGTTTGCAAACTCTTTCTGTACAGAGTCCCCAAACCGGTATTTCCAGCCCAATGCCGGCATACGTACTAAACCGCAGTAAACTTCGTCTAAAACTCAGGGGAAACGTTTCCTTGAAACTACTCTGCTGTGCGTTCTTTCACCTAGGAGAGTTGAATCTATGTTGATATTCAACGAGTCAGAAACACGTTTCTTCTAGGAGCTGCGTTGGGATATTCCCGTGTGAATGAGACCATAGACAGTACAGAGAAATATCTGCTCCTAAAACCAAAACGGAGCTATCTAACTGAAAGATTTTCAATGTGTGCATTCAACTGACAGAGTTAAACTCACGTGTGGATTCAGCGGTTTGCAAACCCTTTCTGTGCAGAATCCCAAAACCGGTATTTCCAGCCCAATGACGGCGTACGTACTAAAGCGCAGTAAACTTCGTCTAAAACTCAGGAGAAACGTTTCCTTGAAACTGCTCTGCTGTGCGTTCGTTCACCTAAGAGAGATGAATCTATGTTGAGATTCAGAGAGTCAGAAACACGTTTCTTCTAGGAGCTGCGTTGGGATATTCCCGAGTGAATGGGACCATAGGCTGTACAGAGAAATATCTGCTCCTAAAACCAAAACAGAGCTATCTAACTGAATGGTTGTCAATGTGTGCATTCAACTGACAGAGCTAAACTCACGTGTGGATTCAGCGGTTTGCAAACCCTTTCTGTACAGAATCCCAAAACCGGTATTTCCAGCCCAATGCCGGAAGACATACTAAACCGCAGTAAACTTCGTCTAAAACTCAGGAGAAACGTTTCCTTGAAACTGCTCTGCTGTGAGTTCGTTCACCTAGGAGAGTTGAATCTATGTTGATATTCAGCGAGTCAGAAACACGTTTCTTCTAGGAGCTGCGTTGGGATATTCCCGTGTGAATGGGACCATAGGCAGTACAGAGAAATATCTGCTCCTAAAACCAAAACGGAGCTATCTAACTGAAAGGTTTTCAATGTGTGCATTCAACTGACAGAGTTAAACTCACGTGTGATTTCAGCGGTTTGCAAACCCTTTCTGTGCAGAATCCCAAAACCGGTATTTCAAGCCCAATGACGGCGTACGTACTAAACCGCAGTAAACTTCGTCTAAAACTCAGGAGAAACGTTTCCTTGAAACTGCTCTGCTGTGTGTTTGTTAACATAAGAGAGTTGAATCTATTTTGATATTCAGCGAGTCAGAAACACGTTTCTTCTAGGAGCTGCGTTGGGATATTCCCGAGGGAATGGGACCATAGGCTGTACAGAGAAATATCTGCTCCAAAAACCAAAACGGAGCTATCTAACTGAATGGTTGTCAATGTGTGCATTCAACTGACAGAGTTAAACTCACGTGTGGATTCAGCCGTTTGCAAACCGTTTCTGTGCAGAATCCCAAAACCGGTATTTCCAGCCCAATGCCGGAAGACATACTAAACCGCAGTAAACTTCCACTAAAACTCAGGAGAAACGTTTCCTTGAAACTGCTCTGCTGTGCGTTCGTTCACCTAGGAGAGTTGAATCTATGTTGATATTCAGCGAGTCAGAAACACGTTTCTTCTAGGAGCTGCGTTGGGATATTCCCGTGTGAATGGGACCATAGGCAGTACAGAGAAATATCTGCTCCTAAAACCAAAACGGAGCTATCTAACTGAAAGGTTTTCAATGTGTGCATTCAACTGACAGAGTTAAACTCACGTGTGATTTCAGCGGTTTGCAAACTCTTTCTGTGCAGAATCCCAAAACCGGTATTTCAAGCCCAATGACGGCGTACGTACTAAACCGCAGTAAACTTCGTCTAAAACTCAGGAGAAACGTTTCCTTGAAACTGCTCTGCTGTGCGTTCGTTCACCTAAGAGAGTTGAATCTATGTTGAGATTCAGAGAGTCAGAAACACGTTTCTTCTAGGAGCTGCGTTGGGATATTCCTGAGTGAATGGGACCATAGGCTGTACAGAGAAATATCTGCTCCTAAAACCAAAACGGAGCTATCTAACTGAATGGTTGTCAATGTGTGCATTCAACTAGCAGAGTTAAACTTACGTGTGGTTTCAGCGGTTGGCAAACACTTTCTGTGCAGAATCGCAAAACCGGTATTTCCAGCCCAATGCCGGCATACGTACTAAACAGCAGGAAACTTCGTCTAAAACTGAGGAGAAACGTTTCCTTGAAACTGCTCTGCTGTGCGTGCGTTCACCTAAGAGAGTTGAATCTATGTTGAGATTCAGCGAGTCAGAAACACGTTTTTTCTAGGAGCTGCGTTGGGATATTCCCGAGTGAATGGGACCATAGGCTGTACAGAAAAATATCTGCTTCTAAAACCAAAACGGAGCTATCTAACTGAATGGTTGTCAATGTGTGCATTCAACTGACAGAGTTAAACTCACGTGTGGATTCAGCCGTTTGAAAACCGTTTCTGTGCAGAATCCCAAAACCGGTATTTCCAGCCCAATGCCGGAATACGAACTAAACCGCAGTAAACTTCGTTTAAAACTCAGGAGAAACGTTTCCGTGAAACTGCTCTGCTGTGCGTTCGTTCACCTAAGAGAGTTGAATCTATGTTGAGATTCAGCGAGTCAGAAACACGTTTCTTCTAGGAGCTGCGTTGGGATATTCCCGAGTGAATGGGACCAAAGGCTGTACAGAGAAATATCTGCTCCTAAAACCAAAACGGAGCTATCTAACTGAATGGTGGTGAATGTGTGCATTCAACTGACAGAGTTAAACTCACGTGTGCATTCAGCCGTTTGCAAAGCCTTTCTGTGCAGAATCCCAAAACCGGTATTTCCAGCCCAATGCCGGCATACGTACTAAACCGCAGTAAACATCGTCTAAAACTCAGGAGAAACTTGTCCCTGAAACTGCTCTGCTGTGCGTTCGCTCACCTAAGAGAATTGAATCTATGTTGAGATTCAGCGAGTCAGAAACACGTTTCTTCTAGGAGCTGCGTTGGGATATTCCCGAGTGAATGGGACCATAGGCTCTACAGAGAAATATCGGCTACTAAAACCAAAACGGAGCTATCTAACTGAATGGTTTTCAATGTGTGCATTCAACTGACAGAGTTAAACTCACGTGTGGATTCAGCGGTTTGCAAACCCTTTCTGTACAGAGTCCCCAAACCGGTATTTCCAGCTCAATGCCGGCATACGTACTAAACCGCAGTAAACTTCGTCTAAAACTCAGGGGAAACGTTTCCTTGAAACTGCTCTGCTGTGCGTTCGTTCACCTAGGAGAGTTGAATCTATGTTGATATTCAGCGAGTCAGAAACACGTTTCTTCTAGGAGCTGCGTTGGGATATTCCCGTGTGAATGGGACCATAGGCAGTACAGAGAAATATCTGCTCCTAAAACCAAAACGGAGCTATCTAACTGAAAGGTTTTCAATGTGTGCATTCAACTGACAGAGTTAAACTCACGTGTGGATTCAGCGGTTTGCAAACCCTTTCTGTGCAGAATCCCAAAAGCGGTATTTCCAGACCAATGACGGCATACGTACTAAACCGCAGTAAACTTCGTCTAAAACTCAGGAGAAACGTTTCCTTGAAACTGCTCTGCTGTGCGTTCGTTCACCTCAGAGAGTTGAATCTATGTTGAGATTCAGCGAGTCAGAAACACGTTTCTTCTAGGAGCTGCTTTGGGATATTCCCGAGTGAATGGGACCAAAGGCTGTACAGAGAAATATCTGCTCCTAAAACCAAAACGGAGCTATCTAACTGAATGGTGGTGAATGTGTGCATTCAACTGACAGAGTTAAACTCACGTGTGGATTCAGCGGTTTGCAAACCCTTTCTGTGCAGAATCCCAAAACCGGTATTTCCAGCCCAATGCCGACATACGTACTAAACCGCAGTAAACATCGTGTAAAACTCAGGAGAAACGTGTCCCTGAAACTGCTCTGCTGTGCTTTCGTTCACCTAAGAGAGTTGAATCTATGTTGAGAGTCAGCGAGTCAGAAACACCTTTCTTCTAGGAGCTGCGTTGGGATATTCCCGAGTGAATGGGACCATAGGCTGTACAGAGAAATATCTGCTCCTAAAACCAAAACGGAGCTATCTAACTGAATGTTTGACAATGTGTGCATTCAACTGACAGAGTTAAACTCACGTGTGCATTCAGCCGTTTGCAAACCCTTTCTGTGAAGAATCCCAAAACCGGTATTTCCAGCCCAATGCCGACATACGTACTAAACCGCAGTAAACATCGTGTAAAACTCAGGAGAAACGTGTCCCTGAAACTGCTCTGCTGTGCTTTCGCTCACCTAAGAGAGTTGAATCTATGTTGATATTCAGCGAGTCAGAAACACGTTTCTTCTAGGAGCTGCGTTGGGATATTCCCGTGTGAATGGGACCATAGGATGTGCAGAGAAATATCTGCTCCTAAAACCAAAACGGAGCTATCTAACTGAAAGGTTGTCAATGTGTGCATTCAAGTGAGAGAGTTAAACTCACGTGTGGATTCAGCGGTTTGCAAACCCTTTCTGTGTAGAATCCCAAAACCGGTATTTCCAGCCCAATGACGGCGTACGTACTAAACCGCTGTAATCTTCGTCTAAAACTCAGGAGAAACGTTTCCTTGAAACTGCTCTGCTGTGCGTTCGTTCACCTAAGAGAGTTGAATCTATGTTGAGTTTCAGAGAGTCAGAAACACGTTTCTTCTAGGAGCTGCATTGGGATATTCCCGAGTGAATGGGACCATAGGCTGTACAGAGAAATATCTGCTGCTAAAACCAAAACGGAGGTTTCTAACTGAATGGTTGTCAATGTGTGCATTCAACTGACAGAGCTAAACTCACGTGTGGATTCAGCGGTTTGCAAACCCTTTCTGTGCAGAATCCCAAAACCGGTATTTCCTGCCCAATGCCGGCATACGTACTAAACCGCAGTAAACTTTGTCTAAAACTCAAGAGAAACGTTTCCTTGAAACTGCTCTGCTGTGCGTTCGTTCACGTAAGAGAGTTGAATCTATGTTGAGATTCAGCGAGTCAGAAACACGTTTCTTCTAGGAGCTGCGTTGGGATATTCCCGAGTGAATGGGACCATAGGCTGTACAGAGAAATATCTGCTCCTAAAACCAAAACGGAGCTATCTAACTGAATGGTTGTCAATGTGTGCATTCAACTGACAGTGTTAAACTCACGTGTGGATTCATCGGTTTGCAAACCCTTTCTGTGCAGAATCCCAAAACCGGTATTTGCAGCCCAATGCTGGCATACGTACTAAACCGCAGTAAACTTCGTCTAAACCTCAGGAGAAACGTTTCCTTGAAACTGCTCTGCTGTGCGTAAGTTCCCCTAAGAGAGTTGAATCTATGTTGAGATTCAGCGAGTCAGAAACACGTTTCTTCTAGGAGCTGCGTTGGGATATTCCCGAGTGAATGGGACCATAGACTGTACAGAGAAATATCTGCTCCTAAAGACAAAAGGCAGCTATCTAACTGAATGGTTGTCAATGTGTGCATTCAACTGACAGAGTTAAACTCACGTGTGCATTCAGCCGTTTTCAAACCCTTTCTGGGCAGAATCCCAAAACCGGTATTTCCAGCCGAATGCCGGCATACGTACTAAACCGCAGTAAACATCGTGTAAAACTCAGGAGAAACGAGTCCCTGAAACTGCTCTGCTGTGCGTTCGTTCACCTAAGAGAGTTGAATCTATGTTGAGATTCAGGGAGTCAGAAACACGTTTCTTCTAGGAGCTGCGTTGGGATATTCCCGAGTGAATGGGACCATAGGCTGTACAGAGAAATATCTGCTCCGAAAACCAAAACGGAGCTATCTAACTCAATGGTTGTCAATGCGTGTATTCAACTGACAGAGTTAAACTAACGTGTGGATTCAGCGGTTTGCACACCCTTTCTGTGCAGAATCCCAAAACCGGTATTTCCAGCCCAATGCTGGCATACGTACTAAACCGCAGTAAACTTCGTCTAAAACTCAGGAGAAACGTTTCCTTGAAACTGCTCTGCTGTGTGTTTGTTCACATAAGAGAGTTGAATCTATTTTGATATTCAGCGAGTCAGAAACACGTTTCTTCTAGGAGCTGCGTTGGGATATTCCCGAGTGAATAGGACCATAGGCTGTACAGAGAAATATCTGCTTCTAAAACCAAAACGGAGCTATCTAACTGAATGGTGGTGAATGTGTGCATTCAACTGACAGAGTTAAACTCACGTGTGGATTCAGCGGTTTGCAAACCCTTTCTGTGCAGAATCCCAAAACCGGTATTTCCAGCCCAATGCCGGCATACGTACTAAACCGCAGTAAACTTCGTCTAAAACTCAGGAGAAACGTTTCCTTGAAACTGCTCTGCTGTGCGTTCGTTCATCTGAGAGAGGTGAATCTATGTTGAGATTCAGCGAGTCAGAAACACGTTTCTTCTAGGAGCTGCCTTGGGATATTCCCGAGTGAATGGGACCATAGGCTGTACAGAGAAATATCTGCTCCTAAAACCAAAACGGAGCTATCTAACTGAATGGTTATCAACGTGTGCATTCAACTGACAGAGTAAAACTCACGTGTGGATTCAGCGGTTTGCAAACCCTTTCTGTGCAGAATCCCAAAACCGGTATTTGCGTCCCAATGCTGGCATACGTACTAAACCGCAGTTAACTTCATCTAAAACTCAGGAGAAACGTTTCCTTGAAACTGCTCTGCTGTGCCTAAGTTCACCTAAGAGAGTTGAATCTATGTTGAGATTCAGCGAGTCAGAAACACGTTTCTTCTAGGAGCTGCGTTGGGATATTCCCGAGTGAATGGGACCATAGGCTGTACAGAGAAATATCTGCTCCAAAATTCAAAACAGAACTATCTAACTGAATGGTTGTCAATGTGTGCATTCAATTGACAGAGTTAAACTCACGTGTGCATTCAGCCGTTTGCAAACCCTTTCTGTGCAGAATCCCAAAACCGGTATTTCCAGCTCAATGCCGGCATACGTACTAAACCGCAGTAAACATCGTCTAAAACTCAGGAGAAACTTGTCCCTGAAACTGCTCAGCTGTGCGTTCGTTCACCTAAGAGAGTTGAATCTATGTTGAGATTCAGCGAGTCAGAAACACGTTTCTTCTAGGAGCTGCGTTGGGATATTCCCGAGTGAATGGGACCATAGGCTGTACAGAGAAATATCAGCTACTAAAACCAAAACGGAGCTATCTAACTGAATGGTTTTCAATGTGTACATTCAACTGACAGAGCTAAACTCATGTGTGCATTCAGCGGTTTGCAAACCCTTTCTGTACAGAGTCCCCAAACCGGTATTTACAGCCCAATGTTGGCATACGTACTAAACCGCAGTAAACTTCGTCTAAAACTCAGGGGAAACGTTTCCTTGAAACTGCTCTGCTGGGCGTTCGTTCACCTAGGAGAGTTGAATCTATGTTGATATTCAGCGAGTCAGAAACACGTTTCTTCTAGGAGCTGCGTTGGGATATTCCCGTGTGAATGGGACCATAGGCAGTACAGAGAAATATCTGCTCCTAAAACCAAAACGGAGCTATCTAACTGAAAGGTTTTCAATGTGTGCATTCAACTGACAGAGTTAAACTCACGTGTGGATTCAGCGGTTTGCAAACCCTTTCTGTGCAGAATCCCAAAAGCAGTATTTCCAGACCAATGACGGCATACATACTAAACCGCAGTAAACTTCGTCTAAAACTCAGGAGAAACGTTTCCTTGAAACTGCTCTGCGGTGCGTTCGTTCACCTCAGAGAGTTGAATCTATGTTGAGATTCAGCGAGTCAGAAACACGTTTCTTCTAGGAGCTGCTTTGGGATATTCCCGAGTGAATGGGACCAAATGCTGTACAGAGAAATATCAGCTCCTAAAACCAAAACGGAGCTATCTAACTGAATGGTTGTCAATGTGTGCATTCAACTGACAGTGTTAAACTCACGTGTGCATTCAGCCATTTGCAAACCCTTTCTGTGCAGAATCCCAAAACCGGTATTTCCTGCCCAATGCCGGCATACGTACTAAACCGCAGTAAACTTCGTCTAAAACTCAAGAGAAACGTTTCCTTGAAACTGCTCTGCTGTGCGTTCGTTCACGTAAGAGAGTTGAATCTATGTTGAGATTCAGCGAGTCAGAAACACGTTTCTTCTAGGAGCTGCGTTGGGATATTCCCGAGTGAATGGGACCATAGGCTGTACAGAGAAATATCTGCTCCGAAAACCAAAACGGAGCTATCTAACTCAATGGTTGTCAATGCGTGTATTCAACTGACAGAGTTAAACTAACGTGTGGATTCAGCGGTTTGCACACCCTTTCTGTGCAGAATCCCAAAGCCGGTATTTCCAGCCCAATGCTGGCATACGTACTAAACCGCAGTAAACTTCGTCTAAAACTCAGGAGAAACGTTTCCTTGAAACTGCTCTGCTGTGTGTTTGTTCACCTATGAGAGTTGAATCTATGTTGAGATTCAGCGAGTCAGAAACACGTTTCTTCTAGGAGCTGCGTTCGGATATTCCCGAGTGAATGGGACCATAGAATGTACAGAGAAATATCTGCTCCTAAAGACAAAACGGAGCTATCTAACTGAATGGTTGTCAATGTGTGCATTCAACTGACAGAGTTAAACTCACGTGTGGATTCAGCCGTTTGCAAACCGTTTCTGTGCAGAATCCCAAAACCGGTATTTCCAGCCCAATGCCGGAATACGTACTAAACCGCAGTAAACTTCGTTTAAAACTCAGGAGAAACGTTTCTTTGAAACTGCTCTGCTGTGCGTTCGTTCACCTAAGAGAATTGAATCTATGTTGAGATTCAGCGAGTCAGAAACACGTTTCTTCTAGGAGCTGCGTTGGGATATTCCCGAGTGAATGGGACCATAGGCTGTACAGAGAAATATCTGCTCCTAAAACCATAACGGAGCTATCTAACTGAATGTTTGACAATGTGTGCATTCAACTGACAGGGTTAAACTCACGTGTGCATTCAGCCGTTTGCAAACCCTTTCTGTGAAGAATCCCAAAACCGGTATTTCCAGCCCAATGCCGACATACGTACTAAACCGCAGTAAACATCGTCTAAAACTCAGGAGAAACGTTTCCTTGAAACTGCTCTTCTGTGCGTTCGTTCACCTAAGAGAGTTGAATCTATGTTGAGATTCAGCGAGTCTGAAACACGTTTCTTCTAGGAGCTGCGTTGGGATATTCCCGAGTGAATGGGACCAAAGGATGTACAGAGAAATATCTGCTCCTAAAATCAAAACGGAGCTATCTAACTGAAAGGTTGTCAATGTGTGCATTCAACTGACAGAGTTAAACTCACGTGTGGATTCAGCGGTTTGCAAACCCTTTCTGTGCAGAATCCCAAAACCGGAATTTCCAGCCCAATGCCGGCATACGTACTAAACCGCAGTAAACTTCGTCTAAAACTCAAGAGAAACGTTTCCTTGAAACTGCTCTGCTGTGCGTTCGTTCACGTAAGAGAGTTGAATCTATGTTGAGATTCAGCGAGTCAGAAACACGTTTCTTCTAGGAGCTGCGTTGGGATATTCCCGAGTGAATGGGACCATAGGCTGTACAGAGAAATATCTGCTCCTAAAACCAAAACAGAGCTATCTAACTGAATGGTTGTCAATGTGTGCATTCAACTGACAGTGTTAAACTCACGTGTGGATTCAGCGGTTTGCAAACCCTTTCTGTGCAGAATCCCAAAACCGGTATTTGCAGCCCAATGCTGGCATACGTACTAAACCGCAGATAACTTCGTCTAAAACTGAGGAGAAACGTTTCCTTGAAACTGCTCTGCTGTGCGTGCGTTCACCTAAGAGAGTTGAATCTATGTTGAGATTCAGCGAGTCAGAAACACGTTTCTTCTAGGAGCTGCGTTGGGATATTCCCGAGTGAATGGGACCATAGACTGTACAGAGAAATATCTGCTCCTAAAGACAAAACGGAGCTATCTAACTGAACGGTTGTCAAAGTGTGCATTCAACTGATAGAGATAAACTCACGTGTGCATTCAGCCGTTTTCAAACCCTTTCTGTGCAGAATCCCAAAACCGGTATTTCCAGCCCAATGCCGGCATACGTACTAAACCGCAGTAAACATCGTGTAAAACTCAGGAGAAACGTGTCCCTGAAACTGCTCTGCTGTGCGTTCGTTCACCTAAGAGAGTTGAATCTATGTTGAGATTCAGCGAGTCAGAAACACGTTTCTTCTAGGAGCTGCGTTGGGATATTCCCGAGTGAATGGGACCAAAGGCTGTACAGAGAAATATCTGCTCCTAAAATCGAAACGGAGCTATCTAAATGAAAGGTTGTCAATGTGTGCATTCAACTGACAGAGTTAAACTCACGTGTGGATTCAGCGGTTTGCAAACCCTTTCTGTGCAGAATCCCAAAACCGGTATTTCCAGCCCAATGACGGCATACGTACTAAACCGCAGTAAACTTCGTCTAAAACTCATGAGAAACGTTTCCTTGAAACTGCTCTACTGTGCGTTCGTTCACCTAAGAGAGTTGAATCAATGTTTAGATTCAGAGAGTCAGAAACTCGTTTCTTCTAGGAGCTGCGTTCGGATATTCCCGAGTGAATGGGACCATAGGCTGTACAGAGAAATATCTGATCCTAAAACCAAAACGGAGCTTTCTAACTGAATGGTGGTCAATGTGTGCATTCAACTGACAGAGATAAACTCACGTGCGGATTCAGCGGTTTGCAAACCCTTTCTGTGCAGAATCCCAAAACCGGTATTTCCTGCCCAATGCCGGCATACGTACTAAACCGCAGTAAACTTTGTCTAAAACTCAAGAGAAACGTTTCCTTGCAACTGCTCTGCTGTGCGTTCGTTCACGTAAGAGAGTTGAATCTATGTTGAGATTCAGCGAGTCAGAAACACGTTTCTTCTAGGAGCTGCGTTGAGATATTCCCGAGTGAATGGGACCATAGGCTGTACAGAGAAATATCTGCTCCTAAAACCAAAACGGAACTATCTAACTGAATGTTTGTCAATGTGTGCATTCAACTAACAGTGTTAAACTAACGTGTGGATTCAGCAGTTTGCAAACCCTTTCTGTGCAGAATCCCAAAACCGGTATTTCCAGCCGAATGCCGGCATACGTACTAAACCGCAGTAAACATCGTGTAAAACTCAGGAGAAACGAGTCCCTGAAACTGCTCTGCTGTGCGTTCGTTCACCTAAGAGAGTTGAATCTATGTTGAGATTCAGGGAGTCAGAAACACGTTTCTTCTAGGAGCTGCGTTGGGATATTCCCGAGTGAATGGGACCATAGGCTGTACAGAGAAATATCTGCTCCGAAAACCAAAACGGAGCTATCTAACTCAATGGTTGTCAATGCGTGTATTCAACTGACAGAGTTAAACTAACGTGTGGATTCAGCGGTTTGCACACCCTTTCTGTGCAGAATCCCAAAACTGGTATTTCCAGCCCAATGTTGGCATACGTACTAAACCGCAGTAAACTTCGTCTAAAACTCAGGAGAAACGTTTCCTTGAAACTGCTCTGCTGTGTGTTTGTTCACATAAGAGAGTTGAATCTTTTTTGATATTCAGCGAGTCAGAAACACGTTTCTTCTAGGAGCTGCGTTGGGATATTCCCGAGTGAATGGGACCATAGGCTGTATAGAGAAATATCTGCTCCAAAAACCAAAACGGAGCTATCTAACTGAATGGTTGTCAATGTGTGCATTCAACTGACAGAGTTAAACTCACGTGTGGATTCAGCCGTTTGCAAACCGTTTCTGTGCAGAATCCCAAAACCGGTATTTCCAGCCCAATGCCGGAATACGAACTAAACCGCAGTAAACTTCGTTTAAAACTCAGGAGAAACGTTTCCTTGAAACTGCTCTGCTGTGCGTTTGTTCACCTAAGAGAGTTGAATCTATGTTGAGATTCAGCAAGTCAGAAACACGTTTCTTCTAGGAGCTGCGTTGGGATATTCCCGAGTGAATGGGACCATAGGCTGTACAGAGAAATATCAGCTACTAAAACCAAAACGGAGCTATCTAACTGAATGGTGGTGAATGTGTACATTCAACTGACAGAGCTAAACTCATGTGTGCATTCAGCGGTTTGCAAACCCTTTCTGTACAGAGTCCCCAAACCGGTATTTCGAGCCCAATGCCGGCATACGTACTAAACCGCAGTAAACTTCGTCTAAAACTCAGGGGAAACGTTTCCTTGAAACTGCTCTGCTGTGCGTTCGTTCACCTAGGAGAGTTGAATCTATGTTGATATTCAGCGAGTCAGAAACACGTTTCTTCTAGGAGCTGCGTTGGGATATTCCCGTGTGAATGGGACCATAGGCAATACAGAGAAATATCTGCTCCTAAAACCAAAACGGAGCTATCTAACTGAAAGGTTTTCAATGTGTGCATTCAACTGACAGAGTTAAACTCACGTGTGGATTCAGCGATTTGCAAACCCTTTCTGTGCAGAATCCCAAAACCGGTATTTCCAGCCGAATGACGGCGAACGTACTAAACCGCAGTAAACTTCGTCTAAAACTCAGGAGAAACGTTTCCTTGAAACTTCTCTGCTGTGCGTTCGTTCACCTAAGAGAGATGAATCTATGTTGAGATTCAGAGAGTCAGAAACACGTTTCTTCTAGGAGCTGCGTTGGGATATTCCCGAGTGAATGGGACCATAGGCTGTACAGAGAAATATCTGCTCCTAAAACCAAAACGGAGCTATCTAACTGAATGGTTGTCAATGTGTGCATTCAACTGACAGAGCTAAACTCACATGTGGATTCAGCGGTTTGCAAACCCTTTCTGTACAGAATCCCAAAACCGGTATTTCCAGCCCAATGCTGGAAGACATACTAAATCGCAGTAAACTTCGTCTAAAACTCAGGAGAAACGTTTCCTTGAAACTGCTCTGCTGTGCGTTCGTTCACCTAGGAGAGTTGAATCTATGTTGATATTCAGCGAGTCAGAAATACGTTTCTTCTAGGAGCTGCGTTGGGATATTCCCGTGTGAATGGGACCATAGGCAGTACAGAGAAATATCTGCTCCTAAAACCAAAACGGAGCTATCTAACTGAAAGGTTTTCAATGTGTGCATTCAACTGACAGAGTTAAACTCACGTGTGATTTCAGCGGTTTCCAAACCCTTTCTGTGCAGAATCCCAAAACCGGTATTTCAAGCCCAATGACGGCGTACGTACTAAACCGCAGTAAACTTCGTCTAAAACTCAGGAGAAACGTTTCCTTGAAACTGCTCTGCTGTGCGTTCGTTCACCTAAGAGAGTTGAATCTATGTTGAGATTCAGAGAGTCAGAAACACGTTTCTTCTAGGAGCTGCGTTGGGATATTCCTGAGTGAATGGGACCATTGGCTGTACAGAGAAATATCTGCTCCTAAAACCAAAACGGAGCTATCTAACTGAATGGTTGTCAATGTGTGCATTCAACTGACAGAGTTAAACTCACGTGTGGTTTCAGCGGTTGGCAAACACTTTCTGTGCAGAATCGCAAAACCGGTATTTCCAGCCCAATGCCGGCATACGTACTAAACAGCAGGAAACTTCGTCTAAAACTGAGGAGAAACGTTTCCTTGAAACTGCTCTGCTGTGCGTGCGTTCACCTAAGAGAGTTGAATCTATGTTGAGATTCAGCGAGTCAGAAACACCTTTCTTCTAGGAGCTGCGTTGGGATATTCCCGAGTGAATGGGACCCTAGGCTGTACAGAAAAATATCTGCTTCTAAAACCAAAACGGAGCTATCTAACTGAATGGTTGTCAATGTGTGCATTCAACTGACAGAGTTAAACTCACGTGTGGATTCAGCCGTTTGAAAACCGTTTCTGTGCAGAATCCCAAAACCGGTATTTCCAGCCCAATGCCGGAATACGAACTAAACCGCAGTAAACTTCGTTTAAAACTCAGGAGAAACGTTTCCGTGAAACTGCTCTGCTGTGCGTTCGTTCACCTAAGAGAGTTGAATCTATGTTGAGATTCAGCGAGTCAGAAACACGTTTCTTCTAGGAGCTGCGTTGGGATATTCCCGAGTGAATGGGACCAAAGGCTGTACAGAGAAATATCTGCTCCTAAAACCAAAACGGAGCTATCTAACTGAATGGTGGTGAATGTGTGCATTCAACTGACAGAGTTAAACTCACGTGTGCATTCAGCCGTTTGCAAACCCTTTCTGTGCAGAATCCCAAAACCGGTATTTCCAGCCCAATGCTGGCATACGTACTAAACCGCAGTAAACATCGTCTAAAACTCAGGAGAAACTTGTCCCTGAAACTGCTCTGCTGTGTGTTCGTTCACCTAAGAGAGTTGAATCTATGTTGAGATTCAGCGAGTCAGAAACACGTTTCTTCTAGGAGCTGCGTTGGGATATTCCCGAGTGAATGGGACCAAAGGCTCTACAGAGAAATATCGGCTACTAAAACCAAAACGGAGCTATCTAACTGAAAGGTTTTCAATGTGTGCATTCAACTGACAGAGTTAAACTCACGTGTGGATTCAGCGGTTTGCAAACCCTTTCTGTGCAGAATCCCAAAAGCGGTATTTCCAGACCAATGACGGCATACGTACTAAACCGCAGTAAACTTCGTCTAAAACTCAGGAGAAACGTTTCCTTGAAACTGCTCTGCTGTGCGTTCGTTCACCTCAGAGAGTTGAATCTATGTTGAGATTCAGCGAGTCAGAAACACGTTTCTTCTAGGAGCTGCGTTGGGATATTCCCGAGTGAATGGGACCAAAGGCTGTACAGAGAAATATCTGCTCCTAAAACCAAAACGGAGCTATCTAACTGAATGGTTGTCAATGTGTGCATTCAACTGACAGTGTTAAACTCACGTGTGGATTCAGCGGTTTGCAAACCCTTTCTGTGCAGAATCCCAAAACCGGTATTTGCAGCCCAATGCTGGCATACGTACTAAACCGCAGATAACTTCGTCTAAAACTGAGGAGAAACGTTTCCTTGAAACTGCTCTGCTGTGCGTGCGTTCACCTAAGAGAGTTGAATCTATGTTGAGATTCAGCGAGTCAGAAACACGTTTCTTCTAGGAGCTGCGTTGGGATATTCCCGAGTGAATGGGACCATAGACTGTACAGAGAAATATCTGCTCCTAAAGACAAAACGGAGCTATCTAACTGAACGGTTGTCAAAGTGTGCATTCAACTGATAGAGATAAACTCACGTGTGCATTCAGCCGTTTTCAAACCCTTTCTGTGCAGAATCCCAAAACCGGTATTTCCAGCCCAATGCCGGCATACGTACTAAACCGCAGTAAACATCGTGTAAAACTCAGGAGAAACGTGTCCCTGAAACTGCTCTGCTGTGCGTTCGTTCACCTAAGAGAGTTGAATCTATGTTGAGATTCAGCGAGTCAGAAACACGTTTCTTCTAGGAGCTGCGTTGGGATATTCCCGAGTGAATGGGACCAAAGGCTGTACAGAGAAATATCTGCTCCTAAAATCGAAACGGAGCTATCTAAATGAAAGGTTGTCAATGTGTGCATTCAACTGACAGAGTTAAACTCACGTGTGGATTCAGCGGTTTGCAAACCCTTTCTGTGCAGAATCCCAAAACCGGTATTTCCAGCCCAATGACGGCATACGTACTAAACCGCAGTAAACTTCGTCTAAAACTCATGAGAAACGTTTCCTTGAAACTGCTCTACTGTGCGTTCGTTCACCTAAGAGAGTTGAATCAATGTTTAGATTCAGAGAGTCAGAAACTCGTTTCTTCTAGGAGCTGCGTTCGGATATTCCCGAGTGAATGGGACCATAGGCTGTACAGAGAAATATCTGCTCCTAAAACCAAAACGGAACTATCTAACTGAATGTTTGTCAATGTGTGCATTCAACTGACAGTGTTAAACTAACGTGTGGATTCAGCGGTTTGCAAACCCTTTCTGTGCAGAATCCCAAAACCGGTATTTCCAGCCGAATGCCGGCATACGTACTAAACCGCAGTAAACATCGTGTAAAACTCAGGAGAAACGAGTCCCTGAAACTGCTCTGCTGTGCGTTCGTTCACCTAAGAGAGTTGAATCTATGTTGAGATTCAGGGAGTCAGAAACACGTTTCTTCTAGGAGCTGCGTTGGGATATTCCCGAGTGAATGGGACCATAGGCTGTACAGAGAAATATCTGCTCCGAAAACCAAAACGGAGCTATCTAACTCAATGGTTGTCAATGCGTGTATTCAACTGACAGAGTTAAACTAACGTGTGGATTCAGCGGTTTGCACACCCTTTCTGTGCAGAATCCCAAAACTGGTATTTCCAGCCCAATGTTGGCATACGTACTAAACCGCAGTAAACTTCGTCTAAAACTCAGGAGAAACGTTTCCTTGAAACTGCTCTGCTGTGTGTTTGTTCACATAAGAGAGTTGAATCTTTTTTGATATTCAGCGAGTCAGAAACACGTTTCTTCTAGGAGCTACGTTGGGATATTCCCGAGTGAATGGGACCATAGGCTGTACAGAGAAATATCTGCTCCAAAAACCAAAACGGAGCTATCTAACTGAATGGTTGTCAATGTGTGCATTCAACTGACAGAGTTAAACTCACGTGTGGATTCAGCCGTTTGCAAACCGTTTCTGTGCAGAATCCCAAAACCGGTATTTCCAGCCCAATGCCGGAATACGAACTAAACCGCAGTAAACTTCGTTTAAAACTCAGGAGAAACGTTTCCTTGAAACTGCTCTGCTGTGCGTTTGTTCACCTAAGAGAGTTGAATCTATGTTGAGATTCAGCAAGTCAGAAACACGTTTCTTCTAGGAGCTGCGTTGGGATATTCCCGAGTGAATGGGACCATAGGCTGTACAGAGAAATATCAGCTACTAAAACCAAAACGGAGCTATCTAACTGAATGGTGGTGAATGTGTACATTCAACTGACAGAGCTAAACTCATGTGTGCATTCAGCGGTTTGCAAACCCTTTCTGTACAGAGTCCCCAAACCGGTATTTCGAGCCCAATGCCGGCATACGTACTAAACCGCAGTAAACTTCGTCTAAAACTCAGGGGAAACGTTTCCTTGAAACTGCTCTGCTGTGCGTTCGTTCACCTAGGAGAGTTGAATCTATGTTGATATTCAGCGAGTCAGAAACACGTTTCTTCTAGGAGCTGCGTTGGGATATTCCCGTGTGAATGGGACCATAGGCAATACAGAGAAATATCTGCTCCTAAAACCAAAACGGAGCTATCTAACTGAAAGGTTTTCAATGTGTGCATTCAACTGACAGAGTTAAACTCACGTGTGGATTCAGCGATTTGCAAACCCTTTCTGTGCAGAATCCCAAAACCGGTATTTCCAGCCGAATGACGGCGAACGTACTAAACCGCAGTAAACTTCGTCTAAAACTCAGGAGAAACGTTTCCTTGAAACTTCTCTGCTGTGCGCTCGTTCACCTAAGAGAGATGAATCTATGTTGAGATTCAGAGAGTCAGAAACACGTTTCTTCTAGGAGCTGCGTTGGGATATTCCCGAGTGAATGGGACCATAGGCTGTACAGAGAAATATCTGCTCCTAAAACCAAAACGGAGCTATCTAACTGAATGGTTGTCAATGTGTGCATTCAACTGACAGAGCTAAACTCACGTGTGGATTCAGCGGTTTGCAAACCCTTTCTGTACAGAATCCCAAAACCGGTATTTCCAGCCCAATGCTGGAAGACATACTAAATCGCAGTAAACTTCGTCTAAAACTCAGGAGAAACGTTTCCTTGAAACTGCTCTGCTGTGCGTGCGTTCACCTAAGAGAGTTGAATCTATGTTGAGATTCAGCGAGTCAGAAACACCTTTCTTCTAGGAGCTGCGTTGGGATATTCCCGAGTGAATGGGACCCTAGGCTGTACAGAAAAATATCTGCTTCTAAAACCAAAACGGAGCTATCTAACTGAATGGTTGTCAATGTGTGCATTCAACTGACAGAGTTAAACTCACGTGTGGATTCAGCCGTTTGAAAACCGTTTCTGTGCAGAATCCCAAAACCGGTATTTCCAGCCCAATGCCGGAATACGAACTAAACCGCAGTAAACTTCGTTTAAAACTCAGGAGAAACGTTTCCGTGAAACTGCTCTGCTGTGCGTTCGTTCACCTAAGAGAGTTGAATCTATGTTGAGATTCAGCGAGTCAGAAACACGTTTCTTCTAGGAGCTGCGTTGGGATATTCCCGAGTGAATGGGACCAAAGGCTGTACAGAGAAATATCTGCTCCTAAAACCAAAACGGAGCTATCTAACTGAATGGTGGTGAATGTGTGCATTCAACTGACAGAGTTAAACTCACGTGTGCATTCAGCCGTTTGCAAACCCTTTCTGTGCAGAATCCCAAAACCGGTATTTCCAGCCCAATGCTGGCATACGTACTAAACCGCAGTAAACATCGTCTAAAACTCAGGAGAAACTTGTCCCTGAAACTGCTCTGCTGTGTGTTCGTTCACCTAAGAGAGTTGAATCTATGTTGAGATTCAGCGAGTCAGAAACACGTTTCTTCTAGGAGCTGCGTTGGGATATTCCCGAGTGAATGGGACCAAAGGCTCTACAGAGAAATATCGGCTACTAAAACCAAAACGGAGCTATCTAACTGAAAGGTTTTCAATGTGTGCATTCAACTGACAGAGTTAAACTCACGTGTGGATTCAGCGGTTTGCAAACCCTTTCTGTGCAGAATCCCAAAAGCGGTATTTCCAGACCAATGACGGCAAACGTACTAAACCGCAGTAAACTTCGTCTAAAACTCAGGAGAAACGTTTCCTTGAAACTGCTCTGCTGTGCGTTCGTTCACCTCAGAGAGTTGAATCTATGTTGAGATTCAGCGAGTCAGAAACACGTTTCTTCTAGGAGCTGCTTTGGGATATTCCCGAGTGAATGGGACCAAAAGCTGTAAAGAGAAATATCTGCTCCTAAAACCAAAACGGAGCTATCTAACTGAATGGTGGTGAATGTGTGCATTCAACTGACAGAGTTAAACTCACGTGTGGATTCAGCGGTTTGCAAACCCTTTCTGTGCAGAATCCCAAAACCGGTATTTCCAGCCCAATGCCGGCATACGTACTAAACCGCAGTAAACTTCGTCTAAAACTCAGGAGAAACGTTTCCTTGAAACTGCTCTGCTGTGCGTTCGTTCACCTAAGAGAGGTGAATCTATGTTGAGATTCAGCGAGTCAGAAACACGTTTCTTCTAAGAGCTGCGTTGGGATATTCCCGAGTGAATGGGACCATAGGCTGTACAGAGAAATATCTGCTCCTAAAACCAAAACGGAGCTATCTAACTGAATGGTTATCAATGTGTGCATTCAACTGACAGAGTTAAACTCACGTGTGCATTCAGCCGTTTGCAAACCCTTTCTGTACAGTATCCCCAAACCGGTATTTCCAGCCCAATGCCGGCATACGTACTAAACCGCAGTTAACTTCGTCTAAAACTCAGGGGAAACGTTTCCTTGAATCTGGCCTGCTGTGCGTTCGTTCACCTAAGAGAGTTGAATCTATTTTGATATTCAGCGAGTCAGAAACACGTTTCTTCTAGGAGCTGCGTTGGGATATTCCCGTGTGAATGGGACCATAGGCTGTGCAGAGAAATATCTGCTCCTAAAACCAAAACGGAGCTATCTAACTGAAAGGTTGTCAATGTGTGCATTCAACTGAGAGAGTTAAACTCACGTGTGGATTCAGCGGTTTGCAAACCCTTTCTGTGTAGAATCCCAAAACCGGTATTTCCAGCCCAATGACGGCGTACGTACTAAACCGCAGTAATCTTCGTCTAAAACTCAGGAGAAACGTTTCCTTGAAACTGCTCTGCTGTGCGTTCGTTCACCTAAGAGAGTTGAATCTATGTTGAGATTCAGAGAGTCAGAAACACGTTTCTTCTAGGAGCTGCATTGGGATATTCCCGAGTGAATGGGACCATAGGCTGTACAGAGAAATATCTGCTCCTAAAACCAAAACGGAGCTTTCTAACTGAATGGTTGTCAATGTGTGCATTCAACTGACAGAGCTAAACTCACGTGTGGATTCAGCGGTTTGCAAACCCTTTCTGTACAGAATCCCAAAACCGGTATTTCCAGCCCAGTGCCGGAATACATACTAAACCGCAGTAAACTTCGTCTAAAACTCAGGAGAAACGATTGCTTGAAAGTGCTCTGCTGTGCGTTCGTTCACCTAAGAGAGTTGAAGCTATGTTGAGATTCAGCGAGTCAGAAACACGTTTCTTCTAGGAGCTGCGTTGGGATATTCCCGAGTGAATGGGACCATAGGCTGTACAGAGAAATATCTGCTCCGAAAACCAAAACGGAGCTATCTACCTCATTGGTTGTCAATGTGTGCATTCAACTGGCAGAGTTAAACTCACCTGTGGATTCAGCGGTTTGCAAACCCTTTCTGTGCAGAATCCCAAAACCGGTATTTCCAGCCCAACGCTGGCATACGTACTAAACCGCAGTAAACTTCGTCTAAAACTCAGGAGAAACGTTTCCTTGAAACTGCTCTGCTGTGTGTTCATTCACCTAAGAGAGTTGAATCTATGTTGAGATTCAGCGAGTCAGAAACACCTTTCTTCTAGGAGCTGCGTTGGGATATTCCCGAGTGAATGGGACCATAGGCTGTACAGAGAAATATCTGCTCCTAAAACCAAAACGGAGGTATCTAACTGAATGGTTGTCAATGTGTGCATTCAACTGACAGTGTTAAACTCACGTGTGCATTCAGCCATTTGCAAACCCTTTCTGTGCAGAATCCCAAAACCGGTATTTCCAGCCCAATGCTGGCATACGTACTAAACCGCAGTAAACTTCGTCTAAAACTCAGGAGAAACGATTCCTTGAAACTGCTCTGCTATGCGTAAGTTCACCTAAGAGAGTTGAATCTATGTTGAGATACAGCGAGTCAGAAACACGTTTCTTCTAGGAGCTGCGTTCGGATATTCCCGAGTGAATGGGACCATAGACTGTACAGGGAAATATCTGCTCCTAAAGACAAAACGGAGCTATCTAACTGAATGGTTGTCAATGTGTGCATTCAACTGACAGAGTTAAACTCACGTGTGGATTCAGCCGTTTGCAAACCGTTTCTGTGCAGAATCCCAAAACCGGTATTTCCAGCCCAATGCCGGAATGCGTACTAAACCGCAGTAAACTTCGTTTAAAACTCAGGAGAAACGTTACCTTGAAACTGCTCTGCTGTGCGTTCGTTCACCTAAGAGAATTGAATCTATGTTGAGATTCAGCGAGTCAGAAACACGTTTCTTCTAGGAGCTGCGTTGGGATATTCCCGAGTGAATGGGACCATAGGCTGTACAGAGAAATATCTGCTCCTAAAACCAAAACGGAGCTATCTAACTGAATGTTTGACAATGTGTGCATTCAACTGACAGAGTTAAACTCACGTGTGCATTCAGCCGTTTGCAAACCCTTTCTGTGCAGAATCCCAAAACCGGTATTTCCAGCCCAATGCCGGAATACGAACTAAACCGCAGTAAACTTCGTTTAAAACTCAGGAGAAACGTTTCCTTGAAACTGCTCTGCTGTGCGTTCGTTCACTTAAGAGAGTTGAATCTATGTTGAGATTCAGCGAGTCAGAAACACGTTTCTTCTAGGAGCTGCGTTGGGATATTCCCGAGTGAATGGGACCAAAGGCTGTACAGAGAAATATCTGCTCCTAAAACCAAAACGGAGCTATCTAACTGAATGGTGGTGAATGTGTGCATTCAACTGACAGAGTTAAACTCACGTGTGGATTCAGCGGTTTGCAAACCCTTTCTGTGCAGAATCCCAAAACCGGTATTTCCAGCCCAATGCCGGCATACGTACTAAACCGCAGTAAACTTCGTCTAAAACTCAGGAGAAACGTTTCCTTGAAACTGCTCTGCTGTGCGTTCGTTCATCTAAGAGAGGTGAATATATGTTGAGATTCAGCGAGTCAGAAACACGTTTCTTCTAGGAGCTGCCTTGGGATATTCCCGAGTGAATGGGACCATAGGCTGTACAGAGAAATATCTGCTCCTAAAACCAAAACGGAGCTATCTAACTGAATGGTTATCAACGTGTGCATTCAACTGACAGAGTAAAACTCACGTGTGGATTCAGCGGTTTGCAAAACCTTTCTGTGCAGAATCCCAAAACCGGTATTTGCGTCCCAATGCTGGCATACGTACTAAACCGCAGTAAACTTCATCTAAAACTCAGGAGAAACGTTTCCTTGAAACTGCTCTGCTGTGCGTAAGTTCACCTAAGAGAGTTGAATCTATGTTGAGATTCAGCGAGTCAGAAACACGTTTCTTCTAGGAGCTGCGTTGGGATATTCCCGAGTGAATGGGACCATAGGCTGTACAGAGAAATATCTGCTCCAAAAATCAAAACAGAACTATCTAACTGAATGGTTGTCAATGTGTGCATTCAATTGACAGAGTTAAACTCACGTGTGCATTCAGCCGTTTGCAAACCCTTTCTGTGCAGAATCCCAAAACCGGTATTTCCAGCTCAATGCCGGCATACGTACTAAACCGCAGTAAACATCGTCTAAAACTCAGGAGAAACTTGTCCCTGAAACTGCTCTGCTGTGCGTTCGTTCACCTAAGAGAGTTGAATCTATGTTGAGATTCAGCGAGTCAGAAACACGTTTCTTCTAGGAGCTGCGTTGGGATATTCCCGAGTGAATGGGACCATAGGCTGTACAGAGAAATATCAGCTACTAAAACCAAAACGGAGAGATCTAACTGAATGGTTTTCAATGTGTACATTCAACTGACAGAGCTAAACTCATGTGTGCATTCAGCGGTTTGCAAACCCTTTCTGTACAGAGTCCCCAAACCGGTATTTACAGCCCAATGCCGGCATACGTACTAAACCGCAGTAAACTTCGTCTAAAACTCAGGGGAAACGTTTCCTTGAAACTGCTCTGCTGTGCGTTCGTTCACCTAGGAGAGTTGAATCTATGTTGATATTCAGCGAGTCAGAAACACGTTTCTTCTAGGAGCTGCGTTGGGATATTCCCGTGTGAATGGGACCATAGGCAGTACAGAGAAATATCTGCTCCTAAAACCAAAACGGAGCTATCTAACTGAAAGGTTTTCAATGTGTGCATTCAACTGACAGAGTTAAACTCACGTGTGGATTCAGCGGTTTGCAAACCCTTTCTGTGCAGAATCCCAAAAGCGGTATTTCCAGACCAATGACGGCATACGTACTAAACCGCAGTAAACTTCGTCTAAAACTCAGGAGAACCGTTTCCTTGAAACTGCTCTGCTGTGCGTTAGTTCACCTCAGAGAGTTGAATCTATGTTGAGATTCAGCGAGTCAGAAACACGTTTCTTCTAGGAGCTGTGTTGGGATATTCCCGAGTGAATGGGACCAAAGGCTGTACAGAGAAATATCTGCTCCTAAAACCAAAACGGAGCTATCTAACTGAATGGTTGTCAATGTGTGCATTCAACTGACAGTGTTAAACTCACGTGTGCATTCAGCCATTTGCAAACCCTTTCTGTGCAGAATCCCAAAACCGGTATTTCCAGCCCAATGCTGGCATACGTACTAAACCGCAGTAAACTTCGTCTAAAACTCAGGAGAAACGTTTCCTTGAAACTGCTCTGCTATGCGTAAGTTCACCTAAGAGAGTTGAATCTATGTTGAGATTCAGCGAGTCAGAAACACGTTTCTTCTAGGAGCTGCGTTCGGATATTCCCGAGTGAATGGGACCATAGACTGTACAGAGAAATATCTGCTCCTAAAGACAAAACGGAGCTATCTAACTGAATGGTTGTCAATGTGTGCATTCAACTGACAGAGTTAAACTCACGTGTGGATTCAGCCGTTTGCAAACCGTTTCTGTGCAGAATCCCAAAACCGGTATTTCCAGCCAAATGCCGGAATACGTACTAAACCGCAGTAAACTTCGTTTAAAACTCAGGAGAAACGTTTCCTTGAAACTGCTCTGCTGTGCGTTCGTTCACCTAAGAGAATTGAATCTATGTTGAGATTCAGCGAGTCAGAAACAC
This sequence comes from Aotus nancymaae, assembly GCF_030222135.1. Taxonomy (NCBI): domain Eukaryota; kingdom Metazoa; phylum Chordata; class Mammalia; order Primates; family Aotidae; genus Aotus; species Aotus nancymaae. The sequence goes on along the minus strand of NW_026988501.1, from coordinate 1,152,846 downwards.
GTTTCTTCTAGGAGCTGCGTTGGGATATTCCCGAGTGAATGGGACCATAGGCTGTACAGAGAAATATCTGCTCCTAAAACCAAAACGGAGCTATCTAACTGAATGTTTGACAATGTGTGCATTCAACTGACAGAGAAAAACTCACGTGTGCATTCAGCCGTTTGCAAACCCTTTCTGTGAAGAATCCCAAAACCGGTATTTCCAGCCCAATGCCGACATACGTACTAAACCGCAGTAAACATCGTCTAAAACTCAGGAGAAACGTTTCCTTGAAACTGCTCTTCTGTGCGTTCGTTCACCTAAGAGAGTTGAATCTATGTTGAGATTCAGCGAGTCTGAAACACGTTTCTTCTAGGAGCTGCGTTGGGATATTCCCGAGTGAATGGGACCATAGGCTGTACAGAGAAATATCTGATCCTAAAACCAAAACGGAGCTTTCTAACTGAATGGTGGTCAATGTGTGCATTCAACTGACAGAGATAAACTCACGTGTGGATTCAGCGGTTTGCAAACCCTTTCTGTGCAGAATCCCAAAACCGGTATTTCCTGCCCAATGCCGGCATACGTACTAAACCGCAGTAAACTTCGTCTAAAACTCAAGAGAAACGTTTCCTTGAAACTGCTCTGCTGTGCGTTCGTTCACGTAAGAGAGTTGAATCTATGTTGAGATTCAGCGAGTCAGAAACACGTTTCTTCTAGGAGCTGCGTTGGGATATTCCCGAGTGAATGGGACCATAGGCTGTACAGAGAAATATCTGCTCATAAAACCAAAACGGAGCTATCTAACTGAATGGTTGTCAATGTGTGCATTCAACTGACAGTGTTAAACTCACGTGTGGATTCAGCGGTTTGCAAACCCTTTCTGTGCAGAATCTAAAAACCGGTATTTGCAGCCCAATGCTGGCATACGTACTAAACCGCAGATAACTTCGTCTAAAACTCAGGAGAAACGTTTCCTTGAAACTGCTCTGCTGTGCGTAAATTCACCTAAGAGAGTTGAATGTATGTTGAGATTCAGCGAGTCAGAAACACGTTTCTTCTAGGAGCTGCGTTGGAATATTCGCGAGTGAATGGGACCATAGAGTGTACAGAGAAATATCTGCTCCTAAAGACAAAACGGAGCTATCTAAATGAAAGGTTGTCAATGTGTGCATTCAACTGACAGAGTTAAACTCACGTGTGGATTCAGCGGTTTGCAAACCCTTTCTGTGCAGAATCCCAAAACCGGTATTTCCAGCCCAATGACGGCATACGTACTAAACCGCAGTAAACTTCGTCTAAAACTCATGAGAAACGTTTCCTTGAAACTGCTCTGCTGTGCGTTCGTTCACCTAAGAGAGTTGAATCTATGTTTAGATTCAGAGAGTCAGAAACTCGTTTCTTCTAGGAGCTGCGTTCGGATATTCCCGAGTGAATGGGACCATAGGCTGCACAGAGAAATATCTGATCCTAAAACCAAAACGGAGCTTTCTAACTGAATGGTAGTCAATGTGTGCATTCAACTGACAGAGATAAACTCACGTGCGGATTCAGCGGTTTGCAAACCCTTTCTGTGCAGAATCCCAAAACCGGTATTTCCTGCCCAATGCCGGCATACGTACTAAACCGCAGTAAACTTTGTCTAAAACTCAAGAGAAACGTTTTCTTGAAACTGCTCTGCTGTGCGTTCGTTCACGTAAGAGAGTTGAATCTATGTTGGGATTCAGCGAGTCAGAAACACGTTTCTTCTAGGAGCTGCGTTGGGATATTCCCGAGTGAATGGGACCATAGGCTGTACAGAGAAATATCTGCTCCTAAAACCAAAACGGAGCTATCTAACTGAATGGTTGTCAATGTGTGCATTCAACTGACAGTGTTAAACTCACGTGTGGATTCAGCGGTTTGCAAACCCTTTCTGTGCAGAATCCCAAAACCGGTATTTGCAGCCAAATGCTGGCATACGTACTAAACCGCAGTAAACTTCGTCTAAACCTCAGGAGAAACGTTTCCTTGAAACTGCTCTGCTGTGCGTAAGTTCACCTAAGAGAGTTGAATCTATGTTGAGATTCAGCGAGTCAGAAACACGTTTCTTCTAGGAGCTGCGTTGGGATATTCCCGAGTAAATGGGACCATAGACTGTACAGAGAAATATCTGCTCCTAAAGACAAAACGGAGCTATCTAACTGAATGGTTGTCAATGTGTGCATTCAACTGACAGAGTTAAACTCACGTGTGCATTCAGCCGTTTTCAAACCCTTTCTGTGCAGAATCCCAAAACCGGTATTTCCAGCCGAATGCCGGCATACGTAATAAACCGCAGTAAACATCGTGTAAAACTCAGGAGAAACGAGTCCCTGAAACTGCTCTGCTGTGCGTTCGTTCACCTAAGAGAGTTGAATCTATGTTGAGATTCAGGGAGTCAGAAACACGTTTCTTCTAGGAGCTGCGTTGGGATATTCCCGAGTGAATGGGACCATAGGCTGTACAGAGAAATATCTGCTCCGAAAACCAAAACGGAGCTATCTAACTCAATGGTTGTCAATGCGTGTATTCAACTGACAGAGTTAAACTAACGTGTGGATTCAGCGGTTTGCACACCCTTTCTGTGCAGAATCCCAAAACCGGAATTTCCAGCCCAATGCTGGCATACGTACTAAACCGCAGTAATCTTCGTCTAAAACTCAGGAGAAACGTTTCCTTGAAACTGCTCTGCTGTGTGTTTGTTCACATAAGAGAGTTGAATCTATTTTGATATTCAGCGAGTCAGAAACACGTTTCTTCTAGGAGCTGCGTTGGGATATTCCCGAGTGAATGGGACCATAGGCTGTACAGAGAAATATCTGCTCCAAAAACCAAAACGGAGCTATCTAACTGAACGGTTGTCAATGTGTGCATTCAACTGACAGAGTTAAACTCACGTGTGGATTCAGCCGTTTGCAAACCGTTTCTGTGCAGAATCCCAAAACCGGTATTTCCAGCCCAATGCCGGAATACGAACTAAACCGCAGTAAACTTCGTTTAAAACTCAGGAGAAACGTTTCCTTGAAACTGCTCTGCTGTGCGTTCGTTCACTTAAGAGAGTTGAATCTATGTTGAGATTCAGCGAGTCAGAAACACGTTTCTTCTAGGAGCTGCGTTGGGATATTCCCGAGTGAATGGGACCAAAGGCTGTACAGAGAAATATCTGCTCTTAAAACCAAAACGGAGCTATCTAACTGAATGGTGGTGAATGTGTGCATTCAACTGACAGAGTTAAACTCACGTGTGGATTCAGCGGTTTGCAAACCCTTTCTGTGCAGAATCCCAAAACCGGTATTTCCAGCCCAATGCCGGCATACGTACTAAACCGCAGTAAACTTCGTCTAAAACTCAGGAGAAACGTTTCCTTGAAACTGCTCTGCTGTGCGTTCGTTCATCTAAGAGAGGTGAATCTATGTTGAGATTCAGCGAGTCAGAAACACGTTTCTTCTAGGAGCTGCCTTGGGATATTCCCGAGTGAATGGGACCATAGGCTGTACAGAGAAATATCTGCTCCTAAAACCAAAACGGAGCTATCTAACTCAATGGTTATCAACGTGTGCATTCAACTGACAGAGTAAAACTCACGTGTGGATTCAGCGGTTTGCAAACCCTTTCTGTGCAGAATCCCAACACCGGTATTTGCAGCCCAATGCTGGCATACGTACTAAACCGCAGTAAACTTCGTCTAAAACTCAGGAGAAACGTTTCCTTGAAACTGCTCTGCTGTGCGTAAGTTCACCTAAGAGAGTTGAATCTATGTTGAGATTCAGCGAGTCAGAAACACGTTTCTTCTAGGAGCTGCGTTGGGATATTCCCGAGTGAATGGGACCATAGGCTGTACAGAGAAATATCTGCTCCAAAAATCAAAACAGAACTATCTAAATGAATGGTTGTCAATGTGTGCATTCAATTGACAGAGTTAAACTCACGTGTGCATTCAGCCGTTTGCAAACCCTTTCTGTGCAGAATCCCAAAACCGGTATTTCCAGCTCAATGCCGGCATACGTACTAAACCGCAGTAAACATCGTCTAAAACTCAGGAGAAACTTGACCCTGAAACTGCTCTGCTGTGCGTTCGTTCACCTAAGAGAGTTGAATCTATGTTGAGATTCAGCGAGTCAGAAACACGTTTCTTCTAGGAGCTGCGTTGGGATATTCCCGAGTGAATGGGACCATAGGCTGTACAGAGAAATATCAGCTACTAAAACCAAAACGGAGCTATCTAACTGAATGGTTTTCAATGTGTACATTCAACTGACAGAGCTAAACTCATGTGTGCATTCAGCGGTTTGCAAACCCTTTCTGTACAGAGTCCCCAAACCGGTATTTCCAGCCCAATGCCGGCATACGTACTAAACCGCAGTAAACTTCGTCTAAAACTCAGGGGAAACGTTTCCTTGAAACTGCTCTGCTGTGCGTTCGTTCACCTAGGAGAGTTGAATCTATGTTGATATTCAGCGAGTCAGAAACACGTTTCTTCTAGGAGCTGCGTTGGGATATTCCCGTGTGAATGGGACCATAGGCAGTACAGAGAAATATCTGCTCCTAAAACCAAAACGGAGCTATCTAACTGAAAGGTTTTCAATGTGTGCATTCAACTGACAGAGTTAAACTTACGTGTGGTTTCAGCGGTTGGCAAACACTTTCTGTGCAGAATCGCAAAACCGGTATTTCCAGCCCAATGCCGGCATACGTACTAAACAGCAGGAAACTTCGTCTAAAACTGAGGAGAAACGTTTCCTTGAAACTGCTCTGCTGTGCGTGCGTTCACCTAAGAGAGTTGAATCTATGTTGAGATTCAGCGAGTCAGAAACACGTTTCTTCTAGGAGCTGCGTTGGGATATTCCCGAGTGAATGCGACCATAGGCTGTACAGAAAAATATCTGCTTCTAAAACCAAAACGGAGCTATCTAACTGAATGGTTGTCAATGTGTGCATTCAACTGACAGAGTTAAACTCACGTGTGGATTCAGCCGTTTGAAAACCGTTTCTGTGCAGAATCCCAAAACCGGTATTTCCAGCCCAATGCCGGAATACGAACTAAACCGCAGTAAACTTCGTTTAAAACTCAGGAGAAACGTTTCCGTGAAACTGCTCTGCTGTGCGTTCGTTCACCTAAGAGAGTTGAATCTATGTTGAGATTCAGCGAGTCAGAAACACGTTTCTTCTAGGAGCTGCGTTGGGATATTCCCGAGTGAATGGGACCAAAGGCTGTACAGAGAAATATCTGCTCCTAAAACCAAAACGGAGCTATCTAACTGAATGGTGGTGAATGTGTGCATTCAACTGACAGAGTTAAACTCACGTGTGCATTCAGCCGTTTGCAAACCCTTTCTGTGCAGAATCCCAAAACCGGTATTTCCAGCCCAATGCTGGCATACGTACTAAACCGCAGTAAACATCGTCTAAAACTCAGGAGAAACTTGTCCCTGAAACTGCTCTGCTGTGTGTTCGTTCACCTAAGAGAGTTGAATCTATGTTGAGATTCAGCGAGTCAGAAACACGTTTCTTCTAGGAGCTGCGTTGGGATATTCCCGAGTGATTGGGACCAAAGGCTCTACAGAGAAATATCGGCTACTAAAACCAAAACGGAGCTATCTAACTGAAAGGTTTTCAATGTGTGCATTCAACTGACAGAGTTAAACTCACGTGTGGATTCAGCGGTTTGCAAACCCTTTCTGTGCAGAATCCCAAAAGCGGTATTTCCAGACCAATGACGGCATACGTACTAAACCGCAGTAAACTTCGTCTAAAACTCAGGAGAAACGTTTCCTTGAAACTGCTCTGCTGTGCGTTCGTTCACCTCAGAGAGTTGAATCTATGTTGAGATTCAGCGAGTCAGAAACACGTTTCTTCTAGGAGCTGCTTTGGGATATTCCCGAGTGAATGGGACCAAAGGCTGTACAGAGAAATATCTGCTCCTCAAACCAAAACGGAGCTATCTAACTGAATGGTGGTGAATGTGTGCATTCAACTGACAGAGTTAAACTCACGTGTGGATTCAGCGGTTTGCAAACCCTTTCTGTGCAGAATCCCAAAACCGGTATTTCCAGCCCAATGCCGGCATACGTACTAAACCGCAGTAAACTTCGTCTAAAACTCAGGAGAAACGTTTCCTTGAAACTGCTCTGCTTTGCGTTCGTTCACCTAAGAGAGGTGAATGTATGTTGAGATTCAGCGAGTCAGAAACACGTTTCTTCTAAGAGCTGCGTTGGGATATTCCCGAGTGAATGGGACCATAGGCTGTACAGAGAAATATCTGCTCCTAAAACCAAAACGGAGCTATCTAACTGAATGGTTATCAATGTGTGCATTCAACTGACAGAGTTAAACTCACGTGTGCATTCAGCTGTTTGCAAACCCTTTCTGTACAGTATCCCCAAACCGGTATTTCCAGCCCAATGCCGGCATACGTACTAAACCGCAGTAAACTTCGTCTAAAACTCAGGGGAAACGTTTCCTTGAATCTGGCCTGCTGTGCGTTCGTTCACCTAAGAGAGTTGAATCTATGATGATATTCAGCGAGTCAGAAACACGTTTCTTCTAGGAGCTGCGTTGGGATATTCCCGTGTGAATGGGACCATAGGCTGTGCAGAGAAATATCTGCTCCTAAAACCAAAACAGAGCTATCTAACTGAAAGGTTGTCAATGTGTGCATTCAACTGAGAGAGTTAAACTCACGTGTGGATTCAGCGGTTTGCAAACCCTTTCTGTGTAGAATCCCAAAACCGGTATTTCCAGCCCAATGACGGCGTACGTACTAAACCGCAGTAATCTTCGTCTAAAACTCAGGAGAAACGTTTCCTTGAAACTGCTCTGCTGTGCGTTCGTTCACCTAAGAGAGTTGAATCTATGTTGAGATTCAGAGAGTCAGAAACACGTTTCTTCTAGGAGCTGCATTGGGATATTCCCGAGTGAATGGGACCATAGGATGTACAGAGAAATATCTGCTCCTAAAACCAAAACGGAGCTTTCTAACTGAATGGTTGTCAATGTGTGCATTCAACTGACAGAGCTAAACTCACGTGTGGATTCAGCGGTTTGCAAACCCTTTCTGTACAGAATCCCAAAACCGGTATTTCCAGCCCAGTGCCGGAATACATAGTAAACCGCAGTAAACTTCGTCTAAAACTCAGGAGAAACGTTTGCTTGAAAGTGCTCTGCTGTGCGTTCGTTCACCTAAGAGAGTTGAAGCTATGTTGAGATTCAGCGAGTCAGAAACACGTTTCTTCTAGGAGCTGCGTTGGGATATTCCCGAGTGAATGGGACCATAGGCTGTACAGAGAAATATCTGCTCCGAAAACCAAAACGGAGCTATCTACCTCATTGGTTGTCAATGTGTGCATTCAACTGGCAGAGTTAAACTCACCTGTGGATTCAGCGGTTTGCAAACCCTTTCTGTGCAGAATCCCAAAACCGGTATTTCCAGCCCAACGCTGGCATACGTACTAAACCGCAGTAAACTTCGTCTAAAACTCAAGAGAAACGTTTCCTTGAAACTGCTCTGCTGTGTGTTCATTCACCTAAGAGAGTTGAATCTATGTTGAGATTCAGCGAGTCAGAAACACGTTTCTTCTAGGAGCTGCGTTCGGATATTCCCGAGTGAATGGGACCATAGACTGTACAGGGAAATATCTGCTCCTAAAGACAAAACGGAGCTATCTAACTGAATGGTTGTCAATGTGTGCATTCAACTGACAGAGTTAAACTCACGTGTGGATTCAGCCGTTTGCAAACCGTTTCTGTGCAGAATCCCAAAACCGGTATTTCCAGCCCAATGCCGGAATGCGTACTAAACCGCAGTAAACTTCGTTTAAAACTCAGGAGAAACGTTTCCTTGAAACTGCTCTGCTGTGCGTTCGTTCACCTAAGAGAATTGAATCTATGTTGAGATTCAGCGAGTCAGAAACACGTTTCTTCTAGGAGCTGCGTTGGGATATTCCCGAGTGAATGGGACCATAGGCTGTACAGAGAAATATCTGCTCCTAAAACCAAAACGGAGCTATCTAACTGAATGTTTGACAATGTGTGCATTCAACTGACAGAGTTAAACTCACGTGTGCATTCAGCCGTTTGCAAACCCTTTCTGTGAAGAATCCCAAAACCGGTATTTCCAGCCCAATGCCGACATACGTACTAAACCGCAGTAAACATCGTCTAAAACTCTGGAGAAACGTTTTCTTGAAACTGCTCTTCTGTGCGTTCGTTCACTTAAGAGAGTTGAATCTATGTTGAGATTCAGCGAGTCTGAAACATGTTTCTTCAAGGAGCTGCGTTGGGATATTCCCGAGTGAATGGGACCAAAGTATGTACAGAGAAATATCTGCTCCTAAAATCAAAACGGAGCTATCTAACTGAAAGGTTGTCAATGTGTGCATTCAACTGACAGAGTTAAACTCACGTGTGGATTCAGCGGTTTGCAAACCCTTTCTGTGCAGAATCCCAAAACCGGTATTTCCAGCCCAATGACGGCATACGTACTAAACCGCAGTAAACTTCGTCTAAAACTCAGGAGAAACGTTTCCTTGAAACTACTCTGCTGTGCGTTCGTTCACCTAAGAGAGTTGAATCTATGTTTAGATTCAGAGAGTCAGAAACTCGTTTCTTCTAGGAGCTGCGTTCGGATATTCCCGAGTGAATGGGACCATAGGCTGTACAGAGAAATATCTGATCCTAAAACCAAAACGGAGCTTTCTAACTGAATGGTGGTCAATGTGTGCATTCAACTGACAGAGATAAACTCACGAGTGGATTCAGCGGTTTGCAAACCCTTTCTGTGCAGAATCCAAAAACCGGTATTTCCTGCCCAATGCCGGCATACGTACTAAACCGCAGTAAACTTCGTCTAAAACTCAAGAGAAACGTTTCCTTGAAACTGCTCTGCTGTGCGTTCGTTCACGTAAGAGAGTTGAATCTATGTTGAGATTCAGTGAGTCAGAAACACGTTTCTTCTAGGAGCTGCGTTGGGATATTCCCGATTGAATGGGACCATAGGCTGTACAGAGAAATATCTGCTCCTAAAACCAAAACGGAGCTATCTAACTGAATGGTTATCAATGTGTGCATTCAACTGACAGTGTTAAACTCACGTGTGGATTCAGCGGTTTGCAAACCCTTTCTGTGCAGAATCCCAAAACCGGTATTTGCAGCCCAATGCTGGCATACGTACTAAACCGCAGATAACTTCGTCTAAAACTCAGGAGAAACGTTTCCTTGAAAATGCTCTGCTATGCGTAAGTTCACCTAAGAGAGTTGAATCTATGTTGAGATTCAGCGAGTCAGAAACACGTTTCTTCTAGGAGCTGCGTTGGGATATTCCCGAGTGAATGGGACCATAGACTGTACAGAGAAATATCTGCTCCTAAAGACAAAACGGAGCTATCTAACTGAATGGTTGTCAATGTGTGCATTCAACTGACAGAGTTAAACTCACTTGTGCATTCAGCCGTTTTCAAACCCTTTCTGTGTAGAATCCCAAAACCGGAATTTCCAGCCGAATGCCGGCATACGTACTAAACCGCAGTAAACATCGTGTAAAACTCAGGAGAAACGAGTCCCTGAAACTGCTCTGCTGTGCGTTCGTTCACCTAAGAGAGTTGAATCTATGTTGAGATTCAGGGAGTCAGAAACACGTTTCTTCTAGGAGCTGCGTTGGGATATTCCCGAGTGAATGGGACCATAGGCTGTACAGAGAAATATCTGCTCCGAAAACCAAAACGGAGCTATCTAACTCAATGGTTGTCAATGCGTGTATTCAACTGACAGAGTTAAACTAACGTGTGGATTCAGCGGTTTGCACACCCTTTCTGTGCAGAATCCCAAAACCGGTATTTCCAGCCCAATGCTGGCATACGTACTAAACCGCAGTAAACTTCGTCTAAAACTCAGGAGAAACGTTTCCTTGAAACTGCTCTGCTGTGTGTTTGTTCACATAAGAGAGTTGAATCTATTTTGATATTCAGCGAGTCAGAAACACGTTTCTTCTAGGAGCTGCGTTGGGATATTCCCGAGTGAATGGGACCATAGGCTGTACAGAGAAATATCTGCTCCAAAAACCAAAACGGAGCTATCTAACTGAATGGTTGTCAGTGTGTGCATTCAACTGACAGAGTTAAACTCACGTGTGGATTCAGCCGTTTGCAAACCGTTTCTGTGCAGAATCCCAAAACCGGTATTTCGAGCCCAATGCCGGAATACGAACTAAACCGCAGTAAACTTCGTTTAAAACTCAGGAGAAACGTTTCCTTGAAACTGCTCTGCTGTGCGTTCGTTCACTTAAGAGAGTTGAATCTATGTTGAGATTCAGCGAGTCAGAAACACGTTTCTTCTAGGAGCTGCGTTGGGATATTCCCGAGTGAATGGGACCAAAGGCTGTACAGAGAAATATCTGCTCCTAAAACCAAAACGGAGCTATCTAACTGAATGGTGGTGAATGTGTGCATTCAACTGACAGAGTTAAACTCACGTGTGGATTCAGCGGTTTGCAAACCCTTTCTGTGCAGAATCCCAAAACCGGTATTTCCAGCCCAATGCCGGCATACGTACTAAACCGCAGTAAACTTCGTCTAAAACTCAGGAGAAACGTTTCCTTGAAACTGCTCTGCTGTGCGTTCGTTCATCTAAGGGAGGTGAATATATGTTGAGATTCAGCGAGTCAGAAACACGTTTCTTCTAGGAGCTGCCTTGGGATATTCCCGAGTGAATGGGACCATAGGCTGTACAGAGAAATATCTGCTCCTAAAACCAAAACGGAGCTATCTAACTGAATGGTTATCAACGTGTGCATTCAACTGACAGAGTAAAACTCACGTGTGGATTCAGCGGTTTGCAAACCCTTTCTGTGCAGAATCCCAAAACCGGTATTTGCGTCCCAATGCTGGCATACGTACTAAACCGCAGTAAACTTCATCTAAAACTCAGGAGAAACGTTTCCTTGAAACTGCTCTGCTGTGCGTAAGTTCACCTAAGAGAGTTGAATCTATGTTGAGATTCAGCGAGTCAGAAACACGTTTCTTCTAGGAGCTGCGTTGGGATATTCCCGAGTGAATGGGACCATAGGCTGTACAGAGAAATATCTGCTCCAAAAATCAAAACAGAACTATCTAACTGAATGGTTGTCAATGTGTGCATTCAATTGACAGAGTTAAACTCACGTGTGCATTCAGCCGTTTGCAAACCCTTTCTGTGCAGAATCCCAAAACCGGTATTTCCAGCTCAATGCCGGCATACGTACTAAACCGCAGTAAACATCGTCTAAAACTCAGGAGAAACTTGTCCCTGAAACTGCTCTGCTGTGCGTTCGTTCACCTTAGAGAGTTGAATCTATGTTGAGATTCAGCGAGTCAGAAACACGTTTCTTCTAGGAGCTGCGTTGGGATATTCCCGTGTGAATGGGACCATAGGCAGTACAGAGAAATATCTGCTCCTAAAACCAAAACGGAGCTATCTAACTGAAAGGTTTTCAATGTGTGCATTCAACTGACAGAGTTAAACTCACGTGTGGATTCAGCGGTTTGCAAACCCTTTCTGTGCAGAATCCCAAAAGCGGTATTTCCAGACCAATGACGGCATACGTACTAAACCGCAGTAAACTTCGTCTAAAACTCAGGAGAAACGTTTCCTTGAAACTGCTCTGCTGTGCGTTCGTTCACCTCAGAGAGTTGAATCTATGTTGAGATTCAGCGAGTCAGAAACACGTTTCTTCTAGGAGCTGCGTTGGGATATTCCCGAGTGAAGGGGACCAAAGGCTGTACAGAGAAATATCTGCTCCTAAAACCAAAACGGAGCTATCTAACTGAATGGTTGTCAATGTGTGCATTCAACTGACAGTGTTAAACTCACGTGTGCATTCAGCCATTTGCAAACCCTTTCTGTGCAGAATCCCAAAACCGGTATTTCCAGCCCAATGCTGGCATACGTACTAAACCGCAGTAAACTTCGTCTAAAACTCAGGAGAAACGTTTCCTTGAAACTGCTCTGCTATGCGTAAGTTCACCTAAGAGAGTTGAATCTATGTTGAGATTCAGCGAGTCAGAAACACGTTTCTTCTAGGAGCTGCGTTCGGATATTCCCGAGTGAATGGGACCATAGACTGTACAGAGAAATATCTGCTCCTAAAGACAAAACGGAGCTATCTAACTGAATGGTTGTCAATGTGTGCATTCAACTGACAGAGTTAAACTCACGTGTGGATTCAGCCGTTTGCAAACCGTTTCTGTGCAGAATCCCAAAACCGGTATTTCCAGCCCAATGCCGGAATACGTACTAAACCACAGTAAACTTCGTTTAAAACTCAGGAGAAACGTTTCCTTGAAACTGCTCTGCTGTGCGTTCGTTCACCTAAGAGAATTGAATCTATGTTGAGATTCAGCGAGTCAGAAACACGTTTCTTCTAGGAGCTGCGTTGGGATATTCCCGAGTGAATGGGACCATAGGCTGTACAGAGAAATATCTGCTCCTAAAACCAAAACGGAGCTATCTAACTGAATGTTTGACAAGGTGTGCATTCAACTGACAGAGATAAACTCACGTGTGCATTCAGCCGTTTGCAAACCCTTTCTGTGAAGAATCCCAAAACCGGTATTTCCAGCCCAATGCCGACATACGTACTAAACCGCAGTAAACATCGTCTAAAACTCAGGAGAAACGTTTCCTTGAAACTGCTCTTCTGTGCGTTCGTTCACCTAAGAGAGTTGAATCTATGTTGAGATTCAGCGAGTCTGAAACACGTTTCTTCTAGGAGCTGCGTTGGGATATTCCCGAGTGAATGGGACCAAAGGATGTACAGAGAAATATCTGCTCCTAAAATCAAAACGGAGCTATCTAACTGAAAGGTTGTCAATGTGTGCATTCAACTGACAGAGTTAAACTCACGTGTGGATTCAGCGGTTTGCAAACCCTTTCTGTGCAGAATCCCAAAACCGGTATTTCCAGCCCAATGACGGCATACGTACTAAACCGCAGTAAACTTCGTCTAAAACTCAGGAGAAACGTTTCCTTGAAACTACTCTGCTGTGCGTTCGTTCACCTAAGAGAGTTGAATCTATGTTAAGATTCAGAGAGTCAGAAACTCGTTTCTTCTAGGAGCTGCGTTCGGATATTCCCGAGTGAATGGGACCATAGGCTGTACAGAGAAATATCTGATCCTAAAACCAAAACGGAGCTTTCTAACTGAATGGTGGTCAATGTGTGCATTCAACTGACAGAGATAAACTCACGTGTGGATTCAGCGGTTTGCAAACCCTTTCTGTGCAGAATCCCAAAACCGGTATTTCCTGCCCAATGCCGGCATACGTACTAAACCGCAGTAAACTTCGTCTAAAACTCAAGAGAAACGTTTCCTTGAAACTGCTCTGCTGTGCGTTCGTTCACGTAAGAGAGTTGAATCTATGTTGAGATTCAGCGAGTCAGAAACACGTTTCTTCTAGGAGCTGCGTTGGGATATTCCCGAGTGAATGGGACCATAGGCTGTACAGAGAAATATCTGCTCATAAAACCAAAACGGAGCTATCTAACTGAATGGTTGTCAATGTGTGCATTCAACTGACAGTGATAAACTCACGTGTGGATTCAGCGGTTTGCAAACCCTTTCTGTGCAGAATCTAAAAACCGGTATTTGCAGCCCAATGCTGGCATACGTACTAAACCGCAGATAACTTCGTCTAAACCTCAGGAGAAACGTTTCCTTGAAACTGCTCTGCTGTGCGTAAGTTCACCTAAGAGAGTTGAATCTATGTTGAGATTCAGCGAGTCAGAAACACGTTTCTTCTAGTAGCTGCGTTGGGATATTCCCGAGTAAATGGGACCATAGACTGTACAGAGAAATATCTGCTCCTAAAGACAAAACGGAGCTATCTAACTGAAAGGTTGTCAATGTGTGCATTCAACTGACAGAGTTAAACTCACGTGTGCATTCAGCCGTTTTCAAACCCTTTCTGTGCAGAATCCCAAAACCGGTATTTCCAGCCCAATGCCGGCATACGTACTAAACCGCAGTAAACATCGTGTAAAACTCAGGAGAAACGAGTCCCTGAAACTGCTCTGCTGTGCGTTCGTTCACCTAAGAGAGTTGAATCTATGTTGAGATTCAGGGAGTCAGAAACACGTTTCTTCTAGGAGCTGCGTTGGGATATTCCCGAGTGAATGGGACCATAGGCTGTACAGAGAAATATCTGCTCCGAAAACCAAAACGGAGCTATCTAACTCAATGGTTGTCAATGCGTGTATTCAACTGACAGAGTTAAACTAACGTGTGGATTCAGCGGTTTGCACATCCTTTCTGTGCAGAATCCCAAAACCGGTATTTCCAGCCCAATGCTGGCATACGTACTAAACTGCAGTAAACTTCGTCTAAAACTCAGGAGAAACGTTTCCTTGAAACTGCTCTGCTGTGTGTTTGTTCACATAAGAGAGTTGAATCTATTTTGATATTCAGCGAGTCAGAAACACGTTTCTTCTAGGAGCTGCGTTGGGATATTCCCGAGTGAATGGGACCATAGGCTGTACAGAGAAATATCTGCTCCAAAAACCAAAACGGAGCTATCTAACTGAACGGTTGTCAATGTGTGCATTCAACTGACAGAGTTAAACTCACGTGTGGATTCAGCCGTTTGCAAACCGTTTCTGTGCAGAATCCCAAAACCGGTATTTCCAGCCCAATGCCGGAATACGAACTAAACCGCAGTAAACTTCGTTTAAAACTCAGGAGAAACGTTTCCTTGAAACTGCTCTGCTGTGCGTTCGTTCACTTAAGAGAGTTGAATCTATGTTGAGATTCAGCGAGTCAGAAACACGTTTCTTCTAGGAGCTGCGTTGGGATATTCCCGAGTGAATGGGACCAAAGGCTGTACAGAGAAATATCTGCTCTTAAAACCAAAACGGAGCTATCTAACTGAATGGTGGTGAATGTGTGCATTCAACTGACAGAGTTAAACTCACGTGTGGATTCAGCGGTTTGCAAACCCTTTCTGTGCAGAATCCCAAAACCGGTATTTCCAGCCCAATGCCGGCATACGTACTAAACCGCAGTAAACTTCGTCTAAAACTCAGGAGAAACGTTTCCTTGAAACTGCTCTGCTGTGCGTTCGTTCATCTAAGAGAGGTGAATCTATGTTGAGATTCAGCGAGTCAGAAACACGTTTCTTCTAGGAGCTGCCTTGGGATATTCCCGAGTGAATGGGACCATAGGCTGTACAGAGAAATATCTGCTCCTAAAACCAAAACGGAGCTATCTAACTGAATGGTTATCAACGTGTGCATTCAACTGACAGAGTAAAACTCACGTGTGGATTCAGCGGTTTGCAAACCCTTTCTGTGCAGAATCCCAAAACCGGTATTTGCGCCCCAATGCTGGCATACGTACTAAACCGCAGTAAACTTCGTCTAAAACTCAGGAGAAACGTTTCCTTGAAACTGCTCTGCTGTGCGTAAGTTCACCTAAGAGAGTTGAATCTATGTTGAGATTCAGCGAGTCAGAAACACGTTTCTTCTAGGAGCTGCGTTGGGATATTCCCGAGTGAATGGGACCATAGGCTGTACAGAGAAATATCTGCTCCAAAAATCAAAACAGAACTATCTAACTGAATGGTTGTCAATGTGTGCATTCAATTGACAGAGTTAAACTCACGTGTGCATTCAGCCGTTTGCAAACCCTTTCTGTGCAGAATCCCAAAACCGGTATTTCCAGCTCAATGCCGGCATACGTACTAAACCGCAGTAAACATCGTCTAAAACTCAGGAGAAACTTGTCCCTGAAACTGCTCTGCTGTGCGTTCGTTCACCTAAGAGAGTTGAATCTATGTTGAGATTCAGCGAGTCAGAAACACGTTTCTTCTAGGAGCTGCGTTGGGATATTCCCGAGTGAATGGGACCATAGGCTGTACAGAGAAATATCAGCTACTAAAAACAAAACGGAGCTATCTAACTGAATGGTTTTCAATGTGTACATTCAACTGACAGAGCTAAACTCATGTGTGCATTCAGCGGTTTGCAAACCCTTTCTGTACAGAGTCCCCAAACCGGTATTTCCAGCCCAATGCCGGCATACGTACTAAACCGCAGTAAACTTCGTCTAAAACTCAGGGGAAACGTTTCCTTGAAACTGCTCTGCTGTGCGTTCGTTCACCTAGGAGAGTTGAATCTATGTTGATATTCAGCGAGTCAGAAACACGTTTCTTCTAGGAGCTGCGTTGGGATATTCCCGTGTGAATGGGACCATAGGCAGTACAGAGAAACATCTGCTCCTAAAACCAAAACGGAGCTATCTAACTGAAAGGTTTTCAATGTGTGCATTCAACTGGACAGAGTTAAACTCACGTGTGGATTCAGCGGTTTGCAAACCCTTTCTGTGCAGAATCCCAAAAGCGGTATTTCCAGACCAATGACGGCATACGTACTAAACCGCAGTAAACTTCGTCTAAAACTCAGGAGAAACGTTTCCTTGAAACTGCTCTGCTGTGCGTTCGTTCACCTCAGAGAGTTGAATCTATGTTGAGATTCAGCGAGTCAGAAACACGTTTCTTCTAGGAGCTGCTTTGGGATATTCCCGAGTGAATGGGACCAAAGGCTGTACAGAGAAATATCTGCTCCTAAAACCAAAACGGAGCTATCTAACTGAATGGTTGTCACTGTGTGCATTCAACTGACAGTGTTAAACTCACGTGTGCATTCAGCCATTTGCAAACCCTTTCTGTGCAGAATCCCAAAACCGGTATTTCCAGCCCAATGCTGGCATACGTACTAAACCGCAGTAAACTTCGTCTAAAACTCAGGAGAAACGTTTCCTTGAAACTGCTCTGCTATGCGTAAGTTCACCTAAGAGAGTTGAATCTATGTTGAGATTCAGCGAGTCAGAAACACGTTTCTTCTAGGAGCTGCGATCGGATATTCCCGAGTGAATGGGACCATAGACTGTACAGAGAAATATCTGCTCCTAAAGACAAAACGGAGCTATCTAACTGAATGGTTGTCAATGTGTGCATTCAACTGACAGAGTTAAACTCACGTGTGGATTCAGCCGTTTGCAAACCGTTTCTGTGCAGAATCCCAAAACCGGTATTTCCAGCCCAATGCCGGAATACGTACTAAACCGCAGTAAACTTCGTTTAAAACTCAGGAGAAACGTTTCCTTGAAACTGCTCTGCTGTGCGTTCGTTCACCTAAGAGAATTGAATCTATTTTGAGATTCAGCGAGTCAGTAACACGTTTCTTCTAGGAGCTGCGTTGTGATATTCCCGAGTGAATGGGACCATAGGCTGTACAGAGAAATATCTGCTCCTAAAACCAAAACGGAGCTATCTAACTGAATGTTTGACAATGTGTGCATTCAACTGACAGAGTTAAACTCACGTGTGCATTCAGCCGTTTGCAAACCCTTTCTGTGAAGAATCCCAAAACCGGTATTTCCAGCCCAATGCCGACATACGTACTAAACCGCAGTAAACATCGTCTAAAACTCAGGAGAAACGTTTCCTTGAAACTGCTCTTCTGTGCGTTCGTTCACCTAAGAGAGTTGAATCTATGTTGAGATTCAGCGAGTCTGAAACACGTTTCTTCTAGGAGCTGCGTTGGGATATTCCCGAGTGAATGGGACCAAAGGATGTACAGAGAAATATCTGCTCCTAAAATCAAAACGGAGCTATCTAACTGAAAGGTTGTCAATGTGTGCATTCAACTGACAGAGTTAAACTCACGTGTGGATTCAGCGGTTTGCAAACCCTTTCTGTGCAGAATCCCAAAACCGGTATTTCCAGCCCAATGACGGCATACGTACTAAACCGCAGTAAACTTCGTCTAAAACTCAGGAGAAACGTTTCCTTGAAACTACTCTGCTGTGCGTTCGTTCACCTAAGAGAGTTGAATCTATGTTAAGATTCAGAGAGTCAGAAACTCGTTTCTTCTAGGAGCTGCGTTCGGATATTCCCGAGTGAATGGGACCATAGGCTGTACAGAGAAATATCTGATCCTAAAACCAAAACGGAGCTTTCTAACTGAATGGTGGTCAATGTGTGCATTCAACTGACAGAGATAAACTCACGTGTGGATTCAGCGGTTTGCAAACCCTTTCTGTGCAGAATCCCAAAACAGGTATTTCCTGCCCAATGCCGGCATACGTACTAAACCGCAGTAAACTTCGTCTAAAACTCAAGAGAAACGTTTCCTTGAAACTGCTCTGCTGTGCGTTCGTTCACGTAAGAGAGTTGAATCTATGTTGAGATTCAGCGAGTCAGAAACACGTTTCTTCTAGGAGCTGCGTTGGGATATTCCCGAGTGAATGGGACCATAGGCTGTACAGAGAAATATCTGCTCCTAAAACCAAAACGGAGCTATCTAACTGAATGGTTGTCAATGTGTGCATTCAACTGACAGTGTTAAACTCACGTGTGGATTCAGCGGTTTGCAAACCCTTTCTGTGCAGAATCCCAAAACCGGTATTTGCAGCCCAATGCTGGCATACGTACTAAGCCGCAGATAACTTCGTCTAAAACTCAGGAGAAACGTTTCCTTGAAACTGCTCTGCTGTGCGTTCGTTCACCTAAGAGAGTTGAATCTATGTTGAGATTCAGCGAGTCAGAAACACGTTTCTTCTAGGAGCTGCGTTGGGATATTCCCGAGTGAATGGGACCAAAGGCTGTACAGAGAAATATCTGCTCCTAAAATCAAAACGGAGCTATCTAAATGAAAGGTTGTCAATGTGTGCATTCAACTGACAGTGTTAAACTCACGTGTGGATTCAGCGGTTTGCAAACCCTTTCTGTGCAGAATCCCAAAACCGGTATTTCCAGCCCAATGCCGGCATACGTACTAAACCGCAGTAAACTTCGTCTAAAACTCAGGAGAAACGTTTCCTTGAAACTGCTCTACTGTGCGTTCGTTCACCTAAGAGAGTTGAATCTATGTTTAGATTCAGAGAGTCAGAAACTCGTATCTTCTAGGAGCTGCGTTGGGATATTCCCGAGTGAATGGGACCATAGGCTGTACAGAGAAATATCTGATCCTAAAACCAAAACGGAGCTTTCTAACTGAATGGTGGTCAATGTGTGCATTCAACTGACAGAGATAAACTCACGTGCGGATTCAGCGGTTTGCAAACCCTTTCTGTGCAGAATCCCAAAACCGGTATTTCCTGCCCAATGCCGGCATACGTACTAAACCGCAGTAAACTTTGTCTAAAACTCAAGAGAAACGTTTCCTTGAAACTGCTCTGCTGTGCGTTCGTTCACGTAAGAGAGTTGAATCTATGTTGAGATTCAGCGAGTCAGAAACACGTTTCTTCTAGGAGCTGCGTTGGGATATTCCCGAGTGAATGGGACCATAGGCTGTACAGAGAAATATCTGCTCCTAAAACCAAAACGGAACTATCTAACTGAATGGTTGTCAATGTGTGCATTCAACTGACAGTGTTAAATTCACGTGTGGATTCAGCGGTTTGCAAACCCTTTCTGTGCAGAATCCCAAAACCGGTATTTGCAGCCCAATGCTGGCATACGTACTAAACCGCAGTAAACTTCGTCTAAACCTCAGGAGAAACGTTTCCTTGAAACTGCTCTGCTGTGCTTAAGTTCACCTAAGAGAGTTGAATCTATGTTGAGATTCAGCGAGTCAGAAACACGTTTCTTCTAGGAGCTGCGTTGGGATATTCCCGAGTGAATGGGACCATAGACTGTACAGAGAAATATCTGCTCCTAAAGACAAAACGGAGCTATCTAACTGAATGGTTGTCAATGTGTGCATTCAACTGACAGAGTTAAACTCACGTGTGCATTCAGCCGTTTTCAAACCCTTTCTGTGCAGAATCCCAAAACCGGTATTTCAAGCCGAATGCCGGCATACGTACTAAACCGCAGTAAACATCGTGTAATACTCAGGAGAAACGAGTCCCTGAAACTGCTCTGCTGTGCGTTCGTTCACCTAAGAGAGTTGAATCTATGTTGAGATTCAGGGAGTCAGAAACACGTTTCTTCTAGGAGCTGCGTTGGGATATTCCCGAGTGAATGGGACCATAGTCTGTACAGAGAAATATCTGCTCCGAAAACCAAAACGGAGCTATCTAACTCAATGGTTGTCAATGCGTGTATTCAACTGACAGAGTTAAACTAACGTGTGGATTCAGCGGTTTGCAAACCCTTTCTGTGCAGAATCCCAAAACCGGTATTTCCAGCCCAATGCTGGCATACGTACTAAACCGCAGTAAACTTCGTCTAAAACTCAGGAGAAACGTTTCCTTGAAACTGCTCTGCTGTGTGTTTGTTCACATAAGAGAGTTGAATCTATTTTGATATTCAGCGAGTCAGAAACACGTTTCTTCTAGGAGCTGCGTTGGGATATTCCCGAGTGAATGGGACCATAGGCTGTACAGAGAAATATCTGCTCCAAAAACCAAAACGGAGCTATCTAACTGAATGGTTGTCAATGTGTGCATTCAACTGACAGAGTTAAACTCACGTGTGGATTCAGAAGTTTGCAAACCGTTTCTGTGCAGAATCCCAAAACCGGTATTTCCAGCCCAATGCCGGAATACGAACTAAACCGCAGTAAACTTCGTTTAAAACTCAGGAGAAACTTTTCCTTGAAACTTCTCTGCTGTGCATTCGTTCACTTAAGAGAGTTGAATCTATGTTGAGATTCAGCGAGTCAGAAACACGTTTCTTCTAGGAGCTGCGTTGGGATATTCCCGAGTGAATGGGACCATAGGCTGTACAGAGAAATATCAGCTACTAAAACCAAAACGGAGCTATCTAACTGAATGGTGGTGAATGTGTGCATTCAACTGACAGAGTTAAACTCACGTGTGGATTCAGCGGTTTGCAAACCCTTTCTGTGCAGAATCCCAAAACCGGTATTTCCAGCCCAATGCCGGCATACGTACTAAACCGCAGTAAACTTCGTCTAAAACTCAGGAGAAACGTTTCCTTGAAACTGCTCTGCTGTGCGTTCGTTCATCTAAGAGAGGTGAATCTATGTTGAGATTCAGCGAGTCAGAAACACGTTTCTTCTAGGAGCTGCCTTGGGATATTCCCGAGTGAATGGGACCATAGGCTGTACAGAGAAATATCTGCTCCTAAAACCAAAACGGAGCTATCTAACTGAATGGTTATCAACGTGTGCATTCAACTGACAGAGTAAAACTCACGTGTGGATTCAGCGGTTTGCAAACCCTTTCTGTGCAGAATCCCAAAACCGGTATTTGCGTCCCAATGCTGGCATACGTACTAAACCGCAGTAAACTTCGTCTAAAACTCAGGAGAAACGTTTCCTTGAAACTGCTCTGCTGTGCGTAAGTTCACCTAAGAGAGTTGAATCTATGTTGAGATTCAGCGAGTCAGAAACACGTTTCTTCTAGGAGCTGCGTTGGGATATTCCCGAGTGAATGGGACCATAGGCTGTACAGAGAAATATCTGCTCCAAAAATCAAAACAGAACTATCTAACTGAATGGTTGTCAATGTGTGCATTCAATTGACAGAGTTAAACTCACGTGTGCATTCAGCCGTTTGCAAACCCTTTCTGTGCAGAATCCCAAAACCGGTATTTCCAGCTCAATGCCGGCATACGTACTAAACCGCAGTAAACATCGTCTAAAACTCAGGAGAAACTTGTCCCTGAAACTGCTCTGCTGTGCGTTCGTTCACCTAAGAGAGTTGAATCTATGTTGAGATTCAGCGAGTCAGAAAAACGTTTCTTCTAGGAGCTGCGTTGGGATATTCCCGAGTGAATGGGACCATAGGCTGTACAGAGAAATATCAGCTACTAAAACCAAAACGGAGCTATCTAACTGAATGGTTTTCAATGTGTACATTCAACTGACAGAGCTAAACTCATGTGTGCATTCAGCGGTTTGCAAACCCTTTCTGTACAGAGTCCCCAAACCGGTATTTCCAGCCCAATGCCGGCATACGTACTAAACCGCAGTAAACTTCGTCTAAAACTCAGGGGAAACGTTTCCTTGAAACTGCTCTGCTGTGCGTTCGTTCACCTAGGAGAGTTGAATCTATGTTGATATTCAGCGAGTCAGAAACACGTTTCTTCTAGGAGCTGCGTTGGGATATTCCCGTGTGAATGGGACCATAGGCAGTACAGAGAAATATCTGCTCCTAAAACCAAAATGGAGCTATCTAACTGAAAGGTTTTCAATGTGTGCATTCAACTGACAGAGTTAAACTCACGTGTGGATTCAGCCGTTTGCAAACCCTTTCTGTGCCGAATCCCCAAACCGGTATTTCCAGCCCAATGACGGCGTACGTACTAAACCGCAGTAAACTTCGTCTAAAACTCAGGAGAAACGTTTCCTTGAAACTGCTCTGCTGTGCGTTCGTTCACCTAAGAGAGATGAATCTATGTTGAGATTCAGAGAGTCAGAAACACGTTTCTTCTAGGAGCTGCGTTGGGATATTCCCGAGTGAATGGGACCATAGGCTGTACAGAGAAATATCTGCTCCTAAAACCAAAACGGAGCTATCTAACTGAATGCTTGTCAATGTGTGCATTCAACTGACAGAGCTAAACTCACGTGTGGATTCAGCGGTTTGCAAACCCTTTCTGTACAGAATCCCAAAACCGGTATTTCCAGCCCAATGCCGGAAGACATACTAAACCGCAGTAAACTTCGTCTAAAACTCAGGAGAAACGTTTCCTTGAAACTGCTCTGCTGTGCGTTCGTTCACCTAGGAGAGTTGAATCTATGTTGATATTCAGCGAGTCAGAAACACGTTTCTTCTAGGAGCTGCGTTGGGATATTCCCGTGTGAATGGGACCATAGGCAGTACAGAGAAATATCTGCTCCTAAAACCAAAACGGAGCTATCTAACTGAAAGGTTTTCAATGTGTGCATTCAACTGACAGAGTTAAACTCACGTGTGATTTCAGCGGTTTGCAAACCCTTTCTGTGCAGAATCCCAAAACCGGTATTTCCAGGCCAATGCCGGCATACGTACTAAACCGCAGTAAACTTCGTCTAAAACTCAGGAGAAACGTTTCCTTGAAACTGCTCTGCTGTGTGTTTGTTCACATAAGAGAGTTGAATCTATTTTGATATTCAGCGAGTCAGAAACACGTTTCTTCTAGGAGCTGCGTTGGGATATTCCCGAGTGAATGGGACCATAGGCTGTACAGAGAAATATCTGCTCCAAAAACCAAAACGGAGCTATCTAACTGAATGGTTGTCAATGTGTGCATTCAACTGACAGAGTTAAACTCACGTGTGGATTCAGCCGTTTGCAAACCGTTTCTGTGGAGAATTCCAAAACCGGTATTTCCAGCCCAATGCCGGAATACGACCTAAACCGCAGTAAACTTCGTTTAAAACTCAGGAGAAACGTTTCCTTGAAACTGCTCTGCTGTGCGTTCGTTCACTTAAGAGAGTTGAATCTATGTTGAGATTCAGCGAGTCAGAAACACGTTTCTTCTAGGAGCTGCGTTGGGATATTCCCGAGTGAATGGGACCAAAGGCTGTACAGAGAAATATCTGCTCCTAAAACCAAAACGGAGCTATCTAACTGAATGGTGGTGAATGTGTGCATTCAACTGACAGAGTTAAACTCACGTGTGGATTCAGCGGTTTGCAAACCCTTTCTGTGCAGAATCCCAAAACCGGTATTTCCAGCCCAATGCCGGCATACGTACTAAACCGCAGTAAACTTCGTCTAAAACTCAGGAGAAACGTTTCCTTGAAACTGCTCTGCTGTGCGTTCGTTCACCTAGGAGAGTTGAATCTATGTTGATATTCAGCGAGTCAGAAAGACGTTTCTTCTAGGAGCTGCGTTGGGATATTCCCGTGTGAATGGGACCATAGGCAGTACAGAGAAATATCTGCTCCTAAAACCAAAACGGAGCTATCTAACTGAAAGGTTTTCAATGTGTGCATTCAACTGACAGAGTTAAACTCACGTGTGATTTCAGCGGTTTGCAAACCCTTTCTGTGCAGAATCCCAAAACCAGTATTTCAAGCCCAATGACGGCGTACGTACTAAACCGCAGTAAACTTCGTCTAAAACTCAGGAGAAACGTTTCCTTGAAACTGCTCTGCTGTGCGTTCGTTCACCTAAGAGAGTTGAATCTATGTTGAGATTCAGAGAGTCAGAAACACGTTTCTTCTAGGAGCTGCGTTGGGATATTCCTGAGTGAATGGGACCATAGGCTGTACAGAGAAATATCTGCTCCTAAAACCAAAACGGAGCTATCTAACTGAATGGTTGTCAATGTGTGCATTCAACTGACAGAGTTAAACTTACGTGTGGTTTCAGCGGTTGGCAAACACTTTCTGTGCAGAATCGCAAAACCGGTATTTCCAGCCCAATGCCGGCATACGTACTAAACAGCAGGAAACTTCGTCTAAAACTGAGGAGAAACGTTTCCTTGAAACTGCTCTGCTGTGCGTGCGTTCACCTAAGGGAGTTGAATCTATGTTGAGATTCAGCGAGTCAGAAACACGTTTCTTCTAGGAGCTGCGTTGGGATATTCCCGAGTGAATGGGACCATAGGCTGTACAGAAAAATATCTGCTTCTAAAACCAAAACGGAGCTATCTAACTGAATGGTTGTCAATGTGTGCATTCAACTGACAGAGTTAAACTCACGTGTGGGTTCAGCCGTTTGAAAACCGTTTCTGTGCAGAATCCCAAAACCGGTATTTCCAGCCCAATGCCGGAATACGAACTAAACCGCAGTAAACTTCGTTTAAAACTCAGGAGAAACGTTTCCGTGAAACTGCTCTGCTGTGCGTTCGTTCACCTAAGAGAGTTGAATCTATGTTGAGATTCAGCGAGTCAGAAACACGTTTCTTCTAGGAGCTGCGTTGGGATATTCCCGAGTAAATGGGACCAAAGGCTGTACAGAGAAATATCTGCTCCTAAAACCAAAACGGAGCTATCTAACTGAATGGTGGTGAATGTGTGCATTCAACTGACAGAGTTAAACTCACGTGTGCATTCAGCCGTTTGCAAACCCTTTCTGTGCAGAATCCCAAAACCGGTATTTCCAGCCCAATGCTGGCATACGTACTAAACCGCAGTAAACATCGTCTAAAACTCAGGAGAAACTTGTCCCTGAAACTGCTCTGCTGTGTGTTCGTTCACCTAAGAGAGTTGAATCTATGTTGAGATTCAGCGAGTCAGAAACACGTTTCTTCTAGGAGCTGCGTTGGGATATTCCCGAGTGAAATGGACCATAGGCTCTACAGAGAAATATCGGCTACTAAAACCAAAACGGAGCTATCTATCTGAATGGTTTTCAATGTGTGCATTCAACTGACAGAGCTAAACTCACGTGTGGATTCAGCGGTTTGCAAACCCTTTCTGTACAGAGTCCCCAAACCGGTATTTCCAGCCCAATGCCGGCATACGTACTAAACCGCAGTAAACTTCGTCTAAAACTCAGGGGAAACGTTTCCTTGAAACTGCTCTGCTGTGCGTTCGTTCACCTAGGAGAGTTGAATCTATGTTGATATTCAGCGAGTCAGAAACACGTTTCTTCTAGGAGCTGCGTTGGGATATTCCCGAGTGAATGGGACCATAGGCAGTACAGAGAAATATCTGCTCCTAAAACCAAAACGGAGCTATCTAACTGAATGGTTGTCAATGTGTGCATTCAACTGACAGTGTTAAACTCACGTGTGGATTCAGCGGTTTGCAAACCCTTTCTGTGCAGAATCCAAAACCGGTATTTGCAGCCCAATGCTGGCATACGTACTAAACCGCAGATAACTTCGTCTAAAACTCAGGAGAAACGTTTCCTTGAAACTGCTCTGCTGTGCGTAAGTTCACCTAAGAGAGTTGAATCTATGTTGAGATTCAGCGAGTCAGAAACACGTTTCTTCTAGGAGCTGCGTTGGGATATTCCCGAGTGAATGGGACCATAGACTGTACAGAGAAATATCTGCTCCTAAAGACAAAACGGAGCTATCTAACTGAATGGTTGTCAATGTGTGCATTCAACTGACAGAGTTAAACTCACGTGTGCATTCAGCCGTTTTCAAACCCTTTCTGTGCAGAATCCCAAAACCGGTATTTCCAGCCCAATGCCGGCATACGTACTAAACCGCAGTAAACATCGTTTAAAACTCAGGAGAAACGTGTCCCTGAAACTGCTCTGCTGTGCGTTCGTTCACCTAAGAGAGTTGAATCTATGTTGAGATTCAGCGAGTCAGAAACACGTTTCTTCTAGGAGCTGCGTTGGGATATTCCCGAGTGAATGGGACCAAAGGCTGTACAGAGAAATATCTGCTCCTAAAACCAAAACGGAGCTATCTAACTGAAAGGTTTTCAATGTGTGCATTCAACTGACAGAGTTAAACTCACGTGTGGATTCAGCGGTTTGCAAACCCTTTCTGTGCAGAATCCCAAAACCGGTATTTCCAGCCCAATGACGGCGTACGTACTAAACCGCAGTAAACTTCGTCTAAAACTCAGGAGAAACGTTTCCTTGAAACTGCTCTGCTGTGCGTTCGTTCACCTAGGAGAGTTGAATCTATGTTGATATTCAGCGAGTCAGAAAGACGTTTCTTCTAGGAGCTGCGTTGGGATATTCCCGTGTGAATGGGACCATAGGCAGTACAGAGAAATATCTGCTCCTAAAACCAAAACGGAGCTATCTAACTGAAAGGTTTTCAATGTGTGCATTCAACTGACAGAGTTAAACTCACGTGTGATTTCAGCGGTTTGCAAACCCTTTCTGTGCAGAATCCCAAAACCGGTATTTCAAGCCCAATGACGGCGTACGTACTAAACCGCAGTAAACTTCGTCTAAAACTCAGGAGAAACGTTTCCTTGAAACTGCTCTGCTGTGCGTTCGTTCACCTAAGAGAGTTGAATCTATGTTGAGATTCAGAGAGTCAGAAACACGTTTCTTCTAGGAGCTGCGTTGGGATATTCCTGAGTGAATGGGACCATAGGCTGTACAGAGAAATATCTGCTCCTAAAACCAAAACGGAGCTATCTAACTGAATGGTTGTCAATGTGTGCATTCAACTGACAGAGTTAAACTTACGTGTGGTTTCAGCGGTTGGCAAACACTTTCTGTGCAGAATCGCAAAACCGGTATTTCCAGCCCAATGCCGGCATACGTACTAAACAGCAGGAAACTTCGTCTAAAACTGAGGAGAAACGTTTCCTTGAAACTGCTCTGCTGTGCGTGCGTTCACCTAAGGGAGTTGAATCTATGTTGAGATTCAGCGAGTCAGAAACACGTTTCTTCTAGGAGCTGCCTTGGGATATTCCCGAGTGAATGGGACCATAGGCTGTACAGAAAAATATCTGCTTCTAAAACCAAAACGGAGCTATCTAACTGAAAGGTTGTCAATGTGTGCATTCAACTGACAGAGTTAAACTCACGTGTGGATTCAGCCGTTTGAAAACCGTTTCTGTGCAGAATCCCAAAACCGGTATTTCCAGCCCAATGCCGGAATACGAACTAAACCGCAGTAAACTTCGTTTAAAACTCAGGAGAAACGTTTCCGTGAAACAGCTCTGCTGTGCGTTCGTTCACCTAAGAGAGTTGAATCTATGTTGAGATTCAGCGAGTCAGAAACACGTTTCTTCTAGGAGCTGCGTTGGGATATTCCCGAGTAAATGGGACCAAAGGCTGTACAGAGAAATATCTGCTCCTAAAACCAAAACGGAGCTATCTAACTGAATGGTGGTGAATGTGTGCATTCAACTGACAGAGTTAAACTCACGTGTGCATTCAGCCGTTTGCAAACCCTTTCTGTGCAGAATCCCAAAACCGGTATTTCCAGCCCAATGCTGGCATACGTACTAAACCGCAGTAAACATCGTCTAAAACTCAGGAGAAACTTGTCCCTGAAACTGCTCTGCTGTGTGTTCGTTCACCTAAGAGAGTTGAATCTATGTTGAGATTCAGCGAGTCAGAAACACGTTTCTTCTAGGAGCTGCGTTGGGATATTCCCGAGTGAAATGGACCATAGGCTCTACAGAGAAATATCGGCTACTAAAACCAAAACGGAGCTATCTAACTGAATGGTTTTCAATGTGTGCATTCAACTGACAGAGCTAAACTCACGTGTGGATTCAGCGGTTTGCAAACCCTTTCTGTACAGAGTCCCCAAACCGGTATTTCCAGCCCAATGCCGGCATACGTACTAAACCGCAGTAAACTTCGTCTAAAACTCAGGGGAAACGTTTCCTTGAAACTGCTCTGCTGTGCGTTCGTTCACCTAGGAGAGTTGAATCTATGTTGATATTCAGCGAGTCAGAAACACGTTTCTTCTAGGAGCTGCGTTGGGATATTCCCGTGTGAATGGGACCATAGGCAGTACAGAGAAATATCTGCTCCTAAAACCAAAACGGAGCTATCTAACTGAATGGTTGTCAATGTGTGCATTCAACTGACAGTGTTAAACTCACGTGTGGATTCAGCGGTTTGCAAACCCTTTCTGTGCAGAATCCAAAACCGGTATTTGCAGCCCAATGCTGGCATACGTACTAAACCGCAGATAACTTCGTCTAAAACTCAGGAGAAACGTTTCCTTGAAACTGCTCTGCTGTGCGTAAGTTCACCTAAGAGAGTTGAATCTATGTTGAGATTCAGCGAGTCAGAAACACGTTTCTTCTAGGAGCTGCGTTGGGATATTCCCGAGTGAATGGGACCATAGACTGTACAGAGAAATATCTGCTCCTAAAGACAAAACGGAGCTATCTAACTGAATGGTGGTCAATGTGTGCATTCAACTGACAGAGTTAAACTCACGTGTGCATTCAGCCGTTTTCAAACCCTTTCTGTGCAGAATCCCAAAACCGGTATTTCCAGCCCAATGCCGGCATACGTACTAAACCGCAGTAAACATCGTTTAAAACTCAGGAGAAACGTGTCCCTGAAACTGCTCTGCTGTGCGTTCGTTCACCTAAGAGAGTTGAATCTATGTTGAGATTCAGCGAGTCAGAAACACGTTTCTTCTAGGAGCTGCGTTGGGATATTCCCGAGTGAATGGGACCAAAGGCTGTACAGAGAAATATCTGCTCCTAAAACCAAAACGGAGCTATCTAACTGAATGGTGGTGAATGTGTGCATTCAACTGACAGAGATAAACTCACGTGTGGATTCAGCGGTTTGCAAACCCTTTCTGTGCAGAATCCAAAACCGGTATTTCCAGCCCAATGCCGGCATACGTACTAAACCGCAATAAACTTCGTCTAAAATTCAGGAGAAACGTTTCCTTGAAACTGCTCTGCTGTGCGTTCGTTCACCTAAGAGAGGTGAATCTATGTTGAGATTCAGCGAGTCAGAAACACGTTTCTTCTAAGAGCTGCGTTGGGATATTCCCGAGTGAATGGGACCATAGGCTGTACAGAGAAATATCTGCTCCTAAAACCAAAACGGAGCTATCTAACTGAATGGCTGTCAATGTGTGCATTCAACTGACAGAGTTAAAATCACGTGTGCATTCAGCTGTTTGCAAACCCTTTCTGTGCAGAATCCCAAAACCGGTATTTCCAGCCCAATGCCGGCATACGTACTAAACCGCAGTAAACATCGTCTAAAACTGAGGAGAAACTTGTCCCTGAAACTGCCCTGCTGTGCGTTCGTTCACCTAAGAGAGTTGAATCTATGTTGAGATTCAGCGAGTCAGAAACACGTTTCTTCTAGGAGCTGCGTTGGGATATTCCCGAGTGAATGGGACCATAGGCTGTACAGAGAAATATCGGCTACTAAAACCAAAACGGAGCTATCTAACTGAATGGTTTTCAATGTGTGCATTCAACTGACAGAGCTAAACTCACGTGTGGATTCAGCGGTTTGCAAACCCTTTCTGTACAGAGTCCCCAAACCGGTATTTCCAGCCCAATGCCGGCATACGTACTAAACCGCAGTAAACTTCGTCTAAAACTCATGGGAAACGTTTCCTTGAAACTGCTCTGCTGTGCGTCCGTTCACCTAAGAGAGTTGAATCTATGTTGAGACTCAGAGAGTCAGAAACACGTTTCTTCTAGGAGCTGCGTTGGGATATTCCCGAGTGAATGGGACCATAGGCTGTACAGAGAAATATCTGCTCCTAAAACCAAAACGGAGCTATCTAACTGAATGGTTGTCAATGTGTGCATTCAACTGACAGAGTTAAACTTACGTGTGGTTTCAGCGGTTGGCAAACACTTTCTGTGCAGAATCGCAAAAGCGGTATTTCCAGACCATTGCCGGCATACGTACTAAACAGCAGGAAACTTCGTCTAAAACTGAGGAGAAACGTTTCCTTGAAACTGCTCTGCTGTGCGTGCGTTCACCTAAGAGAGTTGAATCTATGTTGAGATTCAGCGAGTCAGAAACACGTTTCTTCTAGGAGCTGCATTGGGATATTCCCGAGTGAATGGGACCATATTCTGTACAGAGAAATATCTGCTTCTAAAACCAAAACGGAGCTATCTGACTGAAAGGTTGTCAATATGTGCATTCAACTGACAGATTTAAACTCACGTGTGGATTCAGCGGTTTGCAAACCCTTTCTGGGCAGAATCCCAAAACCGGTATATCCAGCCCAATGACGGCATACGTACTAAACCGCAGTAAACTTCGGCTAAAACTCAGGAGAAACGTTTCCTTGAAACTGCTCTGCTGTGCTTTCGTTCACCTAAGAGAGTCGAATCTATGTTGAGATTCAGCGAGTCAGAAACACGTTTCTTCTAGGAGCTGCATTGGGATATTCCCGAGTGAATGGGACCATAGGCTGTACAGAGAAATATCTGCTCCTAAAACCAAAACGGAGCTTTCTAACTGAATGGTTGTCAATGTGTGCATTCAACTGACAGAGCTAAACTCACGTGTGGATTCAGCGGTTTGCAAACCCTTTCTGTACAGAATCCCAAAACCGGTATTTCCAGCCCAGTGCCAGAATACATACTAAACCGCAGTAAACTTCGTCTAAAACTCAGGAGAAACGTTTCCTTGAAACTGCTCTGCTGTGCGTTCGTTCACCTAAGAGAGTTGAATCTATGTTGAGATTCAGCGAGTCAGAAACACGTTTCTTCTAGGAGCTGCGTTGGGATATTCCCGAGTGAATGGGACCATAGGCTGTAGAGAGAAATATCTGCTCCGAAAACCAAAACGGAGCTATCTAACTCAATGGTTGTCAATGTGTGCATTCAACTGGCAGAGTTAAACTCACCTGTGGATTCAGCGGTTTGCAAACCCTTTCTGTGCAGAATCCCAAAACCGGTATTTCCAGCCCAACGCTGGCATACGTACTAAACCGCAGTAAACTTCGTCTAAAACTCAGGAGAAACGTTTCCTTGAAACTGCTCTGCTGTGTGTTCATTCACCTAAGAGAGTTGAATCTATGTTGAGATTCAGCGAGTCAGAAACACCTTTCTTCTAGGAGCTGCGTTGGGATATTCCCGAGTGAATGGGACCATAGGCTGTACAGAGAAATATCTGCTCCTAAAACCAAAACGGAGCTCTCTAACTGAATGGTTGTCAATGTGTGCATTCAACTGAGAGTGTTAAACTCACGTGTGCATTCAGCCATTTGCAAACCCTTTCTGTGCAGAATCCCAAAACCGGTATTTCCAGCCCAATGCTGGCATACGAACTAAATCGCAGTAAACTTCGTCTAAAACTCAGGAGAAACGTTTCCTTGAAACTGCTCTGCTATGCGTAAGTTCACCTAAGAGAGTTGAATCTATGTTGAGATTCAGCGAGTCAGAAACACGTTTCTTCTAGGAGCTGCGTTCGGATATTCCCGAGTGAATGGGACCATAGACTGTACAGAGAAATATCTGCTCCTAAAGACAAAACGGAGCTATCTAACTGAATGGTTGTCAATGTGTGCATTCAACTGACAGAGTTAAACTCACGTGTGCATTCAGCCGATTGCAAACTCTTTCTGTGAAGAATCCCAAAACCGGTATTTCCAGCCCAATGCCGACATACGTACTAAACCGCAGTAAACATCGTCTAAAACTCAGGAGAAACGTTTCCTTGAAACTGCTCTTCTGTGCGTTCGTTCACCTAAGAGAGCTGAATCTATGTTGAGATTCAGCGAGTCTGAAACACCTTTCTTCTAGGAGCTGCGTTGGGATATTCCCGAGTGAATGGGACCAAAGGATGTACAGAGAAATATCTGCTCCTAAAATCAAAACGGAGCTATCTAACTGAAAGGTTGTCAATGTGTGCATTCAACTGACAGAGTTAAACTCACGTGTGGATTCAGCGGTTTGCAAACCCTTTCTGTGCAGAATCCCAAAACCGGTATTTCCAGCCCAATGACGGCATACGTACTAAACCGCAGTAAACTTCGTCTAAAACTCAGGAGAAACGTTTCCTTGAAGCTACTCTGCTGTGCGTTCGTTCACCTAAGAGAGTTGAATCTATGTTAAGATTCAGAGAGTCAGAAACTCGTTTCTTCTAGGAGCTGCGTTCGGATATTCCCGAGTGAATGGGACCATAGGCTGTACAGAGAAATATCTGATCCTAAAACCAAAACGGAGCTTTCTAACTGAATGGTGGTCAATGTGTGCATTCAACTGACAGAGATAAACTCACGTGTGGATTCAGCGGTTTGCAAACCCTTTCTGTGCAGAATCCCAAAACCGGTATTTCCTGCCCAATGCCGGCATACGTACTAAACCGCAGTAAACTTCGTCTAAAACTCAAGAGAAACGTTTCCTTGAAACTGCTCTGCTGTGCGTTCGTTCACGTAAGAGAGTTGAATCTATGTTGAGATTCAGCGAGTCAGAAACACGTTTCTTCTAGGAGCTGCGTTGGGATATTCCCGAGTGAATGGGACCATAGGCTGTACAGAGAAATATCTGCTCCTAAAACCAAAACGGAGATATCTAACAGAATGGTTGTCAATGTGTGCATTCAACTGACAGAGTTAAACTCACGTGTGGATTCAGCGGTTTGCAAACCCTTTCTGTGCAGAATCCCAAAACCGGTATTTGCAGCCCAATGCTGGCATACGTACTAAACCGCCTTAAACTTCGTCTAAACCTCAGGAGAAACGTTTCCTTGAAACTGCTCTGCTGTGCGTAAGTTCACCTAAGAGAGTTGAATCTATGTTGAGATTCAGCGAGTCAGAAACACGTTTCTTCTAGGAGCTGCCTTGGGATATTCCCGAGTGAATGGGACCATAGACTGTACAGAGAAATATCTGCTCCTAAAGACAAAACGGAGCTATCTAACTAAATGGTTGTCAATGTGTGCATTCAACTGACAGAGTTAAACTCACGTGTGCATTCAGCCGTTTTCAAACCCTTTCTGTGCAGAATCCCAAAACCGGTATTTCCAGCCCAATGCCGGCATACGTACTAAACCGCAGTAAACATCGTGTAAATCTCAGGAGAAACGTGTCCGTGAAACTGCTCTGCTGTGCGTTCGTTCACCTAAGAGAGTTGAATCTATGTTGAGATTCAGCGAGTCAGAAACACGTGTCTTCTAGGAGCTGCGTTGGGATATTCCCGAGTGAATTTTTACCAAAGGCTGTACAGAGAAATATCTGCTACTAAAACCAAAACGGAGCTATCTAACTGAATGGTGGTGAATGTGTGCATTCAACTGACAGAGTTAAACTCACGTGTGGATTCAGCGGTTTGCAAACTCTTTCTGTGCAGAATCCCAAAACCGGTATTTCCAGCCCAATGCCGGCATACGTACTAAACCGCAGTAAACTTCGTCTAAAACTCAGGAGAAACGTTTCCTTGAAACTGCTCTGCTGTGCGTTCGTTCATCTAAGAGAAGTGAATCTATGTTGAGATTCAGCGAGTCAGAAACACGTTTCCTCTAGGAGCTGCGTTGGGATATTCCCGAGTGAATGGGACCATAGGCTGTACAGAGAAATATCTGCTCCTAAAACCAAAACGGAGCTATCTAACTGAATGGTTATCAACGTGTGCATTCAACTGACAGAGTTAAACTCACGTGTGGATTCATCGGTTTGCAAACCCTTTCTGTGCAGAATCCCAAAACCGGTATTTGCATCCCAATGCTGGCATACGTACTAAACCGCAGTAAACTTCGTCTAAAACTCAGGAGAAACGTTTCCTTGAAACTGCTCTGCTGTGCGTAAGTTCACCTAAGAGAGTTGAATCTATGTTGAGATTCAGCGAGTCAGAAACACGTTTCTTCTAGGAGCTGCGTTGGGATATTCCCGAGTGAATGGGACCATAGGCTGTACAGAGAAATATCTGCTCCAAAAATCAAAACAGAGCTATCTAACTGAATGGTTGTCAATGTGTGCATTCAACTGACAGAGTTAAACTCACGTGTGCATTCAGCCGTTTGCAAACCCTTTCTGTGCAGAATCCCAAAACCGGTATTTCCAGCCCAATGCCGGCATACGTACTAAACCGCAGTAAACATCGTGTAAAACTCAGGAGAAACGTGTCCCTGAAACTGCTCTGCTGTGCGTTCGTTCACCTAAGAGAGTTGAATCTATGTTGAGATTCAGCGAGTCAGTAACACGTTTCTTCTAGGAGCTGCGTTGGGATATTCCCGAGTGAATGGGACCAAAGGCTGTACAGAGAAATATCGGCTACTAAAACCAAAACGGAGCTATCTAACTGAATGGTTTTCAATGTGTGCATTCAACTGACAGAGCTAAACTCACGTGTGGATTCAGCGGTTTACAAACCCTTTCTGTACAGAGTCCCCAAACCGGTATTTCCAGCCCAATGCCGGCATACGTACTAAACCGCAGTAAACTTCGTCTAAAACTCAGGGGAAACGTTTCCTTGAAACTGCTCTGTTGTGCGTTCGTTCACCTAAGAGAGTTGAATCTATGTTGAGATTCAGAGAGTCAGAAACACGTTTCTTCTAGGAGCTGCATTGGGATATTCCCGAGTGAATGGGACCATAGGCTGTACAGAGAAATATCTGCTCCTAAAACCAAAACGGAGCTATCTAACTGAATGGTTGTCAATGTGTGCATTCAACTGACAGAGTTAAACTTACGTGTGGTTTCAGCGGTTGGCAAACACTTTCTGTGCAGAATCGCAAAACCGGTATTTCCAGACCAATGCCGGCATACGTACTAAACAGTAGGAAACTTCGTCTAAAACTGAGGAGAAACGTTTCCTTGAAACTGCTCTGCTGTGGGTGCGTTCACCTAAGAGAGTTGAATCTATGTTGAGATTCAGCGAGTCAGAAACACGTTTCTTCTAGGAGCTGCGTTGGGATATTCCCGAGTGAATGGGACCATAAGCTGTACAGAGAAATATCTGCTTCTAAAACCAAAACGGAGCTATCTGACTGAAAGGTTGTCAATGAGTGCATTCAACTGACAGAGTTAAACTCACGTGTGGATTCAGCGGTTTGCAAACCCTTTCTGTGCAGAATCCCAAAACCGGTATTTCCAGCCCAATGACGGCATACGTACTAAACCGCAGTAAACTTTGGCTAAAACTCAGGAGAAACGTTTCCTTGAAACTGCTCTGCTGTGCTTTCGTTCACCTAAGAGAGTCGAATCTATGTTGAGATTCAGCGAGTCAGAAACACGTTTCTTCTAGGAGCTGCGATGGGATATTCCCGAGTGAATGGGACCATAGGCTGTACAGAGAAATATCTGCTCCTAAAACTAAAACGGAGATATCTAACTGAATGGTTGTCAATGTGTGCATTCAACTGACAGAGTTAAACTCACGTGTGGATTCAGCCGTTTGAAAACCGTTTCTGTGCAGAATCCCAAAAGCGGTATTTCCAGACCAATGCCGGAATACGAACTAAACCGCAGTAAACTTCGTTTAAAACTCAGGAGAAACGTTTCCTTGAAACTGCTCTGCTGTGCGTTCGTTCAGCTAAGAGAGTTGAGTCTATGTTGAGATTCAGCGAGTCAGAAACACGTTTCTTCTAGGAGCTGCGTTGGGATATTCCCGAGTGAATGGGACCAAAGGCTGTACAGAGAAATATCTGCTCCTAAAACCAAAACGCAGCTATCTAACTGAATGGTGGTGAATGTGTGCATTCAACTGACAGAGTTAAACTCACGTGTGGATTCAGCGGTTTGCAAACCCTTTCTGTGCAGAATCCCAAAACCGGTATTTCCAGCCCAATGCCGGCATACGTACTAAACCGCAGTAAACTTCGTCTAAAACTCAGGAGAAACATTTCCTTGAAACTGCTCTGCTGTGCGTTCGTTCACCTAAGAGAGGTGAATCTATGTTGAGATTCAGCGAGTCAGAAACACGTTTCTTCTAAGAGCTGCGTTGGGATATTCCCGAGTGAATGGGACCATAGGCTGTACAGAGAAATATCTGCTCCTAAAACCAAAACGGAGCTATCTAACTGAATGGTTATCAATGTGTGCATTCAACTGACAGAGTTAAACTCACGTGTGCATTCAGCCGTTTGCAAACCCTTTCTGTACAGTATCCCCAAACCGGTATTTCCAGCCCAATGCCGGCATACGTACTAAACCGCAGTAAACTTCGTCTAAAACTCAGGGGAAACGTTTCCTTGAATCTGGCCTGCTGTGCGTTCGTTCACCTAAGAGAGTTGAATCTATGTTGATATTCAGCGAGTCAGAAACACGTTTCTTCTAGGAGCTGCGTTGGGATATTCCCGTGTGAATGGGACCATAGGCTGTGCAGAGAAATATCTGCTCCTAAAACCAAAACGGAGCTATCTAACTGAAAGGTTGTCAATGTGTGCATTCAACTGAGAGAGTTAAACTCACGTGTGGATTCAGCGGTTTGCAAACCCTTTCTGTGTAGAATCCCAAAACCGGTATTTCCAGCCCAATGACGGCGTACGTACTAAACCGCAGTAATCTTCGTCTAAAACTCAGGAGAAACGTTTTCTTGAAACTGCTCTGCTGTGCCTTCGTTCACCTAAGAGAGTTGAATCTATGTTGAGATTCAGAGAGTCAGAAACACGTTTCTTCTGGAGCTGCATTGGGATATTCCCGAGTGAATGGGACCATAGGCTGTACAGAGAAATATCTGCTCCTAAAACCAAAACGGAGCTTTCTAACTGAATGGTTGTCAATGTGTGCATTCAACTGACAGAGCTAAACGCACATGTGGATTCAGCGGTTTGCAAACCCTTTCTGTACAGAATCCCAAAACCGGTATTTCCAGCCCAGTGCCAGAATACATACTAAACCGCAGTAAACTTCGTCTAAAACTCAGGAGAAACGTTTCCTTGAAACTGCTCTGCTGTGCGTTCGTTCACCTAAGAGAGTTGAATCTATGTTGAGATTCAGCGAGTCAGAAACACGTTTCTTCTAGGAGCTGCGTTGGGATATTCCCGAGTGAATGGGACCATAGGCTGTACAGAGAAATATCTGATCCTAAAACCAAAACGGAGCTATCTAACTCAATGGTTGTCAATGTGTGCATTCAACTGGCAGAGTTAAACTCACCTGTGGATTCAGCGGTTTGCAAACCCTTTCTGTGCAGAATCCCAAAACCGGTATTTCCAGCCCAACGCTGGCATACGCACTAAACCGCAGTAAACTTCGTCTAAAACTCAGGAGAAACGTTTCCTTGAAACTGCTCTGCTGTGTGTTCATTCACCTAAGAGAGTTGAATCTATGTTGAGATTCAGCGAGTCAGAAACACCTTTCTTCTAGGAGCTGCGTTGGGATATTCCCGAGTGAATGGGACCATAGGCTGTACAGAGAAATATCTGCTCCTAAAACCAAAACGGAGCTCTCTAACTGAATGGTTGTCAATGTGTGCATTCAACTGACAGTGTTAAACTCACGTGTGCATTCAGCCATTTGCAAACCCTTTCTGTGCAGAATCCCAAAACGGTATTTCCAGCCCAATGCTGGCATACGTACTAAATCGCAGTAAACTTCGTCTAAAACTCAGGAGAAACGTTTCCTTGAAACTGCTCTGCTATGCGTAAGTTCACCTAAGAGAGTTGAATCTATGTTGAGATTCAGCGAGTCAGAAACACGTTTCTTCTAGGAGCTGCGTTCGGATATTCCCGAGTGAATGGGACCATAGACTGTACAGAGAAATATCTGCTCCTAAAGACAAAACGGAGCTATCTAACTGAATGGTTGTCAATGTGTGCATTCAACTGACAGAGTTAAACTCACGTGTGCATTCAGCCGATTGCAAACCCTTTCTGTGAAGAATCCCAAAACCGGTATTTCCAGCCCAATGCCGACATACGTACTAAACCGCAGTAAACATCGTCTAAAACTCAGGAGAAACGTTTCCTTGAAACTGCTCTTCTGTGCGTTCGTTCACCTAAGAGAGCTGAATCTATGTTGAGATTCAGCGAGTCTGAAACACCTTTCTTCTAGGAGCTGCGTTGGGATATTCCCGAGTGAATGGGACCAAAGGATGTACAGAGAAATGTCTGCTCCTAAAATCAAAACGGAGCTATCTAACTGAAAGGTTGTCAATGTGTGCATTCAACTGACAGAGTTAAACTCACGTGTGGATTCAGCGGTTTGCAAACCCTTTCTGTGCAGAATCCCAAAACCGGTATTTCCAGCCCAATGACGGCATACGTACTAAACCGCAGTAAACTTCGTCTAAAACTCAGGAGAAACGTTTCCTTGAAACTACTCTGCTGTGCGTTCGTTCACCTAAGAGAGTTGAATCTATGTTAAGATTCAGAGAGTTAGAAACTCGTTTCTTCTAGGAGCTGCGTTCGGATATTCCCGAGTGAATGGGACCATAGGCTGTACAGAGAAATATCTGATCCTAAAACCAAAACGGAGCTTTCTAACTGAATGGTGGTCAATGTGTGCATTCAACTGACAGAGATAAACTCACGTGTGGATTCAGCGGTTTGCAAACCCTTTCTGTGCAGAATCCCAAAACCGGTATTTCCTGCCCAATGCCGGCATACGTAC
This sequence comes from Aotus nancymaae, assembly GCF_030222135.1. Lineage (NCBI taxonomy): Eukaryota > Metazoa > Chordata > Mammalia > Primates > Aotidae > Aotus > Aotus nancymaae. The sequence goes on along the minus strand of NW_026988501.1, from coordinate 1,114,096 downwards.
TAAACCGCAGTAAACTTCGTCTAAAACTCAAGAGGAACGTTTCCTTGAAACTGCTCTGCTGTGCGTTCGTTCACGTAAGAGAGTTGAATCTATGTTGAGATTCAGCGAGTCAGAAACACGTTTCTTCTAGGAGCTGCGTTGGGATATTCCCGAATGAATGGGACCATAGGCTGTACAGAGAAATATCTGCTCCTAAAACCAAAACGGAGATATCTAACTGAATGGTTGTCAATGTGTGCATTCAACTGACAGAGTTAAACTCACGTGTGGATTCTGCGGTTTGCAAACCCTTTCTGTGCAGAATCCCAAAACCGGTATTTGCAGCCCAATGCTGGCATACGTACTAAACCGCAGTAAACTTCGTCTAAACCTCAGGAGAAACGTTTCCTTGAAACTGCTCTGCTGTGCGTAAGTTCACCTAAGAGAGTTGAATCTATGTTGAGATTCAGCGAGTCAGAAACACGTTTCTTCTAGGAGCTGCGTTGGGATATTCCCGAGTGAATGGGACCATAGACTGTACAGAGAAATATCTGCTCCTAAAGACAAAACGGAGCTATCTAACTAAATGGTTGTCAATGTGTGCATTCAACTGACAGAGTTAAACTCACGTGTGATTTCAGCGGTTTGCAAACCCTTTCTGTGCAGAATCCCAAAACCGGTATTTCCAGCCCAATGCCGGCATACGTACTAAACCGCAGTAAACATGGTGTAAAACTCAGGAGAAACGTGTCCGTGAAACTGCTCTGCTCTGCGTTCGTTCACCTAAGATAGTTGAATCTATGTTGAGATTCAGCGAGTCAGAAACACGTGTCTTCTAGGAGCTGCGTTGGGATATTCCCGAGTGAATTTTTACCAAAGGCTGTACAGAGAAATATCTGCTACTAAAACCAAAACGGAGCTATCTAACTGAATGGTGGTGAATGTGTGCATTCAACTGACAGAGTTAAACTCACGTGTGGATTCAGCGGTTTGCAAACTCTTTCTGTGCAGAATCCCAAAACCGGTATTTCCAGCCCAATGCCGGCATACGTACTAAACCGCAGTAAACTTCGTCTAAAACTCAGGAGAAACGTTTCCTTGAAACTGCTCTGCTGTGCGTTCGTTCATCTAAGAGAGGTGAATCTATGTTGAGATTCAGCGAGTCAGAAACACGTTTCCTCTAGGAGCTGCGTTGGGATATTCCTGAGTGAATGGGACCATAGGCTGTACAGAGAAATATCTGCTCCTAAAACCAAAACGGAGCTATCTAACTGAATGGTTATCAACGTGTGCATTCAACTGACAGAGTTAAACTCACGTGTGGATTCATCGGTTTGCAAACCCTTTCTGTGCAGAATCCCAAAACCGGTATTTGCATCCCAATGCTGGCATACGTACTAAACCGCAGTAAACTTCGTCTAAAACTCAGGAGAAACGTTTCCTTGAAACTGCTCTGCTGTGCGTAAGTTCACCTAAGAGAGTTGAATCTATGTTGAGATTCAGCGAGTCAGAAACACGTTTCTTCTAGGAGCTGCGTTGGGATATTCCCGAGTGAATGGGACCATAGGCTGTACAGAGAAATATCTGCTCCAAAAATCAAAACAGAGCTATCTAACTGAATGGTTGTCAATGTGTGCATTCAACTGACAGAGTTAAACTCACGTGTGCATTCAGCCGTTAGCAAACCCTTTCTGTGCAGAATCCCAAAACCGGTATTTCCAGCCCAATGCCGGCATACGTACTAAACCGCAGTAAACATCGTCTAAAACTCTGGAGAAACCTGTCCCTGAAACTGCTCTGCTGTGCGTTCGTTCACCTAAGAGAGTTGAATCTATGTTGAGATTCAGCGAGTCAGAAACACGTTTCTTCTAGGAGCTGCGTTGGGATATTCCCGAGTGAATGGGACCATAGGCTGTACAGAGAAATATCGGCTACTAAAACCAAAACGGAGCTATCTAACAGAATGGTTTTCAATGTGTGCATTCAACTGACAGAGCTAAACTCACGTGTGCATTCAGCGGTTTGCAAACCCTTTCTGTACAGAGTCCCGAAACCGGTATTTCCAGCCCAATGCCGGCATACGTAGTAAACCGCAGTAAACTTCGTCTAAAACTCAGGGGAAACGTTTCCTTGAAACTGCTCTGCTGTGCGTTCGTTCACCTAAGAGAGTTGAATCTATGTTGAGATTCAGCGAGTCAGAAACACGTTTCTTCTAGGAGCTGCGTTGGGATATTCCCGAGTGAATGGGACCATAGACTGTACAGAGAAATATCTGCTCCTAAAGACAAAACGGAGCTATCTAACTAAATGGTTGTCAATGTGTGCATTCAACTGACAGAGTTAAACTCACGTGTGCATTCAGCCGTTTTCAAACCCTTTCTGTGCAGTATCCCAAAACCGGTATTTCCAGCCCAATGCCGGCATACGTACTAAACCGCAGTAAACATCGTGTAAAACTCAGGAGAAACGTGTCCGTGAAACTGCTCTGCTGTGCGTTCGTTCACCTAAGATAGTTGAATCTATGTTGAGATTCAGCGAGTCAGAAACACGTTTCTTCTAGGAGCTGCGTTGGGATATTCCCGAGTGAATTTTTACCAAAGGCTGTACAGAGAAATATCTGCTACTAAAACCAAAACGGAGCTATCTAACTGAATGGTGGTGAATGTGTGCATTCAACTGACAGAGTTAAACTCACGTGTGGATTCAGCGGTTTGCAAACTCTTTCTGTGCAGAATCCCAAAACCGGTATTTCCAGCCCAATGCCGGCATACGTACTAAACCGCAGTAAACTTCGTCTAAAACTCAGGAGAAACGTTTCCTTGAAACTCCTCTGCTGTGCGTTCGTTCATCTAAGAGAGGTGAATCTATGTTGAGATTCAGCGAGTCAGAAACACATTTCCTCTAGGAGCTGCGTTGGGATATTCCCGAGTGAATGGGACCATAGGCTGTACAGAGAAATATCTGCTCCTAAAACCAAAACGGAGCTATCTAACTGAATGGTTATCAACGTGTGCATTCAACTGACAGAGTTAAACTCACGTGTGGATTCATCGGTTTGCAAACCCTTTCTGTGCAGAATCCCAAAACCGGTATTTGCATCCCAATGCTGGCATACGTACTAAACCGCAGTAAACTTCGTCTAAAACTCAGGAGAAACGTTTCCTTGAAACTGCTCTGCTGTGCGCAAGTTCACCTAAGAGAGTTGAATCTATGTTGAGATTCAGCGAGTCAGAAACACGTTTCTTCTAGGAGCTGCGTTGGGATATTCCCGAGTGAATGGGACCATAGGCTGTACAGAGAAATATCTGCTCCAAAAATCAAAACAGAGCTATCTAACTGAATGGTTGTCAATGTGTGCATTCAACTGACAGAGTTAAACTCACGTGTGCATTCAGCCGTTTGCAAACCCTTTCTGTGCAGAATCCCAAAACCGGTATTTCCAGCCCAATGCCGGCATACGTACTAAACCGCAGTAAACATCGTCTAAAACTCTGGAGAAACCTGTCCCTGAAACTGCTCTGCTGTGCGTTCGTTCACCTAAGAGAGTTGAATCTATGTTGAGATTCAGCGAGTCAGAAACACGTTTCTTCTAGGAGCTGCGTTGGGATATTCCCGAGTGAATGGGACCATAGGCTGTACAGAGAAATATCGGCTACTAAAACCAAAACGGAGCTATCTAACTGAATGGTTTTCAATGTGTGCATTCAACTGACAGAGCTAAACTCACGTGTGCATTCAGCGGTTTGCAAACCCTTTCTGTACAGAGTCCCGAAACCGGTATTTCCAGCCCAATGCCGGCATACGTAGTAAACCGCAGTAAACTTCGTCTAAAACTCAGGGGATACGTTTCCTTGAAACTGCTCTGCTGTGCGTTCGTTCACCTAAGAGAGTTGAATCTATGTTGAGATTCAGCGAGTCAGAAACACGTTTCTTCTAGGAGCTGCGTTGGGATATTCCCGAGTGAATGGGAACATAGGCTGTATAGAGAAATATCTGCTTCTAAAACCAAAACGGAGCTATCTAAGTTAATGGTTGTCAATGTGTGCATTCCACTGACAGAGTTTAACTGACGTGTGGTATCAGCGGTTGGCAAACCCTTTCTGTGCATAATCGCAAAACCGGTATTTCCAGCCCAATGCTGGCATACGTAGTAAACAGCAGGAAACTTCGTCTAAAACACAGGAGAAACTTTTCCTTGAAACTGCTCTTCTGTGCGTTCGTTCACCTAAGAGAGTTGAATCTATGTTGAGATTCAGCGAGTCAGAAACACGTTTCTTCTAGGAGCTGCGTTGGGATATTCCCGAGTGAATGGGAGCAAAGGCTGTACAGAGAAATATCTGCTCCTAAAATCAAAACGGAGCTATCTACATGAAAGGTTGTCAATGAGTGCATTCAACTGACAGAGTTAAACTCACGTGTGGATTCAGCGGTTTGCAAACCCTTTCTGTGCAGAATCCCAAAACCGGTATTTCCAGCCCAATGACGGCATACGTACTAAACCGCAGTAAACTTCGTCTAAAACTCATGAGAAACGTTTCCTTGAAACTGCTCTGCTGTGCGTTCGTTCATCTAAGAGAGTTGAATCTATGTTTAGATTCAGAGAGTCAGAAACTCGTTTCTTCTAGGAGCTGCGTTCGGATATTCCCGAGTGAATGGGACCATAGGCTGTACAGAGAAATATCTGATCCTAAAACCAAAACGGACCTTTCTAACTGAATGGTGGTCAATGTGTGCATTCAACTGACAGAGATAAACTCACGTGCGGATTCAGCGGTTTGCAAACCCTTTCTGTGCAGAATCCCAAAACCGGTATTTCCAGCCCAATGCTGGCATACGTACTAAACCGCAGTAAACTTCGTCTAAAACTCAGGAGAAACGTTTCCTTGAAACTGCTCTGCTGTGTGTTTGTTCACATAAGAGAGTTGAATCTATTTTGATATTCAGCGAGTCAGAAACACGTTTCTTCTAGGAGCTGCGTTGGGATATTCCCGAGTGAATGGGACCATAGGCTGTACAGAGAAATATCTGCTCCAAAAACCAAAACGGAGCTATCTAACTGAATGGTTGTCAATGTGTGCATTCAACTGACAGAGTTAAGCTCACGTGTGGATTCAGCCGTTTGCAAACCGTTTCTGTGCAGAATCCCAAAACCGGTATTTCCAGCCCAATGCCGGAATATGAACTAAACCGCAGTAAACTTCGTTTAAAACTCAGGAGAAACGTTTCCTTGAAACTGCTCTGCTGTGCGTTCGTTCACTTAAGAGAGTTGAATCTATGTTGAGATTCAGCGAGTCAGAAACACGTTTCTCCTAGGAGCTGCGTTGGGATATTCCCGAGTGAATGGGACCATAGGCTGTACAGAAAAATATCTGCTCCTAAAACCAAAACGGAGCTATCTAACTGAATGGTGGTGAATGTGTGCATTCAACTTACAGAGTTAAACTCACGTGTGGATTCAGCGGTTTGCAAACCCTTTCTGTGCAGAATCCCAAAACCGGTATTTCCAGCCCAATGCCGGCATACGTTCTAAACCGCAGTAAAGTTCGTCTAAAACTCAGGAGAAACGTTTCCTTGAAACTGCTCTGCTGTGCGTTCGTTCATCTAAGAGAGGTGAATCTATGTTGAGATTCAGCGAGTCAGAAACACGTTTCTTCTAGGAGCTGCGTTGGGATATTCCCGAGTGAATGGGACCATAGGCTGTACAGAGAAATATCTGCTCCAAAAATCAAAGCAGAGCTATCTAACTGAATGGTTGTCAATGTGTGCATTCAACTGACAGAGTTAAACTCACGTGTGCATTCAGCCGTTAGCAAACCCTTTCTGTGCAGAATCCCAAAACCGGTATTTCCAGCCCAATGCCGGCATACGTACTAAACCGCAGTAAACATCGTCTAAAACTCTGGAGAAACCTGTCCCTGAAACTGCTCTGCTGTGCGTTCGTTCACCTAAGAGAGTTGAATCTATGTTGAGATTCAGCGAGTCAGAAACACGTTTCTTCTAGGAGCTGCGTTGGGATATTCCCGAGTGAATGGGACCATAGGCTGTACAGAGAAATATCGGCTACTAAAACCAAAACGGAGCTATCTAACTGAATGGTTGTCAATGTGTGCATTCAACTGACAGAGTTAAACTCACGTGTGCATTCAGCCGTTTTCAAACCCTTTCTGTGCAGAATCCCAAAACCGGTATTTCCAGCCCAATGCCGGCATACGTACTAAACCGCAGTAAACATCGTGTAAAACTCAGGAGAAACGTGTCCGTGAAACTGCTCTGCTGTGCGTTCGTTCACCTAAGATAGTTGAATCTATGTTGAGATTCAGCGAGTCAGAAACACGTTTCTTCTAGGAGCTGCGTTGGGATATTCCCGAGTGAATTTTTACCAAAGGCTGTACAGAGAAATATCTGCTACTAAAACCAAAACGGAGCTATCTAACTGAATGGTGGTGAATGTGTGCATTCAACTGACAGAGTTAAACTCACGTGTGGATTCAGCGGTTTGCAAACTCTTTCTGTGCAGAATCCCAAAACCGGTATTTCCAGCCCAATGCCGGCATACGTACTAAACCGCAGTAAACTTCGTCTAAAACTCAGGAGAAACGTTTCCTTGAAACTCCTCTGCTGTGCGTTCGTTCATCTAAGAGAGGTGAATCTATGTTGAGATTCAGCGAGTCAGAAACACATTTCCTCTAGGAGCTGCGTTGGGATATTCCCGAGTGAATGGGACCATAGGCTGTACAGAGAAATATCTGCTCCTAAAACCAAAACGGAGCTATCTAACTGAATGGTTATCAACGTGTGCATTCAACTGACAGAGTTAAACTCACGTGTGGATTCATCGGTTTGCAAACCCTTTCTGTGCAGAATCCCAAAACCGGTATTTGCATCCCAATGCTGGCATACGTACTAAACCGCAGTAAACTTCGTCTAAAACTCAGGAGAAACGTTTCCTTGAAACTGCTCTGCTGTGCGCAAGTTCACCTAAGAGAGTTGAATCTATGTTGAGATTCAGCGAGTCAGAAACACGTTTCTTCTAGGAGCTGCGTTGGGATATTCCCGAGTGAATGGGACCATAGGCTGTACAGAGAAATATCTGCTCCAAAAATCAAAACAGAGCTATCTAACTGAATGGTTGTCAATGTGTGCATTCAACTGACAGAGTTAAACTCACGTGTGCATTCAGCCGTTAGCAAACCCTTTCTGTGCAGAATCCCAAAACCGGTATTTCCAGCCCAATGCCGGCATACGTACTAAACCGCAGTAAACATCGTCTAAAACTCTGGAGAAACCTGTCCCTGAAACTGCTCTGCTGTGCGTTCGTTCACCTAAGAGAGTTGAATCTATGTTGAGATTCAGCGAGTCAGAAACACGTTTCTTCTAGGAGCTGCGTTGGGATATTCCCGAGTGAATGGGACCATAGGCTGTACAGAGAAATATCGGCTACTAAAACCAAAACGGAGCTATCTAACTGAATGGTTTTCAATGTGTGCATTCAACTGACAGAGCTAAACTCACGTGTGCATTCAGCGGTTTGCAAACCCTTTCTGTACAGAGTCCCGAAACCGGTATTTCCAGCCCAATGCCGGCATACGTAGTAAACCGCAGTAAACTTCGTCTAAAACTCAGGGGAAACGTTTCCTTGAAACTGCTCTGCTGTGCGTTCGTTCACCTAAGAGAGTTGAATCTATGTTGAGATTCAGCGAGTCAGAAACACGTTTCTTCTAGGAGCTGCGTTGGGATATTCCCGAGTGAATGGGAACATAGGCTGTATAGAGAAATATCTGCTTCTAAAACCAAAACGGAGCTATCTAAGTTAATGGTTGTCAATGTGTGCATTCCACTGACAGAGTTTAACTGACGTGTGGTATCAGCGGTTGGCAAACCCTTTCTGTGCATAATCGCAAAACCGGTATTTCCAGCCCAATGCTGGCATACGTAGTAAACAGCAGGAAACTTCGTCTAAAACACAGGAGAAACGTTTCCTTGAAACTGCTCTTCTGTGCGTTCGTTCACCTAAGAGAGTTGAATCTATGTTGAGATTCAGCGAGTCAGAAACACGTTTCTTCTAGGAGCTGCGTTGGGATATTCCCGAGTGAATGGGACCAAAGGCTGTACAGAGAAATATCTGCTCCTAAAATCAAAACGGAGCTATCTAAATGAAAGGTTGTCAATGAGTGCATTCAACTGACAGAGTTAAACTCACGTGTGGATTCAGCGGTTTGCAAACCCTTTCTGTGCAGAATCCCAAAACCGGTATTTCCAGCCCAATGACGGCATACGTACTAAACCGCAGTAAACTTCGTCTAAAACTCATGAGAAACGTTTCCTTGAAACTGCTCTGCTGTGCGTTCGTTCATCTAAGAGAGTTGAATCTATGTTTAGATTCAGAGAGTCAGAAACTCGTTTCTTCTAGGAGCTGCGTTCGGATATTCCCGAGTGAATGGGACCATAGGCTGTACAGAGAAATATCTGATCCTAAAACCAAAACGGACCTTTCTAACTGAATGGTGGTCAATGTGTGCATTCAACTGACAGAGATAAACTCACGTGCGGATTCAGCGGTTTGCAAACCCTTTCTGTGCAGAATCCCAAAACCGGTATTTCCAGCCCAATGCTGGCATACGTACTAAACCGCAGTAAACTTCGTCTAAAACTCAGGAGAAACGTTTCCTTGAAACTGCTCTGCTGTGTGTTTGTTCACATAAGAGAGTTGAATCTATTTTGATATTCAGCGAGTCAGAAACACGTTTCTTCTAGGAGCTGCGTTGGGATATTCCCGAGTGAATGGGACCATAGGCTGTACAGAGAAATATCTGCTCCAAAAACCAAAACGGAGCTATCTAACTGAATGGTTGTCAATGTGTGCATTCAACTGACAGAGTTAAGCTCACGTGTGGATTCAGCCGTTTGCAAACCGTTTCTGTGCAGAATCCCAAAACCGGTATTTCCAGCCCAATGCCGGAATATGAACTAAACCGCAGTAAACTTCGTTTAAAACTCAGGAGAAACGTTTCCTTGAAACTGCTCTGCTGTGCGTTCGTTCACTTAAGAGAGTTGAATCTATGTTGAGATTCAGCGAGTCAGAAACACGTTTCTCCTAGGAGCTGCGTTGGGATACTCCCGAGTGAATGGGACCATAGGCTGTACAGAAAAATATCTGCTCCTAAAACCAAAACGGAGCTATCTAACTGAATGGTGGTGAATGTGTGCATTCAACTTACAGAGTTAAACTCACGTGTGGATTCAGCGGTTTGCAAACCCTTTCTGTGCAGAATCCCAAAACCGGTATTACCAGCCTAATGCCGGCATACGTTCTAAACCGCAGTAAAGTTCGTCTAAAACTCAGGAGAAACGTTTCCTTGAAACTGCTCTGCTGTGCGTTCGTTCATCTAAGAGAGGTGAATCTATGTTGAGATTCAGCGAGTCAGAAACACGTTTCTTCTAGGAGCTGCCTTGGGATATTCCCGAGTGAATGGGACCATAGGCTGTACAGAGAAATATCTGCTCCTAAAACCAAAACGGAGCTATCTAACTGAATGGTTATCAACGTGTGCATTCAACTGACAGAGTAAAACTCACGTGTGGATTCAGCGGTTTGCAAACCCTTTCTGTGCAGAATCCCAAAACCGGTATTTGCGTCCCAATGCTGGCATACGTACTAAACCGCAGTAAACTTCGTCTAAAACTCAGGAGAAACGTTTCCTTGAAACTGCTCTGCTGTGCGTTCGTTCACCTAGGAGAGTTGAATCTATGTTGATATTCAGCGAGTCAGAAACACGTTTCTTCTAGGAGCTGCGTTGGGATATTCCCGAGTGAATGGGACCATAGGCTATACAGAGAAATATCGGCTACTAAAACCAAAACAGAGCTATCTAACTGAATGGTTTTCAATGTGTACATTCAACTGACAGAGCTAAACTCATGTGTGCATTCAGCGGTTTGCAAACCCTTTCTGTACAGAGTCCCCAAACCGGTATTTCCAGCCCAATGCCGGCATACGTACTAAACCGCAGTAAACTTCGTCTAAAACTCAGGGGATACGTTTCCTTGAAACTGCTCTGCTGTGCGTTCGTTCACCTAAGAGAGTTGAATCTATGTTGAGATTCAGCGAGTCAGAAACACGTTTCTTCTAGGAGCTGCGTTGGGATATTCCCGAGTGAATGGGAACATAGGCTGTATAGAGAAATATCTGCTTCTAAAACCAAAACGGAGCTATCTAAGTTAATGGTTGTCAATGTGTGCATTCCACTGACAGAGTTTAACTGACGTGTGGTATCAGCGGTTGGCAAACCCTTTCTGTGCATAATCGCAAAACCGGTATTTCCAGCCCAATGCTGGCATACGTAGTAAACAGCAGGAAACTTCGTCTAAAACACAGGAGAAACTTTTCCTTGAAACTGCTCTTCTGTGCGTTCGTTCACCTAAGAGAGTTGAATCTATGTTGAGATTCAGCGAGTCAGAAACACGTTTCTTCTAGGAGCTGCGTTGGGATATTCCCGAGTGAATGGGAGCAAAGGCTGTACAGAGAAATATCTGCTCCTAAAATCAAAACGGAGCTATCTAAATGAAAGGTTGTCAATGAGTGCATTCAACTGACAGAGTTAAACTCACGTGTGGATTCAGCGGTTTGCAAACCCTTTCTGTGCAGAATCCCAAAACCGGTATTTCCAGCCCAATGACGGCATACGTACTAAACCGCAGTAAACTTCGTCTAAAACTCATGAGAAACGTTTCCTTGAAACTGCTCTGCTGTGCGTTCGTTCATCTAAGAGAGTTGAATCTATGTTTAGATTCAGAGAGTCAGAAACTCGTTTCTTCTAGGAGCTGCGTTCGGATATTCCCGAGTGAATGGGACCATAGGCTGTACAGAGAAATATCTGATCCTAAAACCAAAACGGAGCTTTCTAACTGAATGGTGGTCAATGTGTGCATTCAACTGACAGAGATAAACTCACGTGCGGATTCAGCGGTTTGCAAACCCTTTCTGTGCAGAATCCCAAAACCGGTATTTCCAGCCCAATGCTGGCATACGTACTAAACCGCAGTAAACTTCGTCTAAAACTCAGGAGAAACGTTTCCTTGAAACTGCTCTGCTGTGTGTTTGTTCACATAAGAGAGTTGAATCTATTTTGATATTCAGCGAGTCAGAAACACGTTTCTTCTAGGAGCTGCGTTGGGATATTCCCGAGTGAATGGGACCATAGGCTGTACAGAGAAATATCTGCTCCAAAAACCAAAACGGAGCTATCTAACTGAATGGTTGTCAATGTGTGCATTCAACTGACAGAGTTAAGCTCACGTGTGGATTCAGCCGTTTGCAAACCGTTTCTGTGCAGAATCCCAAAACCGGTATTTCCAGCCCAATGCCGGAATATGAACTAAACCGCAGTAAACTTCGTTTAAAACTCAGGAGAAACGTTTCCTTGAAACTGCTCTGCTGTGCGTTCGTTCACTTAAGAGAGTTGAATCTATGTTGAGATTCAGCGAGTCAGAAACACGTTTCTCCTAGGAGCTGCGTTGGGATATTCCCGAGTGAATGGGACCATAGGCTGTACAGAAAAATATCTGCTCCTAAAACCAAAACGGAGCTATCTAACTGAATGGTGGTGAATGTGTGCATTCAACTTACAGAGTTAAACTCACGTGTGGATTCAGCGGTTTGCAAACCCTTTCTGTGCAGAATCCCAAAACCGGTATTTCCAGCCCAATGCCGGCATACGTTCTAAACCGCAGTAAAGTTCGTCTAAAACTCAGGAGAAACGTTTCCTTGAAACTGCTCTGCTGTGCGTTCGTTCATCTAAGAGAGGTGAATCTATGTTGAGATTCAGCGAGTCAGAAACACGTTTCTTCTAGGAGCTGCGTTGGGATATTCCCGAGTGAATGGGACCATAGGCTGTACAGAGAAATATCTGCTCCAAAAATCAAAGCAGAGCTATCTAACTGAATGGTTGTCAATGTGTGCATTCAACTGACAGAGTTAAACTCACGTGTGCATTCAGCCGTTAGCAAACCCTTTCTGTGCAGAATCCCAAAACCGGTATTTCCAGCCCAATGCCGGCATACGTACTAAACCGCAGTAAACATCGTCTAAAACTCTGGAGAAACCTGTCCCTGAAACTGCTCTGCTGTGCGTTCGTTCACCTAAGAGAGTTGAATCTATGTTGAGATTCAGCGAGTCAGAAACACGTTTCTTCTAGGAGCTGCGTTGGGATATTCCCGAGTGAATGGGACCATAGGCTGTACAGAGAAATATCGGCTACTAAAACCAAAACGGAGCTATCTAACTGAATGGTTTTCAATGTGTGCATTCAACTGACAGAGCTAAACTCACGTGTGCATTCAGCGGTTTGCAAACCCTTTCTGTACAGAGTCCCGAAACCGGTATTTCCAGCCCAATGCCGGCATACGTAGTAAACCGCAGTAAACTTCGTCTAAAACTCAGGGGAAACGTTTCCTTGAAACTGCTCTGCTGTGCGTTCGTTCACCTAAGAGAGTTGAATCTATGTTGAGATTCAGCGAGTCAGAAACACGTTTCTTCTAGGAGCTGCGTTGGGATATTCCCGAGTGAATGGGACCATAGACTGTACAGAGAAATATCTGCTCCTAAAGACAAAACGGAGCTATCTAACTAAATGGTTGTCAATGTGTGCATTCAACTGACAGAGTTAAACTCACGTGTGCATTCAGCCGTTTTCAAACCCTTTCTGTGCAGAATCCCAAAACCGGTATTTCCAGCCCAATGCCGGCATACGTACTAAACCGCAGTAAACATCGTGTAAAACTCAGGAGAAACGTGTCCGTGAAACTGCTCTGCTGTGCGTTCGTTCACCTAAGATAGTTGAATCTATGTTGAGATTCAGCGAGTCAGAAACACGTTTCTTCTAGGAGCTGCGTTGGGATATTCCCGAGTGAATTTTTACCAAAGGCTGTACAGAGAAATATCTGCTACTAAAACCAAAACGGAGCTATCTAACTGAATGGTGGTGAATGTGTGCATTCAACTGACAGAGTTAAACTCACGTGTGGATTCAGCGGTTTGCAAACTCTTTCTGTGCAGAATCCCAAAACCGGTATTTCCAGCCCAATGCCGGCATACGTACTAAACCGCAGTAAACTTCGTCTAAAACTCAGGAGAAACGTTTCCTTGAAACTCCTCTGCTGTGCGTTCGTTCATCTAAGAGAGGTGAATCTATGTTGAGATTCAGCGAGTCAGAAACACATTTCCTCTAGGAGCTGCGTTGGGATATTCCCGAGTGAATGGGACCATAGGCTGTACAGAGAAATATCTGCTCCTAAAACCAAAACGGAGCTATCTAACTGAATGGTTATCAACGTGTGCATTCAACTGACAGAGTTAAACTCACGTGTGGATTCATCGGTTTGCAAACCCTTTCTGTGCAGAATCCCAAAACCGGTATTTGCATCCCAATGCTGGCATACGTACTAAACCGCAGTAAACTTCGTCTAAAACTCAGGAGAAACGTTTCCTTGAAACTGCTCTGCTGTGCGCAAGTTCACCTAAGAGAGTTGAATCTATGTTGAGATTCAGCGAGTCAGAAACACGTTTCTTCTAGGAGCTGCGTTGGGATATTCCCGAGTGAATGGGACCATAGGCTGTACAGAGAAATATCTGCTCCAAAAATCAAAACAGAGCTATCTAACTGAATGGTTGTCAATGTGTGCATTCAACTGACAGAGTTAAACTCACGTGTGCATTCAGCCGTTAGCAAACCCTTTCTGTGCAGAATCCCAAAACCGGTATTTCCAGCCCAATGCCGGCATACGTACTAAACCGCAGTAAACATCGTCTAAAACTCTGGAGAAACCTGTCCCTGAAACTGCTCTGCTGTGCGTTCGTTCACCTAAGAGAGTTGAATCTATGTTGAGATTCAGCGAGTCAGAAACACGTTTCTTCTAGGAGCTGCGTTGGGATATTCCCGAGTGAATGGGACCATAGGCTGTACAGAGAAATATCGGCTACTAAAACCAAAACGGAGCTATCTAACTGAATGGTTTTCAATGTGTGCATTCAACTGACAGAGCTAAACTCACGTGTGCATTCAGCGGTTTGCAAACCCTTTCTGTACAGAGTCCCGAAACCGGTATTTCCAGCCCAATGCCGGCATACGTAGTAAACCGCAGTAAACTTCGTCTAAAACTCAGGGGAAACGTTTCCTTGAAACTGCTCTGCTGTGCGTTCGTTCACCTAAGAGAGTTGAATCTATGTTGAGATTCAGCGAGTCAGAAACACGTTTCTTCTAGGAGCTGCGTTGGGATATTCCCGAGTGAATGGGAACATAGGCTGTATAGAGAAATATCTGCTTCTAAAACCAAAACGGAGCTATCTAAGTTAATGGTTGTCAATGTGTGCATTCCACTGACAGAGTTTAACTGACGTGTGGTATCAGCGGTTGGCAAACCCTTTCTGTGCATAATCGCAAAACCGGTATTTCCAGCCCAATGCTGGCATACGTAGTAAACAGCAGGAAACTTCGTCTAAAACACAGGAGAAACGTTTCCTTGAAACTGCTCTTCTGTGCGTTCGTTCACCTAAGAGAGTTGAATCTATGTTGAGATTCAGCGAGTCAGAAACACGTTTCTTCTAGGAGCTGCGTTGGGATATTCCCGAGTGAATGGGACCAAAGGCTGTACAGAGAAATATCTGCTCCTAAAATCAAAACGGAGCTATCTAAATGAAAGGTTGTCAATGAGTGCATTCAACTGACAGAGTTAAACTCACGTGTGGATTCAGCGGTTTGCAAACCCTTTCTGTGCAGAATCCCAAAACCGGTATTTCCAGCCCAATGACGGCATACGTACTAAACCGCAGTAAACTTCGTCTAAAACTCATGAGAAACGTTTCCTTGAAACTGCTCTGCTGTGCGTTCGTTCATCTAAGAGAGTTGAATCTATGTTTAGATTCAGAGAGTCAGAAACTCGTTTCTTCTAGGAGCTGCGTTCGGATATTCCCGAGTGAATGGGACCATAGGCTGTACAGAGAAATATCTGATCCTAAAACCAAAACGGACCTTTCTAACTGAATGGTGGTCAATGTGTGCATTCAACTGACAGAGATAAACTCACGTGCGGATTCAGCGGTTTGCAAACCCTTTCTGTGCAGAATCCCAAAACCGGTATTTCCAGCCCAATGCTGGCATACGTACTAAACCGCAGTAAACTTCGTCTAAAACTCAGGAGAAACGTTTCCTTGAAACTGCTCTGCTGTGTGTTTGTTCACATAAGAGAGTTGAATCTATTTTGATATTCAGCGAGTCAGAAACACGTTTCTTCTAGGAGCTGCGTTGGGATATTCCCGAGTGAATGGGACCATAGGCTGTACAGAGAAATATCTGCTCCAAAAACCAAAACGGAGCTATCTAACTGAATGGTTGTCAATGTGTGCATTCAACTGACAGAGTTAAGCTCACGTGTGGATTCAGCCGTTTGCAAACCGTTTCTGTGCAGAATCCCAAAACCGGTATTTCCAGCCCAATGCCGGAATATGAACTAAACCGCAGTAAACTTCGTTTAAAACTCAGGAGAAACGTTTCCTTGAAACTGCTCTGCTGTGCGTTCGTTCACTTAAGAGAGTTGAATCTATGTTGAGATTCAGCGAGTCAGAAACACGTTTCTCCTAGGAGCTGCGTTGGGATACTCCCGAGTGAATGGGACCATAGGCTGTACAGAAAAATATCTGCTCCTAAAACCAAAACGGAGCTATCTAACTGAATGGTGGTGAATGTGTGCATTCAACTTACAGAGTTAAACTCACGTGTGGATTCAGCGGTTTGCAAACCCTTTCTGTGCAGAATCCCAAAACCGGTATTACCAGCCTAATGCCGGCATACGTTCTAAACCGCAGTAAAGTTCGTCTAAAACTCAGGAGAAACGTTTCCTTGAAACTGCTCTGCTGTGCGTTCGTTCATCTAAGAGAGGTGAATCTATGTTGAGATTCAGCGAGTCAGAAACACGTTTCTTCTAGGAGCTGCCTTGGGATATTCCCGAGTGAATGGGACCATAGGCTGTACAGAGAAATATCTGCTCCTAAAACCAAAACGGAGCTATCTAACTGAATGGTTATCAACGTGTGCATTCAACTGACAGAGTAAAACTCACGTGTGGATTCAGCGGTTTGCAAACCCTTTCTGTGCAGAATCCCAAAACCGGTATTTGCGTCCCAATGCTGGCATACGTACTAAACCGCAGTAAACTTCGTCTAAAACTCAGGAGAAACGTTTCCTTGAAACTGCTCTGCTGTGCGTTCGTTCACCTAGGAGAGTTGAATCTATGTTGATATTCAGCGAGTCAGAAACACGTTTCTTCTAGGAGCTGCGTTGGGATATTCCCGAGTGAATGGGACCATAGGCTATACAGAGAAATATCGGCTACTAAAACCAAAACAGAGCTATCTAACTGAATGGTTTTCAATGTGTACATTCAACTGACAGAGCTAAACTCATGTGTGCATTCAGCGGTTTGCAAACCCTTTCTGTACAGAGTCCCCAAACCGGTATTTCCAGCCCAATGCCGGCATACGTACTAAACCGCAGTAAACTTCGTCTAAAACTCAGGGGAAACGTTTCCTTGAAACTGCTCTGCTGTGCGTTCGTTCACCTAGGAGAGTTGAATCTATGTTGATATTCAGTGAGTCAGAAACACGTTTCTTCTAGGAGCTGCGTTGGGATATTCCCGTGTGAATGGGACCATAGGCAGTACAGAGAAATATCTGCTCCTAAAACCAAAACGGAGCTATCTAACTGAAATGTTTTCAATGTGTGCATTCAACTGACAGAGTTCAACTCACGTGTGGATTCAGCGGTTTGCAAACCCTTTCTGTGCAGAATCCCAAAACCGGTATTTCCAGCCCAATGACGGTGTACGTAGTAAACCGCAGTAAACTTCGTCTAAAACTCAGGAGAAACGTTTCCTTGAAACTGCTCTGCTGTGCGTTCGTTCACCTAAGAGAGATGAATCTATGTTGAGATTCAGAGAGTCAGAAACACGTTTCTTCTAGGAGCTGAGTTGGGATATTCCCGAGTGAATGGGACCATAGTCTGTACAGAGAAATATCTGCTCCTAAAAACAAAACGGAGCTATCTAACTGAATGGTTGTCAATGTGTGCATTCAACTGACAGAGCTAAGCTCACGTGTGGATTCAGCGGATTGCAAACCCTTTCTGTACAGAATCCCAAAACCGGTATTTCCAGCCCAATGCCGGAAGACATACTAAACCGCAGTAAACTTCGTCTAAAACTCAGGAGAAACGTTTCCTTGAAACTGCTCTGCTGTGCGTTCGTTCACCTAGGAGAGTTGAATCTATGTTGATATTCAGCGAGTCAGAAACACGTTTCTTCTAGGAGCTGCGTTGGGATATTCCCGTGTGAATGGGACCATAGGCAGTACAGAGAAATATCTGCTCCTAAAACCAAAACGGAGCTATCTAACTGAAAGGTTTTCAATGTGTGCATTCAACTGACAAAGTTAAACTCACGTGTGATTTCAGCGGTTTGCAAACCCTTTCTGTGCAGAATCCCAAAACCGGTATTTCAAGCCCAATGACGGCGTACGTACTAAACCGCAGTAAACTTCGTCTAAAACTCAGGAGAAACGTTTCCTTGAAACTGCTCTGCTGTGCGTTCGTTCACCTAAGAGAGTTGAATCTATGTTGAGATTCAGAGAGTCAGAAACACGTTTCTTCTAGGAGCTGCGTTGGGATATTCCTGAGTGAATGGGACCATAGGCTGTACAGAGAAATATCTGCTCCTAAAACCAAAACGAAGCTATCTAACTGAATGGTTGTCAATGTGTGCATTCAACTGACAGAGTTAAACTTACGTGTGGTTTCAGCGGTTGGCAAACACTTTCTGTGCAGAATCGCAAAACCGGTATTTCCAGCCCAATGACGGCATACGTACTAAACAGCAGGAAACTTCGTCTAAAACTGAGGAGAAACGTGTCCTTGAAACTGCTCTGCTGTGCGTGCGTTCACCTAAGAGAGTTGAATCTATGTTGAGATTCAGCGAGTCAGAAACACGTTTCTTCTAGGAGCTGCGTTGGGATATTCCCGAGTGAATGGGACCATAGGCTGTACAGAAAAATATCTGCTTCTAAAACCAAAACGGAGCTATCTAACTGAATGGTTGTCAATGTGTGCATTCAACTGACAGAGTTAAACTCACGTGTGGATTCAGCCGTTTGAAAACCGATTCTGTGCAGAATCCCAAAACCGGTATTTCCAGCCCAATGCCGGAATACGAACTAAACCGCAGTAAACTTCGTTTAAAACTCAGGAGAAACGTTTCCTTGAAACTGCTCTGCTGTGCGTAAGTTCACCTAAGAGAGTTGAATCTATGTTGAGATTCAGCGAGTCAGAAACACGTTTCTTCTAGGAGCTGCGTTGGGATATTCCCGAGTGAATGGGACCAAAGGCTGTACAGAGAAATATCTGCTCCTAAAACCAAAACGGAGCTTTCTAAATGAATGGTGGTGAATGTGTGCATTCAACTGACAGAGTTAAACTCACGTGTGCATTCAGCCGTTTGCAAACCCTTTCTGTGCAGAATCCCAAAACCGGTAATTCCAGCCCAATGCCGGCATACGTACTAAACCGCAGTAAACATCGTCTAAAACTCAGGAGAAACTTGTCCCTGAAACTGCTCTGCTGTGCGTTCGTTCACCTAAGAGAGTTGAATCTATGTTGAGATTCAGCGAGTCAGAAAAACGTTTCTTCTAGGAGCTGCGTTGGGATATTCCCGAGTGAATGGGACCCTAGGCTCTACAGAGAAATATCGGCTACTAAAACCAAAACGGAGCTATCTAACTGAATGGTTTTCAATGTGTGCATTCAACTGACAGAGCTAAACTCACGTGTGGATTCAGCGGTTTGCAAACCCTTTCTGTACAGAGTCCCCAAACCGGTATTTCCAGCCCAATACCGGCATACGTACTAAACCGCAGTAAACTTCGTCTAAAACTCAGGGGAAACGTTTGCTTTAAAGTGCTCTGCTGTGCGTTCGTTCACCTAAGAGAGTTGAATCTATGTTGAGATTCAGCGAGTCAGAAACACGTTTCTTCTAGGAGCTGCGTTGGGATATTCCCGAGTGAATGGGACCATAGGCTGTACAGAGAAATATCTGCTCCGAAAACCAAAACGGAGCTATCTAACTCAATGGTTGTCAATGTGTGCATTCAACTGGCAGAGTTAAACTCACCTGTGGATTCAGCGGTTTGCAACCCCTTTCTGTGCAGAATCCCAAAACCGGTATATCCAGCGCAACGCTGGCATACGCACTAAACCGCAGTAAACTTCGTCTAAAACTCAGGAGAAACGTTTCCTTGAAACTGCTCTGCTGTGTGTTCATTCACCTAAGAGAGTTGAATCTATGTTGAGATTCAGCGAGTCAGAAACACCTTTCTTCTAGGAGCTGCGTTGGGATATTCCCGAGTGAATGGGACCATAGGCTGTACAGAGAAATATCTGCTCCTAAAACCAAAACGGAGCTATCTAACTGAATGGTTGTCAATGTGTGCATTCAACTGACAGTGTTAAACTCACGTGTGCATTCAGCCATTTGCAAACCCTTTCTGTGCAGAATCCCAAAACCGGTATGTCCAGCCCAATGCTGGCATACGTACTAAACCGCAGTAAACTTCGTCTAAAACTCAGGAGAAACGTTTCCTTGAAACTGCTCTGCTATGCGTAAGTTCACCTAAGAGAGTTGAATCTATGTTGAGATTCAGCGAGTCAGAAACACGTTTCTTCTAGGAGCTGCGTTGGGATATTCCCGAGTGAATGGGACCATAGACTGTACAGAGAAATATCTGCTCCTAAAGACAAAACGGAGCTATCTAACTGAATGGTTGTCAATGTGTGCATTCAACTGACAGAGTTAAACTCACGTGTGCATTCAGCCGTTTTCAAACCCTTTCTGTGCAGAATCCCAAAACCGGTATTTCCAGCCCAATGCCGGCATACGTACTAAACCGCAGTAAACATCGTGTAAAACTCAGGAGAAACGTGTCCCTGAAACTGCTCTGCTGTCCGTTCGTTCACCTAAGAGAGTTGAATCTATGTTGAGATTCAGCGAGTCAGAAACACGTTTCTTCTAGGAGCTGCGTTGGGATATTCCCGAGTGAATGGGACCATAGGCTGTACAGAGAAATATCTGCTCCGAAAACCAAAACGGAGCTATCTAACTCAATGGTTGTCAATGCGTGTATTCAACTGACAGAGTTAAACTCACGTGTGGATTCAGCGGTTTGCAAACCCTTTCCGTGCAGAATCCCAAAACCGGTATTTCCGGCCCAATGCTGGCATACGTACTAAACCGCAGTAAACTTCGTCTAAAACTCAGGAGAAACGTTTCCTTGAAACTGCTCTGCTGTGTGTTTGTTCACATAAGAGAGTTGAATCTATTTTGATATTCAGCGAGTCAGAAACACGTTTCTTCTAGGAGCTGCGTTGGGATATTCCCGAGTGAATGGGACCATAGGCTGTACAGAGAAATATCTGCTCCAAAAACCAAAACGGAGCTATCTAACTGAATGGTTGTCAATGTGTGCATTCAACTGACAGAGTTAAACTCACGTGTGGATTCAGCGGTTTGCAAACCCTTTCTGTGCAGAATCCCAAAACCGGTATTTCCAGGCCAATGCCGGAATACGAACTAAACCGCAGTAAACTTCGTTTAAAACTCAGGAGAAAGGTTTCCTGGAAACTGCTCTGCTGTGCGTTCGTTCACCTAAGAGAGTTGAATCTATGTTGAGATTCAGCGAGTCAGAAACACGTGTCTTCTAGGAGCTGCGTTGGGATATTCCCGAGTGAATTTTTACCAAAGGGTGTGCAGAGAAATATCTGCTCCTAAAACCAAAACGGAGCTATCTAACTGAATGGTGGTGAATGTGTGCATTCAACTGACAGAGTTAAACTCACGTGTGGATTCAGCGGTTTGCAAACTCTTTCTGTGCAGAATCCCAAAACCGGTATTTCCAGCCCAATGCCGGCATACGTACTAAACCGCAGTAAACTTCGTCTAAAACTCAGGAGAAACGTTTCCTTGAAACTGCTCTGCTGTGCGTTCGTTCATCTAAGAGAGGTGAATCTATGTTGAGATTCAGCGAGTCAGAAACACGTTTCTTCTAGGAGCTGCGTTGGGATATTCCCGAGTGAATGGGACCATAGGCTGTACAGAGAAATATCTGCTCCTAAAACCAAAACGGAGCTATCTAACTGAATGGTTATCAACGTGTGCATTCAACTGACAGAGTTAAACTCACGTGTGGATTCAGCGGTTTGCAAACCCTTTCTGTGCAGAATCCCAAAACCGGTATTTGCATCCCAATGCTGGCATACGTACTAAACCGCAGTAAACTTCGTCTAAAACTCATGAGAAACGTTTCCTTGAAACTGCTCTGCTGTGCGTAAGTTCACCTAAGAGAGTTGAATCTATGTTGAGATTCAGCGAGTCAGAAACACGTTTCTTCTAGGAGCTGCGTTGGGATATTCCCGAGTGAATGGGACCATAGGCTGTACAGAGAAATATCTGCTCCTAAAACCAAAACGGAGCTATCGAACTGAATGGTTGTCAATGTGTGCGTTCAACTGACAGTGTTAAACTCACGTGTGGATTCAGCGGTTTGCAAACCCTTTCTGTGCAGAATCCCAAAACCGGTATTTGCATCCCAATGCTAGCATACGTACTAAACCGCAGTAAACTCCGTCTAAAACTCAGGAGAAACGTTTCCTTGAAACTGCTCTGCTGTGCGTAAGTTCACCTAAGAGAGTTGAATCTGTGTTGAGATTCAGCGAGTCAGAAACACGTTTCTTCTAGGAGCTGCGTTGGGATATTCCCGAGTGAATGGGACCATAGACTGTACAGAGAAATATCTGCTCCTAAAGACAAAACGGAGCTATCTAACTGAATGGTTGTCAATGTGTGCATTCAACTGACAGAGTTAAACTCACGTGTGCATTCAGCCGTTTTCAAACCCTTTCTGTGCAGAATCCCAAAACCGGTATTTCCAGCCGAATGCCGGCATACGTACTAAACCGCAGTAAACATCGTGTAAAACTCAGGAGAAACGTGACCCTGAAACTGCTCTGATGTGCGTTCGTTCACCTAAGAGAGTTGAATCTATGTTGAGATTCAGGGAGTCAGAAACACGTTTCTTCTAGGAGCTGCGTTGGGATATTCCCGAGTGAATGGGACCATAGGCTGTACAGAGAAATATCTGCTCCGAAAACGAAAACGGAGCTATCTAACTCAATGGTTGTCAATGCGTGTATTCAACTGACAGAGTTAAACTCACGTGTGGATTCAGCGGTTTGCACACCCTTTCTGTGCAGAATCCCAAAACCGGTATTTCCAGCCCAATGCTGGCATACGTACTAAACCGGAGTAAACTTCGTCTAAAACTCAGGAGAAACGTTTCCTTGAAACTGCTCTGCTGTGTGTTTGTTCACATTAGAGAGTTGAATCTATTTTGATATTCAGCGAGGCAGAAACACGTTTCTTCTAGGAGCTGCGCTGGGATATTCCCGAGTGAATGGGACCATAGGCTGTACAGAGAAATATCTGCTCCAAAAACCAAAACGGAGCTATCTAACTGAATGGTTGTCAATGTGTGCATTCAACTGACAGAGTTAAACTCACGTGTGGATTCAGCCGTTTGCAAACCGTTTCTGTGCAGAATCCCAAAACCGGTATTTCCAGCCCAATGCCGGAATACGAACTAAACCGCAGTAAACTTCGTTTAAAACTCAGGAGAAACGTTTCCTTGAAACTGCTCTGCTGTGCGTTCGTTCACCAAAGAGAGTTGAATCTATGTTGAGATTCAGCGAGTCAGAAACACGTTTCTTCTAGGAGCTGCGTTGGGATATTCCCGAGTGAATGGGACCATAGGCTGTACAGAGAAATATCGGCTACTAAAACCAAAACGGAGCTATCTAACTGAATGGTTATCAACGTGTGCATTCAACTGACAGAGTTAAACTCACGTGTGGATTCAGCGGTTTGCAAACTCTTTCTGTGCAGAATCCCAAAACCGGTATTTCCAGCCCAATGCCGGCATACGTACTAAACCGCAGTAAACTTCGTCTAAAACTCAGGAGAAACGTTTCCTTGAAACTGCTCTGCGGTGAGTTCGTTCACCTAAGAGAGTTGAATCTATGTTGAGATTCAGCGAGTCAGAAACACGTTTCTTCTAGGAGCTGCGTTGGGATATTCCCGAGTGAATGGTACCATAGGCTGTACAGAGAAATATCTGCTCCAAAAATCAAAACAGAG
This sequence comes from Aotus nancymaae, assembly GCF_030222135.1. Lineage (NCBI taxonomy): Eukaryota > Metazoa > Chordata > Mammalia > Primates > Aotidae > Aotus > Aotus nancymaae. Next base: position 1,090,834 of record NW_026988501.1, on the reverse strand, counting down.
CTATCTAACTGAATGGTTGTCAATGTGTGCATTCAACTGACAGAGTTAAACTCACGTGTGCATTCAGCAGTTTGCAAACCCTTTCTGTGCAGAATCCCAAAACCGGTATTTCCAGCTCAATGCCGGCATACGTACTAAACCGCAGTAAACATCGTCTAAAACTCAGGAGAAACTTGTCCCTGAAACTGCTCTGCTGTGCGTAAGTTCACCTAAGAGAGTTGAATCTATGTTGAGATTCAGCGAGTCAGAAACACGTTTCTTCTAGGAGCTGCGTTGGGATATTCCCGAGTGAATGGGACCATAGGCTGTACAGAGAAATATCGGCTACTAAAACCAAAACGGAGCTATCTAACTGAATGGTTTTCAATGTGTGCATTCAACTGACAGAGCTAAACTCACGTGTGCATTCAGCAGTTTGCAAACTCTTTCTATACAGAGTTCCCAAACCGGTATTTCCAGCCCAATGCCGGCATACGTACTAAACCGCAGTAAACTTCGTCTAAAACTCAGGGGAAACGTTTCCTTGAAACTGCTCTGCTGTGCGTTCGTTCACCTAGGAGAGTTGAATCTATGTTGATATTCAGCGAGTCAGAAACACGTTTCTTCTAGGAGCTGCGTTGGGATATTCCCGTGTGAATGGGACCATAGGCAGTACAGAGAAATATCTGCTCCTAAAACCAAAACGGAGCTATCTAACTGAAAGGTTTTCAATGTGTGCATTCAACTGACAGAGTTAAACTCACGTGTGGATTCAGCGGTTTGCAAACCCTTTCTGTGCAGAATCCCAAAACCGGTATTTCCAGCCCAATGACGGCGTACGTACTAAACCGCAGTAAACTTCGTCTAAAACTCAGGAGAAACGTTTCCTTGAAACTGCTCTGCTGTGCGTTCGTTCACCTAAGAGAGTTGAATCTATGTTGAGATTCAGAGAGTCAGAAACACGTTTCTTCTAGGAGCTGCGTTGGGATATTCCCGAGTGAATGGGACCATAGGCTGTACAGAGAAATATCTGCTCCTAAAACCAAAACGGAGCTATCTAACTGAATGGTTGTCAATGTGTGCATTCAACTGACAGAGCTAAACTCACGTGTGGATTCAGCGGTTTGCAAACCCTTTCTGTACAGAATCCCAAAACCGGTATTTCCAGCCCAATGCCGGAAGACATACTAAACCGCAGTAAACTTCGTCTAAAACTCAGGAGAAACGTTTCCTTGAAACTGCTCTGCTGTGCGTTCGTTCACCTAGGAGAGTTGAATCTATGTTGATATTCAGCGAGTCAGAAACACGTTTCTTCTAGGAGCTGCGTTGGGATATTCCCGAGTGAATGGGACCATAGGCTGTACAGAAAAATATCTGCTTCTAAAACCAAAACGGAGCTATCTAACTGAATGGTTGTCAATGTGTGCATTCAACTGACAGAGTTAAACTCACGTGTGGATTCAGCCGTTTGAAAACCGTTTCTGTGCAGAATCGCAGAACCGGTATTTCCAGCCCAATGCCGGAATACGAACTAAACCGCAGTAAACATCGTTTAAAACTCAGGAGAAACGTTTCCTTGAAACTGCTCTGCTGTGCCTTCGTTCACCTAAGAGAGTTGAATCTATGTTGAGATTCAGCGAGTCAGAAACACGTTTCTTCTAGGAGCTGCGTTGGGATATTCCCGAGTGAATGGGACCAAAGGCTGTACAGAGAAATATCTGCTCCTAAAACCAAAACGGAGATATCTAACTGAATGGTGGTGAATGTGTGCATTCAACTGACAGAGTTAAACTCACGTGTGGATCCAGCGGTTTGCAAACCCTTTCTGTGCAGAATCCCAAAACCGGTATTTCCAGCCCAATGCTGGCATACGTACTAAACCGCAGTAAACTTCGTCTAAAACTCAGGAGAAACGTTTCCTTGAAACTGCTCTACTGTGCGTTCGTTCACCTAAGAGAGGTGAATCTATGTTGAGATTCAGCGAGTCAGAAACACGTTTCTTCTAGGAACTGCGTTGGGATATCCCCAAGTGAATGGGACCATTGGCTGTACAGAGAAATATCTGCTCCTAAAACCAAAACGGAGGTATCTAACTGATTGGTTATCAATGTGTGCATTCAACTGACAGAGTTAAACTCACGTGTGGATTCAGCGGTTTGCAAACCCTTTCTGTGCAAAATCCCAAAACCGGTATTTGCATCCCAATGCTGGCATACGTGCTAAACCGCAGTAAACGTCGTCTAAAACTCAGGAGAAATGTTTCCTTGAAACTGCTCTGCTGTCCGTAAGTTCACCTAAGAGAGTTGAATCTATGTTGAGATTCAGCGAGACAGAAACACGTTTCTTCTAGGAGCTGCGTTGGGATATTCCCGAGTGAATGGGACCATAGGCTGTACAGAGAAATATCTGCTCCAAAAACCAAAACAGAGCTATCTAACTGAATGGTTGTCAATGTGTGCATTCAACTGACAGAGTTAAACTCACGTGTGCATTCAGCCGCTTGCAAACCCTTTCTGTGCAGAATCCCAAAACCGGTATTTCCAGCCCAATGCCGGCATACGTACTAAACCGCAGTAAACATCGTCTAAAACTCAGGAGAAACTTGTCCCTGAAACTGCTCTGCTGTGCGTTCGTTCACCTAAGAGAGTTGAATCTATGTTGAGATTCAGCAAGTCAGAAACACGTTTCTTCTAGGAGCTGCGTTGGGATATTCCCGAGTGAATGGGACCATAGGCTGTACAGAGAAATATCTGCTCCTAAAACTAAAACGGAGATATCTAACTGAATGGTTGTCAATGTGTGCATTCAACTGACAGAGTTAAACCCACGTGTGCATTCACCCATTTGCAAACCATTTCTGTGAAGAATCACAAAACCGGTATTTCCAGCACAATGCCGGCATACGTACTAAACCGCAGTAAACATCGTCTAAAACTCAGGAGAAACGTTTCCTTGAAACTGCTCTGCTGTGCGTTCGTTCACCTAAGAGAGGTGAATCTATGTTGAGATTCAGCAAGTCAGAAACATGTTTCTTCTAGGAGCTGCGTTGGGATATTCCCGAGTGAATGGGACCATAGGTTGTACAGAGAAATATATGCTCCTAAAACCAAAACGGATCTATCTAACAGAAAGGATGTCAATGTGTGCATTCAACTGACAGAGTTAAACTTACGTGTGGTTTCAGCGGTTGGAAAACACTTTCTGTGCAGAATCCCAAAACCGGTATTTCCAGCCCAACGCTGGCATACGTACTAAACCGCAGTAAACTTCGTCTAAAACTCAGGAGAAACGTTTCCTTGAAACTGCTCTGCTGTGTGTTCATTCACCTAAGAGAGTTGAATCTATGTTGAGATTCAGCGAGTCAGAAACACCTTTCTTCTAGGAGCTGCGTTGGGATATTCCCGAGTGAATGGGACCATAGGCTGTACAGAGAAATATCTGCTCCTAAAACCAAAACGGAGCTATCTAACTGAATGGTTGTCAATGTGTGCATTCAACTGACAGTGTTAAACTCACGTGTGCATTCAGCCATTTGAAAACCATTTCTGTGCAGAATCCCAAAACCGGTATTTCCAGCCCAATGCTGGCATACGTACTAAACCGCAGTAAACTTCGTCTAAAACTCAGGAGAAACGTTTCCTTGAAACTGCTCTGCTATGCGTAAGTTCACCTAAGAGAGTTGAATCTATGTTGAGATTCAGCGAGTCAGAAACACGTTTCTTCTAGGAGCTGCGTTCGGATATTCCCGAGTGAATGGGACCATAGACTGTACAGAGAAATATCTGCTCCTAAAGACAAAACGGAGCTATCTAACTGAAAGGTTTTCAATGTGTGCATTCAACTGACAGAGTTAAACTCACGTGTGATTTCAGCGGTTTGCAAACCCTTTCTGTGCAGAATCCCAAAACCGGTATTTCAAACCCAATGACGGCGTACGTACTAAACCGCAGTAAACTTCGTCTAAAACTCAGGAGAAACGTTTCCTTGAAACTGCTCTGCTGTGCGTTCGTTCACCTAAGAGAGTTGAATCTATGTTGAGATTCAGAGAGTCAGAAACACGTTTCTTCTAGGAGCTGCGTTGGGATATTCCCGAGTGAATGGGACCATAGGCTCTACAGAGAAATATCGGCTACTAAAACCAAAACGGAGCTATCTAACTGAATGGTTTTCAATGTGTGCATTCAAGTGACAGAGCTAAACTCACGTGTGGATTCAGCGGTTTGCAAACCCTTTCTGTACAGAGTCTCCAAACCGGTATTTCCAGCCCAATGCCGGCATACGTACTAAACCGCAGTAAACTTCGTCTAAAACTCAGGGGAAACGTTTCCTTGAAACTGCTCTGCTGTGCGTTCGTTCACCTCAGAGAGTTGAATCTATGTTGAAATTCAGCGAGTCAGAAACACGTTTCTTCTAGGAGCTGCTTTGGGATATTCCCGAGTGAATGGGACCAAAGGCTGTACAGAGAAATATCTGCTCCTAAAACCAAAACGGAGCTATCTAACTGAATGGTGGTGAATGTGTGCATTCAACTGACAGAGTTAAACTCACGTGTGGATTCAGCGGTTTGCAAACCCTTTCTGTGCAGAATCCCAAAACCGGTATTTCCAGCCCAATGCCGGCATACGTACTAAACCGCAGTAAACTTCGTCTAAAACTCAGGAGAAACGTTTCCTTGAAACTGCTCTGCTGTGCGTTCGTTCACCTAAGAGAGGTGAATCTATGCTGAGATTCAGCGAGTCAGAAACACGTTTCTTCTAAGAGCTGCGTTGGGATATTCCCGAGTGAATGGGACCATAGGCTGTACAGAGAAATATCTGCTCCTAAAACCAAAACGGAGCTATCTAACTGAATGGTTATCAATGTGTGCATTCAACTGACAGAGTTAAACTCACGTGTGCATTCAGCCGTTTGCAAACCCTTTCTGTACAGTATCCCCAAACCGGTATTTCCAGCCCAATGCCGGCATACGTACTAAACCGCAGTAAACTTCGTCTAAAACTCAGGGGAAACGTTTCCTTGAATCTGGCCTGCTGTGCGTTCGTTCACCTAAGAGAGTTGAATCTATGTTGATATTCAGCGAGTCAGAAACACGTTTCTTCTAGGAGCTGCGTTGGGATATTCCCGTGTGAATGGAACCATAGGCTGTGCAGAGAAATATCTGCTCCTAAAACCAAAACGGAGCTATCTAACTGAAAGGTTGTCAATGTGTGCATTCAACTGAGAGAGTTAAACTCACGTGTGGATTCAGCGGTTTGCAAACCCTTTCTGTGTAGAATCCCAAAACCGGTATTTCCAGCCCAATGACAGCGTACGTACTAAACCGCAGTAATCTTCGTGTAAAACTCAGGAGAATCGTTTCCTTGAAACTGCTCTGCTGTGCGTTCGTTCATCTAAGAGAGTTGAATCTATGTTGAGATTCAGAGAGTCAGAAACACGTTTCTTCTAGGAGCTGCATTGGGATATTCCCGAGTGAATGGGACCATAGGCTGTACAGAGAAATATCTGCTCCTAAAACCAAAACGTAGCTTTCTAAATGAATGGTTGTCAATGTGTGCATTCAACTGACAGAGCTAAACTCACGTGTGGATTCAGCGGTTTGCAAACCCTTTCTGTACAGAATCCCAAAACCGGTATTTCCAGCCCAGTGCCGGAATACATACTAAACCGCAGTAAACTTCGTCTAAAACTCAGGAGAAACGTTTGCTTGAAAGTGCTCTGCTGTGCGTTCGTTCACCTAAGAGAGTTGAATCTATGTTGAGATTCAGCGAGTCAGAAACACGTTTCTTCTAGGAGCTGCGTTGGGATATTCCCGAGTGAATGGGACCATAGGCTGTACAGAGAAATATCTGCTCCGAAAACCAAAACGGAGCTGTCTAACTCAATGGTTGTCAATGTGTGCATTCAACTGGCAGAGTTAAACTCACCTGTGGATTCAGCGGTTTGCAAACCCTTTCTGTGCAGAATCCCAAAACCGGTATTTCCAGCCCAACGCTGACATACGTACTAAACCGCAGTAAACTTCGTCTAAAACTCAGGAGAAACGTTTCCTTGAAACTGCTCTGCTCTGTGTTCATTCACCTAAGAGAGTTGAATCTATGTTGAGATTCAGCGAGTCAGAAACACCTTTCTTCTAGGAGCTGCGTTGGGATATTCCCGAGTGAATGGGACCATAGGCTGTACAGAGAAATATCTGCTCCTAAAACCAAAACGGAGCTATCTAACTGAATGGTTGTCAATGTGTGCATTCAACTGACAGTTTTAAACTCACGTGTGCATTCAGCCATTTGCAAACCCTTTCTGTGCAGAATCCCAAAACCGGTATTTCCAGCCCAATGCTGGCATACGTACTAAACCGCAGTAAACTTCGTCTAAAACTCAGGAGAAACGTTTCCTTGAAACTGCTCTGCTATGCGTAAGTTCACCTAAGAGAGTTGAATCTATGTTGAGATTCAGCGAGTCAGAAACACGTTTCTTCTAGGAGCTGCGTTCGGATATTCCCGAGTGAATGGGACCATAGACTGTACAGAGAAATATCTGCTACTAAAGACAAAACGGAGCTATCTAACTGTATGGTTGTCAATGTGTGCATTCAACTGACAGAGTTAAACTCACGTGTGGATTCAGGCGTTTGCAAACCGTTTCTGTGCAGAATCCCAAAACCGGTATTTCCAGCCCAATGCCGGAATACGTACTAAACCGAGGTAAACTTCGTTTAAAACTCAGGAGAAACGTTTCCTTCAAACTGCTCTGCTGTGTGTTCGTTCACCTAAGGGAATTGAATCTATGTTGAGATTCAGCGAGTCAGAAACACGTTTCTTCTAGGAGCTGCGTTGGGATATTCCCGAGTGAATGTTACCATAGGCTGTACAGAGAAATATCTGCTCCTAAAACCAAAACGGAGCTATCTAACTGAAAGGTTGTCAATGTGTGCATTCAACTGACAGTGTTAAACTCACGTGTGGATTCAGCGGTTTGCAAACCCTTTCTGTGCAGAATCCGAAAACCGGTATTTCCAGCCCAATGCCGGCATACGTACTAAACCGCAGTAAACTTCGTCTAAACCTCAGGAGAAACGTTTCCTTGAAACTGCTCTGCTGTGCGAAAGTTCACCTAAGAGAGTTGAATCTATGTTGAGATTCAGCGAGTCAGAAACACGTTTCTTCTAGGAGCTGCGTTGGGATATTCCCGAGTGAATGGGACCATAGACTGTACAGAGAAATATCTGCTCCTAAAGACAAAACGGAGCTATCTAACTGAATGGTTGTCAATGTGTGCATTCAACTGACAGAGTTAAACTCACGTGTGCATTCAGCCGTTTTCAAACCCTTTCTGTGCAGAATCCCAAAACCGGAATTTCCAGCCGAATGCCGGCATACGTACTAAACCGCAGTAAACATCGTGTAAAACTCAGGAGAAACGTGTCCCTGAAACTGCTCTGCTGTGCGTTCGTTCACCTAAGAGAGTTGAATCTATGTTGAGATTCAGGGAGTCAGAAACACGTTTCTTCTAGGAGCTGCGTTGGGATATTCCCGAGTGAATGGGACCATAGGCTGTACAGAGAAATATCTGCTCCGAAAACCAAAACGGAGCTATCTAACTCAATGGTTGTCAATGCGTGTATTCAACTGACAGAGTTAAACTCACGTGTGGATTCAGCGGTTTGCACACCCTTTCTGTGCAGAATCCCAAAACCGGTATTTCCAGCCCAATGCTGGCATACGTACTAAACCGCAGTAAACTTCGTCTAAAACTCAGGAGAAACGTTTCCTTGAAACTGCTCTGCTGTGTGTTTGTTCACATAAGAGAGTTGAATCTATTTTGATATTCAGCGAGTCAGAAACACGTTTCTTCTAGGAGCTGCGTTGGGATATTCCCGAGTGAATGGGACCATAGGCTGTACAGAGAAATATCTGCTCCAAAAACCAAAACGGAGCTATCTAACTGAATGGTTGTCAATGTGTGCATTCAACTGACAGAGTTAAACTCACGTGTGGATTCAGCCGTTTGCAAACCGTTTCTGTGCAGAATCCCAAAACCGGTATTTCCAGCCCAATGCCGGAATACGAACTATACCGCAGTAAACTTCGTTTAAAACTCAGGAGGAACGTTTCCTGGAAACTGATCTGCTGTGCGTTCGTTCACCTAAGAGAGTTGAATCTATGTTGAGATTCAGCGAGTCAGAAACACGTGTCTTCTAGGAGCTGCGTTGGGATATTCCCGAGTGAATTTTTACCAAAGGCTGTACAGAGAAATATCTGCTCCTAAAACCAAAACGGAGCTATCTAACTGAATGGTGGTGAATGTGTGCATTCAACTGACAGAGTTAAACTCACGTGTGGATTCAGCGGTTTGCAAACTCTTTCTGTGCAGAATCCCAAAACCGGTATTTCCAGCCCAATGCCGGCATACGTACTAAACCGCAGTAAACATCTTCTAAAACTCAGGAGAAACGTTTCCTTGAAACTGCTCTGCTGTGCGTTCGTTCATCTAAGAGAGGTGAATCTATGTTGAGATTCAGCGAGTCAGAAACACGTTTCTTCTAGGAACTGCGTTGGGATATTCCCGAGTGAATGGGACCATAGGCTGTACAGAGAAATATCTGCTCCTAAAACCAAAACGGAGCTATCTAACTGAATGGTTATCAACGTGTGCATTCAACTGACAGAGTTAAACTCACGTGTGGATTCAGCGGTTTGCAAACCCTTTCTGTGCAGAATCCCAAAACCGGTATTTGCATCCCAAGGCTGGCATACGTACTAAACCGCAGTAAACTTCGTCTAAAACTCAGGAGAAACGTTTCCTTGAAACTGCTCTGCTGTGCGTAAGTTCACCTAAGAGAGTTGAATCTATGTTGAGATTCAGCGAGTCACAAACACGTTTATTCTAGGAGCTGCGTTGGGATATTCCCGAGTGAATGGGACCATAGGCTGTACAGAGAAATATCTGCTCCGAAAACCAAAACGGAGCTATCTAACTGAATGGTTGTAAAGGTGTGCATTCAACTGACAGAGTTAATCTCACATGTGGATTCAGCGGTTTGCAAACCCTTCCTGTGCAGAATCCCAAAACCGGTATTTGCAGCCCAATGCTGGCATACGTACTAAACCGCAGTAAACTACGTCTAAAACTCAGGAGAAACGTTTCCTTGAAACTGCTCTGCTGTGCGTAAGTTCACCTAAGAGAGTTGAATCTATTTTGAGATTCAGCGAGTCAGAAACACGTTTCTTCTAGGAGCTGCGTTGGGATATTCCCGAGTGAATGGGACCATAGGCTGTACAGAGAAATATCTGCTCCGAAAACCAAAACGGAGCTATCTAACTCAATGGTTGTAAAGGTGTGCATTCAACTGGCAGAGTTAAACTCACCTGTGGATTCAGCGGTTTGCAAACCCTTTCTGTGCAGAATCCCAAAACCGGTATTTCCAGCCCAACGCTGGCATACGTACTAAACCGCAGTAAACTTCGTCTAAAACTCAGGAGAAACGTTTCCTTGAAACTGCTCTGCTGTGTGTTCATTCACCTAAGAGAGTTGAATCTATGTTGAGATTCAGCGAGTCAGAAACACCTTTCTTCTAGGAGCTGCGTTGGGATATTCCCGAGTGAATGGGACCATAGGCTGTACAGAGAAATATCTGCTCCTAAAACCAAAACGGAGCTATCTAACTGAATGGTTGTCAATGTGTGCATTCAACTGACAGTGTTAAACTCACGTGTGCATTCAGCCATTTGCAAACCCTTTCTGTGCAGAATCCCAAAACCGGTATTTCCAGCCCAATGCTGGCATACCTACTAAACCGCAGTAAACTTCGTCTAAAACTCAGGAGAAACGTTTCCTTGAAACTGCTCTGCTATGCGTAAGTTCACCTAAGAGAGTTGAATCTATGTTGAGATTCAGCGAGTCAGAAACACGTTTCTTCTAGGAGCTGCGTTCGGATATTCCCGAGTGAATGGGACCATAGACTGTACAGAGAAATATCTGCTCCTAAAGACAAAACGGAGCTATCTAACTGAAAGGTTTTCAATGTGTGCATTCAACTGACAGAGTTAAAGTCAGGTGTGATTTCAGGGGTTTGCAAACCCTTTCTGTGCAGAATCCCAAAACCGGTATTTCAAGCCCAATGACGGCGTACGTACTAAACCGCAGTAAACTTCGTCTAAAACTCAGGAGAAACGTTTCCTTGAAACTGCTCTGCTGTGCGTTCGTTCACCTAAGAGAGTTGAATCTATGTTGAGATTCAGAGAGTCAGAAACACGTTTCTTCTAGGAGCTGCGTTGGGATATTCCTGAGTGAATGGGACCATAGGCTGTACAGAGAAATATCTGCTCCTAAAACCAAAACGGAGCTATCTAACTGAATGGTTGTCAATGTGTGCATTCAACTGACAGAGTTAAACTTACGTGTGGTTTCAGCGGTTGGAAAACACTTTCTGTGCAGAATCGCAAAACCGGTATTTCCAGCCCAATGACGGCATACGTACTAAACAGCAGGAAACTTCGTCTAAAACTGAGGAGAAACGTTTCCTTGAAACTGCTCTGCTGTGCGTGCGTTCACCTAAGAGAGTTGAATCTATGTTGAGATTCGGCGAGTCAGAAACACGTTTCTTCTAGGAGCTGCGTTGGGATATTCCCGAGTGAATGGGACCATAGGCTGTACAGAAAAATATCTGCTTCTAAAACCAAAACGGAGCTATCTAACTGAATGGTTGTCAATGTGTGCATTCAACTGACAGAGTTAAACTCACGTGTGGATTCAGCCGTTTGAAAACCGTTTCTGTGCAGAATCCCAAAACCGGTATTTCCAGCCCAATGCCGGAATACGAACTAAACCGCAGTAAACTTCGTTTAAAACTCAGGAGAAACGTTTCCGTGAAACTGCTCTGCTGTGCGTTCGTTCACCTAAGAGAGTTGAATCTATGTTGAGATTCAGCGAGTCAGAAACACGTTTCTTCAAGGAGCTGCGTTGGGATATTCCCGAGTGAATGGGACCAAAGGCTGTACAGAGAAATATCTGCTCCTAAAACCAAAACGGAGCTATCTAACTGAATGGTGGTGAATGCGTGCATTCAACTGACAGAGTTAAACTCACGTGTGCATTCAGCCGTTTGCAAACCCTTTCTGTGCAGAATCCCAAAACCGGTATTTCCAGCCCAATGCCGGAATACGTACTAAACCGCAGTAAACTTCGTCTAAAACTCAGGGGAAACGTTTCCTTGAAACTGCTCTGCTGTGCGTTCGTTCACCTAGGAGAGTTGAATCTATGTTGATATTCAGCGAGTCAGAAACACGTTTCTTCTAGGAGCTGCGTTGGGATATTCCCGAGTGAATGGGACCATAGCCTGTACAGAGAAATATCGGCTACTAAAACCAAAACGGAGCTATCTAACTGAATGGTTTTCAATGTGTGCATTCAACTGACAGAGCTAAACTCACGTGTGCATTCAGCGGTTTGCAAACCCTTTCTGTACAGAGTCCCCAAACCGGTATTTGCAACCCAATGCCGGCATACGTAGTAAACAGCAGGAAACTTCGTCTAAAACTCAGGAGAAACGTTTCCTTGAAACTGCTCATCTGTGCGTTCGTTCACCTAAGAGAGTTGAATCTATGTTGAGATTCAGCGAGTCAGAAACACGTTTCTTCTAGGAGCTGCGTTGGGATATTCCCGAGTGAATGGGACCAAAGGCTGTACAGAGAAATATCTGCTCCTAAAATCAAAACGGAGCTATCTAACTGAAAGGTTGTCAATGTGTGCATTCAACTGACAGAGTTAAACTCACGTGTGGATTCAGCGGTTTGTAAACCCTTTCTGGGCAGAATCCCAAAACCGGTATTTCCAGCCCAATGACGGCATACGTACTAAACAGCATTAAACTTCGTCTAAAACTCATGAGAAACGTTTCCTTGAAACTGCTCTGCTGTGCGTTCGTTCACCTAAGAGAGTTGAATCTATGTTTAGATTCAGAGAGTCAGAAACTCGTTTCTTCTAGGAGCTGCGTTCGGATATTCCCGAGTGAATGGGACCATAGGCTGTACAGAGAAATATCTGATCCTAAAACCAAAACGGAGCTTTCTAACTGAATGGTGGTCAATGTGTGCATTCAACTGACAGAGATAAACTCACGTGCGTATTCAGCGGTTTGCAAACCCTTTCTGTGCAGAATCCCAAAACCGGTATTTCCTGCCCAATGCCGGCATACGTACTAAACCGCAGTAAACTTCGTCTAAAACTCAGGAGAAACGTTACCTTGAAACTGCTCTGCTGTGCGTTCGTTCATCTAAGAGAGGTGAATCTATGTTGAGATTCAGCGAGTCAGAAACACGTTTCTTCTAGGAACTGCGTTGGGATATTCCCGAGTGAATGGGACCATAGGCTGTACAGAGAAATATCTGCTCCTAAAACCAAAACGGAGCTATCTAACTGAATGGTTATCAACGTGTGCATTCAACTGACAGAGTTAAACTCACGTGTGGATTCAGCGGTTTGCAAACCCTTTCTGTGCAGAATCCCAAAACCGGTATTTGCATCCCAATGCTGGCATACGTACTAAACCGCAGTAAACTTCGTCTAAAACTCAGGAGAAACGTTTCCTTGAAACTGCTCTGCTGTGCGTAAGTTCACCTAAGAGAGTTGAATCTATGTTGAGATTCAGCGAGTCACAAACACGTTTATTCTAGGAGCTGCGTTGGGATATTCCCGAGTGAATGGGACCATAGGCTGTACAGAGAAATATCTGCTCCGAAAACCAAAACGGAGCTATCTAACTGAATGGTTGTAAAGGTGTGCATTCAACTGACAGAGTTAATCTCACATGTGGATTCAGCGGTTTGCAAACCCTTTCTGTGCAGAATCCCAAAACCGGTATTTCCAGCCCAATGCCGGCATACGTACTAAACCGCAGTAAACATCGTCCAAAACTCTAGAGAAACCTGTCCCTGAAACTGCTCTGCTGTGCGTTCGTTCACCTAAGAGAGTTGAATCTATGTTGGGATTCAGCGAGTCAGAAACACGTTTCTTCTAGGAGCTGCGTTGGGATATTCCCGAGTGAATGGGACCATAGGCTGTACAGAGAAATATCTGCTCCTAAAACCAAAACGGAGCTATCTAACTGAATGGTTTTCAATGTGTGCATTCAACTGACAGAGCTAAACTCACGTGTGCATTCAGCGGTTTGCAAACCCTTTCTGTACAGAGTCCCCAAACCGGTATTTCCAGCCCAATGCCGGCATACGTAGTAAACAGCAGGAAACTTCGTCTAAAACTCAGGAGAAACGTTTCCTTGAAACTGCTCATCTGTGCGTTCGTTCACCTAAGAGAGTTGAATCTATGTTGAGATTCAGCGAGTCAGAAACACGTTTCTTCTAGGAGCTGCGTTGGGATATTCCCGAGTGAATGGGACCAAAGGCTGTACAGAGAAATATCTGCTCCTAAAATCAAAACGGAGCTATCTAATTGAAAGGTTGTCAATGTGTGCATTCAACTGACAGAGTTAAACTCACGTGTGGATTCAGCGGTTTGCAAACCCTTTCTGGGCAGAATCCCAAAACCGGTATTTCCAGCCCAATGACGGCATACGTACTAAACCGCATTAAACTTCGTCTAAAACTCATGAGAAACGTTTCCTTGAAACTGCTCTGCTGTGCGTTCGTTCACCTAAGAGAGTTGAATCTATGTTTAGATTCAGAGAGTCAGAAACTCGTTTCTTCTAGGAGCTGTGTTCGGATATTCCCGAGTGAATGGGACCATAGGCTGTACAGAGAAATATCTGATCCTAAAACCAAAACGGAGCTTTCTAACTGAATGGTGGTCAATGTGTGCATTCAACTGACAGAGATAAACTCACGTGCGTATTCAGCGTTTTGCAAACCCTTTCTGTGCAGAATCCCAAAACCGGTATTTCCTGCCCAATGCCGGCATACGTACTAAACCGCAGTAAACTTCGTCTAAAACTCAAGAGAAACGTTTCCTTGAAACTGCTCTGCTGTGCGTTCATTCACGTAAGAGAGTTGAATCTATGTTGAGATTCAGCGAGTCAGAAACACGTTTCTTCTAGGAGCTGCGTTGGGATATTCCCGAGTGAATGGGACCATAGGCTGTACAGAGAAATATCTGCTCCTAAAACCAAAACGGAGCTATCGAACTGAATGGTTGTCAATGTGTGCATTCAACTGACAGTGTTAAACTCACGTGTGGATTCAGCGGTTTGCAAACCCTTTCTGTGCAGAATCCCAAAACCGGTATTTGCATCCCAATGCTGGCATACGTACTATACCGCAGTAAACTCCGTCAAAAACTCAGGAGAAACGTTTCCTTGAAACTGCTCTGCTGTGCGTAAGTTCACCTAAGAGAGTTGAATCTATGTTGAGATTCAGCGAGTCAGAAACACGTTTCTTCTAGGAGCTGCGTTGGGATATTCCCGAGTGAATGGGACCATAGACTGTACAGAGAAATATCTGCTCCTAAAGACAAAACGGAGCTGTCTAACTGAATGGTTGTCAATGTGTGCATTCACCTGACAGAGTTAAACTCACGTGTGCATTCAGCCGTTTTCAAACCCTTTCTGTACAGAATCCCAAAACCGGTATTTCCAGCCGAATGCCGGCATACGTACTAAACCGCAGTAAACATCGTGTAAAACTCAGGAGAAACGTGTCCCTGAAACTGCTCTGCTGTGCGTTCGTTCACCTAAGAGAGTTGAATCTATGTTGAGATTCACGGAGTCAGAAACACGTTTCTTCTAGGAGCTGCGTTGGGATATTCCCGAGTGAATGGGACCATAGGCTGTACAGAGAAATATCTGCTCCGAAAACCAAAACGGATCTATCTAACTCAATGGTTGTCAATGCGTGTATTCAACTGACAGAGTTAAACTCATGTGTGGATTCAGCGGTTTGCACACCCTTTCTGTGCAGAATCCCAAAACCGGTATTTCCAGCCCAATGCTGGCATACGTACTAAACCGCAGTAAACTTCGTCTAAAACTCAGGAGAAACGTTTCCTTGAAACTGCTCTGCTGTGTGTTTGTTCACATTAGAGAGTTGAATCTATTTTGATATTCAGCGAGTCAGAAACACGTTTCTTCTAGGAGCTGCGTTGGGATATTCCCGAGTGAATGGGACCATAGGCTGTACAGAGAAATATCTGCTCCAAAAACCAAAACGGAGCTATCTAACTGAATGGTTGTCAATGTGTGCATTCAACTGACAGAGTTAAATTCACGTGTGGATTCAGCCGTTTGCAAATCGTTTCTGTGCAGAATCCCAAAACCGGTATTTCCAGCCCAATGCCGGAATACGAACTAAACCGCAGTAAACTTCGTTTAAAACTCAGGAGAAACGTTTCCTTGAAACTGCTCTGCTGTGCGTTCGTTCACCTAAGAGAGTTGAATCTATGTTGAGATTCAGCGAGTCAGAAACACGTTTCTTCTAGGAGCTGCGTTGGGATATTCCCGAGTGAATGGGACCAAAGGCTGTACAGAGAAATATCTGCTCCTAAAACCAAAACGGAGCTATCTAACTGAATGGTGGTGAATGTGTGCATTCAACTGACAGAGTTAAACTCACGTGTGGATTCAGCGGTTTGCAAACTCTTTCTGTGCAGAATCCCAAAACCGGTATTTCCAGCCCAATGCCGGTATACGTACTAAACCGCAGTAAACTTCGTCTAAAACTCAGGAGAAACGTTTCCTTGAAACTGCTCTGCTGTGCGTTCGTTCATCTAAGAGAGGTGAATCTATGTTGAGATTCAGCGAGTCAGAAACACGTTTCTTCTAGGAGCTGCCTTGGAATATTCCCGAGTGAATGGGACCATAGGCTGTACAGAGAAATATCTGCTCCTAAAACCAAAACGGAGCTATCTAACTGAATGGTTATCAACGTGTGCATTCAACTGACAGAGTTAAACTCACGTGTGGATTCAGCGGTTTGCAAACTCTTTCTGTGCAGAATCCCAAAACCGGTATTTCCAGCCCAATGCCGGCATACGTACTAAACCGCAGTAAACTTCGTCTAAAACTCAGGAGAAACGTTTCCTTGAAACTGCTCTGCTGTGAGTTCGTTCACCTAAGAGAGTTGAATCTATGTTGAGATTCAGCGAGTCAGAAACACGTTTCTTCTAGGAGCTGCGTTGGGATATTCCCGAGTGAATGGGACCATAGGCTGTACAGAGAAATATCTGCTCCAAAAATCAAAACAGAGCTATCTAACTGAATGGTTGTCAATGTGTGCATTCAACTGACAGAGTTAAACTCACGTGTGCATTCAGCCGTTTGCAAACCCTTTCTGTGCAGAATCCCAAAACCGGTATTTCCAGCTCAATGCCGGCATACGTACTAAACCGCAGTAAACATCGTCTAAAACTCAGGAGAAACTTGTCCCTGAAACTGCTCTGCTGTGCGTTCGTTCACCTAAGAGAGTTGAATCTATGTTGAGATTCAGCGAGTCAGAAACACGTTTCTTCTAGGAGCTGCGTTGGGATATTCCCGAGTGAATGGGACCATAGGCTGTACAGAGAAATATCTGCTCCGAAAACCAAAACGGAGCTATCTAACTGAATGGTTGTAAAGGTGTGCATTCAACTGACAGAGTTAATCTCACATGTGGATTCAGCGGTTTGCAAACCCTTTCTCTGCAGAATCCCAAAACCGGTATTTGCAGCCCAATGCTGGCATACGTACTAAACCGCAGTAAACTACGTCTAAAACTCAGGAGAAACGTTTCCTTGAAACTGCTCTGCTGTGCGTAAGTTCATCTAAGAGAGTTGAATCTATTTTGAGATTCAGCGAGTCAGAAACACGTTTCTTCTAGGAGCTGCGTTCGGATATTCCCGAGTGAATGGGACCATAGACTGTACAGAGAAATATCTGCTCCTAAAGACAAAACGGAGCTATCTAACTGAATGGTTGTCATTGTGTGCATTCAACTGACAGAGTTAAACTCACGTGTGGATTCAGCCGTTTGCAAACCGTTTCTGTGCAGAATCCCAAAACCGGTATTTCCAGCCCAATGCCGGAATACGTACTAAACCGCAGTAAACTTCGTTTAAAACTCAGGAGAAACGTTTCCTTGAAACTACTCTGCTGTGCGTTCGTTCACCTAAGAGAGTTGAATCTATGTTGAGATTCAGTGAGTCAGAAACACGTTTCTTCTAGGAGCTGCGTTGGGATATTCCCGAGTGAATGGGACCATAGGCTGTACAGAGAAATATCTGCTCCTAAAACCAAAACGGAGCTATCTAACTGAATGTTTGACAATGTGTGCATTCAACTGACAGAGTTAAACTCACGTGTGCATTCAGCCGTTTGCAAACCCTTTCTGTGAAGAATCCCAAAACCGGTATTTCCAGCCCAATGCCGACATACGTACTTAACAGCAGTAAACATCGTCTAAAACTCAGGAGAAACGTTTCCTTGAAACTGCTCTGTTATGCGTTCGTTCACCTAAGAGAGTTGAATCTATGTTGAGATTCAGCGAGTCAGAAACACGTTTCTTCTAGGAGCTGCGTTGGGATATTCCCGAGTGAATGTGACCATAGTCTGTATAGAGAAATATCTGCTTCTTAAACCAAAACGGAGCTATGTAACTGAATGGTTGTCAATGTGTGCATTCCTCTGACAGAGTTTAACTGACGTGTGGTTTCAACGGTTGGCAAACCCTTTCTGTGCATAATCGCAAAACCGGTATTTCCAGCCCAATGCCGGCATACGTAGTAAACAGTAGGAAACTTCGTCTAAAACTCAGGAGAAACGTTTCCTTGAAACTGCTCTTCTGTGCGTTCGTTCACCTAAGAGAGTTGAATCTATGTTGAGATTCAGCGAGTCAGAAACACGTTTCTTCTAGGAGCTGCGTTGGGATATTCCCGAGTGAATGGGACCAAAGACTGTACAGAGAAATATCTGCTCCTAAAATCAAAACGGAGCTATCTAACTGAAAGGTTGTCAATGTGTGCATTCAACTGACAGAGTTAAACTCACGTGTGGATTCAGCGGTTTGCAAACCCTTTCTGTGCAGAATCCCAAAACCGGGATTTCCAGCCCAATGACGGCATACGTACTAAACCGCAGTAAACTTCGTCTAAAACTCAGGAGAAACGTTTCCTTGAAACTGCTCTGCTGTGCGTTCGTTCACCTAAGAGAGTTGAATCTATGTTGAGATTCAGCGAGTCAGAAACACGTTTCTTCTAGGAGCTGCGTTAGGATATTCCCGAGTGAATGGGACCATAGACTGTACAGAGAAATATCTGCTCCTAAAGACAAAACGGAGCTATCTAACTGAATGGTTGTCAATGTGTGCATTCAACTGACAGAGTTAAATTCCCGTGTGCATTCAGCCGTTTGCAAACCCTTTCTGTGCAGAATCCCAAAACCGGTATTTCCAGCCCAATGCCGGCATAGGTACTAAACCGCAGTAAACATCGTGTAAAACTCAGGAGAAACGTGTCCCTGAAACTGCTCTGCTGTGCGTTCGTTCATCTAAGAGAGTTGAATCTATGTTGAGATTCAGCGAGTCAGAAACACGTTTCTTCTAGGAGCTGCGTTGGGATATTCCCGAGTGAATGGGACCATAGGCTGTACAGAGAAATATCTGCTCCTAAAACCAAAACGGAGCTATCTAACTCAATGGTTGTCAATGTGTGCATTCAACTGGCAGAGTTAAACTCACGTGTGGATTCAACGGTTTGCAAACCCTTTCTGTGCAGAATCCCAAAACCGGTATTTCTAGCCCAATGCTGGCATACGTACTAAACCGCAGTAAACTTCGTCTAAAACTCAGGAGAAACGTTTCCTTGAAACTGCTCTGCTGTGCGTTCATTCACCTAAGAGAGTTGAATCTATGTTGAGATTCAGCGAGTCAGAAACACGTTTCTTCTAGGAGCTGCGTTGGGATATTCCCGAGTGAATGGGACCATAGGCTGTACAGAGAAATATCTGCTCCTAAAACCAAAACGGAGCTATCTAACTGAATGGTTGTCAATGTGTGCATTCAACTGACAGAGTTAAACTCACGTGTGGATTCAGCGGTTTGCAAACCCTTTCTGTGCAGAATCCCAAAACCGGTATTTGCATCCCAATGCTGGCATACGTACTAAACCGCAGTAAACTTCGTCTAAAACTCAGGAGAAACGTTTCCTTGAAACTGCTCTTCTGTGCGTAAGTTCACCTAAGAGAGTTGAATCTATGTTGAGATTCAGCGAGTCAGAAACACGTTTCTTCTAGGAGCTGCGTTGGGATATTCCCGAGTGAATGGGACCATAGGCTGTACAGAGAAATATCTGCTCCAGAAACGAAAACGAAGCTATCTAACTGAATGGTTGTCAATGTGTGCATTCAACTGACCGACTTAAACTCACGTGTGCATTTAGCCGTTTGCAAACCCTTTCTGTGCAGAATCCCAAAACCGGTATTTCCAGCCCAATGACGGCATACGTACTAAACTGCAGTAAACATCGTCTAAAACTCAGGATAAACATGTCCCTGAATCTGCTCTGCTGTGCGTTCGTTCACATAAGAGAGTTGAATCTATGTTGAGATTCAGCGAGTCAGAAACACGTTTCTTCTAGGAGCTGCGTTGGGATATTCCCGAGTGAATGTTACCATAGGCTGTACAGAGAAATATCTGCTCCGAAAACCAAAACGGAGCTATCTAACTGAATGGTTGTCAATGCGTGCATTCAACTGACAGAGTTAAACTCACGTGTGGATTCAGTGGTTTGCAAACCCTTTCTGTGCAGAATCGCAAAACCGGTATTTCCAGTCCAATGCCGGCATACGTAGCAAACAGCAGGAAACTTCGTCTAAAACTTAGGAGAAACGTTTCCTTGAAACTGCTCTTCTGTGCGTTCGTTCACCTAAGAGAGTTGAATCTATGTTGAGATTCAGCGAGTCAGAAACACGTTTCTTCTAGGAGCTGCGTTGGGATATTCCCGAGTGAATGGGACCAAAGGCTGTACAGAGAAATATCTGCTCCTAAAATCAAAACGGAGCTATCTAATTGAAAGGTTGTCAATGTGTGCATTCAACTGACAGAGTTAAACTCACGTGTGGATTCAGCGGTTTGCAAACCCTTTCTGGGCAGAATCCCAAAACCGGTATTTCCAGCCCAATGACGGCATACGTACTAAACCGCATTAAACTTCGTCTAAAACTCATGAGAAACGTTTCCTTGAAACTGCTCTGCTGTGCGTTCGTTCACCTAAGAGAGTTGAATCTATGTTTAGATTCAGAGAGTCAGAAACTCGTTTCTTCTAGGAGCTGTGTTCGGATATTCCCGAGTGAATGGGACCATAGGCTGTACAGAGAAATATCTGATCCTAAAACCAAAACGGAGCTTTCTAACTGAATGGTGGTCAATGTGTGCATTCAACTGACAGAGATAAACTCACGTGCGTATTCAGCGTTTTGCAAACCCTTTCTGTGCAGAATCCCAAAACCGGTATTTCCTGCCCAATGCCGGCATACGTACTAAACCGCAGTAAACTTCGTCTAAAACTCAAGAGAAACGTTTCCTTGAAACTGCTCTGCTGTGCGTTCATTCACGTAAGAGAGTTGAATCTATGTTGAGATTCAGCGAGTCAGAAACACGTTTCTTCTAGGAGCTGCGTTGGGATATTCCCGAGTGAATGGGACCATAGGCTGTACAGAGAAATATCTGCTCCTAAAACCAAAACGGAGCTATCGAACTGAATGGTTGTCAATGTGTGCATTCAACTGACAGTGTTAAACTCACGTGTGGATTCAGCGGTTTGCAAACCCTTTCTGTGCAGAATCCCAAAACCGGTATTTGCATCCCAATGCTGGCATACGTACTATACCGCAGTAAACTCCGTCAAAAACTCAGGAGAAACGTTTCCTTGAAACTGCTCTGCTGTGCGTAAGTTCACCTAAGAGAGTTGAATCTATGTTGAGATTCAGCGAGTCAGAAACACGTTTCTTCTAGGAGCTGCGTTGGGATATTCCCGAGTGAATGGGACCATAGACTGTACAGAGAAATATCTGCTCCTAAAGACAAAACGGAGCTGTCTAACTGAATGGTTGTCAATGTGTGCATTCAACTGACAGAGTTAAACTCACGTGTGCATTCAGCCGTTTTCAAACCCTTTCTGTACAGAATCCCAAAACCGGTATTTCCAGCCGAATGCCGGCATACGTACTAAACCGCAGTAAACATCGTGTAAAACTCAGGAGAAACGTGTCCCTGAAACTGCTCTGCTGTGCGTTCGTTCACCTAAGAGAGTTGAATCTATGTTGAGATTCACGGAGTCAGAAACACGTTTCTTCTAGGAGCTGCGTTCGGATATTTCCGAGTGAATGGGACCATAGGCTGTACAGAGAAATATCTGCTCCGAAAACCAAAACGGAGCTATCTAACTCAATGGTTGTCAATGCGTGTATTCAACTGACAGAGTTAAACTCACGTGTGGATTCAGCGGTTTGCAAATCCTTTCTGTGCAGAATCCCAAAACCGGTATTTACAGCCCAATGCTGGCATACGTACTAAACCGCAGTAAACTTCGTCTAAAACTCAGGAGAAACGTTTCCTTGAAACTGCTCTGCTGTGTGTTTGTTCACATAAGAGAGTTGAATCTATTTTGATATTCAGCGAGTCAGAAACACGTTTCTTCAAGGAGCTGCGTTGGGATATTCCCGAGTGAATGGGACCATAGGCTGTACAGAGAAATATCTGCTTCTAAAACCAAAACGGAGCTATCTAACAGAATGGTGGTCAATGTGTGCATTCAACTGACAGAGTTAAACTTACGTGTGGTTTCAGCCGTTTGAAAACGCTTTCTGTGCAGAATCCCAACACCGGTATTTCCAGCCCAATGCCGGCATACGTACTAAACCGCAGTAAACATCGTCTAAAACTCAGGAGAAACGTTTCCTTGAAACTGCTCTGCTGTGCATTCGTTCACCTAAGAGAGTTGAATCTATGTTGAGATTCAGCGAGTCAGAAACACGTTTCTTCTAGGAGCTGCGTTGGGATATTCCCGAGTGAATGGGACCATAGCCTGTACAGAGAAATATCTGCTCCTAAAACCAAAACGGAGCTATCTAACTGAATGGTTGTCAATGCGTGCATTCAACTGACAGAGTTAAACTCACTTGTGGATTCAGCGGTTTGCAAACCCTTTCTGTGCAGAATCCCAAAACCGGTATTTCCAGCCCAATGCCGGCATATGTACTAAACCGCAGTAAACTTCGTCTAAAACACAGGAGAAACGTTTCCTTGAAAGTGCTCTGCTGTGCGTTCGTTCACCTAAGAGAGTTGAATCTATGTTGAGTTTCAGCGAGTCAGAAACACGTTTCTTCTAGGAGCTGCGTTGGGATATTCCCGAGTTAATGGGACCATAGGCTGTACAGAGAAATATCTGCTCCTAAAACCAAAACGGAGCTATCTAACTCAATGGTTGTCAATGTGTGCATTCAACTGGCAGAGTTAAACTCACGTGTGGATTCAACGGTTTGCAAACCCTTTCTGTGCAGAATCCCAAAACCGGTATTTCTAGCCCAATGCTGGCATACGTACTAAACCGCAGTAAACTTCGTCTAAAACTCAGGAGAAACGTTTCCTTGAAACTGCTCTGCTGTGCGTTCATTCACCTAAGAGAGTTGAATCTATGTTGAGATTCAGCGAGTCAGAAACACGTTTCTTCTAGGAGCTGCGTTGGGATATTCCCGAGTGAATGGGACCATAGGCTGTACAGAGAAATATCTGCTCCTAAAACCAAAACGGAGCTATCTAACTGAATGGTTGTCAATGTGTGCATTCAACTGACAGAGTTAAACTCACGTGTGGATTCAGCGGTTTGCAAACCCTTTCTGTGCAGAATCCCAAAACCGGTATTTGCATCCCAATGCTGGCATACGTACTAAACCGCAGTAAACTTCGTCTAAAACTCAGGAGAAACGTTTCCTTGAAACTGCTCTTCTGTGCGTAAGTTCACCTAAGAGAGTTGAATCTATGTTGAGATTCAGCGAGTCAGAAACACGTTTCTTCTAGGAGCTGCGTTGGGATATTCCCGAGTGAATGGGACCATAGGCTGTACAGAGAAATATCTGCTCCAGAAACGAAAACGAAGCTATCTAACTGAATGGTTGTCAATGTGTGCATTCAACTGACCGACTTAAACTCACGTGTGCATTTAGCCGTTTGCAAACCCTTTCTGTGCAGAATCCCAAAACCGGTATTTCTAGCCCAATGCCGGCATACGTACTAAACTGCAGTAAACATCGTCTAAAACTCAGGATAAACATGTCCCTGAATCTGCTCTGCTGTGCGTTCGTTCACATAAGAGAGTTGAATCTATGTTGAGATTCAGCGAGTCAGAAACACGTTTCTTCTAGGAGCTGCGTTGGGATATTCCCGAGTGAATGTTACCATAGGCTGTACAGAGAAATATCTGCTCCGAAAACCAAAACGGAGCTATCTAACTGAATGGTTGTCAATGCGTGCATTCAACTGACAGAGTTAAACTCACGTGTGGATTCAGTGGTTTGCAAACCCTTTCTGTGCAGAATCGCAAAACCGGTATTTCCAGTCCAATGCCGGCATACGTAGCAAACAGCAGGAAACTTCGTCTAAAACTTAGGAGAAACGTTTCCTTGAAACTGCTCTTCTGTGCGTTCGTTCACCTAAGAGAGTTGAATCTATGTTGAGATTCAGCGAGTCAGAAACACGTTTCTTCTAGGAGCTGCGTTGGGATATTCCCGAGTGAATGGGACCATAGGCTGTACAGAGAAATACCAGCTCCTAAAACCAAAACGTAGCTATCTAACTCAATGGTTGTGAATGTGTGCTTTCAACTGACAGAGTTAAACTCACGTGTGGATTCAGCGGTTTGCAAACCCTTTCTGTGCAGAATCCCAAAACCGGTATTTCCAGCCCAATGACGGCATACGTACTAAACCGCAGTAAACTTCGTCTAAAACTCAGGAGAAACGTTTCCTTAAAACTGCTCTGCTGTGCGTTCAGTCAACTAAGAGAGTTGAATCTATGTTGATATTCAGCGAGTCAGAAACACGTTTCTTCTAGGAGCTGCATTGGGATATTCCCGAGTGAATGGGACCATAGCCTGTATAGAGAAATATCTGCTTCTAAAACCAAAACGGAGCTATCTAACTGAATGGTTGTCAATGTGTGCATTCAACTGACAGAGTTAAACTTACGTGTGGTTTCAGCGGTTGGCAAACACTTTCTGTGCAGAATCGCAAAACCGGTATTTCCAGCCCAATGCCGGCATACGTACTAAACAGCAGGAAACTTCGTCTAAAACTGAGGAGAAACGTTTCCTTGAAACTGCTCTGCTGTGCGTGCGTTCACCTAAGAGAGTTGAATCTATGTTGAGATTCAGCAAGTCAGAAACACGTTTCTTCTAGGAGCTGCGTTGGGATATTCCCGAGTGAATGGGACCATAGGCTGTACAGAGAAATATCTGCTTCTAAAACCAAAACGGAGCTATCTAACTGAATGGTTGTCAATGTGTGCATTCAACTGACAGAGTTAAACTTACGTGTGGTTTCAGCCGTTTGAAAACGCTTTCTGTGCAGAATCCCAACACAGGTATTTCCAGCCCCATGCCAGCATACGTACTAAACCGCAGTAAACATCGTCTAAAACTCAGGAGAAACGTTTCCTTGAAACTGCTCTGCTGTGCATTCGTTCACCTAAGAGAGTTGAATCTATGTTGAGATTCAGCGAGTCAGAAACACGTGTCTTCTAGGAGCTGCGTTGGGATATTCCCGAGTGAATGGGACCATAGCCTGTACAGAGAAATATCTGCTCCTAAAACCAAAACGGAGCTATCTAACTGAATGGTTGTCAATGCGTGCATTCAACTGAAAGAGTTAAACTCACTTGTGGATTCAGCGGTTTGCAAACCCTTTCTGTGCAGAATCCCAAAACCGGTATTTCCAGCCCAATGCCGGCATATGTACTAAACCGCAGTAAACTTCGTCTAAAACACAGGAGAAACGTTTCCTTGAAAGTGCTCTGCTGTGCGTTCGTTCACCTAAGAGAGTTGAATCTATGTGGAGTTTCAGCGAGTCAGAAACACGTTTCTTCTAGGAGCTGCGTTGGGATATTTCCGAGTTAATGGGACCATAGGCTGTACAGAGAAATATCTGCTCCTAAAACCAAAGCGGAGCTATCTAACTCAATGGTTGTCAATGTGTGCATTCAACTGGCAGAGTTAAACTCACGTGTGGATTCAACGGTTTGCAAACCCTTTCTGTGCAGAATCCCAAAACCGGTATTTCTAGCCCAATGCTGGCATACGTACTAAACCGCAGTAAACTTCGTCTAAAACTCAGGAGAAACGTTTCCTTGAAACTGCTCTGCTGTGCGTTCATTCACCTAAGAGAGTTGAATCTATGTTGAGATTCAGCGAGTCAGAAACACGTTTCCTCTAGGAGCTGCGTTGGGATATTCCCGAGTGAATGGGACCATAGCCTGTATAGAGAAATATCTGCTTCTAAAACCAAAACGGAGCTATCTAACTGAATGGTTGTCAATGTGTGCATTCAACTGACAGAGTTAAACTTACGTGTGGTTTCAGCGGTTGGCAAACCCTTTCTGTGCAGAATCCCAAAACCGGTATTTCCAGCCCAATCCCGGCATACGTACTAAACAGCAGGAAACTTCGTCTAAAACTGAACAGAAACGTTTCCTTGAAACTGCTCTGCTGTGCGTGCGATCACCTAAGAGAGTTGAATCTATGTTGAGATTCAGCGAGTCAGAAACACGTTTCTTCTAGGAGCTGCGTTGGGATATTCCCGAGTGAATGGGACCAAAGGCTGTACAGAGAAATATCTGCTCCTAAAACCAAAACGGAGCTATCTAACTGAATGGTGGTGAGTGTGTGCATTCAACTGACAGAGTTAAACTCACGTGTGGATTCAGCGGTTTGCAAACCCTTTCTGTGCAGAATCCCAAAACCTGTATTTCCAGTCCAATGCCGGCATACGTACTAAACCGCAATAAACTTCGTCTAAAACTCAGGAGAAACTTGTCCCTGAAACTGCTCTGCTGTGCGTTCGTTCACATAAGAGAGTTGAATCTATGTTGAGATTCAGCGAGTCAGAAACACGTTTCTTCTAGGAGCTGCGTTGGGATATTCCCGAGTGAATGTTACCATAGGCTGTACAGAGAAATATCTGCTCCGAAAACCAAAACGGAGCTATCTAACTGAATGGTTGTCAATGCGTGCATTCAACTGACCGAGTTAAACTCACGTGTGCATTTAGCCGTTTGAAAACCCTTTCTGTGAAGAATCCCAAAACCGGTATTTCCAGCCCAATGCCGGCATACGTACTAAACTGCAGTAAACATCGTCTAAAACTCAAGAGAAACTTGTCCCTGAATCTGCTCTGTTGTGCGTTCGTTCACATAAGAGAGTTGAATCTATGTTGAGATTCAGCGAGTCAGAAACACGTTTCTTCTAGGAGCTGCGTTGGGATATTCCCGAGTGAATGGGACCATAGGCTGTACAGAGAAATATCTGCTCCGAAAACCAAAACGTAGCTATCTAACTCAATGGTTGTGAATGCGTGCTTTCAACTGACAGAGTTAAACTCACGTGTGGATTCAGCGGTTTGCAAACCCTTTCTGTGCAGAATCCCAAAACCGGTATTTCCAGCCCAATGACGGCATACGTACTAAACCGCAGTAAACTTCGTCTAAAACTCAGGAGAAACGTTTCCTTGAAACTGCTCTGCTGTGCGTTCATTCAACTAAGAGAGTTGAATCTATGTTGAGATTCAGCGAGTCAGAAACACGTTTATTCTAGGAGCTGCGTTGGGATATTCCCGAGTGAATGGGACCATAGCCTGTATAGAGAAATATCTGCTTCTAAAACCAAAACGGAGCTATCTAACTGAATGGTTGTCAATGTGTGCATTCAACTGACAGAGTTAAACTTACGTGTGGTTTCAGCGGTTGCCAAACACTTTCTGTGCAGAATCGCAAAACCGGTATTTCCAGCCCAATGCCGGCATACGTACTAAACAGCAGGAAACTTCGTCTAAAACTGAGGAGAAACGTTTCCTTGAAACTGCTCTGCTGTGCGTGCGTTCACCTAAGAGAGTTGAATCTATGTTGAGATTCAGCAAGTCAGAAACACGTTTCTTCTAGGAGCTGCGTTGGGATATTCCCGAGTGAATGGGACCATAGGCTGTACAGAGAAATATCTGCTTCTAAAACCAAAACGGAGCTATCTAACTGAATGGTTGTCAATGTGTGCATTCAACTGACAGAGTTAAACTTACGTGTGGTTTCAGCCGTTTGAAAACGCTTTCTGTGCAGAATCCCAACACCGGTATTTCCAGCCCCATGCCAGCATACGTACTAAACCGCAGTAAACATCGTCTAAAACTCAGGAGAAACGTTTCCTTGAAACTGCTCTGCTGTGCATTCGTTCACCTAAGAGAGTTGAATCTATGTTGAGATTCAGCGAGTCAGAAACACGTTTCTTCTAGGAGCTGCGTTGGGATATTCCCGAGTGAATGGGAGCATAGCATGTACAGAGAAATATCTGCTCCTAAAACCAAAACGGAGCTGTCTAACTGAATGGTTGTCAATGCGTGCATTCAACTGACAGAGTTAAACTCACTTGTGGATTCAGCGGTTTGCAAACCCTTTCTGTGCAGAATCCCAAAACCGGTATTTCCAGCCCAATGCCGGCATATGTACTAAACCGCAGTAAACTTCGTCTAAAACACAGGAGAAACGTTTCCTTGAAAGTGCTCTGCTGTGCGTTCGTTCACCTAAGAGAGTTGAATCTATGTTGAGTTTCAGCGAGTCAGAAACACGTTTCTTCTAGGAGCTGCGTTGGGATATTCCCGAGTTAATGGGACCATAGGCTGTACAGAGAAATATCTGCTCCTAAAACCGAAACGGAGCTATCTAACTCAATGGTTGTCAATGTGTGCATTCAACTGGCAGAGTTAAACTGACGTGTGGATTCAACGGTTTGCAAACCCTTTCTGTGCAGAATCCCAAAACCGGTATTTCTAGCCCAATGCTGGCATACGTACTAAACCGCAGTAAACTTCGTCTAAAACTCAGGAGAAACGTTTCCTTGAAACTGCTCTGCTGTGCGTTCATTCACCTAACAGAGTTGAATCTATGTTGAGATTCAGCGAGTCAGAAACACGTTTCCTCTAGGAGCTGCGTTGGGATATTCCCGAGTGAATGGGACCAAAGCCTGTATAGAGAAATATCTGCTTCTAAAACCAAAACGGAGCTATCTAACTGAATGGTTGTCAATGTGTGCATTCAACTGACAGAGTTAAACTTACGTGTGGTTTCAGCGGTTGGCAAACCCTTTCTGTGCAGAATCCCAAAACCGGTATTTCCAGCCCAATTCCGGCATACGTACTAAACAGCAGGAAACTTCGTCTAAAACTGAGGAGAAACGTTTCCTTGAAACTGTTCTGCTGTGCGTGCGTTCACCTAAGAGAGTTGAATCTATGTTGAGTTTCAGCGAGTCAGAAACACGTTTCTTCTAGGAGCTGCGTTGGGATATTCCCGAGTGAATGGGACCAAAGGCTGTACAGAGAAATATCTGCTCCTAAAACCAAAACGGAGCTATCTAACTGAATGGTGGTGAGTGTGTGCATTCAACTGACAGAGTTAAACTCACGTGTGGATTCAGCGGTTTGCAAACCCTTTCTGTGCAGAATCCCAAAACCGGTATTTCCAGCCCAATGCCGGCATACGTACTAAACCGCAGTAAACTTCGTCTAAAACTCAGGAGAAACTTGTCCCTGAAACTGCTCTGCTGTGCGTTCGTCCACATAAGAGAGTTGAATCTATTTTGAGATTCAGCGAGTCAGAAACACGTTTCTTCTAGGAGCTGCGTTGGGATATTCCCGAGTGAATGTTACCATAGGCTGTACAGAGAAATATCTGCTCCGAAAACCAAAACGGAGCTATCTAACTGAATGGTTGTCAATGCGTGCATTCAACTGACAGAGTTAAACTCACGTGTGGATTCAGCGGTTTGCAAACCCTTTCTGTGCAGAATCCCAAAACCGGTATTTCCAGCCCAATGCTGGCATACGTACTAAACCGCAGTAAACTTCGTCTAAAACTCAGGAGAAACGTTTCCTTGAAACTGCTCTGCTGTGCGTAAGTTCACCTAAGAGAGTTGAATCTATGTTGTGATTCAGCGAGTCAGAAACACGTTTCTTCTAGGAGCTGCGTTGGGATATTCCCGAGTGAATGGGACCATAGGCTGGAGCAGAGAAATATCTGCTCCAGAAACCAAAACGGAGCTATCTAACTCAATGGTTTTCAATGCGTGCATTCCACTGACAGAGTTAAACTTACCTGTGGTTTCAGCGGTTGGCAAACGTTTTCTGTGCAGAATCGCAAAACCGGTATTTCCAGTCCAATGCCGGCATACGTAGTAAACAGCAGGAAACTTCGTCTAAAACTCAGGAGAAACGTTTCCTTGAAACTGCTCTTCTGTGCGTTCGTTCACCTAAGAGAGTTGAATCTATGTTGAGATTCAGCGAGTCAGAAACACGTTTCTTCTAGGAGCTGCGTTGGGATATTCTCGAGTGAATGGGACCATAGTCTGTACTGAGAAATACCTGCTCCTAAAACCAAAACGTAGCTATCTAACTCAAAGGTTGTGAATGCGTGCTTTCAACTGACAGAGTTAAACTCACGTGTGGATTCAGCGGTTTGCAAACCCTTTCTGTGCAGAATCCCAAAACCGGTATTTCCAGCCCAATGCCGGCATACGTACTAAACAGCAGGAAACTTCGTCTAAAACTGAGGAGAAACGTTTCCTTGAAACTGCTCTGCTGTGCGTGCGTTCACCTAAGAGAGTTGAATCTATGTTGAGATTCAGCGAGTCAGAAACACGTTTCTTCTAGGAGCTGCGTTGGGATATTCCCGAGTGAATGGGACCAAAGGCTGTACAGAGAAATATCTGCTCTTAAAACCAAAACGGAGCTATCTAACTGAATGGTGGTGAATGTGTGCATTTAACTGACAGAGTTAAACTCTCGTGTGGATTCAGCGGTTTGCAAACCCTTTCTGTGCAGAATCCCAAAACCGGTATTTCCAGCCCAATGCCGGCATACGTACTAAACTGCAGTAAACTTCGTCTAAAACTCAGGAGAAACGTTTCCTTGAAACTGCTCTGCTGTGCGTTCGTTCACCTAAGAGAGTTGAATCTATGTTGAGATTCAGCGAGTCAGAAACACGTTTCTTCTAGGAGCTGCGTTGGGATATTCCCGAGTGAATGGGACCATAGGCTGTACAGAGAAATATCTGCTCCTAAAACCAAAACGGAGCTATCTAACTGAATGGTTGTCAATGTGTGCATTCAACTGACAGAGTTAAACTCACGTGTGGATTCAGCGGTTTGCAAACCCTTTATGTGCAGAATCCCAAAACCGGTATTTGCATCCCAATGCTGGCATACGTACTAAACCACAGTAAACTTCGTCTAAAACTCAGGAGAAACGTTTCCTTGAAACTGCTCTTCTGTTCGAAAGTTCACCTAAGAGAGTTGAATCTATGTTGAGATTCAGCGAGTCAGAAACACGTTTCTTCTAGGAGCTGCGTTGGGATATTCCCGAGTGAATGGGACCATAGGCTGTACAGAGAAATATCTGCTCCTAAAACCAAAACGTAGCTATCTAACTCAATGGTTGTGAATGCGTGCTTTCAACTGACAGAGTTAAACTCACGTGTGGATTCAGCGGTTTGCAAACCCTTTCTGTGCAGAATCCCAAAACCGGTATTTCCAGCCCAATGACGGCATACGTACTAAACCGCAGTAAACTTCGTCTAAAACTCAGGAGAAACGTTTCCTTGAAACTGCTCTGCTGTGCGTTCATTCAACTAAGAGAGTTGAATCTATGTTGAGATTCAGCGAGTCAGAAACACGTTTATTCTAGGAGCTGCGTTGGGATATTCCCGAGTGAATGGGACCATAGCCTGTATAGAGAAATATCTGCTTCTAAAACCAAAACGGAGCTATCTAACTGAATGGTTGTCAATGTGTGCATTCAACTGACAGAGTTAAACTTACGTGTGGTTTCAGCGGTTGCCAAACACTTTCTGTGCAGAATCGCAAAACCGGTATTTCCAGCCCAATGCCGGCATACGTACTAAACAGCAGGAAACTTCGTCTAAAACTGAGGAGAAACGTTTCCTTGAAACTGCTCTGCTGTGCGTGCGTTCACCTAAGAGAGTTGAATCTATGTTGAGATTCAGCAAGTCAGAAACACGTTTCTTCTAGGAGCTGCGTTGGGATATTCCCGAGTGAATGGGACCATAGGCTGTACAGAGAAATATCTGCTTCTAAAACCAAAACGGAGCTATCTAACTGAATGGTTGTCAATGTGTGCATTCAACTGACAGAGTTAAACTTACGTGTGGTTTCAGCCGTTTGAAAACGCTTTCTGTGCAGAATCCCAACACCGGTATTTCCAGCCCCATGCCAGCATACGTACTAAACCGCAGTAAACATCGTCTAAAACTCAGGAGAAACGTTTCCTTGAAACTGCTCTGCTGTGCATTCGTTCACCTAAGAGAGTTGAATCTATGTTGAGATTCAGCGAGTCAGAAACACGTTTCTTCTAGGAGCTGCGTTGGGATATTCCCGAGTGAATGGGACCATAGCCTGTACAGAGAAATATCTGCTCCTAAAACCAAAACGGAGCTGTCTAACTGAATGGTTGTCAATGCGTGCATTCAACTGACAGAGTTAAACTCACTTGTGGATTCAGCGGTTTGCAAACCCTTTCTGTGCAGAATCCCAAAACCGGTATTTCCAGCCCAATGCCGGCATATGTACTAAACCGCAGTAAACTTCGTCTAAAACACAGGAGAAACGTTTCCTTGAAAGTGCTCTGCTGTGCGTTCGTTCACCTAAGAGAGTTGAATCTATGTTGAGTTTCAGCGAGTCAGAAACACGTTTCTTCTAGGAGCTGCGTTGGGATATTCCCGAGTTAATGGGACCATAGGCTGTACAGAGAAATATCTGCTCCTAAAACCGAAACGGAGCTATCTAACTCAATGGTTGTCAATGTGTGCATTCAACTGGCAGAGTTAAACTGACGTGTGGATTCAACGGTTTGCAAACCCTTTCTGTGCAGAATCCCAAAACCGGTATTTCTAGCCCAATGCTGGCATACGTACTAAACCGCAGTAAACTTCGTCTAAAACTCAGGAGAAACGTTTCCTTGAAACTGCTCTGCTGTGCGTTCATTCACCTAAGAGAGTTGAATCTATGTTGAGATTCAGCGAGTCAGAAACACGTTTCCTCTAGGAGCTGCGTTGGGATATTCCCGAGTGAATGGGACCATAGCCTGTATAGAGAAATATCTGCTTCTAAAACCAAAACGGAGCTATCTAACTGAATGGTTGTCAATGTGTGCATTCAACTGACAGAGTTAAACTTACGTGTGGTTTCAGCGGTTGGCAAACCCTTTCTGTGCAGAATCCCAAAACCGGTATTTCCAGCCCAATTCCGGCATACGTACTAAACAGCAGGAAACTTCGTCTAAAACTGAGGAGAAACGTTTCCTTGAAACTGTTCTGCTGTGCGTGCGTTCACCTAAGAGAGTTGAATCTATGTTGAGATTCAGCGAGTCAGAAACACGTTTCTTCTAGGAGCTGCGTTGGGATATTCCCGAGTGAATGGGACCAAAGGCTGTACAGAGAAATATCTGCTCCTAAAACCAAAACGGAGCTATCTAACTGAATGGTGGTGAGTGTGTGCATTCAACTGACAGAGTTAAACTCACGTGTGGATTCAGCGGTTTGCAAACCCTTTCTGTGCAGAATCCCAAAACCGGTATTTCCAGCCCAATGCCGGCATACGTACTAAACCGCAGTAAACTTCGTCTAAAACTCAGGAGAAACTTGTCCCTGAAACTGCTCTGCTGTGCGTTCGTCCACATAAGAGAGTTGAATCTATTTTGAGATTCAGCGAGTCAGAAACACGTTTCTTCTAGGAGCTGCGTTGGGATATTCCCGAGTGAATGTTACCATAGGCTGTACAGAGAAATATCTGCTCCGAAAACCAAAACGAGCTATCTAACTGAATGGTTGTCAATGCGTGCATTCAACTGACAGAGTTAAACTCACGTGTGGATTCAGCGGTTTGCAAACCCTTTCTGTGCAGAATCCCAAAACCGGTATTTCCAGCCCAATGCTGGCATACGTACTAAACCGCAGTAAACTTCGTCTAAAACTCAGGAGAAACGTTTCCTTGAAACTGCTCTGCTGTGCGTAAGTTCACCTAAGAGAGTTGAATCTATGTTGTGATTCAGCGAGTCAGAAACACGTTTCTTCTAGGAGCTGCGTTGGGATATTCCCGAGTGAATGGGACCATAGGCTGGAGCAGAGAAATATCTGCTCCAGAAACCAAAACGGAGCTATCTAACTCAATGGTTTTCAATGCGTGCATTCCACTGACAGAGTTAAACTTACCTGTGGTTTCAGCGGTTGGCAAACGTTTTCTGTGCAGAATCGCAAAACCGGTATTTCCAGTCCAATGCCGGCATACGTAGTAAACAGCAGGAAACTTCGTCTAAAACTCAGGAGAAACGTTTCCTTGAAACTGCTCTTCTGTGCGTTCGTTCACCTAAGAGAGTTGAATCTATGTTGAGATTCAGCGAGTCAGAAACACGTTTCTTCTAGGAGCTGCGTTGGGATATTCTCGAGTGAATGGGACCATAGTCTGTACTGAGAAATACCTGCTCCTAAAACCAAAACGTAGCTATCTAACTCAAAGGTTGTGAATGCGTGCTTTCAACTGACAGAGTTAAACTCACGTGTGGATTCAGCGGTTTGCAATCCCTTTCTGTGCAGAATCCCAAAACCGGTATTTCCAGCCCAATGCCGGCATACGTACTAAACAGCAGGAAACTTCGTCTAAAACTGAGGAGAAACGTTTCCTTGAAACTGCTCTGCTGTGCGTGCGTTCACCTAAGAGAGTTGAATCTATGTTGAGATTCAGCGAGTCAGAAACACGTTTCTTCTAGGAGCTGCGTTGGGATATTCCCGAGTGAATGGGACCAAAGGCTGTACAGAGAAATATCTGCTCCTAAAACCAAAACGGAGCTATCTAACTGAATGGTGGTGAATGTGTGCATTTAACTGACAGAGTTAAACTCTCGTGTGGATTCAGCGGTTTGCAAACCCTTTCTGTGAAGAATCCCAAAACCGGTATTTCCAGCCCAATGCCGGCATACGTACTAAACTGCAGTAAACTTCGTCTAAAACTCAGGAGAAACGTTTCCTTGAAACTGCTCTGCTGTGCGTTCGTTCACCTAAGAGAGTTGAATCTATGTTGAGATTCAGCGAGTCAGAAACACGTTTCTTCTAGGAGCTGCGTTGGGATATTCCCGAGTGAATGGGACCATAGGCTGTACAGAGAAATATCTGCTCCTAAAACCAAAACGGAGCTATCTAACTGAATGGTTGTCAATGTGTGCATTCAACTGACAGAGTTAAACTCACGTGTGGATTCAGCGGTTTGCAAACCCTTTATGTGCAGAATCCCAAAACCGGTATTTGCATCCCAATGCTGGCATACGTACTAAACCACAGTAAACTTCGTCTAAAACTCAGGAGAAACGTTTCCTTGAAACTGCTCTTCTGTTCGTAAGTTCACCTAAGAGAGTTGAATCTATGTTGAGATTCAGCGAGTCAGAAACACGTTTCTTCTAGGAGCTGCGTTGGGATATTCCCGAGTGAATGGGACCATAGGCTGTACAGAGAAATATCTGCTCCAGAAACCAAAACGAAGCTATCTAACTGAATGGTTGTCAATGTGTGCATTCAACTGACAGAGTTAAACTCACGTGTGCATTTAGCCGTTTGCAAACCCTTTCTATGCAGAATCCCAAAACCGGTATTTCCAGCCCAATGCCGGCATACGTACTAAACTGCAGTAAAAATCGTCTAAAACTCAGGAGAAACTTGTCCCTGAAACTGCTCTGCTGTGCGTTCGTTCACATAAGAGAGTTGAATCTATGATGAGATTCAGCGAGTCAGAAACACGTTTCTTCTAGGAGCTGCGTTGGGATATTCCCGAGTGAATGTTACCATAGGCTGTACAGAGAAATATCTGCTCCGAAAACCAAAACGGAGCTATCTAACTGAATGGTTGTCAATGCGTGCATTCAACTGACAGAGTTAAACTCACGTGTGGATTCAGCGGTTTGCAAACCCTTTCTGTGCAGAATCCCAAAATCGGTATTTCCAGCCCAATGCTGGCATAGGTACTAAACCGCAGTAAACTTCGTCTAAAACTCAGGAGAAACGTTTCCTTGAAACTGCTCTGCTGTGCGTAAGTTCACCTAAGAGAGTTGAATCTATGTTGAGATTCAGCGAGTCAGAAACACGTTTCTTCTAGGAGCTGCGTTGGGATATTCCCGAGTGAATGGGACCATAGGCTGGAGCAGAGAAATATCTGCTCCAGAAACCAAAACGGAGCTATCTAACTCTATGGTTGTCAATGCGTGCATTCCACTGACAGAGTTAAACTTACGTGTGGTTTCAGCGGTTGGCAAAACTTTTCTGTGCAGAATCGCAAAACCGGTATTTCCAGTCCAATGCCGGCATACGTAGCAAACAGC
This sequence comes from Aotus nancymaae, assembly GCF_030222135.1. NCBI lineage: Eukaryota > Metazoa > Chordata > Mammalia > Primates > Aotidae > Aotus > Aotus nancymaae. Next base: position 1,055,256 of record NW_026988501.1, on the reverse strand, counting down.
AGGAAACTTCGTCTAAAACTTAGGAGAAACGTTTCCTTGAAACTGCTCTTTTGTGCGTTCGTTCACCTAAGAGAGTTGAATCTATGTTGATATTCAGCGAGTCAGAAACACGTTTCTTCTAGGAGCTGCGTTGGGATATTCCCGAGTGAATGGGACCATAGGCTGTACAGAGAAATACCTGCTCCTAAAACCAAAACGTAGCTATCTAACTCAATGGTTGTGAATGCGTGCTTTCAACTGACAGAGTTAAACTCACGTGTGTATTCAGCGGTTTGCAAACCCTTTCTGTGCAGAATCCCAAAACCGGTATTTCCAGCCCAATGCTGGCATACGTACTAAACCGCAGTAAACTTCGTCTAAAACTCAGGAGAAACGTTTCCTTGAAACTGCTCTGCTGTGCGTTCATTCACCTAAGAGAGTTGAATCTATGTTGAGATTCAGCGAGTCAGAAACACGTTTCCTCTAGGAGCTGCGTTGGGATATTCCCGAGTGAATGGGACCATAGCCTGTATAGAGAAATATCTGCTTCTAAAACCAAAACGGAGCTATCTAACTGAATGGTTGTCAATGTGTGCATTCAACTGACAGAGTTAAACTTACGTGTGGTTTCAGCGGTTGGCAAACCCTTTCTGTGCAGAATCCCAAAACCGGTATTTCCAGCCCAATCCCGGCATACGTACTAAACAGCAGGAAACTTCGTCTAAAACTGAGGAGAAACGTTTCCTTGAAACTGCTCTGCTGTGCGTGCGTTCACCTAAGAGAGTTGAATCTATGTTGAGATTCAGCGAGTCAGAAACACGTTTCTTCTAGGAGCTGCGTTGGGATATTCCCGAGTGAATGGGACCAAAGGCTGTACAGAGAAATATCTGCTCCTAAAACCAAAACGGAGCTATCTAACTGAATGGTGGTGAGTGTGTGCATTCAACTGACAGAGTTAAACTCACGTGTGGTTTCAGCGGTTGGCAAACCCTTTCTGTGCAGAATCCCAAAACCGGTATTTCCAGCCCAATTCCGGCATACGTACTAAACAGCAGGAAACTTCGTCTAAAACTGAGGAGAAACGTTTCCTTGAAACTGTTCTGCTGTGCGTGCGTTCACCTAAGAGAGTTGAATCTATGTTGAGATTCAGCGAGTCAGAAACACGTTTCTTCTAGGAGCTGCGTTGGGATATTCCCGAGTGAATGGGACCAAAGGCTGTACAGAGAAATATCTGCTCCTAAAACCAAAACGGAGCTATCTAACTGAATGGTGGTGAGTGTGTGCATTCAACTGACAGAGTTAAACTCACGTGTGGATTCAGCGGTTTGCAAACCCTTTCTGTGCAGAATCCCGAAACCGGTATTTCCAGCCCAATGCCGGCATACGTACTAAACCGCAGTAAACTTCGTCTAAAACTCAGGAGAAACCTGTCCCTGAAACTGCTCTGCTGTGCGTTCGTCCACATAAGAGAGTTGAATCTATGTTGAGATTCAGCGAGTCAGAAACACGTTTCTCCTAGGAGCTGCGTTGGGATATTCCCGAGTGAATGTTACCATAGGCTGTACAGAGAAATATCTGCTCCGAAAACCAAAACGGAGCTATCTAACTGAATGGTTGTCAATGCGTGCATTCAACTGACAGAGTTAAACTCACGTGTGGTTTCAGCGGTTTGCAAACCCTTTCTGTGCAGAATCCCAAAACCGGTATTTCCAGCCCAATGCTGGCATACGTACTAAACCGCAGTAAACTTCGTCTAAAACTCAGGAGAAACGTTTCCTTGAAACTGCTCTGCTGTGCGTAAGTTCACCTAAGAGAGTTGAATCTATGTTGAGATTCAGCGAGTCAGAAACACGTTTCTTCTAGGAGCTGCGTTGGGATATTCCCGAGTGAATGGGACCATAGGCTGGAGCAGAGAAATATCTGCTCCAGAAACCAAAACGGAGCTATCTAACTCAATGGTTGTCAATGCGTGCATTCCACTGACAGAGTTACACTTACGTGTGGTTTCAGCGGTTGGCAAACCTTTTCTGTGCAGAATCGCAAAACCGGTATTTCCAGTCCAATGCCGGCATACGTAGTAAACAGCAGGAAACTTCGTCTAAAACTCAGGAGAAACTTTTCCTTGAAACTGCTCTTCTGTGCGTTCGTTCACCTAAGAGAGTTGAATCTATGTTGAGATTCAGCGAGTCAGAAACACTTTTCTTCTAGGAGCTGCGTTGGGATATTCCCGAGTGAATGGGACCATAGTCTGTACAGAGAAATACCTGCTCCTAAAACCAAAACGTAGCTATCTAACTCAAAGGTTGTGAATGCGTGCTTTCAACTGACAGAGTTAAACTCACGTGTGGATTCAGCGGTTTGCAAACCCTTTCTGTGCAGAATCCCAAAACCGGTATTTCCAGCCCAATGCCGGCATACGTACTAAACAGCAGGAAACTTCGTCTAAAACTGAGGAGAAACGTTTCCTTGAAACTGCTCTGCTGTGCGTTCGTTCACCTAAGAGAGTTGAATCTATGTTGAGATTCAGCGAGTCAGAAACACGTTTCTTCTAGGAGCTGCGTTGGGATATTCCCGAGTGAATGGGACCATAGGCTGTACAGAGAAATATCTGCTCCTAAAACCAAAACGGAGCTATCTAACTGAATGGTTGTCAATGTGTGCATTCAACTGACAGTGTTAAACTCACGTGTGGATTCAGCGGTTTGCAAACCCTTTCTGTGCAGAATCCCAAAACCGGTATTTCCAGCCCAATGCTGGCATACGTACTAAACCGCAGTAAACTTCGTCTAAAACTCAGGAGAAACGTTTCCTTGAAACTGCTCTGCTGTGCGTTCGTTCACCTAAGAGAGTTGAATCTATGTTGAGATTCAGCGAGTCAGAAACACGTTTCTTCTAGGAGCTGCGTTGGGATGTTCCCGAGTGAATGGGACCATAGGCTGTACAGAGAAATATCTGCTCCAGAAACCAAAACGAAGCTATCTAACTGAATGGTTGTCAATGTGTGCATTCAACTGACAGAGTTAAACTCACGTGTGCATTTAGCCGTTTGCAAACCCTTTCTATGCAGAATCCCAAAACCGGTATTTCCAGCCCAATGCCGGCATACGTACTAAACTGCAGTAAAAATCGTCTAAAACTCAGGAGAAACTTGTCCCTGAAACTGCTCTGCTGTGCGTTCGTTCACATAAGAGAGTTGAATCTATGTTGAGATTCAGCGAGTCAGAAACACGTTTCTTCTAGGAGCTGCGTTGGGATATTCCCGAGTGAATGTTACCATAGGCTGTACAGAGAAATATCTGCTCCGAAAACCAAAACGGAGCTATCTAACTGAATGGTTGTCAATGCGTGCATTCAACTGACAGAGTTAAACTCACGTGTGGATTCAGCGGTTTGCAAACCCTTTCTGTGCAGAATCCCAAAATCGGTATTTCCAGCCCAATGCTGGCATAGGTACTAAACCGCAGTAAACTTCGTCTAAAACGCAGGAGAAACGTTTCCTTGAAACTGCTCTGCTGTGCGTAAGTTCACCTAAGAGAGTTGAATCTATGTTGAGATTCAGCGAGTCAGAAACACGTTTCTTCTAGGAGCTGCGTTGGGATATTCCCGAGTGAATGGGACCAAAGGCTGTACAGAGAAATATCTGCTCCTAAAACCAAAACGGAGCTATCTAACTGAATGGTGGTGAGTGTGTGCATTCAAATGACAGACTTAAACTGACGTGTGGATTCAGCGGTTTGCAAACCCTTTCTGTGCAGAATCCCAAAACCGGTATTTCCAGCCCAATGCCGGCATACGTACTAAACCACAGTAAACTTCGTCTAAAACTCAGGAGAAACTTGTACCTGAAACTGCTCTGCTGTGCGTTCGTCCACATAAGAGAGTTGAATCTATGTTGAGATTCAGCGAGTCAGAAACACGTTTCTTCTAGGAGCTGCGTTGGGATATTCCCGAGTGAATGTTACCATAGGCTGTACAGAGAAATATCTGCTCCGAAAACCAAAACGGAGCTATCTAACTGAATGGTTGTCAATGCGTGCATTCAACTGACAGAGTTAAACTCACGTGTGGATTCAGCGGTTTGCAAACCCTTTCTGTGCAGAATCCCAAAACCGGTATTTCCAGCCCAATGCTGGCATACGTACTAAACCGCAGTAAACTTCGTCTAAAACTCAGGAGAAACGTTTCCTTGAAACTGCTCTGCTGTGCGTAAGTTCACCTAAGAGAGTTGAATCTATGTTGAGATTCAGCCAGTCAGAAACACGTTTCTTCTAGGAGCTGCGTTGGGATATTCCCGAGTGAATGGGACCATAGGCTGGAGCAGAGAAATATCTGCTCCAGAAACCAAAACGGAGCTATCTAACTCAATGGTTGTCAATGCGTGCATTCCACTGACAGAGTTAAACTTACATGTGGTTTCAGCGGTTGGCAAACCTTTTCTGTGCAGAATCGCAAAACCGGTATTTCCAGTCCAATGCCGGCATACGTAGTAAACAGCAGGAAACTTCGTCTAAAACTCAGGAGAAACGTTTCCTTGAAACTGCTCTTCTGTGCGTTCGTTCACCTAAGAGAGATGAATCTATGTTGAGATTCAGCGAGTCAGAAACACGTTTCTTCTAGGAGCTGCGTTGGGATATTCCCGAGTGAATGGGACCATAGTCTGTACAGAGAAATACCTGCTCCTAAAACCAAAACGTAGCTATCTAACTCAAAGGTTGTGAATGCGTGCTTTCAACTGACAGAGTTAAACTCACGTGTGGATTCAGCGGTTTGCAAACCCTTTCTGTGCAGAATCCCAAAACCGGTATTTCCAGCCCAATGCCGGCATACGTACTAAACAACAGGAAACTTCGTCTAAAACTGAGGAGAAACGTTTCCTTGAAACTACTCTGCTGTGCGTGCGTTCACCTAAGAGAGTTGAATCTATGTTGAGATTCAGCGAGTCAGAAACACGTTTCTTCTAGGAGCTGCGTTGGGATATTCCCGAGTGAATGGGACCAAAGACTGTACAGAGAAATATCTGCTCCTAAAACCAAAACGGAGCTATCTAACTGAATGGTGGTGAATGTGTGCATTTAACTGACAGAGTTAAACTCACGTGTGCATTTAGCCGTTTGCAAACCCTTTCTGTGCAGAATCCCAAACCCGGTATTTCCAGCCCAATGCCGGCATACGTACTAAACTGCAGTAAAAATCGTCTAAAACTCAGGAGAAACTTGTCCCTGAAACTGCTCTGCTGTGCGTTCGTTCACATAAGAGAGTTGAATCTATGTTGAGATTCAGCGAGTCAGAAACACGTTTCTTCTAGGAGCTGCGTTGGGATATTCCCGAGTAAATGTTACCATAGGCTGGACAGAGAAATATCTGCTCCGAAAACCAAAACTGAGCTATCTAACTGAATGGTTGTCAATGCGTGCATTCAACTGACAGAGTTAAACTCACGTGTGGATTCAGCGGTTTGCAAACCCTTTCTGTGCAGAATCCCAAAATCGGTATTTCCAGCCCAATGCTGGCATAGGTACTAAACCGCAGTAAACTTCGTCTAAAACTCAGGAGAAACGTTTCCTTGAAACTGCTCTGCTGTGCGTAAGTTCACCTAAGAGAGTTGAATCTATGTTGCGATTCAGCGAGTCAGAAACACGTTTCTTCTAGGAGCTGCGTTGGGATATTCCCGAGTGAATGGGACCATAGGCTGGAGCAGAGAAATATCTGCTCCAGAAACCAAAACGGAGCTATCTAACTCAATGGTTGTCAATGCGTGCATTCCACTGACAGAGTTAAACTTACGTGTGGTTTCAGCGGTTGGCAAACCTTTTCTGTGCAGAATCGCAAAACCGGTATTTCCAGTCCAATGCCGGCATACGTAGCAAACAGCAGGAAACGTCGTCTAAAACTGAGGAGAAACGTTTCCTTGAAACTGCTCTTTTGTGCGTTCGTTCACCTAAGAGAGTTGAATCTATGTTGATATTCAGCGAGTCAGAAACACGTTTCTTCTAGGAGCTGCGTTGGGATATTCCCGAGTGAATGGGACCATAGGCTGTACAGAGAAATACCTGCTCCTAAAACCAAAACGTAGCTATCTAACTCAATGGTTGTGAATGCGTGCTTTCAACTGACAGAGTTAAACTCACGTGTGGATTCAGCGGTTTGCAAACCCTTTCTGTGCAGAATCCCAAAACCGGTATTTCCAGCCCAATGACGGCATACGTACTAAACCGCAGTAAACTTCGTCTAAAACTCAGGAGAAACGTTTCCTTGAAACTGCTCTGCTGTGCGTTCATTCACCTAAGAGAGTTGAATCTATGTTGAGATTCAGCAAGTCAGAAACACGTTTCTTCTAGGAGCTGCGTTGGGATATTCCCGAGTGAATGGGACCATAGGCTGTACAGAGAAATATCTGCTTCTAAAACCAAAACGGAGCTATCTAACTGAATGGTTGTCAATGTGTGCATTCAACTGACAGAGTTAAACTTACGTGTGGTTTCAGCGGTTGGCAAACCCTTTCTGTGCAGAATCGCAAAACCGGTATTTCCAGCCCAATGCCGGCATACGTACTAAACAGCAGGAAACTTCGTCTAAAACTCAGGAGAAACGTTTTCTTGAAACTGCTCTGCTGTGCGTTCGTTCACCTAAGAGAGTTGAAACTATGTTGAGATTCAGCAAGTCAGAAACACGTTTCTTCTAGGAGCTGCGTTGGGATATTCCCGAGTGAATGGGACCATAGCCTGTACAGAGAAATATCTGCTCCTAAAACCAAAACGGAGCTATCTAACTGAATGGTTGTCAATGCGTGCATTCAACTGACAGAGTTAAACTCACTTGTGGATTCAGCGGTTTGCAAACCCTTTCTGTGCAGAATCCCAAAACCGGTATTTCCAGCCCAATGCCGGCATATGTACTAAACCGCAGTAAACTTCGTCTAAAACACAGGAGAAACGTTTCCTTGAAAGTGCTCTGCTGTGCGTTCGTTCACCTAAGAGAGTTGAATCTATGTTGAGTTTCAGCGAGTCAGAAACACGTTTCTTCTAGGAGCTGCGTTGGGATATTCCCGAGTTAATGGGACCATAGGCTGTACAGAGAAATATCTGCTCCTAAAACCAAAACGGAGCTATCTAACTCAATGGTTGTCAATGTGTGCATTCAACTGGCAGAGTTAAACTCACGTTTGGATTCAACGGTTTGCAAACCCTTTCTGTGCAGAATCCCAAAACCGGTATTTCTAGCCCAATGCTGGCATACGTACTAAACCGCAGTAAACTTCGTCTAAAACTCAGGAGAAACGTTTCCTTGAAACTGCTCTGCTGTGCGTTCATTCACCTAAGAGAGTTGAATCTATGTTGAGATTCAGCGAGTCAGAAACACGTTTCCTCTAGGAGCTGCGTTGGGATATTCCCGAGTGAATGGGACCATAGCCTGTATAGAGAAATATCTGCTTCTAAAACCAAAACGGAGCTATCTAACTGAATGGTTGTCAATGTGTGCATTCAACTGACAGAGTTAAACTTACGTGTGGTTTCAGCGGTTGGCAAACCCTTTCTGTGCTGAATCCCAAAACCGGTATTTCCAGCCCAATCCCGGCATACGTACTAAACAGCAGGAAACTTCGTTTAAAACTGAGGAGAAACGTTTCCTTGAAACTGCTCTGCTGTGCGTGCGTTCACCTAAGAGAGTTGAATCTATCTTGAGATTCAGCGAGTCAGAAACACGTTTCTTCTAGGAGCTGCGTTGGGATATTCCCGAGTGAATGGGACCAAAGGCTGTACAGAGAAATATCTGCTCCTAAAACCAAAACGGAGCTATCTAACTGAATGGTGGTGAGTGTGTGCATTCAACTGACAGAGTTAAACTCACGTGTGGATTCAGCGGTTTGCAAACCCTTTCTGTGCAGAATCCCAAAACCGGTATTTCCAGCCCAATGCCGGCATACGTACTAAACCGCAGTAAACTTCGTCTAAAAGTCAGGAGAAACTTGTCCCTGAAACTGCTCTGCTGTGCGTTCGTTCACATAAGAGAGTTGAATCTATGTTGAGATTCAGCGAGTCAGAAACACGTTTCTTCTAGGAGCTGAGTTGGGATATTCCCGAGTGAATGTTACCATAGGCTGTACAGAGAAATATCTGCTCCGAAAACCAAAACGGAGCTATCTAACTGAATGGTTGTCAATGCGTGCATTCAACTGACAGAGTTAAACTCACGTGTGGATTCATCGGTTTGCAAACCCTTTCTGTGCAGAATCCCAAAACCGGTATTTCCAGCCCAATGCTGGCATACGTACTAAACCGCAGTAAACTTCGTCTAAAACTCAGGAGAAACGTTTCCTTGAAACTGCTCTGCTGTGCGTAAGTTCACCTAAGAGAGTTGAATCTATGTTGAGATTCAGCGAGTCAGAAACACGTTTCTTCTAGGAGCTGCGTTGGGATATTCCCGAGTGAATGGGACCATAGGCTGGAGCAGAGAAATATCTGCTCCAGAAACCAAAATGGAGCTATCTAACTCAATGGTTGTCAATGCATGCATTCCACTGACAGAGTTAAACTTACGTGTGGTTTCAGCGGTTGGCAAACCTTTTCTGTGCAGAATCGCAAAACCGGTATTTCCAGTCCAATGCCGGCATACGTAGTAAACAGCAGGAAACTTCGTCTAAAACTCAGGAGAAACGTTTCAGTGAAACTGCTCTTCTGGGCGTTCGTTCACCTAAGAGAGTTGAATCTATGTTGAGATTCAGCGAGTCAGAAACACGTTTCTTCTAGGAGCTGCGTTGGGATATTCCCGAGTGAATGGGACCATAGGCTGTACAGAGAAATATCTGCTCCTAAAACCAAAACGGAGCTATCTAACTGAATGGTTGTCAATGTGTGCATTCAACTGACAGTGTTAAACTCACGTGTGGATTCAGCGGTTTGCAAACCCTTTCTGTGCAGAATCCCAAAACCGGTATTTGCATCCCAATGCTGGCATACGTACTAAACCGCAGTAAACTTCGTCTAAAACTCAGGAGAAACGTTTCCTTGAAACTGCTCTGCTGTGCGTTCCTTCACCTAAGAGAGTTGAATCTATGTTGAGATTCAGCGAGTCAGAAACACGTTTCTTCTAGGAGCTGCGTTGGGATGTTCCCGAGTGAATGGGACCATAGGCTGTACAGAGAAATATCTGCTCCAGAAACCAAAACGAAGCTATCTAACTGAATGGTTGTCAATGTGTGCATTCAACTGACAGAGTTAAACTCACGTGTGCATTTAGCCGTTTGCAAACCCTTTCTATGCAGAATCCCAAAACCGGTATTTCCAGCCCAATGCCGGCATACGTACTAAACTGCAGTAAAAATCGTCTAAAACTCAGGAGAAACTTGTCCCTGAAACTGCTCTGCTGTGCGTTCGTTCACATAAGAGAGTTGAATCTATGTTGAGATTCAGCGAGTCAGAAACACGTTTCTTCTAGGAGCTGCGTTGGGATATTCCCGAGTGAATGTTACCATAGGCTGTACAGAGAAATATCTGCTCCGAAAACCAAAACGGAGCTATCTAACTGAATGGTTGTCAATGCGTGCATTCAACTGACAGAGTTAAACTCACGTGTGGATTCAGCGGTTTGCAAACCCTTTCTGTGCAGAATCCCAAAACCGGTATTTCCAGCCCAATGCTGGCATACGTACTAAACCGCAGTAAACTTCGTCTAAAACTCAGGAGAAACGTTTCCTTGAAACTGCTCTGCTGTGCGTTCGTTCACCTAAGAGAGTTGAATCTATGTTGAGATTCAGCGAGTCAGAAACACGTTTCTTCTAGGAGCTGCGTTGGGATGTTCCCGAGTGAATGGGACCATAGGCTGTACAGAGAAATATCTGCTCCAGAAACCAAAACGAAGCTATCTAACTGAATGGTTGTCAATGTGTGCATTCAACTGACAGAGTTAAACTCACGTGTGCATTTAGCCGTTTGCAAACCCTTTCTATGCAGAATCCCAAAACCGGTATTTCCAGCCCAATGCCGGCATACGTACTAAACTGCAGTAAAAATCGTCTAAAACTCAGGAGAAACTTGTCCCTGAAACTGCTCTGCTGTGCGTTCGTTCACATAAGAGAGTTGAATCTATGTTGAGATTCAGCGAGTCAGAAACACGTTTCTTCTAGGAGCTGCGTTGGGATATTCCCGAGTGAATGTTACCATAGGCTGTACAGAGAAATATCTGCTCCGAAAACCAAAACGGAGCTATCTAACTGAATGGTTGTCAATGCGTGCATTCAACTGACAGAGTTAAACTCACGTGTGGATTCAGCGGTTTGCAAACCCTTTCTGTGCAGAATCCCAAAATCGGTATTTCCAGCCCAATGCTGGCATAGGTACTAAACCGCAGTAAACTTCGTCTAAAACTCAGGAGAAACGTTTCCTTGAAACTGCTCTGCTGTGCGTAAGTTCACCTAAGAGAGTTGAATCTATGTTGAGATTCAGCGAGTCAGAAACACGTTTCTTCTAGGAGCTGCGTTGGGATATTCCCGAGTGAATGGGACCAAAGGCTGTACAGAGAAATATCTGCTCCTAAAACCAAAACGGAGCTATCTAACTGAATGGTGGTGAGTGTGTGCATTCAAATGACAGACTTAAACTGACGTGTGGATTCAGCGGTTTGCAAACCCTTTCTGTGCAGAATCCCAAAACCGGTATTTCCAGCCCAATGCCGGCATACGTACTAAACCACAGTAAACTTCGTCTAAAACTCAGGAGAAACTTGTACCTGAAACTGCTCTGCTGTGCGTTCGTCCACATAAGAGAGTTGAATCTATGTTGAGATTCAGCGAGTCAGAAACACGTTTCTTCTAGGAGCTGCGTTGGGATATTCCCGAGTGAATGTTACCATAGGCTGTACAGAGAAATATCTGCTCCGAAAACCAAAACGGAGCTATCTAACTGAATGGTTGTCAATGCGTGCATTCAACTGACAGAGTTAAACTCACGTGTGGATTCAGCGGTTTGCAAACCCTTTCTGTGCAGAATCCCAAAACCGGTATTTCCAGCCCAATGCTGGCATACGTACTAAACCGCAGTAAACTTCGTCTAAAACTCAGGAGAAACGTTTCCTTGAAACTGCTCTGCTGTGCGTAAGTTCACCTAAGAGAGTTGAATCTATGTTGAGATTCAGCCAGTCAGAAACACGTTTCTTCTAGGAGCTGCGTTGGGATATTCCCGAGTGAATGGGACCATAGGCTGGAGCAGAGAAATATCTGCTCCAGAAACCAAAACGGAGCTATCTAACTCAATGGTTGTCAATGCGTGCATTCCACTGACAGAGTTAAACTTACATGTGGTTTCAGCGGTTGGCAAACCTTTTCTGTGCAGAATCGCAAAACCGGTATTTCCAGTCCAATGCCGGCATACGTAGTAAACAGCAGGAAACTTCGTCTAAAACTCAGGAGAAACGTTTCCTTGAAACTGCTCTTCTGTGCGTTCGTTCACCTAAGAGAGATGAATCTATGTTGAGATTCAGCGAGTCAGAAACACGTTTCTTCTAGGAGCTGCGTTGGGATATTCCCGAGTGAATGGGACCATAGTCTGTACAGAGAAATACCTGCTCCTAAAACCAAAACGTAGCTATCTAACTCAAAGGTTGTGAATGCGTGCTTTCAACTGACAGAGTTAAACTCACGTGTGGATTCAGCGGTTTGCAAACCCTTTCTGTGCAGAATCCCAAAACCGGTATTTCCAGCCCAATGCCGGCATACGTACTAAACAACAGGAAACTTCGTCTAAAACTGAGGAGAAACGTTTCCTTGAAACTACTCTGCTGTGCGTGCGTTCACCTAAGAGAGTTGAATCTATGTTGAGATTCAGCGAGTCAGAAACACGTTTCTTCTAGGAGCTGCGTTGGGATATTCCCGAGTGAATGGGACCAAAGACTGTACAGAGAAATATCTGCTCCTAAAACCAAAACGGAGCTATCTAACTGAATGGTGGTGAATGTGTGCATTTAACTGACAGAGTTAAACTCACGTGTGCATTTAGCCGTTTGCAAACCCTTTCTGTGCAGAATCCCAAACCCGGTATTTCCAGCCCAATGCCGGCATACGTACTAAACTGCAGTAAAAATCGTCTAAAACTCAGGAGAAACTTGTCCCTGAAACTGCTCTGCTGTGCGTTCGTTCACATAAGAGAGTTGAATCTATGTTGAGATTCAGCGAGTCAGAAACACGTTTCTTCTAGGAGCTGCGTTGGGATATTCCCGAGTAAATGTTACCATAGGCTGGACAGAGAAATATCTGCTCCGAAAACCAAAACTGAGCTATCTAACTGAATGGTTGTCAATGCGTGCATTCAACTGACAGAGTTAAACTCACGTGTGGATTCAGCGGTTTGCAAACCCTTTCTGTGCAGAATCCCAAAATCGGTATTTCCAGCCCAATGCTGGCATAGGTACTAAACCGCAGTAAACTTCGTCTAAAACTCAGGAGAAACGTTTCCTTGAAACTGCTCTGCTGTGCGTAAGTTCACCTAAGAGAGTTGAATCTATGTTGCGATTCAGCGAGTCAGAAACACGTTTCTTCTAGGAGCTGCGTTGGGATATTCCCGAGTGAATGGGACCATAGGCTGGAGCAGAGAAATATCTGCTCCAGAAACCAAAACGGAGCTATCTAACTCAATGGTTGTCAATGCGTGCATTCCACTGACAGAGTTAAACTTACGTGTGGTTTCAGCGGTTGGCAAACCTTTTCTGTGCAGAATCGCAAAACCGGTATTTCCAGTCCAATGCCGGCATACGTAGCAAACAGCAGGAAACGTCGTCTAAAACTGAGGAGAAACGTTTCCTTGAAACTGCTCTTTTGTGCGTTCGTTCACCTAAGAGAGTTGAATCTATGTTGATATTCAGCGAGTCAGAAACACGTTTCTTCTAGGAGCTGCGTTGGGATATTCCCGAGTGAATGGGACCATAGGCTGTACAGAGAAATACCTGCTCCTAAAACCAAAACGTAGCTATCTAACTCAATGGTTGTGAATGCGTGCTTTCAACTGACAGAGTTAAACTCACGTGTGGATTCAGCGGTTTGCAAACCCTTTCTGTGCAGAATCCCAAAACCGGTATTTCCAGCCCAATGACGGCATACGTACTAAACCGCAGTAAACTTCGTCTAAAACTCAGGAGAAACGTTTCCTTGAAACTGCTCTGCTGTGCGTTCATTCACCTAAGAGAGTTGAATCTATGTTGAGATTCAGCAAGTCAGAAACACGTTTCTTCTAGGAGCTGCGTTGGGATATTCCCGAGTGAATGGGACCATAGGCTGTACAGAGAAATATCTGCTTCTAAAACCAAAACGGAGCTATCTAACTGAATGGTTGTCAATGTGTGCATTCAACTGACAGAGTTAAACTTACGTGTGGTTTCAGCGGTTGGCAAACCCTTTCTGTGCAGAATCGCAAAACCGGTATTTCCAGCCCAATGCCGGCATACGTACTAAACAGCAGGAAACTTCGTCTAAAACTCAGGAGAAACGTTTTCTTGAAACTGCTCTGCTGTGCGTTCGTTCACCTAAGAGAGTTGAAACTATGTTGAGATTCAGCAAGTCAGAAACACGTTTCTTCTAGGAGCTGCGTTGGGATATTCCCGAGTGAATGGGACCATAGCCTGTACAGAGAAATATCTGCTCCTAAAACCAAAACGGAGCTATCTAACTGAATGGTTGTCAATGCGTGCATTCAACTGACAGAGTTAAACTCACTTGTGGATTCAGCGGTTTGCAAACCCTTTCTGTGCAGAATCCCAAAACCGGTATTTCCAGCCCAATGCCGGCATATGTACTAAACCGCAGTAAACTTCGTCTAAAACACAGGAGAAACGTTTCCTTGAAAGTGCTCTGCTGTGCGTTCGTTCACCTAAGAGAGTTGAATCTATGTTGAGTTTCAGCGAGTCAGAAACACGTTTCTTCTAGGAGCTGCGTTGGGATATTCCCGAGTTAATGGGACCATAGGCTGTACAGAGAAATATCTGCTCCTAAAACCAAAACGGAGCTATCTAACTCAATGGTTGTCAATGTGTGCATTCAACTGGCAGAGTTAAACTCACGTTTGGATTCAACGGTTTGCAAACCCTTTCTGTGCAGAATCCCAAAACCGGTATTTCTAGCCCAATGCTGGCATACGTACTAAACCGCAGTAAACTTCGTCTAAAACTCAGGAGAAACGTTTCCTTGAAACTGCTCTGCTGTGCGTTCATTCACCTAAGAGAGTTGAATCTATGTTGAGATTCAGCGAGTCAGAAACACGTTTCCTCTAGGAGCTGCGTTGGGATATTCCCGAGTGAATGGGACCATAGCCTGTATAGAGAAATATCTGCTTCTAAAACCAAAACGGAGCTATCTAACTGAATGGTTGTCAATGTGTGCATTCAACTGACAGAGTTAAACTTACGTGTGGTTTCAGCGGTTGGCAAACCCTTTCTGTGCTGAATCCCAAAACCGGTATTTCCAGCCCAATCCCGGCATACGTACTAAACAGCAGGAAACTTCGTTTAAAACTGAGGAGAAACGTTTCCTTGAAACTGCTCTGCTGTGCGTGCGTTCACCTAAGAGAGTTGAATCTATCTTGAGATTCAGCGAGTCAGAAACACGTTTCTTCTAGGAGCTGCGTTGGGATATTCCCGAGTGAATGGGACCAAAGGCTGTACAGAGAAATATCTGCTCCTAAAACCAAAACGGAGCTATCTAACTGAATGGTGGTGAGTGTGTGCATTCAACTGACAGAGTTAAACTCACGTGTGGATTCAGCGGTTTGCAAACCCTTTCTGTGCAGAATCCCAAAACCGGTATTTCCAGCCCAATGCCGGCATACGTACTAAACCGCAGTAAACTTCGTCTAAAAGTCAGGAGAAACTTGTCCCTGAAACTGCTCTGCTGTGCGTTCGTTCACATAAGAGAGTTGAATCTATGTTGAGATTCAGCGAGTCAGAAACACGTTTCTTCTAGGAGCTGAGTTGGGATATTCCCGAGTGAATGTTACCATAGGCTGTACAGAGAAATATCTGCTCCGAAAACCAAAACGGAGCTATCTAACTGAATGGTTGTCAATGCGTGCATTCAACTGACAGAGTTAAACTCACGTGTGGATTCATCGGTTTGCAAACCCTTTCTGTGCAGAATCCCAAAACCGGTATTTCCAGCCCAATGCTGGCATACGTACTAAACCGCAGTAAACTTCGTCTAAAACTCAGGAGAAACGTTTCCTTGAAACTGCTCTGCTGTGCGTAAGTTCACCTAAGAGAGTTGAATCTATGTTGAGATTCAGCGAGTCAGAAACACGTTTCTTCTAGGAGCTGCGTTGGGATATTCCCGAGTGAATGGGACCATAGGCTGGAGCAGAGAAATATCTGCTCCAGAAACCAAAATGGAGCTATCTAACTCAATGGTTGTCAATGCATGCATTCCACTGACAGAGTTAAACTTACGTGTGGTTTCAGCGGTTGGCAAACCTTTTCTGTGCAGAATCGCAAAACCGGTATTTCCAGTCCAATGCCGGCATACGTAGTAAACAGCAGGAAACTTCGTCTAAAACTCAGGAGAAACGTTTCAGTGAAACTGCTCTTCTGGGCGTTCGTTCACCTAAGAGAGTTGAATCTATGTTGAGATTCAGCGAGTCAGAAACACGTTTCTTCTAGGAGCTGCGTTGGGATATTCCCGAGTGAATGGGACCATAGGCTGTACAGAGAAATATCTGCTCCTAAAACCAAAACGGAGCTATCTAACTGAATGGTTGTCAATGTGTGCATTCAACTGACAGTGTTAAACTCACGTGTGGATTCAGCGGTTTGCAAACCCTTTCTGTGCAGAATCCCAAAACCGGTATTTGCATCCCAATGCTGGCATACGTACTAAACCGCAGTAAACTTCGTCTAAAACTCAGGAGAAACGTTTCCTTGAAACTGCTCTGCTGTGCGTTCCTTCACCTAAGAGAGTTGAATCTATGTTGAGATTCAGCGAGTCAGAAACACGTTTCTTCTAGGAGCTGCGTTGGGATGTTCCCGAGTGAATGGGACCATAGGCTGTACAGAGAAATATCTGCTCCAGAAACCAAAACGAAGCTATCTAACTGAATGGTTGTCAATGTGTGCATTCAACTGACAGAGTTAAACTCACGTGTGCATTTAGCCGTTTGCAAACCCTTTCTATGCAGAATCCCAAAACCGGTATTTCCAGCCCAATGCCGGCATACGTACTAAACTGCAGTAAAAATCGTCTAAAACTCAGGAGAAACTTGTCCCTGAAACTGCTCTGCTGTGCGTTCGTTCACATAAGAGAGTTGAATCTATGTTGAGATTCAGCGAGTCAGAAACACGTTTCTTCTAGGAGCTGCGTTGGGATATTCCCGAGTGAATGTTACCATAGGCTGTACAGAGAAATATCTGCTCCGAAAACCAAAACGGAGCTATCTAACTGAATGGTTGTCAATGCGTGCATTCAACTGACAGAGTTAAACTCACGTGTGGATTCAGCGGTTTGCAAACCCTTTCTGTGCAGAATCCCAAAACCGGTATTTCCAGCCCAATGCTGGCATACGTACTAAACCGCAGTAAACTTCGTCTAAAACTCAGGAGAAACGTTTCCTTGAAACTGCTCTGCTGTGCGTTCGTTCACCTAAGAGAGTTGAATCTATGTTGAGATTCAGCGAGTCAGAAACACGTTTCTTCTAGGAGCTGCGTTGGGATGTTCCCGAGTGAATGGGACCATAGGCTGTACAGAGAAATATCTGCTCCAGAAACCAAAACGAAGCTATCTAACTGAATGGTTGTCAATGTGTGCATTCAACTGACAGAGTTAAACTCACGTGTGCATTTAGCCGTTTGCAAACCCTTTCTATGCAGAATCCCAAAACCGGTATTTCCAGCCCAATGCCGGCATACGTACTAAACTGCAGTAAAAATCGTCTAAAACTCAGGAGAAACTTGTCCCTGAAACTGCTCTGCTGTGCGTTCGTTCACATAAGAGAGTTGAATCTATGTTGAGATTCAGCGAGTCAGAAACACGTTTCTTCTAGGAGCTGCGTTGGGATATTCCCGAGTGAATGTTACCATAGGCTGTACAGAGAAATATCTGCTCCGAAAACCAAAACGGAGCTATCTAACTGAATGGTTGTCAATGCGTGCATTCAACTGACAGAGTTAAACTCACGTGTGGATTCAGCGGTTTGCAAACCCTTTCTGTGCAGAATCCCAAAATCGGTATTTCCAGCCCAATGCTGGCATAGGTACTAAACCGCAGTAAACTTCGTCTAAAACTCAGGAGAAACGTTTCCTTGAAACTGCTCTGCTGTGCGTAAGTTCACCTAAGAGAGTTGAATCTATGTTGAGATTCAGCGAGTCAGAAACACGTTTCTTCTAGGAGCTGCGTTGGGATATTCCCGAGTGAATGGGACCAAAGGCTGTACAGAGAAATATCTGCTCCTAAAACCAAAACGGAGCTATCTAACTGAATGGTGGTGAGTGTGTGCATTCAAATGACAGACTTAAACTGACGTGTGGATTCAGCGGTTTGCAAACCCTTTCTGTGCAGAATCCCAAAACCGGTATTTCCAGCCCAATGCCGGCATACGTACTAAACCACAGTAAACTTCGTCTAAAACTCAGGAGAAACTTGTACCTGAAACTGCTCTGCTGTGCGTTCGTCCACATAAGAGAGTTGAATCTATGTTGAGATTCAGCGAGTCAGAAACACGTTTCTTCTAGGAGCTGCGTTGGGATATTCCCGAGTGAATGTTACCATAGGCTGTACAGAGAAATATCTGCTCCGAAAACCAAAACGGAGCTATCTAACTGAATGGTTGTCAATGCGTGCATTCAACTGACAGAGTTAAACTCACGTGTGGATTCAGCGGTTTGCAAACCCTTTCTGTGCAGAATCCCAAAACCGGTATTTCCAGCCCAATGCTGGCATACGTACTAAACCGCAGTAAACTTCGTCTAAAACTCAGGAGAAACGTTTCCTTGAAACTGCTCTGCTGTGCGTAAGTTCACCTAAGAGAGTTGAATCTATGTTGAGATTCAGCCAGTCAGAAACACGTTTCTTCTAGGAGCTGCGTTGGGATATTCCCGAGTGAATGGGACCATAGGCTGGAGCAGAGAAATATCTGCTCCAGAAACCAAAACGGAGCTATCTAACTCAATGGTTGTCAATGCGTGCATTCCACTGACAGAGTTAAACTTACATGTGGTTTCAGCGGTTGGCAAACCTTTTCTGTGCAGAATCGCAAAACCGGTATTTCCAGTCCAATGCCGGCATACGTAGTAAACAGCAGGAAACTTCGTCTAAAACTCAGGAGAAACGTTTCCTTGAAACTGCTCTTCTGTGCGTTCGTTCACCTAAGAGAGTTGAATCTATGTTGAGATTCAGCGAGTCAGAAACACGTTTCTTCTAGGAGCTGCGTTGGGATATTCCCGAGTGAATGGGACCATAGTCTGTACAGAGAAATACCTGCTCCTAAAACCAAAACGTAGCTATCTAACTCAAAGGTTGTGAATGCGTGCTTTCAACTGACAGAGTTAAACTCACGTGTGGATTCAGCGGTTTGCAAACCCTTTCTGTGCAGAATCCCAAAACCGGTATTTCCAGCCCAATGCCGGCATACGTACTAAACAACAGGAAACTTCGTCTAAAACTGAGGAGAAACGTTTCCTTGAAACTACTCTGCTGTGCGTGCGTTCACCTAAGAGAGTTGAATCTATGTTGAGATTCAGCGAGTCAGAAACACGTTTCTTCTAGGAGCTGCGTTGGGATATTCCCGAGTGAATGGGACCAAAGACTGTACAGAGAAATATCTGCTCCTAAAACCAAAACGGAGCTATCTAACTGAATGGTGGTGAATGTGTGCATTTAACTGACAGAGTTAAACTCACGTGTGCATTTAGCCGTTTGCAAACCCTTTCTGTGCAGAATCCCAAAACCGGTATTTCCAGCCCAATGCCGGCATACGTACTAAACTGCAGTAAAAATCGTCTAAAACTCAGGAGAAACTTGTCCCTGAAACTGCTCTGCTGTGCGTTCGTTCACATAAGAGAGTTGAATCTATGTTGAGATTCAGCGAGTCAGAAACACGTTTCTTCTAGGAGCTGCGTTGGGATATTCCCGAGTAAATGTTACCATAGGCTGGACAGAGAAATATCTGCTCCGAAAACCAAAACTGAGCTATCTAACTGAATGGTTGTCAATGCGTGCATTCAACTGACAGAGTTAAACTCACGTGTGGATTCAGCGGTTTGCAAACCCTTTCTGTGCAGAATCCCAAAATCGGTATTTCCAGCCCAATGCTGGCATAGGTACTAAACCGCAGTAAACTTCGTCTAAAACTCAGGAGAAACGTTTCCTTGAAACTGCTCTGCTGTGCGTAAGTTCACCTAAGAGAGTTGAATCTATGTTGAGATTCAGCGAGTCAGAAACACGTTTCTTCTCGGAGCTGCGTTGGGATATTCCCGAGTGAATGGGACCATAGGCTGGAGCAGAGAAATATCTGCTCCAGAAACCAAAACGGAGCTATCTAACTCAATGGTTGTCAATGCGTGCATTCCACTGACAGAGTTAAACTTACGTGTGGTTTCAGCGGTTGGCAAACCTTTTCTGTGCAGAATCGCAAAACCGGTATTTCCAGTCCAATGCCGGCATACGTAGCAAACAGCAGGAAACGTCGTCTAAAACTGAGGAGAAACGTTTCCTTGAAACTGCTCTTTTGTGCGTTCGTTCACCTAAGAGAGTTGAATCTATGTTGATATTCAGCGAGTCAGAAACACGTTTCTTCTAGGAGCTGCGTTGGGATATTCCCGAGTGAATGGGACCATAGGCTGTACAGAGAAATACCTGCTCCTAAAACCAAAACGTAGCTATCTAACTCAATGGTTGTGAATGCGTGCTTTCAACTGACAGAGTTAAACTCACGTGTGGATTCAGCGGTTTGCAAACCCTTTCTGTGCAGAATCCCAAAACCGGTATTTCCAGCCCAATGACGGCATACGTACTAAACCGCAGTAAACTTCGTCTAAAACTCAGGAGAAACGTTTCCTTGAAACTGCTCTGCTGTGCGTTCATTCACCTAAGAGAGTTGAATCTATGTTGAGATTCAGCGAGTCAGAAACACGTTTCTTCTAGGAGCTGCGTTGGGATATTCCCGAGTGAATGGGACCATAGGCTGTACAGAGAAATATCTGCTTCTAAAACCAAAACGGAGCTATCTAACTGAATGGTTGTCAATGTGTGCATTCAACTGACAGAGTTAAACTTACGTGTGGTTTCAGCGGTTGGCAAACCCTTTCTGTGCAGAATCGCAAAACCGGTATTTCCAGCCCAATGCCGGCATACGTACTAAACAGCAGGAAACTTCGTCTAAAACTCAGGAGAAACGTTTTCTTGAAACTGCTCTGCTGTGCGTTCGTTCACCTAAGAGAGTTGAAACTATGTTGAGATTCAGCAAGTCAGAAACACGTTTCTTCTAGGAGCTGCGTTGGGATATTCCCGAGTGAATGGGACCATAGCCTGTACAGAGAAATATCTGCTCCTAAAACCAAAACGGAGCTATCTAACTGAATGGTTGTCAATGCGTGCATTCAACTGACAGAGTTAAACTCACTTGTGGATTCAGCGGTTTGCAAACCCTTTCTGTGCAGAATCCCAAAACCGGTATTTCCAGCCCAATGCCGGCATATGTACTAAACCGCAGTAAACTTCGTCTAAAACACAGGAGAAACGTTTCCTTGAAAGTGCTCTGCTGTGCGTTCGTTCACCTAAGAGAGTTGAATCTATGTTGAGTTTCAGCGAGTCAGAAACACGTTTCTTCTAGGAGCTGCGTTGGGATATTCCCGAGTTAATGGGACCATAGGCTGTACAGAGAAATATCTGCTCCTAAAACCAAAACGGAGCTATCTAACTCAATGGTTGTCAATGTGTGCATTCAACTGGCAGAGTTAAACTCACGTTTGGATTCAACGGTTTGCAAACCCTTTCTGTGCAGAATCCCAAAACCGGTATTTCTAGCCCAATGCTGGCATACGTACTAAACCGCAGTAAACTTCGTCTAAAACTCAGGAGAAACGTTTCCTTGAAACTGCTCTGCTGTGCCTTCATTCACCTAAGAGAGTTGAATCTATGTTGAGATTCAGCGAGTCAGAAACACGTTTCCTCTAGGAGCTGCGTTGGGATATTCCCGAGTGAATGGGACCATAGCCTGTATAGAGAAATATCTGCTTCTAAAACCAAAACGGAGCTATCTAACTGAATGGTTGTCAATGTGTGCATTCAACTGACAGAGTTAAACTTACGTGTGGTTTCAGCGGTTGGCAAACCCTTTCTGTGCTGAATCCCAAAACCGGTATTTCCAGCCCAATCCCGGCATACGTACTAAACAGCAGGAAACTTCGTTTAAAACTGAGGAGAAACGTTTCCTTGAAACTGCTCTGCTGTGCGTGCGTTCACCTAAGAGAGTTGAATCTATCTTGAGATTCAGCGAGTCAGAAACACGTTTCTTCTAGGAGCTGCGTTGGGATATTCCCGAGTGAATGGGACCAAAGGCTGTACAGAGAAATATCTGCTCCTAAAACCAAAACGGAGCTATCTAACTGAATGGTGGTGAGTGTGTGCATTCAACTGACAGAGTTAAACTCACGTGTGGATTCAGCGGTTTGCAAACCCTTTCTGTGCAGAATCCCAAAACCGGTATTTCCAGCCCAATGCCGGCATACGTACTAAACCGCAGTAAACTTCGTCTAAAACTCAGGAGAAACTTCTCCCTGAAACTGCTCTGCTGTGCGTTCGTTCACATAAGAGAGTTGAATCTATGTTGAGATTCAGCGAGTCAGAAACACGTTTCTTCTAGGAGCTGAGTTGGGATATTCCCGAGTGAATGTTACCATAGGCTGTACAGAGAAATATCTGCTCCGAAAACCAAAACGGAGCTATCTAACTGAATGGTTGTCAATGCGTGCATTCAACTGACAGAGTTAAACTCACGTGTGGATTCATCGGTTTGCAAACCCTTTCTGTGCAGAATCCCAAAACCGGTATTTCCAGCCCAATGCTGGCATACGTACTAAACCGCAGTAAACTTCGTCTAAAACTCAGGAGAAACGTTTCCTTGAAACTGCTCTGCTGTGCGTAAGTTCACCTAAGAGAGTTGAATCTATGTTGAGATTCAGCGAGTCAGAAACACGTTTCTTCTAGGAGCTGCGTTGGGATATTCCCGAGTGAATGGGACCATAGGCTGGAGCAGAGAAATATCTGCTCCAGAAACCAAAATGGAGCTATCTAACTCAATGGTTGTCAATGCATGCATTCCACTGACAGAGTTAAACTTACGTGTGGTTTCAGCGGTTGGCAAACCTTTTCTGTGCAGAATCGCAAAACCGGTATTTCCAGTCCAATGCCGGCATACGTAGTAAACAGCAGGAAACTTCGTCTAAAACTCAGGAGAAACGTTTCCTTGAAACTGCTCTTCTGTGCGTTCGTTCACCTAAGAGAGTTGAATCTATGTTGACATTCAGCGAGTCAGAAACACGTTTCTTCTAGGAGCTGCGTTGGGATATTCCCGAGTGAATGGGACCATAGTCTGTACAGAGAAATACCTGCTCCTAAAACCAAAACGTAGCTATCTAACTCAAAGGTTGTGAATGCGTGCTTTCAACTGACAGAGTTAAACTCACGTGTGGATTCAGCGGTTTGCAAACCCTTTCTATGCAGAATCCCAAAACCGGTATTTCCAGCCCAATGCCGGCATACGTACTAAACAGCAGGAAACTTCGTATAAAACTGAGGAGAAACGTTTCCTTGAAACTGCTCTGCTGTGCGTGCGTTCACCTAAGAGAGTTGAATCTATGTTGAGATTCAGCGAGTCAGAAACACGTTTCTTCTAGGAGCTGCGTTGGGATATTCCCGAGTGAATGGGACCAAAGGCTGTACAGAGAAATATCTGCTCCTAAAACCAAAACGGAGCTATCTAACTGAATGGTGGTGAATGTGTGCATTTAACTGACAGAGTTAAATTCACGTGTGGATTCAGCGGTTTGCAAACCCTTTCTGGGCAGAATCCCAAAACCGGTATTTCCAGCCCAATGCCGGCATACGTACTAAACCGCAGTAAACTTCGTCTAAAACTCAGGAGAAACGTTTCCTTGAAACTGCTCTGCTGTGCGTTCGTTCACCTAAGAGAGTTGAATCTATGTTGAGATTCAGCGAGTCAGAAACACGTTTCTTCTAGGAGCTGCGTTGGGATATTCCCGAGTGAATGGGACCATAGGCTGTACAGAGAAATATCTGCTCCTAAAACCAAAACGGAGCTATCTAACTGAATGGTTGTCAATGTGTGCATTCAACTGACAGAGTTAAACTCACGTGTGGATTCAGCGGTTTGCAAACCCTTTCTGTGCAGAATCCCAAAACCGGTATTTGCATCCCAATGCTGGCATACGTACTAAACCACAGTAAACTTCGTCTAAAACTCAGGAGAAACGTTTCCTTGAAACTGCTCGTCTGTGCGTAAGTTCACCTAAGAGAGTTGAATCTATGTTGAGATTCAGCGAGTCAGAAACACGTTTCTTCTAGGAGCTGCGTTGGGATATTCCCGAGTGAATGGGACCAAAGACTGTACAGAGAAATATCTGCTCCTAAAACCAAAACGGAGCTATCTAACTGAATGGTGGTGAATGTGTGCATTTAACTGACAGAGTTAAACTCACGTGTGCATTTAGCCGTTTGCAAACCCTTTCTGTGCAGAATCCCAAAACCGGTATTTCCAGCCCAATGCCGGCATACGTACTAAACTGCAGTAAAAATCGTCTAAAACTCAGGAGAAACTTGTCCCTGAAACTGCTCTGCTGTGCGTTCGTTCACATAAGAGAGTTGAATCTATGTTGAGATTCAGCGAGTCAGAAACACGTTTCTTCTAGGAGCTGCGTTGGGATATTCCCGAGTAAATGTTACCATAGGCTGGACAGAGAAATATCTGCTCCGAAAACCAAAACTGAGCTATCTAACTGAATGGTTGTCAATGCGTGCATTCAACTGACAGAGTTAAACTCACGTGTGGATTCAGCGGTTTGCAAACCCTTTCTGTGCAGAATCCCAAAATCGGTATTTCCAGCCCAATGCTGGCATAGGTACTAAACCGCAGTAAACTTCGTCTAAAACTCAGGAGAAACGTTTCCTTGAAACTGCTCTGCTGTGCGTAAGTTCACCTAAGAGAGTTGAATCTATGTTGAGATTCAGCGAGTCAGAAACACGTTTCTTCTAGGAACTGCGTTGGGATATTCCCGAGTGAATGGGACCATAGGCTGGAGCAGAGAAATATCTGCTCCAGAAACCAAAACGGAGCTATCTAACTCAATGGTTGTCAATGCGTGCATTCCACTGACAGAGTTAAACTTACGTGTGGTTTCAGCGGTTGGCAAACCTTTTCTGTGCAGAATCGCAAAACCGGTATTTCCAGTCCAATGCCGGCATACGTAGCAAACAGCAGGAAACGTCGTCTAAAACTAAGGAGAAACGTTTCCTTGAAACTGCTCTTTTGTGCGTTCGTTCACCTAAGAGAGTTGAATCTATGTTGAGATTCAGCGAGTCAGAAACACGTTTCTTCTAGGAGCTGCGTTGGGATATTCCCGAGTGAATGGGACCATAGGCTGTACAGAGAAATACCTGCTCCTAAAACCAAAACGTAGCTATCTAACTCAATGGTTGTGAATGCGTGCTTTCAACTGACAGAGTTAAACTCACGTGTGGATTCAGCGGTTTGCAAACCCTTTCTGTGCAGAATCCCAAAACCGGTATTTCCAGCCCAATGACGGCATACGTACTAAACCGCAGTAAACTTCGTCTAAAACTCAGGAGAAACGTTTCCTTGAAACTGCTCTGCTGTGCGTTCATTCACCTAAGAGAGTTGAATCTATGTTGAGATTCAGCAAGTCAGAAACACGTTTCTTCTAGGAGCTGCATTGGGATATTCCCGAGTGAATGGGACCCTAGGCTGTACAGAGAAATATCTGCTTCTAAAACCAAAACGGAGCTATCTAACTGAATGGTTGTCAATGTGTGCATTCAACTGACAGAGTTAAACTTACGTGTGGTTTCAGCGGTTGGCAAACCCTTTCTGTGCAGAATCGCAAAACCGGTATTTCCAGCCCAATGCCGGCATACGTACTAAACAGCAGGAAACTTCGTCTAAAACTCAGGAGAAACGTTTTCTTGAAACTGCTCTGCTGTGCGTTCGTTCACCTAAGAGAGTTGAAACTATGTTGAGATTCAGCAAGTCAGAAACACGTTTCTTCTAGGAGCTGCGTTGGGATATTCCCGAGTGAATGGGACCATAGCCTGTACAGAGAAATATCTGCTCCTAAAACCAAAACGGAGCTATCTAACTGAATGGTTGTCAATGCGTGCATTCAACTGACAGAGTTAAACTCACTTGTGGATTCAGCGGTTTGCAAACCCTTTCTGTGCAGAATCCCAAAACCGGTATTTCCAGCCCAATGCCGGCATATGTACTAAACCGCAGTAAACTTCGTCTAAAACACAGGAGAAACGTTTCCTTGAAAGTGCTCTGCTGTGCGTTCGTTCACCTAAGAGAGTTGAATCTATGTTGAGTTTCAGCGAGTCAGAAACACGTTTCTTCTAGGAGCTGCGTTGGGATATTCCCGAGTTAATGGGACCATAGGCTGTACAGAGAAATATCTGCTCCTAAAACCAAAACGGAGCTATCTAACTCAATGGTTGTCAATGTGTGCATTCAACTGGCAGAGTTAAACTCACGTTTGGATTCAACGGTTTGCAAACCCTTTCTGTGCAGAATCCCAAAACCGGTATTTCTAGCCCAATGCTGGCATACGTACTAAACCGCAGTAAACTTCGTCTAAAACTCAGGAGAAACGTTTCCTTGAAACTGCTCTGCTGTGCGTTCATTCACCTAAGAGAGTTGAATCTATGTTGAGATTCAGCGAGTCAGAAACACGTTTCCTCTAGGAGCTGCGTTGGGATATTCCCGAGTGAATGGGACCATAGCCTGTATAGAGAAATATCTGCTTCTAAAACCAAAACGGAGCTATCTAACTGAATGGTTGTCAATGTGTGCATTCAACTGACAGAGTTAAACTTACGTGTGGTTTCAGCGGTTGGCAAACCCTTTCTGTGCTGAATCCCAAAACCGGTATTTCCAGCCCAATCCCGGCATACGTACTAAACAGCAGGAAACTTCGTTTAAAACTGAGGAGAAACGTTTCCTTGAAACTGCTCTGCTGTGCGTGCGTTCACCTAAGAGAGTTGAATCTATCTTGAGATTCAGCGAGTCAGAAACACGTTTCTTCTAGGAGCTGCGTTGGGATATTCCCGAGTGAATGGGACCAAAGGCTGTACAGAGAAATATCTGCTCCTAAAACCAAAACGGAGCTATCTAACTGAATGGTGGTGAGTGTGTGCATTCAACTGACAGAGTTAAACTCACGTGTGGATTCAGCGGTTTGCAAACCCTTTCTGTGCAGAATCCCAAAACCGGTATTTCCAGCCCAATGCTGGCATACGTACTAAACCGCAGTAAACTTCGTCTAAAACTCAGGAGAAACTTGTCCCTGAAACTGCTCTGCTGTGCGTTCGTTCACATAAGAGAGTTGAATCTATGTTGAGATTCAGCGAGTCAGAAACACGTTTCTTCTAGGAGCTGAGTTGGGATATTCCCGAGTGAATGTTACCATAGGCTGTACAGAGAAATATCTGCTCCGAAAACCAAAACGGAGCTATCTAACTGAATGGTTGTCAATGCGTGCATTCAACTGACAGAGTTAAACTCACGTGTGGATTCATCGGTTTGCAAACCCTTTCTGTGCAGAATCCCAAAACCTGTATTTCCAGCCCAATGCTGGCATACGTACTAAACCGCAGTAAACTTCGTCTAAAACTCAGGAGAAACGTTTCCTTGAAACTGCTCTGCTGTGCGTAAGTTCACCTAAGAGAGTTGAATCTATGTTGAGATTCAGCGAGTCAGAAACACGTTTCTTCTAGGAGCTGCGTTGGGATATTCCCGAGTGAATGGGACCATAGGCTGGAGCAGAGAAATATCTGCTCCAGAAACCAAAATGGAGCTATCTAACTCAATGGTTGTCAATGTGTGCATTCAACTGACAGAGCTAAACTCACGTGTGGATTCAGCGGTTTGCAAACTCATTCTGTGCAGAATCCCAAAACCGGTATTTCCAGCCCAATGACGGCGTACGTACTAAACCGCAGTAAACTTCGTCTAAAACTCAGGAGAAACGTTTCCCTGAAACTGCTCTGCTGTGCGTTCGTTCACCTAAGAGAGTTGAATCTATGTTGAGATTCAGAGAGTAAGAAACACGTTTCTTCTAGGAGCTGCGTTGGGATATTCCCGAGTGAATGGGACCATAGGCTGTACAGAGAAATATCTGCTCCTAAAACCAAAACGGAGCTATCTAACTGAATGGTTGTCAATGTGTGCATTCAACTGACAGAGATAAACTCACGTGTGGATTCAGCGGTTTGCAAACCCTTTCTGTACAGAATCCCAAAACCGGTATTTCCAGCCCAATGCCGGAAGACATACTAAACCGCAGTAAACTTCGTCTAAAACTCAGGAGAAACGTTTCCTTGAAACTGCTCTGCTGTGCGTTCGTTCACCTAAGAGAGTTCAATCTATGTTGAGATTCAGCGAGTCACAAACACGTTTCTTCTAGGAGCTGCGTTGGGATATTTCCGAGTGAATGGGACCATAGGCTGTACGTAGAAATATCTGCTACTAAAACCAAAACGGAGCTATGTAACTGAATGGTTGTCAATGTGTGCATTCAACTGACAGAGCTAAAGTCTCGTGTGGATTCAGCGGTTTGCAAACCCATTCTGTGCAGAATCCCAAAACCGGTATTTCCAGCCCAATGACGGCGTACGTACTAAACCGCAGTAAACTTCGTCTAAAACTCAGGAGAAACGTTTCCCTGAAACTGCTCTGCTGTGCGTTCGTTCACCTAAGAGAGTTGAATCTATGTTGAGATTCAGAGAGTCAGAAACACGTTTCTTCTAGGAGCTGCGTTGGGATATTCCCGAGTGAATGGGACCATAGGCTGTACAGAGAAATATCTGCTCCTAAAACCAAAACGGAGCTATCTAACTGAATGGTTGTCAATGTGTGCATTCAACTGACAGAGATAAACTCACGTGTGGATTCAGCGGTTTGCAAACCGTTTCTGTACAGAATCCCAAAACCGGTATTTCCAGCCCAGTGCCGGAAGACATACTAAACCGCAGTAAACTTCGTCTAAAACTCAGGAGAAACGTTTCCTTGAAACTGCTCTGCTGTGCGTTCGTTCACCTAAGAGAGTTCAATCTATGGTGAGATTCAGCGAGTCACAAACACGTTTCTTCTAGGAGCTGCGTTGGGATATTCCCTAGTGAATGGGACCATAGGCTGTACAGAGAAATATCTGCTCCTAAAACCAAAACGGAGCTATCTAACTCAATGGTTGTCAATGTGTGCATTCAACTGGCAGAATTAAGCTCACGTGTGGATTCAGCGGTTTGCAAACCCTTTCTTTGCAGAATCCCAAAACAGGTATTTCCAGCCCAATGCTGGCATACGTACTAAACCGCAGTAAACTTGGTCTAAAACTCAGGAGAAACGTTTCCTTGAAACTGCTCTGCTGTGCGTTCATTCACCTAAGAGAGTTGAATCTATGTTGAGATTCAGCGAGTCAGAAACACGTTTCTTCTAGGAGCTGCGTTGGGATATTCCCGAGTGAATGGGACCATAGCCTGTATAGAAAAATATCTGCTTCTAAAACCAAAACGGAGCTATCTAACTGAAATGGTTGTCAATGTGTGCATTCAACTGACAGAGTTAAACTTACGTGTGGTTTCAGCGTTTGGCAAACCCTTTCTGTGCAGAATCGCAAAACCGGTATTTCCAGCCCAATGCCGGCATACGTACTAAACAGCAGGAAACTTCGTCTAAAACTGAGGAGAAACGTTTCCTTGAAACTGCTCTGCTGTGCGTGCGTTCACCTAAGAGAGTTGAATCTATGTTGAGATTCAGCGAGTCAGAAACACGTTTCTTCTAGGAGCTGCGATGGGATATTTCCGAGTGAATGGGACCATAGGCTGTACATAGAAATATCTGCTACTAAAACCAAAACGGAGCTATCTAACTGAATGGTTTTCAATGTGTGCCTTCAACTGACAGAGCTAAACTCACGTGTGGATTCAGTGGTTTGCAAACCCTTTCTGTACAGTATCCCCAAACCGGAATTTCCAGCCCAATGCCGGCATACTTACTAAACCGCAGTAAACTTCGTCTAAAACTCAGGGGAAACGTTTCCTTGAAACTGCTCTGCTGTGCGTTCGTTCACCTAAGAGAGTTGAATCTATGTTGAGATTCAGCGAGTCAGAAACACGTTTCTTCTAGGAGCTGCGTTGGAATATTCCCGTGTGAATGGGACCATAGGCTGTACAGAGAAATATCTGCTCCTAAAACCAAAACAGAGCTATCTAAATGAGGGGTTGTCAATGTGTGCATTCAACTGACAGAGTTAAACTCACGTGTGGATTCAGCGGTTTGGAAACCCTTTCTGTGCAGAATCCCAAAACCGGTATTTCCAGCCCAATGACGGCGTACGTACTAAACCGCAGTAAACTTCGTCTAAAACTCAGGAGAAACGTTTCCTTGAAACTGCTCTGCTGTGCGTTCGTTCACCTAAGAGAGTTGAATCTATGTTGAGATTCAGAGAGTCAGAAACACGTTTCTTCTAGGAGCTGCGTTGGGATATTCCCGAGTGAATGGGACCATAGGCTGTACAGAGAAATATCTGCTCCTAAAACCAAAACGGAGCTATCTAACTGAATGGTTGTCAATGTGTGCATTCAACTGACAGAGCTAAACTCACGTGTGGATTCAGCGGTTTGCAAACCCTTTCTGTACAGAATCCCAAAAACGGTATTTCCACCCAGTGCCGGAATACATACTAAACCGCAGTAAACTTCGTCTAAAACTCAGGAGAAACGTTTCCTTGAAAGTCCTCTGCTGTGCGTTCGTTCACCTAAGAGAGTTGCATCTATGTTGAGATTCAGCGAGTCAGAAACACGTTTCTTCTAGGAGCTGCGTTGGGACATTCCCGAGTGAATGGGACCATAGGCTGTACAGAGAACTATCTGCTCCTAAAACCAAAACGGAGCTATCTAACTCAATGGTTGTCAATGTGTGCATTCAACTGGCAGAGTTAAACTCACCTGTGGATTCAGCGGTTTGCAAACCCTTTCTGTGCAGAACCCCAAAACCGGTATTTCCAGCCCAACGCTGGCATACGTACTAAACCGCAGTAAACTTCGTCTAAAACTCAGGAGAAACGTTTCCTTGAAACTGCTCTGCTGTGCGTTCATTCACCTAAGAGAGTTGAATCTATGTTGAGATTCAGCGAGTCAGAAACACGTTTCTTCTAGGAGCTGCGTTGGGATATTACCGAGTGAATGGGACCATAGGTTGTACAGAGAAATGTATGCTCCTAAAACCAAAACGGAGCAATCTAACTGAAAGCTTGTCAATGTGTGCATTCAACTGACAGAGTTAAACTCACGTGTGGATTCAGCGGTTTGCAAACCCTTTCTGTCCAGTATCCCAAAACCGGTATTTCCAGCCCAATGACGGCATACGTACTAAACCGCAGTAACCTTCGTCTAAAACTCAGGAGAAACGTTTCCTTGAAACTGCTCTGCTGTGCGTTCGTTCACCTAAGAGAGTTGAATCTATGTTGAGATTCAGCGAGTGAGAAACACGTTTCTTCTAGGAGCTGCGTTGGGATATTCCCGAGTGAATGGGACCATAGGCTGTACAGAGAAATATCTGCTCCGAAAACCAAAACGGAGCTATCTAACTGAATGGTTGTCAATGTGTGCATTCAACTGACAGAGTTAAACTTACGTGTGGTTTCAGCGGTTGGCAAAACCTTTCTGTGCAGAATCGCAAAACCGGTATTTCCAGCCTAATGCCGGCATACGTACTAAACAGCAGGAAACTTCGTCTAAAACTGAGGAGAAACGTTTCCTTGAAACTGCTCTGCTGTGCGTGCGTTCACCTAAGAGAGTTCAATCTATGTTGAGATTCAGCGAGTCACAAACACGTTTCTTCTAGGAGCTGCGTTGGGATATTCCCGAGTGAATGGGACCATAGGCTGTACAGAAATATCTGCTCCTAAAACCAAAACGTAGCTATCTAACTCAATGGTTGTGAATGTGTGCATTCAACTGACAGAGTTAAACTCACGTGTGGATTCAGCGGTTTGCAAACCCTTTCTGTGCAGAATCCCAAAACCGGTATTTCCAGCCCAATGACCGCATACGTACTAAACCGCAGAACACTTAGTCTAAAACTCAGGAGAAACGTTTCCTTGAAACTGCTCTGCTGTGCGTTCGTTCACCTAAGAGAGTTGAATCTATGTTGATATTCAGCGAGTCAGAAACACGTTTCTTCTAGGAGCTGCGTTGGGATATTCCCGAGTGAATGGGACCATAGGCTGTACAGAGAAATATCTGCTCCTAAAATCAAAATGGAGCTTTCTAACTGAAAGGTTGTCAATGTGTGCATTCAACTGACAGAGTTAATCTCACGTGTGGATTCAGCGGTTTGCATACCCTTTCTGTGCAGAATCCCAAAACCGGTATTTCCAGCGCAATGCCGGCATACGTACTAAACCGCAGTAAACTTCGTCTAAACCTCATGAGAAACGTTTCCTTGAAACTGCTCTGCTGTGCGTAAGTTCACCTAAGAGAGTTGAATCTATGTTGAGATTCAGCGAGTCAGACACGTTTCTTCTAGGAGTTGCGTTGGGATATTCCCGAGTGAATGGGACCATAGACTGTACAGAGAAATATCTGCTCCTAAAGACAAAACGGAGCTTTCTAACTGAATGGTTGCCAATGTGTGCATTCAACTGACAGAGTTAAACTTACGTGTGCATTCAGCCGTTTGCAAACCCTTTCTGTGAAGAATCCCAAAACCGGTATTTCCAGCCAAATGCCGGCATACTTACTAAACCGCCGTAAACATCGTGTAAAACTCAGGAGAAACGTTTCCCTGAAACTGCTCTGCTGTGCGTTCGTTCACCTAAGAGAGTTGAATCTATGTTGAGATTCAGCGAGTCAGAAACACGTTTCTTCTAGGAGCTGCGTTGGGATATTCCCGAGTGAATGGGACTATAGGCTGTACAGAGAAATATCTGCTCCAAAAACCAAAACGTAGCTCTCTAACTCAATGGTTGTCAATGCGTGTATTCAACTGACAGAGTTAAACTCACGTGTGGATTCAGCGGTTTGCAAACCCTTTCTGTGCAGAATCCCAAAACCGGTATTTCCAGCCCAATGCTGGCATACTTACTAAACCGCAGTAAACTTCGTCTAAAACTCTGGAGAAACGTTTCCTTGAAACTGCTCTGCTCTGTGTTTCTTCATATAAGAGAGTTGAATCTATTTTGATAATCAGCGAGTCAGAAACACGTTTCTTCTAGGAGCTGCGTTGGGATATTCCCGAGTGAATGGGACCATAGGCTGTACAGAGAAATATCTGTTCCAAAAACCAAAACGG
Organism: Aotus nancymaae; assembly: GCF_030222135.1. Classification (NCBI taxonomy): domain Eukaryota; kingdom Metazoa; phylum Chordata; class Mammalia; order Primates; family Aotidae; genus Aotus; species Aotus nancymaae. Next base: position 1,022,713 of record NW_026988501.1, on the reverse strand, counting down.
AGCTATCTAACTGAATGGTTGTCAATGTGTGCATTCAACTGACAGAGTTAAACTCACGTGTGGATTCAGCCGTTTTCAAACCGTTTCTGTGCAGAATCCCAAAACCGGTATTTCCAGCCCAATGCCGGAATACGAACTAAACCGCAGTAAACTTCGTTTAAAACTCAGGAGAAACGTTTCCTTGAAACTACTCTGCTGTGCGTTCGTTCACCTAGGAGAGTTGAATCTATGTTGAGATTCAGCGAGTCAGAAACACGTTTCTTCTAGGAGCTGCGTTGGGATATTCCCAAGTGAATGGGACCATAGGCTGTACAGAGAAATATCTGCTCCTAAAACCAAAACGGAGCTATCTAACTGAATGGTGGTGAATGTGTGCACTCAACTGACAGAGTTAAACTCACGTGTGGATTCAGCGGTTTGCAAACCCTTTCTGTGCAGAATCCCAAAACCGGTATTTCCAGCCCAATGCCGGCATACGTACTAAACCGCAGTAAACTTCGTCTAAAACTCAGGAGAAACATTTCCTTGAAACTGCTCTGCTGTGTGTTCGTTCACCTAAGAGAGTTGAATCTATGTTGAGATTCAGCGAGTCAGAAACACGTTTCTTCTAGGAGCTGCGTTGGGATATTCCCATGTGAATGGGACCATAGGCTGTACAGAGAAATATCTACTCCTAAAACCAAAACGGAGCTTTCTAACTCAATGGTTGTCAATGCGTGCATTCAACTGACAGAGCTAAACTCACGTGTGGATTCAGCGGTTTTCAAACCCTTTCTGTGCAGAATCCCAAAACCGGTATTTCCAGCCCAATGCTGGCATATGTACTAAACCGCAGTAAACTTCTTCTAAAACTCCGGAGAAACGTTTCCTTGAAACTGCTCTGCTGTGTGTTTGTTCACCTAAGAGAGTTGAATCTATTTTGATATTCAGCGAGTGAGAAACACGTTTCTTCTAGGAGCTGCGTTGGGATATTCCCGAGTGAATGGGGCCATAGGCTGTACAGAGAAATATCTGCTCCTAAAGACAAAACGGAGCTATCGAACTGAATGGTTGTCATTGTGTGCATTCAACTGACAGAGTTAAACTCACGTGTGGATTCAGCCGTTTGCAAACCATTTCTGTGCAGAATCTCAAAACCGGTATTTCCAGCCCAATGCCGGAATACGAACTAAACCGCAGTAAACTTCTTTTAAAACTCAGGAGAAACGTTTCCTTGAAACTGCTCTGCTGTGCGTTCGTTCACCTAAGGGAGATAAATCTATGTTGAGATTCAGCGAGTCAGAAACACGTTTCTTCTAGGAGCTCCGTTGGGATATTCCCGAGTGAATGGGACCATAGGCTGTATAGAGAAATATCTGCTTCTAAAACCGAAACGGAGCTATCTAACTGAATGGTTGTCAAGGTGTGCATTCCACTGACAGAGTTAAACTTACGTGTGGTTTCAGCGGTTGGCAAACCCTTTCTGTGCAGAATCGCCAAACCGGTATTTCCAGCCCAATGCCGGCATACGTAGTAAACAGCAGGAAACTTCGTTTAAAACTCAGGAGAAACGTTTCCTTGAAACTGCTCTGCTGTGCCTTCGTTCACCTAAGAGAGTTGAATCTATGTTGAGATTCAGCGAGTCAGAAACACGTTTCTTCTAGGAGCTGCGTTGGGATATTCCCGAGTGAATGGGACCATAGGCTGTACAGAGAAATATCTGCTCCTAAAACCAAAACGTAGCTATCTAACTCAATGGTTGTGAATGCGTGCATTCAACTGACAGAGTTAAACTCACGTGTGGATTCAGCGGTTTGCAAACCCTTTCTGTGCAGAATCCCAAAACCGGTATTTCCAGCCCAATGACGGCCTACGTACTAAACCACAGTAAACTTAGTCTAAAACTCAGGAGAAACGTTTCCTTGAAACTGCTCTGCTGTGCGTTCGTTCACCTAAGAGAGTTGAATCTATGTTGATATTCAGCGAGTCAGAATCACGTTTCTTCTAGGAGCTGCGTTGGGATATTCCCGAGTGAATGGGACCATAGGCTGTACAGAGAAATATCTGCTCCTAAAACCAAAACGGAGCTATCTAACTGAACGGTTGTCAGTGTGTGCATTCAACTGACAGAGTTAAACTCACATGTGGATTCAGCGGTTTGCAAACCCTTTCTGTGCAGAATCCCAAAACCGGTATTTCCAGCCCAGTGACGGCCTACGTACTAAACCGCAGTAAACTTCGTCTAAAACTCAAGAGAAACGTTTTCTTGAGACTGCTCTGCTGTGCGTTCGTTCACCTAAGATAGTTGAATCCATGTGGAGATTCAGCGAGTCAGAAACACGTTTCTTCTAGGAGCTGCGTTGGGATATTCCCGAGTGAATGGGACCATAGGCTGTACAGAGAAATATCTGCTCCTAAAACCAAAACGGAGCTATATAACTGAATGGTCGTCAATGTGTGCATTCAACTGACAGAGTTAAACTCAGGTGTGGATTCAGCGGTTTGCAAACCCTTTCTGTGCAGAATCCCAAAACCGGTATTTCCAGCCCAATGCCGGCATACGTACTAAACCGCAGTAAACTTCGTCTAAAACTCAGGAGAAACGTTTCCTTGAAACTGCTCTGCTATGCGTTCGTTCACCTAAGTGAGTTGAATCTATGTTGAGATTCAGCGAGTCAGAAACACGTTTCTTCTAGGAGCTGCGTTGGGATATTCCCGAGTGAATGCGACCATAGGATGTACAGAGAAATATCTGCTACGAAAACCAAAAGGGAGCTATCTAACTGAATGGTTGTCAATGTGTGCATTCAACTGACAGAGTTAAACTCACGTGTGGATTCAATGGTTTGCAAACCCTTTCTTTACAGAATCCCAAAACCGGTATTTCCAGCCCAATGCCGGCATACGTGCTTAACCGCAGCAAACTTCGTTTAAAACTCAGGAGAAACGTTTCCTTGAAACTGCTCTGCTGTGCGTTCGTTCACCTAAGAGAGTTGAATCTATGTTGAGATTCAGCGAGTCACAAACACGTTTCTTCTAGGAGCTGCGTTGGGATATTCCCGAGTGAATGGGACCATAGGCTGTACAGAGAAATATCTGCTGCTAAAACCAAAACGGAGCTATCTAACTCAATGGTTGTCAATGTGTGCATTCAACTGGCAGAGTTAAACTCACGTGTGGATTCAGCGGTTTGCAAACCCTTTCTGTGCAGAATCCCAAAACCGGTATTTCCAGCCCAATGCTGGCATACGTACTAAACCGCAGTAAACTTGGTCTAAAACTCAGGAGAAACGTTTCCTTGAAACTGCTCTGCTGTGCGTTCATTCACCTAAGAGAGTTGAATCTATGTTGAGATTCAGCGAGTCAGAAACACGTTTCTTCTAGGAGCTGCGTTGGGATATTCCCGAGTGAATGGGACCATAGCCTGTATAGAGAAATATCTGCTTCTAAAACCAAAACGGAGCTATCTAACTGAATGGTTGTCAATGTGTGCATTCAACTGACAGAGTTAAACTTACGTGTGGTTTCAGCGGTTGGCAAACCCTTTCTGTGCAGAATCGCAAAACCGGTATTTCCAAACCAATGCCGGCATACGTACTAAACAGCAGGAAACTTCGTCTAAAACTGAGCAGAAACGTTTCCTTGAAACTGCTCTGCTGTGCGTGCGTTCACCTAAGAGAGTTGAATCTATGTTGAGATTCAGCGAGTCAGAAACACGTTTCTTCTAGGAGCTGCGATGGGATATTTCCGAGTGAATGGGACCATAGGCTGTACATAGAAATATCTGCTACTAAAACCAAAACGGAGCTATCTAACTGAATGGTTGTCAATGTGTGCCTTCAACTGACAGAGCTAAACTCACGTGTGGATTCAGCGGTTTGCAAACCCTTTCTGTACAGTATCCCCAAACCGGAATTTCCAGCCCAATGCCGGCATACTTACTAAACCGCAGTAAACTTCGTCTAAAACTCAGGGGAAACGTTTCCTTGAAACTGCTCTGCTGTGCGTTCGTTCACCTAAGAGAGTTGAATCTATGTTGAGATTCAGCGAGTCAGAAACACGTTTCTTCTAGGGGCTGCGTTGGGATATTCCCGAGTGAATGGGACCATAGGTTGTACAGAGAAATATCTGCTCCTAAAACCAAAACGGAGCTATCTAACTGAATGTTTGACAATGTGTGCATTCAACTGACAGAGTTAAACTCACGTGTGCATTCAGCCGTTTGGAAACCCTTTCTGTGAAGAATCCCAAAACCGGTATTTCCAGCCCAATGCCGGCATACGTACTAAACCGCAGTAAACATCGTCTAAAACTCAGGAGAAACGTGTCCTTGAAACTGCTCTGCTGTGCGTTCGTTCACCTAAGAGAGTTGAATCTATGTGGAGATTCAGCGAGTCAGAAACACGTTTCTTCTAGGACCTGCGTTGGGATATTCCCGAGTGATTGGGACCATAGGCTGTATAGAGAAATATCTCCTTCTAAAACCAAAACGGAGCTATCTAACTGAATGGTTGTCAATGTGTGCATTCCACTGACAGAGTTAAACTGACGTGTGGTTTCAGCGGTTGGCAAACACTTTCTGTGCAGAATCGCAAAACCGGTATTTCCAGCCCAATGCCGGCATACGTAGTAAACAGCAGGAAACTTCGTCTAAAACTCAGGAGAAACGTTTCCTTGAAACTGCTCTGCTGTGCCTTCGTTCACCTAAGAGAGTTGAATCTATGTTGAGATTCAGCGAGTCAGAAACACGTTTCTTCTAGGAGCTGCGTTGGGATATTCCCGAGTGAATGGGACCATAGGCTGTACAGAGAAATATCTGCTCCTAAAACCAAAACGTAGCTATCTAACTTAATGGTTGTGAATGCGTGCATTCAACTGACAGAGTTAAACTCACGTGTGGATTCAGCGGTTTGCAAACCCTTTCTGTGCAGAATCCCAAAACCGTTATTTCCAGCCCAATGACGGCCTACGTACTAAACCACAGTAAACTTAGTCTAAAACTCAGGAGAAACGTTTCCTTGAAACTGCTCTGCTGTGCGTTCGTTCACCTAAGAGAGTTGAATCTATGTTGATATTCAGCGAGTCAGAATCACGTTTCTTCTAGGAGCTGCGTTGGGATATTCCCGAGTGAATGGGACCATAGGCTGTACAGAGAAATATCTGCTCCTAAAACCAAAACGGAGCTATCTAACTGAACGGTTGTCAGTGTGTGCATTCAACTGACAGAGTTAAACTCACATGTGGATTCAGCGGTTTGCAAAACCTTTCTGTGCAGAATCCCAAAACCGGTATTTCCAGCCCAGTGACGGCCTACGTACTAAACCGCAGTAAACTTCGTCTAAAACTCAAGAGAAACGTTTTCTTGAGACTGCTCTGCTGTGCGTTCGTTCACCTAAGATAGTTGAATCCATGTGGAGATTCAGCGAGTCAGAAACACGTTTCTTCTAGGAGCTGCGTTGGGATATTCCCGAGTGAATGGGACCATAGGCTGTACAGAGAAATATCTGCTCCTAAAACCAAAACGGAGCTATATAACTGAATGGTCGTCAATGTGTGCATTCAACTGACAGAGTTAAACTCAGGTGTGGATTCAGCGGTTTGCAAACCCTTTCTGTGCAGAATCCCAAAACCGGTATTTCCAGCCCAATGCCGGCATACGTACTAAACCGCAGTAAACTTCGTCTAAAACTCAGGAGAAACGTTTCCTTGAAACTGCTCTGCTATGCGTTCGTTCACCTAAGTGAGTTGAATCTATGTTGAGATTCAGCGAGTCAGAAACACGTTTCTTCTAGGAGCTGCGTTGGGATATTCCCGAGTGAATGCGACCATAGGATGTACAGAGAAATATCTGCTACGAAAACCAAAAGGGAGCTATCTAACTGAATGGTTGTCAATGTGTGCATTCAACTGACAGAGTTAAACTCACGTGTGGATTCAATGGTTTGCAAACCCTTTCTTTACAGAATCCCAAAACCGGTATTTCCAGCCCAATGCCGGCATACGTGCTTAACCGCAGCAAACTTCGTTTAAAACTCAGGAGAAACGTTTCCTTGAAACTGCTCTGCTGTGCGTTCGTTCACCTAAGAGAGTTGAATCTATGTTGAGATTCAGCGAGTCACAAACACGTTTCTTCTAGGAGCTGCGTTGGGATATTCCCGAGTGAATGGGACCATAGGCTGTACAGAGAAATATCTGCTGCTAAAACCAAAACGGAGCTATCTAACTCAATGGTTGTCAATGTGTGCATTCAACTGGCAGAGTTAAACTCACGTGTGGATTCAGCGGTTTGCAAACCCTTTCTGTGCAGAATCCCAAAACCGGTATTTCCAGCCCAATGCTGGCATACGTACTAAACCGCAGTAAACTTGGTCTAAAACTCAGGAGAAACGTTTCCTTGAAACTGCTCTGCTGTGCGTTCATTCACCTAAGAGAGTTGAATCTATGTTGAGATTCAGCGAGTCAGAAACACGTTTCTTCTAGGAGCTGCGTTGGGATATTCCCGAGTGAATGGGACCATAGCCTGTATAGAGAAATATCTGCTTCTAAAACCAAAACGGAGCTATCTAACTGAATGGTTGTCAATGTGTGCATTCAACTGACAGAGTTAAACTTACGTGTGGTTTCAGCGGTTGGCAAACCCTTTCTGTGCAGAATCGCAAAACCGGTATTTCCAACCCAATGCCGGCATACGTACTAAACAGCAGGAAACTTCGTCTAAAACTGAGCAGAAACGTTTCCTTGAAACTGCTCTGCTGTGCGTGCGTTCACCTAAGAGAGTTGAATCTATGTTGAGATTCAGCGAGTCAGAAACACGTTTCTTCTAGGAGCTGCGATGGGATATTTCCGAGTGAATGGGACCATAGGCTGTACATAGAAATATCTGCTACTAAAACCAAAACGGAGCTATCTAACTGAATGGTTGTCAATGTGTGCCTTCAACTGACAGAGCTAAACTCACGTGTGGATTCAGCGGTTTGCAAACCCTTTCTGTACAGTATCCCCAAACCGGAATTTCCAGCCCAATGCCGGCATACTTACTAAACCGCAGTAAACTTCGTCTAAAACTCAGGGGAAACGTTTCCTTGAAACTGCTCTGCTGTGCGTTCGTTCACCTAAGAGAGTTGAATCTATGTTGAGATTCAGCGAGTCAGAAACACGTTTCTTCTAGGGGCTGCGTTGGGATATTCCCGAGTGAATGGGACCATAGGTTGTACAGAGAAATATCTGCTCCTAAAACCAAAACGGAGCTATCTAACTGAATGTTTGACAATGTGTGCATTCAACTGACAGAGTTAAACTCACGTGTGCATTCAGCCGTTTGGAAACCCTTTCTGTGAAGAATCCCAAAACCGGTATTTCCAGCCCAATGCCGGCATACGTACTAAACCGCAGTAAACATCGTCTAAAACTCAGGAGAAACGTGTCCTTGAAACTGCTCTGCTGTGCGTTCGTTCACCTAAGAGAGTTGAATCTATGTGGAGATTCAGCGAGTCAGAAACACGTTTCTTCTAGGACCTGCGTTGGGATATTCCCGAGTGATTGGGACCATAGGCTGTATAGAGAAATATCTCCTTCTAAAACCAAAACGGAGCTATCTAACTGAATGGTTGTCAATGTGTGCATTCCACTGACAGAGTTAAACTGACGTGTGGTTTCAGCGGTTGGCAAACACTTTCTGTGCAGAATCGCAAAACCGGTATTTCCAGCCCAATGCCGGCATACGTAGTAAACAGCAGGAAACTTCGTCTAAAACTCAGGAGAAACGTTTCCTTGAAACTGCTCTGCTGTGCGTTCGTTCACCTAAGAGAGTTGAATCTATGTTGAGATTCAGCGAGTCAGAAACACGTTTCTTCTAGGAGCTGCGTTGGGATATTCCCGAGTGAATGGGACCATAGGCTGTACAGAGAAATATCTGCTCCTAAAACCAAAACGTAGCTATCTAACTCAATGGTTGTGAATGCGTGCATTCAACTGACAGAGTTAAACTCACGTGTGGATTCAGCGGTTTGCAAACCCTTTCTGTGCAGAATCCCAAAACCGGTATTTCCAGCCCAATGACGGCATACGTACTAAACCGCAGAAAACTTAGTCTAAAACTCAGGAGAAACGTTTACTTGAAACTGCTCTGCTGTGCGTTCGTTCACCTAAGAGAGTTGAATCTATGTTGAGATTCAGCGAGTCAGAAACACGTTTCTTCTAGGAGCTGCGTTGGGATATTCCCGAGTGAATGGGACCATAGGCTGTACAGAGAAATATCTGCTCCTAAAATCAAAACGGAGCTATCTAACTGAAAGGTTGTCAATGTGTGCATTCAACTGACAGAGTTAAACTCACGTGTGGATTCAGCGGTTTGCATACCCTTTCTGTGCAGAATCCCAAAACCGGTATTTCCAGCCCAATGACGGCATACGTACTAAACCGCAGTAAACTTCGTCTAAAACTCAGGAGAAACGTTTCCTTGAAACTGCTCTGCTGTGCGTTCGTTCACCTAAGAGAGTTGAATCTATGTTGAGATTCAGAGAGTCAGAAACACGTTTCTTCTAGGAGCTGCGTTCGGATATTCCCGAGTGAATGGGACCATAGGCTGTACAGAGAAATATCTGATCCTGAAACCAAAACGGAGCTTTCTAACTGAATGGTGGTCAATGTGTGCATTCAACTGACAGAGTTAAACTCACGTGTGGATTCAGCGGTTTGCAAACCCTTTCTGTGCAGAATCCCAAAACCGGTATTTCCAGCGCAATGCCGGCATAGGTACTAAACCGCAGTAAACTTCGTCTAAACCTCAGGAGAAACGTTTCCTTGAAACTGCTCTGCTCTGTGTTTGTTCATATAAGAGAGTTGAATCTATTTTGATAATCAGCGAGTCAGAAACACGTTTCTTCTAGGAGCTGCGTTGGGATATTCCCGAGTGAATGGGACCATAGGCTGTACAGAGAAATATCTGCTCCAAAAACCAAAACGGAGCTATCTAACTGAATGGTTGTCAATGTGTGCATTCAACTGACAGAGTTAAACTCACGTGTGGATTCAGCCGTTTTCAAACCGTTTCTGTGCAGAATCCCAAAACCGGTATTTCCAGCCCAATGCCGGAATACGAACTAATCCGCAGTAAACTTCGTTTAAAACTCAGGAGAAACGTTTCCTTGAAACTACTCTGCTGTGCGTTCGTTCACCTAAGAGAGTTGAATCTATGTTGAGATTCAGCGAGTCAGAAACACGTTTCTTCTAGGAGCTGCGTTGGGATATTCCCAAGTGAATGGGACCATAGGCTGTACAGAGAAATATCTGCTCCTAAAACCAAAACGGAGCTATCTAACTGAATGGTGGTGAATGTGTGCATTCAACTGACAGAGTTAAACTCACGTGTGGATTCAGCGGTTTCCAAACCCTTTCTGTGCAGAATCCCAAAACCGGTATTTCCAGCCCAATGCCGGCATACGTACTAAACCGCAGTAAACTTCGTCTAAAACTCAGGAGAAACGTTTCCTTGAAACTGCTCTGCTGTGTGTTCGTTCACCTAAGAGAGTTGAATCTATGTTGAGATTCAGCGAGTCAGAAACACGTTTCTTCTAGGAGCTGCGTTGGGATATTCCCGAGTGAATGCGACCATAGGATGTACAGAGAATATCTGCTCCTAAAACCAAAACGGAGCTATATAACTGAATGGTCATCAATGTGTGCATTCAACTGACACAGTTAAACTCAGGTGTGGATTCAGCGGTTTGCAAACCCTTTCTGTGCAGAATCCCAAAACCGGTATTTCCAGCCCAATGCCGGAATACGTACTAAACCGCAGTAAACTTCGTCTAAAACTCAGGAGAGACGTTTCCTTGAAACTGCTCTGCTATGCGTTCGTTCACCTAAGTGAGTTGAATCTATGTTGAGATTCAGCGAGTCAGAAACACGTTTCTTCTAGGAGCTGCGTTGGGATATTCCCGAGTGAATGCGACCATAGGATGTACAGAGAATATCTGCTCCTAAAACCAAAACGGAGCTATCTAACTGAATGGTTGTCAATGTGTGCATTCAACTGACAGAGTTAAACTCACGTGTGGATTCAATGGTTTGCAAACCCTTTCTTTACAAAATCCCAAAACCGGTATTTCCAGCCCAATGCCGGCATACGTACTAAACCGCAGTAAACTTCGTCTAAAACTCAGGAGAAACGTTTCCTTGAAACTGGCCTGCTTTCCGTTCGTTCACCTAAGAGAGTTGAATCTATGTTGAGATTCAGCGAGTCAGAAACATGTTTCTTCTAGGAGCTGCGTTGGGATATTCCCGAGTGAATGGGACCATAGGCTGTACAGAGAAATATCTGATCCTAAAACCAAAACGGAGCTGTCCAACTGAATGGTGGTCAATGCGTGCATTCAACTGACAGAGTTAAACTCACGTGTGGATTCAATGGTTTGCAAACCCTTTCTGTACAGAATCCCTAAACCGGTATTTCCAGCCCAATGCCGGCATACGTACTAAACCACAGTAAACTTCGTCTAAAATTCAGGAAAAACGTTGCCTTGAAACTGGCCTGCTGTGCATTCGTTCACCTAAGAGAGTTGAATCTATGTTGAGATTCAGCGAGTCAGAAACACGTTTCTTCTAGGAGCTGCGTTGGGATATTCCCGATTGAATGGGACCATAGGCTGTACAGAGAAATATCTGCTCCTAAAACCAAAACGGAGCTATCTAACTGAATGTTTGTCAATGTGTGCATTCACCTGACAGAGTTAAACTCACCTGTGCATTCAGCCGTTTGCAAACCCTTTCTGTGAAGAATCCCAAAACCGGTATTTCCAGCCCAATGCCGGCATACGTACTAAACAGCAGGAAACATCATCTAAAACTCAGGAGAAACGTTTCCTTGAAACTGCTCTGCTGTGCGTTCGTTCACCTAAGAGAGTTGAATCTATGTTGCGATTCAGCGAGTCAGAAACACGTTTCTTCTAGGAGCTGCGTTGGGATATTCCCGAGTGAATGGGACCATAGGCTGTATAGAGAAATATCTGCTTCTAAAACCAAAACGGAGCTATCTAACTGAATGGTTGTCAATGTGTGCATTCCACTGACAGAGTTAAACTTACGTGTGGTTTCAGCGGTTGGCAAACCCTTTCTGTGCAGAATCGGAAAACCGGTATTTCCAGCCCAATGCCGGCATACGTAGTAAACAGCAGGAAACTTCGTCTAAAACTCAGGAGAAACGTTTCCTTGAAACTTCTCTGCTGTGCCTTCGTTCACCTAAGAGAGTTGAATCTATGTTGAGATTCAGCGAGTCAGAAACACGTTTCTTCTAGGAGCTGCGTTGGGATATTCCCGAGTGAATGGGACCATAGGATGTACAGAGAAATATCTGCTCCTAAAACCAAAACGTAGCTATCTAACTCAATGGTTGTGAATGCGTGCATTCAGCTGACAGAGTTAAACTCACGTGTGGATTCAGCGGTTTGCAAACCCTTTCTGTGCAGAATCCCAAAACCGGTATTTCCAGCCCAATGACGGCATACGTACTAAACCGCAGTAAACTTACTCTAAAACTCAGGAGAAACGTTTCCTTGAAACTGCTCTGCTGTGCGTTCGTTCACCTAAGAGAGTTGAATCTATGTTGATATTCACCGAGTCAGAAACACGTTTCTTCAAGGAGCTGCGTTGGGATATTCCCGAGTGAATGGGACCATAGGCTGTACAGAGAAATATCTGCTCCTAAAACGAAAACGGAGCTATCTAACTGAAAGGTTGTCAATGTGTGCATTCAACTGACAGAGTTAAACTCACGTGTGTATTCAGCGGTTTGCAAACCCTTTCTGTGCAGAATCCCAAAACCGGTATTTCCAGCCCAATGACGGCATACGTATTAAACCGCAGTAAACTTCGTCTAAAACTCAGGAGAAACGTTTCCTTGAAACTGCTCTGCTGTGCGTTCATTCACCTAAGAGAGTTGAATCTATGTTGAGATTCAGCGAGTCAGAAACACGTTTCTTCTAGGAGCTGCGTTCGGATATTCCCGAGTGAATGGGACCATAGGCTGTACAGAGAAATATCTGCTCCTAAAACCAAAACGGAGCTATATAACTGAAAGGTTGTCAGTGTGTGCATTCAACTGACAGAGTTAAACTCACATGTGGATTCAGCGGTTTGCAAACCCTTTCTATGCAGAATCCCAAAACCGGTATTTCCAGCCCAGTGACGGCCTACGTACTAAACCGCAGTAAACTTCGTCTAAAACTCAAGAGAAACGTTTTCTTGAGACTGCTCTGCTGTGCGTTCGTTCACCTAAGATAGTTGAATCCATGTGGAGATTCAGCGAGTCAGAAACACGTTTCATCTAGGAGCTGCGTTGGGATATTCCCGAGTGAATGGGACCATAGGCTGTATAGAGAAATATCTGCTTCTAAAACCAAAATGGAACCATCTAACTGAATGGTTGTCAATCTGTGCATTAAACTGACAGAGTTAAACTTACCTGTGGTTTCAGCGGTTGGCAAACCCTTTCTGTGCAGAATCCCAAAACCGGTATTTCCAGCCCAATACCGGAATACGTACTAAACCACAGTAAACTTCGTCTAAAACTCAGGAGAAACGTTTCCTTGAAACTGCTCTGCTATGCGTTCGTTCACCTAAGTGAGTTGAATCTATGTTGAGATTCAGCGAGTCAGAAACACGTTTCTTCTAGGAGCTGCGTTGGGATATTCCCGAGTGAATGCGACCATAGGATGTACAGAGAAATATCTGCTCCTAAAACCAAAACGGAGCTATCTAACTGAATGGTTGTCAATGTGTGCATTCAACTGACAGAGTTAAACTCACGTGTGGATTCAATGGTTTGCAAACCCTTTCTTTACAGAATCCCAAAACCGGTATTTCCAGCCCAATGCCGGCATACGTACTAAACCGCAGTAAACTTCGTCTAAAACTCAGGAGAAACGTTTCCTTGAAACTGGCCTGCTTTGCGTTCGTTCACCTAAGAGAGTTGAATCTATGTTGAGATTCAGCGAGTCAGAAACATGTTTCTTCTAGGAGCTGCGTTGGGATATTCCCGAGTGAATGGGCCCATAGGCTGTACAGAGAAATATCTGATCCTAAAACCAAAACGGAGCTATCTAACTGAATGGTTGTCATTGTGTGCATTCAACTGACAGAGTTAAACTCACGTGTGGATTCAGCGGTTTGCAAACCCTTACTGTGCAGAATCCCAAAACCGGTATTTCCAGCCCAATGCCAGCATACGTACTAAACCGCAGTAAACTTCGTCTAAAACTAAGGAGAAACGTTTCCTTGAAACTGCTCTGCTGTGCGTTCGTTCACCTAAGAGAGTTGAATCTATGTTGACATTCAGCGAGTCAGAAACACGTTTCTTCTAGGAGCTGCGTTGGGATATTCCCGAGTGAATGGGACCATAGGCTGTACAGAGAAATATCTGCTCCTAAAACCAAAACGGAGCTATCTAAATGAATGGTTGTCAATGTGTGCATTCAACTGACAGAGTTAAACTCACGTGTGAATTCAATGGTTTTCAAACCCTTTCTTTACAGAATCCCAAAACCGGTATTTCCAGCCCAATGCCGGCATACGTACTAAACCGCAGTAAACTTCGTCTAAAACTAAGGAGAAACGTTTCCTTGAAACTGCTCTGCTGTGTGTTCGTTCACCTAAGAGAGTTGAATCTATGTTGAGATTCAGCGAGTCAGAAATACGTTTCTTCTAGGAGCTGCTTTCGGATATTCCCGAGTGAATGGAACGATAGGCTGTACAAAGAAATATCTGCTCCTAAAAAAAAAACGGAGCTATCTAACTGAAAGGTTGTCATTGTGTGCATTCAACTGACAGAGTTAAACTCACGTGTGTATTCAGCGGTTTGCAAACCCTTTCTGTGCCGAATCCGAAAACCGGTATTTCCAGCCCAATGCCGGCATACGTACTAAACAGCAGGAAACTTCGTCTAAAACTCAGGAGAAACGTTTCCTTGAAACTGCTCTGCTGTGCGTTCGTTCACCTAAGACAGTTGAATCTATGTTGAGGTTCAGCGAGTCAGAAACACGTTTCTTCTAGGAGCTGCGTTGGGATATTCCCGAGTGAATGGGATCATAGGCTGTACAGAGAAATATCTGATCCTAAAACCATAACGGAGCTGTCTAACTGACTGGTGGTCAATGTGTGCATTCAACTGACAGAGTTAAACTCACGTGTGGATTCAGCGGTTTGCAAACCCTTTCTGTGCAGAATCCCAAAGCCGGTATTTCCAGCCCAATACCGGCATACGTACTAAATCGCAGTAAACATCGTCTAAAACTCAGGAGAAACGTGTCCTTGAAACTGCTCTGCTGTGCGTTCGTTTACCTAAGAGAGTTGAATCTATGTTGAGATTCACCGTGTCAGAAACACGTTTCTTCTAGGAGCTGCGTTGGGATATTCCCGAGTGAATGGGATCATAGGCTGTACAGAGAAATATCTGATCCTAAAACCAAAACGGAGCTGTCCAACTGAATGGTGGTCAATGCGTGCATTCAACTGACAGAGTTAAACTCACGTATGGATTCAGCGGTTTGCAAACCCTTTCTGTGCAGAATCCCAAAGCCGGTATTTCCAGCCCAATGCCGGCATACGTACTAAACCACAGTAAACATCGTCTAAAACTCAGGAGAAACGTTTCATTGAAACTGCTCTGCTGTGCGTTCGTTCACTTAAGAGAGTTGAATCTATATTGAGATTCCGCGAGTCAGAAACACGTTTCTTCTAGGAACTGCGTTGGGATATTCCCGATTGAATGGGACCATTGGCTGTATAGAGAAACATCTGCTTCTAAAACCAAAACGGAGCTATCTAACTGAATGGTTGTCAATGTCTGCATTCAACTGACAGAGTTAAACTTACCTGTGGTTTCAGCGGTTGGCAAACCCTTTCTGTGCAGAATCGTAAAACCGGTATTTCCAGCCCAATGCCGGCTTACGTACTAAACAGCAGGAAACTTCGTCTAAAACTCAGGAGAAACGTTTCCTTGAAACTGCTCTGCTGTGCGTTCGTTCACCTAAGAGAGTTGAATCTATGTTGAGATTCAGCGAGTCAGAAACACGTTTCTCCTAGGAGCTGCGTTCGGATATTCCCGAGTGAATGGGAACATAGGCTGTACAGAGAAATATCTGCTCCTAAAACCAAAACGGAGCTATCTAACTAAAAGGTTGTCAATATGTGCATTCAACTGACAGTTAAACTCTCCTGTGGATACAGCGGTTTGCAAACCGTTTCTGTGCAGAATCCCAAATCCGGTATTTCCAGCCCAATGACGGCATACGTACTGAACCGCAGTAAACTTCGTCTAAAACTCAGGAGAAACGTTTCCTTGAAACTGCTCTGCTGTTCGTTCGTTCACCTAAGAGAGTTGAATCTATGTTGAGATTCAGCGAGTCAGAAACACGTTTCTTCTAGGAGCTGCGTTGGGATATTCCCGAGTGAATGGGACCATAGGCTGTACAGAGAAATATCTGCTACGAAAACCAAAACGGAGCTATCTAACTGAATGGTTGTCAATGCGTGCATTCAACTGACAGAGTTAAACTTACGTGTGGATTCAGCGGTTTGCAAACCCTTTCTGTGCAGAATCCCAAAACCGGTATTTCCAGCCCAATGCCGGAATACGTACTAAACCGCAGTAAACTTCGTCTAAAACTCAGGAGAAACGTTTCCTTGAAACTGCTCTGCTGTACGTTCGTTCAACTAAGAGAGTTGAATCTATGTTGAGATTCAGCGAGTCAGAAACAGGTTTCTTCTAGGAGCTGCGTTGGGATATTCCCGAGTGAATGGGACCATAGGCTGTACAGAGAAATATCTGCTCCTAAAACCAAAACGGAACTATCTAACTGAATGGTTGTCAATGTGTGCATTCAACTGACAGAGTTAAACTCACGTGTGCATTCAGCCGTTTGCAAACCCTTTCTGTGAAGAATCCCAAAACCGGTATTTCCCGCCCAATGCCGGCATACGTACTAAACCGCAGTAAACATCGTCTAAAACTCAGGAGAAACGTTTCATTGAAACTGCTCTACTTTGCGTTCGTTCACCTAAGAGAGTTGAATCTATGTTGACATTCAGCGAGTCAGAAACACGTTTCTTCTAGGAACTGCGTTGGGATATTCCCGAGTGAATGGGACCGTAGGCTGTATAGAGAAATATCTGCTTCTAAAACCAAAACGGAGCTATCTAACTGAATGGTTGTCAATGTTTGTATTCAACTGACAGAGTTAAACTTACCTGTGGTTTCAGCGGTTGGCAAACCCTTTCTGTGCAGAATCGTAAATCCGGTATTTCCAGCCCAATGCCGGCATACGTACTAAACAGCAGGAAACTTCGTCTAAAACTCAGGAGAAACGTTTCCTTGAAACTGCTCTACTGTGCGTTCGTTCACCTAAAAGAGTTGAATCTATGTTGAGATTCAGCGAGTCAGAAACACGTTTCTTCTAGGAGCTGCGTTCGGATATTCCCGAGTGAATGGGACCATAGGCTCTACAGAGAAATATCTGCTCCTAAAACCAAAACGCAGATTTCTAACTGAAAGGTTGTAAATGTGTGCAATCAAGTGACAGTTAAACTCACCTGTGGATACAGCGGCTTGCAAACCGTTTCTGTGCAGAATCCCAAAACCGGTATTTCCAGCCAAATGCCGGAATACGTACTAAACCGCAGTTAACTTCGTCTAAAACTCAGGAGAAACGTTTCCTTGAAAGTGCTCTGCTGTGCGTTCATTCACCTAAGAGAGTTGAATCTATGTTGAGATTCAGCGAGTCAGAAACACTTTTCTGCTAGGATCTGCGTTGGGATATTCCCGAGTGAATGGGACCATAGGCTGTACAGAGAAATATCTGCTCCTAAAACCAAAACGGAGCTATCTAACTGAATGGTTGTCAATGTGTGCATTCAACTGACAGATTTAAACTCACGTGTGGATTCAGCGGTTTGCAAACCCTTTCTGTACAGAATCCCCAAACCGGTATTTCCAGCCCAATGCCGGCATACGTACTAAACCGCAGTAAACTTCGTCTAAAACTCAGGAGAAACGTTTCCTTGAAACTGCTCTGCTGTGCGTTCGTTCAGTTAAGAGAGTTGAATCTATGTTGAGATTCAGCGAGTCAGAAACACGTTTCTTCTAGGAGCTGCGTTGGGATATTCCCGAGTGAATGGGACCATAGGCTGTACAGAGAAATATCTGCTCCTAAAACCAAAACGGAGCTATCTAACTCAATGGTTGTCAATGTGTGCATTCAA
This sequence comes from Aotus nancymaae, assembly GCF_030222135.1. Lineage (NCBI taxonomy): Eukaryota > Metazoa > Chordata > Mammalia > Primates > Aotidae > Aotus > Aotus nancymaae. Next base: position 1,005,481 of record NW_026988501.1, on the reverse strand, counting down.
CTGACAGAGTTAAACTCACGTGTGCATTCAGCGGTTTGCAAACCCTTTCTGTGCAGAATCCCAAAACCGGTATTTCCAGCCCAATGCCGGCATACGTACTAAACCGCAGTAAACATCGTCTAAAACTCAGGAGAAACGTTTCCTTGAAACTGCTATGCTGTGCGTTCGTTCACCTAAGAGAGTTTAATCTATGTTGAGATTCAGCGAGTCAGAAACACGTTTCTTCTAGGAGCTGTGTTGGGATATTCCCGAGTGAATGGGACCATAGGCTGTGTAGAGAAATATCTGCTTCTAAAACCAAAACGGAGCTATCTAACTGAATGGTTGTCAATGTGTGCATTCAACTGACAGAGATAAACTTACCTGTGGATTCAGCGGTTTGCAAACCCTTTCTGTGCAGAATCCCAAAACCGGTATTTCCAGCCCATTGCCAGCATATGTACTAAACCGCAGTAAACTTCGTCTAAAACTCAGGGGAAATGTTTCCTTGAAACTGCTCTGCTGTGCGTTCGTTCACCTAAGAGAGTTGAACCTATGTTGAGATTCAGCGAGTCAGAAACACTTTTCTTCTAGGATCTACGTTGGGATATTCCCGAGTGAATGGGACCATAGGCTGTACAGAGAAATATTTGCTCCGAAAACCAAAACGGAGCTATCTAACTCAATGGTTGTCAATGCGTGCCTTCAACTGACAGAGTTAAACTCACGTGTGGATTCAGCGGTTTGCAAACCCTTTCTGTGCAGAATCCCAAAACCGGTGTTTCCCACCAAATGCTGGCATACGTACTAAACCGCAGTAAACTTCGTCTAAAACTCCGGAGAAACGTTTCCTTGTAACTGCTCTGCTGTGTGTTTGTTCACCTAAGAGAGTTGAATCTATTTTGATATTCAGCGAGTCAGAAACACGTTTCTTCTAGGAGCTGCGTTGGGATATTACCGAGTGAATGGGGCCATAGGCTGTACAGAGAAATATCTGCTCGTAAAGACAAAACGGAGCTATCTAACTGAATGGTTGTCATTGTGTGCAATCAATTAAAGAGTTAAACTCACGTGTGGATTCAGCCGTTTGCAAACCGTTTCTGTGCAGAATCCCAAAACCGGTATTTCCAGCCCAATGCCGGAATACGTACTAAACAGCAGGAAACTTCTTTTAAAACTCAGGAGAAACGTTTCCTTGAAACTGCTCTGCTGTGCTTTCATTCACCTAAGTGAGTTGAATCTATGTTGAGATTCACCGAGTCAGAAACACGTTTCTTCTAGGAGCTGCGTTCGGATATTCCCGAGTGAATGGGACCTTAGGATGTACAGAGAAATATCTGCTCATAAAACCAAAACGGAGCTATCTAACTGAAAGGTTGTCAATGTGTGCATTCAACTGACAGAGTTAAACTCACATGTGGATTCAGCGGTTTGCAAACCCTTTCTGTGCAGAATCCCCAAACAGGTATTTCCAGCCCAGTGACGGCCTACGTACTAAACCGCAGTAAACTTCGTCTAAAACTCAAGAGAAACGTTTTCTTGAGACTGCTCTGCTGTGCGTTCGTTCACCTAAGATAGTTGAATCCATGTGGAGATTCAGCGAGTCAGAAACACGTTTCTTCTAGGAGCTGCGTTGGGATATTCCCGAGTGAATGGGACCATAGGCTGTATAGAGAAATATCTGCTTCTAAAACCAAAACGGAGCCATCTAACTGAATGGTTGTCAATCTGTGCATTCAACTGACAGAGTTAAACTTACCTGTGGTTTCAGCGGTTGGCAAACCCTTTCTGTGCAGAATCGCAAAACCGGTGTTTCAAGCCCACTGCCAGGATACATACTAAACAGCAGGAAACTTCTTCTAAAACTCAGGAGAAACGTTTCCTTGAAACTGCTCTGCTGTGCGTTCGTTCACCTAAGAGAGTTGAATCTATGTTGAGATTCAGCGAGTCAGAAACACGTTTCTTCTAGGAGCTGCGTTGGGACATTCCCGAGTGAATGGGACCATAGACTGTACAGAGAAATATCTGATCCTAAAACCAAAACGGAGCTATCTAACTGAATGGTTGTCAATGTGTGCATTCAACTGACAGAGTTAAACTCACGTGTGGATTCAGCGGTTTGCAAACCCTTACTGTGCAGAATCCCAAAACCGGTATTTCCAGCCCAATGCCGGCATACGTACTAAAGCGCAGTAAACTTCGTCTAAAACTCAGGAGAAACCTTCCCTTGAAACTGCTCTGCTGTGCGTTCGTTCACCTAAGAGAGTTGAATCTATGTTGAGATTCAGCGAGTCAGAAACACGTTTCTTCTAGGAGCTGCGTTGGGATATTCCCGAGTGAATGGGACCATAGGTTGTACAGAGAAATATCTGCTCCTAAAACCAAAACGGAGCTATCTAACTCAATGGTTGTCAATGTGTGCATTCAACTGACAGAGTTAAACTCACGTGTGCATTCAGCGGTTTGCAATCCCTTTCTGTGAAGAATCCCAAAACCGGTATTTCCAGCCCAATGCTGGCATACGTAGTAAACAGCAGGAAACTTCGTCTAAAACTCAGGAGAAACGTTTCCTTGAAACTGCTCTGCTGTGCGTTCGTTCACCTAAGAGAGTTGAATCTATGTTGAGATTCAGCGAGTCAGAAACACGTTTCCTCTAGGAGCTGCATTGGGATATTCCCGAGTGAATGGGACCATAGGATGTACAGAGAAATATCTGCTCCTAAAACCAAAACGGAGCTATCTAACTGAATGGTTGTCAATGTGTGCATTCAACTGACAGAGTTAAACTCACGTGTGCATTCAGCCGTTTGCAAACCCTTTCTGTGAAGAATCCCAAAACCGGTATTTCCAGCCCAATGCCGGCATACGTACTAAACCGCAGTAAACATCGTCTAAAACTCAGGAGAAACGTTTCCTTGAAACTGCTCCGCTGTGCATTCGTTCACCTAAGAGAGTTGAATCTATGTTGCGATTCAGCGAGTCAGAAACACGTTTCTTCTAGGAGCTGCGTTGGGATATTCCCGAGTGAATGGGACCATAGGCTGTATAGAGAAATATCTGCTTCTAAAACCAAAACGGAGCTATCTAACTGAATGGTTTTAAACGTGTGCATTTAACTGAAAGAGTTAAACTTACGTGTGGTTTCAGCGGTTGGTAAACCCTTTCTGTGCAGAATCCCAAAACCGTTATTTCCAGCCCAATGACGGCCTACGTACTAAACCGCAGTAAACTTCGTCTAAAACTCAGGAGAAACGTTTCCTTGAAACTGCTCTGCTGTGCGTTCGTTCACGTAAGAGAGTTGAATCTATGTGGAGGTTCAGCGAGTCAGAAACACGTTTCTTCTAGGAGCTGCGTTGGGATATTCCCGAGTGAAAGGGACCATAGGCTGTATAGAGAAATATCTGCTTCTAAAACCAAAACGCAGCTATCTAACTGAATGGCTGTCCATCTGTGCATTCAGCTGACAGAGTTAAACTTACCTGTGGTTTCAGCGGTTGGCAAACCGTTTCTGTGCAGAATCGCAAAACCGGTATTTCCAGCCCAATGCCGGGATACGAAGTAAACAGCAGGAAACGTCGTCTAAAACTCAGGAGAAACGTTTCCTTGAAACTGCTCTGCTGTGCGTTCGTTCACCTAAGAGAGTTGAATCTATGTTGAGATTCAGCGAGTCAGAAACACGTTTCTTCTAGGAGCTGCGTTGGGATATTCCCGAGTGAATGGGACCATAGGCTCTACAGAGAAATATCTGCTCCGAAAACCAAAACGGAGCTATCTAACTCAATGGTTGTCAATGCATGCATTCAACTGACAGAGTTAAATTCACGTGTGGATTCAGCAGTTTGCAAACCCTTTCTGTGCAGAATCCCAAAACCGGTATTTCCCACCAAATGCTGGCATACGTACTAAACCGCAGTAAACTTCGTCTAAAACTCAGTAGAAACGTTTCCTTGAAACTGCTCTGCTGTGCGTTCGTTCACCTAAGAGAGTTGAATCTATGTTGAGATTCAGCGAGTCAGAAACACGTTTCTTCTAGGAGCTGCGTTGGGATATTCCCGAGTGAATGGGACCATAGGCTCTACAGAGAAATATCTGCTCCGAAAACCAAAACGGAGCTATCTAACTGAATGGTTTTCAATGTGTGCATTCAACTGACAGAGTTAAACTCACGTGTGTATTCAGCGGTTGCAAACCCTTTCTGTGCCGAATCCGAAAACCGGTATTTCCAGCCCAATGCCGGCATACGTACTAAACAGCAGGAAACTTCGTCTGAAACTCAGGAGAAACGTTTCCTTGAAACTGCTCTGCTGTGCCTTCGTTCACCTAAGACAGTTGAATCTATGCTGAGGTTCAGCGTGTCAGAAACACGTTTCTTCTAGGAGCTGCGTTGGGATATTCCCGAGTGAATGGGATCATAGGCTGTACAGAGAAATATCTGATCCTAAAACCAAAACGGAGCTGTCTAACTGAATGGTGGTCAATGCGTGCATTCAACTGACAGAGATAAACTCACGTGTGGATTGAGCGGTTTGCAAACCCTTTCTGTGCAGAATCCCAAAGCCGGTATTTCCAGCCCAATGCCGGAATACGTACTAAACCGCAGTAAACTTCGTCTAAAACTCAGGAGTAACGTTTCCTTGAAACTGCTCTGCTGTGCGTTCGTTCACCTAAGAGAGTTGAATCTATGTTGAAATTCAGCGAGTCAGAAACACGTTTCTTCTAGGATCTGCGTTGGGATATTCCCGAGTGAATGGGACCATAGGCTGTACAGAGAAATATCTGCTCCTAAAACCAAAACGGAGCTATCTAACTGAATGGTTGTCAATGTGTGCATTTAACTGACAGAGTTAAACTCACGTGTGCATTCAGCCGTTTGCAAACCCTTTCTGTGAAGAATCCCAAAACCGGTATTTCCCGCCCAATGCCGGCATACGTACTAAACCGCAGTAAACATCGTCTAAAACTCAGGAGAAACGTTTCATTGAAACTGCTCTGCTGTGCGTTCGTTCACCTAAGAGAGTTGAATCTATATTGAGATTCAGCGAGTCAGAAACACGTTTCTTCTAGGAACTGCGTTGGGATATTCCCGATTGATTGGGACCATTGGCTGTATAGAGAAATATCTGCTTCTAAAACCAAAACGGAGCTCTCTAACTGAATGGTTGTCAATGTCTGCATTCAACTGACAGAGTTAAACTTACCTGTGGTTTCAGCGGTTGGCAACCCTTTCTGTGCAGAATCGTAAAAATGGTATTTCCAGCCCAATGCCGGCATACGTACTAAACAGCAGGAAACTTCGTCTAAAACTCAGGAGAAACGTTTCCTTGAAACTGCTCTACTGTGCGTTCGTTAACCTAAGAGAGTTGAATCTATGTTGAGATTCAGCGAGTCAGAAACACGTTTCTTCTAGGAGCTGCGTTCGGATATTCCCGAGTGAATGGGAACATTGGCTGTACAGAGAAATATCTGCTCCTAAAAGCAAAACGGAGCTATCTAAGTGAAAGGTTGTCAATATGTGCATTCAACTGACAGTTAAACTCACCTGTGGATACAGCGGTTTGCAAACCGTTTCTGTGCAGAATCCCAAATCCGGTATTTCCAGCCCAATGACGGCATACGTACTGAACCGCAGTAAACTTCGTCTAAAACTCAGGAGAAACGTTTCCTTGAAACTGCTCTGCTGTTCGTTCGTTCACCTAAGAGAGTTGAATCTATGTTGAGATTCAGCGAGTCAGAAACACGTTTCTTCTAGGAGCTGCGTTGGGATATTCCCGAGTGAATGGGACCATAGGCTGTACAGAGAAATATCTGCTGCGAAAACCAAAACGGAGCTATCTAACTGAATGGTTGTCAATGCGTGCATTCAACTGACAGAGTTAAACTTACGTGTGGATTCAGCGGTTTGCAAACCCTTTCTGTGCAGAATCCCAAAACCGGTATTTCCAGCCCAATGCCGGAATACGTACTAAACCGCAGTAAGCTTCGTCTAAAACTCAGGAGAAACGTTTCCTTGAAACTGCTCTGCTGTGCGTTCGTTCAACTAAGAGAGTTGAATCTATGTTGAGATTCAGCGAGTCAGAAACACGTTTCTTCTAGGAGCTGCGTTGGGATATTCCCGAGTGAATGGGACCATAGGCTGTACAGAGAAATATCTGCTCCTAAAACCAAAACGGAGCTATCTAACTGAATGGTTGTCAATGTGTGCATTCAACTGACAGAGTTAAACTCACGTGTGCATTCAGCCGTTTGCAAACCCTTTCTGTGAAGAATCCCAAAACCGGTATTTCCCGCCCAATGCCGGCATACGTACTAAACCGCAGTAAACATCGTCTAAAACTCAGGAGAAACGTTTCATTGAAACTGCTCTACTGTGCGTTCGTTCACCTAAGAGAGTTGAATCTATGTTGAGATTCAGCGAGTCAGAAACACGTTTCTTCTAGGAACTGCGTTGGGATATTCCCGAGTGAATGGGACCATAGGCTGTATAGAGAAATATCTGCTTCTAAAACCAAAACGGAGCTATCTTACTGAATGGTTGTCAATGTTTGTATTCAACTGACAGAGTTAAACTTACCTGTGGTTTCAGCGGTTGGCAAACCCTTTCTGTGCAGAATCGTAAAACCGGTATTTCCAGCCCAATGCCGGCATACGTATTAAACAGCAGGAAACTTCGTCTAAAACTCAGTAGAAACGTTTCCTTGAAATTGCTCTACTGTGCGTTCGTTCACCTAAAAGAGTTGAATCTATGTTGAGATTCAGCGAGTCAGAAACACGTTTCTTCTAGGAGCTGCGTTCGGATATTCCCGAGTGAATGGGACCATAGGCTCTACAGAGAAATATCTGCTCCTAAAACCAAAACGGAGATTTCTAACTGAAAGGTTGTAAATGTGTGCAATCAACTGACTGTTAAACTCACCTGTGGATACAGCGGCTTGCAAACCGTTTCTGTGCAGAATCCCAAAACCGGTATTTCCAGCCCAATGCCGGAATACGTACTAAACCGCAGTAAACTTCGTCTAAAACTCAGGAGAAACGTTTCCTTGAAACTGCTCTGCTGTGCGTTCGTTCACCTAAGAGAGTTGAATCTATGTTGAGATTCAGCGAGTCAGAAACACGTTTCTTCTAGGAGCTGCGTTGGGATATTCCCGAGTGAATGGGACCATAGGCTGTACAGAGAAATATCTGCTCCTAAAACCAAAACGGAGCTGTCTAACTGAATGGTTGTCAATGTGTGCATTCAACTGACAGAGTTAAACTCACGTGTGGATTCAGCGGTTTGCAAACCCTTTCTGTGCAGAATCCCAAAACCGGTATTTCCCGCCCAATGCTGGCATACGGACTAAACCACAGTAAACTTCGTCTAAAACTCAGGAGAAAGGTTTCCTTGAAAGTGCTCTGCTGTGCGTTCGTTCACCTAAGAGAGTTGAATCTATGTTGAGATTCAGCGAGTCAGAAACACTTTTCTTCTAGGAACTGCGTTGGGATATTCCCGAGTGAATGGGACCATAGGCTCTACAGAGAAATATCTGCTCCTAAAACCAAAACGGAGCTATCTAACTGAATGGTTGTCAATGTGTGCATTCAACTGACAGATTTAAACTCACGTGTGGATTCAGCGGTTTGCAAACCCTTTCTGTACAGAATCCCCAAACCGGTATTTCCAGCCCAATGCCGGCATACATACTAAACCGCAGTAAACTTCGTCTAAAACTCAGGAGAAACGTTTCCTTGAAACTGCTCTGCTGTGCGTTCGTTCACCTAAGAGAGTTGAATCTATGTTGAGATTCAGCAAGTCAGAAACACGTTTCTTCTAGGAGCTGCATTGGGATATTCCCGAGTGAATGGGACCATAGGCTGTACAGAGAAATATCTGCTCCTAAAACCAAAACGGAGCTATCTAACTCAATGGCTGTCTATGTGTGCATTCAACTGACAGAGTTAAACTCACGTGTGCATTCAGCCGTTTGCAAACCCTTTCTGTGAAGAATCCCAAAACCGGTATTTCCAGCCCAATGCCGGCATACGTACTAAACCGCAGTAAACATCGTCTAAAACTCAGGAGAAACGTTTCCTTGAAACTGCTCTGCTGTGCGTTCGTTCACCTAAGAGAGTTTAATCTATGTTGAGATTCAGCGAGTCAGAAACACGTTTCTTCTAGGAGCTGCGTTGGGAGATTCCCGAGTGAATGGGACCATAGGCTGTACAGAGAAATATCTGCTCCTAAAACCAAAACGGAGCTATCTAACTCAATGGTTGTGAATGTGTGAATTCCACTGACAGAGTTAAACTCACGTGTGGATTCAGCGGTTTGCAAACCCTTTCTGTGCAGAATCCCAAAACCGGTATTTCCAGCCCAATGCCGGGATACGTACTAAACTGCAGTAAACTTCGTCTAAACTCAGGAGAAACGTTTCCTTGAAACTGCTCTGCTGTGCGTTCGTTCACCTAAGAGAGTTGAATCTATGTTGAGATTCAGCGAGTCAGAAACACGTTTCTTCTAGGAGCTGCGTTGGGATATTCCCGAGTGAATGGGACCATAGGCTGTACAGAGAAATATCTGCTCCTAAAACCAAAACGGAGCTATCTAACTCAATGGTTGTCAATGTGTGCATTCAACTGACAGAGTTAAACTCACGTGTGCATTCAGCCGTTTGGAAATCCTTTCTGTGAAGAATCCCAAAACCGGTATTTCCAGCCCAATGCCGGCATACGTACTAAACCGCAGTAAACATCGTCTAAAACTCAGGAGAAACGTTTCATTGAAACTGCTCTGCTGTGCGTTCGTTCACCTAAGAGAGTTGAATCTATGTTGAGATTCAGCGAGTCAGAAACACGTTTCTTCTAGGAGCTGCGTTGGGATATTCCCGAGTGAATGGGACCATAGGCTGTACAGAGAAATATCTGCTACGAAAACCAAAACGGAGCTATCTAACTGAATGGTTGTCAATGCGTGCATTCAACTGACAGAGTTAAACTTACGTGTGGATTCAGCGGTTTGCAAACCCTTTCTGTGCAGAATCCCAAAACCGGTATTTCCAGCCCAATGCCGGAATACGTACTAAACCGCAGTAAACTTCGTCTAAAACTCAGGAGAAACGTTTCCTTGAAACTGCTCTGCTGTGCGTTCGTTCACCTAAGAGAGTTGAATCTATGTTGAGATTCAGCGAGTCAGAAACACGTTTCTTCTAGGAGCTGCGTTGGAATATTCCCGAGTGAATGGGACCATAGGCTGTACAGAGAAATATCTGCTCCTAAAACCAAAACGGAGCTATCTAACTCAATGGTTGTGAATGTGTGAATTCCACTGACAGAGTTAAACTCACGTGTGGATTCAGCGGTTTGCAAACCCTTTCTGTGCAGAATCCCAAAACCGGTATTTCCAGCCCAATGCCGGGATACGTACTAAACTGCAGTAAACTTCGTCTAAACTCAGGAGAAACGTTTCCTTGAAACTGCTCTGCTGTGCGTTCGTTCACCTAAGAGAGTTGAATCTATGTTGAGATTCAGCGAGTCAGAAACACGTTTCTTCTAGGAGCTGCGTTGGGATATTCCCGAGAGTATGGGACCATAGGCTGTACAGAGAAATATCTGCTCCTAAAACCAAAACGGAGCTATCTAGCTGAATGGTTGTCAATGTGTGCATTGAACTGACAGAGTTAAACTCAAGTGTGCATTCAGCCGTTTTGAAATCCTTTCTGTGAAGAATCCCAAAACCGGTATTTCCAGCTCAATGCCGGCATACGTACTAAACCGCAGTAAACATCGTCTAAAACTCAGGAGAAACGTTTCATTGAAACTGCTCTGCTGTGCGTTCGTTCACCTAAGAGAGTTGAATCTATGTTGAGATTCAGCGAGTCAGAAACACGTTTCTTCTGGAGCTGCGTTCGGATATTCCCGAGTGAATGGGACCATAGGCTCTACAGAGAAATATCTGCTCCTAAAACCAAAACGGAGCTATCTAACTGAAAGGTTGTCAATGTGTGCATTCAACTGACAGAGTTAAACTCACGTGTGATTTCAGCGGTTTGCAAACCCTTTCTGTGCAGAATCCCAAAACCGGTATTTCAAGCCCAATGACGGCGTACGTACTAAACCGCAGTAAACTTCGTCTAAAACTCAGGAGAAACGTTTCCTTGAAACTGCTCTGCTGTGCGTTCGTTCACCTAAGAGAGTTGAATCTATGTTGAGATTCAGAGAGTCAGAAACACGTTTCTTCTAGGAGCTGCGTTGGGATATTCCTGAGTGAATGGGACCATAGGCTGTACAGAGAAATATCTGCTCCTAAAACCAAAACGGAGCTATCTAACTGAATGGTTGTCAATGTGTGCATTCAACTGACAGAGTTAAACTTACGTGTGGATTCAGCGGTTTGCAAACCCTTTCTGTGCAGAATCCCAAAACCGGTATTTCCAGCCCAATGCCGGAATACGTACTAAACCGCAGTAAACTTCGTCTAAAACTCAGGAGAAACGTTTCCTTGAAACTGCTCTGCTGTGCGTGCGTTCACCTAAGAGAGTTGAAAATATGTTGAGATTCAGCGAGTCAGAAACACGTTTCTTCTAGGAGCTGCGTTGGAATATTCCCGAGTGAATGGGACCATAGGCTCTACAGAGAAATATCTGCTCCTAAAACCAAAACGGAGCTATCTAACTCAATGGTTGTGAATGTGTGAATTCCACTGACAGAGTTAAACTCACGTGTGGATTCAGCGGTTTGCAAACCCTTTCTGTGCAGAATCCCAAAACCGGTATTTCCAGCCCAATGCCGGGATACGTACTAAACTGCAGTAAACTTCGTCTAAACTCAGGAGAAACGTTTCCTTGAAACTGCTCTGCTGTGCGTTCGTTCACCTAAGAGAGTTGAATCTATGTTGAGATTCAGCGAGTCAGAAACACGTTTCTTCTAGGAGCTGCGTTGGGATATTCCCGAGTGAATGGGACCATAGGCTGTACAGAGAAATATCTGCTCCTAAAACCAAAACGGAGCTATCTAACTGAATGGCTGTCAATGTGTGCATTGAACTGACAGAGTTAAACTCACGTGTGCATTCAGCCGTTTGGAAATCCTTTCTGTGAAGAATCCCAAAACCGGTATTTCCAGCCCAATGCCGGCATACGTACTAAACCGCAGTAAAAATCGTCTAAAACTCAGGAGAAATGTTTCATTGAAACTGCTCTGCTGTGCGTTCGTTCACCTAAGAGAGTTGAATCTATGTTAAGATTCAGCGAGTCGGAAACACGTTTCTTCTAGGAAATGCGTTGGGATATTCCCGAGTGAATGGGACCATAGGCTGTATAGAGAAATATCTGCTTCTAAAACCAAAACGGAGCTATCTAACTGAATGGTTGTCAATGTCTGCATTCAACTGACAGAGTTAAACTTACCTGTGGTTTCAGCGGTTGGCAAACCCTTTCTGTGCAGAATCGTAAAACCGGTATTTCCAGCCCAATGCCGTCATACGTACTAAACAGCAGGAAACTTCGTCTAAAACTCAGGAGAAACGTTTCTTTGAAACTGCTCTACTGTGCGTTCGTTCACCTAAGAGAGTTGAATCTATGTTGAGATTCAGCTAGTCAGAAACACGTTTCTTCTGGAGCTGCGTTCGGATATTCCCGAGTGAATGGGACCATAGGCTCTACAGAGAAATATCTGCTCCTAAAACCAAAACGGAGCTACCTAACTGAAAGGTTGTCAATGTGTGCATTCAACTGACAGTTAAACTCACCTGTGGATACAGCGGTTTGCAAACCGTTTCTGTGCAGAATCCCAAATCCGGTATTTCCAGCCCAATGACGGCATACGTACTGAACCGCAGTAAACTTCGTCTAAAACTCAGCAGAAACGTTTCCTTGAAACTGCTCTGCTGTGCGTTCGTTCACCTAAGAGAGTTGAATCTATGTTGATATTCAGCGAGTCAGAAACACGTTTCTTCTAGGAGCTGCGTTGGGATATTCCCGAGTGAATTGGACCATAGGCTGTACAGAGAAATATCTGCTACGAAAACCAAAACGGAGCTATCTAACTGAATGGTTGTCAATGCGTGCATTCAACTGACAGAGTTAAACTTACGTGTGGATTCAGCGGTTTGCAAACCCTTTCTGTGCAGAATCCCAAAACCGGTATTTCCAGCCCAATGCCGGAATACGTACTAAACCGCAGTAAACTTCGTCTAAAACTCAGGAGAAACGTTTCCTTGAAACTGCTCTGCTGTGCGTTCGTTCACCTAAGAGAGTTGAATATATGTTGAGATTCAGCGAGTCAGAAACACGTTTCTTCTAGGAGCTGCGTTGGAATATTCCCGAGTGAATGGGACCATAGGCTGTACAGAGAAATATCTGCTCCTAAAACCAAAACGGAGCTATCTAACTGAATGGTTGTCAATGTGTGCATTCAACTGACAGAGTTAAACTCACGGGTGGATTCAGCGGTTTGCAAACACTTTCTGTACAGAATCCCCAAACCGGTATTTCCAGCCCAATGCCGGCATACGTACTAAACCGCAGTAAACTTCGTCTAAAACTCAGGAGAAACGTTTCCTTGAAACTGCTCTGCTGTGCGTTCGTTCACCTAACAGAGTTGAATCTATGTTGAGACTCAGCGAGTCAGAAACACGTTTCTTCTAGGAGCTGCGTTGGGATATTCCCGAGTGAATGGGACCATAGGCTGTACAGAGAAATATCTGCTCCTAAAACCAAAACGGAGCTATCTAACTCAATGGTTGTGAATGTGTGAATTCCACTGACAGAGTTAAACTCACGTGTGGATTCAGCGGTTTGCAAACCCTTTCTATGCAGAATCCCAAAACCGGTATTTCCAGCCCAATGCCGGGATACGTACTAAACTGCAGTAAACTTCGTCTAAACTCAGGAGAAACGTTTCCTTGAAACTGCTCTGCTGTGCGTTCGTTCACCTAAGAGAGTTGAATCCATGTTGAGATTCAGCGAGTCAGAAACACGTTTCTTCTAGGAGCTGCGTTGGGATATTCCCGAGTGAATGGGACCATAGGCTGTACAGAGAAATATCTGCTCCTAAAACCGAAACGGAGCTATCTAACTGAATGGCTGTCAATGTGTGCATTGAACTGACAGAGTTAAACTCACGTGTGCATTCAGCCGTTTGGAAATCCTTTCTGTGAAGAATCCCAAAACCGGTATTTCCAGCCCAATGCCGGCATACGTACTAAACCGCAGTAAACATCGTCTAAAACTCAGGAGAAACGTTTCATTGAAACTGCTCTGCTGTGCGTTCGTTCAACTAAGAGAGTTGAATCTATGTTGAGATTCAGCGAGTCAGAAACACGTTTCTTCTAGGAACTGCGTTGGGATATTCCCGAGTGAATGGGACCATAGGCTGTATAGAGAAATATCTGCTTCTAAAACCAAAACGGAGCTATCTAACTGAATGGTTGTCAATGTCTGCATTCAACTGACAGAGTTAAACTTACCTGTGGTTTCAGCGGTTGGCAAACCCTTTCTGTGCAGAATCGTAAAACCGGTATTTCCAGCCCAATGCCGGCATACGTACTAAACAGCAGGAAACTTCGTCTAAAACTCAGGAGAAACGTTTCCTTGAAACTGCTCTACTGTGCGTTCGTTCACCTAAGAGAGTTGAATCTATGTTGAGATTCAGCGAGTCAGAAACACGTTTCTTCTGGAGCTGCGTTCGGATATTCCCGAGTGAATGGGACCATAGGCTGTACAGAGAAATATCTGCTCCTAAAACCAAAACGGAGCTATCTAACTGAAAGGTTGTCAATGTGTGCATTCAACTGACAGTTAAACTCACCTGTGGATACAGCGGTTTGCAAACCGTTTCTGTGAAGAATCCCAAATCCGGTATTTCCAGCCCAATGACGGCATACGTACTGAACTGCAGTAAACTTCGTCTAAAACTCAGGAGAAACGTTTCCTTGAAACTGCTCTGCTGTGCGTTCGTTCACCTAAGAGAGTTGAATCTATGTTGAGATTCAGCGAGTCAGAAACACGTTTCTTCTAGGAGCTGCGTTGGGATATTCCCGAGTGAATGGGACCATAGGCTGTACAGAGAAAAATCTGCTACGAAAACCAAAACGGAGCTATCTAGCTGAATGGTTGTCAATGCGTGCATTCAACTGACAGAGTTAAACTTACGTGTGGATTCAGCGGTTTGCAAACCCTTTCTGTGCAGAATCCCAAAACCGGTATTTCCAGCCCAATGCCGGAATACGTACTAAACCGCAGTAAACTTCGTCTAAAACTCAGGAGAAACGTTTCCTTGAAACTGCTCTGCTGTGCGTGCGTTCACCTAAGAGAGTTGAATCTATGTTGAGATTCAGCGAGTCAGAAACACGTTTCTTCTAGGAGCTGCGTTGGAATATTCCCGAGTGAATGGGACCATAGGCTGTACAGAGAAATATCTGCTCCTAAAACCAAAACGGAGCTATCTAACTCAATGGTTGTGAATGTGTGAATTCCACTGACAGAGTTAAACTCACGTGTGGATTCAGCGGTTTGCAAACCCTTTCTGTGCAGAATCCCAAAACCGGTATTTCCAGCCCAATGCCGGGATACGTACTATACTGGAGAAAACTTCGTCTAAACTCAGGAGAAACGTTTCCTTGAAACTGCTCTGCTGTGCGTTCGTTCACCTAAGAGAGTTGAATCTATGTTGAGATTCAGCGAGTCAGAAACACGTTTCTTCTAGGAGCTGCGTTGGGATATTCCCGAGTGAATGGGACCATAGGCTGTACAGAGAAATATCTGCTCCTAAAACCAAAACGGAGCTATCTAACTGAATGGCTGTCAATGTGTGTATTGAACTGACAGAGTTAAACTCACGTGTGCATTCAGCCGTTTGGAAATCCTTTCTGTGAAGAATCCCAAAACCGGTATTTCCAGCCCAATGCCGGCATACGTACTAAACCGCAGTAAACATCGTCTAAAACTCAGGAGAAACGTTTCATTGAAACTGCTCTGCTGTGCGTTCGTTCATCTAAGAGAGTTGAATCTATGTTGAGATTCAGCGAGTCGGAAACACGTTTCTTCTAGGAAATGCGTTGGGATATTCCCGAGTGAATGGGACCATAGGCTGTATAGAGAAATATCTGCTTCTAAAACCAAAACGGAGCTATCTAACTGAATGGTTGTCAATGTCTGCATTCAACTGACAGAGTTAAACTTACCTGTGGTTTCAGCGGTTGGCAAACCCTTTCTGTGCAGAATCGTAAAACCGGTATTTCCAGCCCAATGCCGGCATACGTACTAAACAGCAGGAAACTTCGTCTAAAACTCAGGAGAAACGTTTCTTTGAAACTGCTCTACTGTGCGTTCGTTCACCTAAGAGAGTTGAATCTATGTTGAGATTCAGCGAGTCAGAAACACGTTTCTTCTGGAGCTGCGTTCGGATATTCCCGAGTGAATGGGACCATAGGCTCTACAGAGAAATATCTGCTCCTAAAACCAAAACGGAGCTACCTAACTGAAAGGTTGTCAATGTGTGCATTCAACTGACAGTTAAACTCACCTGTGGATACAGCGGTTTGCAAACCGTTTCTGTGCAGAATCCCAAATCCGGTATTTCCAGCCCAATGACGGCATACGTACTGAACCGCAGTAAACTTCGTCTAAAACTCAGGAGAAACGTTTCCTTGAAACTGCTCTGCTGTGCGTTCGTTCACCTAAGAGAGTTGAATCTATGTTGATATTCAGCGAGTCAGAAACACGTTTCTTCTAGGAGCTGCGTTGGGATATTCCCGAGTGAATGGGACCATAGGCTGTACAGAGAAATATCTGCTACGAAAACCAAAACGGAGCTATCTAACTGAATGGTTGTCAATGCGTGCATTCAACTGACAGAGTTAAACTTACGTGTGGATTCAGCGGTTTGCAAACCCTTTCTGTGCAGAATCCCAAAACCGGTATTTCCAGCCCAATGCCGGAATACGTACTAAACCGCAGTAAACTTCGTCTAAAACTCAGGAGAAACGTTTCCTTGAAACTGCTCTGCTGTGCGTTCGTTCACCTAAGAGAGTTGAATATATGTTGAGATTCAGCGAGTCAGAAACACGTTTCTTCTAGGAGCTGCGTTGGAATATTCCCGAGTGAATGGGACCATAGGCTGTACAGAGAAATATCTGCTCCTAAAACCAAAACGGAGCTATCTAACTGAATGGTTGTCAATGTGTGCATTCAACTGACAGAGTTAAACTCACGGGTGGATTCAGCGGTTTGCAAACCCTTTCTGTACAGAATCCCCAAACCGGTATTTCCAGCCCAATGCCGGCATACGTACTAAACCGCAGTAAACTTCGTCTAAAACTCAGGAGAAACGTTTCCTTGAAACTGCTCTGCTGTGCGTTCGTTCACCTAACAGAGTTGAATCTATGTTGAGACTCAGCGAGTCAGAAACACGTTTCTTCTAGGAGCTGCGTTGGGATATTCCCGAGTGAATGGGACCATAGGCTGTACAGAGAAATATCTGCTCCTAAAACCAAAACGGAGCTATCTAACTCAATGGTTGTGAATGTGTGAATTCCACTGACAGAGTTAAACTCACGTGTGGATTCAGCGGTTTGCAAACCCTTTCTATGCAGAATCCCAAAACCGGTATTTCCAGCCCAATGCCGGGATACGTACTAAACTGCAGTAAACTTCGTCTAAACTCAGGAGAAACGTTTCCTTGAAACTGCTCTGCTGTGCGTTCGTTCACCTAAGAGAGTTGAATCCATGTTGAGATTCAGCGAGTCAGAAACACGTTTCTTCTAGGAGCTGCGTTGGGATATTCCCGAGTGAATGGGACCATAGGCTGTACAGAGAAATATCTGCTCCTAAAACCGAAACGGAGCTATCTAACTGAATGGCTGTCAATGTGTGCATTGAACTGACAGAGTTAAACTCACGTGTGCATTCAGCCGTTTGGAAATCCTTTCTGTGAAGAATCCCAAAACCGGTATTTCCAGCCCAATGCCGGCATACGTACTAAACCGCAGTAAACATCGTCTAAAACTCAGGAGAAACGTTTCATTGAAACTGCTCTGCTGTGCGTTCGTTCAACTAAGAGAGTTGAATCTATGTTGAGATTCAGCGAGTCAGAAACACGTTTCTTCTAGGAACTGCGTTGGGATATTCCCGAGTGAATGGGACCATAGGCTGTATAGAGAAATATCTGCTTCTAAAACCAAAACGGAGCTATCTAACTGAATGGTTGTCAATGTCTGCATTCAACTGACAGAGTTAAACTTACCTGTGGTTTCAGCGGTTGGCAAACCCTTTCTGTGCAGAATCGTAAAACCGGTATTTCCAGCCCAATGCCGGCATACGTACTAAACAGCAGGAAACTTCGTCTAAAACTCAGGAGAAACGTTTCCTTGAAACTGCTCTACTGTGCGTTCGTTCACCTAAGAGAGTTGAATCTATGTTGAGATTCAGCGAGTCAGAAACACGTTTCTTCTGGAGCTGCGTTCGGATATTCCCGAGTGAATGGGACCATAGGCTCTACAGAGAAATATCTGCTCCTAAAACCAAAACGGAGCTACCTAACTGAAAGGTTGTCAATGTGTGCATTCAACTGACAGTTAAACTCACCTGTGGATACAGCGGTTTGCAAACCGTTTCTGTGCAGAATCCCAAATCCGGTATTTCCAGCCCAATGACGGCATACGTACTGAACCGCAGTAAACTTCGTCTAAAACTCAGGAGAAACGTTTCCTTGAAACTGCTCTGCTGTGCGTTCGTTCACCTAAGAGAGTTGAATCTATGTTGATATTCAGCGAGTCAGAAACACGTTTCTTCTAGGAGCTGCGTTGGGATATTCCCGAGTGAATTGGACCATAGGCTGTACAGAGAAATATCTGCTACGAAAACCAAAACGGAGCTATCTAACTGAATGGTTGTCAATGCGTGCATTCAACTGACAGAGTTAAACTTACGTGTGGATTCAGCGGTTTGCAAACCCTTTCTGTGCAGAATCCCAAAACCGGTATTTCCAGCCCAATGCCGGAATACGTACTAAACCGCAGTAAACTTCGTCTAAAACTCAGGAGAAACGTTTCCTTGAAACTGCTCTGCTGTGCGTTCGTTCACCTAAGAGAGTTGAATATATGTTGAGATTCAGCGAGTCAGAAACACGTTTCTTCTAGGAGCTGCGTTGGAATATTCCCGAGTGAATGGGACCATAGGCTGTACAGAGAAATATCTGCTCCTAAAACCAAAACGGAGCTATCTAACTGAATGGTTGTCAATGTGTGCATTCAACTGACAGAGTTAAACTCACGGGTGGATTCAGCGGTTTGCAAACACTTTCTGTACAGAATCCCCAAACCGGTATTTCCAGCCCAATGCCGGCATACGTACTAAACCGCAGTAAACTTCGTCTAAAACTCAGGAGAAACGTTTCCTTGAAACTGCTCTGCTGTGCGTTCGTTCACCTAACAGAGTTGAATCTATGTTGAGACTCAGCGAGTCAGAAACACGTTTCTTCTAGGAGCTGCGTTGGGATATTCCCGAGTGAATGGGACCATAGGCTGTACAGAGAAATATCTGCTCCTAAAACCAAAACGGAGCTATCTAACTCAATGGTTGTGAATGTGTGAATTCCACTGACAGAGTTAAACTCACGTGTGGATTCAGCGGTTTGCAAACCCTTTCTATGCAGAATCCCAAAACCGGTATTTCCAGCCCAATGCCGGGATACGTACTAAACTGCAGTAAACTTCGTCTAAACTCAGGAGAAACGTTTCCTTGAAACTGCTCTGCTGTGCGTTCGTTCACCTAAGAGAGTTGAATCCATGTTGAGATTCAGCGAGTCAGAAACACGTTTCTTCTAGGAGCTGCGTTGGGATATTCCCGAGTGAATGGGACCATAGGCTGTACAGAGAAATATCTGCTCCTAAAACCGAAACGGAGCTATCTAACTGAATGGCTGTCAATGTGTGCATTGAACTGACAGAGTTAAACTCACGTGTGCATTCAGCCGTTTGGAAATCCTTTCTGTGAAGAATACCAAAACCGGTATTTCCAGCCCAATGCCGGCATACGTACTAAACCGCAGTAAACATCGTCTAAAACTCAGGAGAAACGTTTCATTGAAACTGCTCTGCTGTGCGTTCGTTCAACTAAGAGAGTTGAATCTATGTTGAGATTCAGCGAGTCAGAAACACGTTTCTTCTAGGAACTGCGTTGGGATATTCCCGAGTGAATGGGACCATAGGCTGTATAGAGAAATATCTGCTTCTAAAACCAAAACGGAGCTATCTAACTGAATGGTTGTCAATGTCTGCATTCAACTGACAGAGTTAAACTTACCTGTGGTTTCAGCGGTTGGCAAACCCTTTCTGTGCAGAATCGTAAAACCGGTATTTCCAGCCCAATGCCGGCATACGTACTAAACAGCAGGAAACTTCGTCTAAAACTCAGGAGAAACGTTTCCTTGAAACTGCTCTACTGTGCGTTCGTTCACCTAAGAGAGTTGAATCTATGTTGAGATTCAGCGAGTCAGAAACACGTTTCTTCTGGAGCTGCGTTCGGATATTCCCGAGTGAATGGGACCATAGGCTCTACAGAGAAATATCTGCTCCTAAAACCAAAACGGAGCTATCTAACTGAAAGGTTGTCAATGTGTGCATTCAACTGACAGTTAAACTCACCTGTGGATACAGCGGTTTGCAAACCGTTTCTGTGAAGAATCCCAAATCCGGTATTTCCAGCCCAATGACGGCATACGTACTGAACTGCAGTAAACTTCGTCTAAAACTCAGGAGAAACGTTTCCTTGAAACTGCTCTGCTGTGCGTTCGTTCACCTAAGAGAGTTGAATCTATGTTGAGATTCAGCGAGTCAGAAACACGTTTCTTCTAGGAGCTGCGTTGGGATATTCCCGAGTGAATGGGACCATAGGCTGTACAGAGAAAAATCTGCTACGAAAACCAAAACGGAGCTATCTAGCTGAATGGTTGTCAATGCGTGCATTCAACTGACAGAGTTAAACTTACGTGTGGATTCAGCGGTTTGCAAACCCTTTCTGTGCAGAATCCCAAAACCGGTATTTCCAGCCCAATGCTGGAATACGTACTAAACCGCAGTAAACTTCGTCTAAAACTCAGGAGAAACGTTTCCTTGAAACTGCTCTGCTGTGCGTGCGTTCACCTAAGAGAGTTGAATCTATGTTGAGATTCAGCGAGTCAGAAACACGTTTCTTCTAGGAGCTGCGTTGGAATATTCCCGAGTGAATGGGACCATAGGCTGTACAGAGAAATATCTGCTCCTAAAACCAAAACGGAGCTATCTAACTCAATGGTTGTGAATGTGTGAATTCCACTGACAGAGTTAAACTCACGTGTGGATTCAGCGGTTTGCAAACCCTTTCTGTGCAGAATCCCAAAACCGGTATTTCCAGCCCAATGCCGGGATACGTACTATACTGGAGAAAACTTCGTCTAAACTCAGGAGAAACGTTTCCTTGAAACTGCTCTGCTGTGCGTTCGTTCACCTAAGAGAGTTGAATCTATGTTGAGATTCAGCGAGTCAGAAACACGTTTCTTCTAGGAGCTGCGTTGGGATATTCCCGAGTGAATGGGACCATAGGCTGTACAGAGAAATATCTGCTCCTAAAACCAAAACGGAGCTATCTAACTGAATGGCTGTCAATGTGTGTATTGAACTGACAGAGTTAAACTCACGTGTGCATTCAGCCGTTTGGAAATCCTTTCTGTGAAGAATCCCAAAACCGGTATTTCCAGCCCAATGCCGGCATACGTACTAAACCGCAGTAAACATCGTCTAAAACTCAGGAGAAACGTTTCATTGAAACTGCTCTGCTGTGCGTTCGTTCATCTAAGAGAGTTGAATCTATGTTGAGATTCAGCGAGTCGGAAACACGTTTCTTCTAGGAAATGCGTTGGGATATTCCCGAGTGAATGGGACCATAGGCTGTATAGAGAAATATCTGCTTCTAAAACCAAAACGGAGCTATCTAACTGAATGGTTGTCAATGTCTGCATTCAACTGACAGAGTTAAACTTACCTGTGGTTTCAGCGGTTGGCAAACCCTTTCTGTGCAGAATCGTAAAACCGGTATTTCCAGCCCAATGCCGGCATACGTACTAAACAGCAGGAAACTTCGTCTAAAACTCAGGAGAAACGTTTCTTTGAAACTGCTCTACTGTGCGTTCGTTCACCTAAGAGAGTTGAATCTATGTTGAGATTCAGCGAGTCAGAAACACGTTTCTTCTGGAGCTGCGTTCGGATATTCCCGAGTGAATGGGACCATAGGCTCTACAGAGAAATATCTGCTCCTAAAACCAAAACGGAGCTACCTAACTGAAAGGTTGTCAATGTGTGCATTCAACTGACAGTTAAACTCACCTGTGGATACAGCGGTTTGCAAACCGTTTCTGTGCAGAATCCCAAATCCGGTATTTCCAGCCCAATGACGGCATACGTACTGAACCGCAGTAAACTTCGTCTAAAACTCAGGAGAAACGTTTCCTTGAAACTGCTCTGCTGTGCGTTCGTTCACCTAAGAGAGTTGAATCTATGTTGATATTCAGCGAGTCAGAAACACGTTTCTTCTAGGAGCTGCGTTGGGATATTCCCGAGTGAATGGGACCATAGGCTGTACAGAGAAATATCTGCTACGAAAACCAAAACGGAGCTATCTAACTGAATGGTTGTCAATGCGTGCATTCAACTGACAGAGTTAAACTTACGTGTGGATTCAGCGGTTTGCAAACCCTTTCTGTGCAGAATCCCAAAACCGGTATTTCCAGCCCAATGCCGGAATACGTACTAAACCGCAGTAAACTTCGTCTAAAACTCAGGAGAAACGTTTCCTTGAAACTGCTCTGCTGTGCGTTCGTTCACCTAAGAGAGTTGAATATATGTTGAGATTCAGCGAGTCAGAAACACGTTTCTTCTAGGAGCTGCGTTGGAATATTCCCGAGTGAATGGGACCATAGGCTGTACAGAGAAATATCTGCTCCTAAAACCAAAACGGAGCTATCTAACTCAATGGTTGTGAATGTGTGAATTCCACTGACAGAGTTAAACTCACGTGTGGATTCAGCGGTTTGCAAACCCTTTCTATGCAGAATCCCAAAACCGGTATTTCCAGCCCAATGCCGGGATACGTACTAAACTGCAGTAAACTTCGTCTAAACTCAGGAGAAACGTTTCCTTGAAACTGCTCTGCTGTGCGTTCGTTCACCTAAGAGAGTTGAATCCATGTTGAGATTCAGCGAGTCAGAAACACGTTTCTTCTAGGAGCTGCGTTGGGATATTCCCGAGTGAATGGGACCATAGGCTGTACAGAGAAATATCTGCTCCTAAAACCGAAACGGAGCTATCTAACTGAATGGCTGTCAATGTGTGCATTGAACTGACAGAGTTAAACTCACGTGTGCATTCAGCCGTTTGGAAATCCTTTCTGTGAAGAATCCCAAAACCGGTATTTCCAGCCCAATGCCGGCATACGTACTAAACCGCAGTAAACATCGTCTAAAACTCAGGAGAAACGTTTCATTGAAACTGCTCTGCTGTGCGTTCGTTCAACTAAGAGAGTTGAATCTATGTTGAGATTCAGCGAGTCAGAAACACGTTTCTTCTAGGAACTGCGTTGGGATATTCCCGAGTGAATGGGACCATAGGCTGTATAGAGAAATATCTGCTTCTAAAACCAAAACGGAGCTATCTAACTGAATGGTTGTCAATGTCTGCATTCAACTGACAGAGTTAAACTTACCTGTGGTTTCAGCGGTTGGCAAACCCTTTCTGTGCAGAATCGTAAAACCGGTATTTCCAGCCCAATGCCGGCATACGTACTAAACAGCAGGAAACTTCGTCTAAAACTCAGGAGAAACGTTTCCTTGAAACTGCTCTACTGTGCGTTCGTTCACCTAAGAGAGTTGAATCTATGTTGAGATTCAGCGAGTCAGAAACACGTTTCTTCTGGAGCTGCGTTCGGATATTCCCGAGTGAATGGGACCATAGGCTCTACAGAGAAATATCTGCTCCTAAAACCAAAACGGAGCTATCTAACTGAAAGGTTGTCAATGTGTGCATTCAACTGACAGTTAAACTCACCTGTGGATACAGCGGTTTGCAAACCGTTTCTGTGAAGAATCCCAAATCCGGTATTTCCAGCCCAATGACGGCATACGTACTGAACTGCAGTAAACTTCGTCTAAAACTCAGGAGAAACGTTTCCTTGAAACTGCTCTGCTGTGCGTTCGTTCACCTAAGAGAGTTGAATCTATGTTGAGATTCAGCGAGTCAGAAACACGTTTCTTCTAGGAGCTGCGTTGGGATATTCCCGAGTGAATGGGACCATAGGCTGTACAGAGAAAAATCTGCTACGAAAACCAAAACGGAGCTATCTAGCTGAATGGTTGTCAATGCGTGCATTCAACTGACAGAGTTAAACTTCCGTGTGGATTCAGCGGTTTGCAAACCCTTTCTGTGCCGAATCCCAAAACCGGTATTTCCAGCCCAATGCCGGAATACGTACTAAACCGCAGTAAACTTCGTCTAAAACTCAGGAGAAACGTTTCCTTGAAACTGCTCTGCTGTGCGTGCGTTCACCTAAGAGAGTTGAATCTATGTTGAGATTCAGCGAGTCAGAAACACGTTTCTTCTAGGAGCTGCGTTGGAATATTCCCGAGTGAATGGGACCATAGGCTGTACAGAGAAATATCTGCTCCTAAAACCAAAACGGAGCTATCTAACTCAATGGTTGTGAATGTGTGAATTCCACTGACAGAGTTAAACTCACGTGTGGATTCAGCGGTTTGCAAACCCTTTCTGTGCAGAATCCCAAAACCGGTATTTCCAGCCCAATGCCGGGATACGTACTATACTGGAGTAAACTTCGTCTAAACTCAGGAGAAACGTTTCCTTGAAACTGCTCTGCTGTGCGTTCGTTCACCTAAGAGAGTTGAATCTATGTTGAGATTCAGCGAGTCAGAAACACGTTTCTTCTAGGAGCTGCGTTGGGATATTCCCGAGTGAATGGGACCATAGGCTGTACAGAGAAATATCTGCTCCTAAAACCAAAACGGAGCTATCTAACTGAATGGCTGTCAATGTGTGCATTGAACTGACAGAGTTAAACTCACGTGTGCATTCAGCCGTTTGGAAATCCTTTCTGTGAAGAATACCAAAACCGGTATTTCCAGCCCAATGCCGGCATACGTACTAAACCGCAGTAAACATCGTCTAAAACTCAGGAGAAACGTTTCATTGAAACTGCTCTGCTGTGCGTTCGTTCATCTAAGAGAGTTGAATCTATGTTGAGATTCAGCGAGTCGGAAACACGTTTCTTCTAGGAAATGCGTTGGGATATTCCCGAGTGAATGGGACCATAGGCTGTATAGAGAAATATCTGCTTCTAAAACCAAAACGGAGCTATCTAACTGAATGGTTGTCAATGTCTGCATTCAACTGACAGAGTTAAACTTACCTGTGGTTTCAGCGGTTGGCAAACCCTTTCTGTGCAGAATCGTAAAACCGGTATTTCCAGCCCAATGCCGGCATACGTACTAAACAGCAGGAAACTTCGTCTAAAACTCAGGAGAAACGTTTCTTTGAAACTGCTCTACTGTGCGTTCGTTCACCTAAGAGAGTTGAATCTATGTTGAGATTCAGCGAGTCAGAAACACGTTTCTTCTGGAGCTGCGTTCGGATATTCCCGAGTGAATGGGACCATAGGCTCTACAGAGAAATATCTGCTCCTAAAACCAAAACGGAGCTATCTAACTGAAAGGTTGTCAATGTGTGCATTCAACTGACAGTTAAACTCACCTGTGGATACAGCGGTTTGCACACCGTTTCTGTGCAGAATCCCAAATCCGGTATTTCCAGCCCAATGACGGCATACGTACTGAACCGCAGTAAACTTCGTCTAAAACTCAGGAGAAACGTTTCCTTGAAACTGCTCTGCTGTGCGTTCGTTCACCTAAGAGAGTTGAATCTATGTTGATATTCAGCGAGTCAGAAACACGTTTCTTCTCGGAGCTGCGTTGGGATATTCCCGAGTGAATGGGACCATAGGCTGTACAGAGAAATATCTGCTACGAAAACCAAAACGGAGCTATCTAACTGAATGGTTGTCAATGCGTGCATTCAACTGACAGTGATAAACTTACGTGTGGATTCAGCGGTTTGCAAACCCTTTCTGTGCAGAATCCCAAATGCGGTATTTCCAGCCCAATGCCAGCATACGTACTAAACCGCAGTAAACTTCGTCTAAAACTCAGGAGAAACGTTTCCTTCAAACTGCTCTGCTGTGCCTTCGTTCACCTAACTGAGTTGAATCTATGTTGAGACTCAGCGAGTCAGAAACACGTTTCTTCTAGGAGCTGCGTTGGGATATTCCCGAGTGAATGGGACCATAGGCTGTACAGAGAAATATCTGCTCCTAAAACCAAAACGGAGCTATCTAACTCAATGGTTGTGAATGTGTGCATTCCACTGACAGAGTTAAACTCACGTGTGGATTCAGCGGTTTGCAAACCCTTTCTGTGCAGAATCCCAAAACCGGTATTTCCAGCCCAATGCCGGGATACGTACTAAACTGCAGTAAACTTCGTCTAAACTCAGGAGAAACGTTTTCTTGAAACTGCTCTGCTGTGCGTTCGTTCACCTAAGAGAGTTGAATCTATGTTGAGATTCAGCGAGTCAGAAACACGTTTCTTCTAGGAGCTGCGTTGGGATATTCCCGAGTGAATGGGACCATAGGCTGTACAGAGAAATATCTGCTCCTAAAACAAAAACGGAGCTATCTAACTGAATGGTTGTCAATGTGTGCATTGAACTGACAGAGTTAAACTCACGTGTGCATTCAGCCGTTTGGAAACCCTTTCTGTGAAGAATCCCAAAACCGGTATTTCCAGCCCAATGCCGGCATACGTACTAAACCGCAGTAAACATCGTCTAAAACTCAGGAGAAACGTTTCATTGAAACTGCTCTGCTGTGAGTTCGTTCACCTAAGAGAGTTGAATCTATGTTGAGATTCAGCGAGTCAGAAACAAGTTTCTTCTAGGAGCTGCGTTGGGATATTCCCGAGTGAATGGGACCATAGTCTGTATAGAGAAATATCTGCTTCTAAAACCAAAACGTAGCTATGTAACTGAATGTTTGTCAATATGTGCATTCAACTGACAGAATTGAACTTACCTGTGGTTTCAGCGGTTGGCAAACCCTTTCTGTGCAGAATCGTAAAACCGGTATTTCCAGCCCAATGCCGGCATACGTACTAAACAGCAGGAAACTTCGTCTAAAACTCAGGAGAAACGTTTCCTTGAAACTGCTCTACTGTGCGTTCGTTCACCTAAGAGAGTTGAATCTATGTTGAGATTCAGCGAGTCAGAAACACGTTTCTTCTGGAGCTGCGTTCGGATATTCCCGAGTGAATGGGACCATAGGCTCTACAGAGAAATATCTGCTCCTAAAACCAAAACGGAGCTATCTAACTGAAAGGTTGTCAATGTGTGCATTCAACTGACAGTTAAACTCACCTGTGGATACAGCGGTTTGCAAACCGTTTCTGTGAAGAATCCCAAATCCGGTATTTCCAGCCCAATGACGGCATACGTACTGAACTGCAGTAAACTTCGTCTAAAACTCAGGAGAAACGTTTCCTTGAAACTGCTCTGCTGTGCGTTCGTTCACCTAAGAGAGTTGAATCTATGTTGAGATTCAGCGAGTCAGAAACACGTTTCTTCTAGGAGCTGCGTTGGGATATTCCCGAGTGAATGGGACCATAGGCTGTACAGAGAAAAATCTGCTACGAAAACCAAAACGGAGCTTTCTAGCTGAATGGTTGTCAATGCGTGCATTCAACTGACAGAGTTAAACTTACGTGTGGATTCAGCGGTTTGCAAACCCTTTCTGTGCAGAATCCCAAAACCGGTATTTCCAGCCCAATGCCGGAATACGTACTAAACCGCAGTAAACTTCGTCTAAAACTCAGGAGAAACGTTTCCTTGAAACTGCTCTGCTGTGCGTGCGTTCACCTAAGAGAGTTGAATCTATGTTGAGATTCAGCGAGTCAGAAACACGTTTCTTCTAGGAGCTGCGTTGGAATATTCCCGAGTGAATGGGACCATAGGCTGTACAGAGAAATATCTGCTCCTAAAACCAAAACGGAGCTATCTAACTCAATGGTTGTGAATGTGTGAATTCCACTGACAGAGTTAAACTCACGTGTGGATTCAGCGGTTTGCAAACCCTTTCTGTGCAGAATCCCAAAACCGGTATTTCCAGCCCAATGCCGGGATACGTACTATACTGGAGTAAACTTCGTCTAAACTCAGGAGAAACGTTTCCTTGAAACTGCTCTGCTGTGCGTTCGTTCACCTAAGAGAGTTGAATCTATGTTGAGATTCAGCGAGTCAGAAACACGTTTCTTCTAGGAGCTGCGTTGGGATATTCCCGAGTGAATGGGACCATAGGCTGTACAGAGAAATATCTGCTCCTAAAACCAAAACGGAGCTATCTAACTGAATGGCTGTCAATGTGTGCATTGAACTGACAGAGTTAAACTCACGTGTGCATTCAGCCGTTTGGAAATCCTTTCTGTGAAGAATCCCAAAACCGGTATTTCCAGCCCAATGCCGGCATACGTACTAAACCGCAGTAAACATCGTCTAAAACTCAGGAGAAACGTTTCCTTGAAACTGCTCTACTGTGCATTCGTTCACCTAAGGGAGTTGAATCTATGTAGAGATTCAGCGAGTCAGAAACACGTTTCTTCTAGGAGCTGCGTTCGGATATTCCCGAGTGAATGGGACCATAGGCTCTACAGAGAAATATCTGCTCCTAAAACCAAAACGGAGCTATCTAACTGAAAGGTTGTCAATGTGTGCATTCAACTGACAGTTAAACTCACCTGTGGATACAGCGGTTTGCAAACCGTTTCCGTGCAGAATCCCAAAACCGGTATTTCCAGCCCAATGACGGCATACGTACTAAACCGCAGTAAACTTCGTCTATAACTCAGGAGAAACGTTTCCTTGAAACTGCTCTGCTGTGCGTTCGTTCACCTAAGAGAAGTGAATCTATGTTGAGATTCAGCGAGTCAGAAACACGTTTCTTCTAGGAGCTGCGTTGGGATATTCCCGAGTGAATGGGACCATAGGCTGTGTAGACAAATATCTGCTTCTAAAACCAAAACGGAGCTATCTAACTGAATGGTGGTCAATGTGTGCATTCAACTGACAGAGTTAAACTTACCTGTGGTTTCAGCGGTTGGCAAACCCTTTCTGTGCAGAATCGTAAAACCGGTATTTCCAGCCCAATGCCGGCATACGTACTAAACAGCAGAAAACTTCGTCTAAAACTCAGGAGAAACGTTTCCTTGAAACTGCTCTGCTGTGCGTTCGTTCACCTAAGACAGTTGAATCTATGTTGAGGTTCAGCGAGTCAGAAACACGTTTCTTCTAGGAACTGCGTTGGGATATTCCCGAGTGAATGGGATCATAGGCTGTACAGAGAAATATCTGATCCTAAAACCAAAACGGAGCTGTCTAACTGAATGGTGGTCAATGTGTGCATTCAACTGACAGAGTTAAACTCATGTGTGGATTCAGCGGTTTCCAAACCCTTTCTGTGCAGAATCCCAAAGCCGGTATTTCCAGCCCAATGCCGGCATATGTACTAAACCGCAGTAAACATCGTCTAAAACTCAGGAGAAACGTGTCCTTGAAACTGCTCTGCTGTGCGTTCGTTTACCTAAGAGAGATGAATCTATGTTGATATTCAGCGAGTCAGAAACACGTTTCTTCTAGGA
This sequence comes from Aotus nancymaae, assembly GCF_030222135.1. Classification (NCBI taxonomy): domain Eukaryota; kingdom Metazoa; phylum Chordata; class Mammalia; order Primates; family Aotidae; genus Aotus; species Aotus nancymaae. The sequence goes on along the minus strand of NW_026988501.1, from coordinate 976,747 downwards.
GCTGCGTTTGGATATTCCCGAGTGAATGGGATCATAGGCTGTACAGAGAAATATCTTCTCCTAAAACCAAAATGGAGCTGTCTAACTGAATGGTGGTCAATGCGTGCATTCAACTGACAGAGTTAAACTCACGTGTGGATTCAGCGGTTTGAAAACCCTTTCTGTGCAGAATCCCAAAGCCGGTATTTCCAGCCCAATGCCGGCATACGTACTAAACCGCAGTAAACTTCGTCTAAAACTCAGGAGAAACGTTTCCTTGAAACTGCTCTGCTGTGCGTTCGTTCACCTAAGAGAGTTGAATCTATGTTGAGATTCAGCGAGTCAGAAACACGTTTCTTCTAGGAGCTGCGTTGGGATATTCCCGAGTGAATGGTGCCATAGGCTGTACAGAGAAATATCTGCTCCTAAAACGAAAACGGAGCTATCTAACTCAATGGTTGTCAATGTGTGCATTCAAGTGACAGAGTTAAACTCACGTGTGGATTCAATGGTTTGCAAACCCTTTCTGTACAGAATCCCCAAACCGGTATTTCCAGCCCAATGCCGGCATACGTACTAAACCGCAGTAAACTTCGTCTAAAACTCAGGAGAAACGTTTCCTTGAAACTGGCCTGCTGTGCGTTCGTTCACCTAAGAGAGTTGAATCTATGTTGAGATTCAGCGAGTCAGAAACCCGTTTCTTCTAGGAGCTGTGTTGGGATATTCCCGAGTGAATGGGACCATAGGCTGTACAGAGAAATATCTGCTCCTAAAACCAAAACGGAGTTATCTAACTCAATGGTTGTCAATGTGTGCATTCAACTGACAGAGTTAAACTCACGTGTGGATTCAATGGTTTGCAAACCCTTTCTGTACAGAATCCCCAAACCGGTATTTCTAGCCCAATGCCGGCATACGTCCTAAACCTCAGTAAACTTCGTCTAAAACTCAGGAGAAACGTTTCCTTGAAACTGGCCTGCTGTGCGTTCGTTCACCTAAAAGAGTTGAATCTATGTTGAGATTCAGCGAGTCAGAAACACGTTTCTTCTAGGAGCTGCGTTGGGACATTCCCGAGTGAATGGGACCATAGACTGCACAGAGAAATATCTGCTCCCAAAACCAAAACGGAGCTATCTAACTGAATGATTGTCAATGTGTGCATTCAACTGACAGAGTTAAACTCACGTGTGCATTCAGCCGTTTGCAAACCCTTTCTGTGAAGAATCCCAAAACCGGTATTTCCAGCGCAATGCCGGCATACGTACTAAACCGCAGTAAACATCGTCTAAAACTCAGGAGAAACGTTTCCTTGAAACTGCTCCGCTGTGCGTTCGTTCACCTAAGAGAGTTGAATCTATGTTGAGATTCAGCGAGTCAGAAACACGTTTCTTTTAGGAGCTGCGTTGGGATATTCCCGAGTGAATGGTACCATAGGCTGTATAGAGAAATATCTGCTTCTAAAACCAAAACGGAGCTATCTAACTGAATGGTTGTAAAAGTGTGCATTCAACTGAAAGAGTTAAACTTACGTGTGGTTTCAGCGGTTGGCAAACCCTTTCTGTGCAGAATCCCAAAACCGGTATTTCCAGCCCAATGACGGCCTACGTACTAAACCGCAGTAAACTTCGTCTAAAACTCAGGAGAAACGTTTCCTTGAAACTGCTCTGCTGTGCGTTCGTTAACCTAAGAGAGTTGAATCTATGTGGAGTTTCAGCGAGTCAGAAACACGTTTCTTCTAGGAGCTGCGTTGGGATATTCCCGAGTGAATGGGACCATAGGCTGTATAGAGAAATATCTGCTTCTAAAACCAAAACGCACCTATCTAACTGAATGGCTGTCCATCTGTGCATTCAACTGACAGAGTTAAACTTACCTGTGGTTTCAGCGATTGGCAAACATTTTCTGTGCAGAATCGCAAAACCGGTATTTCCAGCCCAATGCCGGGATATGTAGTAAACAGCAGGAAACGTCGTCTAAAACTCAGGAGAAACGTTTCCTTGAAACTGCTCTGCTGTGCCTTCGTTCACCTAAGACAGTTGAATCTATGTTGAGGTTCAGCGAGTCAGAAACACGTTTCTTCTAGGAGCTGCGTTGGGATATTCCCGAGTGAATGGGATCATAGGCTGTACAGAGAAATATCTGATCCTAAAACCAAAACGGAGCTGTCTAACTGAATGGTTGTCAATGTTTGTATTCAACTGACAGAGTTAAACTTACCTGTGGTTTCAGCGGTTGGCAAACCCTTTCTGTGCAGAATCGTAAAACCGGTATTTCCAGCCCAATGCCGGCATACGTACTAAACAGCAGGAAACTTCGTCTAAAACTCAGGAGAAACGTTTCCTTGAAACTGCTCTACTGTGCGTTCGTTCACCTAAAAGAGTTGAATCTATGTTGAGATTCAGCGAGTCAGAAACACGTTTCTTCTAGGAGCTGCGTTCGGATATTCCCGAGTGAATGGGACCATAGGCTCTACAGAGAAATATCTGCTCCTAAAACCAAAACGGAGATTTCTAACTGAAAGGTTGTAAATGTGTGCAATCAACTGACAGTTAAACTCACCTGTGGATACAGCGGCTTGCAAACCGTTTCTGTGCAGAATCCCAAAACCGGTATTTCCAGCCCAATGCCGGAATACGTACTAAACCGCAGTTAACTTCGTCTAAAACTCAGGAGAAACGTTTCCTTGAAACTGCTCTGCTGTGCGTTCGTTCACCTAAGAGAGTTGAATCTATGTTGAGATTCAGCGAGTCAGAAACACGTTTTTTCTAGGAGCTGCGTTGGGATATTCCCGAGTGAATGGGACCATAGGCTGTACAGAGAAATATCTGCTCCTAAAACCAAAACGGAGCTATCTAACTGAATGGTTGTCAATGTGTGCATTCAACTGACAGAGTTAAACTCACGTGTGGATTCAGCGGTTTGCAAACCCTTTCTGTGCAGAATCCCAAAACCGGTATTTCCCGCCCAATGCTGGCATACGGACTAAACTGCAGTAAACTTCGTCTAAAACTCAGGAGAAACGTTTCCTTGAAAGTGCTCTGCTGTGCGTTCGTTCACCTAAGAGAGTTGAATCTATGTTGAGATTCAGCGAGTCAGAAACACTTTTCTTCTAGGATCTGCGTTGGGATATTCCCTAGTGAATGGGACCATAGGCTGTACAGAGAAATATCTGCTCCTAAAACCAAAACGGAGCTATCTAACTGAATGGTTGTCAATGTGTGCATTCAACTGACAGATTTAAACTCACGTGTGGATTCAGCGGTTTGCAAACCCTTTCTGTACAGAATCCCCAAACCGGTATTTCCAGCCCAATGCCGGCATACATACAAAACCGCAGTAAACTTCGTCTAAAACTCAGGAGAAACGTTTCCTTGAAACTGCTCTGCTGTGCGTTCGCTCACCTAAGAGAGTTGAATCTATGTTGAGATTCAGCGAGTCAGAAACACGTTTCTTCTAGGAGCTGCGTTGGGATATTCCCGAGTGAATGGGACCATAGGCTGTGTAGAGAAATATCTGCTTCTAAAACCAAAACGGAGCTATCTAACTGAATGGTGGTCAATGTGTGCATTCAACTGACAGAGTTAAACTTACCTGTGGATTCAGCGGTTTGCAAACCCTTTCTGTGCAGAATCCCAAAGCCGGTATTTCCAGCCCAATGCCAGCATACGTACTAAACCGCAGTAAACTTCGTCTAAAACTCAAGAGAAACGTTTTCTTGAGACTGCTCTGCTGTGCGTTCATTCACCTAAGATAGTTGAATCCATGTGGAGATTCAGCGAGTCAGAAACACGTTTCTTCTAGGAGCTGCGTTGGGATATTCCCGAGTGAATGGGACCATAGGCTGTACAGAGAAATATCTGCTCATAAAACCAAAACGAAGCTATCTAACTGAATGGTTGTCAATGTGTGCATTCAACTGACAGAGTTAAACTCACGTGTGGATTCAGCGGTTTGCAAATCCTTTCTGTACAGAATCCCGAAACCGGTATTTCCAGCCCAATGACGGCATACATACTAAACCGCAGTAAACTTCGTCTAAAACTCAGTAGAAACGTTTCCTTGAAACTGCTCTGCTGTGCGTTCGTTCACCTAAGAGAGTTGAATCTATGTTGAGATTCAGCGAGTCAGAAACACGTTTCTTCTAGGAGCTGCGTTGGGATATTCCCGAGTGAATGGGACCATAGGCTGTACAGAGAAATATCTGCTCCTAAAACCAAAACGGAGCTATCTAACTCAATGGTTGTCAATGTGTGCATTCAACTGACAGAGTTAAACTCACGTGTGCATTCAGCCGTTTGCAAACCCTTTCTGTGAAGAATCCCAAAACCGGTATTTCCAGCCCAATGCCGGCATACGTACTAAACCGCAGTAAACATCGTCTAAAACTCAGGAGAAACGTTTCCTTGAAACTGCTCTGCTGTGCGTTCGTTCACCTAAGAGAGTTTAATCTATGTTGAGATTCAGCGAGTCAGAAACACGTTTCTTCTAGGAGCTGCGTTGGGATATTCCCGAGTGAATGGGACCATAGGCTGTGTAGAGAAATATCTGCTTCTAAAACCAAAACGGTGCTATCTAACTGAATGGTGGTCAATGTGTGCATTCAACTGACAGAGTTAAACTTACCTGTGGATTCAGCGGTTTGCAAACCCTTTCTGTGCAGAATCCCAAAACCGGTATTTCCAGCCCAATGCCAGCATACGTGCTAAACCGCAGTAAACTTCGTCTAAAACTCAGGAGAAACGTTTCCTTGAAACTGCTCTGCTGTGCGTTCGTTCACCTAAGAGAGTTGAATCTATGTTGAGATTCAGCGAGTCAGAAACACGTTTCTTTTAGAAACTGCGTTGGGATATTCCCGAGTGAATGGGGCCATAGGCTCTACAGAGAAATATCTGCTCCTAATACCAAAACGGAGCTATCTAACTGAAACGTTGTCAATGTGTGCATTCAACTGACAGTTAAACTCACCTGTGGATACAGCGGTTTGCAAACCGTTTCTGTGCAGAATCCCAATTCCGGTATTTCCAGCCCAATGACGGCATACGTACTGAACCGCAGTAAACTTCGTCTAAAACTCAGGAGAAACGTTTCCTTGAAACTGCTCTGCTGTGCGTTCGTTCACCTAAGAGAGTTGAATCTATGTTGAGATTCAGCGAGTCAGAAACACGTTTCTTCTTGAGCTGCGTTCGGATATTCCCGAGTGAATGGGACCATTGGCTCTACAGAGAAATATCTGCTCCTAAAACCAAAACGGAGCTATCTAACTGAAACGTTGTCAATGTGTGCATTCAACTGACAGTTAAACTCACCTGTGGATACAGCGGTTTGCAAACCGTTTCTGTGCAGAATCCCAAATCCGGTATTTCCAGCCCAATGACGGCATACGTACTGAACCGCAGTAAACTTCGTCTAAAACTCAGGAGAAACGTTTCCTTGAAACTGCTCTGCTGTGCGTTCGTTCACCTAAGAGAGTTGAATCTATGTTGAGATTCAGCGAGTCAGAAACACGTTTCTTCTAGGAGCTGCGTTGGGATATTCCCGAGTGCATGGGACCTTAGGCTGTACAGAGAAATATCTGCTACGAAAACCAAAACGGAGCTATCTAACTGAATGGTTGTCAATGCGTGCATTCAACTGACAGAGTTAAACTTACGTGTGGATTCAGCAGTTTGCAAACCCTTTCTGTGCAGAATCCCAAAACCGGTATTTCCAGCCCAATGCCGGAATACGTACTAAACCGCAGTAAACTTCATCTAAAACTCAGGAGAAACGTTTCCTTGAAACTGCTCTGCTGTGCGTTCGTTCACCTAACAGAGTTGAATCTATGTTGAGACTCAGCGCGTCAGAAACACGTTTCTTCTAGGAGCTGCGTTGGGATATTCCCGAGTGAATGGGACCATAGGCTGTACAGAGAAATATCTGCTCCTAAAACCAAAACGGAGCTATCTAACTCAATGGTTGTGAATGTGTGAATTCCACTGACAGAGTTAAACTCACGTGTGGATTCAGCGGTTTGCAAACCCTTTCTGTGCAGAATCCCAAAACCGGTATTTCCAGCCCAATGCAGGGATACGTACTAAACTGCAGTAAACTTCGTCTAAACTCAGGAGAAACGTTTCCTTGAAACTGCTCTGCTGTGCGTTCGTTCACCTAAGAGAGTTGAATCTATGTTGAGATTCAGCGAGTCAGAAACACGTTTCTTCTAGGAGCTGCGTTGGGATATTCCCGAGTGAATGGGACCATAGGCTGTACAGAGAAATATCTGCTCCTAAAACCAAAACGGAGGTATCTAAATGAATGGTTGTCAATGTGTGCATTGAACTGACAGAGTTAAACTCACGTTTGCATTCAGCCGTTTGGAAACTATTTCTGTGAAGAATCCCAAAACCGGTATTTCCAGCCCAATGCCGGCATACGTACTAAACCGCAGTAAACATCGTCTAAAACTCAGGAGAAACGTTTCATTGAAACTGCTCTGCTGTGCGTTCGTTCACCTAAGAGAGTTGAATCTATATTGAGATTCAGCGAGTCAGAAAGACGTTTCTTCTAGGAACTGCGTTGGGATATTCCCGAGTGAATGGGGCCATAGGCTGTATAGAGAAATATCTGCTTCTAAAACCAAAACGGAGCTATCTAACTGAATGGTTGTCAATGTCTGCATTCAATTGACAGAGTTAAACTTACCTGTGGTTTCAGCGGTTGGCAAACCCTTTCTGTGCAGAATCGTAAAACCGGTATTTCCAGCCCAATGCCGGCATACGTACTAAACAGCAGGAAACGTCGTCTAAAACTCAGGAGAAACGTTTCCTTGAAACTGCTCTACTGTGCGTTCGTTCACCTAAGAGAGTTGAATCTATGTTGAGATTCAGCGAGTCAGAAACACGTTTCTTCTGGAGCTGCGTTCGGATATTCCCGAGTGAATGGGACCATAGGCTCTACAGAGAAATATCTGCTCCTAAAACCAAAACGGAGCTATCTAACTGAAACGTTGTCAATGTGTGCATTCAACTGACAGTTAAACTCACCTGTGGATACAGCGGTTTGCAAACCGTTTCTGTGCAGAATCCCAAATCCGGTATTTCCAGCCCAATGACGGCATACGTACTGAACTGCAGTAAACTTCGTCTAAAACTCAGGAGAAACGTTTCCTTGAAACTGCTCTGCTGTGCGTTCGTTCACCTAAGAGAGTTGAATCTATGTTGAGATTCAGCGAGTCAGAAACACGTTTCTTCTAGGAGCTGCGTTGGGATATTCCCGAGTGAATGGGACCATAGGCTGTACAGAGAAATATCTTCTACGAAAACCAAAACGGAGCTATCTAACTGAATGGTTGTCAATGCGTGCATTCAACTGACAGAGTTAAACTTACGTGTGGATTCAGCGGTTTGCAAACCCTTTCTGTGCAGAATCCCAAAACCGGTATTTCCAGCCCAATGCCGGAATACGTACTAAACCGCAGTAAACTTCGTCTAAAACTCAGGAGAAACGTTTCCTTGAAACTGCTCTGCTGTGCGTTCGTTCACCTAAGAGAGTTGAATCTATGTTGAGACTCAGCGAGTCAGAAACACGTTTCTTCTAGGAGCTGCGTTGGGATATTCCCGAGTGAATGGGACCATAGGCTGTACAGAGAAATATCTGCTCCTAAAACCAAAACGGAGCTATCTAATTGAATGGTTGTCAATGTGTGCATTGAACTGACAGAGTTAAACTCACGTGTGCATTCAGCCGTTTGGAAATCCTTTCTGTGAAGAATCCCAAAACCGGTATTTCCAGCCCAATGCCGGCATACGTACTAAACCGCAGTAAACATCGTCTAAAACTCAGGAGAAACGTTTCATTGAAACTGCTCTGCTGTGCGTTCGTTCACCTAAGAGAGTTGAATCTATGTTGAGATTCAGCGAGTCAGAAACACGTTTCTTCTAGGAACTGCGTTGGGATATTCCCGAGTGAATGGGACCATAGGCTGTATAGAGAAATATCTGCTTCTAAAACCAAAACGGAGCTATCTAACTGAATGGTTGTCAATGTCTGCATTCAACTGACAGAGTTAAACTTACCTGTGGTTTCAGCGGTTGGCAAACCCTTTCTGTGCAGAATCGTAAAACCGGTATTTCCAGCCCAATGCCGGCATACGTACTAAACAGCAGGAAACTTCGTCTAAAACTCAGGAGAAACGTTTCCTTGAAACTGCTCTACTGTGCGTTCGTTCACCTAAGAGAGTTGAATCTATGTTGAGATTCAGCGAGTCAGAAACACGTTTCTTCTGGAGCTGCGTTCGGATATTCCCGAGTGAATGGGACCATAGGCTCTACAGAGAAATATCTGCTCCTAAAACCAAAACGGAGCTATCTAACTGAAAGGTTGTCAATGTGTGCATTCAACTGACAGTTAAACTCACCTGTGGATACAGCGGTTTGCAAACCGTTTCTGTGCAGAATCCCAAATCCGGTATTTCCAGCCCAATGACGGCATACGTACTAAACCGCAGTAAACTTTGTCTAAAACTCAGGAGAAACGTTTCCTTGAAACTGCTCTGCTGTGCGTTCGTTCACCTAAGAGAGTTGAATCTATGTTGAGATTCAGCGAGTCAGAAACACGTTTCTTCTAGGAGCTGCGTTGGGATATTCCCGAGTGAATGGGACCATAGGCTGTACAGAGAAATATCTGCTACGAAAACCAAAACGGAGCTATCTAACTGAATGGTTGTCAATGCGTGCATTCAACTGACAGAGTTAAACTTACGTGTGAATTCAGCGGTTTGCAAACCCTTTCTGTGCAGAATCCCAAAACCGGTATTTCCAGCCCAATGCCGGAATACGTACTAAACCGCAGTAAACTTCGTCTAATACTCAGGAGAAACATTTCCTTGAAACTGCTCTGCTGTGCGTTCGTTCACCTAAGAGAGTTGAATCTATGTTGAGATTCAGCGATTCAGAAACACGTTTCTTCTAGGAGCTGCGTTGGAATATTCCCGAGTGAATGGGACCATAGGCTGTACAGAGAAATATCTGCTCCTAAAACCAAAACGGAGCTATCTACCTGAATGGTTGTCAATGTGTGCATTCAACTGACAGAGTTAAACTCACGGGTGAATTCAGCGGTTTGCAAACCCTTTCTGTACAGAATCCCCAAACCGGTATTTCCAGCCCAATGCCAGCATACGTACTAAACCGCAGTAAACTTCGTCTAAAACTCAGGAGAAACGTTTCCTTGAAACTGCTCTGCTGTGCGTTCGTTCACCTAACAGAGTTGAATCTATGTTGAGATTCAGCGAGTCAGAAACACGTTTCTTCTAGGAGCTGCGTTGGGATATTCCCGAGTGAATGGGAACATAGGCTGTACAGAGAAATATCTGCTCCGAAAACCAAAACGGAGCTATCTAACTGAATGGTTGTCAATGCGTGCTTTCAACTGACAGAGTTAAATTCACGTGTGGATTCAGCGGTTTCCAAACCCTTTCTGTGCAGAATCCCAATACCGGTATTTCCAGCCCAATGACGGAATACGTACTAAACCGCAGTAAACTTCGTCTAAAACTCAGGAGTAACGTTTCCTTGAAACTGCTCTGCTGTGCGTTCGTTCACCTAAGAGAGTTGAATCTATATTGAGATTCAGCGAGTCAGAAAGACGTTTCTTCTAGGAACTGCGTTGGGATATTCCCGAGTGAATGGGGCCATAGGCTGTATAGAGAAATATCTGCTTCTAAAACCAAAACGGAGCTATCTAACTGAATGGTTGTCAATGTCTGCATTCAATTGACAGAGTTAAACTTACCTGTGGTTTCAGCGGTTGGCAAACCCTTTCTGTGCAGAATCGTAAAACCGGTATTTCCAGCCCAATGCCGGCATACGTACTAAACAGCAGGAAACGTCGTCTAAAACTCAGGAGAAACGTTTCCTTGAAACTGCTCTACTGTGCGTTCGTTCACCTAAGAGAGTTGAATCTATGTTGAGATTCAGCGAGTCAGAAACACGTTTCTTCTGGAGCTGCGTTCGGATATTCCCGAGTGAATGGGACCATAGGCTCTACAGAGAAATATCTGCTCCTAAAACCAAAACGGAGCTATCTAACTGAAACGTTGTCAATGTGTGCATTCAACTGACAGTTAAACTCACCTGTGGATACAGCGGTTTGCAAACCGTTTCTGTGCAGAATCCCAAATCCGGTATTTCCAGCCCAATGACGGCATACGTACTGAACCGCAGTAAACTTCGTCTAAAACTCAGGAGAAACGTTTCCTTGAAACTGCTCTGCTGTGCGTTCGTTCACCTAAGAGAGTTGAATCTATGTTGAGATTCAGCGAGTCAGAAACACGTTTCTTCTAGGAGCTGCGTTGGGATATTCCCGAGTGAATGGGACCATAGGCTGTACAGAGAAATATCTTCTACGAAAACCAAAACGGAGCTATCTAACTGAATGGTTGTCAATGCGTGCATTCAACTGACAGAGTTAAACTTACGTGTGGATTCAGCGGTTTGCAAACCCTTTCTGTGCAGAATCCCAAAACCGGTATTTCCAGCCCAATGCCGGAATACGTACTAAACCGCAGTAAACTTCGTCTAAAACTCAGGAGAAACGTTTCCTTGAAACTGCTCTGCTGTGCGTTCGTTCACCTAAGAGAGTTGAATCTATGTTGAGACTCAGCGAGTCAGAAACACGTTTCTTCTAGGAGCTGCGTTGGGATATTCCCGAGTGAATGGGACCATAGGCTGTACAGAGAAATATCTGCTCCTAAAACCAAAACGGAGCTATCTAATTGAATGGTTGTCAATGTGTGCATTGAACTGACAGAGTTAAACTCACGTGTGCATTCAGCCGTTTGGAAATCCTTTCTGTGAAGAATCCCAAAACCGGTATTTCCAGCCCAATGCCGGCATACGTACTAAACCGCAGTAAACATCGTCTAAAACTCAGGAGAAACGTTTCATTGAAACTGCTCTGCTGTGCGTTCGTTCACCTAAGAGAGTTGAATCTATGTTGAGATTCAGCGAGTCAGAAACACGTTTCTTCTAGGAACTGCGTTGGGATATTCCCGAGTGAATGGGACCATAGGCTGTATAGAGAAATATCTGCTTCTAAAACCAAAACGGAGCTATCTAACTGAATGGTTGTCAATGTCTGCATTCAACTGACAGAGTTAAACTTACCTGTGGTTTCAGCGGTTGGCAAACCCTTTCTGTGCAGAATCGTAAAACCGGTATTTCCAGCCCAATGCCGGCATACGTACTAAACAGCAGGAAACTTCGTCTAAAACTCAGGAGAAACGTTTCCTTGAAACTGCTCTACTGTGCGTTCGTTCACCTAAGAGAGTTGAATCTATGTTGAGATTCAGCGAGTCAGAAACACGTTTCTTCTGGAGCTGCGTTCGGATATTCCCGAGTGAATGGGACCATAGGCTCTACAGAGAAATATCTGCTCCTAAAACCAAAACGGAGCTATCTAACTGAAAGGTTGTCAATGTGTGCATTCAACTGACAGTTAAACTCACCTGTGGATACAGCGGTTTGCAAACCGTTTCTGTGCAGAATCCCAAATCCGGTATTTCCAGCCCAATGACGGCATACGTACTAAACCGCAGTAAACTTTGTCTAAAACTCAGGAGAAACGTTTCCTTGAAACTGCTCTGCTGTGCGTTCGTTCACCTAAGAGAGTTGAATCTATGTTGAGATTCAGCGAGTCAGAAACACGTTTCTTCTAGGAGCTGCGTTGGGATATTCCCGAGTGAATGGGACCATAGGCTGTACAGAGAAATATCTGCTACGAAAACCAAAACGGAGCTATCTAACTGAATGGTTGTCAATGCGTGCATTCAACTGACAGAGTTAAACTTACGTGTGAATTCAGCGGTTTGCAAACCCTTTCTGTGCAGAATCCCAAAACCGGTATTTCCAGCCCAATGCCGGAATACGTACTAAACCGCAGTAAACTTCGTCTAATACTCAGGAGAAACATTTCCTTGAAACTGCTCTGCTGTGCGTTCGTTCACCTAAGAGAGTTGAATCTATGTTGAGATTCAGCGATTCAGAAACACGTTTCTTCTAGGAGCTGCGTTGGAATATTCCCGAGTGAATGGGACCATAGGCTGTACAGAGAAATATCTGCTCCTAAAACCAAAACGGAGCTATCTACCTGAATGGTTGTCAATGTGTGCATTCAACTGACAGAGTTAAACTCACGGGTGAATTCAGCGGTTTGCAAACCCTTTCTGTACAGAATCCCCAAACCGGTATTTCCAGCCCAATGCCAGCATACGTACTAAACCGCAGTAAACTTCGTCTAAAACTCAGGAGAAACGTTTCCTTGAAACTGCTCTGCTGTGCGTTCGTTCACCTAACAGAGTTGAATCTATGTTGAGATTCAGCGAGTCAGAAACACGTTTCTTCTAGGAGCTGCGTTGGGATATTCCCGAGTGAATGGGAACATAGGCTGTACAGAGAAATATCTGCTCCGAAAACCAAAACGGAGCTATCTAACTGAATGGTTGTCAATGCGTGCTTTCAACTGACAGAGTTAAATTCACGTGTGGATTCAGCGGTTTCCAAACCCTTTCTGTGCAGAATCCCAATACCGGTATTTCCAGCCCAATGACGGAATACGTACTAAACCGCAGTAAACTTCGTCTAAAACTCAGGAGTAACGTTTCCTTGAAACTGCTCTGCTGTGCGTTCGTTCACCTAAGAGAGTTGAATCTATGTTGAGATTCAGCGAGTCAGAAACACGTTTCTTCTAGGAGCTGCGTTGGGATATTCCCGAGTGAATGGGACCATAGGCTGTACAGAGAAATATCTGCTCCTAAAACCAAAACGGAGCTACCTAACTGAATGGTTGTCAATGTGTGCATTCAACTGACAGAGTTAAACTCACGTGTGGATTCAGCGGTTTGCAAACCCTTTCTGTGCAGAATCCCAAAACCGGTATTTCCCGCCCAATGCTGGCATACGGACTAAACCGCAGTAAACTTCGTCTAAAACTCAGGAGAAACGATTCCTTGAAACTGCTCTGCTGTGCGTTCGTTCACCTAAGAGAGTTGAATCTATGTTGAGATTCAGCGAGTCAGAAACACGTTTCTTCTAGGATCTGCGTTGGGATATTCCCGAGTGAAAGGGACCATAGGCTGTACAGAGAAATATCTGCTCCTAAAACCAAAACGGAGCTATCTAACTGAATGGTTGTCAATGTGTGCATTCAACTGACAGAGTTAAACTCACGTGTGCATTCAGCCGTTTGCAAACCCTTTCTGTGAAGAATCCCAAAACCGGTATTTCCAGCCCAATGCCGGCATACGTACTAAACCGCAGTAAACATCTTCTAAAACTCAGGAGAAACGTTTCATTGAAACTGCTCTGCTGTGCGTTCGTTCACCTAAGAGAGTTGAATCTATATTGAGATTCAGCGAGTCAGAAACACGTTTCTTCTAGGAACTGCGTTGGGATATTCCCGATTGAATGGGACCATTGGCTGTATAGAGAAATATCTGCTTCTAAAAAAAAAACGGAGCTATCTAACTGAATGGTTGTCAATGTCTGCATTCAACTGACAGAGTTAAACTTACCTGTGGTTTCAGCGGTTGGCAAACCCTTTCTGTGCAGAATCCCAAAACCGGTATTTCCCGCCCAATGCTGCCATACGGACTAAACCGCAGTAAACTTCGTCTAAAACACAGGAGAAACGTTTCCTTGAAACTGCTCTACTGTGCGTTCGTTCACCTAAGAGAGTTGAATCTATGTTGAGATTCAGCGAGTCAGAAACACGTTTCTTCTGGAGCTGCGTTCGGATATTCCCGAGTGAATGGGACCATAGGCTCTACAGAGAAATATCTGCTCCTAAAACCAAAACGGAGCTATCTAACTGAAAGGTTGTCAATGTGTGCATTCAACTGACAGTTAAACTCACCTGTGGATACAGCGGTTTGCAAACCGTTTCTGTGCAGAATCCCAAATCCGGTATTTCCAGCCCAATGACGACATACGTACTAAACCGCAGTAAACTTCGTCTAAAACTCAGGAGAAACGTTTCCTTGAAACTGTTCTGCTGTGCGTTCGTTCACCTAAGAGAGTTGAATCTATGTTGAGATTCAGCGAGTCAGAAACACGTTTCTTCTAGGAGCTGCGTTGGGATATTCCCGAGTGAATGGGACCATAGGCTGTACAGAGAAATATCTGCTACGAAAACCAAAACGGAGCTATCTAACTGAATGGTTGTCAATGCGTGCATTCAACTGACAGAGTTAAACTTACGTGTGAATTCAGCGGTTTGCAAACCCTTTCTGTGCAGAATCCCAAAACAGGTATTTCCAGCCCAATGCCGGAATACGTACTAAACCGCAGTAAACTTCGTCTAATACTCAGGAGAAACATTTCCTTGAAACTGCTCTGCTGTGCGTTCGTTCACCTAAGAGAGTTGAATCTATGTTGAGATTCAGCGATTCAGAAACACGTTTCTTCTAGGAGCTGCGTTGGAATATTCCCGAGTGAATGGGACCATAGGCTGTACAAAGAAATATCTGGCCTAAAAAAAAAACGGAGCTATCTAACTGAAAGGTTGTCATTGTGTGCATTCAACTGACAGAGTTAAACTCACGTGTGTATTCAGCGGTTTGCAAACCCTTTCTGTGCCGAATCCGAGAACCGGTATTTCCAGCCCAATGCCGGCATACGTACTAAACAGCAGGAAACTTCGTCTAAAACTCATGAGAAACGTTTCCTTGAAACTGCTCTGCTGTGCGTTCGTTCACCTAAGACAGTTGAATCTATGTTGAGGTTCAGGGAGTCAGAAACACGTTTCTTCTAGGAGCTGCGTTGGGATATTCCCGAGTGAATAGTGCCATAGGCTGTACAGAGAAATATCTGCTCCTAAAACCAAAACGGAGCTATCTAACTCAATGGTTGTCAATGTGTGCATTCAACTGACAGAGTTAAACTCACGTGTGGATTCAATGGTTTGCAAACACTTTCTGTACAGAATCCCCAAACCGGTATTTCCAGCCCAATGCCGGCATACGTACTAAACCGCAGTAAACTTCGTCTAAAACTCAGGAGAAACGTTTCCTTGAAACTGGCCTGCTGTGCGTTCGTTCACCTAAGAGAGTTGAATCTATGTTGAGATTCAGCGAGTCAGAAACACGTTTCTTCTAGGAGCTGCGTTGGGATATTCCCGAGTGAATGGGACCATAGGCTGTACAGAGAAATATCTGCTCCTAAAACCAAAACGGAGCTATCTAACTCAATGGTTGTCAATGTGTGCATTCAACTGACAGAGTTAAACTCACGTGTGGATTCAATGGTTTGCAAACCCTTTCTGTACAGAATCCCCAAACCGGTATTTCTAGCCCAATGCCGGCATACGTACTAAACCACAGTAAACTTCGTCTAAAACTCAGGAGAAACGTTTCCTTGAAACTGGCCTGCTGTGCGTTCGTTCACCTAAGAGAGTTGAATCTATGTTGAGATTCAGCGAGTCAGAAACACGTTTCTTCTAGGAGCAGCGTGGGACATTCCCGAGTGAATGGGACCATAGACTGTACAGAGAAATATCTGATCCTAAAACCAAAACGGAGCTATCTAACTGAATGGTTGTCAATGTGTGCATTCAACTGACAGAGTTAAACTCACGTGTGGATTCAGCGGTTTGCAAACCCTTACTGTGCAGAATCCCAAAACCGGTATTTCCAGCCCAATGCCGGCATACGTACTAAACCGCAGTAAACTTCGTGTAAAACTCAGGAGAAACCTTCCCTTGAAACTGTTCTGCTGTGCGTTCGTTCACCTAAGAGATTTGAATCTATGTTGAGATTCAGCGAGTCAGAAACACGTTTCTTCTAGGAGCTGCGTTGGGATATTCCTGAATGAATGGGACCATAGGCTCTACAGAGAAATATCTGCTCCTAAAACCAAAACGGAGCTATCTAACTCAATGGTTGTCAATGTGTGCATTGAACTGACAGAGTTAAACTCACGTGTGCATTCAGCGGTTTGCAATCCCATTCTGTGAAGAATCCCAAAACCGGTATTTCCAGCCCAATGCTGGCATACGTAGTAAACAGCAGGAAACTTCGTCTAAAACTCAGGAGAAACGTTTCCTTGAAACTGCTCTGCTGTGCGTTCGTTCACCTAAGAGAGTTGAATCTATGTTGAGATTCAGCGAGTCAGAAACACGTTTCTTCTAGGAGCTGCGCTGGGATATTCCCGAGTGAATGGGACCATAGGATGTACAGAGAAATATCTGCTCCTAAAACCAAAACGGAGCTATCTAACTCAATGGTTGTCAATGTGTGCATTCAACTGACGGAGTTAAACTCACGTGTGGATTCAATGGTTTGCAAACCCTTTCGGTACAGAATCCCCAAACCGGTATTTCCAGCCCAATGCCGGCATACGTACTAAACCGCAGTAAACTTCGTCTAAAACTCAGGAGAAACGTTTCCTTGAAACTGGCCTGCTGTGCGTTCGTTCACCTAAGAGAGTTGAATCTATGTTGAGATTCAGCGAGTCAGAAACACGTTTCTTCTAGGAGCTGCGTTGGGATATTCCCGAGTGAATGGGACCATAGGCTGTACAGAGAAATATCTGCTCCTAAAACCAAAACGGAGCTATCTAACTCAATGGTTGTCAATGTGTGCATTCAACTGACAGAGTTAAACTCACGTGTGGATTCAATGGTTTGCAAACCCTTTCTGTACAGAATCCCCAAACCGGTATTTCTAGCCCAATGCCGGCATACGTACTAAACCACAGTAAACTTCGTCTAAAACTCAGGAGAAACGTTTCCTTGAAACTGGCCTGCTGTGCGTTCGTTCACCTAAGAGAGTTGAATCTATGTTGAGATTCAGCGAGTCAGAAACACGTTTCTTCTAGGAGCTGCGTGGGACATTCCCGAGTGAATGGGACCATAGACTGTACAGAGAAATATCTGATCCTAAAACCAAAACGGAGCTATCTAACTGAATGGTTGTCAATGTGTGCATTCAACTGACAGAGTTAAACTCACGTGTGGATTCAGCGGTTTGCAAACGCTTACTGTGCAGAATCCCAAAACCGGTATTTCCAGCCCAATGCCGGCATACGTACTAAACCGCAGTAAACTTCGTCTAAAACTCAGGAGAAACCTTCCCTTGAAACTGTTCTGCTGTGCGTTCGTTCACCTAAGAGAGTTGAATCTATGTTGAGATTCAGCGAGTCAGAAACACGTTTCTTCTAGGAGCTGCGTTGGGATATTCCTGAATGAATGAGACCATAGGCTCTACAGAGAAATATCTGCTCCTAAAACCAAAACGGAGCTATCTAACTCAATGGTTGTCAATGTGTGCATTGAACTGACAGAGTTAAACTCACGTGTGCATTCAGCGGTTTGCAATCCCATTCTGTGAAGAATCCCAAAACCGGTATTTCCAGGCCAATGCTGGCATACGTAGTAAACAGCAGGAAACTTCGTCTAAAACTCAGGAGAAACGTTTCCTTGAAACTGCTCTGCTGTGCGTTCGTTCACCTAAGAGAGTTGAATCTATGTTGAGATTCAGCGAGTCAGAAACACGTTTCTTCTAGGAGCTGCGCTGGGATATTCCCGAGTGAATGGGACCATAGGATGTACAGAGAAATATCTGCTCCGAAAACCAAAACGGAGCTATCTAACTCAATGGTTGTCAATGTGTGCATTCAACTGACGGAGTTAAACTCACGTGTGGATTCAATGGTTTGCAAACCCTTTCGGTACAGAATCCCCAAACCGGTATTTCCAGCCCAATGCCGGCATACGTACTAAACCGCAGTAAACTTCGTCTAAAACTCAGGAGAAACGTTTTCTTGAAACTGCTCCGCTGTGCGTTCGTTCACCTAAGAGAGTTGAATCTATGTTGAGATTCAGCGAGTCAGAAACACGTTTCTTCTAGGAGCTGCGTTGGGATATTCCCGAGTGAATGGGACCATAGGCTGTACAGAGAAATATCTGCTCCTAAAACCAAAACGGAGCTATCTAACTCAATGGTTGTCAATGTGTGCATTCAACTGACAGAGTTAAACTCACGTGTGGATTCAATGGTTTGCAAACCCTTTCTGTACAGAATCCCCAAACCGGTATTTCTAACCCAATGCCGGCATACGTACTAAACCACAGTAAACTTCGTCTAAAACTCAGGAGAAACGTTTCCTTGAAACTGGCCTGCTGTGCGTTCGTTCACCTAAGAGAGTTGAATCTATGTTGAGATTCAGCGAGTCAGAAACACGTTTCTTCTAGGAGCTGCGTGGGAAATTCCCGAGTGAATGGGACCATAGACTGTACAGAGAAATATCTGATCCTAAAACCAAAACGGAGCTATCTAACTGAATGGTTGTCAATGTGTGCATTCAACTGACAGAGTTAAACTCACGTGTGGATTCAGCGGTTTGCAAACCCTTACTGTGCAGAATCCCAAAACCGGTATTTCCAGCCCAATGCCGGCATACGTACTAAACCGCAGTAAACTTCATCTAAAACTCAGGAGAAACCTTCCCTTGAAACTGTTCTGCTGTGCTTTCGTTCACCTAAGAGAGTTGAATCTATGTTGAGATTCAGCGAGTCAGAAACACGTTTCTTCTAGGAGCTGCGTTGGGATATTCCTGAATGAATGGGACCATAGGCTCTACAGAGAAATATCTGCTCCTAAAACCAAAACGGAGCTATCTAACTCAATGGTTGTCAATGTGTGCATTGAACTGACAGAGTTAAACTCACGTGTGCATTCAGCGGTTTGCAATCCCATTCTGTGAAGAATCCCAAAACCGGTATTTCCAGCCCAATGCTGGCATACGTAGTAAACAGCAGGAAACTTCGTCTAAAACTCAGGAGAAACGTTTCCTTGAAACTGCTCTGCTGTGCGTTCGTTCACCTAAGAGAGTTGAATCTATGTTGAGATTCAGCGAGTCAGAAACACGTTTCTTCTAGGAGCTGCGCTGGGATATTCCCGAGTGAATGGGACCATAGGATGTACAGAGAAATATCTGCTCCTAAAACCAAAACGGAGCTATCTAACTGAATGGTTGTCAATGTGTGCATTCAACTGACAGAGGTAAACTCACGTGTGCATTCAGCCGTTTGCAAACCGTTTCTGTGCAGAATCCCAAAACCGGTATTTCCAGCCCAATGCCGGCATACGTACTAAACTGCAGTAAACATCGTCTAAAACTCAGGAGAAACGTTTTCTTGAAACTGCTCCGCTGTGCGTTCGTTCACCTAAGAGAGTTGAATCTATGTTGAGATTCAGCGAGTCAGAAACACGTTTCTTCTAGGAGCTGCGTTGGGATATTCCCGAGTGAATGGGACCATAGGCTGTATAGAGAAATATCTGCTTCTAAAACCAAAACGGAGCTATCTAACTGAATGGTTGTAAACGTGTGCATTCAACTGAAAGAGTTAAACTTACGTGTGGTTTCAGCGTTTGGCAAACCCTTTCTGTGCAGAATCCCAAAACCGGTATTTCCAGCCCAATGACGGCCTACGTACTAAACCGCAGTAAACTTCGTCTAAAACTCAGGAGAAACGTTTCCTTGAAACTGCTCTGCTGTGCGTTTGTTCACCTAAGAGAGTTGAATCTATGTGGAGGTTCAGCGAGTCAGAAACACGTTTCTTCTAGGAGCTGCGTTGGGATATTCCCGAGTGAATGGGACCATAGGCTGTACAGAGAAATATCTGCTCCTAAAACGAAAACGGAGCTATCTAACTGAATGGTTGTCAATGTGTGCATTCAACTGACAGAGTTAAACTCACGTGTGGATTCAGCGGTTTGCAAACCCTTTCTGTGCAGAATCCCAAAACCGGTATTTCCAGCCCAATGCCGGAACACGAACTAAACTGCAGTAAACTTCGTCTAAAACTCAGAGAAACGTTTCCTTGAAACTGCTCTACTGTGCGTTCGTTCACCTAAGAGAGTTGAATCTATGTTGAGATTCAGCGAGTCAGAAACACGTTTCTTCTAGGAGCTGCGTTCGGATATTCCCGAGTGAATGGGACCATAGTCTCTACAGAGAAATATCTGCTCCGAAAACCAAAACGGAGCTATCTAACTGAATGGTTGTCAATGTGTGCATTCAACTGACAGAGTTAAACTCACGTGTGTATTCAGCGGTTTGCAAACCCTTTCTGTGCCGAATCCGAAAACCGGTATTTCCAGCCCAATGCCGGCATACGTACTAAACAGCAGGAAACTTCGTCTAAAACTCAGGAGAAACGTTTCCTTGAAACTGCTCTGCTGTGCCTTCGTTCACCTAAGACAGTTGAATCTATGTTGTGGTTCAGCGAGTCAGAAACACGTTTCTTCTACGAGCTGCGTTGGGATATTCCCGAGTGAATGGGATCATAGGCTGTACAGAGAAACATCTGATCCTAAAACCAAAACGGAGCTGTCTAACTGAATGGTGGTCAATGTGTGCATTCAACTGACAGAGCTAAACTCACGTGTGCATTCAGCCGTTTGGAAACCCTTTCTTTGCAGAATCCCAAAACCGGTATTTCCAGCTCAATGCCGGCATACGTACTAAACAGCAGGAAACTTCGTCTAAAACTCAGGAGAAACGTTTCCTTGAAACTGCTCTACTGTGGTTCGTTCACCTAAGAGAGTTGAATCTATGTAGAGATTCAGCGAGTCAGAAACACGTTTCTTCTAGGAGCTGCGTTCGGATATTCCCGAGTGAATGGGACCATAGGCTCTACAGAGAAATATCTGCTCCTAAAACCAAAACGGAGCTATCTAACTGAAAGGTTGTCAATGTGTGCATTCAACTGACAGTTAAACTCACCTGTGGATTCAGCGGTTTGCAAACCGTTTCTGTGCAGAATCCCAAAACCGGTATTTCCCGCCCAATGCTGGCATACGTACTAAACCGCAGTAAACATCGTCTAAAACTCAGGAGAAACGTTTCCTTGATACTGCTCTGCTGTGCGTTCGTTCACTTCAGAGAGTTTAATCTATGTTGAGATTCAGCGAGTCAGATACACGTTTCTTCTAGGAGCTGCGTTGGGATATTCCCGAGTGAATGGGACCATAGGCTGTGTAGAGAAATATCTGCTTCTAAAACCAAAACGGAGCTATCTAACTGAATGGTGGTCAATGTGTGCATTCAACTGAAAGAGTTAAACTTACCTGTGGATTCAGCGGTTGCAAACCCTTTCTGTGCAGAATCCCAAAACCGGTATTTCCAGCCCAATTCCGGAATACGTACTAAACCGCAGTAAACTTCGTCTAAAACTCAGGAGAAACGTTTCCTTGAAACTGCTCTGCTGTGCGTTCGTTCACCTAAGAGAGTTGAATCTATGTTGAGATTCAGCGAGTCAGAAACACGTTTCTTCTAGGAGCTGCGTTGGAATATTCCCGAGTGAATGGGACCATAGGCTGTACAGAGAAATATCTGCTCCTAAAACGAAAACGGAGCTATCTAACTGATTGGTTGTCAATGTGTGCATTCAACTGACAGAGTTAAACTCACGGGTGGATTCAGCGGTTTGCAAACCCTTTCTGTACAGAATCCCCAAACCGGTATTTCCAGCGCAATGCCGGCATACGTACTAAAGCGCAGTAAACTTCGTCTAAAACTCAGGAGAAACGTTTCCTTGAAACTGCTCTGCTGTGCGTTCGTTCACCTAACAGAGTTGAATCTATGTTGAGATTCAGCGAGTCAGAAACACGTTTCTTCTAGGAGCTGCGTTGGGATATTCCCGAGTGAATGGGACCATAGGCTGTACAGAGAAATATCTGCTCCTAAAACCAAAACGGAGCTATCTAACTCAATGGTTGTGAATGTGTGCATTCCACTGACAGAGTTAAACTCACGTGTGGATTCAGCGGTTTGCAAACCCTTTCTGTGCAGAATCCCAAAACCGGTATTTCCAGCCCAATGCCGGGATACGTACTAAACTGCAGTAAACTTCGTCTAAACTCAGGAGAAACGTTTCCTTGAAACTGCTCTGCTGTGCGTTCGTTCACCGAAGAGAGTTGAATCTATGTTGAGATTCAGCGAGTCAGAAACACGTTTCTTCTAGGAGCTGCGTTGGGATATTCCCGAGTGAATGGGACCATAGGCTGTACAGAGAAATATCTGCTCCTAAAACCAAAACGGAGCTATCTAACTGAATGGTTGTCAATGTGTGCATTGAACTGACAGAGTTAAACTCACGTGTACATTCAGCCGTTTGGAAACCCTTTCTGTGCAGAATCCCAAAACCGGTATTTCCAGCCCAATGCCGGCATACGTACTAAACCGCAGTAAACATCGTCTAAAACTCAGGAGAAACGTTTCATTGAAACTGCTCTGCTGTGCGTTCGTTCACCTAAGAGAGTTGAATCTATGTTGAGATTCAGCGAGTCAGAAACACGTTTCTTCTAGGAACTGCGTTGGGATATTCCCGAGTGAATGGGACCATAGGCTTCATAGAGAAATATCTGCTTCTAAAACCAAAACGGAGCTATCTAACTGAATGGTTGTCAATGTGTGCATTCAACTGACAGAGTTAAACTTACCTGTGGTTTCAGCGGCTGGCAAACCCTTTCTGTGCAGAATCGTAAAACCGGTATTTCCAGCCCAATGCCGGCATACGTACTAAACAGCAGGAAACTTCGTCTAAAACTCAGGAGAAACGTTTCCTTGAAACTGCTCTGCTGTGTGTTCGTTCACCTAAGAGAGTTTAATCTATGTTGAGATTCAGCGAGTCAGAAACACGTTTCTTGTAGGAGATGCGTTCGGATATTCCCGAGTGAAAGGGACCATAGGCTCTACAGAGAAATATCTGCTTCTAAAACGAAAACGGAGCTATCTAACTGAAAGGTTGTCAATGTGTGCATTCAACTGACAGTTAAACTCACCTGGGGATACAGCGGTTTGCAAACCGTTTCTGTGCAGAATCCCAGAACCGGTATTTCCAGCCCAATGACGGCATACGTACTGAACCGCAGTAAACTTCGTCTAAAACTCAGGAGAAACGCTTCCTTGAAACTGCTCTGCTGTGCGTTCGTTCACCTAAGAGAGTTGAATCTATGTTGAGATTCAGCGAGTCAGAAACACGTTTCTTCTAGGAGCTGCGTTGGGATATTCCCGAGTGTATGGGACCATAGGCGGTACATAGAAATATCTGCTCCGAAAACCAAAACGGAGCTATCTAACTGAATGGTTGTCAATGCGTGCATTCAACTGACAGAGTTAAACTCACGTGTGGATTCAGCGGTTTGGAAACCCTTTCTGTGCAGAATCCCAAAACCGGTATTTCCAGCCCAATGCCGGAATACGTACTAAACCGCAGTAAACTTCGTCTAAATCTCAGGAGAAACGTTTCCTTGAAACTGCTCTGCTGTGCGTTCGTTCACCTAAGAGAGTTGAATCTATGTTGAGATTCAGCGAGTCAGAAACACGTTTCTTCTAGGAGATGCGTTGGGATATTCCCGAGTGAATGGGACCATAGGCTGTACAGAGAAATATCTGCTCGTAAAACCAAAACGGAGCTATCTAACTGAATGGTTGTCAATGTGTGTATTCAACTGACAGAGTTAAACTCACGTGTGGATTCAGCGGTTTGCAAACCCTTTCTGTGCAGAATCCCAAAACCGGTATTTCCAGCCCAATGCCGGCATACGTACTAAACCACAGAAAACTTAGTCTAAAACTCAGGAGAAACGTTTCCTTGAAACTGCTCTGCTGTGCGTAAGTTCACCTAAGAGAGTTGAATCTATGTTGAGATTCAGCGAGTCAGAAACACGTTTCTTCTAGGAGCTGCGTTGGGATATTCCCGAGTGAATGGGACCATAGGCTGTACAGAGAAATATCTGCTCCGAAAACCAAAACGGAGCTATCTAACTGAATGGTTGTCAATGCGTGCATTCAACTGACAGAGTTAAACTCACGTGTGGATTCAGCGGTTTGCAAACCCTTTCTGTGCAGAATCCCAAAACCGGTATTTCCAGCCCAATGCCGGAATACGTACTAAACCGCAGTAAACTTCGTCTAAAACTCAGGAGAAACGTTTCCTTGAAACTGCTCTGCTGTGCGTTCGTTCACCTAAGAGAGTTGAATCTATGTTGAGATTCAGCGAGACAGAAACACGTTTCTTCTAGGATCTGCGTTGGGATATTCCCGACTGAATGGGACCATAGGCTGTACAGAGAAATATCTGCTCCTAAAACCAAAACGGAGCTATCTAACTGAATGGTTGTCAATGTGTGCATTCAACTGACAAAGTTAACCTCAGGTGTGGATTCACTGGTTTGCAAACCCTTTCTGTACAGAATCCCCAAACCGGTATTTCCAGCCCAATGTCGGCATACGTACTAAACCGCAGTAAACTTCGTCTAAAACTCAGGAGAAACGTTTCCTTGAAACTGCTCTGCTGTGCGTTCGTTCACCTAAGAGACTTGAATCTTTGTTGAGATTCAGCGAGTCAGAAACACGTTTCTTCTAGGAGCTGCGTTGGGATATTCCCGAGTGAATTTGACCATAGGCTGTACAGAGAAATATCTGCTCCTAAAACCAAAACGGAGCTATCTAACTCAATGGTTGTGAATGTGTGCATTCAACTGACAGAGTTAAACTCACATGTGGATTCAGCGGTTTGCAAACCCTTTCTGTGAAGAATCCCAAAACCGGTATTTCCAGCCCAATGTTGGCATACGTAGTAAACAGCAGGAAACTTCGTCTAAAACTCAGGAGAAACGTTTCCTTGAAACTGCTCTACTGTGCGTTCGTTCACCCAAGAGAGTTGAATCTATGTTGAGATTCAGCGAGTCAGAAACACGTTTCTTCTAGGAGCTGCGTTGGGATATTCCCGAGTGAATGGGACCATAGGCTCTACAGAGAAATATCTGCTCCTAAATCCAAAACGGAGCTATCTAACTCAATGGTTGTCAATGTTTGCATTCAACTGACAGAGTTAAACTCACGTGTGGATTCAGCGGTTTGCAAACCCTTTCTGTGCAGAATCGTAAAACCGGTATTTCCAGCCCAATGCCGGCATAGGTACTAAACAGCAGAAAACTTCGTCTAAAACTCAGGAGAAACGTTTCCTTGAAACTGCTCTACTGTGTGTTCGTTCACCTAAAAGAGTTGAATCTATGTTGAGATTCAGCGAGTCAGAAACACGTTTCTTCTAGGAGCTGCGTTGGGATATTCCCGAGTGAATGGGACCATAGGCTGTACAGAGAAATATCTGCTCCGAAAACCAAAACGGAGCTATCTAACTGAATGGTTGTCAATGCGTACATTCAACTGACAGAGGTAAACTCACGTGTGGATTGAGCGGTTTGCAAACCCTTTCCGGGCAGAATCCCAAAACCGGTATTTCCAGCCCAATGCCGGGATACGTACTATACTGGAGTAAACTTCGTCTAAACTCAGGAGAAACGTTTCCTTGAAACTGCTCTGCTGTGCGTTCGTTCACCTAAGAGAGTTGAATCTATGTTGAGATTCAGCGAGTCAGAAACACGTTTCTTCTAGGAGCTGCGTTGGGATATTCCCGAGTGAATGGGACCATAGGCTGTACAGAGAAATATCTGCTCCTAAAACCAAAACGGAGCTATCTAACTGAATGGTTGTGAATGTGTGCATTCAACTGACAGAGATAAACTCACGTGTGGATTCAGCGGTTTGGAAACCCTTTCTGTGAAGAATCCCAAAACCGGTATTTCCAGCCCAATGCCGGCATACGTACTAAACCGCAGTAAACTTCGTCTAAAACTCAGGAGAAACGTTTCCTTGAAACTGCTCTGCTGTGCGTTCGTTCACCTAAGAGAGTTGAATCTATGTTGAGATTCAGCGAGTCAGAAACACGTTTCTTCTAGGAGCTGCGTTGGGATATTCCCGAGTGAATGGGACCATAGGCTGTACAGAGAAATATCTGCTTCTAAAACCAAAACGGAGCTATCTAACTGAATGGCTGTCAATGTGTGCCTTCAACTGACAGAGTTAAACTCACGTGTGGATTCAGCGGTTTGCAAAACCTTTCTGTGAAGAATCCCAAAACCGGTATTTCCAGCCCAATGCTGGCATACGTAGTAAACAGCAGGAAACTTCGTCTAAAACTCAGGAGAAACGATTCCTTGAAACTGCTCTACCGTGCGTTCGTACACCTAAGAGAGTTGAATCTATGTTGAGATTCAGCGAGTAAGAAACACGTTTCTTCTAGGAGCTGCGTTTGGAGATTCCTGAGTGAATGGGACCATAGGCTGTACAGAGAAATATCTGCTCCGAAAACCAAAACAGAGCTATCTAACTGAATGGTTGTCAATGTGTGCATTCAACTGACAGAGTTAAACTCACGTGTGCATTCAGCCGTTTGCAAACCCTTTCTGTGAAGAATCCCAAAACCGGTATTTCCAGCCCAATGCCGTCATACGTACTGAACCGCAGTGAATATCGTCTAAAACTCAGGAGAAACGTTTCCTTAAAACTGCTCTTCTGTGCGTTCGCTAACCTAAGAGAGTTGAATCCATGTTGAGATTCAGCGAGTCAGAAACACGTTTCTTCTAGGTGCTGCGTTGGGATATTCCCGAGTGTATGGGACCATAGGCTGTACAGAGAAATGTCTGCTCCTTAAACCAAAACGGAGCTATCTAACTGAATGTTTGTCAATGTGTGCATTCAACTGACAGAGTTAAACTCACGTGTGGATTCAGCGGTTTGCAAACCCTTTCTGTGCAGAATCCCAAAACCGGTATTTCCAGCCCAATGCTGGCATACGGACTAAACCGCAGTAAACTTCGTCTAAAACTCAGGAGAAACGTTTCCTTGAAACTGCTCTGATTTCCGTTCGTTCACCTAAGAGAGTTGAATCTATGTTGAGATTCAGCGAGTCAGAAACACGTTTCTTCTAGGATCTGCATTGGGATATTCCCGAGTGAATGGGACCATAGGCTGTACAGAGAAATATCTGCTCCTAAAACCAAAACGGAGCTATCTAACTGAATGGTTGTCAATGTGTGCATTGAACTGACAGAGTTAAACTCACGTGTGCATTCAGCCGTTTGGAAACCCTTTCTGTGAAGAATCCCAAAACCGGTATTTCCAGCCCAATGCCGGCATACGTACTAAACCGCAGTAAACATCGTCTAAAACTCAGGAGAAACGTTTCATTGAAACTGTTCTGCTGTGCGTTCGTTCACCTAAGAGAGTTGAATCTTGTTGAGATTCAGCGAGTCAGAAACACGTTTCTTCTAGGAACTGCGTTGGGATATTCCCGACTGAATGGGACCATAGGCTGTATATAGAAATATCTGCTTCTAAAACCAAAACGGAGCTATCTAACTGAACGGTTGTCAATATGTCCATTCAACTGACAGAGTTAAACTTACCTGTGTCTTCAGCGGTTTGCCAACCCTTTCTGTGCAGAATCGTCAAACCGGTATTTCCAGCCCAATACCGGCATACGTACTAAACAGCAGGAAACTTCGTCTAAAACTCAGGAGAAACGATTCCTTGAAACTGCTCTACTGTGCGTTCGTTCACCTAAGAGAGTTGAATCTATGTTGAGATTCAGCGAGTCAGAAACACGTTTCTTCTAGGAGCTGCGTTCGGATATTCCCGAGTGAATGGGACCATAGGCTCTACAGAGAAATATCTGCTCCTAAAACCAAAACGGAGCTATCTAACTGAAAGGTTTTCAATGTGTGCATTCAACTGACAGTTAAACTCACCTGTGGATTCAGCGGTTTGCAAACCGTTTCTGTGCAGAATCCCAAAACCGGTATTTCCAGCCCAATGACGGCATACGTACTAAACCGCAGTAAACTTCGTCTAAAACTCAGGAGAAGCGTTTCCTTGAAACTGCTCTGCTGTGCGTTCGTTCACCTAAGAGAGTTGAATCTATGTTCAGATTCAGCGAGTCAGAAACACGTTTCTTCTAGGAGCTGCGTTGGGATATTCCCGAGTGAATGGGACCATAGGCTGTACAGAGAAATATCTGCTCCGAAAACCAGAACAGAGCTATCTAACTGAATGGTTGTCAATGCGTGCATTCTACTGACAGAGTTAAACTCACGTGTGGATTCCACGGTTTGCAAACCCTTTCTGTGCAGAATCCCAAAACCGGTATTTCCAGCCCAAAGCCAGAATACGTACTAAACTGCAGTAAACTTCGTCTAAAACTCAGGAGAAACGTTTCCTTGAAACTGCTATGCTGTGCGTTCGTTCACCTAAGAGAATTTTATCTATGTTGAGATTCAGCGAGTCAGAAACACGTTTCTTCTAGGAGCTGCGTTGGGATATTCCCGAATGAATGGGACCATAGGCTGTACAGAGGAATATCTGCTCCTAAAACCAAAACGGAGCTATCTAACTCAATGGTTGTCAATGTGTGCATTCAACTGACAGAGTTAAACTCACGTGTGGATTCAGCGGTTTGCAAACCCTTTCTGTGCAGAATCCCAAAACCGGTATTTCCAGCCCAATGCCGGAATACGTACTAAACCGCAGTAAACTTCGTCTAAAACTCAGGAGAAACGTTTCCTTGAAACTGCTCTGCTGTGCGTTCGTTCACCTAAGAGAATTGAATCTATGTTGAGATTCAGCGAGTCAGAAACACGTTTCTTCTAGGAGCTGCGTTGGGATATTCCCGAGTGAATGGGACCATAGGCTGTACAGAGAAATATCTGCTCCAAAACCAAAACGGAGCTACCTAACTCAATGGTTGTCAATGTGTGCATTCAACTGACAGAGTTAAACTCATGTGTGGATTCAGCGGTTTGCAAACCCTTTCTGTGCAGAATCCCAAAACCGGTATTTCCAGCCCAATGCTGGCATACGTACTAAACCGCAGTAAACTTCGTATAAACTCAGGAGAAACGCTTCCTTGAAACTGCTCTGCTGTGCGTTCGTTCACCTAAGAGAGTTGAATCTATGTTGAGATTCAGCGAGTCAGAAACACGATTCTTCTAGGAGCTCCGTTGGGATATTCCCGAGTGAATGGGACCATAGGCTGTACAGAGAAATATCTGCTCCTAAAACCAAAACGGAGCTATCTAACTCAATGGCTGTCAATGTGTGCCTTCAACTGACAGAGTTAAACTCACGTGTGGATTCAGCGGTTTGCAAAACCTTTCTGTGAAGAATCCCAAAACCGGTATTTCCAGCCCAATGCTGGCATACGTAGTAAACAGCAGGAAACTTCGTCTAAAACTCAGGAGAAACGATTCCTTGAAACTGCTCTACTGTGCGTTCGTACACCTAAGAGAGTTGAATCTATGTTGAGATTCAGCGAGTAAGAAACACGTTTCTTCTAGGAGCTGCGTTTGGAGATTCCTGAGTGAATGGGACCATAGGCTGTACAGAGAAATATCTGCTCCGAAAACCAAAACAGAGCTATCTAACTGAATGGTTGTCAATGTGTGCATTCAACTGACAGAGTTAAACTCACGTGTGCATTCAGCCGTTTGCAAACCCTTTCTGTGAAGAATCCCAAAACCGGTATTTCCAGCCCAATGCCGTCATACGTACTGAACCGCAGTGAATATCGTCTAAAACTCAGGAGAAACGTTTCCTTAAAACTGCTCTGCTGTGCGTTCGCTAACCTAAGAGAGTTGAATCTATGTTGAGATTCAGCGAGTCAGAAACACGTTTCTTCTAGGTGCTGCGTTGGGATATTCCCGAGTGTATGGGACCATAGGCTGTACAGAGAAATGTCTGCTCCTTAAACCAAAACGGAGCTATCTAACTGAATGTTTGTCAATGTGTGCATTCAACTGACAGAGTTAAACTCACGTGTGGATTCAGCGGTTTGCAAACCCTTTCTGTGCAGAATCCCAAAACCGGTATTTCCAGCCCATGCTGGCATACGGACTAAACCGCAGTAAACTTCGTCTAAAACTCAGGTGAAACGTTTCCTTGAAACTGCTCTGATTTGCGTTTGTTCACCTAAGAGAGTTGAATCTATGTTGAGATTCAGCGAGTCAGAAACACGTTTCTTCTAGGATCTGCATTGGGATATTCCCGAGTGAATGGGACCATAGGCTGTACAGAGAAATATCTGCTCCTAAAACCAAAACGGAGCTATCTAACTGAATGGTTGTCAATGTGTGCATTGAACTGACAGAGTTAAACTCACGTGTGCATTCAGCCGTTTGGAAACCCTTTCTGTGAAGAATCCCAAAACCGGTATTTCCAGCCCAATGCCGGCATACGTACTAAACCGCAGTAAACATCGTCTAAAACTCAGGAGAAACGTTTCATTGAAACTTCTCTGCTGTGCGTTCGTTCACCTAAGAGAGTTGAATCTTGTTGAGATTCAGCGAGTCAGAAACACGTTTCTTCTAGGAACTGCGTTGGGATATTCCCGACTGAATGGGACCATAGGCTGTATATAGAAATATCTGCTTCTAAAACCAAAACGGAGCTATCTAACTGAACGGTTGTCAATATGTCCATTCAACTGACAGAGTTAAACTTACCTGTGGCTTCAGCGGTTTGCCAACCCTTTCTGTGCAGAATCGTCAAACCGGTATTTCCAGCCCAATACCGGCATACGTACTAAACAGCAGGAAACTTCGTCTAAAACTCAGGAGAAACGATTCCTTGAAACTGCTCTACTGTGCGTTCGTTCACCTAAGAGAGTTGAATCTATGTTGAGATTCAGCGAGTCAGAAACACGTTTCTTCTAGGAGCTGCGTTGGGATATTCCCGAGTGAATGGGACCATAGGCTGTACAGAGAAATATCTGCTCCGAAAACCAGAACGGAGCTATCTAACTGAATGGTTGTCAATGCTTGCATTCTACTGACAGAGTTAAACTCACGTGTGTTTTCCACGGTTTGCAAACCCTTTCTGTGCAGAATCCCAAAACCGGTATTTCCAGCCCAATGCCAGAATACGTACTAAACTGCAGTAAACTTCGTCTAAAACTCAAGAGAAACGTTTCCTTGAAACTGCTATGCTGTGCGTTCGTTCACCTAAGAGAATTGTATCTATGTTGAGATTCAGCGAGTCAGAAACACGTTTCTTCTAGGAGCTGCGTTGGGATATTCCCGAATGAATGGGACCATAGGCTGTACAGAGGAATATCTGCTCCTAAAACCAAAACGGAGCTATCTAACTCAATGGTTGTCAATGTGTGCATTCAACTGACAGAGTTATACTCATGTGTGGATTCAGCGGTTTGCAAACCCTTTCTGTGCAGAATCCCAAAACCGGTATTTCCAGCCCAATGCCGGCATACGTACTAAACCGCAGTAAACTTCGTCTAAACTCAGCAGAAACGTTTCCTTGAAACTGCTCTGCTGTGCGTTCGTTCACCTAAGAGAGGTGAATCTATGTTGAGATTCAGCGAGTCAGAAACACGTTTCTTCTAGGAGCTCCGTTGGGATATTCCCGAGTGAATGGGACCATAGGCTGTACAGAGAAATATCTGCTCCTAAAACCAAAACGGAGCTATCTAACTCAATGGTTGTCAATGTGTGCATTCAACTGACAGAGGTAAACTCACGTGTGGATTCAGCGGTTTGGAAACCCTTTCTGTGCAGAATCCCAAAACCGGTATTTCAAGGCCAATGCTGGCATACGGACTAAACCGCAGTAAACTTCGTCTAAAACTCAGGAGAAACGTTTCCTTGAAACTGCTCTGCTTTGCGTTCGTTCACCTAAGAGAGTTGAATCTATGTTGAGATTCAGCGAGTCAGAAACACGTTTCTTCTAGGATCTGCGTTGGGATATTCCCGAGTGAATGGGACCATAGGCTGTACAGAGAAATATCTGCTCCTAAAACCAAAACGGAGCTATCTAACTGAATGGTTGTCAATGTGTGCATTCAACTGACAGAGTTAAACTCACGTGTGCATTCAGCCGTTTGCAAACACTTTCTGTGAATAATCCCAAAACCGGTATTTCCAGCCCAATGCCGGAATACGTACTCAACCGCAGTAAATATCGTCTAAAACTCAGGAGAAACGTTTCCTTGAACCTGCTCTGCTGTGCGTTCGTTCACCTAATAGAGTTGAATCTATGTTGAGATTCAGCGAGTCAGAAACACGTTTCTTCTAGGAGCTGCGTTCGGATATTCCCGAGTGAATGGGACCATAGGCTCTACAGAGAAATATCTGCTCCGAAAACCAAAACGGAGCTATCTAACTCAATGGTTGTCAATGCGTGCATTCAACTGAAAGAGTTAAACTCACATGTGGATTCAGCGGTTTGCAAACCCTTTCTGTGCGGAATCCCAAAACTGGTATTTCCCGCCCAATGCTGACATACGTACTAAACCGCAGTAAACTTCGTCTAAAACTCAGGAGAAACGTTTCCTTGAAACTGCTCTGCTGTGCGTTCGTTCACCTAAGAGAGTTGAATCTATGTTGAGATTCAGCGAGTCAGAAACACGTTTCTTCTAGGAGCTGCGTTGGGATATTCCCGAGTGAATGGGACCATAGGCTGTACAGAGAAATATCTGCTCCTAAAACCAAAACGGAGCTATCTAACTGAATGGTTGTGAATGTGTGCATTCAACTGACAGAGATAAACTCACGTGTGTATTCAGCGGTTTGGAAACCCTTTCTGTGCAGAATCCCAAAACCGGTATTTCCCGCCCAATGCTGGCATACGGACTAAACCGCAGTAAACTTCGTCTAAAACTCAGGAGAAACGTTTCCTTGAAACTGCTCTGCTGTGCGTTCGTTCACCTAAGAGAGTTGAATCTATGTTGAGATTCAGCGAGTCAGAAACACGTTTCTTCTAGGAGCTGCGTTCGGATATTCCCGAGTGAATGGGACCATAGGCTGTACAGAGAAATATCTGCTCCTAAAACCAAAACGGAGCTATCTAACTCAATGGTTGTCAATGTGTGCAATCAACTGACAGAGCTAAACTCACGTGTGCATTCAGCCGTTTGCAAACCCTTTCTGTGAAGAATCCCAAAACCGGTATTTCCAGCCCAATGCCGGCATACGTACTAAACCGCAGGAAACATCGTCTAAAACTCAGGAGAAACGTTTCCTTGAAACTGCTCTGCTGTGCGTTCGTTCACCTAAGAGAGTTGAATCTATGTTGAGATTCAGCGAGTCAGAAACACGTTTCTTCTAGGAGCTGCGTTGGGATATTCCCGAGTGAATGGGACCATAGGCTGTACAGAGAAATATCTGCTTCTAAAACCAAAACGGAGCTATCTAACTGAATGGCTGTCAATGTGTGCCTTCAACTGACAGAGTTAAACTCACGTGTGGATTCAGCGGTTTGCAAAACCTTTCTGTGAAGAATCCCAAAACCGGTATTTCCAGCCCAATGCTGGCATACGTAGTAAACAGCAGGAAACTTCGTCTAAAACTCAGGAGAAACGATTCCTTGAAACTGCTCTACCGTGCGTTCGTACACCTAAGAGAGTTGAATCTATGTTGAGATTCAGCGAGTAAGAAACACGTTTCTTCTAGGAGCTGCGTTTGGAGATTCCTGAGTGAATGGGACCATAGGCTGGAGCAGAGAAATATCTGCTCCGAAAACCAAAACAGAGCTATCTAACTGAATGGTTGTCAATGTGTGCATTCAACTGACAGAGTTAAACTCACGTGTGCATTCAGCCGTTTGCAAACCCTTTCTGTGAAGAATCCCAAAACCGGTATTTCCAGCCCAATGCCGTCATACGTACTGAACCGCAGTGAATATCGTCTAAAACTCAGGAGAAACGTTTCCTTAAAACTGCTCTTCTGTGCGTTCGCTAACCTAAGAGAGTTGAATCCATGTTGAGATTCAGCGAGTCAGAAACACGTTTCTTCTAGGTGCTGCGTTGGGATATTCCCGAGTGTATGGGACCATAGGCTGTACAGAGAAATGTCTGCTCCTTAAACCAAAACGGAGCTATCTAACTGAATGTTTGTCAATGTGTGCATTCAACTGACAGAGTTAAACTCACGTGTGGATTCAGCGGTTTGCAAACCCTTTCTGTGCAGAATCCCAAAACCGGTATTTCCAGCCCAATGCTGGCATACGGACTAAACCGCAGTAAACTTCGTCTAAAACTCAGGAGAAACGTTTCCTTGAAACTGCTCTGATTTCCGTTCGTTCACCTAAGAGAGTTGAATCTATGTTGAGATTCAGCGAGTCAGAAACACGTTTCTTCTAGGATCTGCATTGGGATATTCCCGAGTGAATGGGACCATAGGCTGTACAGAGAAATATCTGCTCCTAAAACCAAAACGGAGCTATCTAACTGAATGGTTGTCAATGTGTGCATTGAACTGACAGAGTTAAACTCACGTGTGCATTCAGCCGTTTGGAAACCCTTTCTGTGAAGAATCCCAAAACCGGTATTTCCAGCCCAATGCCGGCATACGTACTAAACCGCAGTAAACATCGTCTAAAACTCAGGAGAAACGTTTCATTGAAACTGTTCTGCTGTGCGTTCGTTCACCTAAGAGAGTTGAATCTTGTGGAGATTCAGCGAGTCAGAAACACGTTTCTTCTAGGAACTGCGTTGGGATATTCCCGACTGAATGGGACCATAGGCTGTATATAGAAATATCTGCTTCTAAAACCAAAACGGAGCTATCTAACTGAACGGTTGTCAATATGTCCATTCAACTGACAGAGTTAAACTTACCTGTGTCTTCAGCGGTTTGCCAACCCTTTCTGTGCAGAATCGTCAAACCGGTATTTCCAGCCCAATACCGGCATACGTACTAAACAGCAGGAAACTTCGTCTAAAACTCAGGAGAAACGTGTCCTTGAAACTGCTCTGCTGCGCGTTCGTTCAACGAGGAGAGTTGAATCTATGTTGAGATTAAGAGAGTCAGAAACACATTTCTTCTAGGAGCTGCGTTGGGATATTCCCGACTGAATGGGACCATAGGCTGTACAGAGAAATATCTGCTCCTAAAACCAGAACGGAGCTATCTAACTGAATGGTTGTCAATGTGTGCATTCAACTGACAGAGTTAAACTCACGTGTGGATTCAGCGGTTTGCAAACCCTTTCTGTACAGAATCCCCAAACCGGTATTTCCAGCCCAATGCCGGCATACGTACTAAACCGCAGTAAACTTCGTCTAAAACCCAGGAGAAAAGATTCCTTGAAACTGTTCTGCTGTGCGTTCGTTCACCTAAGAGAGTTGAATCTATGTTGCGATTCAGCGAGTCAGAAACACGTTTCTTCTAGGAGCTGCGTTGGGATATTCCCGAGTGAATGTCACCATAGGCTGTACAGAGAAATATCTGCTCCTAAAACCAAAACGGAGCTATCTAACTCAATGGTTGTCAATGTGTGCATTCAACTGACAGAGTTAAACTCACGTGTGCATTCAGCCGTTTGCAAACCCTTTCTGTGAAGAATCCCAAAACCGGTATTTCCAGCCCAATGCCGGCATACGTACTAAACCGCAGAAAACTTCGTCTAAAACTCAGGAGAAACGTTTCCTTGAAACTGCTCTGCTGTGCGTTCGTTCACCTAAGAGAGTTGAATCTATGTTGAGATTCATCGAGTCAGAAACAGGTTTCTTCCAGGAGCTGCATTGGGATATTCCCGAGTGATTGGGACCATAGTCTGTACAGAGAAATATCTGCTCATAAAACCAAAACGGAGCTATCTAACTGAATGGTTGTCAATGTGTGCATTCAACTGACAGAGTTAAACTCTCCTGTGGATTCAGCGGTTTGCAAACCCTTTCTGTGCAGAATCCCAAAACCGGTATTTCCAGCCCAATGCCGGCAAACGTACTAAACCTCAGTAAACTTCGTCTAAAACTCAGGAGAAACGTTTCCTTGAAACTGCTCTGCTGTGCGTTCGTTCACCTAAGAGAGTTGAATCTATGTTGAGATTCAGCGAGTCAGAAACACGTTTCTTCTAGGAGCTGCGTTGGGATATTCCCGAGTGAATGGGACCATAGGCTATACAGAGAAATATCTACTCCTAAAACCAAAACGGAGCTATCTAACTGAATGGTTGTCAATGTGTGCATTCAACTGACAGAGTTAAACTTACGTGTGGTTTCAGTGGTTGGCAAACCCTCCTGTGCAGAATCGCAAAACAGGTATTTCCAGCCCAATGCCGGCATACATACTAAACAGCAGGAAACATCGTCTAAAACTCAGGAGAATCGTTTCCTTGAAACTGCTCTGCTGTGCATCGCTCACCTAAGAGAGTTGAATCTATGTTCAGATTCAGGGAGTCAGAGACACGTTTCTTCTAGGAGCTGCGTTCGGATATTCCCGAGTGAATGGGACCATAGGCTGTACAGAGAAATATCTGCTCCTAGAACCAAAACGGAGCTCTCTAACTGAATGGTTGTCAATGCGTGCATTCAACTGACAGTGTTAAACTCACGTGTGGATTCAGTGGTTTGCAAACCCTTTCTGTACAGAATCCCCAAACCGGTATTTCCAGTCCAATGCCGGCATACGTACTAAACCGCAGTAAACTTCGTCTAAAACTCAGGAGAAACGTTTCCTTGAAACTGCTCTGCTGTGCGTTCGTTCACCTAAGAGACTTGAATCTTTGTTGAGATTCAGCGAGTCAGAAACACGTTTCTTCTAGGAGCTGCGTTGTGATATTCCCGAGTGAATGGGACCTTAGGTTGTATAGAGAAATATCTGCTTCTAAAACCAAAACGGAGCTATCTAAGTGAATGGTGGTCAATGTGTGCATTCAACTGACAGAGTTAAACTCACCTGTGGATTCAGCGGTTTGCAAAACCTTTCTGTGTAGCATCCCAAAACCGGTGTTTCCAGCCCAATGCCGGAATACGTACTAAACCGCCGTAAACTTCCTCTAAAACTCAGGAGAAACGTTTCCTTGAAACTGCTCTGCTGTGCGTTCGTTCACCTAAGAGAGTTGAATCTATGTTGAGATTCAGCGGGTCAGAAACAGGTTTCTTCTAGGAGATGCATTGGGATATTCCCGAGTGATTGGGACCATAGTCTGTATAGAGAAATATCTGCTCATAAAACCAAAACGGAGCTATCTAACTGAATGGTGGTCAATGTGTGCATTCAACTGACAGAGTTAAACTCACGTGTGCATTCAGCCGTTTGCAAACCCGTTCTGTGAAGAATCCCAAAACCGGTATTTCCAGCCCAATGCCAGCATACGTACTAAACCGCAGTAAACATCGTCTAAAACTCAGGAGAAACGTTTCCTGAAACTGCTCTGCTGTGCGTTCGTTCACCTAAGAGAGTTGAATCTATGTTGAGATTCAGCGAGTCAGAAACACGTTTCTTCTAGGAGCTGCGTTGGGATATTCCCGAGTGAATGGGACCATAGGCTGTATAGAGAAATACGTGCTTTTAAAACGAAAACGGAGCTATCTAACTCAATGGTTGTCAATGTGTGCATTCAATTGACAGAGCTAAACTCACGTGTGGATTCAGCGGTTTGCAAACCCTTTCTGTGCAGAATCCCAAAACCGGTATTTCCAGCCCAATGCCCGCATACGTACTAAACCGCAGTAAACATCGTCTAAAACTCAGGAGAAACGTGTCCTTGAAACTGCTCTGCTGCGCGTTCGTTCAACGAGGAGAGTTGAATCTAAGTTGAGATTAAGAGAGTCAGAAACACATTTCTTCTAGGAGCTGCGTTGGGATATTCCCGACTGAATGGGACCATAGGCTGTACAGAGAAATATCTGCTCCGAAACCCAAATCGGAGCTATCTAACACAATGGTTGTCAATGCGTGCATTCAACTGACAGAGTTAAACTCACGTGTGGATTCAGCGGTTTTCAAACCCTTTCTGTGCAGAATCCCAAAACCGGTATTTCCAGCCCAATGCCGGCATACGTACTGAAGCGGAGTTAACTTCGTCTAAAACTCAGGAGAAACGTTTCCTTGAAACTGCTCTGCTGTGCTTTCGTTCACCTAAGAGAGTTGAATCTATGTTGAGATTCAGAGAGTCAGAAACACGTTTCTTCTAGGATCTGCGTTGGGATATTCCCGACTGAATGGGACCATAGGCTGTACAGAGAAATATCTGCTACTAAAACCAAAACGGAGCTATCTAACTGAATGGTTTTCAATGTGTGCATTCAACTGACAGAGCTAAATTCACGTGTGGATTCAGCGGTTTGCAAACCCTTTCTGTGCAGAATCCCAAAACAGGTATTTCCAGCCCAATGCCGGCATACGTACTAAACCGCAGTAAACATCGTCTAAAACTCAGGAGAAACGTGTCCTTGAAACTGCTCTGCTGTGCGTTCGTTCACCTAAGAGAGTTGAATCTATGTTGAGATTCAGCGAGTCAGAAACACGTTTCTTCTAGGAGCTGCGTTGGGATATTCCCGAGTGAATGGGACCATAGGCTGTACAGAGAAATATCTGCTCCTAAAACCAAAACGGAGCTATCTAACTCAATGGTTGTCAATGTGTGCATTCAACTGACAGAGTTAAACTCACGTGTGAATTCAGCGGTTTGGAAACCCTTTCTGTGCCGAATCCCAAAACCGGTATTTCCAGCCCAATGCCGGAATACGTACTAAACCGCAGTAAACTTCGTCTAAAACTCAGGAGAAACGTTTCCTTGAAACTGCTCTGCTGTGTGTTCGTTCACCTAAGAGAGTTGAATCTATGTTGAGATTCAGCGAGTCAGAAACACGTTTCTTCTGGGAGCTGCGTTGGGATATTCCCGAGTGAATGGGACCATAGGCTGTACAGAGAAATATCTGCTCCTAAAACCAGAACGGAGCTATCTAACTGAATGGTTGTCAATGTGTGCATTCAACTGACAGAGTTAAACTCACGTGTGGATTCAGCGGTTTGCAAACCCTTTCTGTACAGAATCCCCAAACCGGTATTTCCAGCCCAATGCCGGCATACGTACTAAACCGCAGTAAACTTCGTCTAAAACCCAGGAGAAAAGATTCCTTGAAACTGTTCTGCTGTGCGTTCGTTCACCTAAGAGAGTTGAATCTATGTTGCGATTCAGCGAGTCAGAAACACGTTTCTTCTAGGAGCTGCGTTGGGATATTCCCGAGTGAATGTCACCATAGGCTGTACAGAGAAATATCTGCTCCTAAAACCAAAACGGAGCTATCTAACTGAAAGGTTGTCAATGCGTGCATTCAGCGGACGGAGATAAACTCACGTGTGGATTCAGCGGTTTGCAAACCCTTTCTGTGCAGAATCCCAAAACCGGTATTTCCAGCCCAATGACGGCATACGTACTAAACCGCAGAAAACTTCATCTAAAACTCAGGAGAAACGTTTCCTTGAAACTGCTCTGCTGTGCGTTCGTTCACCTAAGAGAGTTGAATCTATGTTGAGATTCAGCGAGTCAGAAACACGTTTCTTCTAGGAGCTGCATTGGGATATTCCCGAGGGAATGGGACCATAGGCTGTACAGAGAAATATCTACTCCTAAAACCAAAACGGAGCTATCTAACTGAATGGTGGTCAATGTGTGCATTCAACTGACAGAGTTAAACTCACGTGTGCATTCAGCCGTTTGCAAACCCGTTCTGTGAAGAATCCCAAAACCGGTATTTCCAGCCCAATGCCAGCATACGTACTAAACCGCAGTAAACATCGTCTAAAACTCAGGAGAAACGTTTCTTGAAACTGCTCTGCTGTGCGTTCGTTCACCTAAGAGAGTTGAATCTATGTTGAGATTCACCGAGTCAGAAACACGTTTCTTCTAGGAGCTGCGTTTGGATATTCGCGAGTGATTGGGACCATAGGCTGTACAGAGAAATATCTGCTCCTAAAACCAAAACGGAGCTATCTAACTGAATGGTTGTCAATGTGTGCATTCAACTGACAGAGTTAAACTCACGTGTGGATTCAGCGGTTTGAAAACCCTTTCTGTGCAGAATCCCAAAACCGGTATTTTCAGCCGAATGCCGGCATACGTACTAAACGGCAGTAAACTTCGTCTAAAACTCAGGAGAAACGTTTCCTTGAAACTGCTCTGCTGTGCGTTCGTTCACCTAAGAGAGTTGAATCTATGTTGAGATTCAGCGAGTCAGAAACACGTTTCTTCTAGGAGCTGCGTTGGGATATTCCCGAGTGAATGGGACCATAGGCTGTACAGAGAAATATCTGCTCCTAAAACCAAAACGGAGCTATCTAACTGAATGGTTGTCAATGTGTGCATTCAACTGACAGAGTTAAATTCACGTGTCGTTTCAGCGGTTGGCAAACCCTTTCTGTGCAGAATCCCAAAACTGGTATTTCCAGCCCAATTCTGGCATACGTAGTAAACCGCAGGTAACTTCGTCTAAAACTCAGGAGAAACGTTTCCTTGAAACTGCTCTGCTGTGCGTTCGTTCACCTAAGAGAGTTGAATCTATGTTGAGATTCAGCGAGTCAGAAACACGTTTCTTCTAGGAGCTGCATTGGGATATTCGCGAGTGATTGGGACCACAGGCTGTACAGAGAAATATCTGCTCCTAAAACCAAAACGGAGCTATCTAACTGAATGGTTGTCAATGTGTGCATTCAACTGACAGAGTTAATCTCACGTGTGTATTCAGCGGTTTGAAAACCCTTTCTGTGCAGAATCCCAAAACCGGTATTTCCAGCCCAATGCCGGCATACGTACTAAACCGCAGAAAACTTCGTCTAAAACTCAGGAGAAACGTTTCCTTGAAACTGCTCTGCTGTGCGTTCGTTCACCTAAGAGAGTTGAATCTATGTTGAGATTCAGCGAGTCAGAAACACGTTTCTTCTAGGAGCTGCGTTGGGATATTCCCGAGTGAATGGGACCATAGGTGGACAGAGAAATATCTGCTCCTAAAACCAAAACGGAGCTATCTAACTGAATGGTTGTCAATGTGTGCATTCAACTGACAGAGTTAAACTCACGTGTGCATTCAGCCGTTTGCAAACCCTTTCTGTGAAGAATCCCAAAACCGGTATTTCCAGCCC
Organism: Aotus nancymaae; assembly: GCF_030222135.1. Lineage (NCBI taxonomy): Eukaryota > Metazoa > Chordata > Mammalia > Primates > Aotidae > Aotus > Aotus nancymaae. Next base: position 936,009 of record NW_026988501.1, on the reverse strand, counting down.
AATGCCGGCATACGTACTAAACCGCAGAAAACTTCGTCTTAAACTCAGGATAAACGTTTCCTTGAAACTGCTCTGCTGTGCGTTCGTTCACCTAAGAGAGTTGAATCTATGTTGAGATTCAGCGAGTCAGAAACAGGTTTCTTCCAGGAGCTGCATTGGGATATTCCCGAGTGATTGGGACCATAGTCTGTACAGAGAAATATCTGCTCATAAAACCAAAACGGAGCTATCTAACTGAATGGTTGTCAATGTGTGCATTCAACTGACAGAGTTAAACTCTCCTGTGGATTCAGCGGTTTGCAAACCCTTTCTGTGCAGAATCCCAAAACCGGTATTTCCAGCCCAATGCCGGCAAACGTACTAAACCTCAGTAAACTTCGTCTAAAACTCAGGAGAAACGTTTCCTTGAAACTGCTCTGCTGTGCGTTCGTTCACCTAAGAGAGTTGAATCTATGTTGACATTCAGCGAGTCAGAAACACGTTTCTTCTAGGAGCTGCGTTGGGATATTCCCGAGTGAATGGGACCATAGGCTATACAGAGAAATATCTACTCCTAAAACCAAAACGGAGCTATCTAACTGAATGGTTGTCAATGTGTGCATTCAACTGACAGAGTTAAACTTACGTGTGGTTTCAGCGTTTGGCAAACCCTCCTGTGCAGAATCGCAAAACAGGTATTTCCAGCCCAATGCCGGCATACATACTAAACAGCAGGAAACATCGTCTAAAACTCTGGAGAAACGTTTCCTTGAAACTGCTCTTCTGTGCATCGCTCACCTAAGAGAGTTGAATCTATGTTCAGATTCAGGGATTCAGAGACACGTTTCTTCTAGGAGCTGCTTTCGGATATTCCCGAGTGAATGGGACCATAGGCTGTACAGAGAAATATCTGCTCCTAGAACCAAAACGGAGCTCTCTAACTGAATGGTTGTCAATGCGTGCATTCAACTGACAGTGTTAAACTCACGTGTGGATTCAGTGGTTTGCAAACCCTTTCTGGGCAGAATCCCAAAACCGGTATTTCCAGTCCAATGCCGGCATACGTACTAAACCGCAGTAAACTTCGTCTAAAACTCAGGAGAAACGTTTCCTTGAAACTGCTCTGCTGTGCGTTCGTTCACCTAAGAGACTTGAATCTTTGTTGAGATTCAGCGAGTCAGAAACACGTTTCTTCTAGGAGCTGCGTTGGGATATTCCCGAGTGAATGGGACCTTAGGTTGTATAGAGAAATATCTGCTTCTAAAACCAAAACGGAGCTATCTAAGTGAATGGTGGTCAATGTGTGCATTCAACTGACAGAGTTAAACTCACCTGTGGATTCAGCGGTTTGCAAAACCTTTCTGTGTAGAATCCCAAAACCGGTGTTTCCAGCCCAATGCCGGAATACGTACTAAACCGCCGTAAACTTCCTCTAAAACTCAGGAGAAACGTTTCCTTGAAACTGCTCTGCTGTGCGTTCGTTCACCTAAGAGAGTTGAATCTATGTTGAGATTCAGCGGGTCAGAAACAGGTTTCTTCTAGGAGATGCATTGGGATATTCCCGAGTGATTGGGACCATAGTCTGTATAGAGAAATATCTGCTCATAAAACCAAAACGGAGCTATCTAACTGAATGGTGGTCAATGTGTGCATTCAACTGACAGAGTTAAACTCACGTGTGCATTCAGCCGTTCGCAAACCCGTTCTGTGAAGAATCCCAAAACCGGTATTTCCAGCCCAATGCCAGCATACGTACTAAACCGCAGTAAACATCGTCTAAAACTCAGGAGAAACGTTTCTTGAAACTGCTCTGCTGTGCGTTCGTTCACCTAAGAGAGTTGAATCTATGTTGAGATTCAGCGAGTCAGAAACACGTTTCTTCTAGGAGCTGCGTTGGGATATTCCCGAGTGAATGGGACCATAGGCTGTATAGAGAAATACGTGCTTTTAAAACGAAAACGGAGCTATCTAACTCAATGGTTGTCAATGTGTGCATTCAACTGACAGAGCTAAACTCACGTGTGGATTCAGCGGTTTGCAAACCCTTTCTGTGCAGAATCCCAAAACCGGTATTTCCAGCCCAATGCCCGCCTACGTACTAAACCGCAGTAAACATCGTCTAAAACTCAGGAGAAACGTGTCCTTGAAACTGCTCTGCTGTGTGTTCGTTCAACGAGGAGAGTTGAATCTAAGTTGAGATTAAGAGAGTCGGAAACACATTTCTTCTTGGAGCTGCGTTGGGATATTCCCGAGTGAATGGACCATAGGCTGTACAGAGAAATATCTGCTCCGAAACCCAAAACGGAGCTATCTAACACAATGGTTGTCAATGAGTGCATTCAACTGACAGAGTTAAACTCACGTGTGGATTCAGCGGTTTGCAAACCCATTCTGTGCAGAATCCCAAAACCTGTATTTCCAGCCCAATGCCAGCATACGTAGTAAACCGCAGTAAACATCGTCTAAAACTCAGGAGAAACGTTTCTTGAAACTGCTCTGCTGTGCGTTCGTTCACCTAAGAGAGTTGAATCTATGTTGAGATTCAGCTGGTCAGAAACACGTTTCTTCTAGGGGCTGCGTTGGGATATTCCCGAGTGAATGGGACCATAGGCTGTACAGAGAAATATCTGCTCCTAAAACCAAAACGGAGCTATCTAACTGAATGGTTGTCAATGTGTGCATTCAACTGACAGAGTTAAACTCACCTGTGAATTCAGCGGTTTGCAAACCCTTTCTGTGTAGAATCCCAAAACCGGTGTTTCCAGCCCAATGCCGGAATATGTACCAAACCGCCGTAAACTTCGTCTAAAACTCAGAAGAAACGTTTCCTTGAAACTGCTCTGCTGTGCGTTCGTTCACCTAAGAGAGTTGAATCTATGTTGAGATTCAGCGGGTCAGAAACACGTTTCTTCTAGGAGCCGCGTTGGGATATTCCCGAGTGAATGGGACCATAGGCTGTATAGAGAAATATCTGCTTCTAAAATCAAAACGGAGCTATCTAACTGAATGGTTGTCAATGCGTGCATTCAACTGACAGAGTTAAACTCACGTGTGGATTCAGCGGTTTGCAAACCCTTTCTGTGCAGAATCCCAAAACCGGTATTTCCAGCCCAATTCTGGCATACGTACTAAACCGCAGTAAACTTCGTCTAAAACTCAGGAGAAACGTGTCCTTGAAACTGCTCTGCTGTGCGTTCGTTCACCTAAGAGAGTTGAATCTATGCTGAGATTCAGCGAGTCAGAAAAACGTTTCTTCTAGGAGCCGCATTGGGATATTCCCGAGTGAATGGGACCATAGGCTGTACAGACAAATATCTGCTCATAAAAGCAAAACGGAGCTATCTAACTGAATGGTTGTCAATGTGTGCATTCAACTGACAGAGTTAAACTCACCTGAGGATTCAGCGGTTTCCAAACCCTTTCTGTGCAGAATCCCAAAACCGGTGTTTCCAGCCCAATGCCGGATTACGTGCTAAACCGCAATAAACTTCGTCTAAAACTCAGGAGAAACGTTTCCTTGAAACTGCTCTGCTGTGCGTTCGTTCACCTAAGAGAGTTGAATCTATGTTGAGATTCAGAGAGTCAGAAACAGGTTTCTTCTAGGAGCTGCATTGGGATATTCCCGAGTGATTGGGACCATAGTCTGTACAGAGAAATATCTGCTCATAAAACCAAAACGGAGCAATCTAACTGAATGGTTGTCAATGTGTGCGTTCAACTGACAGAGTTAAACTCTCCTGTGGATTCAGCGGTTTGCAAACCCTTTCTGTGCAGAATCCCAAAACCGGTATTTCCAGCCCAATGACGGCATACGTACTAAACCGCAGTAAACTTCGTCTAAAATTCAGGAGAAACGTTTCCTTGAAACTGCTCTGCTGTGCGTTTGTTCACCTAAGAGAGCTGAATCTATGTTGAGATTCAGCGAGTCAGAAACACGTTTCTTCTAGGAGCTGCGTTGGGATATTCCCGAGTGAATGGGAACATAGGCTGTATAGAGAAATATCTGCTTCTAAAATCAAAACGGAGCTATCTAACTGAATGGTTGTCAATGCGTGCATTCAACTGACAGAGTTAAACTCACGTGTGGATTCAGCGGTTTGCAAACCCTTTCTGTGCAGAATCCCAAAACCGGTATTTCCAGCCCAATTCTGGCATACGTACTAAACCGCAGTAAACTTCGTCTAAAACTCAGGAGAAACGTGTCCTTGAAACTGCTCTGCTGTTCGTTCGTTCACCTAAGAGAGTTGAATCTATGCTGAGATTCAGCGAGTCAGAAAAACGTTTCTTCTAGGAGCCGCATTGGGATATTCCCGAGTGAATGGGACCATAGGCTGTACAGAGAAATATCTGCTCATAAAAGCAAAAGGGAGCTATCTAACTGAATGGTTGTCAATGTGTGCATTCAACTGACAGAGTTAAACTCAACTGAGGATTCAGCGGTTTCCAAACCCTTTCTGTGTAGAATCCCAAAACCGGTGTTTCCAGCCCAATGCCGGAATACGTACTAAACCGCAGTAAACTTCGTCTAAAACTCAGGAGAAACGTTTCCTTCAAACTGCTCTGCTGTGCGTGCGTTCACCTAAGAGAGTTGAATCTATGTTGAGATTCAGCGAGTCAGAAACACGTTTCTTCTAGGAGCTGCGTTGGAATATTCCCGAGTGAATGGGACCATAGGCTGTACAGAGAAATATCTGCTCCTAAAACCAAAACGGAGCTATCTAACTCAATGGTTGTGAATGTGTGAATTCCACTGACAGAGTTAAACTCACGTGTGGATTCAGCGGTTTGCAAACCCTTTCTGTGCAGAATCCCAAAACCGGTATTTCCAGCCCAATGCCGGGATACGTACTATACTGGAGTAAACTTCGTCTAAACTCAGGAGAAACGTTTCCTTGAAACTGCTCTGCTGTGCGTTCGTTCACCTAAGAGAGTTGAATCTATGTTGAGATTCAGCGAGTCAGAAACACGTTTCTTCTAGGAGCTGCGTTGGGATATTCCCGAGTGAATGGGACCATAGGCTGTACAGAGAAATATCTGCTCCTAAAACCAAAACGGAGCTATCTAACTGAATGGCTGTCAATGTGTGCATTGAACTGACAGAGTTAAACTCACGTGTGCATTCAGCCGTTTGGAAATCCTTTCTGTGAAGAATCCCAAAACCGGTATTTCCAGCCCAATGCCGGCATACGTACTAAACCGCAGTAAACATCGTCTAAAACTCAGGAGAAACGTTTCATTGAAACTGCTCTGCTGTGCGTTCGTTCATCTAAGAGAGTTGAATCTATGTTGAGATTCAGCGAGTCGGAAACACGTTTCTTCTAGGAAATGCGTTGGGATATTCCCGAGTGAATGGGCCCATAGGCTGTATAGAGAAATATCTGCTTCTAAAACCAAAACGGAGCTATCTAACTGAATGGTTGTCAATGTCTGCATTCAACTGACAGAGTTAAACTTACCTGTGGTTTCAGCGGTTGGCAAACCCTTTCTGTGCAGAATCGTAAAACCGGTATTTCCAGCCCAATGCCGGCATACGTACTAAACAGCAGGAAACTTCGTCTAAAACTCAGGAGAAACGTTTCTTTGAAACTGCTCTACTGTGCGTTCGTTCACCTAAGAGAGTTGAATCTATGTTGAGATTCAGCGAGTCAGAAACACGTTTCTTCTGGAGCTGCGTTCGGATATTCCCGAGTGAATGGGACCATAGGCTCTACAGAGAAATATCTGCTCCTAAAACCAAAACGGAGCTATCTAACTGAAAGGTTGTCAATGTGTGCATTCAACTGACAGTTAAACTCACCTGTGGATACAGCGGTTTGCAAACCGTTTCTGTGCAGAATCCCAAATCCGGTATTTCCAGCCCAATGACGGCATACGTACTGAACCGCAGTAAACTTCGTCTAAAACTCAGGAGAAACGTTTCCTTGAAACTGCTCTGCTGTGCGTTCGTTCACCTAAGAGAGTTGAATCTATGTTGATATTCAGCGAGTCAGAAACACGTTTCTTCTCGGAGCTGCGTTGGGATATTCCCGAGTGAATGGGACCATAGGCTGTACAGAGAAATATCTGCTACGAAAACCAAAACGGAGCTATCTAACTGAATGGTTGTCAATGCGTGCATTCAACTGACAGTGATAAACTTACGTGTGGATTCAGCGGTTTGCAAACCCTTTCTGTGCAGAATCCCAAATCCGGTATTTCCAGCCCAATGCCAGCATACGTACTAAACCGCAGTAAACTTCGTCTAAAACTCAGGAGAAACGTTTCCTTCAAACTGCTCTGCTGTGCCTTCGTTCACCTAACAGAGTTGAATCTATGTTGAGACTCAGCGAGTCAGAAACACGTTTCTTCTAGGAGCTGCGTTGGGATATTCCCGAGTGAATGGGACCATAGGCTGTACAGAGAAATATCTGCTCCTAAAACCAAAACGGAGCTATCTAACTCAATGGTTGTGAATGTGTGCATTCCACTGACAGAGTTAAACTCACGTGTGGATTCAGCGGTTTGCAAACCCTTTCTGTGCAGAATCCCAAAACCGGTATTTCCAGCCCAATGCCGGGATACGTACTAAACTGCAGTAAACTTCGTCTAAACTCAGGAGAAACGTTTTCTTGAAACTGCTCTGCTGTGCGTTCGTTCACCTAAGAGAGTTGAATCTATGTTGAGATTCAGCGAGTCAGAAACACGTTTCTTCTAGGAGCTGCGTTGGGATATTCCCGAGTGAATGGGACCATAGGCTGTACAGAGAAATATCTGCTCCTAAAACAAAAACGGAGCTATCTAACTGAATGGTTGTCAATGTGTGCATTGAACTGACAGAGTTAAACTCACGTGTGCATTCAGCCGTTTGGAAACCCTTTCTGTGAAGAATCCCAAAACCGGTATTTCCAGCCCAATGCCGGCATACGTACTAAACCGCAGTAAACATCGTCTAAAACTCAGGAGAAACGTTTCATTGAAACTGCTCTGCTGTGAGTTCGTTCACCTAAGAGAGTTGAATCTATGTTGAGATTCAGCGAGTCAGAAACACGTTTCTTCTAGGAGCTGCGTTGGGATATTCCCGAGTGAATGGGACCATAGGCTGTATAGAGAAATATCTGCTTCTAAAACCAAAACGTAGCTATGTAACTGAATGTTTGTCAATATGTGCATTCAACTGACAGAATTAAACTTACCTGTGGTTTCAGCGGTTGGCAAACCCTTTCTGTGCAGAATCGTAAAACCGGTATTTCCAGCCCAATGCCGGCATACGTACTAAACAGCAGGAAACTTCGTCTAAAACTCAGGAGAAACGTTTCCTTGAAACTGCTCTACTGTTCGTTCGTTCACCTAAGAGAGTTGAATCTATGTTGAGATTCAGCGAGTCAGAAACACGTTTCTTCTAGGAGCTGCGTTCGGATATTCCCGAGTGAATGGGACCATAGGCTCTACAGAGAAATATCTGCTCCTAAAACCAAAACGGAGCTATCTAACTGAAAGGTTGTCAATGTGTGCATTCAACTGACAGTTAAACTCACCTGTGGATTCAGCGGTTTGCAAACCCTTTCTGTGCAGAATCCCAAAACCGGTATTTCCAGCCCAATGACGGCATACGTACTAAACAGCAGTAAACTTCTTCTAAAACTCAGGAGAAACGTTTCCTTGAAACTGCTCTGCTGTGCGTTCGTTCACCTAAGAGAGTTGAATCTATGTTGAGATTCAGCGAGTCAGAAACACGTTTCTTCTAGGAGCTGCGTTGGGATATTCCCGAGTGAATGGGACCATAGGCTGTACAGAGAAATATCTGCTCCGAAAACCAAAACGGAGCTATCTAACTGAATGGTTGTCAATGCGGGCATTCAACTGACAGAGTTAAACTCACGTGTGGATTCCGCGGTTTGCAAACCCTTTCTGTGCAGAATCCCAAAACCGGTATTTCCAGCCCAATGCCGGAATACGTACTAAACCGCAGTAAACTTCGTCTAAAACTCAGGAGAAACGTTTCCTTGAAACTGCTCTGCTGTGCGTTCGTTCACCTAAGAGAATTGAATCTATGTTGAGATTCAGCGAGTCAGAAACACGTTTCTTCTAGGAGCTGCGTTTGGATATTCCCGAGTGAATGGGACCATAGGCTGTGTAGACAAATATCTGCTTCTAAAACCAAAACGGAGCTATCTAACTGAATGGTGGTCAATGTGTGCATTCAACTGACAGAGTTAAACTTACCTGTGGTTTCAGCGGTTGGCAAACCCTTTCTGTGCAGAATCGTAAAACCGGTATTTCCAGCCCAATGCCGGCATACGTACTAAATAGCAGGAAACTTCGTCTAAAACTCAGGAGAAACGTTTCCTTGAAACTGCTCTACTGTGCGTTCGTTCACCTAAGGGAGTTGAATCTATGTAGAGATTCAGCGAGTCAGAAACACGTTTCTTCTAGGAGCTGCGTTCGGATATTCCCGCGTGAATGGGACCATAGGCTCTACAGAGAAATATCTGCTCCTAAAACCAAAACGGAGCTATCTAACTGAAAGGTTGTCAATGTGTGCATTCAACTGACAGTTAAACTCACCTGTGGATACAGCGGTTTGCAAACCGTTTCTGTGCAGAATCCCAAAACCGGTATTTCCAGCCCAATGACGGCATACGTACTAAACCGCAGTAAACTTCGTCTATAACTCAGGAGAAACGTTTCCTTGAAACTGCTCTGCTGTGCGTTCGTTCACCTAAGAGAAGTGAATCTATGTTGAGATTCAGCGAGTCAGAAACACGTTTCTTCTAGGAGCTGCGTTGGGATATTCCCGAGTGAATGGGACCATAGGCTGTGTAGACAAATATCTGCTTCTAAAACCAAAACGGAGCTATCTAACTGAATGGTGGTCAATGTGTGCATTCAACTGACAGAGTTAAACTTACCTGTGGTTTCAGCGGTTGGCAAACCCTTTCTGTGCAGAATCGTAAAACCGGTATTTCCAGCCCAATGCCGGCATACGTACTAAACAGCAGAAAACTTCGTCTAAAACTCAGGAGAAACGTTTCCTTGAAACTGCTCTGCTGTGCGTTCGTTCACCTAAGACAGTTGAATCTATGTTGAGGTTCAGCGAGTCAGAAACACGTTTCTTCTACGAACTGCGTTGGGATATTCCCGAGTGAATGGGATCATAGGCTGTACAGAGAAATATCTGATCCTAAAACCAAAACGGAGCTGTCTAACTGAATGGTGGTCAATGTGTGCATTCAACTGACAGAGTTAAACTCATGTGTGGATTCAGCGGTTTCCAAACCCTTTCTGTGCAGAATCCCAAAGCCGGTATTTCCAGCCCAATGCAGGCATATGTACTAAACCGCAGTAAACATCGTCTAAAACTCAGGAGAAACGTGTCCTTGAAACTGCTCTGCTGTGCGTTCGTTTACCTAAGAGAGTTGAATCTATGTTGATATTCAGCGAGTCAGAAACACGTTTCTTCTAGGAGCTGCGTTTGGATATTCCCGAGTGAATGGGATCATAGGCTGTACAGAGAAATATCTTCTCCTAAAACCAAAATGGAGCTGTCTAACTGAATGGTGGTCAATGCGTGCATTCAACTGACAGAGTTAAACTCACGTGTGGATTCAGCGGTTTGAAAACCCTTTCTGTGCAGAATCCCAAAACCGGTATTTCCAGCCCAATGCCGGCATACGTACTAAACTGCAGTAAACTTCGTCTAAAACTCAGGAGAAACGTTTCCTTGAAACTGCTCTGCTGTGCGTTCGTTCACCTAAGAGAGTTGAATCTATGTTGAGATTCAGCGAGTCAGAAACACGTTTCTTCTAGGAGCTGCGTTGGGATATTCCCGAGTGAATGGTGCCATAGGCTGTACAGAGAAATATCTGCTCCTAAAACGAAAACGGAGCTATCTAACTCAATGGTTGTCAATGTGTGCATTCAAGTGACAGAGTTAAACTCACGTGTGGATTCAATGGTTTGCAAACCCTTTCTGTACAGAATCCCCAAACCGGTATTTCCAGCCCAATGCCGGCATACGTACTAAACCGCAGTAAACTTCGTCTAAAACTCAGGAGAAACGTTTCCTTGAAACTGGCCTGCTGTGCGTTCGTTCACCTAAGAGAGTTGAATCTATGTTGAGATTCAGCGAGTCAGAAACCCGTTTCTTCTAGGAGCTGCGTTGGGATATTCCCGAGTGAATGGGACCATAGGCTGTACAGAGAAATATCTGCTCCTAAAACCAAAACGGAGCTATCTAACTCAATGGTTGTCAATGTGTGCATTCAACTGACAGAGTTAAACTCACGTGTGGATTCAATGGTTTGCAAACCCTTTCTGTACAGAATCCCCAAACCGGTATTTCTAGCCCAATGCCGACATACGTCCTAAACCGCAGTAAACTTCGTCTAAAACTCAGGAGAAACGTTTCCTTGAAACTGGCCTGCTGTGCGTTCGTTCACCTAAAAGAGTTGAATCTATGCTGAGATTCAGCGAGTCAGAAACACGTTTCTTCTAGGAGCTGCGTTGGGACATTCCCGAGTGAATGGGACCATAGACTGCACAGAGAAATATCTGCTCCTAAAACCAAAACGGAGCTATCTAACTGAATGATTGTCAATGTGTGCATTCAACTGACAGAGTTAAACTCACGTATGCATTCAGCCGTTTGCAAACCCTTTCTGTGCAGAATCATAAAACCGGTATTTCCAGCCCAATGCCGGCATACGTACTAAACAGCAGGAAACTTCGTCTAAAACTCAGGAAAAACGTTTCCTTGAAACTGCTCTGCTGTGCGTTCGTTCACCTAAGAGAGTTGAATCTATGTTGAGATTCAGCGAGTCAGAAACACGTTTCTTCTAGGAGCTGCGTTCGGATATTCCCGAGTGAATGGGAACATAGGCTGTACAGAGAAATATCTGCTCCTAAAACCAAAACGGAGCTATCTAACTGAAAGGTTGTCAATATGTGCATTCAACTGACAGTTAAACTCACTTGTAGATACAGCGGTTTGCAAACCGTTTCTGTGCAGAATCCCAAATCCGGTATTTCCAGCGCAATGACGGCATACGTACTGAACCGCAGTTAACTTCGTCTAAAACTCAGGAGAAACGTTTCATTGAAACTGCTCCACTGTGCGTTCGTTCACCTAAGAGAGTTGAATCTATGTTGACATTCAGCGAGTCAGAAACACGTTTCTTCTAGGAACTGCGTTGGGATATTCCCGAGTGAATGGGACCATAGGCTGTATAGAGAAATATCTGCTTCTAAAACCAAAACGGAGCTATCTAACTGAATGGTTGTCAATGTTTGTATTCAACTGACAGAGTTAAACTTACCTGTGGTTTCAGCGGTTGGCAAACCCTTTCTGTGCAGAATCGTAAAACCGGTATTTCCAGCCCAATGCCGGCATACGTACTAAACAGCAGGAAACTTCGTCTAAAACTCAGGAGAAACGTTTCCTTGAAACTGCTCTACTGTGCGTTCGTTCACCTAAAAGAGTTGAATCTATGTTGAGATTCAGCGAGTCAGAAACACGTTTCTTCTAGGAGCTGCGTTCGGATATTCCCGAGTGAATGGGACCATAGGCTCTACAGAGAAATATCTGCTCCTAAAACCAAAACGGAGATTTCTAACTGAAAGGTTGTAAATGTGTGCAATCAACTGACAGTTAAACTCACCTGTGGATACAGCGGCTTGCAAACCGTTTCTGTGCAGAATCCCAAAACCGGTATTTCCAGCCCAATGCCGGAATACGTACTAAACCGCAGTTAACTTCGTCTAAAACTCAGGAGAAACGTTTCCTTGAAACTGCTCTGCTGTGCGTTCGTTCACCTAAGAGAGTTGAATCTATGTTGAGATTCAGCGAGTCAGAAACACGTTTTTTCTAGGAGCTGCGTTGGGATATTCCCGAGTGAATGGGACCATAGGCTGTACAGAGAAATATCTGCTCCTAAAACCAAAACGGAGCTATCTAACTGAATGGTTGTCAATGTGTGCATTCAACTGATAGAGTTAAACTCACGTGTGGATTCAGCGGTTTGCAAACCCTTTCTGTGCAGAATCCCAAAACCGGTATTTCCCGCCCAATGCTGGCATACGGACTAAACCGCAGTAAACTTCGTCTAAAACTCAGGAGAAACGTTTCCTTGAAAGTGCTCTGCTGTGCGTTCGTTCACCTAAGAGAGTTGAATCTATGTTGAGATTCAGCGAGTCAGAAACACTTTTCTTCTAGGATCTGCGTTGGGATATTCCCGAGTGAATGGGACCATAGGCTGTACAGAGAAATATCTGCTCCTAAAACCAAAACGGAGCTATCTAACTGAATGGTTGTCAATGTGTGCATTCAACTGACAGATTTAAACTCACGTGTGGATTCAGCGGTTTGCAAACCCTTTCTGTACAGAATCCCCAAACCGGTATTTCCAGCCCAATGCCGGCATACATACAAAGCCGCAGTAAACTTCGTCTAAAACTCAGGAGAAACGTTTCCTTGAAACTGCTCTGCTGTGCGTTCGCTCACCTAAGAGAGTTGAATCTATGTTGAGATTCAGCGAGTCAGAAACACGTTTCTCCTAGGAGCTGCGTTGGGATATTCCCGAGTGAATGGGACCATAGGTTGTACAGAGAAATATCTGCTCCTAAAACCAAAACGGAGCTATCTAACTCAATGGTTGTCAATGTGTGCATTCAACTGACAGAGTTAAACTCACGTGTGCATTCAGCCGTTTGCAAACCCTTTCTGTGAAGAATCCCAAAACCGGTATTTCCAGCCCAATGACGGCGTACGTACTAAACCGCAGTAAACATCGTCTAAAACTCAGGAGAAACGTTTCCTTGAAACTGCTCTGCTGTGCGTTCGTTCACCTAAGAGAGTTTAATCTATGTTGAGATTCAGCGAGTCAGAAACACGTTTCTTCTAGGAGCTGCGTTGGGATATTACCGAGTGAATGGGACCATAGGCTGTGTAGAGAAATATCTGCTTCTAAAACCAAAACGGAGCTATCTAACTGAATGGTGGTCAATGTGTGCATTCAACTGACAGAGTTAAACTTACCTGTGGATTCAGCGGTTTGCAAACCCTTTCTGTGCAGAATCCCAAAGCCGGTATTTCCAGCCCAATGCCAGCATACGTACTAAACCGCAGTAAACTTCGTCTAAAACTCAAGAGAAACGTTTTCTTGAGACTGCTCTGCTGTGCGTTCATTCACCTAAGATAGTTGAATCCATGTGGAGATTCAGCGAGTCAGAAACACGTTTCTTCTAGGAGCTGCGTTGGGATATTCCCGAGTGAATGGGACCATAGGCTGTATAGAGAAATATCTGCTTCTAAAACCAAAACGGAGCCATCTAACTGAATGGTTGTCAATGTGTGCATTCAACTGACAGAGTTAAACTTACCTGTGGTTTCAGCGGTTGGCAAACCCTTTCTGTGCAGAATCGCAAAACCGGTATTTCCAGCCCAATGCCGGGATACGTACTAAACAGCAGGAAACTTCGTCTAAAACTCAGGAGAAACGTTTCCTTGAAACTGCTCTGCTGTGCGTTCGTTCACCTAAGAGATTTGAATCTATGTTGAGATTCAGCGAGTCAGAAACACGTTTCTTCTAGGAGCTGCGTTCGGATATTCCCGAGTGAATGGGACCATAGGCTGTACAGAGATATATCTGCTCCTAAAACCAAAACGGAGCTATCTAACTGAAAGGTTGTCATTGTGTGCATTCAACTGACAGAGTTAAACTCACCTGTGGATTCAGCGGTTTGCAAACCCTTTTTTGCAGAATCCCAAAACCGGTATTTCCAGCCCAATGACGGCATACGTACTAAACCGCAACAAACTTCGTCTAAAACTCAGGAGAAACGTTTCCTTGAAACTGCTCTGCTGTTCGTTCTTTCACCTAAGAGAGTTGAATCTATGTTGAGATTCAGCGAGTCAGAAACACGTTTCTTCTAGGAGCTGCGTTGGGATATTCCCGAGTGAATGGGACCATAGGCTGTACACAGAAATATCTGCTCCGAAAACCAAAACGGAGCTATCTAACTCAATGGTTGTCAATGCATGCATTCAACTGACAGAGTTAAACTCACGTGTGGATTCAGCGGTTTGCAAACCCTTTCTGTGCAGAATCCCAAAACCGGTATTTCCCGCACAATCCTGGCATACGTACTAAACCGCAGTAAACTTCGTCTAAAACTCAGGAGAAACGTTTCCTTGAAACTGCTCTGCTGTGCGTTTGTTCAACTAAGAGAGTTAAATCTATTTTGATATTCAGCGAGTCAGAAACACGTTTCTTCTAGGAGCTGCGTTGGGATATTCCCGAGTGAATGGGACCATAGGCTGTACAGAGAAATATCTGCTCCGAAAACCAAAACGGAGCTATCTAACTGAATGGTTGTCAATGTGTGCATTCAACTGACAGAGTTAAACTCACGTGTGGATTCAGCTGTTTGCAAACCCTTACTGTGCAGAATCCCAAAACCGGTATTTCCAGCCCAATGCCGGCATACGTACTAAACCGCAGTAAACTTCGTCTAAAACTAAGGAGAAACGTTTCCTTGAAACTGCTCTGCTGTGCGTTCGTTCACCTAAGAGAGTTGAATCTATGTTGAGATTCAGCGAGTCAGAAATACGTTTCTTCTAGGAGCTGCTTTCGGATATTCCCGAGTGAATGGGGCGATAGGCTGTACAAAGAAATATCTGCTCCTAAAAAAAAAAACGGAGCTATCTAACTGAAAGGTTGTCATTGTGTGCATTCAACTGACAGAGTTATACTCACGTGTGTATTCAGCGGTTTGCAAACCCTTTCTGTGCCGAATCCGAGAACCGGTATTTCCAGCCCAATGCCGGCATACGTACTAAACAGCAGGAAACTTCGTCTAAAACTCAGGAGAAACGTTTCCTTGAAACTGCTCTGCTGTGCGTTCGTTCATCTAACACAGTTGAATCTATGTTGAGGTTCAGCGAGTCAGAAACACGTTTCTTCTAGGAGCTGCGTTGGGATATTCCCGAGTGAATGGGATCATAGGCTGTACAGAGAAATATCTGATCCTAAAACCAAAACGGAGCTGTCTAACTGAATGGTGGTCAATGTGTGCATTCAACTGACAGAGTTAAACTCACGTGTGGATTCAGCGGTTTGCAAACCCTTTCTGTTCAGAATCCCAAAGCTGGTATTTCCAGCCCAATACCGGCATACGTACTAAACCGCAGTAAACATCGTCTAAAACTCAGGAGAAACGTGTCCTTGAAACTTCTCTGCTGTGCGTTCGTTTACCTAAGAGAGTTGAATCTATGTTGATATTCAGCGAGTCAGAAACACGTTTCTTCTAGGAGCTGCGTTGGGATATTCCCGAGTGAATGGGATCATAGGCTGTACAGAGAAATATCTGATCCTAAAACCAAAATGGAGCTGTCTTACTGAATGGTGGTCAATGCGTGCATTCAACTGACAGAGTTAAACTCACGTGTGGATTCAGCGGTTTGCAAACCCTTTCTGTGCAGAATCCCAAAGCCGGTATTTCCAGCCCAATGCCAGCATACGTACTAAACCGCAGTAAACTTCGTCTAAAACTCAGGAGAAACGTTTCCTTGAAACTGCTCTGCTGTGCCTTCTTTCACCTAAGAGAGTTGAATCTATGTTGAGATTCAGCGAGTCAGAAACACGTTTCTTCTAGGAGCTGCGTTGGGATATTCCCGAGTGAATGGTGCCATAGGCTGTACAGAGAAATATCTGCTCCTAAAACCAAAACGGAGCTATCTAACTCAATGGTTGTCAATGTGTGCATTCAACTGACAGAGTTAAACTCACGTGTGGATTCAATGGTTTGCAAACCCTTTCTGTACAGAATCCCCAAACCGGTATTTCCAGCCCAATGCCGGCATACCTACTAAACCGCAGTAAACTTCGTCTAAAACTCAGGAGAAACGTTTCCTTGAAACTGGCCTGCTGTGCGTTCGTTCACCTAAGAGAGTTGAATCTATGTTGAGATTCAGCGAGACAGAAACACGTTTCTTCTAGGAGCTGCGTTGGGATATTCCCGAGTGAATGGGACCATAGGCTGTACAGAGAAATATCTGCTCCTAAAACCAAAACGGAGCTATCTAACTCAATGGTTGTCAATGTGTGCATTCAACTGACAGAGTTAAACTCACGTGTGCATTCAATGGTTTGCAAACCCTTTCTGTACAGAATCCCCAAACCGGTATTTCTAGCCCAATGCCGGCATACGTACTAAATCGCAGTAAACATCGTCTAAAACTCAGGAGAAACGTGTCCTTGAAACTGGCCTGCTGTGCGTTCGTTCACCTAAGAGAGTTGAATCTATGTTCAGATTCACCGAGTCAGAAACACGTTTCTTCTAGGAGCTGCGTTGGGATATTCCCGAGTGAATGGGATCATAGATTGTACAGAGAAATATCTGATCATAAAACCAAAACGGAGCTGTCTAACTGAATGGTGGTCAATGCGTGCATTCAACTGACAGAGTTAAACTCACGTGTGGATTCAGCGGTTTGCAAACCCTTTCTGTGCAGAATCCCAAAGCCGGTATTTCCAGCCCAATGCCGGAATACGTACTAAACCACAGTAAACATCGTCTAAAACTCAGGAGAAACGTTTCATTGAAACTGCTCTACTGTGCGTTCGTTCACCTAAGAGAGTTGAATCTATGTTGAGATTCAGCGAGTCAGAAACACGTTTCTTCTAGGAACTGCGTTGGGATATTCCCGAGTGAATGGGACCATAGGCTGTATAGAGAAATATCTGCTTCTAAAACCAAAACGGAGCTATCTAACTGAATGGTGGTCAATGTTTGTATTCAACTGACAGAGTTAAACTTACCTGTGGTTTCAGCGGTTGGCAAACCCTTTCTGTGCAGAATCGTAAAACCGGTATTTCCAGCCCAATGCCGGCATACGTACTAAACAGCAGGAAACTTCGTCTAAAACTCAGGAGAAACGTTTCCTTGAAACTGCTCTACTGTGCGTTCGTTCACCTAAAAGAGTTGAATCTATGTTGAGATTCAGCGAGTCAGAAACACGTTTCTTCTAGGAGCTGCGTTCGCTTATTCCCGAGTGAATGGGACCATAGGCTCTACAGAGAAATATCTGCTCCTAAAACCAAAACGGAGATTTCTAACTGAAAGGTTGGAAATGTGTGCAATAAACTGACAGTTAAACTCACCTGTGGATACAGCGGCTTGCAAACCGTTTCTGTGCAGAATCCCAAAACCGGTATTTCCAGCCCAATGCCGGAATACGTACTAAACCGCAGTTAACTTCGTCTAAAACTCAGGAGACACGTTGCCTTGAAACTGCTCTGCTGTGCGTTCGTTCACCTAAGAGAGTTGAATCTATGTTGAGATTCAGCGAGTCAGAAACACGTTTCTTCTAGGAGCTGCGTTGGGATATTCCCGAGTGAATGGGACCATAGGCTGTACAGAGAAATATCTGCTTCTAAAACCAAAACGGAGCTATCTAACTGAATGGTGGTCAATGTGTGCATTCAACTGACAGAGTTAAACTTACCTGTGGATTCAGCGGTTTGCAAACCCTTTCTGTGCAGAATCCCAAAACCGGTATTTCCAGCCCAATGCCAGCATACGTACTAAACCGCAGTAAACTTCGTCTAAAACTCAGGAGAAACGTTTCCTTGAAACTGCTCTGCTGTGCGTTCGTTCACCTAAGAGAGTTGAATCTATGTTGAGATTCAGCGAGTCAGAAACACGTTTCTTCTAGGAGCTGCGTTGGGATATTCCCCAGTGAATGGGACCATAGGCTGTGTAGAGAAATATCTGCTTCTAAAACCAAAACGGAGCTATCTAACTGAATGGTGGTCAATGTGTGCATTCAACTGACAGAGTTAAACTTACCTGTGGTTTCAGCGGTTGGCAAACTGTTTCTGTGCAGAATCGTAAAACCGGTATTTCCAGCCCAATGCAGGCATACGTACTAAACAGCAGGAAACTTCGTCTAAAACTCAGGAGAAACGCTTCCTTGAAACTGCTCTACTGTGCGTTCGTTCACCTAAAAGAGTTGAATCTATGTTGAGATTCAGCGAGTCAGAAACACGTTTCTTCTAGGAGCTGCGATGGGATATTCCCGAGTGAATGGGACCATAGGCTGTACAGAGAAATATCTGCTCCTAAAACCAAAACGGAGCTATCTAACTGAATGGTTGTCAATGTGTGCTTTCAACTGACAGAGTTAAACTCACGTGTGGATTCAGCGGTTTGCAAACCCTTTCGGTGCAGAATCCCAAAACCGGTATTTCCCGCCCAATGCCGGCATATGTACTAAACGGCAGTAAACTTCGTCTAAAACTCAGGAGAAACGTTTCCTTGAAACTGCTCTGCTGTGCGTTCGCTCACCTAAGAGAGTTGAATCTATGTTGAGATTCAGCGAGTCAGAAACACGTTTCTTCTAGGATCTGCGTTGGGATATTCCCGAGTGAATGGGACCATAGGCTGTACAGAGAAATATCTGCTCCTAAAACCAAAACGGAGCTATCTAACTGAATGGTTGTCAATGTGTGCATTCAACTGACAGAGTTAAACTCACGTGTGCATTCAGCCGTTTGCAAACCCTTTCTGTGAAGAATCCCAAAACCGGTATTTCCAGCCCAATGCCGGCATACGTACTAAACCGCAGTAAACATCGTCTAAAACTCAGGAGAAACGTTTCCTTGAAACTGCTCTGCTGTGCGTTAGTTCACCTAACAGAGTTGAATCTATGTTGAGATTCAGCGAGTCAGAAACACCTTTCTTCTAGGAGCTGCGTTGGGATATTCCCGAGAGAATGGGACCATAGGCTGTGTAGAGAAATATCTGCTTCTAAAACCAAAACGGAGCTATCTAACTGAATGGTGGTCAATGTGTGCATTCAACTGACAGAGTTCAACTTACCTGTGGTTTCAGCGGTTGGCAAAGCCTTTCTGTGCAGAATCGTAAAACCGGTATTTCCAGCCCAATGCCGGCATACGTACTAAACAGCAGGAAACTTCGTCTAAAACTCAGGAGAAACGTTTCCTTGAAACTGCTCTACTGTGCGTTCGTTCACCTAAGAGAGTTGAATCTATGTAGAGATTCAGCGAGTCAGAGACACGTTTCTTCTAGGAGCTGCGTTCGGATATTCCCGAGTGAATGGGACCATAGGTTCTACAGAGAAATATCTGCTCCTAAAACCAAAACGGAGATTTCTAACTGAAAGGTTTTAAATGTGTGCATTCAACTGACAGTTAAACTCACCTGTGGATACAGCGGTTTGCAAACCGTTTCTGTGCAGAATCCCAAAACCGGTATTTCCAGCCCAATGCCGGAATATGTACTAAACCACAGTAAACTTCGTCTAAAACACAGGAGAAACGTTTCCTTGAAACTGCTCTGCTGTGCGTTCGTTCACCTCAGAGAGATGTATCTATGTTGAGATTCAGCGAGTCAGAAACACGTTTCTTCTAGGAGCTGCGTTGGGATATTCCCGAGTGAATGGGACCAAAGGCTGTGTAGAGAAATATCTGCTTCTAAAACCAAAACGGAGCTATCTATCTGAATGGTGGTCAATGTGTGCATTCAACTGACAGAGTTAAACTTACCTGTGGTTTTAGCGGTTGGCAAACCCTTTCTGTGCAAAATCGTAAAACCGGTATTTCCAGCCCAATGCCGGCATACGTACTAAACAGCAGGAAACTTCGTCTAAAACTCAGGAGAAACGTTTCCTTGAAACTGCTCTGCTGTGCGTTCGTTCACCTAAGAGATTTGAATCTATGTTGAGATTCAGCGAGTCAGAAACACGTTTCTTCTAGGAGCTGCGTTCGGATATTCCCGAGTGAATGGGACCATAGGCTGTACAGAGATATATCTGCTCCTAAAACCAAAACGGAGCTATCTAACTGAAAGGTTGTCATTGTGTGCATTCAACTGACAGAGTTAAACTCACCTGTGGATTCAGCGGTTTGCAAACCCTTTTTTGCAGAATCCCAAAACCGGTATTTCCAGCCCAATGACGGCATACGTACTAAACCGCAACAAACTTCGTCTAAAACTCAGGAGAAACGTTTCCTTGAAACTGCTCTGCTGTTCGTTCTTTCACCTAAGAGAGTTGAATCTATGTTGAGATTCAGCGAGTCAGAAACACGTTTCTTCTAGGAGCTGCGTTGGGATATTCCCGAGTGAATGGGACCATAGGCTGTACACAGAAATATCTGCTCCGAAAACCAAAACGGAGCTATCTAACTCAATGGTTGTCAATGCATGCATTCAACTGACAGAGTTAAACTCACGTGTGGATTCAGCGGTTTGCAAACCCTTTCTGTGCAGAATCCCAAAACCGGTATTTCCCGCACAATCCTGGCATACGTACTAAACCGCAGTAAACTTCGTCTAAAACTCAGGAGAAACGTTTCCTTGAAACTGCTCTGCTGTGCGTTTGTTCAACTAAGAGAGTTAAATCTATTTTGATATTCAGCGAGTCAGAAACACGTTTCTTCTAGGAGCTGCGTTGGGATATTCCCGAGTGAATGGGACCATAGGCTGTACAGAGAAATATCTGCTCCGAAAACCAAAACGGAGCTATCTAACTGAATGGTTGTCAATGTGTGCATTCAACTGACAGAGTTAAACTCACGTGTGGATTCAGCTGTTTGCAAACCCTTACTGTGCAGAATCCCAAAACCGGTATTTCCAGCCCAATGCCGGCATACGTACTAAACCGCAGTAAACTTCGTCTAAAACTAAGGAGAAACGTTTCCTTGAAACTGCTCTGCTGTGCGTTCGTTCACCTAAGAGAGTTGAATCTATGTTGAGATTCAGCGAGTCAGAAATACGTTTCTTCTAGGAGCTGCTTTCGGATATTCCCGAGTGAATGGGGCGATAGGCTGTACAAAGAAATATCTGCTCCTAAAAAAAAAAACGGAGCTATCTAACTGAAAGGTTGTCATTGTGTGCATTCAACTGACAGAGTTATACTCACGTGTGTATTCAGCGGTTTGCAAACCCTTTCTGTGCCGAATCCGAGAACCGGTATTTCCAGCCCAATGCCGGCATACGTACTAAACAGCAGGAAACTTCGTCTAAAACTCAGGAGAAACGTTTCCTTGAAACTGCTCTGCTGTGCGTTCGTTCATCTAACACAGTTGAATCTATGTTGAGGTTCAGCGAGTCAGAAACACGTTTCTTCTAGGAGCTGCGTTGGGATATTCCCGAGTGAATGGGATCATAGGCTGTACAGAGAAATATCTGATCCTAAAACCAAAACGGAGCTGTCTAACTGAATGGTGGTCAATGTGTGCATTCAACTGACAGAGTTAAACTCACGTGTGGATTCAGCGGTTTGCAAACCCTTTCTGTTCAGAATCCCAAAGCTGGTATTTCCAGCCCAATACCGGCATACGTACTAAACCGCAGTAAACATCGTCTAAAACTCAGGAGAAACGTGTCCTTGAAACTTCTCTGCTGTGCGTTCGTTTACCTAAGAGAGTTGAATCTATGTTGATATTCAGCGAGTCAGAAACACGTTTCTTCTAGGAGCTGCGTTGGGATATTCCCGAGTGAATGGGATCATAGGCTGTACAGAGAAATATCTGATCCTAAAACCAAAATGGAGCTGTCTTACTGAATGGTGGTCAATGCGTGCATTCAACTGACAGAGTTAAACTCACGTGTGGATTCAGCGGTTTGCAAACCCTTTCTGTGCAGAATCCCAAAGCCGGTATTTCCAGCCCAATGCCAGCATACGTACTAAACCGCAGTAAACTTCGTCTAAAACTCAGGAGAAACGTTTCCTTGAAACTGCTCTGCTGTGCCTTCTTTCACCTAAGAGAGTTGAATCTATGTTGAGATTCAGCGAGTCAGAAACACGTTTCTTCTAGGAGCTGCGTTGGGATATTCCCGAGTGAATGGTGCCATAGGCTGTACAGAGAAATATCTGCTCCTAAAACCAAAACGGAGCTATCTAACTCAATGGTTGTCAATGTGTGCATTCAACTGACAGAGTTAAACTCACGTGTGGATTCAATGGTTTGCAAACCCTTTCTGTACAGAATCCCCAAACCGGTATTTCCAGCCCAATGCCGGCATACCTACTAAACCGCAGTAAACTTCGTCTAAAACTCAGGAGAAACGTTTCCTTGAAACTGGCCTGCTGTGCGTTCGTTCACCTAAGAGAGTTGAATCTATGTTGAGATTCAGCGAGACAGAAACACGTTTCTTCTAGGAGCTGCGTTGGGATATTCCCGAGTGAATGGGACCATAGGCTGTACAGAGAAATATCTGCTCCTAAAACCAAAACGGAGCTATCTAACTCAATGGTTGTCAATGTGTGCATTCAACTGACAGAGTTAAACTCACGTGTGCATTCAATGGTTTGCAAACCCTTTCTGTACAGAATAGCCAAACCGGTATTTCTAGCCCAATGCCGGCATACGTACTAAATCGCAGTAAACATCGTCTAAAACTCAGGAGAAACGTGTCCTTGAAACTGGCCTGCTGTGCGTTCGTTCACCTAAGAGAGTTGAATCTATGTTCAGATTCACCGAGTCAGAAACACGTTTCTTCTAGGAGCTGCGTTGGGATATTCCCGAGTGAATGGGATCATAGATTGTACAGAGAAATATCTGATCATAAAACCAAAACGGAGCTGTCTAACTGAATGGTGGTCAATGCGTGCATTCAACTGACAGAGTTAAACTCACGTGTGGATTCAGCGGTTTGCAAACCCTTTCTGTGCAGAATCCCAAAGCCGGTATTTCCAGCCCAATGCCGGAATACGTACTAAACCACAGTAAACATCGTCTAAAACTCAGGAGAAACGTTTCATTGAAACTGCTCTACTGTGCGTTCGTTCACCTAAGAGAGTTGAATCTATGTTGAGATTCAGCGAGTCAGAAACACGTTTCTTCTAGGAACTGCGTTGGGATATTCCCGAGTGAATGGGACCATAGGCTGTATAGAGAAATATCTGCTTCTAAAACCAAAACGGAGCTATCTAACTGAATGGTGGTCAATGTTTGTATTCAACTGACAGAGTTAAACTTACCTGTGGTTTCAGCGGTTGGCAAACCCTTTCTGTGCAGAATCGTAAAACCGGTATTTCCAGCCCAATGCCGGCATACGTACTAAACAGCAGGAAACTTCGTCTAAAACTCAGGAGAAACGTTTCCTTGAAACTGCTCTACTGTGCGTTCGTTCACCTAAAAGAGTTGAATCTATGTTGAGATTCAGCGAGTCAGAAACACGTTTCTTCTAGGAGCTGCGTTCGCTTATTCCCGAGTGAATGGGACCATAGGCTCTACAGAGAAATATCTGCTCCTAAAACCAAAACGGAGATTTCTAACTGAAAGGTTGGAAATGTGTGCAATAAACTGACAGTTAAACTCACCTGTGGATACAGCGGCTTGCAAACCGTTTCTGTGCA
The DNA here is from genome assembly GCF_030222135.1 of Aotus nancymaae. Classification (NCBI taxonomy): domain Eukaryota; kingdom Metazoa; phylum Chordata; class Mammalia; order Primates; family Aotidae; genus Aotus; species Aotus nancymaae. The sequence goes on along the minus strand of NW_026988501.1, from coordinate 912,668 downwards.
GAATCCCAAAACCGGTATTTCCAGCCCAATGCCGGAATACGTACTAAACCGCAGTTAACTTCGTCTAAAACTCAGGAGACACGTTGCCTTGAAACTGCTCTGCTGTGCGTTCGTTCACCTAAGAGAGTTGAATCTATGTTGAGATTCAGCGAGTCAGAAACACGTTTCTTCTAGGAGCTGCGTTGGGATATTCCCGAGTGAATGGGACCATAGGCTGTACAGAGAAATATCTGCTTCTAAAACCAAAACGGAGCTATCTAACTGAATGGTGGTCAATGTGTGCATTCAACTGACAGAGTTAAACTTACCTGTGGATTCAGCGGTTTGCAAACCCTTTCTGTGCAGAATCCCAAAACCGGTATTTCCAGCCCAATGCCAGCATACGTACTAAACCGCAGTAAACTTCGTCTAAAACTCAGGAGAAACGTTTCCTTGAAACTGCTCTGCTGTGCGTTCGTTCACCTAAGAGAGTTGAATCTATGTTGAGATTCAGCGAGTCAGAAACACGTTTCTTCTAGGAGCTGCGTTGGGATATTCCCCAGTGAATGGGACCATAGGCTGTGTAGAGAAATATCTGCTTCTAAAACCAAAACGGAGCTATCTAACTGAATGGTGGTCAATGTGTGCATTCAACTGACAGAGTTAAACTTACCTGTGGTTTCAGCGGTTGGCAAACTGTTTCTGTGCAGAATCGTAAAACCGGTATTTCCAGCCCAATGCAGGCATACGTACTAAACAGCAGGAAACTTCGTCTAAAACTCAGGAGAAACGCTTCCTTGAAACTGCTCTACTGTGCGTTCGTTCACCTAAAAGAGTTGAATCTATGTTGAGATTCAGCGAGTCAGAAACACGTTTCTTCTAGGAGCTGCGATGGGATATTCCCGAGTGAATGGGACCATAGGCTGTACAGAGAAATATCTGCTCCTAAAACCAAAACGGAGCTATCTAACTGAATGGTTGTCAATGTGTGCTTTCAACTGACAGAGTTAAACTCACGTGTGGATTCAGCGGTTTGCAAACCCTTTCGGTGCAGAATCCCAAAACCGGTATTTCCCGCCCAATGCCGGCATATGTACTAAACGGCAGTAAACTTCGTCTAAAACTCAGGAGAAACGTTTCCTTGAAACTGCTCTGCTGTGCGTTCGCTCACCTAAGAGAGTTGAATCTATGTTGAGATTCAGCGAGTCAGAAACACGTTTCTTCTAGGATCTGCGTTGGGATATTCCCGAGTGAATGGGACCATAGGCTGTACAGAGAAATATCTGCTCCTAAAACCAAAACGGAGCTATCTAACTGAATGGTTGTCAATGTGTGCATTCAACTGACAGAGTTAAACTCACGTGTGCATTCAGCCGTTTGCAAACCCTTTCTGTGAAGAATCCCAAAACCGGTATTTCCAGCCCAATGCCGGCATACGTACTAAACCGCAGTAAACATCGTCTAAAACTCAGGAGAAACGTTTCCTTGAAACTGCTCTGCTGTGCGTTAGTTCACCTAACAGAGTTGAATCTATGTTGAGATTCAGCGAGTCAGAAACACCTTTCTTCTAGGAGCTGCGTTGGGATATTCCCGAGTGAATGGGACCATAGGCTGTGTAGAGAAATATCTGCTTCTAAAACCAAAACGGAGCTATCTAACTGAATGGTGGTCAATGTGTGCATTCAACTGACAGAGTTCAACTTACCTGTGGTTTCAGCGGTTGGCAAAGCCTTTCTGTGCAGAATCGTAAAACCGGTATTTCCAGCCCAATGCCGGCATACGTACTAAACAGCAGGAAACTTCGTCTAAAACTCAGGAGAAACGTTTCCTTGAAACTGCTCTACTGTGCGTTCGTTCACCTAAGAGAGTTGAATCTATGTAGAGATTCAGCGAGTCAGAGACACGTTTCTTCTAGGAGCTGCGTTCGGATATTCCCGAGTGAATGGGACCATAGGTTCTACAGAGAAATATCTGCTCCTAAAACCAAAACGGAGATTTCTAACTGAAAGGTTTTAAATGTGTGCATTCAACTGACAGTTAAACTCACCTGTGGATACAGCGGTTTGCAAACCGTTTCTGTGCAGAATCCCAAAACCGGTATTTCCAGCCCAATGCCGGAATATGTACTAAACCACAGTAAACTTCGTCTAAAACACAGGAGAAACGTTTCCTTGAAACTGCTCTGCTGTGCGTTCGTTCACCTCAGAGAGTTGTATCTATGTTGAGATTCAGCGAGTCAGAAACACGTTTCTTCTAGGAGCTGCGTTGGGATATTCCCGAGTGAATGGGACCAAAGGCTGTGTAGAGAAATATCTGCTTCTAAAACCAAAACGGAGCTATCTATCTGAATGGTGGTCAATGTGTGCATTCAACTGACAGAGTTAAACTTACCTGTGGTTTTAGCGGTTGGCAAACCCTTTCTGTGCAAAATCGTAAAACCGGTATTTCCAGCCCAATGCCGGCATACGTACTAAACAGCAGGAAACTTCGTCTAAAACTCAGGAGAAACATTTCCTTGAAACTGCTCTACTGTGCGTTCGTTCCCCCAAGAGAGTTGAATCTATGTTGAGATTCAGCGAGTCAGAAACACGTTTCTTCTAGGAGCTCCGTTCGGATATTACCGAGTGAATGGGACCATAGGCTGTACAGAGAAATATCTGCTCCTAAAACCAAAACGGAGCTATCTAACTCAATGGCTGTCAATGTGTGCCTTCAACTGACAGAGTTAAACTCACATGTGGACCCCGCGGTTTGCAAACCCATTCTGTGCAGAATCCCAAAACCGGTATTTCCAGCCCAATGCCGGAATACGTACTAAACCGCAGTAAACTTCGTCTAAAACTCAGGAGAAACGTTTCCTTGAAACTGCTCTGCTGTGCGTTCGTTCACCGAAGAGAGTTGAATCTATGTTGAGATTCAGCGAGTCAGAAACACGTTTCTTCTAGGAGCTGCGTTGGGATATTCCCGAGTGAATGGGACCATAGGCTGTACAGAAAAATATCTGCTCCTAAAACCAAAACGGAGCTATCTAACTGAATGGTTGTCAATGTGTGCATTGAACTGACAGAGTTAAACTCACGTGTACATTCAGCCGTTTGGAAACCCTTTCTGTGCAGAATCCCAAAACCGGTATTTCCAGCCCAATGCCGGCATACGTACTAAACCGCAGTAAACATCGTCTAAAACTCAGGAGAAACGTTTCATTGAAACTGCTCTGCTGTGCGTTCGTTCACCTAAGAGAGTTGAATCTATGTTGAGATTCAGCGAGTCAGAAACACGTTTCTTCTAGGAACTGCGTTGGGATATTCCCGAGTGAATGGGACCATAGGCTGCATAGAGAAATATCTGCTTCTAAAACCAAAACGGAGCTATCTAACTGAATGGTTGTCAATGTGTGCATTCAACTGACAGAGTTAAACTTACCTGTGGTTTCAGCGGCTGGCAAACCCTTTCTGTGCAGAATCGTAAAACCGGTATTTCCAGCCCAATGCCGGCATACGTACTAAACAGCAGGAAACTTCGTCTAAAACTCAGGAGAAACGTTTCCTTGAAACTGCTCTGCTGTGTGTTCGTTCACCTAAGAGAGTTTAATCTATGTTGAGATTCAGCGAGTCAGAAACACGTTTCTTGTAGGAGCTGCGTTCGGATATTCCCGAGTGAAAGGGACCATAGGCTCTACAGAGAAATATCTGCTCCTAAAACGAAAACGGAGCTATCTAACTGAAAGGTTGTCAATGTGTGCATTCAACTGACAGTTAAACTCACCTGGGGATACAGCGGTTTGCAAACCGTTTCTGTGCAGAATCCCAGAACCGGTATTTCCAGCCCAATGACGGCATACGTACTGAACCGCAGTAAACTTCGTCTAAAACTCAGGAGAAACGCTTCCTTGAAACTGCTGGGCTGTGCGTTCGTTCACCTAAGAGAGTTGAATCTATGTTGAGATTCAGCGAGTCAGAAACACGTTTCTTCTAGGAGCTGCGTTCGGATATTCCCGAGTGAATGGGACCATAGGCTGTACAGAGAAATATCTGCTCGGAAAACCAAAACGGAGCTATCTAACTGAATGGTTGTCAATGCGTGCATTCAACTGACATAGTTAAACTCACGTGTGGATTCAGCGGTTTGCAAACCCTTTCTGTGCAGAATCCCAAAACCGGTATTTCCAGCCCAATGCCGGAATACGTACTAAACCGCAGTAAACTTCGTCTAAATCTCAGGAGAAACGTTTCCTTGAAACTGCTCTGCTGTGCGTTCGTTCACCTAAGAGAGTTGAATCTATGTTGAGATTCAGCGAGTCAGAAACACGTTTCTTCTAGGAGATGCGTTGGGATATTCCCGAGTGAATGGGACCATAGGCTGTACAGAGAAATATCTGCTCGTAAAACCAAAACGGAGCTATCTAACTGAATGGTTGTCAATGTGTGTATTCAACTGACAGAGTTAAACTCACGTGTGGATTCAGCGGTTTGCAAACCCTTTCTGTGCAGAATCCCAAAACCGGTATTTCCAGCCCAATGCCGGCATACGTACTAAACCACAGAAAACTTAGTCTAAAACTCAGGAGAAACGTTTCCTTGAAACTGCTCTGCTGTGCGTAAGTTCACCTAAGAGAGTTGAATCTATGTTGAGATTCAGCGAGTCAGAAACACGTTTCTTCTAGGAGCTGCGTTGGGATATTCCCGAGTGAATGGGACCATAGGCTGTACAGAGAAATATCTGCTCCGAAAACCAAAACGGAGCTATCTAACTGAATGGTTGTCAATGCGTGCATTCAACTGACAGAGTTAAACTCACGTGTGGATTCAGCGGTTTGCAAACCCTTTCTGTGCAGAATCCCAAAACCGGTATTTCCATCCCAATGCCGGAATACGTACTAAACCGCAGTAAACTTCGTCTAAAACTCAGGAGAAACGTTTCCTTGAAACTGCTCTGCTGTGCGTTCGTTCACCTAAGAGACTTGAATCTTTGTTGAGATTCAGCGAGTCAGAAACACGTTTCTTCTAGGAGCTGCGTTGGGATATTCCCGAGTGAATTTGACCATAGGCTGTACAGAGAAATATCTGCTCCTAAAACCAAAACGGAGCTATCTAACTCAATGGTTGTGAATGTGTGCATTCAACTGACAGAGTTAAACTCACATGTGGGTTCAGCGGTTTGCAAACCCTTTCTGTGAAGAATCCCAAAACCGGTATTTCCAGCCCAATGTTGGCATACGTAGTAAACAGCAGGAAACTTCGTCTAAAACTCAGGAGAAACGTTTCCTTGAAACTGCTCTACTGTGCGTTCGTTCACCCAAGAGAGTTGAATCTATGTTGAGATTCAGCGAGTCAGAAACACGTTTCTTCTAGGAGCTGCGTTGGGATATTCCCGAGTGAATGGGACCATAGGCTCTACAGAGAAATATCTGCTCCTAAAACCAAAACGGAGCTATCTAACTCAATGGTTGTCAATGTTTGCATTCAACTGACAGAGTTAAACTCACGTGTGGATTCAGCGGTTTGCAAACCCTTTCTGTGCAGAATCGTAAAACCGGTATTTCCAGCCCAATGCCGGCATAGGTACTAAACAGCAGGAAACTTCGTCTAAAACTCAGGAGAAACGTTTCCTTGAAACTGCTCTACTGTGTGTTCGTTCACCTAAAAGAGTTGAATCTATGTTGAGATTCAGCGAGTCAGAAACACGTTTCTTCTAGGAGCTGCGTTGGGATATTCCCGAGTGAATGGGACCATAGGCTGTACAGAGAAATATCTGCTCCGAAAACCAAAACGGAGCTATCTAACTGAATGGTTGTCAATGCGTACATTCAACTGACAGAGGTAAACTCACGTGTGGATTGAGCGGTTTGCAAACCCTTTCCGGGCAGAATCCCAAAACCGGTATTTCCAGCCCAATGCCGGAATACGTACTAAACAGCAGTAAACTTCGTCTAAAACTCAGGAGAAACGTTTCCTTGAAACTGCTCTGCTGTGCGTTCGTTCACCTAAGAGAGTTGAATCTATGTAGAGATTCAGCGAGTCAGAAACACGTTTCTTCTAGGAGCTGCGTTGGGATATTCCCGAGTGAATGGGACCATAGGCTGTACAGAGAAATATCTGCTCCTAAAACCAAAACGGAGCTATCTAACTGAATGGTTGTGAATGTGTGCATTCAACTGACAGAGATAAACTCACGTGTGGATTCAGCGGTTTGGAAACCCTTTCTGTGCAGAATCCCAAAACCGGTATTTCCCGCCCAATGCTGGCATACGGACTAAACCGCAGTAAACTTCGTCTAAAACTCAGGAGAAACGTTTCCTTGAAACTGCTCTGCTGTGCGTTCGTTCACCTAAGAGAGTTGAATCTATGTTGAGATTCAGCGAGTCAGAAACACGTTTCTTCTAGGAGCTGCGTTCGGATATTCCCGAGTGAATGGGACCATAGGCTGTACAGAGAAATATCTGCTCCTAAAACCAAAACGGAGCTATCTAACTCAATGGTTGTCAATGTGTGCAATCAACTGACAGAGCTAAACTCACGTGTGCATTCAGCCGTTTGCAAACCCTTTCTGTGAAGAATCCCAAAACCGGTATTTCCAGCCCAATGCCGGCATACGTACTAAACCGCAGGAAACATCGTCTAAAACTCAGGAGAAACGTTTCCTTGAAACTGCTCTGCTGTGCGTTCGTTCACCTAAGAGAGTTGAATCTATGTTGAGATTCAGCGAGTCAGAAACACGTTTCTTCTAGGAGCTGCGTTGGGATATTCCCCAGTGAATGGGACCATAGGCTGTGTAGAGAAATATCTGCTTCTAAAACCAAAACGGAGCTATCTAACTGAATGGTGGTCAATGTGTGCATTCAACTGACAGAGTTAAACTTACCTGTGGTTTCAGCGGTTGGCAAACCCTTTCTGTGCAGAATCGTAAAACCGGTATTTCCAGCCCAATGCCGGCATACGTACTAAACAGCAGGAAACTTCGTCTAAAACTCAGGAGAAACGTTTCCTTGAAACTGCTCTACTGTGCGTTCGCTCACCTAAGAGAGTTGAATCTATGTAGAGATTCAGCGAGTCAGAAACACGTTTCTTCTAGGAGCTGCGTTCGGATATTCCCGAGTGAATGGGACCATAGGCTGTACAGAGAAATATGTGCTCGAACAACAAAACGGAGCTTTCTAACTCAATGGTTGTCAATGCGTGCATTCAACTGACAGAGTTAAACTCACGTGTGGATTCAGCGGTTTGCAAACCCTTTCTGTGCAGAATCCCAAAACCGGTATTTCCAGCCCAATGACGGCATACGTACTAAACCGCAGTAAACTTCGTCTAAAATTCAGGAGAAACGTTTCCTTGAAACTGCTCTGCTGTGCGTTCGTTCACCTAAGAGAGTTGAATCTATTTTGATATTCAGCGAGTTAGAAACACGTTTCTCCTAGGAGCTGCGTTGGGATATTAACGATTTAATGGGACCATAGGCTGTATAGAGAAATATCTGCTTCTAAAACCAAAACGGAGCTATCTAACTGAATGGTTGTCAATGTGTGCATTCAACTGACAGAGTTAAACTCACGTGTGGTTTCAGCGGTTGGCTATCCCTTTCTGTCCAGAATCGCAAAACCGGTATTTCCAGCGCAATGCCGGCATACGTACTAAGCAGCAGGAAACTTCGTCTAAAACTCAGGAGAAACGTTTCCTTGAAACTGCTCTACTGTGCGTTCGTTCACCAAAGAGAGTTGAATCTATATAGAGATTCAGCGAGTCAGAAACACGTTTCTTCTAGGAGCTGCGTTCGGATATTCCCGAGTGAATGGGACCATAGGCTGTACAGAGAAATATCTGCTCGAAAACCAAAACGGAGTTTTCTAACTCAATGGTTGTCAATGCGTGCATTCAACTGACAGAGTTAAACTCACGTGTGGTTTCAGCGGTTGGCCATCCCTTTCTGTGCAGAATCGTAAATCCGGTATTTCCAGCGCAATGCCGGCATACGTACTAAAGAGCAGGATACTTCGTCTAAAACTCAGGAGAAACGTTTCCTTGAAACTGCTCTGCTGTGCGTTCGTTCACCTAAGAGAGTTGAATCTATGTTGAGATTCAGCGAGTCAGAAACACGTTTCTTCTAGGAGCTGCACTGGGATATTCCCGAGTGAATGGGACCATAGGCTGTTCAGAGAAATATCTGCTCCTAAAACCAAAACGGAGCTATCTAACTGAATGGTGGTCAATGTGTGCATTCAACTGACAGAGTTAAACTCACGTGTGCATTCAGCCGTTTGCAAACCCTTTCTGTGAAGAATCCCAAAACCGGTATTTCCAGCCCAATGCCGGCATACGTACTAAACCGCAGTAAACATCGTCTAAAACTCAGGAGAAACGTTTCCTTGAAACTGCTCTGCTGTGCGTTCGTTCACCTAAGAGAGTTGAATCTATGTTGAGATTCAGCGAGTCAGAAACACGTTTCTTCTAGGAGCTGCGTTGGGATATTCCCCAGTGAATGGGACCATAGGCTGTGTAGAGAAATATCTGCTTCTAAAACCAAAACGGAGCTATCTAACTGAATGGTGGTCAATGTGTGCATTCAACTGACAGAGTTAAACTTACCTGTGGTTTCAGCGGTTGGCAAACTGTTTCTGTGCAGAATCGTAAAACCGGTATTTCCAGCCCAATGCAGGCATACGTACTAAACAGCAGGAAACTTCGTCTAAAACTCAGGAGAAACGCTTCCTTGAAACTGCTCTACTGTGCGTTCGTTCACCTAAAAGAGTTGAATCTATGTTGAGATTCAGCGAGTCAGAAACACGTTTCTTCTAGGAGCTGCGATGGGATATTCCCGAGTGAATGGGACCATAGGCTGTACAGAGAAATATCTGCTCCTAAAACCAAAACGGAGCTATCTAACTGAATGGTTGTCAATGTGTGCTTTCAACTGACAGAGTTAAACTCACGTGTGGATTCAGCGGTTTGCAAACCCTTTCGGTGCAGAATCCCAAAACCGGTATTTCCCGCCCAATGCCGGCATATGTACTAAACGGCAGTAAACTTCGTCTAAAACTCAGGAGAAACGTTTCCTTGAAACTGCTCTGCTGTGCGTTCGCTCACCTAAGAGAGTTGAATCTATGTTGAGATTCAGCGAGTCAGAAACACGTTTCTTCTAGGATCTGCGTTGGGATATTCCCGAGTGAATGGGACCATAGGCTGTACAGAGAAATATCTGCTCCTAAAACCAAAACGGAGCTATCTAACTGAATGGTTGTCAATGTGTGCATTCAACTGACAGAGTTAAACTCACGTGTGCATTCAGCCGTTTGCAAACCCTTTCTGTGAAGAATCCCAAAACCGGTATTTCCAGCCCAATGCCGGCATACGTACTAAACCGCAGTAAACATCGTCTAAAACTCAGGAGAAACGTTTCCTTGAAACTGCTCTGCTGTGCGTTAGTTCACCTAACAGAGTTGAATCTATGTTGAGATTCAGCGAGTCAGAAACACCTTTCTTCTAGGAGCTGCGTTGGGATATTCCCGAGTGAATGGGACCATAGGCTGTGTAGAGAAATATCTGCTTCTAAAACCAAAACGGAGCTATCTAACTGAATGGTGGTCAATGTGTGCATTCAACTGACAGAGTTCAACTTACCTGTGGTTTCAGCGGTTGGCAAAGCCTTTCTGTGCAGAATCGTAAAACCGGTATTTCCAGCCCAATGCCGGCATACGTACTAAACAGCAGGAAACTTCGTCTAAAACTCAGGAGAAACGTTTCCTTGAAACTGCTCTACTGTGCGTTCGTTCACCTAAGAGAGTTGAATCTATGTAGAGATTCAGCGAGTCAGAGACACGTTTCTTCTAGGAGCTGCGTTCGGATATTCCCGAGTGAATGGGACCATAGGTTCTACACAGAAATATCTGCTCCTAAAACCAAAACGGAGATTTCTAACTGAAAGGTTTTAAATGTGTGCATTCAACTGACAGTTAAACTCACCTGTGGATACAGCGGTTTGCAAACCGTTTCTGTGCAGAATCCCAAAACCGGTATTTCCAGCCCAATGCCGGAATATGTACTAAACCACAGTAAACTTCGTCTAAAACACAGGAGAAACGTTTCCTTGAAACTGCTCTGCTGTGCGTTCGTTCACCTCAGAGAGTTGTATCTATGTTGAGATTCAGCGAGTCAGAAACACGTTTCTTCTAGGAGCTGCGTTGGGATATTCCCGAGTGAATGGGACCAAAGGCTGTGTAGAGAAATATCTGCTTCTAAAACCAAAACGGAGCTATCTATCTGAATGGTGGTCAATGTGTGCATTCAACTGACAGAGTTAAACTTACCTGTGGTTTTAGCGGTTGGCAAACCCTTTCTGTGCAAAATCGTAAAACCGGTATTTCCAGCCCAATGCCGGCATACGTACTAAACAGCAGGAAACTTCGTCTAAAACTCAGGAGAAACATTTCCTTGAAACTGCTCTACTGTGCGTTCGTTCCCCCAAGAGAGTTGAATCTATGTTGAGATTCAGCGAGTCAGAAACACGTTTCTTCTAGGAGCTCCGTTCGGATATTCCCGAGTGAATGGGACCATAGGCTGTACAGAGAAATATCTGCTCCTAAAACCAAAACGGAGCTATCTAACTCAATGGCTGTCAATGTGTGCCTTCAACTGACAGAGTTAAACTCACATGTGGACCCCGCGGTTTGCAAACCCATTCTGTGCAGAATCCCAAAACCGATATTTCCAGCCCAATGCCGGAATACGTACTAAACCGCAGTAAACTTCGTCTAAAACTCAGGAGAAACGTTTCCTTGAAACTGCTCTGCTGTGCGTTCGTTCACCTAAGAGAATTGAATCTATGTTGAGATTCAGCGAGTCAGAAACACGTTTCTTCTAGGAGCTGCGTTGGGATATTCCCGAGTGAATGGGACCATAGGCTGTACAGAGAAATATCTGCTCCAAAACCAAAACGGAGCTATCTAACTCAATGGTTGTCAATGTGTGCATTCAACTGACAGAGTTAAACTCATGTGTGGATTCAGCGGTTTGCAAACCCTTTCTGTGCAGAATCCCAAAACCGGTATTTCCAGCCCAATGCCGGCATACGTACTAAACCGCAGTAAACTTCGTCTAAACTCAGGAGAAACGCTTCCTTGAAACTGCTCTGCTGTGCCTTCGTTCACCTAAGAGAGTTGAATCTATGTTGAGATTCAGCGAGTCAGAAACACGATTCTTCTAGGAGCTCCGTTGGGATATTCCCGAGTGAATGGGACCATAGGCTGTACAGAGAAATATCTGCTCCTAAAACCAAAACGGAGCTATCTAACTCAATGGCTGTCAATGTGTGCCTTCAACTGACAGAGTTAAACTCACGTGTGGATTCAGCGGTTTGCAAAACCTTTCTGTGAAGAATCCCAAAACCGGTATTTCCAGCCCAATGCTGGCATACGTAGTAAACAGCAGGAAACTTCGTCTAAAACTCAGGAGAAACGATTCCTTGAAACTGCTCTACCGTGCGTTCGTACACCTAAGAGAGTTGAATCTATGTTGAGATTCAGCGAGTAAGAAACACGTTTCTTCTAGGAGCTGCGTTTGGAGATTCCTGAGTGAATGGGACCATAGGCTGTACAGAGAAATATCTGCTCCGAAAACCAAAACAGAGCTATCTAACTGAATGGTTGTCAATGTGTGCATTCAACTGACAGAGTTAAACTCACGTGTGCATTCAGCCGTTTGCAAACCCTTTCTGTGAAGAATCCCAAAACCGGTATTTCCAGCCCAATGCCGTCATACGTACTGAACCGCAGTGAATATCGTCTAAAACTCAGGAGAAACGTTTCCTTAAAACTGCTCTGCTGTGCGTTCGCTAACCTAAGAGAGTTGAATCCATGTTGAGATTCAGCGAGTCAGAAACACGTTTCTTCTAGGTGCTGCGTTGGGATATTCCCGAGTGTATGGGACCATAGGCTGTACAGAGAAATGTCTGCTCCTTAAACCAAAACGGAGCTATCTAACTGAATGTTTGTCAATGTGTGCATTCAACTGACAGAGTTAAACTCACGTGTGGATTCAGCGGTTTGCAAACCCTTTCTGTGCAGAATCCCAAAACCGGTATTTCCAGCCCAATGCTGGCATACGGACTAAACCGCAGTAAACTTCGTCTAAAACTCAGGAGAAACGTTTCCTTGAAACTGCTCTGATTTGCGTTCGTTCACCTAAGAGAGTTGAATCTATGTTGAGATTCAGCGAGTCAGAAACACGTTTCTTCTAGGATCTGCATTGGGATATTCCCGAGTGAATGGGACCATAGGCTGTACAGAGAAATATCTGCTCCTAAAACCAAAACGGAGCTATCTAACTGAATGGTTGTCAATGTGTGCATTGAACTGACAGAATTAAACTCACGTGTGCATTCAGCCGTTTGGAAACCCTTTCTGTGAAGAATCCCAAAACCGGTATTTCCAGCCCAATGCCGGCATACGTACTAAACCGCAGTAAACATCGTCTAAAACTCAGGAGAAACGTTTCATTGAAACTGCTCTGCTGTGCGCTCGTTCACCTAAGAGAGTTGAATCTTGTTGAGATTCAGCGAGTCAGAAACACGTTTCTTCTAGGAACTGCGTTGGGATATTCCCGACTGAATGGGACCATAGGCTGTATATAGAAATATCTGCTTCTAAAACCAAAACGGAGCTATCTAACTGAACGGTTGTCAATATGTCCATTCAACTGACAGAGTTAAACTTACCTGTGGCTTCAGCGGTTTGCCAACCCTTTCTGTGCAGAATCGTCAAACCGGTATTTCCAGCCCAATACCGGCATACGTACTAAACAGCAGGAAACTTCGTCTAAAACTCAGGAGAAACGATTCCTTGAAACTGCTCTACTGTGCGTTCGTTCACCTAAGAGAGTTGAATCTATGTTGAGATTCAGCGAGTCAGAAACACGTTTCTTCTAGGAGCTGCGTTCGGATATTCCCGAGTGAATGGGACCATAGGCTGTACAGAGAAATATCTGCTCGAAAACCAAAACGGAGTTTTCTAACTCAATGGTTGTCAATGCGTGCATTCAACTGACAGAGTTAAACTCACGTGTGGTTTCAGCGGTTGGCCATCCCTTTCTGTGCAGAATCGTAAATCCGGTATTTCCAGCGCAATGCCGGCATACGTACTAAAGAGCAGGATACTTCGTCTAAAACTCAGGAGAAACGTTTCCTTGAAACTGCTCTGCTGTGCGTTCGTTCACCTAAGAGAGTTGAATCTATGTTGAGATTCAGCGAGTCAGAAACACGTTTCTTCTAGGAGCTGCACTGGGATATTCCCGAGTGAATGGGACCATAGGCTGTTCAGAGAAATATCTGCTCCTAAAACCAAAACGGAGCTATCTAACTGAATGGTGGTCAATGTGTGCATTCAACTGACAGAGTTAAACTCACGTGTGCATTCAGCCGTTTGCAAACCCTTTCTGTGAAGAATCCCAAAACCGGTATTTCCAGCCCAATGCCGGCATACGTACTAAACCGCAGTAAACATCGTCTAAAACTCAGGAGAAACGTTTCCTTGAAACTGCTCTGCTGTGCGTTCGTTCACCTAAGAGAGTTGAATCTATGTTGAGATTCAGCGAGTCAGAAACACGTTTCTTCTAGGAGCTGCGTTGGGATATTCCCCAGTGAATGGGACCATAGGCTGTGTAGAGAAATATCTGCTTCTAAAACCAAAACGGAGCTATCTAACTGAATGGTGGTCAATGTGTGCATTCAACTGACAGAGTTAAACTTACCTGTGGTTTCAGCGGTTGGCAAACTGTTTCTGTGCAGAATCGTAAAACCGGTATTTCCAGCCCAATGCAGGCATACGTACTAAACAGCAGGAAACTTCGTCTAAAACTCAGGAGAAACGCTTCCTTGAAACTGCTCTACTGTGCGTTCGTTCACCTAAAAGAGTTGAATCTATGTTGAGATTCAGCGAGTCAGAAACACGTTTCTTCTAGGAGCTGCGATGGGATATTCCCGAGTGAATGGGACCATAGGCTGTACAGAGAAATATCTGCTCCTAAAACCAAAACGGAGCTATCTAACTGAATGGTTGTCAATGTGTGCTTTCAACTGACAGAGTTAAACTCACGTGTGGATTCAGCGGTTTGCAAACCCTTTCGGTGCAGAATCCCAAAACCGGTATTTCCCGCCCAATGCCGGCATATGTACTAAACGGCAGTAAACTTCGTCTAAAACTCAGGAGAAACGTTTCCTTGAAACTGCTCTGCTGTGCGTTCGCTCACCTAAGAGAGTTGAATCTATGTTGAGATTCAGCGAGTCAGAAACACGTTTCTTCTAGGATCTGCGTTGGGATATTCCCGAGTGAATGGGACCATAGGCTGTACAGAGAAATATCTGCTCCTAAAACCAAAACGGAGCTATCTAACTGAATGGTTGTCAATGTGTGCATTCAACTGACAGAGTTAAACTCACGTGTGCATTCAGCCGTTTGCAAACCCTTTCTGTGAAGAATCCCAAAACCGGTATTTCCAGCCCAATGCCGGCATACGTACTAAACCGCAGTAAACATCGTCTAAAACTCAGGAGAAACGTTTCCTTGAAACTGCTCTGCTGTACGTTAGTTCACCTAACAGAGTTGAATCTATGTTGAGATTCAGCGGGTCAGAAACACCTTTCTTCTAGGAGCTGCGTTGGGATATTCCCGAGTGAATGGGACCATAGGCTGTGTAGAGAAATATCTGCTTCTAAAACCAAAACGGAGCTATCTAACTGAATGGTGGTCAATGTGTGCATTCAACTGACAGAGTTCAACTTACCTGTGGTTTCAGCGGTTGGCAAAGCCTTTCTGTGCAGAATCGTAAAACCGGTATTTCCAGCCCAATGCCGGCATACGTACTAAACAGCAGGAAACTTCGTCTAAAACTCAGGAGAAACGTTTCCTTGAAACTGCTCTACTGTGCGTTCGTTCACCTAAGAGAGTTGAATCTATGTAGAGATTCAGCGAGTCAGAGACACGTTTCTTCTAGGAGCTGCGTTCGGATATTCCCGAGTGAATGGGACCATAGGTTCTACAGAGAAATATCTGCTCCTAAAACCAAAACGGAGATTTCTAACTGAAAGGTTTTAAATGTGTGCATTCAACTGACAGTTAAACTCACCTGTGGATACAGCGGTTTGCAAACCGTTTCTGTGCAGAATCCCAAAACCGGTATTTCCAGCCCAATGCCGGAATATGTACTAAACCACAGTAAACTTCGTCTAAAACACAGGAGAAACGTTTCCTTGAAACTGCTCTGCTGTGCGTTCGTTCACCTCAGAGAGTTGTATCTATGTTGAGATTCAGCGAGTCAGAAACACGTTTCTTCTAGGAGCTGCGTTGGGATATTCCCGAGTGAATGGGACCAAAGGCTGTGTAGAGAAATATCTGCTTCTAAAACCAAAACGGAGCTATCTATCTGAATGGTGGTCAATGTGTGCATTCAACTGACAGAGTTAAACTTACCTGTGGTTTTAGCGGTTGGCAAACCCTTTCTGTGCAAAATCGTAAAACCGGTATTTCCAGCCCAATGCCGGCATACGTACTAAACAGCAGGAAACTTCGTCTAAAACTCAGGAGAAACATTTCCTTGAAACTGCTCTACTGTGCGTTCGTTCCCCCAAGAGAGTTGAATCTATGTTGAGATTCAGCGAGTCAGAAACACGTTTCTTCTAGGAGCTCCGTTCGGATATTCCCGAGTGAATGGGACCATAGGCTGTACAGAGAAATATCTGCTCCTAAAACCAAAACGGAGCTATCTAACTCAATGGCTGTCAATGTGTGCCTTCAACTGACAGAGTTAAACTCACATGTGGACCCCGCGGTTTGCAAACCCATTCTGTGCAGAATCCCAAAACCGGTATTTCCAGCCCAATGCCGGAATACGTACTAAACCGCAGTAAACTTCGTCTAAAACTCAGGAGAAACGTTTCCTTGAAACTGCTCTGCTGTGCGTTCGTTCACCTAAGAGAATTGAATCTATGTTGAGATTCAGCGAGTCAGAAACACGTTTCTTCTAGGAGCTGCGTTGGGATATTCCCGAGTGAATGGGACCATAGGCTGTACAGAGAAATATCTGCTCCAAAACCAAAACGGAGCTATCTAACTCAATGGTTGTCAATGTGTGCATTCAACTGACAGAGTTAAACTCATGTGTGGATTCAGCGGTTTGCAAACCCTTTCTGTGCAGAATCCCAAAACCGGTATTTCCAGCCCAATGCCGGCATACGTACTAAACCGCAGTAAACTTCGTCTAAACTCAGGAGAAACGCTTCCTTGAAACTGCTCTGCTGTGCCTTCGTTCACCTAAGAGAGTTGAATCTATGTTGAGATTCAGCGAGTCAGAAACACGATTCTTCTAGGAGCTCCGTTGGGATATTCCCGAGTGAATGGGACCATAGGCTGTACAGAGAAATATCTGCTCCTAAAACCAAAACGGAGCTATCTAACTCAATGGCTGTCAATGTGTGCCTTCAACTGACAGAGTTAAACTCACGTGTGGATTCAGCGGTTTGCAAAACCTTTCTGTGAAGAATCCCAAAACCGGTATTTCCAGCCCAATGCTGGCATACGTAGTAAACAGCAGGAAACTTCGTCTAAAACTCAGGAGAAACGATTCCTTGAAACTGCTCTACCGTGCGTTCGTACACCTAAGAGAGTTGAATCTATGTTGAGATTCAGCGAGTAAGAAACACGTTTCTTCTAGGAGCTGCGTTTGGAGATTCCTGAGTGAATGGGACCATAGGCTGTACAGAGAAATATCTGCTCCGAAAACCAAAACAGAGCTATCTAACTGAATGGTTGTCAATGTGTGCAT
The DNA here is from genome assembly GCF_030222135.1 of Aotus nancymaae. Lineage (NCBI taxonomy): Eukaryota > Metazoa > Chordata > Mammalia > Primates > Aotidae > Aotus > Aotus nancymaae. Next base: position 895,887 of record NW_026988501.1, on the reverse strand, counting down.
TCAACTGACAGAGTTAAACTCACGTGTGCATTCAGCCGTTTGCAAACCCTTTCTGTGAAGAATCCCAAAACCGGTATTTCCAGCCCAATGCCGTCATACGTACTGAACCGCAGTGAATATCGTCTAAAACTCAGGAGAAACGTTTCCTTAAAACTGCTCTGCTGTGCGTTCGCTAACCTAAGAGAGTTGAATCCATGTTGAGATTCAGCGAGTCAGAAACACGTTTCTTCTAGGTGCTGCGTTGGGATATTCCCGAGTGTATGGGACCATAGGCTGTACAGAGAAATGTCTGCTCCTTAAACCAAAACGGAGCTATCTAACTGAATGTTTGTCAATGTGTGCATTCAACTGACAGAGTTAAACTCACGTGTGGATTCAGCGGTTTGCAAACCCTTTCTGTGCAGAATCCCAAAACCGGTATTTCCAGCCCAATGCTGGCATACGGACTAAACCGCAGTAAACTTCGTCTAAAACTCAGGAGAAACGTTTCCTTGAAACTGCTCTGATTTGCGTTCGTTCACCTAAGAGAGTTGAATCTATGTTGAGATTCAGCGAGTCAGAAACACGTTTCTTCTAGGATCTGCATTGGGATATTCCCGAGTGAATGGGACCATAGGCTGTACAGAGAAATATCTGCTCCTAAAACCAAAACGGAGCTATCTAACTGAATGGTTGTCAATGTGTGCATTGAACTGACAGAATTAAACTCACGTGTGCATTCAGCCGTTTGGAAACCCTTTCTGTGAAGAATCCCAAAACCGGTATTTCCAGCCCAATGCCGGCATACGTACTAAACCGCAGTAAACATCGTCTAAAACTCAGGAGAAACGTTTCATTGAAACTGCTCTGCTGTGCGCTCGTTCACCTAAGAGAGTTGAATCTTGTTGAGATTCAGCGAGTCAGAAACACGTTTCTTCTAGGAACTGCGTTGGGATATTCCCGACTGAATGGGACCATAGGCTGTATATAGAAATATCTGCTTCTAAAACCAAAACGGAGCTATCTAACTGAACGGTTGTCAATATGTCCATTCAACTGACAGAGTTAAACTTACCTGTGGCTTCAGCGGTTTGCCAACCCTTTCTGTGCAGAATCGTCAAACCGGTATTTCCAGCCCAATACCGGCATACGTACTAAACAACAGGAAACTTCGTCTAAAACTCAGGAGAAACGATTCCTTGAAACTGCTCTACTGTGCGTTCGTTCACCTAAGAGAGTTGAATCTATGTTGAGATTCAGCGAGTCAGAAACACGTTTCTTCTAGGAGCTGCGTTCGGATATTCCCGAGTGAATGGGACCATAGGCTCTACAGAGAAATATCTGCTCCTAAAACCAAAACGGAGCTATCTAACTGAAAGGTTGTCAATGTGTGCATTCAACTGACAGTTAAACTCACCTGTGGATTCAGCGGTTTGCAAACCGTTTCTGTGCAGAATCCCAAAACCGGTATTTCCAGCCCAATGACGGCATACGTACTAAACCGCGGTAAACATCGTCTAAAACTCAGGAGAAGCGTTTCCTTGAAACTGCTCTGCTGTGCGTTCGTTCACCTAAGAGAGTTGAATCTATGTTCAGATTCAGCGAGTCAGAAACACGTTTCTTCTAGGAGCTGCGTTGGGATATTCCCGAGTGAATGGGACCATAGGCTGTACAGAGAAATATCTGCTCCGAAAACCAGAACGGAGCTATCTAACTGAATGGTTGTCAATGCGTGCATTCTACTGACAGAGTTAAACTCACGTGTGGATTCCACGGTTTGCAAACCCTTTCTGTGCAGAATCCCAAAACCGGTATTTCGAGCCCAAAGCCAGAATACGTACTAAACTGCAGTAAACTTCGTCTAAAACTCAGGAGAAACGTTTCCTTGAAACTGCTATGCTGTGCGTTCGTTCACCTAAGAGAATTTTATCTATGTTGAGATTCAGCGAGTCAGAAACACGTTTCTTCTAGGAGCTGCGTTGGGATATTCCCGAATGAATGGGACCATAGGCTGTACAGAGGAATATCTGCTCCTAAAACCAAAACGGAGCTATCTAACTCAATGGTTGTCAATGTGTGCATTCAACTGACAGAGTTAAACTCACGTGTGGATTCAGCGGTTTGCAAACCCTTTCTGTGCAGAATCCCAAAACCGGTATTTCCAGCCCAATGCCGGAATACGTACTAAACCGCAGTAAACTTCGTCTAAAACTCAGGAGAAACGTTTCCTTGAAACTGCTCTGCTGTGCGTTCGTTCACCTAAGAGAATTGAATCTATGTTGAGATTCAGCGAGTCAGAAACACGTTTCTTCTAGGAGCTGCGTTGGGATATTCCCGAATGAATGGGACCATAGGCTGTACAGAGAAATATCTGCTCCAAAACCAAAACGGAGCTATCTAACTCAATGGTTGTCAATGTGTGCATTCAACTGACAGAGTTAAACTCATGTGTGGATTCAGCGGTTTGCAAACCCTTTCTGTGCAGAATCCCAAAACCGGTATTTCCAGCCCAATGCCGGCATACGTACTAAACCGCACTAAACTTCGTCTAAACTCAGGAGAAACGCTTCCTTGAAACTGCTCTGCTGTGCGTTCGTTCACCTAAGAGAGTTGAATCTATGTTGAGATTCAGCGAGTCAGAAACACGATTCTTCTAGGAGCTCCGTTGGGATATTCCCGAGTGAATGGGACCATAGGCTGTACAGAGAAATATCTGCTCCTAAAACCAAAACGGAGCTATCTAACTCAATGGCTGTCAATGTGTGCCTTCAACTGACAGAGTTAAACTCACGTGTGGATTCAGCGGTTTGCAAAACCTTTCTGTGAAGAATCCCAAAACCGGTATTTCCAGCCCAATGCTGGCATACGTAGTAAACAGCAGGAAACTTCGTCTAAAACTCAGGAGAAACGATTCCTTGAAACTGCTCTACTGTGCGTTCGTTCACCTAAGAGAGTTGAATCTATGTTGAGATTCAGCGAGTCAGAAACACGTTTCTTCTAGGAGCTGCGTTGGGATATTCCCGAGTGAATGGGACCATAGGCTGTACAGAGAAATATCTGCTCCTAAAACCAAAACGGAGCTATCTAACTGAATGGTTGTGAATGTGTGCATTCAACTGACAGAGATAAACTCACGTGTGGATTCAGCGGTTTGGAAACCCTTTCTGTGCAGAATCCCAAAACCGGTATTTCCCGCCCAATGCTGGCATACGGACTAAACCGCAGTAAACTTCGTCTAAAACTCAGGAGAAACGTTTCCTTGAAACTGCTCTGCTGTGCGTTCGTTCACCTAAGAGAGTTGAATCTATGTTGAGATTCAGCGAGTCAGAAACACGTTTCTTCTAGGAGCTGCGTTCGGATATTCCCGAGTGAATGGGACCATAGGCTGTACAGAGAAATATCTGCTCCTAAAACCAAAACGGAGCTATCTAACTCAATGGTTGTCAATGTGTGCAATCAACTGACAGAGCTAAACTCACGTGTCGTTTCAGCGGTTGGCAAACCCTTTCTGTGAAGAATCCCAAAACCGGTATTTCCAGCCCAATGCCGGCATACGTACTAAACCGCAGGAAACATCGTCTAAAACTCAGGAGAAACGTTTCCTTGAAACTGCTCTGCTGTGCGTTCGTTCACCTAAGAGAGCTGAATCTATGTTGAGATTCAGCGAGTCAGAAACACGTTTCTTCTAGGAGCTGCGTTGGGATATTCCCCAGTGAATGGGACCATAGGCTGTGTAGAGAAATATCTGCTTCTAAAACCAAAACGGAGCTATCTAACTGAATGGTGGTCAATGTGTGCATTCAACTGACAGAGTTAAACTTACCTGTGGTTTCAGCGGTTGGCAAACCCTTTCTGTGCAGAATCGTAAAACCGGTATTTCCAGCCCAATGCCGGCATACGTACTAAACAGCAGGAAACTTCGTCTAAAACTCAGGAGAAACGTTTCCTTGAAACTGCTCTACTGTGCGTTCGTTCACCTAAGAGAGTTGAATCTATGTAGAGATTCAGCGAGTCAGAAACACGTTTCTTCTAGGAGCTGCGTTCGGATATTCCCGAGTGAATGGGACCATAGGCTGTACAGAGAAATATGTGCTCGAACAACAAAACGGAGCTTTCTAACTCAATGGTTGTCAATGCGTGCATTCAACTGACAGAGTTAAACTCACGTGTGGATTCAGCGGTTTGCAAACCCTTTCTGTGCAGAATCCCAAAACCGGTATTTCCAGCCCAATGACGGCATACGTACTAAACCGCAGTAAACTTCGTCTAAAATTCAGGAGAAACGTTTCCTTGAAACTGCTCTGCTGTGCGTTCGTTCACCTAAGAGAGTTGAATCTATTTTGATATTCAGCGAGTTAGAAACACGTTTCTCCTAGGAGCTGCGTTGGGATATTAACGATTTAATGGGACCATAGGCTGTATAGAGAAATATCTGCTTCTAAAACCAAAACGGAGCTATCTAACTGAATGGTTGTCAATGTGTGCATTCAACTGACAGAGTTAAACTCACGTGTGGTTTCAGCGGTTGGCTATCCCTTTCTGTCCAGAATCGCAAAACCGGTATTTCCAGCGCAATGCCGGCATACGTACTAAGCAGCAGGAAACTTCGTCTAAAACTCAGGAGAAACGTTTCCTTGAAACTGCTCTACTGTGCGTTCGTTCACCAAAGAGAGTTGAATCTATGTAGAGATTCAGCGAGTCAGAAACACGTTTCTTCTAGGAGCTGCGTTCGGATATTCCCGAGTGAATGGGACCATAGGCTGTACAGAGAAATATCTGCTCGAAAACCAAAACGGAGATTTCTAACTCAATGGTTGTCAATGCGTGCATTCAACTGACAGAGTTAAACTCACGTGTGGTTTCAGCGGTTGGCCATCCCTTTCTGTGCAGAATCGTAAATCCGGTATTTCCAGCGCAATGCCGGCATACGTACTAAAGAGCAGGATACTTCGTCTAAAACTCAGGAGAAACGTTTCCTTGAAACTGCTCTGCTGTGCGTTCGTTCACCTAAGAGAGTTGAATCTATGTTGAGATTCAGCGAGTCAGAAACACGTTTCTTCTAGGAGCTGCACTGGGATATTCCCGAGTGAATGGGACCATAGGCTGTTCAGAGAAATATCTGCTCCTAAAACCAAAACGGAGCTATCTAACTGAATGGTGGTCAATGTGTGCATTCAACTGACAGAGTTAAACTCACGTGTGCATTCAGCCGTTTGCAAACCCTTTCTGTGAAGAATCCCAAAACCGGTATTTCCAGCCCAATGCCGGCATACGTACTAAACCGCAGTAAACATCGTCTAAAACTCAGGAGAAACGTTTCCTTGAAACTGCTCTGCTGTGCGTTCGTTCACCTAAGAGAGTTGAATCTATGTTGAGATTCAGCGAGTCAGAAACACGTTTCTTCTAGGAGCTGCGTTGGGATATTCCCCAGTGAATGGGACCATAGGCTGTGTAGAGAAATATCTGCTTCTAAAACCAAAACGGAGCTATCTAACTGAATGGTGGTCAATGTGTGCATTCAACTGACAGAGTTAAACTTACCTGTGGTTTCAGCGGTTGGCAAACTGTTTCTTTGCAGAATCGTAAAACCGGTATTTCCAGCCCAATGCAGGCATACGTACTAAACAGCAGGAAACTTCGTCTAAAACTCAGGAGAAACGCTTCCTTGAAACTGCTCTACTGTGCGTTCGTTCACCTAAAAGAGTTGAATCTATGTTGAGATTCAGCGAGTCAGAAACACGTTTCTTCTAGGAGCTGCGATGGGATATTCCCGAGTGAATGGGACCATAGGCTGTACAGAGAAATATCTGCTCCTAAAACCAAAACGGAGCTATCTAACTGAATGGTTGTCAATGTGTGCTTTCAACTGACAGAGTTAAACTCACGTGTGGATTCAGCGGTTTGCAAACCCTTTCGGTGCAGAATCCCAAAACCGGTATTTCCCGCCCAATGCCGGCATATGTACTAAACGGCAGTAAACTTCGTCTAAAACTCAGGAGAAACGTTTCCTTGAAACTGCTCTGCTGTGCGTTCGCTCACCTAAGAGAGTTGAATCTATGTTGAGATTCAGCGAGTCAGAAACACGTTTCTTCTAGGATCTGCGTTGGGATATTCCCGAGTGAATGGGACCATAGGCTGTACAGAGAAATATCTGCTCCTAAAACCAAAACGGAGCTATCTAACTGAATGGTTGTCAATGTGTGCATTCAACTGACAGAGTTAAACTCACGTGTGCATTCAGCCGTTTGCAAACCCTTTCTGTGAAGAATCCCAAAACCGGTATTTCCAGCCCAATGCCGGCATACGTACTAAACCGCAGTAAACATCGTCTAAAACTCAGGAGAAACGTTTCCTTGAAACTGCTCTGCTGTGCGTTAGTTCACCTAACAGAGTTGAATCTATGTTGAGATTCAGCGAGTCAGAAACACCTTTCTTCTAGGAGCTGCGTTGGGATATTCCCGAGTGAATGGGACCATAGGCTGTGTAGAGAAATATCTGCTTCTAAAACCAAAACGGAGCTATCTAACTGAATGGTGGTCAATGTGTGCATTCAACTGACAGAGTTCAACTTACCTGTGGTTTCAGCGGTTGGCAAAGCCTTTCTGTGCAGAATCGTAAAACCGGTATTTCCAGCCCAATGCCGGCATACGTACTAAACAGCAGGAAACTTCGTCTAAAACTCAGGAGAAACGTTTCCTTGAAACTGCTCTACTGTGCGTTCGTTCACCTAAGAGAGTTGAATCTATGTAGAGATTCAGCGAGTCAGAGACACGTTTCTTCTAGGAGCTGCGTTCGGATATTCCCGAGTGAATGGGACCATAGGTTCTACAGAGAAATATCTGCTCCTAAAACCAAAACGGAGATTTCTAACTGAAAGGTTTTAAATGTGTGCATTCAACTGACAGTTAAACTCACGTGTGGATTCAGCGGTTTGCAAACCCTTTCTGTGCAGAATCCCAAAACCGGTATTTCCAGCCCAATGCCGGAATACGTACTAAACCGCAGTAAACTTCGTCTAAATCTCAGGAGAAACGTTTCCTTGAAACTGCTCTGCTGTGCGTTCGTTCACCTAAGAGAGTTGAATCTATGTTGAGATTCAGCGAGTCAGAAACACGTTTCTTCTAGGAGATGCGTTGGGATATTCCCGAGTGAATGGGACCATAGGCTGTACAGAGAAATATCTGCTCGTAAAACCAAAACGGAGCTATCTAACTGAATGGTTGTCAATGTGTGTATTCAACTGACAGAGTTAAACTCACGTGTGGATTCAGCGGTTTGCAAACCCTTTCTGTGCAGAATCCCAAAACCGGTATTTCCTGACCAATGCCGGCATACGTACTAAACCACAGAAAACTTAGTCTAAAACTCAGGAGAAACGTTTCCTTGAAACTGCTCTGCTGTGCGTAAGTTCACCTAAGAGAGTTGAATCTATGTTGAGATTCAGCGAGTCAGAAACACGTTTCTTCTAGGAGCTGCGTTGGGATATTCCCGAGTGAATGGGACCATAGGCTGTACAGAGAAATATCTGCTCCGAAAACCAAAACGGAGCTATCTAACTGAATGGTTGTCAATGCGTGCATTCAACTGACAGAGTTAAACTCACGTGTGGATTCAGCGGTTTGCAAACCCTTTCTGTGCAGAATCCCAAAACCGGTATTTCCAGCCCAATGCCGGAATACGTACTAAACCGCAGTAAACTTCGTCTAAAACTCAGGAGAAACGTTTCCTTGAAACTGCTCTGCTGTGCGTTCGTTCACCTAAGAGAGTTGAATCTATGTTGAGATTCAGCGAGTCAGAAACACGTTTCTTCTAGGATCTGCGTTGGGATATTCCCGACTGAATGGGACCATAGGCTGTACAGAGAAATATCTGCTCCTAAAACCAAAACGGAGCTATCTAACTGAATGGTTGTGAATGTGTGCATTCAACTGACAGAGATAAACTCACGTGTGGATTCAGCGGTTTGGAAACCCTTTCTGTGCAGAATCCCAAAACCGGTATTTCCCGCCCAATGCTGGCATACGGACTAAACCGCAGTAAACTTCGTCTAAAACTCAGGAGAAACGTTTCCTTGAAACTGCTCTGCTGTGCGTTCGTTCACCTAAGAGAGTTGAATCTATGTTGAGATTCAGCGAGTCAGAAACACGTTTCTTCTAGGAGCTGCGTTCGGATATTCCCGAGTGAATGGGACCATAGGCTGTACAGAGAAATATCTGCTCCTAAAACCAAAACGGAGCTATCTAACTCAATGGTTGTCAATGTGTGCAATCAACTGACAGAGCTAAACTCACGTGTGCATTCAGCCGTTTGCAAACCCTTTCTGTGAAGAATCCCAAAACCGGTATTTCCAGCCCAATGCCGGCATACGTACTAAACCGCAGGAAACATCGTCTAAAACTCAGGAGAAACGTTTCCTTGAAACTGCTCTGCTGTGCGTTCGTTCACCTAAGAGAGTTGAATCTATGTTGAGATTCAGCGAGTCAGAAACACGTTTCTTCTAGGAGCTGCGTTGGGATATTCCCCAGTGAATGGGACCATAGGCTGTGTAGAGAAATATCTGCTTCTAAAACCAAAACGGAGCTATCTAACTGAATGGTGGTCAATGTGTGCATTCAACTGACAGAGTTAAACTTACCTGTGGTTTCAGCGGTTGGCAAACCCTTTCTGTGCAGAATCGTAAAACCGGTATTTCCAGCCCAATGCCGGCATACGTACTAAACAGCAGGAAACTTCGTCTAAAACTCAGGAGAAACGTTTCCTTGAAACTGCTCTACTGTGCGTTCGTTCACCTAAGAGAGTTGAATCTATGTAGAGATTCAGCGAGTCAGAAACACGTTTCTTCTAGGAGCTGCGTTCGGATATTCCCGAGTGAATGGGACCATAGGCTGTACAGAGAAATATGTGCTCGAACAACAAAACGGAGCTTTCTAACTCAATGGTTGTCAATGCGTGCATTCAACTGACAGAGTTAAACTCACGTGTGGATTCAGCGGTTTGCAAACCCTTTCTGTGCAGAATCCCAAAACCGGTATTTCCAGCCCAATGACGGCATACGTACTAAACCGCAGTAAACTTCGTCTAAAATTCAGGAGAAACGTTTCCTTGAAACTGCTCTGCTGTGCGTTCGTTCACCTAAGAGAGTTGAATCTATTTTGATATTCAGCGAGTTAGAAACACGTTTCTCCTAGGAGCTGCGTTGGGATATTAACGATTTAATGGGACCATAGGCTGTATAGAGAAATATCTGCTTCTAAAACCAAAACGGAGCTATCTAACTGAATGGTTGTCAATGTGTGCATTCAACTGACAGAGTTAAACTCACGTGTGGTTTCAGCGGTTGGCTATCCCTTTCTGTCCAGAATCGCAAAACCGGTATTTCCAGCGCAATGCCGGCATACGTACTAAGCAGCAGGAAACTTCGTCTAAAACTCAGGAGAAACGTTTCCTTGAAACTGCTCTACTGTGCGTTCGTTCACCAAAGAGAGTTGAATCTATGTAGAGATTCAGCGAGTCAGAAACACGTTTCTTCTAGGAGCTGCGTTCGGATATTCCCGAGTGAATGGGACCATAGGCTGTACAGAGAAATATCTGCTCGAAAACCAAAACGGAGATTTCTAACTCAATGGTTGTCAATGCGTGCATTCAACTGACAGAGTTAAACTCACGTGTGGTTTCAGCGGTTGGCCATCCCTTTCTGTGCAGAATCGTAAATCCGGTATTTCCAGCGCAATGCCGGCATACGTACTAAAGAGCAGGATACTTCGTCTAAAACTCAGGAGAAACGTTTCCTTGAAACTGCTCTGCTGTGCGTTCGTTCACCTAAGAGAGTTGAATCTATGTTGAGATTCAGCGAGTCAGAAACACGTTTCTTCTAGGAGCTGCACTGGGATATTCCCGAGTGAATGGGACCATAGGCTGTTCAGAGAAATATCTGCTCCTAAAACCAAAACGGAGCTATCTAACTGAATGGTGGTCAATGTGTGCATTCAACTGACAGAGTTAAACTCACGTGTGCATTCAGCCGTTTGCAAACCCTTTCTGTGAAGAATCCCAAAACCGGTATTTCCAGCCCAATGCCGGCATACGTACTAAACCGCAGTAAACATCGTCTAAAACTCAGGAGAAACGTTTCCTTGAAACTGCTCTGCTGTGCGTTCGTTCACCTAAGAGAGTTGAATCTATGTTGAGATTCAGCGAGTCAGAAACACGTTTCTTCTAGGAGCTGCGTTGGGATATTCCCCAGTGAATGGGACCATAGGCTGTGTAGAGAAATATCTGCTTCTAAAACCAAAACGGAGCTATCTAACTGAATGGTGGTCAATGTGTGCATTCAACTGACAGAGTTAAACTTACCTGTGGTTTCAGCGGTTGGCAAACTGTTTCTGTGCAGAATCGTAAAACCGGTATTTCCAGCCCAATGCAGGCATACGTACTAAACAGCAGGAAACTTCGTCTAAAACTCAGGAGAAACGCTTCCTTGAAACTGCTCTACTGTGCGTTCGTTCACCTAAAAGAGTTGAATCTATGTTGAGATTCAGCGAGTCAGAAACACGTTTCTTCTAGGAGCTGCGATGGGATATTCCCGAGTGAATGGGACCATAGGCTGTACAGAGAAATATCTGCTCCTAAAACCAAAACGGAGCTATCTAACTGAATGGTTGTCAATGTGTGCTTTCAACTGACAGAGTTAAACTCACGTGTGGATTCAGCGGTTTGCAAACCCTTTCGGTGCAGAATCCCAAAACCGGTATTTCCCGCCCAATGCCGGCATATGTACTAAACGGCAGTAAACTTCGTCTAAAACTCAGGAGAAACGTTTCCTTGAAACTGCTCTGCTGTGCGTTCGCTCACCTAAGAGAGTTGAATCTATGTTGAGATTCAGCGAGTCAGAAACACGTTTCTTCTAGGATCTGCGTTGGGATATTCCCGAGTGAATGGGACCATAGGCTGTACAGAGAAATATCTGCTCCTAAAACCAAAACGGAGCTATCTAACTGAATGGTTGTCAATGTGTGCATTCAACTGACAGAGTTAAACTCACGTGTGCATTCAGCCGTTTGCAAACCCTTTCTGTGAAGAATCCCAAAACCGGTATTTCCAGCCCAATGCCGGCATACGTACTAAACCGCAGTAAACATCGTCTAAAACTCAGGAGAAACGTTTCCTTGAAACTGCTCTGCTGTGCGTTAGTTCACCTAACAGAGTTGAATCTATGTTGAGATTCAGCGAGTCAGAAACACCTTTCTTCTAGGAGCTGCGTTGGGATATTCCCGAGTGAATGGGACCATAGGCTGTGTAGAGAAATATCTGCTTCTAAAACCAAAACGGAGCTATCTAACTGAATGGTGGTCAATGTGTGCATTCAACTGACAGAGTTCAACTTACCTGTGGTTTCAGCGGTTGGCAAAGCCTTTCTGTGCAGAATCGTAAAACCGGTATTTCCAGCCCAATGCCGGCATACGTACTAAACAGCAGGAAACTTCGTCTAAAACTCAGGAGAAACGTTTCCTTGAAACTGCTCTACTGTGCGTTCGTTCACCTAAGAGAGTTGAATCTATGTAGAGATTCAGCGAGTCAGAGACACGTTTCTTCTAGGAGCTGCGTTCGGATATTCCCGAGTGAATGGGACCATAGGTTCTACAGAGAAATATCTGCTCCTAAAACCAAAACGGAGATTTCTAACTGAAAGGTTTTAAATGTGTGCATTCAACTGACAGTTAAACTCACCTGTGGATACAGCGGTTTGCAAACCGTTTCTGTGCAGAATCCCAAAACCGGTATTTCCAGCCCAATGCCGGAATATGTACTAAACCACAGTAAACTTCGTCTAAAACACAGGAGAAACGTTTCCTTGAAACTGCTCTGCTGTGCGTTCGTTCACCTCAGAGAGTTGTATCTATGTTGAGATTCAGCGAGTCAGAAACACGTTTCTTCTAGGAGCTGCGTTGGGATATTCCCGAGTGAATGGGACCAAAGGCTGTGTAGAGAAATATCTGCTTCTAAAACCAAAACGGAGCTATCTATCTGAATGGTGGTCAATGTGTGCATTCAACTGACAGAGTTAAACTTACCTGTGGTTTTAGCGGTTGGCAAACCCTTTCTGTGCAAAATCGTAAAACCGGTATTTCCAGCCCAATGCCGGCATACGTACTAAACAGCAGGAAACTTCGTCTAAAACTCAGGAGAAACATTTCCTTGAAACTGCTCTACTGTGCGTTCGTTCCCCCAAGAGAGTTGAATCTATGTTGAGATTCAGCGAGTCAGAAACACGTTTCTTCTAGGAGCTCCGTTCGGATATTCCCGAGAGAATGGGACCATAGGCTGTACAGAGAAATATCTGCTCCTAAAACCAAAACGGAGCTATCTAACTCAATGGCTGTCAATGTGTGCCTTCAACTGACAGAGTTAAACTCACATGTGGACCCCGCGGTTTGCAAACCCATTCTGTGCAGAATCCCAAAACCGGTATTTCCAGCCCAATGCCGGAATACGTACTAAACCGCAGTAAACTTCGTCTAAAACTCCAGAGAAACGTTTCCTTGAAACTGCTCTGCTGTGCGTTCGTTCACCTAAGAGAATTGAATCTATGTTGAGATTCAGCGAGTCAGAAACACGTTTCTTCTAGGAGCTGCGTTGGGATATTCCCGAGTGAATGGGACCATAGGCTGTACAGAGAAATATCTGCTCCAAAACCAAAACGGAGCTATCTAACTCAATGGTTGTCAATGTGTGCATTCAACTGACAGAGTTAAACTCATGTGTGGATTCAGCGGTTTGCAAACCCTTTCTGTGCAGAATCCCAAAACCGGTATTTCCAGCCCAATGCCGGCATACGTACTAAACCGCAGTAAACTTCGTCTAAACTCAGGAGAAACGCTTCCTTGAAACTGCTCTGCTGTGCCTTCGTTCACCTAAGAGAGTTGAATCTATGTTGAGATTCAGCGAGTCAGAAACACGATTCTTCTAGGAGCTCCGTTGGGATATTCCCGAGTGAATGGGACCATAGGCTGTACAGAGAAATATCTGCTCCTAAAACCAAAACGGAGCTATCTAACTCAATGGCTGTCAATGTGTGCCTTCAACTGACAGAGTTAAACTCACGTGTGGATTCAGCGGTTTGCAAAACCTTTCTGTGAAGAATCCCAAAACCGGTATTTCCAGCCCAATGCTGGCATACGTAGTAAACAGCAGGAAACTTCGTCTAAAACTCAGGAGAAACGATTCCTTGAAACTGCTCTACCGTGCGTTCGTACACCTAAGAGAGTTGAATCTATGTTGAGATTCAGCGAGTAAGAAACACGTTTCTTCTAGGAGCTGCGTTTGGAGATTCCTGAGTGAATGGGACCATAGGCTGTACAGAGAAATATCTGCTCCGAAAACCAAAACAGAGCTATCTAACTGAATGGTTGTCAATGTGTGCATTCAACTGACAGAGTTAAACTCACGTGTGCATTCAGCCGTTTGCAAACCCTTTCTGTGAAGAATCCCAAAACCGGTATTTCCAGCCCAATGCCGTCATACGTACTGAACCGCAGTGAATATCGTCTAAAACTCAGGAGAAACGTTTCCTTAAAACTGCTCTGCTGTGCGTTCGCTAACCTAAGAGAGTTGAATCCATGTTGAGATTCAGCGAGTCAGAAACACGTTTCTTCTAGGTGCTGCGTTGGGATATTCCCGAGTGTATGGGACCATAGGCTGTACAGAGAAATGTCTGCTCCTTAAACCAAAACGGAGCTATCTAACTGAATGTTTGTCAATGTGTGCATTCAACTGACAGAGTTAAACTCACGTGTGGATTCAGCGGTTTGCAAACCCTTTCTGTGCAGAATCCCAAAACCGGTATTTCCAGCCCAATGCTGGCATACGGACTAAACCGCAGTAAACTTCGTCTAAAACTCAGGAGAAACGTTTCCTTGAAACTGCTCTGATTTGCGTTCGTTCACCTAAGAGAGTTGAATCTATGTTGAGATTCAGCGAGTCAGAAACACGTTTCTTCTAGGATCTGCATTGGGATATTCCCGAGTGAATGGGACCATAGGCTGTACAGAGAAATATCTGCTCCTAAAACCAAAACGGAGCTATCTAACTGAATGGTTGTCAATGTGTGCATTGAACTGACAGAGTTAAACTCACGTGTGCATTCAGCCGTTTGGAAACCCTTTCTGTGAAGAATCCCAAAACCGGTATTTCCAGCCCAATGCCGGCATACGTACTAAACCGCAGTAAACATCGTCTAAAACTCAGGAGAAACGTTTCATTGAAACTGCTCTGCTGTGCGCTCGTTCACCTAAGAGAGTTGAATCTTGTTGAGATTCAGCGAGTCAGAAACACGTTTCTTCTAGGAACTGCGTTGGGATATTCCCGACTGAATGGGACCATAGGCTGTATATAGAAATATCTGCTTCTAAAACCAAAACGGAGCTATCTAACTGAACGGTTGTCAATATGTCCATTCAACTGACAGAGTTAAACTTACCTGTGGCTTCAGCGGTTTGCCAACCCTTTCTGTGCAGAATCGTCAAACCGGTATTTCCAGCCCAATACCGGCATACGTACTAAACAGCAGGAAACTTCGTCTAAAACTCAGGAGAAACGATTCCTTGAAACTGCTCTACTGTGCGTTCGTTCACCTAAGAGAGTTGAATCTATGTTGAGATTCAGCGAGTCAGAAACACGTTTCTTCTAGGAGCTGCGTTCGGATATTCCCGAGTGAATGGGACCATAGGCTCTACAGAGAAATATCTGCTCCTAAAACCAAAACGGAGCTATCTAACTGAAAGGTTGTCAATGTGTGCATTCAACTGACAGTTAAACTCACCTGTGGATTCAGCGGTTTGCAAACCGTTTCTGTGCAGAATCCCAAAACCGGTATTTCCAGCCCAATGACGGCATACGTACTAAACCGCAGTAAACATCGTCTAAAACTCAGGAGAAGCGTTTCCTTGAAACTGCTCTGCTGTGCGTTCGTTCACCTAAGAGAGTTGAATCTATGTTCAGATTCAGCGAGTCAGAAACACGTTTCTTCTAGGAGCTGCGTTGGGATATTCCCGAGTGAATGGGACCATAGGCTGTACAGAGAAATATCTGCTCCGAAAACCAGAACGGAGCTATCTAACTGAATGGTTGTCAATGCGTGCATTCTACTGACAGAGTTAAACTCACGTGTGGATTCCACGGTTTGCAAACCTTTCTGTGCAGAATCCCAAAACCGGTATTTCCAGCCCAAAGCCAGAATACGTACTAAACTGCAGTAAACTTCGTCTAAAACTCAGGAGAAACGTTTCCTTGAAACTGCTATGCTGTGCGTTCGTTCACCTAAGAGAATTTTATCTATGTTGAGATTCAGCGAGTCAGAAACACGTTTCTTCTAGGAGCTGCGTTGGGATATTCCCGAATGAATGGGACCATAGGCTGTACAGAGGAATATCTGCTCCTAAAACCAAAACGGAGCTATCTAACTCAATGGTTGTCAATGTGTGCATTCAACTGACAGAGTTAAACTCACGTGTGGATTCAGCGGTTTGCAAACCCTTTCTGTGCAGAATCCCAAAACCGGTATTTCCAGCCCAATGCCGGAATACGTACTAAACCGCAGTAAACTTCGTCTAAAACTCAGGAGAAACGTTTCCTTGAAACTGCTCTGCTGTGCGTTCGTTCACCTAAGAGAATTGAATCTATGTTGAGATTCAGCGAGTCAGAAACACGTTTCTTCTAGGAGCTGCGTTGGGATATTCCCGAGTGAATGGGACCATAGGCTGTACAGAGAATTATCTGCTCCAAAACCAAAACGGAGCTATCTAACTCAATGGTTGTCAATGTGTGCATTCAACTGACAGAGTTAAACTCATGTGTGGATTCAGCGGTTTGCAAACCCTTTCTGTGCAGAATCCCAAAACCGGTATTTCCAGCCCAATGCCGGCATACGTACTAAACCGCAGTAAACTTCGTCTAAACTCAGGAGAAATGCTTCCTTGAAACTGCTCTACTGTGCGTTCGTTCACCTAAGAGAGTTGAATCTATGTTGAGATTCAGCGAGTCAGAAACACGATTCTTCTAGGAGCTCCGTTGGGATATTCCCGAGTGAATGGGACCATAGGCTGTACAGAGAAATATCTGCTCCTAAAACCAAAACGGAGCTATCTAACTCAATGGCTGTCAATGTGTGCCTTCAACTGACAGAGTTAAACTCACGTGTGGATTCAGCGGTTTGCAAAACCTTTCTGTGAAGAATCCCAAAACCGGTATTTCCAGCCCAATGCTGGCATACGTAGTAAACAGCAGGAAACTTCGTCTAAAACTCAGGAGAAACGATTCCTTGAAACTGCTCTACTGTGCGTTCGTTCACCTAAGAGAGTTGAATCTATGTTGAGATTCAGCGAGTCAGAAACACGTTTCTTCTAGGAGCTGCGTTGGGATATTCCCGAGTGAATGGGACCATAGGCTCTACAGAGAAATATCTGCTCCGAAAACCAGAACGGAGCTATGTAACTGAATGGTTGTCAATGCTTGCATTCTACTGACAGAGTTAAACTCACGTGTGTTTTCCACGGTTTGCAAACCCTTTCTGTGCAGAATCCCAAAACCGGTATTTCCAGCCCAATGCCGGCATACGTACTAAACCGCAGTAAACTTCGTCTAAACTCAGCAGAAACGTTTCCTTGAAACTGCTCTGCTGTGCGTTCGTTCACCTAAGAGAGGTGAATCTATGTTGAGATTCAGCGAGTCAGAAACACGTTTCTTCTAGGAGCTCCGTTGGGATATTCCCGAGTGAATGGGACCATAGGCTGTACAGAGAAATATCTGCTCCTAAAACCAAAACGGAGCTATCTAACTCAATGGTTGTCAATGTGTGCATTCAACTGACAGAGGTAAACTCACGTGTGGATTCAGCGGTTTGGAAACCCTTTCTGTGCAGAATCCCAAAACCGGTATTTCCAGGCCAATGCTGGCATACGGACTAAACCGCAGTAAACTTCGTCTAAAACTCAGGAGAAACGTTTCCTTGAAACTGCTCTGCTTTGCGTTCGTTCACCTAAGAGAGTTGAATCTATGTTGAGATTCAGCGAGTCAGAAACACGTTTCTTCTAGGATCTGCGTTGGGATATTCCCGAGTGAATGGGACCATAGGCTGTACAGAGAAATATCTGCTCCTAAAACCAAAACGGAGCTATCTAACTGAATGGTTGTCAATGTGTGCATTCAACTGACAGAGTTAAACTCACGTGTGCATTCAGCCGTTTGCAAACACTTTCTGTGAATAATCCCAAAACCGGTATTTCCAGCCCAATGCCGGAATACGTACTCAACCGCAGTAAATATCGTCTAAAACTCAGGAGAAACGTTTCCTTGAAACTGCTCTGCTGTGCGTTCGTTCACCTAATAGAGTTGAATCTATGTTGAGATTCAGCGAGTCAGAAACACGTTTCTTCTAGGAGCTGCGTTCGGATATTCCCGAGTGAATGGGACCATAGGCTCTACAGAGAAATATCTGCTCCGAAAACCAAAACGGAGCTATCTAACTCAATGGTTGTCAATGCGTGCATTCAACTGAAAGAGTTAAACTCACATGTGGATTCAGCGGTTTGCAAACCCTTTCTGTGCGGAATCCCAAAACTGGTATTTCCCGCCCAATGCTAACATACGTACTAAACCGCAGTAAACTTCGTCTAAAACTCAGGAGAAACGTTTCCTTGAAACTGCTCTGCTGTGCGTTCGTTCACCTAAGAGAATTGAATCTATGTTGAGATTCAGCGAGTCAGAAACACGTTTCTTCTAGGGGCTGCGTTGGGATATTCCCGAGTGAATGGGACCATAGGCTGTACAGAGAAATATCTGCTCCAAAATCAAAACGGAGCTATCTAACTCAATGGTTGTCAATGTGTGCATTCAACTGACAGAGTTAAACTCATGTGTGGATTCAGCGGTTTGCAAACCCTTTCTGTGCAGAATCCCAAAACCGGTATTTCCAGCCCAATGCCGGCATACGTACTAAACCGCAGTAAACTTCGTCTAAACTCAGGAGAAACGCTTCCTTGAAACTGCTCTGCTGTGCGTTCGTTCACCTAAGAGAGTTGAATCTATGTTGAGATTCAGCGAGTCAGAAACACGATTCTTCTAGGAGGTCCGTTGGGATATTCCCGAGTGAATGGGACCATAGGCTGTACAGAGAAATATCTGCTCCTAAAACCAAAACGGAGCTATCTAACTCAATGGCTGTCAATGTGTGCCTTCAACTGACAGAGTTAAACTCACGTGTGGATTCAGCGGTTTGCAAAACCTTTCTGTGAAGAATCCCAAAACCGGTATTTCCAGCCCAATGCTGGCATACGTAGTAAACAGGAGGAAACTTAGTCTAAAACTCAGGAGAAACGATTCCTTGAAACTGCTCTACTGTGCGTTCGTACACCTAAGAGAGTTGAATCTATGTTGAGATTCAGCGAGTAAGAAACACGTTTCTTCTAGGAGCTGCGTTTGGAGATTCCTGAGTGAATGGGACCATAGGCTGTACAGAGAAATATCTGCTCCGAAAACCAAAACAGAGCTATCTAACTGAATGGTTGTCAATGTGTGCATTCAACTGACAGAGTTAAACTCACGTGTGCATTCAGCCGTTTGCAAACCCTTTCTGTGAAGAATCCCAAAACCGGTATTTCCAGCCCAATGCCGTCATACGTACTGAACCGCAGTGAATATCGTCTAAAACTCAGGAGAAACGTTTCCTTAAAACTGCTCTGCTGTGCGTTCGCTAACCTAAGAGAGTTGAATCTATGTTGAGATTCAGCGAGTCAGAAACACGTTTCTTCTAGGTGCTGCGTTGGGATATTCCCGAGTGTATGGGACCATAGGCTGTACAGAGAAATGTCTGCTCCTTAAACCAAAACGGAGCTATCTAACTGAATGTTTGTCAATGTGTGCATTCAACTGAAAGAGTTAAACTCACGTGTGGATTCAGCGGTTTGCAAACCCTTTCTGTGCAGAATCCCAAAACCGGTATTTCCAGCCCAATGCTGGCATACGGACTAAACCGCAGTAAACTTCCTCTAAAACTCAGGAGAAACGTTTCCTTGAAACTGCTCTGATTTGCGTTCGTTCACCTAAGATAGTTGAATCTATGTTGAGATTCAGCGAGTCAGAAACACGTTTCTTCTAGGATCTGCGTTGGGATATTCCCGAGTGAATGGGACCATAGGCTGTACAGAGAAATATCTGCTCCTAAAACCAAAACGGAGCTATCTAACTCAATGGTTGTCAATGTGTGCATTGAACTGACAGAGTTAAACTCACGTGTGCATTCAGCCGTTTGGAAACCCTTTCTGTGAAGAATCCCAAAACCGGTATTTCCAGCCCAATGCCGGCATACGTACTAAACCGCAGTAAACATCGTCTAAAACTCAGGAGAAACGTTTCATTGAAACTGCTCTGCTGTGCGTTCGTTCACCTAAGAGAGTTGAATCTTGTTGAGATTCAGCGAGTCAGAAACACGTTTCTTCTAGGAACTGCGTTGGGATATTCCCGACTGAATGGGACCATAGGCTGTATATAGAAATATCTGCTTCTAAAACCAAAACGGAGCTATCTAACTGAACGGTTGTCAATATGTCCATTCAACTGACAGAGTTAAACTTACCTGTGGCTTCAGCGGTTTGCCAACCCTTTCTGTGCAGAATCGTCAAACCGGTATTTCCAGCCCAATACCGGCATACGTACTAAACAGCAGGAAACTTCGTCTAAAACTCAGGAGAAACGATTCCTTGAAACTGCTCTACTGTGCGTTCGTTCACCTAAGAGAGTTGAATCTATGTTGAGATTCAGCGAGTCAGAAACACGTTTCTTCTAGGAGCTGCGTTCGGATATTCCCGAGTGAATGGGACCATAGGCTCTACAGAGAAATATCTGCTCCTAAAACCAAAACGGAGCTATCTAACTGAAAGGTTGTCAATGTGTGCATTCAACTGACAGTTAAACTCACCTGTGGATTCAGCGGTTTGCAAACCGTTTCTGTGCAGAATCCCAAAACCGGTATTTCCAGCCCAATGACGGCATACGTACTAAACCGCAGTAAACATTGTCTAAAACTCAGGAGAAGCGTTTCCTTGAAACTGCTCTGCTGTGCGTTCGTTCACCTAAGAGAGTTGAATCTATGTTCAGATTCAGCGAGTCAGAAACACGTTTCTTCTAGGAGCTGCGTTGGGATATTCCCGAGTGAATGGGACCATAGGCTGTACAGAGAAATATCTGCTCCGAAAACCAGAACGGAGCTATCTAACTGAATGGTTGTCAATGCGTGCATTCTACTGACAGAGTTAAACTCACGTGTGGATTCCACGGTTTGCAAACCCTTTCTGTGCAGAATCCCAAAACCGGTATTTCCAGCCCAAAGCCAGAATACGTACTAAACTGCAGTAAACTTCGTCTAAAACTCAGGAGAAACGTTTCCTTGAAACTGCTATGCTGTGCGTTCGTTCACCTAAGAGAATTTTATCTATGTTGAGATTCAGCGAGTCAGAAACACGTTTCTTCTAGGAGCTGCGTTGGGATATTCCCGAATGAATGGGACCATAGGCTGTACAGAGGAATATCTGCTCCTAAAACCAAAACGGAGCTATCTAACTCAATGGTTGTCAATGTGTGCATTCAACTGACAGAGTTAAACTCACGTGTGGATTCAGCGGTTTGCAAACCCTTTCTGTGCAGAATCCCAAAACCGGTATTTCCAGCCCAATGCCGGAATACGTACTAAACCGCAGTAAACTTCGTCTAAAACTCAGGAGAAACGTTTCCTTGAAACTGCTCTGCTGTGCGTTCGTTCACCTAAGAGAATTGAATCTATGTTGAGATTCAGCGAGTCAGAAACACGTTTCTTCTAGGAGCTGCGTTGGGATATTCCCGAGTGAATGGGACCATAGGCTGTACAGAGAAATATCTGCTCCAAAACCAAAACGGAGCTATCTAACTCAATGGTTGTCAATGTGTGCATTCAACTGACAGAGTTAAACTCATGTGTGGATTCAGCGGTTTGCAAACCCTTTCTGTGCAGAATCCCAAAACCGGTATTTCCAGCCCAATGCCGGCATACGTACTAAACCGCAGTAAACTTCGTCTAAACTCAGGAGAAACGCTTCCTTGAAACTGCTCTGCTGTGCGTTCGTTCACCTAAGAGAGTTGAATCTATGTTGAGATTCAGCGAGTCAGAAACACGATTCTTCTAGGAGCTCCGTTGGGATATTCCCGAGTGAATGGGACCATAGGCTGTACAGAGAAATATCTGCTCCTAAAACCAAAACGGAGCTATCTAACTCAATGGCTGTCAATGTGTGCCTTCAACTGACAGAGTTAAACTCACGTGTGGATTCAGCGGTTTGCAAAACCTTTCTGTGAAGAATCCCAAAACCGGTATTTCCAGCCCAATGCTGGCATACGTAGTAAACAGCAGGAAACTTCGTCTAAAACTCAGGAGAAACGATTCCTTGAAACTGCTCTACTGTGCGTTCGTTCACCTAAGAGAGTTGAATCTATGTTGAGATTCAGCGAGTCAGAAACACGTTTCTTCTAGGAGCTGCGTTGGTATATTCCCGAGTGAATGGGACCATAGGCTGTACAGAGAAATATCTGCTCCGAAAACCAGAACGGAGCTATCTAACTGAATGGTTGTCAATGCTTGCATTCTACTGACAGAGTTAAACTCACGTGTGTTTTCCACGGTTTGCAAACCCTTTCTGTGCAGAATCCCAAAACCGGTATTTCCAGCCCAATGCCGGCATACGTACTAAACCGCAGTAAACTTCGTCTAAACTCAGCAGAAACGTTTCCTTGAAACTGCTCTGCTGTGCGTTCGTTCACCTAAGAGAGGTGAATCTATGTTGAGATTCAGCGAGTCAGAAACACGTTTCTTCTAGGAGATCCGTTGGGATATTCCCGAGTGAATGGGACCATAGGCTGTACAGAGAAATATCTGCTCCTAAAACCAAAACGGAGCTATCTAACTCAATGGTTGTCAATGTGTGCATTCAACTGACAGAGGTAAACTCACGTGTGGATTCAGCGGTTTGGAAACCCTTTCTGTGCAGAATCCCAAAACCGGTATTTCCAGGCCATTGCTGGCATACGGACTAAACCGCAGTAAACTTCGTCTAAAACTCAGGAGAAACGTTTCCTTGAAACTGCTCTGCTTTGCGTTCGTTCACCTAAGAGAGTTGAATCTATGTTGAGATTCAGCGAGTCAGAAACACGTTTCTTCTAGGATCTGCGTTGGGATATTCCCGAGTGAATGGGACCATAGGCTGTACAGAGAAATATCTGCTCCTAAAACCAAAACGGAGCTATCTAACTGAATGGTTGTCAATGTGTGCATTCAACTGACAGAGTTAAACTCACGTGTGCATTCAGCCGTTTGCAAACACTTTCTGTGAATAATCCCAAAACCGGTATTTCCAGCCCAATGCCGGAATACGTACTCAACCGCAGTAAATATCGTCTAAAACTCAGGAGAAACGTTTCCTTGAAACTGCTCTGCTGTGCGTTCGCTCACCTAATAGAGTTGAATCTATGTTGAGATTCAGCGAGTCAGAAACACGTTTCTTCTAGGAGCTGCGTTCGGATATTCCCGAGTGAATGGGCCATAGGCTCTACAGAGAAATATCTGCTCCTAAAACCAAAACGGAGCTATCTAACTCAATGGTTGTCAATGCGTGCATTCAACTGAAAGAGTTAAACTCACATGTGGATTCAGCGGTTTGCAAACCCTTTCTGTGCGGAATCCCAAAACTGGTATTTCCCGCCCAATGCTGACATACGTACTAAACCGCAGTAAACTTCGTCTAAAACTCAGGAGAAACGTTTCCTTGAAACTGCTCTGCTGTGCGTTCGTTCACCTAAGAGAATTGAATCTATGTTGAGATTCAGCGAGTCAGAAACACGTTTCTTCTAGGAGCTGCGTTGGGATATTCCCGAGTGAATGGGACCATAGGCTGTACAGAGAAATATCTGCTCCAAAATCAAAACGGAGCTATCTAACTCAATGGTTGTCAATGTGTGCATTCAACTGACAGAGTTAAACTCATGTGTGGATTCAGCGGTTTGCAAACCCTTTCTGTGCAGAATCCCAAAACCGGTATTTCCAGCCCAATGCCGGCATACGTACTAAACCGCAGTAAACTTCGTCTAAACTCAGGAGAAACGCTTCCTTGAAACTGCTCTGCAGTGCGTTCGTTCACCTAAGAGAGTTGAATCTATGTTGAGATTCAGCGAGTCAGAAACACGATTCTTCTAGGAGCTCCGTTGGGATATTCCCGAGTGAATGGGACCATAGGCTGTACAGAGAAATATCTGCTCCTGAAACCAAAACGGAGCTATCTAACTCAATGGCTGTCAATGTGTGCCTTCAACTGACAGAGTTAAACTCACGTGTGGATTCAGCGGTTTGCAAAACCTTTCTGTGAAGAATCCCAAAACCGGTATTTCCAGCCCAATGCTGGCATACGTAGTAAACAGCAGGAAACTTAGTCTAAAACTCAGGAGAAACGATTCCTTGAAACTGCTCTACTGTGCGTTCGTACACCTAAGAGAGTTGAATCTATGTTGAGATTCAGCGAGTAAGAAACACGTTTCTTCTAGGAGCTGCGTTTGGAGATTCCTGAGTGAATGGGACCATAGGCTGTACAGAGAAATATCTGCTCCGAAAACCAAAACAGAGCTATCTAACTGAATGGTTGTCAATGTGTGCATTCAACTGACAGAGTTAAACTCACGTGTGCATTCAGCCGTTTGCAAACCCTTTCTGTGAAGAATCCCAAAACCGGTATTTCCAGCCCAATGCCGTCATACGTACTGAACCGCAGTGAATATCGTCTAAAACTCAGGAGAAACGTTTCCTTAAAACTGCTCTGCTGTGCGTTCGCTAACCTAAGAGAGTTGAATCTATGTTGAGATTCAGCGAGTCAGAAACACGTTTCTTCTAGGTGCTGCGTTGGGATATTCCCGAGTGTATGGGACCATAGGCTGTACAGAGAAATGTCTGCTCCTTAAACCAAAACGGAGCTATCTAACTGAATGTTTGTCAATGTGTGCATTCAACTGAAAGAGTTAAACTCACGTGTGGATTCAGCGGTTTGCAAACCCTTTCTGTGCAGAATCCCAAAACCGGTATTTCCAGCCCAATGCTGGCATACGGACTAAACCGCAGTAAACTTCGTCTAAAACTCAGGAGAAACGTTTCCTTGAAACTGCTCTGATTTGCGTTCGTTCACCTAAGATAGTTGAATCTATGTTGAGATTCAGCGAGTCAGAAACACGTTTCTTCTAGGATCTGCATTGGGATATTCCCGAGTGAATGGGACCATAGGCTGTACAGAGAAATATCTGCTCCTAAAACCAAAACGGAGCTATCTAACTGAATGGTTGTCAATGTGTGCATTGAACTGACAGAGTTAAACTCACGTGTGCATTCAGCCGTTTGGAAACCCTTTCTGTGAAGAATCCCAAAACCGGTATTTCCAGCCCAATGCCGGCATACGTACTAAACCGCAGTAAACATCGTCTAAAACTCAGGAGAAACGTTTCATTGAAACTGCTCTGCTGTGCGTTCGTTCACCTAAGAGAGTTGAATCTTGTTGAGATTCAGCGAGTCAGAAACACGTTTCTTCTAGGAACTGCGTTGGAATATTCCCGACTGAATGGGACCATAGGCTGTATATAGAAATATCTGCTTCTAAAACCAAAACGGAGCTATCTAACTGAACGGTTGTCAATATGTCCATTCAACTGACAGAGTTAAACTTACCTGTGGCTTCAGCGGTTTGCCAACCCTTTCTGTGCAGAATCGTCAAACCGGTATTTCCAGCCCAATACCGGCATACGTACTAAACAGCAGGAAACTTCGTCTAAAACTCAGGAGAAACGTTTCCTTGAAACTGCTATGCTGTGCGTTCGTTCACCTAAGAGAATTGTATCTATGTTGAGATTCAGCGAGTCAGAAACACGTTTCTTCTAGGAGCTGCGTTGGGATATTCCCGAATGAATGGGACCATAGGCTGTACAGAGTAATATCTGCTCCTAAAACCAAAACGGAGCTATCCAACTCAATGGTTGTCTATGTGTGCATTCAACTGACAGAGTTAAACTCATGTGTGGATTCAGCGGATTGCAAACCCTTTCTGTGCAAAATCCCAAAACCGGTATTTCCAGCCCAATGCCGGCATACGTACTAAACCGCAGTAAACTTCGTCTAAACTCAGCAGAAACGTTTCCTTGAAACTGCTCTGCTGTGCGTTCGTTCACCTAAGAGAGGTGAATCTATGTTGAGATTCAGCGAGTCAGAAACACGTTTCTTCTAGGAGCTCCGTTGGGATATTCCCGAGTGAATGGGACCATAGGCTGTACAGAGAAATATCTGCTCCTAAAACCAAAACGGAGCTATCTAACTCAATGGTTGTCAATGTGTGCATTCAACTGACAGAGTTAAACTCACGTGTGGATTCAGCGGTTTGCAAACCCTTTCTGTGCAGAATCCCAAAACCGGTATTTCCAGGCCAATGCTGGCATACGGACTAAACCGCAGTAAACTTCGTCTAAAACTCAGGAGAAACGTTTCCTTGAAACTGCTCTGCTTTGCGTTCGTTCACCTAAGAGAGTTGAATCTATGTTGAGATTCAGCGAGTCAGAAACACGTTTCTTCTAGGATCTGCGTTGGGATATTCCCGAGTGAATGGGACCATAGGCTGTACAGAGAAATATCTGCTCCTAAAACCAAAACGGAGCTATCTAACTGAATGGTTGTCAATGTGTGCATTCAACTGACAGAGTTAAACTCACGTGTGCATTCAGCCGTTTGCAAACCCTTTCTGTGAAGAATCCCAAAACCGGTATTTCCAGCCCAATGCCGGAATACGTACTCAACCGCAGTAAATATCGTCTAAAACTCAGGAGAAACGTTTCCTTGAAACTGCTCTGCTGTGCGTTCGTTCACCTAATAGAGTTGAATCTATGTTGAGATTCAGCGAGTCAGAAACACGTTTCTTCTAGGAGCTGCGTTCGGATATTCCCGAGTGAATGGGACCATAGGCTCTACAGAGAAATATCTGCTCCGAAAACCAAAACGGAGCTATCTAACTCAATGGTTGTCAATGCGTGCATTCAACTGAAAGAGTTAAACTCACATGTGGATTCAGCGGTTTGCAAACCCTTTCTGTGCGGAATCCCAAAACTGGTATTTCCCACCCAATGCTGGCATACGTACTAAACCGCAGTAAACTTCGTCTTAAACTCAGGAGAAACGTTTCCTTGAAACTTCTCTGCTGTGCGTTTGTTCACCAAAGAGACTTGAATCTATGTTGAGATTCAGCGAGTCAGAAACACGTTTCTTCTAGGAGCTGCGTTGGGATATTCCCGAGTGAATGGGACCATAGGTTGTATAGAGAAATACGTGCTTTTAAAACCAAAACGGAGCCATCTAACTGAATGGTTGTCAATGTGTGCATTCAACTGACAGAGTTAAACTTACGTGTGGTTTCAGCGGTTGGCAAACCCTTTCTGTGCAGAATCGCAAAAACCGGTATTTCCAGCCCAATGCCGGCATACGTACTAAACAGCAGGAAACTTCGTCTAAAACTCAGGAGAAACGTTTCCTTGAAACTGCTCTGCTGTGCGTTCGTTCACCTAAGAGAGTTGAATCTATGTTGAGATTCAGCGAGTCAGAAACACGTTTCTTCTAGGAGCTGCGTTCGGATATTCCCGAGTGAATGGGACCATAGGCTGTATAGAGAAATATATGCTCCTAAAACCAAAGCGGAGATATCTAACTGAATCGTTGTCAATGTGTGAATTCAACTGACATAGTTAAACTCACGTGTGCATTCAGCTGTTTGCAAACCGTTTCTGTGCAGAATCCCAAAACCGGTATTTCCAGCCCAATGCCGGCATACGTACTAAACCGCAGTAAACATCGTCTAAAACTCAGGAGAAACGTTTCCTTTAAACTGCTCTGCTGTGCGTTCATTCACCTAAGAGAGTTGAATCTATGTTGAGATTCAGCGAGTCAGAAACATGTTTCCTCTAGGAGCTGCATTGGGATATTCCCGAGTGAATGGGACCATAGGCTGTACAGAGAAATATCTGCTCCTAAAACCAAAACGGAGCTATCTAACTCAATGGTTGTCAATGTGTGCATTCAACTGACAGAGCTAAACTCACGTGTGGATTCAGCGGTTTGCAAACCCTTTCTGTGCCGAATCCCAAAACCGGTATTTCCAGCCCAATGCCCGCATACGTACTAAACCGCAGTAAACATCGTCCAAAACTCAGGAGAAACGTGTCCTTGAAACTGCTCTGCTGTGCGTTCGTTCAACTAGGAGAGTTAAATCTAAGTTGAGATTAAGAGAGTCAGAAACACGTTTCTTCTAGGAGGTGCGTTGGGATATTCCCGAGTGAATGGACCATAGGCTGTACAGAGAAATATCTGCTCCGAAAACCAAAACGGAGCTATCTAACACAATGGTTGTCAATGCGTGCATTCAACTGACAGAGTTAAACTCACGTGTGCATTCAGCAGTTTGCAAACCCTTTCTGTGCAGAATCCCAAAACCGGTATTTCCAGCCCAATGCCAGCATACGTACTAAACCGCAATCAACTTCGTCTAAAACTCAGGAGAAACGTTTCCTTGAAACTGCTCTGCTGTGCGTTCGTTCACCTAAGAGAGTTGAATCTATGTTGAGATTCAGCGAGTCAGAAACACGTTTCTTCTAGGAGCTGCGTTGGGATATTCCCGAGTGAATGGGACCATAGGCTGTACAGAGAAATATCTGCTCATAAAACCAAAACGGAGCTATCTAACTCAATGGTTGTCAATGTGTGCCTTCAACTGACAGAGTTAAACTCACGTGTGGATTCAGCGGTTTGCAAACCCTTTCTGTGCCGAATCCCAAAACCGGTATTTCCAGCCCAATGCTGGCATACGTCCTAAACTGCAGTAAACTTTGTCTAAAACTCAGGAGAAACGTTTCCTTGAAACTGCTCTGCTGTGCGTTCGTTCACCTAAGAGAGTTGAATCTATGTTGAGATTCAGCGAGTCAGAAACACGTTTCTTCTAGGAGCTGCGTTGGGATATTCCCGAGTGAATGGGACCATAGGCTGTACAGAGAAATATCTGCTCCTTAAACCAAAACGGAGATATCTAACTGAATGGTTGTCAATGTGTGCATTCAACTGACAGAGTTAAACTCACGTGTGGATTCATAGGTTTGCAAACCCTTTCTGTACAGAATCCCCAAACCGGTATTTCCAGCCCAATGCCGGCATACGTACTAAACCGCAGTAAACTTCGTCTAAAACTCAGGAGAAACGTTTCCTTGAAACTGCTCTGCTGTGCGTTCGTTCACCTAAGAGAGTTGAATGCATGTTGAGATGCAGCGAGTCATAAACACGTTTCTTCTAGGAGCTGCGTTGGGATATTCCCGAGTGAATGGGACCATAGGCTGTACAGAGAAATATCTGCTCCTAAAACAAAAACGGAGCTATCTAACTGAATGGTTGTCAATGTGTGCATTCAACTGACAGAGTTAAACTCACGTGTGGATTCAGCCGTTTGCAAACCCTTTCTGTGAAGAATCCCAAAACCGGCATTTCCAGCACAATGCCAGCATACGTACTAAACCGCAGTAAACATCGTCTAAAACTCAGGAGAAAAGTTTCATTGAAACTGTTCTGCTGTGCGTTCGTTCACCTAACAGAGTTGAATCTATGTTGAGATTCAGCGAGTCAGAAACACGTTTCTTCTAGGAACTGCGTTGGGATATTCCCGAGTGAATGGGACCATAGGATGTATAGAGAAATATCTGCTTCTAAAACCAAAACGGAGCTATCTAACTGAATGGTTGTCAATGTGTGCATTCAACTGACAGAGTTAAACTTACCTGTGGTTTCAGCGGTTGGAAAACCCTTTCTGTGCAGAATCGTCAAACCGGTATTTCCAGCCCAATGCCGGCATACGTGCTAAACAGCAGGAAACTTCGTCTAAAACTCAGGAGAAACGTTTCCTTGAAACTGCTCTGCTGTGCGTTCGTTCACCTAAGAGAGTTGAATCTATGTTGAGATTCAGCGAGTCAGAAACACGTTTCTTCTAGGAGCTGCGTTGGGATATTCCCGAGTGAAAGGGACCATAGGCTGTACAGAGAAATATCTGCTCCTAAAACCAAAACGGAGTTATCTAACTGAATGGTTGTCAATGTGTGCATTCAACTGACAGAGTTAAACTCACGTGTGAATTCAGCGGTTTGGAAACCCTTTCTGTGCCGAACCCCAAAACCGGTATTTCCAGCCCAATGCCGGAATACGTACTAAACCGCAGTAAACTTCGTCTAAAACTCAGGAGAAACGTTTCCTTGAAACTGCTCTGCTGTGTGTTCGTTCACCTAAGAGAGTTGAATCTATGTTCAGATTCAGCGAGTCAGAAACACGTTTCTTCTAGGAGCTGCGTTGGGATATTCCCGAGTGAATGGGACCATAGGCTGTACAGAGAAATATCTGCTCCGAAAACCAAAACGGAGCTATCTAACTGAATGGTTGTCAATGCGTGCATTCTACTGACAGAGTTAAACTCACGTGTGGATTCCACGGTTTGCAAACCCTTTCTGTGCAGAATCCCAAAACCGGTATTTCCAGCCCAATGCCAGAATACGGACTAAACTGCAGTAAACTTCGTCTAAAACTCAGGAGAAACGTTTCCTTGAAACTGCTATGCTGTGCGTTCGTTCACCTAAGAGAATTGTATCTATGTTGAGATTCAGCGAGTCAGAAACACGTTTCTTCTAGGAGCTGCGTTGGGATATTCCCGAATGAATGGGACCATAGGCTGTACAGAGTAATATCTGCTCCTAAAACCAAAACGGAGCTATCCAACTCAATGGTTGTCTATGTGTGCATTCAACTGACAGAGTTAAACTCATGTGTGGATTCAGCGGTTTGCAAACCCTTTCTGTGCAGAATCCCAAAACCGGTATTTCCAGCCCAATGCCGGCATACGTACTAAACCGCAGTAAACTTCGTCTAAACTCAGCAGAAACGTTTCCTTGAAACTGTTCTGCTGTGCGTTCGTTCACCTAAGAGAGTTGAATCTATGTTGCGATTCAGCGAGTCAGAAACACGTTTCTTCTAGGAGCTGCGTTGGGATATTCCCGAGTGAATGTCACCATAGGCTGTACAGAGAAATATCTGCTCCTAAAACCAAAACGGAGCTATCTAACTGAAAGTTTGTCAATGTGTGCATTCAGCGGACGGAGATAAACTCACGTGTGGATTCAGCGGTTTGCAAACCCTTTCTGTGCAGAATCCCAAAACCGGTATTTCCGGCCCAATGACGGCATACGTACTAAACCGCAGAAAACTTCGTCTAAAACTCAGGAGAAACGTTTCCTTGAAACTGCTCTGCTGTGCGTTCGTTCACCTAAGAGAGTTGAATCTATGTTGAGAATCAGCGAGTCAGAAACACGTTTCTTCTAGGAGCTGCATTGGGATATTCCCGAGGGAATGGGACCATAGGCTGTACAGAGAAATATCTACTCCTAAAACCAAAACGGAGCTATCTAACTGAATGGTGGTCAATGTGTGCATTCAACTGACAGAGTTAAACTCACGTGTGCATTCAGCCGTTTGCAAACCCGTTCTGTGAAGAATCCCAAAACCGGTATTTCCAGCCCAATGCCAGCATACGTACTAAACCGCAGTAAACATCGTCTAAAACTCAGGAGAAACGTTTCTTGAAACTGCTCTGCTGTGCGTTCGTTCACCTAAGAGAGTTGAATCTATGTTGAGATTCACCGAGTCAGAAACACGTTTCTTCTAGGAGCTGCGTTTGGATATTCCCGAGTGAATGGGACCATAGGCTGCATAGAGAAATATCTGCTTCTAAAACCAAAACGGAGCTATCTAACTGAATGGTTGTCAATGTGTGCATTCAACTGACAGAGTTAAACTCACGTGTCGTTTCAGCGGTTGGCAAACCCTTTCTGTGCAGAATCCCAAAACTGGTATTTCCAGCCCAATTCTGTCATACGTAGTAAACCGCAGTAAACTTCGTCTAAAACTCAGGAGAAACGTTTCCTTGAAACTGCTCTGCTGTGCGTTCGTTCACCTAAGAGAGTTGAATCTATGTTGATATTCAGCGAGTCAGAAACACGTTTCTTCTAGGAGCTGCATTGGGATATTCGCGAGTGATTGGGACCATAGGCTGTACAGAGAAATATCTGCTCCTAAAACCAAAACGGAGCTATCTAACTGAATGGTTGTCAATGTGTGCATTCAACTGACAGAGTTAAACTCACGTGTGGATTCAGCGGTTTGAAAACCCTTTCTGTGCAGAATCCCAAAACCGGTATTTTCAGCCGAATGCCGGCATACGTACTAAACGGCAGTAAACTTCGTCTAAAACTCAGGAGAAACGTTTCCTTGAAACTGCTCTGCTGTGCGTAAGTTCACCTAAGAGAGTTGAATCTATGTTGAGATTCAGCGAGTCAGAAACACGTTTCTTCTAGGAGCTGCGTTGGGATATTCCCGAGTGAATGGGTCCATAGGCTGTACAGAGAAATATCTGCTCCTAAAACCAAAACGGAGCTATCTAACTGAATGGTTGTCAATGTGTGCATTCAACTGACAGAGTTAAATTCACGTGTCGTTTCAGCGGTTGGCAAACCCTTTCTGTGCAGAATCCCAAAACTGGTATTTCCAGCCCAATTCTGGCATACGTAGTAAACCGCAGGTAACTTCGTCTAAAACTCAGGAGAAACGTTTCCTTGAAACTGCTCTGCTGTGCGTTCGTTCACCTAAGAGAGTTGAATCTATGTTGAGATTCAGCGAGTCAGAAACACGTTTCTTCTAGGAGCTGCATTGGGATATTCGCGAGTGATTGGGACCACAGGCTGTACAGAGAAATATCTGCTCCTAAAACCAAAACGGAGCTATCTAACTGAATGGTTGTCAATGTGTGCATTCAACTGACAGAGTTAATCTCACGTGTGTATTCAGCGGTTTGAAAACCCTTTCTGTGCAGAATCCCAAAACCGGTATTTCCAGCCCAATGCCGGCATACGTACTAAACCGCAGAAAACTTCGTCTAAAACTCAGGAGAAACGTTTCCTTGAAACTGCTCTGCTGTGCGTTCGTTCACCTAAGAGAGTTGAATCTATGTTGAGATTCAGCGAGTCAGAAACACGTTTCTTCTAGGAGCTGCGTTGGGATATTCCCGAGTGAATGGGACCATAGGCTGTACAGAGAAATATCTGCTCCTAAAACCAAAACGGAGCTATCTAACTGAATGGTTGTCAATGTGTGCATTCGACAGAGTTAAAGGCACCTGTGTATTCAGCGGTTTGCAAACCCTTTCTGTGTAGAATCCCAAAACCGGTGTTTCCAGCCCAATGCCGGAATACGTACTAAACCGCCGTAAACTTCGTCTAAAACTCCAGAGAAACGTTTCCTTGAAACTGCTCTGCTGTGCGTTCGTTCACCTAAGAGAGTTGAATCTATGTTGAGATTCAGCGGGTCAGAAACAGGTTTCTTCTAGGAGCTGCATTGGGATATTCCCGAGTGATTGGGACCATGGTCTATACAGAGAAATATCTGCTCATAAAACCAAAACGGAGCTATCTAACTGAATGGTTGTCAATGTGTGCATTCAACTGACAGAGTTAAACTCTCGTGTGGATTCAGCGGTTTGCAAACCCTTTCTGTACAGAATCCCAAAACCGGTATTTCCAGCCCAATGCCGGCATACGTACTAAACCGCAGAAAACTTCGTCTAAAACTCAGGAGAAACGTTTCCTTGAAACTGCTCTGCTGTGCATTCGTTCAACTAAGAGAGTTGAATCTATGTTGAGATTCAGCGAGTCAGAAACACGTTTCTTCTAGGAGCTGCGTTGGGATATTCCCGAGTGAATGGGACCATAGGTGGACAGAGAAATATCTGCTCCTAAAACCAAAACGGAGCTATCTAACTCAGTGGTTGTCAATGTGTGCATTCAACTGACAGAGTTAAACTCACGTGTGCATTCAGCCGTTTGCAAACCCTTTCTGTGAAGAATCCCAAAACCGTTATTTCCAGCCCAATGCCGGCATACGTACTAAACCGCAGAAAACTTCGTCTAAAACTCAGGAGAAACGTTTCCTTGAAACTGCTCTGCTGTGCGTTCGTTCACCTAAGAGAGTTGAATCTATGTTGAGATTCAGCGAGTCAGAAACACGTTTCTTCTAGGAGCTGCGTTGGGATATTCCCGAGTGAATGGGACCATAGGCTATACAGAGAAATATCTACTCCTAAAACCAAAACGGAGCTATCTAACTGAATGGTTGTCAACGTGTGCATTCAACTGACAGAGTTAAACTTACGTGTGGTTTCAGTGGTTGGCAA
Source organism: Aotus nancymaae (assembly GCF_030222135.1). Classification (NCBI taxonomy): domain Eukaryota; kingdom Metazoa; phylum Chordata; class Mammalia; order Primates; family Aotidae; genus Aotus; species Aotus nancymaae. Next base: position 862,516 of record NW_026988501.1, on the reverse strand, counting down.
ACCCTCCTGTGCAGAATCGAAAAACAGGTATTTCCAGCCCAATGCCGGCATACATACTAAACAGCAGGAAACATCGTCTAAAACTCAGGAGAAACGTTTCCTTGAAACTGCTCTGCTGTGCATCGCTCACCTAAGAGAGTTGAATCTATGTTCAGATTCAGGGAGTCAGAGACACGTTTCTTCTAGGAGCTGCGTTCGGATATTCCCGAGTGAATGGGACCATAGGCTGTACAGAGAAATATCTGCTCCTAGAACCAAAACGGAGCTCTCTAACTGAATGGTTGTCAATGCGTGCATTCAACTGACAGTGTTAAACTCACGTGTGGATTCAGTGGTTTGCAAACCCTTTCTGTACAGAATCCCCAAACCGGTATTTCCAGTCCAATGCCGGCATACGTACTAAACCGCAGTAAACTTCGTCTAAAACTCAGGAGAAACGTTTCCTTGAAACTGCTCTGCTGTGCGTTCGTTCACCTAAGAGACTTGAATCTTTGTTGAGATTCAGCGAGTCAGAAACACGTTTCTTCTAGGAGCTGCGTTGGGATATTCCCGAGTGAATGGGACCTTAGGTTGTATAGAGAAATATCTGCTTCTAAAACCAAAACGGAGCTATCTAAGTGAATGGTGGTCAATGTGTGCATTCAACTGACAGAGTTAAACTCACCTGTGGATTCAGCGGTTTGCAAAACCTTTCTGTGTAGAATCCCAAAACCGGTGTTTCCAGCCCAATGCCGGAATACGTACTAAACCGCCGTAAACTTCCTCTAAAACTCAGGAGAAACGTTTCCTTGAAACTGCTCTGCTGTGCGTTCGTTCACCTAAGAGAGTTGAATCTATGTTGAGATTCAGCGGGTCAGAAACAGGTTTCTTCTAGGAGATGCATTGGGATATTCCCTAGTGATTGGGACCATAGTCTGTATAGAGAAATATCTGCTCATAAAACCAAAACGGAGCTATCTAACTGAATGGTGGTCAATGTGTGCATTCAACTGACAGAGTTAAACTCACGTGTGCATTCAGCCGTTTGCAAACCCGTTCTGTGAAGAATCCCAAAACCGGTATTTCCAGCCCAATGCCAGCATACGTACTAAACCGCAGTAAACATCGTCTAAAACTCAGGAGAAAAGTTTCATTGAAACTGTTCTGCTGTGCGTTCGTTCACCTAACAGAGTTGAATCTATGTTGAGATTCAGCGAGTCAGAAACACGTTTCTTCTAGGAACTGCGTTGGGATATTCCCGAGTGAATGGGACCATAGGATGTATAGAGAAATATCTGCTTCTAAAACCAAAACGGAGCTATCTAACTGAATGGTTGTCAATGTGTGCATTCAACTGACAGAGTTAAACTTACCTGTGGTTTCAGCGGTTGGAAAACCCTTTCTGTGCAGAATCGTCAAACCGGTATTTCCAGCCCAATGCCGGCATACGTGCTAAACAGCAGGAAACTTCGTCTAAAACTCAGGAGAAACGTTTCCTTGAAACTGCTCTGCTGTGCGTTCGTTCACCTAAGAGAGTTGAATCTATGTTGAGATTCAGCGAGTCAGAAACACGTTTCTTCTAGGAGCTGCGTTGGGATATTCCCGAGTGAAAGGGACCATAGGCTGTACAGAGAAATATCTGCTCCTAAAACCAAAACGGAGTTATCTAACTGAATGGTTGTCAATGTGTGCATTCAACTGACAGAGTTAAACTCACGTGTGAATTCAGCGGTTTGGAAACCCTTTCTGTGCCGAACCCCAAAACCGGTATTTCCAGCCCAATGCCGGAATACGTACTAAACCGCAGTAAACTTCGTCTAAAACTCAGGAGAAACGTTTCCTTGAAACTGCTCTGCTGTGTGTTCGTTCACCTAAGAGAGTTGAATCTATGTTCAGATTCAGCGAGTCAGAAACACGTTTCTTCTAGGAGCTGCGTTGGGATATTCCCGAGTGAATGGGACCATAGGCTGTACAGAGAAATATCTGCTCCGAAAACCAAAACGGAGCTATCTAACTGAATGGTTGTCAATGCGTGCATTCTACTGACAGAGTTAAACTCACGTGTGGATTCCACGGTTTGCAAACCCTTTCTGTGCAGAATCCCAAAACCGGTATTTCCAGCCCAATGCCAGAATACGGACTAAACTGCAGTAAACTTCGTCTAAAACTCAGGAGAAACGTTTCCTTGAAACTGCTATGCTGTGCGTTCGTTCACCTAAGAGAATTGTATCTATGTTGAGATTCAGCGAGTCAGAAACACGTTTCTTCTAGGAGCTGCGTTGGGATATTCCCGAATGAATGGGACCATAGGCTGTACAGAGTAATATCTGCTCCTAAAACCAAAACGGAGCTATCCAACTCAATGGTTGTCTATGTGTGCATTCAACTGACAGAGTTAAACTCATGTGTGGATTCAGCGGTTTGCAAACCCTTTCTGTGCAGAATCCCAAAACCGGTATTTCCAGCCCAATGCCGGCATACGTACTAAACCGCAGTAAACTTCGTCTAAACTCAGCAGAAACGTTTCCTTGAAACTGTTCTGCTGTGCGTTCGTTCACCTAAGAGAGTTGAATCTATGTTGCGATTCAGCGAGTCAGAAACACGTTTCTTCTAGGAGCTGCGTTGGGATATTCCCGAGTGAATGTCACCATAGGCTGTACAGAGAAATATCTGCTCCTAAAACCAAAACGGAGCTATCTAACTGAAAGTTTGTCAATGTGTGCATTCAGCGGACGGAGATAAACTCACGTGTGGATTCAGCGGTTTGCAAACCCTTTCTGTGCAGAATCCCAAAACCGGTATTTCCGGCCCAATGACGGCATACGTACTAAACCGCAGAAAACTTCGTCTAAAACTCAGGAGAAACGTTTCCTTGAAACTGCTCTGCTGTGCGTTCGTTCACCTAAGAGAGTTGAATCTATGTTGAGAATCAGCGAGTCAGAAACACGTTTCTTCTAGGAGCTGCATTGGGATATTCCCGAGGGAATGGGACCATAGGCTGTACAGAGAAATATCTACTCCTAAAACCAAAACGGAGCTATCTAACTGAATGGTGGTCAATGTGTGCATTCAACTGACAGAGTTAAACTCACGTGTGCATTCAGCCGTTTGCAAACCCGTTCTGTGAAGAATCCCAAAACCGGTATTTCCAGCCCAATGCCAGCATACGTACTAAACCGCAGTAAACATCGTCTAAAACTCAGGAGAAACGTTTCTTGAAACTGCTCTGCTGTGCGTTCGTTCACCTAAGAGAGTTGAATCTATGTTGAGATTCACCGAGTCAGAAACACGTTTCTTCTAGGAGCTGCGTTTGGATATTCCCGAGTGAATGGGACCATAGGCTGCATAGAGAAATATCTGCTTCTAAAACCAAAACGGAGCTATCTAACTGAATGGTTGTCAATGTGTGCATTCAACTGACAGAGTTAAACTCACGTGTCGTTTCAGCGGTTGGCAAACCCTTTCTGTGCAGAATCCCAAAACTGGTATTTCCAGCCCAATTCTGTCATACGTAGTAAACCGCAGTAAACTTCGTCTAAAACTCAGGAGAAACGTTTCCTTGAAACTGCTCTGCTGTGCGTTCGTTCACCTAAGAGAGTTGAATCTATGTTGATATTCAGCGAGTCAGAAACACGTTTCTTCTAGGAGCTGCATTGGGATATTCGCGAGTGATTGGGACCATAGGCTGTACAGAGAAATATCTGCTCCTAAAACCAAAACGGAGCTATCTAACTGAATGGTTGTCAATGTGTGCATTCAACTGACAGAGTTAAACTCACGTGTGGATTCAGCGGTTTGAAAACCCTTTCTGTGCAGAATCCCAAAACCGGTATTTTCAGCCGAATGCCGGCATACGTACTAAACGGCAGTAAACTTCGTCTAAAACTCAGGAGAAACGTTTCCTTGAAACTGCTCTGCTGTGCGTAAGTTCACCTAAGAGAGTTGAATCTATGTTGAGATTCAGCGAGTCAGAAACACGTTTCTTCTAGGAGCTGCGTTGGGATATTCCCGAGTGAATGGGTCCATAGGCTGTACAGAGAAATATCTGCTCCTAAAACCAAAACGGAGCTATCTAACTGAATGGTTGTCAATGTGTGCATTCAACTGACAGAGTTAAATTCACGTGTCGTTTCAGCGGTTGGCAAACCCTTTCTGTGCAGAATCCCAAAACTGGTATTTCCAGCCCAATTCTGGCATACGTAGTAAACCGCAGGTAACTTCGTCTAAAACTCAGGAGAAACGTTTCCTTGAAACTGCTCTGCTGTGCGTTCGTTCACCTAAGAGAGTTGAATCTATGTTGAGATTCAGCGAGTCAGAAACACGTTTCTTCTAGGAGCTGCATTGGGATATTCGCGAGTGATTGGGACCACAGGCTGTACAGAGAAATATCTGCTCCTAAAACCAAAACGGAGCTATCTAACTGAATGGTTGTCAATGTGTGCATTCAACTGACAGAGTTAATCTCACGTGTGTATTCAGCGGTTTGAAAACCCTTTCTGTGCAGAATCCCAAAACCGGTATTTCCAGCCCAATGCCGGCATACGTACTAAACCGCAGAAAACTTCGTCTAAAACTCAGGAGAAACGTTTCCTTGAAACTGCTCTGCTGTGCGTTCGTTCACCTAAGAGAGTTGAATCTATGTTGAGATTCAGCGAGTCAGAAACACGTTTCTTCTAGGAGCTGCGTTGGGATATTCCCGAGTGAATGGGACCATAGGCTGTACAGAGAAATATCTGCTCCTAAAACCAAAACGGAGCTATCTAACTGAATGGTTGTCAATGTGTGCATTCGACAGAGTTAAAGGCACCTGTGTATTCAGCGGTTTGCAAACCCTTTCTGTGTAGAATCCCAAAACCGGTGTTTCCAGCCCAATGCCGGAATACGTACTAAACCGCCGTAAACTTCGTCTAAAACTCCAGAGAAACGTTTCCTTGAAACTGCTCTGCTGTGCGTTCGTTCACCTAAGAGAGTTGAATCTATGTTGAGATTCAGCGGGTCAGAAACAGGTTTCTTCTAGGAGCTGCATTGGGATATTCCCGAGTGATTGGGACCATGGTCTATACAGAGAAATATCTGCTCATAAAACCAAAACGGAGCTATCTAACTGAATGGTTGTCAATGTGTGCATTCAACTGACAGAGTTAAACTCTCGTGTGGATTCAGCGGTTTGCAAACCCTTTCTGTACAGAATCCCAAAACCGGTATTTCCAGCCCAATGCCGGCATACGTACTAAACCGCAGAAAACTTCGTCTAAAACTCAGGAGAAACGTTTCCTTGAAACTGCTCTGCTGTGCATTCGTTCAACTAAGAGAGTTGAATCTATGTTGAGATTCAGCGAGTCAGAAACACGTTTCTTCTAGGAGCTGCGTTGGGATATTCCCGAGTGAATGGGACCATAGGTGGACAGAGAAATATCTGCTCCTAAAACCAAAACGGAGCTATCTAACTCAGTGGTTGTCAATGTGTGCATTCAACTGACAGAGTTAAACTCACGTGTGCATTCAGCCGTTTGCAAACCCTTTCTGTGAAGAATCCCAAAACCGTTATTTCCAGCCCAATGCCGGCATACGTACTAAACCGCAGAAAACTTCGTCTAAAACTCAGGAGAAACGTTTCCTTGAAACTGCTCTGCTGTGCGTTCGTTCACCTAAGAGAGTTGAATCTATGTTGAGATTCAGCGAGTCAGAAACACGTTTCTTCTAGGAGCTGCGTTGGGATATTCCCGAGTGAATGGGACCATAGGCTATACAGAGAAATATCTACTCCTAAAACCAAAACGGAGCTATCTAACTGAATGGTTGTCAATGTGTGCATTCAACTGACAGAGTTAAACTTACGTGTGGTTTCAGTGGTTGGCAAACCCTCCTGTGCAGAATCGAAAAACAGGTATTTCCAGCCCAATGCCGGCATACATACTAAACAGCAGGAAACATCGTCTAAAACTCAGGAGAAACGTTTCCTTGAAACTGCTCTGCTGTGCATCGCTCACCTAAGAGAGTTGAATCTATGTTCAGATTCAGGGAGTCAGAGACACGTTTCTTCTAGGAGCTGCGTTCGGATATTCCCGAGTGAATGGGACCATAGGCTGTACAGAGAAATATCTGCTCCTAGAACCAAAACGGAGCTCTCTAACTGAATGGTTGTCAATGCGTGCATTCAACTGACAGTGTTAAACTCACGTGTGGATTCAGTGGTTTGCAAACCCTTTCTGTACAGAATCCCCAAACCGGTATTTCCAGTCCAATGCCGGCATACGTACTAAACCGCAGTAAACTTCGTCTAAAACTCAGGAGAAACGTTTCCTTGAAACTGCTCTGCTGTGCGTTCGTTCACCTAAGAGACTTGAATCTTTGTTGAGATTCAGCGAGTCAGAAACACGTTTCTTCTAGGAGCTGCGTTGGGATATTCCCGAGTGAATGGGACCTTAGGTTGTATAGAGAAATATCTGCTTCTAAAACCAAAACGGAGCTATCTAAGTGAATGGTGGTCAATGTGTGCATTCAACTGACAGAGTTAAACTCACCTGTGGATTCAGCGGTTTGCAAAACCTTTCTGTGTAGAATCCCAAAACCGGTGTTTCCAGCCCAATGCCGGAATACGTACTAAACCGCCGTAAACTTCCTCTAAAACTCAGGAGAAACGTTTCCTTGAAACTGCTCTGCTGTGCGTTCGTTCACCTAAGAGAGTTGAATCTATGTTGAGATTCAGCGGGTCAGAAACAGGTTTCTTCTAGGAGATGCATTGGGATATTCCCTAGTGATTGGGACCATAGTCTGTATAGAGAAATATCTGCTCATAAAACCAAAACGGAGCTATCTAACTGAATGGTGGTCAATGTGTGCATTCAACTGACAGAGTTAAACTCACGTGTGCATTCAGCCGTTTGCAAACCCGTTCTGTGAAGAATCCCAAAACCGGTATTTCCAGCCCAATGCCAGCATACGTACTAAACCGCAGTAAACATCGTCTAAAACTCAGGAGAAACGTTTCTTGAAACTGCTCTGCTGTGCGTTCGTTCACCTAAGAGAGTTGAATCTATGTTGAGATTCAGCGAGTCAGAAACACGTTTCTTCTAGGAGCTGCGTTGGGATATTCCCGAGTGAATGGGACCATAGGCTGTATAGAGAAATACGTGCTTTTAAAACGAAAACGGAGCTATCTAACTCAATGGTTGTCAATGTGTGCATTCAACTGACAGAGCTAAACTCACGTGTGGATTCAGCGGTTTGCAAACCCTTTCTGTGCAGAATCCCAAAACCGGTATTTCCAGCCCAATGCCCGCATACGTACTAAACCGCAGTAAACATCGTCTAAAACTCAGGAGAAACGTGTCCTTGAAACTGCTCTGCTGCGCGTTCGTTCAACGAGGAGAGTTGAATCTAAGTTGAGATTAAGAGAGTCAGAAACACATTTCTTCTAGGAGCTGCGTTGGGATATTCCCGACTGAATGGGACCATAGGCTGTACAGAGAAATATCTGCTCCTAAAACCAGAACGGAGCTATCTAACTGAATGGTTGTCAATGTGTGCATTCAACTGACAGAGTTAAACTCACGTGTGGATTCAGCGGTTTGCAAACCCTTTCTGTACAGAATCCCCAAACCGGTATTTCCAGCCCAATGCCGGCATACGTACTAAACCGCAGTAAACTTCGTCTAAAACCCAGGAGAAAAGATTCCTTGAAACTGTTCTGCTGTGCGTTCGTTCACCTAAGAGAGTTGAATCTATGTTGCGATTCAGCGAGTCAGAAACACGTTTCTTCTAGGAGCTGCGTTGGGATATTCCCGAGTGAATGTCACCATAGGCTGTACAGAGAAATATCTGCTCCTAAAACCAAAACGGAGCTATCTAACTGAAAGGTTGTCAATGTGTGCATTCAGCGGACGGAGATAAACTCACGTGTGGATTCAGCGGTTTGCAAACCCTTTCTGTGCAGAATCCCAAAACCGGTATTTCCGGCCCAATGACGGCATACGTACTAAACCGCAGAAAACTTCGTCTAAAACTCAGGAGAAACGTTTCCTTGAAACTGCTCTGCTGTGCGTTCGTTCACCTAAGAGAGTTGAATCTATGTTGAGATTCAGCGAGTCAGAAACACGTTTCTTCTAGGAGCTGCGTTCGGATATTCCCGAGTGAATGGGACCATAGGCTCTACAGAGAAATATCTGCTCCTAAAACCAAAACGGAGCTATCTAACTGAAAGGTTGTCAATGTGTGCATTCAACTGACAGTTAAACTCACCTGTGGATTCAGCGGTTTGCAAACCGTTTCTGTGCAGAATCCCAAAACCGGTATTTCCAGCCCAATGACGGCATACGTACTAAACCGCAGTAAACATCGTCTAAAACTCAGGAGAAGCGTTTCCTTGAAACTGCTCTGCTGTGCGTTCGTTCACCTAAGAGAGTTGAATCTATGTTCAGATTCAGCGAGTCAGAAACACGTTTCTTCTAGGAGCTGCGTTGGGATATTCCCGAGTGAATGGGACCATAGGCTGTACAGAGAAATATCTGCTCCGAAAACCAGAACGGAGCTATCTAACTGAATGGTTGTCAATGCGTGCATTCTACTGACAGAGTTAAACTCACGTGTGGATTCCACGGTTTGCAAACCTTTCTGTGCAGAATCCCAAAACCGGTATTTCCAGCCCAAAGCCAGAATACGTACTAAACTGCAGTAAACTTCGTCTAAAACTCAGGAGAAACGTTTCCTTGAAACTGCTATGCTGTGCGTTCGTTCACCTAAGAGAATTTTATCTATGTTGAGATTCAGCGAGTCAGAAACACGTTTCTTCTAGGAGCTGCGTTGGGATATTCCCGAATGAATGGGACCATAGGCTGTACAGAGGAATATCTGCTCCTAAAACCAAAACGGAGCTATCTAACTCAATGGTTGTCAATGTGTGCATTCAACTGACAGAGTTAAACTCACGTGTGGATTCAGCGGTTTGCAAACCCTTTCTGTGCAGAATCCCAAAACCGGTATTTCCAGCCCAATGCCGGAATACGTACTAAACCGCAGTAAACTTCGTCTAAAACTCAGGAGAAACGTTTCCTTGAAACTGCTCTGCTGTGCGTTCGTTCACCTAAGAGAATTGAATCTATGTTGAGATTCAGCGAGTCAGAAACACGTTTCTTCTAGGAGCTGCGTTGGGATATTCCCGAGTGAATGGGACCATAGGCTGTACAGAGAATTATCTGCTCCAAAACCAAAACGGAGCTATCTAACTCAATGGTTGTCAATGTGTGCATTCAACTGACAGAGTTAAACTCATGTGTGGATTCAGCGGTTTGCAAACCCTTTCTGTGCAGAATCCCAAAACCGGTATTTCCAGCCCAATGCCGGCATACGTACTAAACCGCAGTAAACTTCGTCTAAACTCAGGAGAAATGCTTCCTTGAAACTGCTCTGCTGTGCGTTCGTTCACCTAAGAGAGTTGAATCTATGTTGAGATTCAGCGAGTCAGAAACACGATTCTTCTAGGAGCTCCGTTGGGATATTCCCGAGTGAATGGGACCATAGGCTGTACAGAGAAATATCTGCTCCTAAAACCAAAACGGAGCTATCTAACTCAATGGCTGTCAATGTGTGCCTTCAAGTGACAGAGTTAAACTCACGTGTGGATTCAGCGGTTTGCAAAACCTTTCTGTGAAGAATCCCAAAACCGGTATTTCCAGCCCAATGCTGGCATACGTAGTAAACAGCAGGAAACTTCGTCTAAAACTCAGGAGAAACGATTCCTTGAAACTGCTCTACTGTGCGTTCGTTCACCTAAGAGAGTTGAATCTATGTTGAGATTCAGCGAGTCAGAAACACGTTTCTTCTAGGAGCTGCGTTGGGATATTCCCGAGTGAATGGGACCATAGGCTCTACAGAGAAATATCTGCTCCGAAAACCAGAACGGAGCTATGTAACTGAATGGTTGTCAATGCTTGCATTCTACTGACAGAGTTAAACTCACGTGTGTTTTCCACGGTTTGCAAACCCTTTCTGTGCAGAATCCCAAAACCGGTATTTCCAGCCCAATGCCGGCATACGTACTAAACCGCAGTAAACTTCGTCTAAACTCAGCAGAAACGTTTCCTTGAAACTGCTCTGCTGTGCGTTCGTTCACCTAAGAGAGGTGAATCTATGTTGAGATTCAGCGAGTCAGAAACACGTTTCTTCTAGGAGCTCCGTTGGGATATTCCCGAGTGAATGGGACCATAGGCTGTACAGAGAAATATCTGCTCCTAAAACCAAAACGGAGCTATCTAACTCAATGGTTGTCAATGTGTGCATTCAACTGACAGAGGTAAACTCACGTGTGGATTCAGCGGTTTGGAAACCCTTTCTGTGCAGAATCCCAAAACCGGTATTTCCAGGCCAATGCTGGCATACGGACTAAACCGCAGTAAACTTCGTCTAAAACTCAGGAGAAACGTTTCCTTGAAACTGCTCTGCTTTGCGTTCGTTCACCTAAGAGAGTTGAATCTATGTTGAGATTCAGCGAGTCAGAAACACGTTTCTTCTAGGATCTGCGTTGGGATATTCCCGAGTGAATGGGACCATAGGCTGTACAGAGAAATATCTGCTCCTAAAACCAAAACGGAGCTATCTAACTGAATGGTTGTCAATGTGTGCATTCAACTGACAGAGTTAAACTCACGTGTGCATTCAGCCGTTTGCAAACACTTTCTGTGAATAATCCCAAAACCGGTATTTCCAGCCCAATGCCGGAATACGTACTCAACCGCAGTAAATATCGTCTAAAACTCAGGAGAAACGTTTCCTTGAAACTGCTCTGCTGTGCGTTCGTTCACCTAATAGAGTTGAATCTATGTTGAGATTCAGCGAGTCAGAAACACGTTTCTTCTAGGAGCTGCGTTCGGATATTCCCGAGTGAATGGGACCATAGGCTCTACAGAGAAATATCTGCTCCGAAAACCAAAACGGAGCTATCTAACTCAATGGTTGTCAATGCGTGCATTCAACTGAAAGAGTTAAACTCACATGTGGATTCAGCGGTTTGCAAACCCTTTCTGTGCGGAATCCCAAAACTGGTATTTCCCGCCCAATGCTAACATACGTACTAAACCGCAGTAAACTTCGTCTAAAACTCAGGAGAAACGTTTCCTTGAAACTGCTCTGCTGTGCGTTCGTTCACCTAAGAGAATTGAATCTATGTTGAGATTCAGCGAGTCAGAAACACGTTTCTTCTAGGGGCTGCGTTGGGATATTCCCGAGTGAATGGGACCATAGGCTGTACAGAGAAATATCTGCTCCAAAATCAAAACGGAGCTATCTAACTCAATGGTTGTCAATGTGTGCATTCAACTGACAGAGTTAAACTCATGTGTGGATTCAGCGGTTTGCAAACCCTTTCTGTGCAGAATCCCAAAACCGGTATTTCCAGCCCAATGCCGGCATACGTACTAAACCGCAGTAAACTTCGTCTAAACTCAGGAGAAACGCTTCCTTGAAACTGCTCTGCTGTGCGTTCGTTCACCTAAGAGAGTTGAATCTATGTTGAGATTCAGCGAGTCAGAAACACGATTCTTCTAGGAGCTCCGTTGGGATATTCCCGAGTGAATGGGACCATAGGCTGTACAGAGAAATATCTGCTCCTAAAACCAAAACGGAGCTATCTAACTCAATGACTGTCAATGTGTGCCTTCAACTGACAGAGTTAAACTCACGTGTGGATTCAGCGGTTTGCAAAACCTTTCTGTGAAGAATCCCAAAACCGGTATTTCCAGCCCAATGCTGGCATACGTAGTAAACAGCAGGAAACTTAGTCTAAAACTCAGGAGAAACGATTCCTTGAAACTGCTCTACTGTGCGTTCGTACACCTAAGAGAGTTGAATCTATGTTGAGATTCAGCGAGTAAGAAACACGTTTCTTCTAGGAGCTGCGTTTGGAGATTCCTGAGTGAATGGGACCATAGGCTGTACAGAGAAATATCTGCTCCGAAAACCAAAACAGAGCTATCTAACTGAATGGTTGTCAATGTGTGCATTCAACTGACAGAGTTAAACTCACGTGTGCATTCAGCCATTTGCAAACCCTTTCTGTGAAGAATCCCAAAACCGGTATTTCCAGCCCAATGCCGTCATACGTACTGAACCGCAGTGAATATCGTCTAAAACTCAGGAGAAACGTTTCCTTAAAACTGCTCTGCTGTGCGTTCGCTAACCTAAGAGAGTTGAATCTATGTTGAGATTCAGCGAGTCAGAAACACGTTTCTTCTAGGTGCTGCGTTGGGATATTCCCGAGTGTATGGGACCATAGGCTGTACAGAGAAATGTCTGCTCCTTAAACCAAAACGGAGCTATCTAACTGAATGTTTGTCAATGTGTGCATTCAACTGAAAGAGTTAAACTCACGTGTGGATTCAGCGGTTTGCAAACCCTTTCTGTGCAGAATCCCAAAACCGGTATTTCCAGCCCAATGCTGGCATACGGACTAAACCGCAGTAAACTTCCTCTAAAACTCAGGAGAAACGTTTCCTTGAAACTGCTCTGATTTGCGTTCGTTCACCTAAGATAGTTGAATCTATGTTGAGATTCAGCGAGTCAGAAACACGTTTCTTCTAGGATCTGCGTTGGGATATTCCCGAGTGAATGGGACCATAGGCTGTACAGAGAAATATCTGCTCCTAAAACCAAAACGGAGCTATCTAACTCAATGGTTGTCAATGTGTGCATTGAACTGACAGAGTTAAACTCACGTGTGCATTCAGCCGTTTGGAAACCCTTTCTGTGAAGAATCCCAAAACCGGTATTTCCAGCCCAATGCCGGCATACGTACTAAACCGCAGTAAACATCGTCTAAAACTCAGGAGAAACGTTTCATTGAAACTGCTCTGCTGTGCGTTCGTTCACCTAAGAGAGTTGAATCTTGTTGAGATTCAGCGAGTCAGAAACACGTTTCTTCTAGGAACTGCGTTGGGATATTCCCGACTGAATGGGACCATAGGCTGTATATAGAAATATCTGCTTCTAAAACCAAAACGGAGCTATCTAACTGAACGGTTGTCAATATGTCCATTCAACTGACAGAGTTAAACTTACCTGTGGCTTCAGCGGTTTGCCAACCCTTTCTGTGCAGAATCGTCAAACCGGTATTTCCAGCCCAATACCGGCATACGTACTAAACAGCAGGAAACTTCGTCTAAAACTCAGGAGAAACGATTCCTTGAAACTGCTCTACTGTGCGTTCGTTCACCTAAGAGAGTTGAATCTATGTTGAGATTCAGCGAGTCAGAAACACGTTTCTTCTAGGAGCTGCGTTCGGATATTCCCGAGTGAATGGGACCATAGGCTCTACAGAGAAATATCTGCTCCTAAAACCAAAACGGAGCTATCTAACTGAAAGGTTGTCAATGTGTGCATTCAACTGACAGTTAAACTCACCTGTGGATTCAGCGGTTTGCAAACCGTTTCTGTGCAGAATCCCAAAACCGGTATTTCCAGCCCAATGACGGCATACGTACTAAACCGCAGTAAACATTGTCTAAAACTCAGGAGAAGCGTTTCCTTGAAACTGCTCTGCTGTGCGTTCGTTCACCTAAGAGAGTTGAATCTATGTTCAGATTCAGCGAGTCAGAAACACGTTTCTTCTAGGAGCTGCGTTGGGATATTCCCGAGTGAATGGGACCATAGGCTGTACAGAGAAATATCTGCTCCGAAAACCAGAACGGAGCTATCTAACTGAATGGTTGTCAATGCGTGCATTCTACTGACAGAGTTAAACTCACGTGTGGATTCCACGGTTTGCAAACCCTTTCTGTGCAGAATCCCAAAACCGGTATTTCCAGCCCAAAGCCAGAATACGTACTAAACTGCAGTAAACTTCGTCTAAAACTCAGGAGAAACGTTTCCTTGAAACTGCTATGCTGTGCGTTCGTTCACCTAAGAGAATTTTATCTATGTTGAGATTCAGCGAGTCAGAAACACGTTTCTTCTAGGAGCTGCGTTGGGATATTCCCGAATGAATGGGACCATAGGCTGTACAGAGGAATATCTGCTCCTAAAACCAAAACGGAGCTATCTAACTCAATGGTTGTCAATGTGTGCATTCAACTGACAGAGTTAAACTCACGTGTGGATTCAGCGGTTTGCAAACCCTTTCTGTGCAGAATCCCAAAACCGGTATTTCCAGCCCAATGCCGGAATACGTACTAAACCGCAGTAAACTTCGTCTAAAACTCAGGAGAAACGTTTCCTTGAAACTGCTCTGCTGTGCGTTCGTTCACCTAAGAGAATTGAATCTATGTTGAGATTCAGCGAGTCAGAAACACGTTTCTTCTAGGAGCTGCGTTGGGATATTCCCGAGTGAATGGGACCATAGGCTGTACAGAGAAATATCTGCTCCAAAACCAAAACGGAGCTATCTAACTCAATGGTTGTCAATGTGTGCATTCAACTGACAGAGTTAAACTCATGTGTGGATTCAGCGGTTTGCAAACCCTTTCTGTGCAGAATCCCAAAACCGGTATTTCCAGCCCAATGCCGGCATACGTACTAAACCGCAGTAAACTTCGTCTAAACTCAGGAGAAACGCTTCCTTGAAACTGCTCTGCTGTGCGTTCGTTCACCTAAGAGAGTTGAATCTATGTTGAGATTCAGCGAGTCAGAAACACGATTCTTCTAGGAGCTCCGTTGGGATATTCCCGAGTGAATGGGACCATAGGCTGTACAGAGAAATATCTGCTCCTAAAACCAAAACGGAGCTATCTAACTCAATGGCTGTCAATGTGTGCCTTCAACTGACAGAGTTAAACTCACGTGTGGATTCAGCGGTTTGCAAAACCTTTCTGTGAAGAATCCCAAAACCGGTATTTCCAGCCCAATGCTGGCATACGTAGTAAACAGCAGGAAACTTCGTCTAAAACTCAGGAGAAACGATTCCTTGAAACTGCTCTACTGTGCGTTCGTTCACCTAAGAGAGTTGAATCTATGTTGAGATTCAGCGAGTCAGAAACACGTTTCTTCTAGGAGCTGCGTTGGGATATTCCCGAGTGAATGGGACCATAGGCTGTACAGAGAAATATCTGCTCCGAAAACCAGAACGGAGCTATCTAACTGAATGGTTGTCAATGCTTGCATTCTACTGACAGAGTTAAACTCACGTGTGTTTTCCACGGTTTGCAAACCCTTTCTGTGCAGAATCCCAAAACCGGTATTTCCAGCCCAATGCCGGCATACGTACTAAACCGCAGTAAACTTCGTCTAAACTCAGCAGAAACGTTTCCTTGAAACTGCTCTGCTGTGCGTTCGTTCACCTAAGAGAGGTGAATCTATGTTGAGATTCAGCGAGTCAGAAACACGTTTCTTCTAGGAGATCCGTTGGGATATTCCCGAGTGAATGGGACCATAGGCTGTACAGAGAAATATCTGCTCCTAAAACCAAAACGGAGCTATCTAACTCAATGGTTGTCAATGTGTGCATTCAACTGACAGAGGTAAACTCACGTGTGGATTCAGCGGTTTGGAAACCCTTTCTGTGCAGAATCCCAAAACCGGTATTTCCAGGCCAATGCTGGCATACGGACTAAACCGCAGTAAACTTCGTCTAAAACTCAGGAGAAACGTTTCCTTGAAACTGCTCTGCTTTGCGTTCGTTCACCTAAGAGAGTTGAATCTATGTTGAGATTCAGCGAGTCAGAAACACGTTTCTTCTAGGATCTGCGTTGGGATATTCCCGAGTGAATGGGACCATAGGCTGTACAGAGAAATATCTGCTCCTAAAACCAAAACGGAGCTATCTAACTGAATGGTTGTCAATGTGTGCATTCAACTGACAGAGTTAAACTCACGTGTGCATTCAGCCGTTTGCAAACACTTTCTGTGAATAATCCCAAAACCGGTATTTCCAGCCCAATGCCGGAATACGTACTCAACCGCAGTAAATATCGTCTAAAACTCAGGAGAAACGTTTCCTTGAAACTGCTCTGCTGTGCGTTCGCTCACCTAATAGAGTTGAATCTATGTTGAGATTCAGCGAGTCAGAAACACGTTTCTTCTAGGAGCTGCGTTCGGATATTCCCGAGTTAATGGGCCATAGGCTCTACAGAGAAATATCTGCTCCGAAAACCAAAACGGAGCTATCTAACTCAATGGTTGTCAATGCGTGCATTCAACTGAAAGAGTTAAACTCACATGTGGATTCAGCGGTTTGCAAACCCTTTCTGTGCGGAATCCCAAAACTGGTATTTCCCGCCCAATGCTGACATACGTACTAAACCGCAGTAAACTTCGTCTAAAACTCAGGAGAAACGTTTCCTTGAAACTGCTCTGCTGTGCGTTCGTTCACCTAAGAGAATTGAATCTATGTTGAGATTCAGCGAGTCAGAAACACGTTTCTTCTAGGAGCTGCGTTGGGATATTCCCGAGTGAATGGGACCATAGGCTGTACAGAGAAATATCTGCTCCAAAATCAAAACGGAGCTATCTAACTCAATGGTTGTCAATGTGTGCATTCAACTGACAGAGTTAAACTCATGTGTGGATTCAGCGGTTTGCAAACCCTTTCTGTGCAGAATCCCAAAACCGGTATTTCCAGCCCAATGCCGGCATACGTACTAAACCGCAGTAAACTTCGTCTAAACTCAGGAGAAACGCTTCCTTGAAACTGCTCTGCAGTGCGTTCGTTCACCTAAGAGAGTTGAATCTATGTTGAGATTCAGCGAGTCAGAAACACGATTCTTCTAGGAGCTCCGTTGGGATATTCCCGAGTGAATGGGACCATAGGCTGTACAGAGAAATATCTGCTCCTGAAACCAAAACGGAGCTATCTAACTCAATGGCTGTCAATGTGTGCCTTCAACTGACAGAGTTAAACTCACGTGTGGATTCAGCGGTTTGCAAAACCTTTCTGTGAAGAATCCCAAAACCGGTATTTCCAGCCCAATGCTGGCATACGTAGTAAACAGCAGGAAACTTAGTCTAAAACTCAGGAGAAACGATTCCTTGAAACTGCTCTACTGTGCGTTCGTACACCTAAGAGAGTTGAATCTATGTTGAGATTCAGCGAGTAAGAAACACGTTTCTTCTAGGAGCTGCGTTTGGAGATTCCTGAGTGAATGGGACCATAGGCTGTACAGAGAAATATCTGCTCCGAAAACCAAAACAGAGCTATCTAACTGAATGGTTGTCAATGTGTGCATTCAACTGACAGAGTTAAACTCACGTGTGCATTCAGCCATTTGCAAACCCTTTCTGTGAAGAATCCCAAAACCGGTATTTCCAGCCCAATGCCGTCATACGTACTGAACCGCAGTGAATATCGTCTAAAACTCAGGAGAAACGTTTCCTTAAAACTGCTCTGCTGTGCGTTCGCTAACCTAAGAGAGTTGAATCTATGTTGAGATTCAGCGAGTCAGAAACACGTTTCTTCTAGGTGCTGCGTTGGGATATTCCCGAGTGTATGGGACCATAGGCTGTACAGAGAAATGTCTGCTCCTTAAACCAAAACGGAGCTATCTAACTGAATGTTTGTCAATGTGTGCATTCAACTGAAAGAGTTAAACTCACGTGTGGATTCAGCGGTTTGCAAACCCTTTCTGTGCAGAATCCCAAAACCGGTATTTCCAGCCCAATGCTGGCATACGGACTAAACCGCAGTAAACTTCGTCTAAAACTCAGGAGAAACGTTTCCTTGAAACTGTTCTGATTTGCGTTCGTTCACCTAAGATAGTTGAATCTATGTTGAGATTCAGCGAGTCAGAAACACGTTTCTTCTAGGATCTGCATTGGGATATTCCCGAGTGAATGGGACCATAGGCTGTACAGAGAAATATCTGCTCCTAAAACCAAAACGGAGCTATCTAACTGAATGGTTGTCAATGTGTGCATTGAACTGACAGAGTTAAACTCACGTGTGCATTCAGCCGTTTGGAAACCCTTTCTGTGAAGAATCCCAAAACCGGTATTTCCAGCCCAATGCCGGCATACGTACTAAACCGCAGTAAACATCGTCTAAAACTCAGGAGAAACGTTTCATTGAAACTGCTCTGCTGTGCGTTCGTTCACCTAAGAGAGTTGAATCTTGTTGAGATTCAGCGAGTCAGAAACACGTTTCTTCTAGGAACTGCGTTGGAATATTCCCGACTGAATGGGACCATAGGCTGTATATAGAAATATCTGCTTCTAAAACCAAAACGGAGCTATCTAACTGAACGGTTGTCAATATGTCCATTCAACTGACAGAGTTAAACTTACCTGTGGCTTCAGCGGTTTGCCAACCCTTTCTGTGCAGAATCGTCAAACCGGTATTTCCAGCCCAATACCGGCATACGTACTAAACAGCAGGAAACTTCGTCTAAAACTCAGGAGAAACGTTTCCTTGAAACTGCTATGCTGTGCGTTCGTTCACCTAAGAGAATTGTATCTATGTTGAGATTCAGCGAGTCAGAAACACGTTTCTTCTAGGAGCTGCGTTGGGATATTCCCGAATGAATGGGACCATAGGCTGTACAGAGTAATATCTGCTCCTAAAACCAAAACGGAGCTATCCAACTCAATGGTTGTCTATGTGTGCATTCAACTGACAGAGTTAAACTCATGTGTGGATTCAGCGGATTGCAAACCCTTTCTGTGCAAAATCCCAAAACCGGTATTTCCAGCCCAATGCCGGCATACGTACTAAACCGCAGTAAACTTCGTCTAAACTCAGCAGAAACGTTTCCTTGAAACTGCTCTGCTGTGCGTTCGTTCACCTAAGAGAGGTGAATCTATGTTGAGATTCAGCGAGTCAGAAACACGTTTCTTCTAGGAGCTCCGTTGGGATATTCCCGAGTGAATGGGACCATAGGCTGTACAGAGAAATATCTGCTCCTAAAACCAAAACGGAGCTATCTAACTCAATGGTTGTCAATGTGTGCATTCAACTGACAGAGTTAAACTCACGTGTGGATTCAGCGGTTTGCAAACCCTTTCTGTGCAGAATCCCAAAACCGGTATTTCCAGGCCAATGCTGGCATACGGACTAAACCGCAGTAAACTTCGTCTAAAACTCAGGAGAAACGTTTCCTTGAAACTGCTCTGCTTTGCGTTCGTTCACCTAAGAGAGTTGAATCTATGTTGAGATTCAGCGAGTCAGAAACACGTTTCTTCTAGGATCTGCGTTGGGATATTCCCGAGTGAATGGGACCATAGGCTGTACAGAGAAATATCTGCTCCTAAAACCAAAACGGAGCTATCTAACTGAATGGTTGTCAATGTGTGCATTCAACTGACAGAGTTAAACTCACGTGTGCATTCAGCCGTTTGCAAACCCTTTCTGTGAAGAATCCCAAAACCGGTATTTCCAGCCCAATGCCGGAATACGTACTCAACCGCAGTAAATATCGTCTAAAACTCAGGAGAAACGTTTCCTTGAAACTGCTCTGCTGTGCGTTCGTTCACCTAATAGAGTTGAATCTATGTTGAGATTCAGCGAGTCAGAAACACGTTTCTTCTAGGAGCTGCGTTCGGATATTCCCGAGTGAATGGGACCATAGGCTCTACAGAGAAATATCTGCTCCGAAAACCAAAACGGAGCTATCTAACTCAATGGTTGTCAATGCGTGCATTCAACTGAAAGAGTTAAACTCACATGTGGATTCAGCGGTTTGCAAACCCTTTCTGTGCGGAATCCCAAAACTGGTATTTCCCACCCAATGCTGGCATACGTACTAAACCGCAGTAAACTTCGTCTTAAACTCAGGAGAAACGTTTCCTTGAAACTTCTCTGCTGTGCGTTTGTTCACCAAAGAGACTTGAATCTATGTTGAGATTCAGCGAGTCAGAAACACGTTTCTTCTAGGAGCTGCGTTGGGATATTCCCGAGTGAATGGGACCATAGGTTGTATAGAGAAATACGTGCTTTTAAAACCAAAACGGAGCCATCTAACTGAATGGTTGTCAATGTGTGCATTCAACTGACAGAGTTAAACTTACGTGTGGTTTCAGCGGTTGGCAAACCCTTTCTGTGCAGAATCGCAAAAACCGGTATTTCCAGCCCAATGCCGGCATACGTACTAAACAGCAGGAAACTTCGTCTAAAACTCAGGAGAAACGTTTCCTTGAAACTGCTCTGCTGTGCGTTCGTTCACCTAAGAGAGTTGAATCTATGTTGAGATTCAGCGAGTCAGAAACACGTTTCTTCTAGGAGCTGCGTTCGGATATTCCCGAGTGAATGGGACCATAGGCTGTATAGAGAAATATATGCTCCTAAAACCAAAGCGGAGATATCTAACTGAATCGTTGTCAATGTGTGAATTCAACTGACATAGTTAAACTCACGTGTGCATTCAGCTGTTTGCAAACCGTTTCTGTGCAGAATCCCAAAACCGGTATTTCCAGCCCAATGCCGGCATACGTACTAAACCGCAGTAAACATCGTCTAAAACTCAGGAGAAACGTTTCCTTGAAACTGCTCTGCTGTGCGTTCATTCACCTAAGAGAGTTGAATCTATGTTGAGATTCAGCGAGTCAGAAACATGTTTCCTCTAGGAGCTGCATTGGGATATTCCCGAGTGAATGGGACCATAGGCTGTACAGAGAAATATCTGCTCCTAAAACCAAAACGGAGCTATCTAACTCAATGGTTGTCAATGTGTGCATTCAACTGACAGAGCTAAACTCACGTGTGGATTCAGCGGTTTGCAAACCCTTTCTGTGCCGAATCCCAAAACCGGTATTTCCAGCCCAATGCCCGCATACGTACTAAACCGCAGTAAACATCGTCCAAAACTCAGGAGAAACGTGTCCTTGAAACTGCTCTGCTGTGCGTTCGTTCAACTAGGAGAGTTAAATCTAAGTTGAGATTAAGAGAGTCAGAAACACGTTTCTTCTAGGAGGTGCGTTGGGATATTCCCGAGTGAATGGACCATAGGCTGTACAGAGAAATATCTGCTCCGAAAACCAAAACGGAGCTATCTAACACAATGGTTGTCAATGCGTGCATTCAACTGACAGAGTTAAACTCACGTGTGCATTCAGCAGTTTGCAAACCCTTTCTGTGCAGAATCCCAAAACCGGTATTTCCAGCCCAATGCCAGCATACGTACTAAACCGCAATCAACTTCGTCTAAAACTCAGGAGAAACGTTTCCTTGAAACTGCTCTGCTGTGCGTTCGTTCACCTAAGAGAGTTGAATCTATGTTGAGATTCAGCGAGTCAGAAACACGTTTCTTCTAGGAGCTGCGTTGGGATATTCCCGAGTGAATGGGACCATAGGCTGTACAGAGAAATATCTGCTCATAAAACCAAAACGGAGCTATCTAACTCAATGGTTGTCAATGTGTGCCTTCAACTGACAGAGTTAAACTCACGTGTGGATTCAGCGGTTTGCAAACCCTTTCTGTGCCGAATCCCAAAACCGGTATTTCCAGCCCAATGCTGGCATACGTCCTAAACTGCAGTAAACTTTGTCTAAAACTCAGGAGAAACGTTTCCTTGAAACTGCTCTGCTGTGCGTTCGTTCACCTAAGAGAGTTGAATCTATGTTGAGATTCAGCGAGTCAGAAACACGTTTCTTCTAGGAGCTGCGTTGGGATATTCCCGAGTGAATGGGACCATAGGCTGTACAGAGAAATATCTGCTCCTTAAACCAAAACGGAGATATCTAACTGAATGGTTGTCAATGTGTGCATTCAACTGACAGAGTTAAACTCACGTGTGGATTCATAGGTTTGCAAACCCTTTCTGTACAGAATCCCCAAACCGGTATTTCCAGCCCAATGCCGGCATACGTACTAAACCGCAGTAAACTTCGTCTAAAACTCAGGAGAAACGTTTCCTTGAAACTGCTCTGCTGTGCGTTCGTTCACCTAAGAGAGTTGAATGCATGTTGAGATGCAGCGAGTCATAAACACGTTTCTTCTAGGAGCTGCGTTGGGATATTCCCGAGTGAATGGGACCATAGGCTGTACAGAGAAATATCTGCTCCTAAAACAAAAACGGAGCTATCTAACTGAATGGTTGTCAATGTGTGCATTCAACTGACAGAGTTAAACTCACGTGTGGATTCAGCCGTTTGCAAACCCTTTCTGTGAAGAATCCCAAAACCGGCATTTCCAGCACAATGCCAGCATACGTACTAAACCGCAGTAAACATCGTCTAAAACTCAGGAGAAAAGTTTCATTGAAACTGTTCTGCTGTGCGTTCGTTCACCTAACAGAGTTGAATCTATGTTGAGATTCAGCGAGTCAGAAACACGTTTCTTCTAGGAACTGCGTTGGGATATTCCCGAGTGAATGGGACCATAGGATGTATAGAGAAATATCTGCTTCTAAAACCAAAACGGAGCTATCTAACTGAATGGTTGTCAATGTGTGCATTCAACTGACAGAGTTAAACTTACCTGTGGTTTCAGCGGTTGGAAAACCCTTTCTGTGCAGAATCGTCAAACCGGTATTTCCAGCCCAATGCCGGCATACGTGCTAAACAGCAGGAAACTTCGTCTAAAACTCAGGAGAAACGTTTCCTTGAAACTGCTCTGCTGTGCGTTCGTTCACCTAAGAGAGTTGAATCTATGTTGAGATTCAGCGAGTCAGAAACACGTTTCTTCTAGGAGCTGCGTTGGGATATTCCCGAGTGAAAGGGACCATAGGCTGTACAGAGAAATATCTGCTCCTAAAACCAAAACGGAGTTATCTAACTGAATGGTTGTCAATGTGTGCATTCAACTGACAGAGTTAAACTCACGTGTGAATTCAGCGGTTTGGAAACCCTTTCTGTGCCGAACCCCAAAACCGGTATTTCCAGCCCAATGCCGGAATACGTACTAAACCGCAGTAAACTTCGTCTAAAACTCAGGAGAAACGTTTCCTTGAAACTGCTCTGCTGTGTGTTCGTTCACCTAAGAGAGTTGAATCTATGTTCAGATTCAGCGAGTCAGAAACACGTTTCTTCTAGGAGCTGCGTTGGGATATTCCCGAGTGAATGGGACCATAGGCTGTACAGAGAAATATCTGCTCCGAAAACCAAAACGGAGCTATCTAACTGAATGGTTGTCAATGCGTGCATTCTACTGACAGAGTTAAACTCACGTGTGGATTCCACGGTTTGCAAACCCTTTCTGTGCAGAATCCCAAAACCGGTATTTCCAGCCCAATGCCAGAATACGGACTAAACTGCAGTAAACTTCGTCTAAAACTCAGGAGAAACGTTTCCTTGAAACTGCTATGCTGTGCGTTCGTTCACCTAAGAGAATTGTATCTATGTTGAGATTCAGCGAGTCAGAAACACGTTTCTTCTAGGAGCTGCGTTGGGATATTCCCGAATGAATGGGACCATAGGCTGTACAGAGTAATATCTGCTCCTAAAACCAAAACGGAGCTATCCAACTCAATGGTTGTCTATGTGTGCATTCAACTGACAGAGTTAAACTCATGTGTGGATTCAGCGGTTTGCAAACCCTTTCTGTGCAGAATCCCAAAACCGGTATTTCCAGCCCAATGCCGGCATACGTACTAAACCGCAGTAAACTTCGTCTAAACTCAGCAGAAACGTTTCCTTGAAACTGTTCTGCTGTGCGTTCGTTCACCTAAGAGAGTTGAATCTATGTTGCGATTCAGCGAGTCAGAAACACGTTTCTTCTAGGAGCTGCGTTGGGATATTCCCGAGTGAATGTCACCATAGGCTGTACAGAGAAATATCTGCTCCTAAAACCAAAACGGAGCTATCTAACTGAAAGTTTGTCAATGTGTGCATTCAGCGGACGGAGATAAACTCACGTGTGGATTCAGCGGTTTGCAAACCCTTTCTGTGCAGAATCCCAAAACCGGTATTTCCGGCCCAATGACGGCATACGTACTAAACCGCAGAAAACTTCGTCTAAAACTCAGGAGAAACGTTTCCTTGAAACTGCTCTGCTGTGCGTTCGTTCACCTAAGAGAGTTGAATCTATGTTGAGAATCAGCGAGTCAGAAACACGTTTCTTCTAGGAGCTGCATTGGGATATTCCCGAGGGAATGGGACCATAGGCTGTACAGAGAAATATCTACTCCTAAAACCAAAACGGAGCTATCTAACTGAATGGTGGTCAATGTGTGCATTCAACTGACAGAGTTAAACTCACGTGTGCATTCAGCCGTTTGCAAACCCGTTCTGTGAAGAATCCCAAAACCGGTATTTCCAGCCCAATGCCAGCATACGTACTAAACCGCAGTAAACATCGTCTAAAACTCAGGAGAAACGTTTCTTGAAACTGCTCTGCTGTGCGTTCGTTCACCTAAGAGAGTTGAATCTATGTTGAGATTCACCGAGTCAGAAACACGTTTCTTCTAGGAGCTGCGTTTGGATATTCCCGAGTGAATGGGACCATAGGCTGCATAGAGAAATATCTGCTTCTAAAACCAAAACGGAGCTATCTAACTGAATGGTTGTCAATGTGTGCATTCAACTGACAGAGTTAAACTCACGTGTCGTTTCAGCGGTTGGCAAACCCTTTCTGTGCAGAATCCCAAAACTGGTATTTCCAGCCCAATTCTGTCATACGTAGTAAACCGCAGTAAACTTCGTCTAAAACTCAGGAGAAACGTTTCCTTGAAACTGCTCTGCTGTGCGTTCGTTCACCTAAGAGAGTTGAATCTATGTTGATATTCAGCGAGTCAGAAACACGTTTCTTCTAGGAGCTGCATTGGGATATTCGCGAGTGATTGGGACCATAGGCTGTACAGAGAAATATCTGCTCCTAAAACCAAAACGGAGCTATCTAACTGAATGGTTGTCAATGTGTGCATTCAACTGACAGAGTTAAACTCACGTGTGGATTCAGCGGTTTGAAAACCCTTTCTGTGCAGAATCCCAAAACCGGTATTTTCAGCCGAATGCCGGCATACGTACTAAACGGCAGTAAACTTCGTCTAAAACTCAGGAGAAACGTTTCCTTGAAACTGCTCTGCTGTGCGTAAGTTCACCTAAGAGAGTTGAATCTATGTTGAGATTCAGCGAGTCAGAAACACGTTTCTTCTAGGAGCTGCGTTGGGATATTCCCGAGTGAATGGGTCCATAGGCTGTACAGAGAAATATCTGCTCCTAAAACCAAAACGGAGCTATCTAACTGAATGGTTGTCAATGTGTGCATTCAACTGACAGAGTTAAATTCACGTGTCGTTTCAGCGGTTGGCAAACCCTTTCTGTGCAGAATCCCAAAACTGGTATTTCCAGCCCAATTCTGGCATACGTAGTAAACCGCAGGTAACTTCGTCTAAAACTCAGGAGAAACGTTTCCTTGAAACTGCTCTGCTGTGCGTTCGTTCACCTAAGAGAGTTGAATCTATGTTGAGATTCAGCGAGTCAGAAACACGTTTCTTCTAGGAGCTGCATTGGGATATTCGCGAGTGATTGGGACCACAGGCTGTACAGAGAAATATCTGCTCCTAAAACCAAAACGGAGCTATCTAACTGAATGGTTGTCAATGTGTGCATTCAACTGACAGAGTTAATCTCACGTGTGTATTCAGCGGTTTGAAAACCCTTTCTGTGCAGAATCCCAAAACCGGTATTTCCAGCCCAATGCCGGCATACGTACTAAACCGCAGAAAACTTCGTCTAAAACTCAGGAGAAACGTTTCCTTGAAACTGCTCTGCTGTGCGTTCGTTCACCTAAGAGAGTTGAATCTATGTTGAGATTCAGCGAGTCAGAAACACGTTTCTTCTAGGAGCTGCGTTGGGATATTCCCGAGTGAATGGGACCATAGGCTGTACAGAGAAATATCTGCTCCTAAAACCAAAACGGAGCTATCTAACTGAATGGTTGTCAATGTGTGCATTCGACAGAGTTAAAGGCACCTGTGTATTCAGCGGTTTGCAAACCCTTTCTGTGTAGAATCCCAAAACCGGTGTTTCCAGCCCAATGCCGGAATACGTACTAAACCGCCGTAAACTTCGTCTAAAACTCCAGAGAAACGTTTCCTTGAAACTGCTCTGCTGTGCGTTCGTTCACCTAAGAGAGTTGAATCTATGTTGAGATTCAGCGGGTCAGAAACAGGTTTCTTCTAGGAGCTGCATTGGGATATTCCCGAGTGATTGGGACCATGGTCTATACAGAGAAATATCTGCTCATAAAACCAAAACGGAGCTATCTAACTGAATGGTTGTCAATGTGTGCATTCAACTGACAGAGTTAAACTCTCGTGTGGATTCAGCGGTTTGCAAACCCTTTCTGTACAGAATCCCAAAACCGGTATTTCCAGCCCAATGCCGGCATACGTACTAAACCGCAGAAAACTTCGTCTAAAACTCAGGAGAAACGTTTCCTTGAAACTGCTCTGCTGTGCATTCGTTCACCTAAGAGAGTTGAATCTATGTTGAGATTCAGCGAGTCAGAAACACGTTTCTTCTAGGAGCTGCGTTGGGATATTCCCGAGTGAATGGGACCATAGGTGGACAGAGAAATATCTGCTCCTAAAACCAAAACGGAGCTATCTAACTCAGTGGTTGTCAATGTGTGCATTCAACTGACAGAGTTAAACTCACGTGTGCATTCAGCCGTTTGCAAACCCTTTCTGTGAAGAATCCCAAAACCGGTATTTCCAGCCCAATGCCGGCATACGTACTAAACCGCAGAAAACTTCGTCTAAAACTCAGGAGAAACGTTTCCTTGAAACTGCTCTGCTGTGCGTTCGTTCACCTAAGAGAGTTGAATCTATGTTGAGATTCAGCGAGTCAGAAACACGTTTCTTCTAGGAGCTGCGTTGGGATATTCCCGAGTGAATGGGACCATAGGCTATACAGAGAAATATCTACTCCTAAAACCAAAACGGAGCTATCTAACTGAATGGTTGTCAACGTGTGCATTCAACTGACAGAGTTAAACTTACGTGTGGTTTCAGTGGTTGGCAAACCCTCCTGTGCAGAATCGAAAAACAGGTATTTCCAGCCCAATGCCGGCATACATACTAAACAGCAGGAAACATCGTCTAAAACTCAGGAGAAACGTTTCCTTGAAACTGCTCTGCTGTGCATCGCTCACCTAAGAGAGTTGAATCTATGTTCAGATTCAGGGAGTCAGAGACACGTTTCTTCTAGGAGCTGCGTTCGGATATTCCCGAGTGAATGGGACCACAGGCTGTACAGAGAAATATCTGCTCCTAGAACCAAAACGGAGCTCTCTAACTGAATGGTTGTCAATGCGTGCATTCAACTGACAGTGTTAAACTCACGTGTGGATTCAGTGGTTTGCAAACCCTTTCTGTACAGAATCCCCAAACCGGTATTTCCAGTCCAATGCCGGCATACGTACTAAACCGCAGTAAACTTCGTCTAAAACTCAGGAGAAACGTTTCCTTGAAACTGCTCTGCTGTGCGTTCGTTCACCTAAGAGACTTGAATCTTTGTTGAGATTCAGCGAGTCAGAAACACGTTTCTTCTAGGAGCTGCGTTGGGATATTCCCGAGTGAATGGGACCTTAGGTTGTATAGAGAAATATCTGCTTCTAAAACCAAAACGGAGCTATCTAAGTGAATGGTGGTCAATGTGTGCATTCAACTGACAGAGTTAAACTCACCTGTGGATTCAGCGGTTTGCAAAACCTTTCTGTGTAGAATCCCAAAACCGGTGTTTCCAGCCCAATGCCGGAATTCGTACTAAACCGCCGTAAACTTCCTCTAAAACTCAGGAGAAACGTTTCCTTGAAACTGCTCTGCTGTGCGTTCGTTCACCTAAGAGAGTTGAATCTATGTTGAGATTCAGCGGGTCAGAAACAGGTTTCTTCTAGGAGATGCATTGGGATATTCCCTAGTGATTGGGACCATAGTCTGTATAGAGAAATATCTGCTCATAAAACCAAAACGGAGCTATCTAACTGAATGGTGGTCAATGTGTGCATTCAACTGACAGAGTTAAACTCACGTGTGCATTCAGCCGTTTGCAAACCCGTTCTGTGAAGAATCCCAAAACCGGTATTTCCAGCCCAATGCCAGCATACGTACTAAACCGCAGTAAACATCGTCTAAAACTCAGGAGAAACGTTTCTTGAAACTGCTCTGCTGTGCGTTCGTTCACCTAAGAGAGTTGAATCTATGTTGAGATTCAGCGAGTCAGAAACACGTTTCTTCTAGGAGCTGCGTTGGGATATTCCCGAGTGAATGGGACCATAGGCTGTATAGAGAAATACGTGCTTTTAAAACGAAAACGGAGCTATCTAACTCAATGGTTGTCAATGTGTGCATTCAACTGACAGAGCTAAACTCACGTGTGGATTCAGCGGTTTGCAAACCCTTTCTGTGCAGAATCCCAAAACCGGTATTTCCAGCCCAATGCCCGCATACGTACTAAACCGCAGTAAACATCGTCTAAAACTCAGGAGAAACGTGTCCTTGAAACTGCTCTGCTGCGCGTTCGTTCAACGAGGAGAGTTGAATCTAAGTTGAGATTAAGAGAGTCAGAAACACATTTCTTCTAGGAGCTGCGTTGGGATATTCCCGACTGAATGGGACCATAGGCTGTACAGAGAAATATCTGCTCCTAAAACCAGAACGGAGCTATCTAACTGAATGGTTGTCAATGTGTGCATTCAACTGACAGAGTTAAACTCACGTGTGGATTCAGCGGTTTGCAAACCCTTTCTGTACAGAATCCCCAAACCGGTATTTCCAGCCCAATGCCGGCATACGTACTAAACCGCAGTAAACTTCGTCTAAAACCCAGGAGAAAAGATTCCTTGAAACTGTTCTGCTGTGCGTTCGTTCACCTAAGAGAGTTGAATCTATGTTGCGATTCAGCGAGTCAGAAACACGTTTCTTCTAGGAGCTGCGTTGGGATATTCCCGAGTGAATGTCACCATAGGCTGTACAGAGAAATATCTGCTCCTAAAACCAAAACGGAGCTATCTAACTGAAAGGTTGTCAATGTGTGCATTCAGCGGACGGAGATAAACTCACGTGTGGATTCAGCGGTTTGCAAACCCTTTCTGTGCAGAATCCCAAAACCGGTATTTCCGGCCCAATGACGGCATACGTACTAAACCGCAGAAAACTTCGTCTAAAACTCAGGAGAAACGTTTCCTTGAAACTGCTCTGCTGTGCGTTCGTTCACCTAAGAGAGTTGAATCTATGTTGAGATTCAGCGAGTCAGAAACACGTTTCTTCTAGGAGCTGCATTGGGATATTCCCGAGGGAATGGGACCATAGGCTGTACAGAGAAATATCTACTCCTAAAACCAAAACGGAGCTATCTAACTGAATGTTGGTCAATGTGTGCATTCAACTGACAGAGTTAAACTCACGTGTGCATTCAGCCGTTTGCAAACCCGTTCTGTGAAGAATCCCAAAACCGGTATTTCCAGCCCAATGCCAGCATACGTACTAAACCGCAGTAAACATCGTCTAAAACTCAGGAGAAACGTTTCTTGAAACTGCTCTGCTGTGCGTTCGTTCACCTAAGAGAGTTGAATCTATGTTGAGATTCACCGAGTCAGAAACACGTTTCTTCTAGGAGCTGCGTTTGGATATTCCCGAGTGAATGGGACCATAGGTTGCATAGAGAAATATCTGCTTCTAAAACCAAAACGGAGCTATCTAACTGAATGGTTGTCAATGTGTGCATTCAACTGACAGAGTTAAACTCACGTGTCGTTTCAGCGGTTGGCAAACCCTTTCTGTGCAGAATCCCAAAACTGGTATTTCCAGCCCAATTCTGTCATACGTAGTAAACCGCAGTAAACTTCGTCTAAAACTCAGGAGAAACGTTTCCTTGAAACTGCTCTGCTGTGCGTTCGTTCACCTAAGAGAGTTGAATCTATGTTGATATTCAGCGAGTCAGAAACACGTTTCTTCTAGGAGCTGCATTGGGATATTCGCGAGTGATTGGGACCATAGTCTGTACAGAGAAATATCTGCTCCTAAAACCAAAACGGAGCTATCTAACTGAATGGTTGTCAATGTGTGCATTCAACTGACAGAGTTAAACTCACGTGTGGATTCAGCGGTTTGAAAACCCTTTCTGTGCAGAATCCCAAAACCGGTATTTTCAGCCGAATGCCGGCATACGTACTAAACGGCAGTAAACTTCGTCTAAAACTCAGGAGAAACGTTTCCTTGAAACTGCTCTGCTGTGCGTAAGTTCACCTAAGAGAGTTGAATCTATGTTGAGATTCAGCGAGTCAGAAACACGTTTCTTCTAGGAGCTGCGTTGGGATATTCCCGAGTGAATGGGACCATAGGCTGTACAGAGAAATATCTGCTCCTAAAACCAAAACGGAGCTATCTAACTGAATGGTTGTCAATGTGTGCATTCAACTGACAGAGTTAAATTCACGTGTCATTTCAGCGGTTGGCAAACCCTTTCTGTGCAGAATCCCAAAACTGGTATTTCCAGCCCAATTCTGGCATACGTAGTAAACCGCAGGTAACTTCGTCTAAAACTCAGGAGAAACGTTTCCTTGAAACTGCTCTGCTGTGCGTTCGTTCACCTAAGAGAGTTGAATCTATGTTGAGATTCAGCGAGTCAGAAACACGTTTCTTCTAGGAGCTGCATTGGGATATTCGCGAGTGATTGGGACCACAGGCTGTACAGAGAAATATCTGCTCCTAAAACCAAAACGGAGCTATCTAACTGAATGGTTGTCAATGTGTGCATTCAACTGACAGAGTTAATCTCACGTGTGTATTCAGCGGTTTGAAAACCCTTTCTGTGCAGAATCCCAAAACCGGTATTTCCAGCCCAATGCCGGCATACGTACTAAACCGCAGAAAACTTCGTCTAAAACTCAGGAGAAACGTTTCCTTGAAACTGCTCTGCTGTGCGTTCGTTCACCTAAGAGAGTTGAATCTATGTTGAGATTCAGCGAGTCAGAAACACGTTTCTTCTAGGAGCTGCGTTGGGATATTCCCGAGTGAATGGGACCATAGGCTGTACAGAGAAATATCTGCTCCTAAAACCAAAACGGAGCTATCTAACTGAATGGTTGTCAATGTGTGCATTCAACTGACAGAGTTAAAGGCACCTGTGGATTCAGCGGTTTGCAAACCCTTTCTGTGTAGAATCCCAAAACCGGTGTTTCCAGCCCAATGCCGGAATACGTACTAAACCGCCGTAAACTTCGTCTAAAACTCCAGAGAAACGTTTCCTTGAAACTGCTCTGCTGTGCGTTCGTTCACCTAAGAGAGTTGAATCTATGTTGAGATTCAGCGGGCCAGAAACAGGTTTCTTCTAGGAGCTGCATTGGGATATTCCCGAGTGATTGGGACCATGGTCTATACAGAGAAATATCTGCTCATAAAACCAAAACGGAGCTATCTAACTGAATGGTTGTCAATGTGTGCATTCAACTGACAGAGTTAAACTCTCGTGTGGATTCAGCGGTTTGCAAACCCTTTCTGTACAGAATCCCAAAACCGGTATTTCCAGCCCAATGCCGGCATACGTACTAAACCGCAGAAAACTTCGTCTAAAACTCAGGAGAAACGTTTCCTTGAAACTGCTCTGCTGTGCATTCGTTCACCTAAGAGAGTTGAATCTATGTTGAGATTCAGCGAGTCAGAAACACGTTTCTTCTAGGAGCTGCGTTGGGATATTCCCGAGTGAATGGGACCATAGGTGGACAGAGAAATATCTGCTCCTAAAACCAAAACGGAGCTATCTAACTCAATGGTTGTCAATGTGTGCATTCAACTGACAGAGTTAAACTCACGTGTGCATTCAGCCGTTTGCAAACCCTTTCTGTGAAGAATCCCAAAACCGGTATTTCCAGCCCAATGCCGGCATACGTACTAAACCGCAGAAAACTTCGTCTAAAACTCAGGAGAAACGTTTCCTTGAAACTGCTCTGCTGTGCGTTCGTTCACCTAAGAGACTTGAATCTATGTTGAGATTCATCGAGTCAGAAACAGGTTTCTTCCAGGAGCTGCATTGGGATATTCCCGAGTGATTGGGACCATAGTCTGTACAGAGAAATATCTGCTCATAAAACCAAAACGGAGCTATCTAACTGAATGGTTGTCAATGTGTGCATTCAAGTGACAGAGTTAAACTCTCCTGTGGATTCAGCGGTTTGCAAACCCTTTCTGTGCAGAATCCCAAAACCGGTATTTCCAGCCCAATGCCGGCAAACGTACTAAACCTCAGTAAACTTCGTCTAAAACTCAGGAGAAACGTTTCCTTGAAACTGCTCTGCTGTGCGTTCGTTCACCTAAGAGAGTTGAATCTATGTTGAGATTCAGCGAGTCAGAAACACGTTTCTTCTAGGAGCTGCGTTGGGATATTCCCGAGTGAATGGGACCATAGGCTATACAGAGAAATATCTACTCCTAAAACCAAAACGGAGCTATCTAACTGAATGGTTGTCAATGTGTGCATTCAACTGACAGAGTTAAACTTACGTGTGGTTTCAGTGGTTGGCAAACCCTCCTGTGCAGAATCGCAAAACAGGTATTTCCAGCCCAATGCCGGCATACATACTAAACAGCAGGAAACATCGTCTAAAACTCAGGAGAAACGTTTCCTTGAAACTGCTCTGCTGTGCATCGCTCACCTAAGAGAGTTGAATCTATGTTGAGATTCAGCGAGTCAGAAACACGTTTCTTCTAGGAACTGCGTTGGGATATTCCCGAGTGAATGGGACCATAGGATGTATAGAGAAATATCTGCTTCTAAAACCAAAACGGAGCTATCTAACTGAATGGTTGTCAATGTGTGCATTCAACTGACAGAGTTAAACTTACCTGTGGTTTCAGCGGTTGGAAAACCCTTTCTGTGCAGAATCGTCAAACCGGTATTTCCAGCCCAATGCCGGCATACGTGCTAAACAGCAGGAAACTTCGTCTAAAACTCAGGAGAAACGTTTCCTTGAAACTGCTCTGCTGTGCGTTCGTTCACCTAAGAGAGTTGAATCTATGTTGAGATTCAGCGAGTCAGAAACACGTTTCTTCTAGGAGCTGCGTTGGGATATTCCCGAGTGAAAGGGACCATAGGCTGTACAGAGAAATATCTGCTCCTAAAACCAAAACGGAGTTATCTAACTGAATGGTTGTCAATGTGTGCATTCAACTGACAGAGTTAAACTCACGTGTGAATTCAGCGGTTTGGAAACCCTTTCTGTGCCGAACCCCAAAACCGGTATTTCCAGCCCAATGCCGGAATACGTACTAAACCGCAGTAAACTTCGTCTAAAACTCAGGAGAAACGTTTCCTTGAAACTGCTCTGCTGTGTGTTCGTTCACCTAAGAGAGTTGAATCTATGTTCAGATTCAGCGAGTCAGAAACACGTTTCTTCTAGGAGCTGCGTTGGGATATTCCCGAGTGAATGGGACCATAGGCTGTACAGAGAAATATCTGCTCCGAAAACCAAAACGGAGCTATCTAACTGAATGGTTGTCAATGCGTGCATTCTACTGACAGAGTTAAACTCACGTGTGGATTCCACGGTTTGCAAACCCTTTCTGTGCAGAATCCCAAAACCGGTATTTCCAGCCCAATGCCAGAATACGGACTAAACTGCAGTAAACTTCGTCTAAAACTCAGGAGAAACGTTTCCTTGAAACTGCTATGCTGTGCGTTCGTTCACCTAAGAGAATTGTATCTATGTTGAGATTCAGCGAGTCAGAAACACGTTTCTTCTAGGAGCTGCGTTGGGATATTCCCGAATGAATGGGACCATAGGCTGTACAGAGTAATATCTGCTCCTAAAACCAAAACGGAGCTATCCAACTCAATGGTTGTCTATGTGTGCATTCAACTGACAGAGTTAAACTCATGTGTGGATTCAGCGGTTTGCAAACCCTTTCTGTGCAGAATCCCAAAACCGGTATTTCCAGCCCAATGCCGGCATACGTACTAAACCGCAGTAAACTTCGTCTAAACTCAGCAGAAACGTTTCCTTGAAACTGTTCTGCTGTGCGTTCGTTCACCTAAGAGAGTTGAATCTATGTTGCGATTCAGCGAGTCAGAAACACGTTTCTTCTAGGAGCTGCGTTGGGATATTCCCGAGTGAATGTCACCATAGGCTGTACAGAGAAATATCTGCTCCTAAAACCAAAACGGAGCTATCTAACTGAAAGTTTGTCAATGTGTGCATTCAGCGGACGGAGATAAACTCACGTGTGGATTCAGCGGTTTGCAAACCCTTTCTGTGCAGAATCCCAAAACCGGTATTTCCGGCCCAATGACGGCATACGTACTAAACCGCAGAAAACTTCGTCTAAAACTCAGGAGAAACGTTTCCTTGAAACTGCTCTGCTGTGCGTTCGTTCACCTAAGAGAGTTGAATCTATGTTGAGAATCAGCGAGTCAGAAACACGTTTCTTCTAGGAGCTGCATTGGGATATTCCCGAGGGAATGGGACCATAGGCTGTACAGAGAAATATCTACTCCTAAAACCAAAACGGAGCTATCTAACTGAATGGTGGTCAATGTGTGCATTCAACTGACAGAGTTAAACTCACGTGTGCATTCAGCCGTTTGCAAACCCGTTCTGTGAAGAATCCCAAAACCGGTATTTCCAGCCCAATGCCAGCATACGTACTAAACCGCAGTAAACATCGTCTAAAACTCAGGAGAAACGTTTCTTGAAACTGCTCTGCTGTGCGTTCGTTCACCTAAGAGAGTTGAATCTATGTTGAGATTCACCGAGTCAGAAACACGTTTCTTCTAGGAGCTGCGTTTGGATATTCCCGAGTGAATGGGACCATAGGCTGCATAGAGAAATATCTGCTTCTAAAACCAAAACGGAGCTATCTAACTGAATGGTTGTCAATGTGTGCATTCAACTGACAGAGTTAAACTCACGTGTCGTTTCAGCGGTTGGCAAACCCTTTCTGTGCAGAATCCCAAAACTGGTATTTCCAGCCCAATTCTGTCATACGTAGTAAACCGCAGTAAACTTCGTCTAAAACTCAGGAGAAACGTTTCCTTGAAACTGCTCTGCTGTGCGTTCGTTCACCTAAGAGAGTTGAATCTATGTTGATATTCAGCGAGTCAGAAACACGTTTCTTCTAGGAGCTGCATTGGGATATT
Organism: Aotus nancymaae; assembly: GCF_030222135.1. Classification (NCBI taxonomy): domain Eukaryota; kingdom Metazoa; phylum Chordata; class Mammalia; order Primates; family Aotidae; genus Aotus; species Aotus nancymaae. The sequence continues at coordinate 827,613 of NW_026988501.1, read as the reverse complement.
CGCGAGTGATTGGGACCATAGGCTGTACAGAGAAATATCTGCTCCTAAAACCAAAACGGAGCTATCTAACTGAATGGTTGTCAATGTGTGCATTCAACTGACAGAGTTAAACTCACGTGTGGATTCAGCGGTTTGAAAACCCTTTCTGTGCAGAATCCCAAAACCGGTATTTTCAGCCGAATGCCGGCATACGTACTAAACGGCAGTAAACTTCGTCTAAAACTCAGGAGAAACGTTTCCTTGAAACTGCTCTGCTGTGCGTTCGTTCACCTAAGAGAGTTGAATCTATGTTGAGATTCAGCGAGTCAGAAACACGTTTCTTCTAGGAGCTGCGTTGGGATATTCCCGAGTGAATGGGACCATAGGCTGTACAGAGAAATATCTGCTCCTAAAACCAAAACGGAGCTATCTAACTGAATGGTTGTCAATGTGTGCATTCAACTGACAGAGTTAAATTCACGTGTCGTTTCAGCGGTTGGCAAACCCTTTCTGTGCAGAATCCCAAAACTGGTATTTCCAGCCCAATTCTGGCATACGTAGTAAACCGCAGGTAACTTCGTCTAAAACTCAGGAGAAACGTTTCCTTGAAACTGCTCTGCTGTGCGTTCGTTCACCTAAGAGAGTTGAATCTATGTTGAGATTCAGCGAGTCAGAAACACGTTTCTTCTAGGAGCTGCATTGGGATATTCGCGAGTGATTGGGACCACAGGCTGTACAGAGAAATATCTGCTCCTAAAACCAAAACGGAGCTATCTAACTGAATGGTTGTCAATGTGTGCATTCAACTGACAGAGTTAATCTCACGTGTGTATTCAGCGGTTTGAAAACCCTTTCTGTGCAGAATCCCAAAACCGGTATTTCCAGCCCAATGCCGGCATACGTACTAAACCGCAGAAAACTTCGTCTAAAACTCAGGAGAAACGTTTCCTTGAAACTGCTCTGCTGTGCGTTCGTTCACCTAAGAGAGTTGAATCTATGTTGAGATTCAGCGAGTCAGAAACACGTTTCTTCTAGGAGCTGCGTTGGGATATTCCCGAGTGAATGGGACCATAGGCTGTACAGAGAAATATCTGCTCCTAAAACCAAAACGGAGCTATCTAACTGAATGGTTGTCAATGTGTGCATTCAACTGACAGAGTTAAAGGCACCTGTGTATTCAGCGGTTTGCAAACCCTTTCTGTGTAGAATCCCAAAACCGGTGTTTCCAGCCCAATGCCGGAATACGTACTAAACCGCCGTAAACTTCGTCTAAAACTCCAGAGAAACGTTTCCTTGAAACTGCTCTGCTGTGCGTTCGTTCACCTAAGAGAGTTGAATCTATGTTGAGATTCAGCGGGTCAGAAACAGGTTTCTTCTAGGAGCTGCATTGGGATATTCCCGAGTGATTGGGACCATGGTCTATACAGAGAAATATCTGCTCATAAAACCAAAACGGAGCTATCTAACTGAATGGTTGTCAATGTGTGCATTCAACTGACAGAGTTAAACTCTCGTGTGGATTCAGCGGTTTGCAAACCCTTTCTGTACAGAATCCCAAAACCGGTATTTCCAGCCCAATGCCGGCATACGTACTAAACCGCAGAAAACTTCGTCTAAAACTCAGGAGAAACGTTTCCTTGAAACTGCTCTGCTGTGCATTCGTTCACCTAAGAGAGTTGAATCTATGTTGAGATTCAGCGAGTCAGAAACACGTTTCTTCTAGGAGCTGCGTTGGGATATTCCCGAGTGAATGGGACCATAGGTGGACAGAGAAATATCTGCTCCTAAAACCAAAACGGAGCTATCTAACTCAGTGGTTGTCAATGTGTGCATTCAACTGACAGAGTTAAACTCACGTGTGCATTCAGCCGTTTGCAAACCCTTTCTGTGAAGAATCCCAAAACCGGTATTTCCAGCCCAATGCCGGCATACGTACTAAACCGCAGAAAACTTCGTCTAAAACTCAGGAGAAACGTTTCCTTGAAACTGCTCTGCTGTGCGTTCGTTCACCTAAGAGAGTTGAATCTATGTTGAGATTCAGCGAGTCAGAAACACTTTTCTTCTAGGAGCTGCGTTGGGATATTCCCGAGTGAATGGGACCATAGGCTATACAGAGAAATATCTACTCCTAAAACCAAAACGGAGCTATCTAACTGAATGGTTGTCAACGTGTGCATTCAACTGACAGAGTTAAACTTACGTGTGGTTTCAGTGGTTGGCAAACCCTCCTGTGCAGAATCGAAAAACAGGTATTTCCAGCCCAATGCCGGCATACATACTAAACAGCAGGAAACATCGTCTAAAACTCAGGAGAAACGTTTCCTTGAAACTGCTCTGCTGTGCATCGCTCACCTAAGAGAGTTGAATCTATGTTCAGATTCAGGGAGTCAGAGACACGTTTCTTCTAGGAGCTGCGTTCGGATATTCCCGAGTGAATGGGACCATAGGCTGTACAGAGAAATATCTGCTCCTAGAACCAAAACGGAGCTCTCTAACTGAATGGTTGTCAATGCGTGCATTCAACTGACAGTGTTAAACTCACGTGTGGATTCAGTGGTTTGCAAACCCTTTCTGTACAGAATCCCCAAACCGGTATTTCCAGTCCAATGCCGGCATACGTACTAAACCGCAGTAAACTTCGTCTAAAACTCAGGAGAAACGTTTCCTTGAAACTGCTCTGCTGTGCGTTCGTTCACCTAAGAGACTTGAATCTTTGTTGAGATTCAGCGAGTCAGAAACACGTTTCTTCTAGGAGCTGCGTTGGGATATTCCCGAGTGAATGGGACCTTAGGTTGTATAGAGAAATATCTGCTTCTAAAACCAAAACGGAGCTATCTAAGTGAATGGTGGTCAATGTGTGCATTCAACTGACAGAGTTAAACTCACCTGTGGATTCAGCGGTTTGCAAAACCTTTCTGTGTAGAATCCCAAAACCGGTGTTTCCAGCCCAATGCCGGAATACGTACTAAACCGCCGTAAACTTCCTCTAAAACTCAGGAGAAACGTTTCCTTGAAACTGCTCTGCTGTGCGTTCGTTCACCTAAGAGAGTTGAATCTATGTTGAGATTCAGCGGGTCAGAAACAGGTTTCTTCTAGGAGATGCATTGGGATATTCCCTAGTGATTGGGACCATAGTCTGTATAGAGAAATATCTGCTCATAAAACCAAAACGGAGCTATCTAACTGAATGGTGGTCAATGTGTGCATTCAACTGACAGAGTTAAACTCACGTGTGCATTCAGCCGTTTGCAAACCCGTTCTGTGAAGAATCCCAAAACCGGTATTTCCAGCCCAATGCCAGCATACGTACTAAACCGCAGTAAACATCGTCTAAAACTCAGGAGAAACGTTTCTTGAAACTGCTCTGCTGTGCGTTCGTTCACCTAAGAGAGTTGAATCTATGTTGAGATTCAGCGAGTCAGAAACACGTTTCTTCTAGGAGCTGCGTTGGGATATTCCCGAGTGAATGGGACCATAGGCTGCATAGAGAAATACGTGCTTTTAAAACGAAAACGGAGCTATCTAACTCAATGGTTGTCAATGTGTGCATTCAACTGACAGAGCTAAACTCACGTGTGGATTCAGCGGTTTGCAAACCCTTTCTGTGCAGAATCCCAAAACCGGTATTTCCAGCCCAATGCCCGCATACGTACTAAACCGCAGTAAACATCGTCTAAAACTCAGGAGAAACGTGTCCTTGAAACTGCTCTGCTGCGCGTTCGTTCAACGAGGAGAGTTGAATCTAAGTTGAGATTAAGAGAGTCAGAAACACATTTCTTCTAGGAGCTGCGTTGGGATATTCCCGACTGAATGGGACCATAGGCTGTACAGAGAAATATCTGCTCCTAAAACCAGAACGGAGCTATCTAACTGAATGGTTGTCAATGTGTGCATTCAACTGACAGAGTTAAACTCACGTGTGGATTCAGCGGTTTGCAAACCCTTTCTGTACAGAATCCCCAAACCGGTATTTCCAGCCCAATGCCGGCATACGTACTAAACCGCAGTAAACTTCGTCTAAAACCCAGGAGAAAAGATTCCTTGAAACTGTTCTGCTGTGCGTTCGTTCACCTAAGAGAGTTGAATCTATGTTGCGATTCAGCGAGTCAGAAACACGTTTCTTCTAGGAGCTGCGTTGGGATATTCCCGAGTGAATGTCACCATAGGCTGTACAGAGAAATATCTGCTCCTAAAACCAAAACGGAGCTATCTAACTGAAAGGTTGTCAATGTGTGCATTCAGCGGACGGAGATAAACTCACGTGTGGATTCAGCGGTTTGCAAACCCTTTCTGTGCAGAATCCCAAAACCGGTATTTCCGGCCCAATGACGGCATACGTACTAAACCGCAGAAAACTTCGTCTAAAACTCAGGAGAAACGTTTCCTTGAAACTGCTCTGCTGTGCGTTCGTTCACCTAAGAGAGTTGAATCTATGTTGAGATTCAGCGAGTCAGAAACACGTTTCTTCTAGGAGCTGCATTGGGATATTCCCGAGGGAATGGGACCATAGGCTGTACAGAGAAATATCTACTCCTAAAACCAAAACGGAGCTATCTAACTGAATGTTGGTCAATGTGTGCATTCAACTGACAGAGTTAAACTCACGTGTGCATTCAGCCGTTTGCAAACCCGTTCTGTGAAGAATCCCAAAACCGGTATTTCCAGCCCAATGCCAGCATACGTACTAAACCGCAGTAAACATCGTCTAAAACTCAGGAGAAACGTTTCTTGAAACTGCTCTGCTGTGCGTTCGTTCACCTAAGAGAGTTGAATCTATGTTGAGATTCACCGAGTCAGAAACACGTTTCTTCTAGGAGCTGCGTTTGGATATTCCCGAGTGAATGGGACCATAGGTTGCATAGAGAAATATCTGCTTCTAAAACCAAAACGGAGCTATCTAACTGAATGGTTGTCAATGTGTGCATTCAACTGACAGAGTTAAACTCACGTGTCGTTTCAGCGGTTGGCAAACCCTTTCTGTGCAGAATCCCAAAACTGGTATTTCCAGCCCAATTCTGTCATACGTAGTAAACCGCAGTAAACTTCGTCTAAAACTCAGGAGAAACGTTTCCTTGAAACTGCTCTGCTGTGCGTTCGTTCACCTAAGAGAGTTGAATCTATGTTGATATTCAGCGAGTCAGAAACACGTTTCTTCTAGGAGCTGCATTGGGATATTCGCGAGTGATTGGGACCATAGTCTGTACAGAGAAATATCTGCTCCTAAAACCAAAACGGAGCTATCTAACTGAATGGTTGTCAATGTGTGCATTCAACTGACAGAGTTAAACTCACGTGTGGATTCAGCGGTTTGAAAACCCTTTCTGTGCAGAATCCCAAAACCGGTATTTTCAGCCGAATGCCGGCATACGTACTAAACGGCAGTAAACTTCGTCTAAAACTCAGGAGAAACGTTTCCTTGAAACTGCTCTGCTGTGCGTAAGTTCACCTAAGAGAGTTGAATCTATGTTGAGATTCAGCGAGTCAGAAACACGTTTCTTCTAGGAGCTGCGTTGGGATATTCCCGAGTGAATGGGACCATAGGCTGTACAGAGAAATATCTGCTCCTAAAACCAAAACGGAGCTATCTAACTGAATGGTTGTCAATGTGTGCATTCAACTGACAGAGTTAAATTCACGTGTCGTTTCAGCGGTTGGCAAACCCTTTCTGTGCAGAATCCCAAAACTGGTATTTCCAGCCTAATTCTGGCATACGTAGTAAACCGCAGGTAACTTCGTCTAAAACTCAGGAGAAACGTTTCCTTGAAACTGCTCTGCTGTGCGTTCGTTCACCTAAGAGAGTTGAATCTATGTTGAGATTCAGCGAGTCAGAAACACGTTTCTTCTAGGAGCTGCATTGGGATATTCGCGAGTGATTGGGACCACAGGCTGTACAGAGAAATATCTGCTCCTAAAACCAAAACGGAGCTATCTAACTGAATGGTTGTCAATGTGTGCATTCAACTGACAGAGTTAATCTCACGTGTGTATTCAGCGGTTTGAAAACCCTTTCTGTGCAGAATCCCAAAACCGGTATTTCCAGCCCAATGCCGGCATACGTACTAAACCGCAGAAAACTTCGTCTAAAACTCAGGAGAAACGTTTCCTTGAAACTGCTCTGCTGTGCGTTCGTTCACCTAAGAGAGTTGAATCTATGTTGAGATTCAGCGAGTCAGAAACACGTTTCTTCTAGGAGCTGCGTTGGGATATTCCCGAGTGAATGGGACCATAGGCTGTACAGAGAAATATCTGCTCCTAAAACCAAAACGGAGCTATCTAACTGAATGGTTGTCAATGTGTGCATTCAACTGACAGAGTTAAAGGCACCTGTGGATTCAGCGGTTTGCAAACCCTTTCTGTGTAGAATCCCAAAACCGGTGTTTCCAGCCCAATGCCGGAATACGTACTAAACCGCCGTAAACTTCGTCTAAAACTCCAGAGAAACGTTTCCTTGAAACTGCTCTGCTGTGCGTTCGTTCACCTAAGAGAGTTGAATCTATGTTGAGATTCAGCGGGCCAGAAACAGGTTTCTTCTAGGAGCTGCATTGGGATATTCCCGAGTGATTGGGACCATGGTCTATACAGAGAAATATCTGCTCATAAAACCAAAACGGAGCTATCTAACTGAATGGTTGTCAATGTGTGCATTCAACTGACAGAGTTAAACTCTCGTGTGGATTCAGCGGTTTGCAAACCCTTTCTGTACAGAATCCCAAAACCGGTATTTCCAGCCCAATGCCGGCATACGTACTAAACCGCAGAAAACTTCGTCTAAAACTCAGGAGAAACGTTTCCTTGAAACTGCTCTGCTGTGCATTCGTTCACCTAAGAGAGTTGAATCTATGTTGAGATTCAGCGAGTCAGAAACACGTTTCTTCTAGGAGCTGCGTTGGGATATTCCCGAGTGAATGGGACCATAGGTGGACAGAGAAATATCTGCTCCTAAAACCAAAACGGAGCTATCTAACTCAATGGTTGTCAATGTGTGCATTCAACTGACAGAGTTAAACTCACGTGTGCATTCAGCCGTTTGCAAACCCTTTCTGTGAAGAATCCCAAAACCGGTATTTCCAGCCCAATGCCGGCATACGTACTAAACCGCAGAAAACTTCGTCTAAAACTCAGGAGAAACGTTTCCTTGAAACTGCTCTGCTGTGCGTTCGTTCACCTAAGAGACTTGAATCTATGTTGAGATTCATCGAGTCAGAAACAGGTTTCTTCCAGGAGCTGCATTGGGATATTCCCGAGTGATTGGGACCATAGTCTGTACAGAGAAATATCTGCTCATAAAACCAAAACGGAGCTATCTAACTGAATGGTTGTCAATGTGTGCATTCAAGTGACAGAGTTAAACTCTCCTGTGGATTCAGCGGTTTGCAAACCCTTTCTGTGCAGAATCCCAAAACCGGTATTTCCAGCCCAATGCCGGCAAACGTACTAAACCTCAGTAAACTTCGTCTAAAACTCAGGAGAAACGTTTCCTTGAAACTGCTCTGCTGTGCGTTCGTTCACCTAAGAGAGTTGAATCTATGTTGAGATTCAGCGAGTCAGAAACACGTTTCTTCTAGGAGCTGCGTTGGGATATTCCCGAGTGAATGGGACCATAGGCTATACAGAGAAATATCTACTCCTAAAACCAAAACGGAGCTATCTAACTGAATGGTTGTCAATGTGTGCATTCAACTGACAGAGTTAAACTTACGTGTGGTTTCAGTGGTTGGCAAACCCTCCTGTGCAGAATCGCAAAACAGGTATTTCCAGCCCAATGCTGGCATACATACTAAACAGCAGGAAACATCGTCTAAAACTCAGGAGAAACGTTTCCTTGAAACTGCTCTGCTGTGCATCGCTCACCTAAGAGAGTTGAATCTATGTTCAGATTCAGGGAGTCAGAGACACGTTTCTTCTAGGAGCTGCGTTCGGATATTCCCGAGTGAATGGGACCATAGGCTGTACAGAGAAATATCTGCTCCTAGAACCAAAACGGAGCTCTCTAACTGAATGGTTGTCAATGCGTGCATTCAACTGACAGTGTAAAATTCACGTGTGGATTCAGTGGTTTGCAAACCCTTTCTGTACAGAATCCCCAAACCGGTATTTCCAGTCCAATGCCGGCATACGTACTAAACCGCCGTAAACTTCGTCTAAAACTCAGGAGAAACGTTTCCTTGAAACTGCTCTGCTGTGCGTTCGTTCACCTAAGAGACTTGAATCTTTGTTGAGATTCAGCGAGTCAGAAACACGTTTCTTCTAGGAGCTGCGTTGTGATATTCCCGAGTGAATGGGACCTTAGGTTGTATAGAGAAATATCTGCTTCTAAAACCAAAACGGAGCTATCTAAGTGAATGGTGGTCAATGTGTGCATTCAACTGACAGAGTTAAACTCACCTGTGGATTCAGCGGTTTGCAAAACCTTTCTGTGTAGAATCCCAAAACCGGTGTTTCCAGCCCAATGCCGGAATACGTACTAAACCGCCGTAAACTTCCTCTAAAACTCAGGAGAAACGTTTCCTTGAAACTGCTCTGCTGTGCGTTCGTTCACCTAAGAGAGTTGAATCTATGTTGAGATTCAGCGGGTCAGAAACAGGTTTCTTCTAGGAGATGCATTGGGATATTCCCGAGTGATTGGGACCATAGTCTGTATAGAGAAATATCTGCTCATAAAACCAAAACGGAGCTATCTAACTGAATGGTGGTCAATGTGTGCATTCAACTGACAGAGTTAAACTCACGTGTGCATTCAGCCGTTTGCAAACCCGTTCTGTGAAGAATCCCAAAACCGGTATTTCCAGCCCAATGCCAGCATACGTACTAAACCGCAGTAAACATCGTCTAAAACTCAGGAGAAACGTTTCTTGAAACTGCTCTGCTGTGCGTTCGTTCACCTAAGAGAGTTGAATCTATGTTGAGATTCAGCGAGTCAGAAACACGTTTCTTCTAGGAGCTGCGTTGGGATATTCCCGAGTGAATGGGACCATAGGCTGTATAGAGAAATACGTGCTTTTAAAACGAAAACGGAGCTATCTAACTCAATGGTTGTCAATGTGTGCATTCAACTGACAGAGCTAAACTCACGTGTGGATTCAGCGGTTTGCAAACCCTTTCTGTGCAGAATCCCAAAACCGGTATTTCCAGCCCAATGCCCGCATACGTACTAAACCGCAGTAAACATCGTCTAAAACTCAGGAGAAACGTGTCCTTGAAACTGCTCTGCTGCGCGTTCGTTCAACGAGGAGAGTTGAATCTAAGTTGAGATTAAGAGAGTCAGAAACACATTTCTTCTAGGAGCTGCGTTGGGATATTCCCGACTGAATGGGACCATAGGCTGTACAGAGAAATATCTGCTCCGAAACCCAAAACGGAGCTATCTAACACAATGGTTGTCAATGCGTGCATTCAACTGACAGAGTTAAACTCACGTGTGGATTCAGCGGTTTTCAAACCCTTTCTGTGCAGAATCCCAAAACCGGTATTTCCAGCCCAATGCCGGCATACGTACTGAAGCGGAGTTAACTTCGTCTAAAACTCAGGAGAAACGTTTCCTTGAAACTGCTCTGCTGTGCGTTCGTTCACCTAAGAGAGTTGAATCTATGTTGAGATTCAGAGAGTCAGAAACACGTTTCTTCTAGGAGCTGCGTTGGGATATTCCCGACTGAATGGGACCATAGGCTGTACAGAGAAATATCTGCTACTAAAACCAAAACGGAGCTATCTAACTGAATGGTTTTCAATGTGTGCATTCAACTGACAGAGCTAAATTCACGTGTGGATTCAGCGGTTTGCAAACCCTTTCTGTGCAGAATCCCAAAACCGGTATTTCCAGCCCAATGCCGGCATACGTACTAAACCGCAGTAAACATCGTCTAAAACTCAGGAGAAACGTGTCCTTGAAACTGCTCTGCTGTGCGTTCGTTCACCTAAGAGAGTTGAATCTATGTTGAGATTCAGCGAGTCAGAAACACGTTTCTTCTAGGAGTTGCGTTGGGATATTCCCGAGTGAATGGGACCATAGGCTGTACAGAGAAATATCTGCTCCTAAAACCAAAACGGAGCTATCTAACTGAATGGTTGTCAATGTGTGCATTCAACTGACAGAGTTAAACTCACGTGTGAATTCAGCATTTTGGAAACCCTTTCTGTGCCGAATCCCAAAACCGGTATTTCCAGCCCAATGCCGGAATACGTACTAAACCGCAGTAAACTTCGTCTAAAACTCAGGAGAAACGTTTCCTTGAAACTGCTCTGCTGTGTGTTCGTTCACCTAAGAGAGTTGAATCTATGTTGAGATTCAGCGAGTCAGAAACACGTTTCTTCTGGGAGCTGCGTTGGGATATTCCCGAGTGAATGGGACCATAGGCTGTACAGAGAAATATCTGCTCCTAAAACCAGAACGGAGCTATCTAACTGAATGGTTGTCAATGTGTGCATTCAACTGACAGAGTTAAACTCACGTGTGGATTCAGCGGTTTGCAAACCCTTTCTGTACAGAATCCCCAAACCGGTATTTCCAGCCCAATGCCGGCATACGTACTAAACCGCAGTAAACTTCGTCTAAAACCCAGGAGAAAAGATTCCTTGAAACTGTTCTGCTGTGCGTTCGTTCACCTAAGAGAGTTGAATCTATGTTGCGATTCAGCGAGTCAGAAACACGTTTCTTCTAGGAGCTGCGTTGGGATATTCCCGAGTGAATGTCACCATAGGCTGTACAGAGAAATATCTGCTCCTAAAACCAAAACGGAGCTATCTAACTGAAAGGTTGTCAATGTGTGCATTCAACTGACAGAGTTAAAGGCACCTGTGGATTCAGCGGTTTGCAAACCCTTTCTGTATAGAATCCCAAAACCGGTGTTTCCAGCCCAATGCCGGAATACGTACTAAACCGCCGTAAACTTCGTCTAAAACTCCAGAGAAACGTTTCCTTGAAACTGCTCTGCTGTGCGTTCGTTCACCTAAGAGAGTTGAATCTATGTTGAGATTCAGCGGGTCAGAAACAGGTTTCTTCTAGGAGCTGCATTGGGATATTCCCGAGTGATTGGGACCATGGTCTATACAGAGAAATATCTGCTCCTAAAACCAAAACGGAGCTATCTAACTGAATGGTGGTCAATGTGTGCATTCAACTGACAGAGTTAAAATCACGTGTGCATTCAGCCGTTTGCAAACCCGTTCTGTGAAGAATCCCAAAACCGGTATTTCCAGCCCAATGCCAGCATACGTACTAAACCACAGTAAACATCGTCTAAAACTCAGGAGAAACGTTTCTTGAAACTGCTCTGCTGTGCGTTCGTTCACCTAAGAGAGTTGAATCTATGTTGAGATTCACCGAGTCAGAAACACGTTTCTTCTAGGAGCTGCGTTTGGATATTCCCGAGTGAATGGGACCATAGGCTGCATAGAGAAATATCTGCTTCTAAAACCAAAACGGAGCTATCTAACTGAATGGTTGTCAATGTGTGCATTCAACTGACAGAGTTAAACTCACGTGTCGTTTCAGCGGTTGGCAAACCCTTTCTGTGCAGAATCCCAAAACTGGTATTTCCAGCCCAATTCTGTCATACGTAGTAAACCGCAGTAAACTTCGTCTAAAACTCAGGAGAAACGTTTCCTTGAAACTGCTCTGCTGTGCGTTCGTTCACCTAAGAGAGTTGAATCTATGTTGATATTCAGCGAGTCAGAAACACGTTTCTTCTAGGAGCTGCATTGGGATATTCGCGAGTGATTGGGACCATAGGCTGTACAGAGAAATATCTGCTCCTAAAACCAAAACGGAGCTATCTAACTGAATGGTTGTCAATGTGTGCATTCAACTGACAGAGTTAAACTCACGTGTGGATTCAGCGGTTTGAAAACCCTTTCTGTGCAGAATCCCAAAACCGGTATTTTCAGCCGAATGCCGGCATACGTACTAAACGGCAGTAAACTTCGTCTAAAACTCAGGAGAAACGTTTCCTTGAAACTGCTCTGCTGTGCGTTCGTTCACCTAAGAGAGTTGAATCTATGTTGAGATTCAGCGAGTCAGAAACACGTTTCTTCTAGGAGCTGCGTTGGGATATTCCCGAGTGAATGGGACCATAGGCTGTACAGAGAAATATCTGCTCCTAAAACCAAAACGGAGCTATCTAACTGAATGGTTGTCAATGTGTGCATTCAACTGACAGAGTTAAATTCACGTGTCGTTTCAGCGGTTGGCAAACCCTTTCTGTGCAGAATCCCAAAACTGGTATTTCCAGCCCAATTCTGGCATACGTAGTAAACCGCAGGTAACTTCGTCTAAAACTCAGGAGAAACGTTTCCTTGAAACTGCTCTGCTGTGCGTTCGTTCACCTAAGAGAGTTGAATCTATGTTGAGATTCAGCGAGTCAGAAACACGTTTCTTCTAGGAGCTGCATTGGGATATTCGCGAGTGATTGGGACCACAGGCTGTACAGAGAAATATCTGCTCCTAAAACCAAAACGGAGCTATCTAACTGAATGGTTGTCAATGTGTGCATTCAACTGACAGAGTTAATCTCACGTGTGTATTCAGCGGTTTGAAAACCCTTTCTGTGCAGAATCCCAAAACCGGTATTTCCAGCCCAATGCCGGCATACGTACTAAACCGCAGAAAACTTCGTCTAAAACTCAGGAGAAACGTTTCCTTGAAACTGCTCTGCCGGCGTTCGTTCACCTAAGAGAGTTGAATCTATGTTGAGATTCAGCGAGTCAGAAACACGTTTCTTCTAGGAGCTGCGTTGGGATATTCCCGAGTGAATGGGACCATAGGCTGTACAGAGAAATATCTGCTCCTAAAAACAAAACGGAGCTATCTAACTGAATGGTTGTCAATGTGTGCATTCAACTGACAGAGTTAAAGGCACCTGTGGATTCAGCGGTTTGCAAACCCTTTCTGTGTAGAATCCCAAAACCGGTGTTTCCAGCCCAATGCCGGAATACGTACTAAACCGCCGTAAACTTCGTCTAAAAGTCCAGAGAAACGTTTCCTTGAAACTGCTCTGCTGTGCGTTCGTTCACCTAAGAGAGTTGAATCTATGTTGAGATTCAGCGGGTCAGAAACAGGTTTCTTCTAGGAGCTGCATTGGGATATTCCCGAGTGATTGGGACCATGGTCTATACAGAGAAATATCTGCTCATAAAACCAAAACGGAGCTATCTAACTGAATGGTTGTCAATGCGTGCATTCAACTGACAGAGTTAAACTCTCGTGTGGATTCAGCGGTTTGCAAACCCTTTCTGTACAGAATACCAAAACCGGTATTTCCAGCCCAATGCCGGCATACGTACTAAACCGCAGAAAACTTCGTCTAAAACTCAGGAGAAACGTTTCCTTGAAAGTCCTCTGCTGTGCGTTCGTTCACCTAAGAGAGTTGCATCTATGTTGAGATTCAGCGAGTCAGAAACACGTTTCTTCTAGGAGCTGCGTTGGGATATTCCCGAGTGAATGGGACCATAGGTGGACAGAGAAATATCTGCTCCTAAAACCAAAACGGAGCTATCTAACTGAATTGTTGTCAATGTGTGCATTCAACTGACAGAGTTAAACTCACGTGTGCATTCAGCCGTTTGCAAACCGTTTCTGTGAAGAATCCCAAAACCGGTATTTCCAGCCCAATGCCGGCATACGTACTAAACCGCAGAAAACTTCGTCTAAAACTCAGGAGAAACGTTTCCTTGAAACTGCTCTGCTGTGCGTTCGTTCACCTAAGAGAGTTGAATCTATGTTGAGATTCAGCGAGTCAGAAACAGGTTTCTTCCAGGAGCTGCATTGGGATATTCCCGAGTGATTGGGACCATAGTCTGTACAGAGAAATATCTGCTCATAAAACCAAAACGGAGCTATCTAACTGAATGGTTGTCAATGTGTGCATTCAACTGACAGAGTTAAACTCTCCTGTGGATTCAGCGGTTTGCAAACCCTTTCTGTGCAGAATCCCAAAACCGGTATTTCCAGCCCAATGCCGGCAAACGTACTAAACCTCAGTAAACTTCGTCGAAAACTCAGGAGAAACGTTTCCTTGAAACTGCTCTGCTGTGTGTTCGTTCAACGAGGAGAGTTGAATCTAAGTTGAGATTAAGAGAGTCGGAAACACATTTCTTCTTGGAGCTGCGTTGGGATATTCCCGAGTGAATGGACCATAGGCTGTACAGAGAAATATCTGCTCCGAAACCCAAAACGGATCTATCTAACACAATGGTTGTCAATGAGTGCATTCAACTGACAGAGTTAAACTCACGTGTGGATTCAGCGGTTTGCAAACCCTTTCTGTGCAGAATCCCAAAACCTGTATTTCCAGCCCAATGCCAGCATACGTAGTAAACCGCAGTAAACATCGTCTAAAACTCAGGAGAAACGTTTCTTGAAACTGCTCTGCTGTGCGTTCGTTCACCTAAGAGAGTTGAATCTATGTTGAGATTCAGCGGGTCAGAAACACGTTTCTTCTAGGGGCTGCGTTGGGATATTCACGAGTGAATGGGACCATAGGCTGTACAGAGAAATATCTGCTCCTAAAACCAAAACGGAGCTATCTAACTGAATGGTTGTCAATGTGTGCATTCAACTGACAGAGTTAAACTCACCTGTGGATTCAGCGGTTTGCAAACCCTTTCTGTGTAGAATCCCAAAACCGGTGTTTCCAGCCCAATGCCGGAATACGTACCAAACCGCCGTAAACTTCGTCTAAAACTCAGAAGAAACGTTTCCTTGAAACTGCTCTGCTGTGCGTTCGTTCACCTAAGAGAGTTGAATCTATGTTGAGATTCAGCGGGTCAGAAACACGTTTCTTCTAGGAGCCGCGTTGGGATATTCCCGAGTGAATGGGACCATAGGCTGTATAGAGAAATATCTGCTTCTAAAATCAAAACGGAGCTATCTAACTGAATGGTTGTCAATGCGTGCATTCAACTGACAGAGTTAAACTCACGTGTGGATTCAGCAGTTTGCAAACCCTTTCTGTGCAGAATCCCTAAACCGGTATTTCCAGCCCAATTCTGGCATACGTACTAAACCGCAGTAAACTTCGTCTAAAACTCAGGAGAAACGTGTCCTTGAAACTGCTCTGCTGTGCGTTCGTTCACCTAAGAGAGTTGAATCTATGCTGAGATTCAGCGAGTCAGAAAAACGTTTCTTCTAGGAGCCGCATTGGGATATTCCCGAGTGAATGGGACCATAGGCTGTACAGAGAAATATCTGCTCATAAAAGCAAAACGGAGCTATCTAACTGAATGGTTGTCAATGTGTGCATTCAACTGACAGAGTTAAACTCACCTGAGGATTCAGCGGTTTCCAAACCCTTTCTGTGCAGAATCCCAAAACCGGTGTTTCCAGCCCAATGCCGGAATACGTACTAAACCGCAATAAACTTCGTCTAAAACTCAGGAGAAACGTTTCCTTGAAACTGCTCTGCTGTGCGTTCGTTCACCTAAGAGAGTTGAATCTATGTTGAGATTCAGAGAGTCAGAAACAGGTTTCTTCTAGGAGCTGCATTGGGATATTCCCGAGTGATTGGGACCATAGTCTGTACAGAGAAATATCTGCTCATAAAACCAAAACGGAGCAATCTAACTGAATGGTTGTCAATGTGTGCGTTCAACTGACAGAGTTAAACTCTCCTGTGGATTCAGCGGTTTGCAAACCCTTTCTGTGCAGAATCCCAAAACCGGTATTTCCAGCCCAATGACGGCATACGTACTAAACCGCAGTAAACTTCGTCTAAAATTCAGGAGAAACGGTTCCTTGAAACTGCTCTGCTGTGCGTTTGTTCACCTAAGAGAGCTGAATCTATGTTGAGATTCAGCGAGTCAGAAACACGTTTCTTCTAGGAGCTGCGTTGGGATATTCCCGAGTGAATGGGACCATAGGCTGTATAGAGAAATATCTGCTTCTAAAATCAAAACGGAGCTATCTAACTGAATGGTTGTCAATGCGTGCATTCAACTGACAGAGTTAAACTCACGTGTGGATTCAGCGGTTTGCAAACCCTTTCTGTGCAGAATCCCAAAACCGGTATTTCCAGCCCAATTCTGGCATACGTACTAAACCGCAGTAAACTTCGTCTAAAACTCAGGAGAAACGTGTCCTTGAAACTGCTCTGCTGTGCGTTCGTTCACCTAAGAGAGTTGAATCTATGCTGAGATTCAGCGAGTCAGAAAAACGTTTCTTCTAGGAGCCGCATTGGGATATTCCCGAGTGAATGGGACCATAGGCTGTACAGAGAAATATCTGCTCCTAAAACCAAAACGGAGCTATCTAACTGAATGGTTGTCAATGTGTGCATTCAACTGACAGAGTTAAACTCAACTGAGGATTCAGCGGTTTCCAAACCCTTTCTGTGTAGAATCCCAAAACCGGTGTTTCCAGCCCAATGCCGGAATACGTATTAAACCGCAATAAACTTCGTCTAAAACTCAGGAGAAACGTTTCCTTGAAACTGCTCTGCTGTGCGTTCGTTCACCTAAGAGAGTTGAATCTATGTTGAGATTCAGAGAGTCAGAAACAGGTTTATTCTAGGAGCTGCATTGGGATATTCCCGAGTGATTGGGACCATAGCCTGTACAGAGAAATATCTGCTCATAAAACCAAAACGGAGCAATCTAACTGAATGGTTGTCAACGTGTGCATTCACCTGACAGAGTTAAACTCTCCTGTGGATTCAGCGGTTTGCAAACCCTTTCTGTGCAGAATCCCAAAACCGGTATTTCCAGCCCAATGCCGGCCTACGTACTAAACCGCAGTAAACTTCGTCTAAAACTCAGGAGAAACGTTTCCTTGAAACTGCTCTGCTGTGCGTTAGTTCACCTAAGAGAGTTGAATCTATGTTGAGATTCAGCGAGTCAGAAACACGTTTCTTCTAGGAGCTGCGTTGGGATATTCCCGAGTGAATGGGACCATAGGCTGTACAGAGAAATATCTGCTCCTAAAACGAAAACGGAGCTATCTAACTCAATGGTTGTCAATGTGTGCATTCAACTGACAGAGTTAAACTCACGTGTGGATTCAGCGGTTTGCAAACCCTTTCTGTGCAGAATCCCAAAACCGGTATTTCCAGCCCAATGCCGGCATACGTACTAAACCGCAGAAAACTTCGTCTAAAACTCAGGAGAAACGGTTCCTTGAAACTGCTCTGCTGTGCGTTCGTTCACCTAAGAGAGTTGAATCTATGTTGAGATTCAGCGAGTCAGAAACACGTTTCTTCTAGGAACTGCGTTGGGATGTTCCCGAGTGAATGGGACCATAGGCTGTACAGAGAAATATCTGCTCCTAAAACCAAAACGGAGCTATCTAACTCAATGGTTGTCAATGTGTGCATTCAACTGACAGAGTTAAACTCACGTGTGGATTCAGCGGTTTGCAAACCCTTTCTGTGCAGAATCCCAAAACCGGTATTTCCAGCCCAATGCCGGCATACGTACTAAACCGCAGAAAACTTCGTCTAAAACTCAGGAGAAACGGTTCCTTGAAACTGCTCTGCTGTGCGTTCGTTCACCTAAGAGAGTTGAATCTATGTTGAGATTCAGCGAGTCAGAAACACGTTTCTTCTAGGAACTGCGTTGGGATATTCCCGAGTGAATGGGACCATAGGATGTACAGAGAAATATCTGCTCCTAAAACCAAAACGGAGCTATCTAACTCAATGGTTGTCAATGTGTGCATTCAACTGACAGAGTTAAACTCACGTGTGGATTCAGCGGTTTGCAAACCCTTTCTGTGCAGAATCCCAAAACCGGTATTTCCAGCCCAATGCCGGCATACGTACTAAACCGCAGAAAACTTCGTCTAAAACTCAGGAGAAACGTTTACTTGAAACTGCTCTGCTGTGCTTTCGTTCACCTAAGAGAGTTGAATCTATGTTGAGATTCAGCGAGTCAGAAACACGTTTCTTCTAGGAGCTGCGTTGGGATATTCCCGAGTGAATGGGACCATAGGCTGCATAGAGAAATATCTGCTTCTAAAACCAAAACGGAGCTATCTAACTGAATGGTTGTCAATGTGTGCATTCAACTGACAGAGTTAAACTTACGTGTGGTTTCAGCGGTTGGCAAACCCTACTGTGCAGAATCGCAAAACAGGTATTTCCAGCCCAATGCCGGCATACGTACTAAACAGCAGGAAACTTCGTCTAAAACTCAGGAGAAACGTTTACTTGAAACTGCTCTGCTGTGCGTTCGTTCACCTTAGAGAGTTGAATCTATGTTGAGTTTCAGCGAGTCAGAAACACGTTTCTTCTAGGAGCTACGTTGGGATATTCCCGAGTGAATGGGACCATAGGCTGTATAGAGAAATATTTGCTTCTAAAACCAAAAGGGAGCTATCTAACTGAATGGTTGTCAATGTGTGCATTCAACTGACAGAGTTAAAATCACGTGTCGTTTCAGCGGTTGGCAAACCCTTTCTGTGCAGAATCCCAAAACTGGTATTTCCAGCCCAATTCTGGCATACGTACTAAACCGCAGTAAACTTGGTCTAAAACTCAGGAGAAACGTTTCCTTGAATCTGCTCTGCTGTGCGTTCGTTCACCTAAGAGAGTTGAATCTATGTTGAGATTCAGCGAGTCAGAAACCGGTTTCTTCTAGGAGCTGCGTTGGGATATTCCCGAGTGAATGGGACCATAGGCTGTATAGAGAAATATCTGCTCCTAAAACCAAAACGGAGATATCTAACTGAATGGTTGTCAATGTGTGCATTCAACTGACAGAGTTAAACTCACGTGTGCATTCATCCGTTTGCAAACCCGTTCTGTGAAGAATCCCAAAACCGGTATTTCCAGCCCAATGCCAGCATACGTAGTAAACCGCAGTAAACATCGTCTAAAACTCAGGAGAAACGTTTCTTAAAACTGCTCTGCTGTGCATTCGTTCACCTAAGAGAGTTGAAACTATGTTGAGATTCAGCGGGTCAGAAACACGTTTCTTCTAGGAGCTGCATTGGGATATTCCCGAGTGATTGGGACCATAGGCTGTACAGAGAAATATCTGCTCATAAAACCAAAACGGAGCTATCTAACTGAATGGTTGTCAATGTGTGCATTCAACTGACAGAGCTAAACTCACGTGTGGATTCATCGGTTTGCAAACCCTTTCTGTGCAGAATCCCAAAACCGGTATTTCCAGCCCAATGCCGGCATACGTACTAAACCGCAGTAAACTTCGTCTAAAACTCAGGAGAAACGTTTCCTTGAAACTGCTCTGCTGTGCATTCGTTCACCTAAGAGAGTTGAATCTATGTTGAGATTCAGCGAGTCAGAAACACGTTTCTTCTAGGAGCTGCGTTGTGATATTCCCGAGTGAATGGGACCTTAGGTTGTATAGAGAAATATCTGCTTCTAAAACCAAGACGGAGCTATCTAACTGAATGGTTGTCAATGTGTGCATTCAACAGACAGAGTTAAACTCACGTGTGGTTTCAGCGGTTGGCAAACCATTTCTGTGCAGAATCACAAAAACGGTATTTCCAGCCCAATGCCGGCATACGTACTAAACAGCAGGAAACTTCGTCTAAAACTCAGGAGAAACATTTCCTTGAAACTGCTCTGCTGTGCATCGCTAACCTAAGAGAGTTGAATCTATGTTGAGATTCAGCGAGTCAGAAACACGTTTCTTCTAGGAGCTGCGTTCGGATATTCCCGAGTGAATGGGACCATAGGCTGTATACAGAAATATCTGCTTCTAAAACCAAAAGGGAGCTATCTAACTGAATGGTTGTCAATGTGTGCATTCAACTGACAGAGTTAAACTCACGTGTCGTTTCAGCGGTTGGCAAACCCTTTCTGTGCAGAATCCCAAAACAGGTATTTCCAGCCCAATTCTGGCATACGTACTAAACCGCAGAAAACTTCGTCTAAAACTCAGGAGAAACGTTTCCTTGAAACTGCTCTGCTGTGCGTTCGTTCACCTAAGAGAGTTGAATCTATGTTGAGATTCAGCGAGTCAGAAACACTTTTCTTCTAGGAGCTGCGTTGGGATATTCCCGAGTGAATGGCACCATAGGCTGTACAGAGAAATATCTACTCCTAAAACCAAAACGGAGCTATCTAACTGAATGGTGGTCAATGTGTGCATTCAACTGACAGAGTTAAACTCACGTGTGCAATCAGCCGTTTGCAAACCCGTTCTGTGCAGAATCCCAAAAGCGGTATTTCCAGCCCAATGCCAGCATACGTACTAAACCGCAGTAAACATCGTCTAAAACTCAGGAGAAACGGTTCCTTGAAACTGCTCTGCTGTGCGTTCGTTCACCTAAGAGAGTTGAATCTATGTTGAGATTCAGCGAGTCAGAAACACGTTTCTTCTAGGGGCTGCGTTGGGATATTCCCGAGTGAATGGGACCATAGGCTGCATAGAGAAATATCTGCTTCTAACTCCAAAACGGAGCTATCTAACTGAATGGTTGTCAATGTGTGCATTCAACTGACAGAGTTAAACTCACGTGTCGTTTCAGCGGTTGGCAAACCTTTTCTGTGCAGAATCCCAAAACTGGTATTTCCAGCCCAATTCTGGCATACGTAGTAAATCGCAGTAAACTTCATCTAAAACTCAGGAGAAACGTTTCCTTGAAACTGCTCTGCTGTGCGTTCGTTCACCTAAGAGAGTTGAATCTATGTTGAGATTCAGCGAGTCAGAAACACGTTTCTTCTAGGAACTGCATTGGGATATTCGCGAGTGATTGGGACCATAGGCTGTACAGAGAAATATCTGCTCCTAAAACCAAAACGGAGCTATCTAACTCAATGGTTGTCAATGTGTGCATTCAACTGACAGAGTTAAACTCACGTGTGGATTCAGCGGTTTGCAAACCCTTTCTGTGCAGAATCCCAAAACCGGTATTTCCAGCCCAATGCCGGCATACGTACTAAACGGCAGTAAACTTCGTCTAAAACTCAGGAGAAACGTTTCCTTGAAACTGCTCTGCTGTGCGTTCGTTCACCTAAGAGAGTTGAATCTATGTTGAGATTCAGCGAGTCAGAAACACGTTTCTTCTAGGAGCTGCGCTGGGATATTCCCGAGTGAATGGGACCATAGGCTGTACAGAGAAATATCTGCTCCTAAAACCAAAACGGAGCTATTTAACTGAATGATCGTCAATGTGTGCATTCAACTGACAGAGTTAAACTCACCTGTGGATTCAGCGGTTTGCAAAACCTTTCTGTGTAGAATCCCAAAACCGGTGTTTCCAGCCCAATGCCGGAATACGTACTAAACCGCCGTAAACTTCGTCTAAAACTCAGGAGAAACGTTTCCTTGAAACTGCTATGCTGTGCGTTCGTTCACCTAAGAGAGTTGAATCTATGTTGAGATTCAGCGGGTCAGAAACACGTTTCTTCTAGGAGCTGCATTGGGATATTCCCGAGTGATTGGGACCATAGTCTGTATAGAGAAATATCTGCTCATAAAACCAAAACGGAGCTATCTAACTGAATGGTGGTCAATGTGTGCATTCAACTGACAGAGTTAAACTCACGTGTGCATTCAGCCGTTTGCAAACCCGTTCTGTGAGGAATCCCAAAACCGGTATTTCCAGCCCAATGCCATCATACGTACTAAACCGCAGTAAACATCGTCTAAAACTCAGGAGAAACGTTTCTTGAAACTGCTCTGCTGTGCGTTCGTTCACCTAAGAGAGTTGAATCTATGTTGAGATTCAGCGAGTCAGAAACACGTTTCTTCTAGGAGCTGGGTTGGGATATTCCCGAGTGAATGGGACCATAGGCTGTACAGAGAAATATCTGCTCCTAAAACCAAAACGGAGCTATCTAACTGAATGGTTGTCAATGTGTGCACTCAACTGACAGAGTTAAACTCACCTGTGGATTCAGCGGTTTGCACACCCTTTCTGTGTAGAATCCCAAAACCGGTGTTTCCAGCCCAATGCCGGAATACGTACTAAACCGCCGTAAACTTCGTCTAAAACTCAGGAGAAACGTTTCCTTGAAACTGCTCTGCTGTGCGTTCGTTCAGCTAAGAGAGTTGAATCTATGTTGAGATTCAGCGAGTCAGAAACACGTTTCTTCTAGGAGCTGCGTTGGGATATTCCCGAGTGAATGGGACCATAGGCTGTATAGAGAAATATCTGCTTCTAAAATCAAAACGGAGCTATCTAACTGAATGGTTGTCAATGCGTGCATTCAACTGACAGAGTTAAACTCACGTGTGGATTCAGCAGTTTGCAAACCCTTTCTGTGCAGAATCCCTAAAGCGGTATTTCCAGCCCAATTCTGGCATACGTACTAAACCGCAGTAAACTTCGTCTAAAACTCAGGAGAAACGTGTCCTTGAAACTGCTCTGCTGTGCGTTCGTTCACCTAAGAGAGTTGAATCTATGCTGAGATTCAGCGAGTCAGAAAAACGTTTCTTCTAGGAGCCGCATTGGGATATTCCCGAGTGAATGGGACCATAGGCTGTACAGAGAAATATCTGCTCATAAAAGCAAAACGGAGCTATCTAACTGAATGGTTGTCAATGTGTGCATTCAACTGACAGAGTTAAACTCACCTGAGGATTCAGCGGTTTCCAAACCCTTTCTGTGCAGAATCCCAAAACCGGTGTTTCCAGCCCAATGCCGGAATACGTACTAAACCGCAATAAACTTCGTCTAAAACTCAGGAGAAACGTTTCCTTGAAACTGCTCTGCTGTGCGTTCGTTCACCTAAGAGAGTTGAATCTATGTTGAGATTCAGAGAGTCAGAAACAGGTTTCTTCTAGGAGCTGCATTGGGATATTCCCGAGTGATTGGGACCATAGTCTGTACAGAGAAATATCTGCTCATAAAACCAAAACGGAGCAATCTAACTGAATGGTTGTCAATGTGTGCGTTCAACTGACAGAGTTAAACTCTCCTGTGGATTCAGCGGTTTGCAAACCCTTTCTGTGCAGAATCCCAAAACCGGTACTTCCAGCCCAATGACGGCATACGTACTAAACCGCAGTAAACTTCGTCTAAAATTCAGGAGAAACGGTTCCTTGAAACTGCTCTCCTGTGCGTTTGTTCACCTAAGAGAGCTGAATCTATGTTGAGATTCAGCGAGTCAGAAACACGTTTCTTCTAGGAGCTGCGTTGGGATATTCCCGAGTGAATGGGACCATAGGCTGTATAGAGAAATATCTGCTTCTAAAATCAAAACGGAGCTATCTAACTGAATGGTTGTCAATGCGTGCATTCAACTGACAGAGTTAAACTCACGTGTGGATTCAGCGGTTTGCAAACCCTTTCTGTGCAGAATCCCAAAACCGGTATTTCCAGCCCAATTCTGGCATACGTACTAAACCGCAGTAAACTTCGTCTAAAACTCAGGAGAAACGTGTCCTTGAAACTGCTCTGCTGTGCGTTCGTTCACCTAAGAGAGTTGAATCTATGCTGAGATTCAGCGAGTCAGAAAAACGTTTCTTCTAGGAGCCGCATTGGGATATTCCCGAGTGAATGGGACCATAGGCTGTACAGAGAAATATCTGCTCATAAAAGCAAAACGGAGCTATCTAACTGAATGGTTGTCAATGTGTGCATTCAACTGACAGAGTTAAACTCAACTGAGGATTCAGCGGTTTCCAAACCCTTTCTGTGTAGAATCCCAAAACCGGTGTTTCCAGCCCAATGCCGGAATACGTATTAAACCGCAATAAACTTCGTCTAAAACTCAGGAGAAACGTTTCCTTGAAACTGCTCTGCTGTGCGTTCGTTCACCTAAGAGAGTTGAATCTATGTTGAGATTCAGAGAGTCAGAAACAGGTTTATTCTAGGAGCTGCATTGGGATATTCCCGAGTGATTGGGACCATAGCCTGTACAGAGAAATATCTGCTCATAAAACCAAAACGGAGCAATCTAACTGAATGGTTGTCAACGTGTGCATTCACCTGACAGAGTTAAACTCTCCTGTGGATTCAGCGGTTTGCAAACCCTTTCTGTGCAGAATCCCAAAACCGGTATTTCCAGCCCAATGCCGGCCTACGTACTAAACCGCAGTAAACTTCGTCTAAAACTCAGGAGAAACGTTTCCTTGAAACTGCTCTGCTGTGCGTTAGTTCACCTAAGAGAGTTGAATCTATGTTGAGATTCAGCGAGTCAGAAACACGTTTCTTCTAGGAGCTGCGTTGGGATATTCCCGAGTGAATGGGACCATAGGCTGTACAGAGAAATATCTGCTCCTAAAACGAAAACGGAGCTATCTAACTCAATGGTTGTCAATGTGTGCATTCAACTGACAGAGTTAAACTCACGTGTGGATTCAGCGGTTTGCAAACCCTTTCTGTGCAGAATCCCAAAACCGGTATTTCCAGCCCAATGCCGGCATACGTACTAAACCGCAGAAAACTTCGTCTAAAACTCAGGAGAAACGGTTCCTTGAAACTGCTCTGCTGTGCGTTCGTTCACCTAAGAGAGTTGAATCTATGTTGAGATTCAGCGAGTCAGAAACACGTTTCTTCTAGGAACTGCGTTGGGATGTTCCCGAGTGAATGGGACCATAGGCTGTACAGAGAAATATCTGCTCCTAAAACCAAAACGGAGCTATCTAACTCAATGGTTGTCAATGTGTGCATTCAACTGACAGAGTTAAACTCACGTGTGGATTCAGCGGTTTGCAAACCCTTTCTGTGCAGAATCCCAAAACCGGTATTTCCAGCCCAATGCCGGCATACGTACTAAACCGCAGAAAACTTCGTCTAAAACTCAGGAGAAACGGTTCCTTGAAACTGCTCTGCTGTGCGTTCGTTCACCTAAGAGAGTTGAATCTATGTTGAGATTCAGCGAGTCAGAAACACGTTTCTTCTAGGAACTGCGTTGCGATATTCCCGAGTGAATGGGACCATAGGATGTACAGAGAAATATCTGCTCCTAAAACCAAAACGGAGCTATCTAACTCAATGGTTGTCAATGTGTGCATTCAACTGACAGAGTTAAACTCACGTGTGGATTCAGCGGTTTGCAAACCCTTTCTGTGCAGAATCCCAAAACCGGTATTTCCAGCCCAATGCCGGCATACGTACTAAACCGCAGAAAACTTCGTCTAAAACTCAGGAGAAACGTTTACTTGAAACTGCTCTGCTGTGCTTTCGTTCACCTAAGAGAGTTGAATCTATGTTGAGATTCAGCGAGTCAGAAACACGTTTCTTCTAGGAGCTGCGTTGGGATATTCCCGAGTGAATGGGACCATAGGCTGCATAGAGAAATATCTGCTTCTAAAACCAAAACGGAGCTATCTAACTGAATGGTTGTCAATGTGTGCATTCAACTGACAGAGTTAAACTTACGTGTGGTTTCAGCGGTTGGCAAACCCTACTGTGCAGAATCGCAAAACAGGTATTTCCAGCCCAATGCCGGCATACGTACTAAACAGCAGGAAACTTCGTCTAAAACTCAGGAGAAACGTTTACTTGAAACTGCTCTGCTGTGCGTTCGTTCACCTTAGAGAGTTGAATCTATGTTGAGTTTCAGCGAGTCAGAAACACGTTTCTTCTAGGAGCTACGTTGGGATATTCCCGAGTGAATGGGACCATAGGCTGTATAGAGAAATATTTGCTTCTAAAACCAAAAGGGAGCTATCTAACTGAATGGTTGTCAATGTGTGCATTCAACTGACAGAGTTAAAATCACGTGTCGTTTCAGCGGTTGGCAAACCCTTTCTGTGCAGAATCCCAAAACTGGTATTTCCAGCCCAATTCTGGCATACGTACTAAACCGCAGTAAACTTGGTCTAAAACTCAGGAGAAACGTTTCCTTGAATCTGCTCTGCTGTGCGTTCGTTCACCTAAGAGAGTTGAATCTATGTTGAGATTCAGCGAGTCAGAAACCGGTTTCTTCTAGGAGCTGCGTTGGGATATTCCCGAGTGAATGGGACCATAGGCTGTATAGAGAAATATCTGCTCCTAAAACCAAAACGGAGATATCTAACTGAATGGTTGTCAATGTGTGCATTCAACTGACAGAGTTAAACTCACGTGTGCATTCATCCGTTTGCAAACCCGTTCTGTGAAGAATCCCAAAACCGGTATTTCCAGCCCAATGCCAGCATACGTAGTAAACCGCAGTAAACATCGTCTAAAACTCAGGAGAAACGTTTCTTAAAACTGCTCTGCTGTGCATTCGTTCACCTAAGAGAGTTGAAACTATGTTGAGATTCAGCGGGTCAGAAACACGTTTCTTCTAGGAGCTGCATTGGGATATTCCCGAGTGATTGGGACCATAGGCTGTACAGAGAAATATCTGCTCCTAAAACCAAAACGGAGCTATCTAACTGAATGGTTGTCAATGTGTGCATTCAACTGACAGAGCTAAACTCACGTGTGGATTCATCGGTTTGCAAACCCTTTCTGTGCAGAATCCCAAAACCGGTATTTCCAGCCCAATGCCGGCATACGTACTAAACCGCAGTAAACTTCGTCTAAAACTCAGGAGAAACGTTTCCTTGAAACTGCTCTGCTGTGCATTCGTTCACCTAAGAGAGTTGAATCTATGTTGAGATTCAGCGAGTCAGAAACACGTTTCTTCTAGGAGCTGCGTTGTGATATTCCCGAGTGAATGGGACCTTAGGTTGTATAGAGAAATATCTGCTTCTAAAACCAAGACGGAGCTATCTAACTGAATGGTTGTCAATGTGTGCATTCAACAGACAGAGTTAAACTCACGTGTGGTTTCAGCGGTTGGCAAACCATTTCTGTGCAGAATCACAAAAACGGTATTTCCAGCCCAATGCCGGCATACGTACTAAACAGCAGGAAACTTCGTCTAAAACTCAGGAGAAACATTTCCTTGAAACTGCTCTGCTGTGCATCGCTCACCTAAGAGAGTTGAATCTATGTTGAGATTCAGCGAGTCAGAAACACGTTTCTTCTAGGAGCTGCGTTCGGATATTCCCGAGTGAATGGGACCATAGGCTGTATAGAGAAATATTTGCTTCTAAAACCAAAAGGGAGCTATCTAACTGAATGGTTGTCAATGTGTGCATTCAACTGACAGAGTTAAACTCACGTGTCGTTTCAGCGGTTGGCAAACCCTTTCTGTGCAGAATCCCAAAACAGGTATTTCCAGCCCAATTCTGGCATACGTACTAAACCGCAGAAAACTTCGTCTAAAACTCAGGAGAAACGTTTCCTTGAAACTGCTCTGCTGTGCGTTCGTTCACCTAAGAGAGTTGAATCTATGTTGAGATTCAGCGAGTCAGAAACACTTTTCTTCTAGGAGCTGCGTTGGGATATTCCCGAGTGAATGGCACCATAGGCTGTACAGAGAAATATCTACTCCTAAAACCAAAACGGAGCTATCTAACTGAATGGTGGTCAATGTGTGCATTCAACTGACAGAGTTAAACTCACGTGTGCAATCAGCCGTTTGCAAACCCGTTCTGTGCAGAATCCCAAAAGCGGTATTTCCAGCCCAATGCCAGCATACGTACTAAACCGCAGTAAACATCGTCTAAAACTCAGGAGAAACGGTTCCTTGAAACTGCTCTGCTGTGCGTTCGTTCACCTAAGAGAGTTGAATCTATGTTGAGATTCAGCGAGTCAGAAACACGTTTCTTCTAGGAACTGCGTTGGGATATTCCCGAGTGAATGGGACCATAGGATGTACAGAGAAATATCTGCTCCTAAAACCAAAACGGAGCTATCTAACTCAATGGTTGTCAATGTGTGCATTCAACTGACAGAGTTAAACTCACGTGTGGATTCAGCGGTTTGCAAACCCTTTCTGTGCAGAATCCCAAAACCGGTATTTCCAGCCCAATGCCGGCATACGTACTAAACCGCAGAAAACTTCGTCTAAAACTCAGGAGAAACGTTTACTTGAAACTGCTCTGCTGTGCTTTCGTTCACCTAAGAGAGTTGAATCTATGTTGAGATTCAGCGAGTCAGAAACACGTTTCTTCTAGGAGCTGCGTTGGGATATTCCCGAGTGAATGGGACCATAGACTGCATAGAGAAATATCTGCTTCTAAAACCAAAACGGAGCTATCTAACTGAATGGTTGTCAATGTGTGCATTCAACTGACAGAGTTAAACTTACGTGTGGTTTCAGCGGTTGGCAAACCCTACTGTGCAGAATCGCAAAACAGGTATTTCCAGCCCAATGCCGGCATACGTACTAAACAGCAGGAAACTTCGTCTAAAACTCAGGAGAAACGTTTACTTGAAACTGCTCTGCTGTGCGTTCGTTCACCTTAGAGAGTTGAATCTATGTTGAGTTTCAGCGAGTCAGAAACACGTTTCTTCTAGGAGCTACGTTGGGATATTCCCGAGTGAATGGGACCATAGGCTGTATAGAGAAATATTTGCTTCTAAAACCAAAAGGGAGCTATCTAACTGAATGGTTGTCAATGTGTGCATTCAACTGACAGAGTTAAAATCACGTGTCGTTTCAGCGGTTGGCAAACCCTTTCTGTGCAGAATCCCAAAACTGGTATTTCCAGCCCAATTCTGGCATACGTACTAAACCGCAGTAAACTTGGTCTAAAACTCAGGAGAAACGTTTCCTTGAATCTGCTCTGCTGTGCGTTCGTTCACCTAAGAGAGTTGAATCTATGTTGAGATTCAGCGAGTCAGAAACACGTTTCTTCTAGGAGCTGCGTTGGGATATTCCCGAGTGAATGGGACCATAGGCTGTATAGAGAAATATCTGCTCCTAAAACCAAAACGGAGATATCTAACTGAATGGTTGTCAATGTGTGCATTCAACTGACAGAGTTAAACTCACGTGTGCATTCATCCGTTTGCAAACCCGTTCTGTGAAGAATCCCAAAACCGGTATTTCCAGCCCAATGCCAGCATACGTAGTAAACCGCAGTAAACATCGTCTAAAACTCAGGAGAAACGTTTCTTAAAACTGCTCTGCTGTGCATTCGTTCACCTAAGAGAGTTGAAACTATGTTGAGATTCAGCGGGTCAGAAACACGTTTCTTCTAGGAGCTGCATTGGGATATTCCCGAGTGATTGGGACCATAGGCTGTACAGAGAAATATCTGCTCCTAAAACCAAAACGGAGCTATCTAACTGAATGGTTGTCAATGTGTGCATTCAACTGACAGAGCTAAACTCACGTGTGGATTCATCGGTTTGCAAACCCTTTCTGTGCAGAATCCCAAAACCGGTATTTCCAGCCCAATGCCGGCATACGTACTAAACCGCAGTAAACTTCGTCTAAAACTCAGGAGAAACGTTTCCTTGAAACTGCTCTGCTGTGCATTCGTTCACCTAAGAGAGTTGAATCTATGTTGAGATTCAGCGAGTCAGAAACACGTTTCTTCTAGGAGCTGCGTTGTGATATTCCCGAGTGAATGGGACCTTAGGTTGTATAGAGAAATATCTGCTTCTAAAACCAAGACGGAGCTATCTAACTGAATGGTTGTCAATGTGTGCATTCAACAGACAGAGTTAAACTCACGTGTGGTTTCAGCGGTTGGCAAACCATTTCTGTGCAGAATCACAAAAACGGTATTTCCAGCCCAATGCCGGCATACGTACTAAACAGCAGGAAACTTCGTCTAAAACTCAGGAGAAACATTTCCTTGAAACTGCTCTGCTGTGCATCGCTCACCTAAGAGAGTTGAATCTATGTTGAGATTCAGCGAGTCAGAAACACGTTTCTTCTAGGAGCTGCGTTCGGATATTCCCGAGTGAATGGGACCATAGGCTGTATAGAGAAATATTTGCTTCTAAAACCAAAAGGGAGCTATCTAACTGAATGGTTGTCAATGTGTGCATTCAACTGACAGAGTTAAACTCACGTGTCGTTTCAGCGGTTGGCAAACCCTTTCTGTGCAGAATCCCAAAACAGGTATTTCCAGCCCAATTCTGGCATACGTACTAAACCGCAGAAAACTTCGTCTAAAACTCAGGAGAAACGTTTCCTTGAAACTGCTCTGCTGTGCGTTCGTTCACCTAAGAGAGTTGAATCTATGTTGAGATTCAGCGAGTCAGAAACACTTTTCTTCTAGGAGCTGCGTTGGGATATTCCCGAGTGAATGGCACCATAGGCTGTACAGAGAAATATCTACTCCTAAAACCAAAACGGAGCTATCTAACTGAATGGTGGTCAATGTGTGCATTCAACTGACAGAGTTAAACTCACGTGTGCAATCAGCCGTTTGCAAACCCGTTCTGTGCAGAATCCCAAAAGCGGTATTTCCAGCCCAATGCCAGCATACGTACTAAACCGCAGTAAACATCGTCTAAAACTCAGGAGAAACGGTTCCTTGAAACTGCTCTGCTGTGCGTTCGTTCACCTAAGAGAGTTGAATCTATGTTGAGATTCAGCGAGTCAGAAACACGTTTCTTCTAGGGGCTGCGTTGGGATATTCCCGAGTGAATGGGACCATAGGCTGCATAGAGAAATATCTGCTTCTAACTCCAAAACGGAGCTATCTAACTGAATGGTTGTCAATGTGTGCATTCAACTGACAGAGTTAAACTCACGTGTCGTTTCAGCGGTTGGCAAACCTTTTCTGTGCAGAATCCCAAAACTGGTATTTCCAGCCCAATTCTGGCATACGTAGTAAACCGCAGTAAACTTCATCTAAAACTCAGGAGAAACGTTTCCTTGAAACTGCTCTGCTGTGCGTTCGTTCACCTAAGAGAGTTGAATCTATGTTGAGATTCAGCGAGTCAGAAACACGTTTCTTCTAGGAACTGCATTGGGATATTCGCGAGTGATTGGGACCATAGGCTGTACAGAGAAATATCTGCTCCTAAAACCAAAACGGAGCTATCTAACTCAATGGTTGTCAATGTGTGCATTCAACTGACAGAGTTAAACTCACGTGTGGATTCAGCGGTTTGCAAACCCTTTCTGTGCAGAATCCCAAAACCGGTATTTCCAGCCCAATGCCGGCATACGTACTAAACGGCAGTAAACTTCGTCTAAAACTCAGGAGAAACGTTTCCTTGAAACTGCTCTGCTGTGCGTTCGTTCACCTAAGAGAGTTGAATCTATGTTGAGATTCAGCGAGTCAGAAACACGTTTCTTCTAGGAGCTGCGTTGGGATATTCCCGAGTGAATGGGACCATAGGCTGTACAGAGAAATATCTGCTCCTAAAACCAAAACGGAGCTATTTAACTGAATGATCGTCAATGTGTGCATTCAACTGACAGAGTTAAACTCACCTGTGGATTCAGCGGTTTGCAAAACCTTTCTGTGTAGAATCCCAAAACCGGTGTTTCCAGCCCAATGCCGGAATACGTACTAAACCGCCGTAAACTTCGTCTAAAACTCAGGAGAAACGTTTCCTTGAAACTGCTATGCTGTGCGTTCGTTCACCTAAGAGAGTTGAATCTATGTTGAGATTCAGCGGGTCAGAAACACGTTTCTTCTAGGAGCTGCATTGGG
This sequence comes from Aotus nancymaae, assembly GCF_030222135.1. NCBI lineage: Eukaryota > Metazoa > Chordata > Mammalia > Primates > Aotidae > Aotus > Aotus nancymaae. Next base: position 796,338 of record NW_026988501.1, on the reverse strand, counting down.
ATATTCCCGAGTGATTGGGACCATAGTCTGTATAGAGAAATATCTGCTCATAAAACCAAAACGGAGCTATCTAACTGAATGGTGGTCAATGTGTGCATTCAACTGACAGAGTTAAACTCACGTGTGCATTCAGCCGTTTGCAAACCCGTTCTGTGAGGAATCCCAAAACCGGTATTTCCAGCCCAATGCCATCATACGTACTAAACCGCAGTAAACATCGTCTAAAACTCAGGAGAAACGTTTCTTGAAACTGCTCTGCTGTGCGTTCGTTCACCTAAGAGAGTTGAATCTATGTTGAGATTCAGCGAGTCAGAAACACGTTTCTTCTAGGAGCTGGGTTGGGATATTCCCGAGTGAATGGGACCATAGGCTGTACAGAGAAATATCTGCTCCTAAAACCAAAACGGAGCTATCTAACTGAATGGTTGTCAATGTGTGCACTCAACTGACAGAGTTAAACTCACCTGTGGATTCAGCGGTTTGCACACCCTTTCTGTGTAGAATCCCAAAACCGGTGTTTCCAGCCCAATGCCGGAATACGTACTAAACCGCCGTAAACTTCGTCTAAAACTCAGGAGAAACGTTTCCTTGAAACTGCTCTGCTGTGCGTTCGTTCAGCTAAGAGAGTTGAATCTATGTTGAGATTCAGCGAGTCAGAAACACGTTTCTTCTAGGAGCTGCGTTGGGATATTCCCGAGTGAATGGGACCATAGGCTGCATAGAGAAATATCTGCTTCTAAAACCAAAACGGAGCTATCTAACTGAATGGTTGTCAATGTGTGCATTCAACTGACAGAGTTAAACTTACGTGTGGTTTCAGCGGTTGGCAAACCCTACTGTGCAGAATCGCAAAACAGGTATTTCCAGCCCAATGCCGGCATACGTACTAAACAGCAGGAAACTTCGTCTAAAACTCAGGAGAAACGTTTACTTGAAACTGCTCTGCTGTGCGTTCGTTCACCTTAGAGAGTTGAATCTATGTTGAGTTTCAGCGAGTCAGAAACACGTTTCTTCTAGGAGCTACGTTGGGATATTCCCGAGTGAATGGGACCATAGGCTGTATAGAGAAATATTTGCTTCTAAAACCAAAAGGGAGCTATCTAACTGAATGGTTGTCAATGTGTGCATTCAACTGACAGAGTTAAAATCACGTGTCGTTTCAGCGGTTGGCAAACCCTTTCTGTGCAGAATCCCAAAACTGGTATTTCCAGCCCAATTCTGGCATACGTACTAAACCGCAGTAAACTTGGTCTAAAACTCAGGAGAAACGTTTCCTTGAATCTGCTCTGCTGTGCGTTCGTTCACCTAAGAGAGTTGAATCTATGTTGAGATTCAGCGAGTCAGAAACAGGTTTCTTCTAGGAGCTGCGTTGGGATATTCCCGAGTGAATGGGACCATAGGCTGTATAGAGAAATATCTGCTCCTAAAACCAAAACGGAGATATCTAACTGAATGGTTGTCAATGTGTGCATTCAACTGACAGAGTTAAACTCACGTGTGCATTCATCCGTTTGCAAACCCGTTCTGTGAAGAATCCCAAAACCGGTATTTCCAGCCCAATGCCAGCATACGTAGTAAACCGCAGTAAACATCGTCTAAAACTCAGGAGAAACGTTTCTTAAAACTGCTCTGCTGTGCATTCGTTCACCTAAGAGAGTTGAAACTATGTTGAGATTCAGCGAGTCAGAAACACGTTTCTTCTAGGAGCTGCGTTGGGATATTCCCGAGTGAATGGGACCATAGGCTGTACAGAGAAATATCTGCTCCTAAAACCAAAACGGAGCTATCTAACTGAATGGTTGTCAATGTGTGCATTCAACTGACAGAGTTAAACTCACCTTGGATTCAGCGGTTTGCAAACCCTTTCTGTGTAGAATCCCAAAACCGGTGTTTCCAGCCCAATGCCGGAATAAGTACTAAACCGCCGTAAACTTCGTCTAAAACTCAGGAGAAACGTTTCCTTGAAACTGCTCTGCTGTGCGTTCGTTCAGCTAAGAGAGTTGAATCTATGCTGAGATTCAGCGGGTCAGAAACACGTTTCTTCTAGGAGCTGCATTGGGATATTCCCGAGTGATTGGGACCATAGGCTGTACAGAGAAATATCTGCTCCTAAAACCAAAACGGAGCTATCTAACTGAATGGTTGTCAATGTGTGCATTCAACTGACAGAGCTAAACTCACGTGTGGATTCATCGGTTTGCAAACCCTTTCTGTGCAGAATCCCAAAACCGGTATTTCCAGCCCAATGCCGGCATACGTACTAAACCGCAGTAAACTTCGTCTAAAACTCAGGAGAAACGTTTCCTTGAAACTGCTCTGCTGTGCATTCGTTCACCTAAGAGAGTTGAATCTATGTTGAGATTCAGCGAGTCAGAAACACGTTTCTTCTAGGAGCTGCGTTGTGATATTCCCGAGTGAATGGGACCTTAGGTTGTATAGAGAAATATCTGCTTCTAAAACCAAGACGGAGCTATCTAACTGAATGGTTGTCAATGTGTGCATTCAACAGACAGAGTTAAACTCACGTGTGGTTTCAGCGGTTGGCAAACCATTTCTGTGCAGAATCACAAAAACGGTATTTCCAGCCCAATGCCGGCATACGTACTAAACAGCAGGAAACTTCGTCTAAAACTCAGGAGAAACATTTCCTTGAAACTGCTCTGCTGTGCATCGCTCACCTAAGAGAGTTGAATCTATGTTGAGATTCAGCGAGTCAGAAACACGTTTCTTCTAGGAGCTGCGTTCGGATATTCCCGAGTGAATGGGACCATAGGCTGTATAGAGAAATATTTGCTTCTAAAACCAAAAGGGAGCTATCTAACTGAATGGTTGTCAATGTGTGCATTCAACTGACAGAGTTAAACTCACGTGTCGTTTCAGCGGTTGGCAAACCCTTTCTGTGCAGAATCCCAAAACAGGTATTTCCAGCCCAATTCTGGCATACGTACTAAACCGCAGAAAACTTCGTCTAAAACTCAGGAGAAACGTTTCCTTGAAACTGCTCTGCTGTGCGTTCGTTCACCTAAGAGAGTTGAATCTATGTTGAGATTCAGCGAGTCAGAAACACTTTTCTTCTAGGAGCTGCGTTGGGATATTCCCGAGTGAATGGCACCATAGGCTGTACAGAGAAATATCTACTCCTAAAACCAAAACGGAGCTATCTAACTGAATGGTGGTCAATGTGTGCATTCAACTGACAGAGTTAAACTCACGTGTGCATTCAGCCGTTTGCAAACCCGTTCTGTGCAGAATCCCAAAAGCGGTATTTCCAGCCCAATGCCAGCATACGTACTAAACCGCAGTAAACATCGTCTAAAACTCAGGAGAAACGGTTCCTTGAAACTGCTCTGCTGTGCGTTCGTTCACCTAAGAGAGTTGAATGTATGTTGAGATTCAGCGAGTCAGAAACACGTTTCTTCTAGGAGCTGCGTTGGGATATTCCCGAGTGAATGGGACCATAGGCTGCATAGAGAAATATCTGCTTCTAACTCCAAAACGGAGCTATCTAACTGAATGGTTGTCAATGTGTGCATTCAACTGACAGAGTTAAACTCACGTGTCGTTTCAGCGGTTGGCAAACCCTTTCTGTGCAGAATCCCAAAACTGGTATTTCCAGCCCAATTCTGGCATTCGTAGTAAACCGCAGTAAACTTCATCTAAAACTCAGGAGAAACGTTTCCTTGAAACTGCTCTGCTGTGCGTTCGTTCACCTAAGAGAGTTGAATCTATGTTGAGATTCAGCGCGTCAGAAACACGTTTCTTCTAGGAACTGCATTGGGATATTCGCGAGTGATTGGGACCATAGGCTGTACAGAGAAATATCTGCTCCTAAAACCAAAACGGAGCTATCTAACTCAATGGTTGTCAATGTGTGCATTCAACTGACAGAGTTAAACTCACGTGTGGATTCATCGGTTTGCAAACCCTTTCTGTGCAGAATCCCAAAACCGGTATTTCCAGCCCAATGCCGGCATACGTACTAAACCGCAGTAAACTTCGTCTAAAACTCAGGAGAAACGTTTCCTTGAAACTGCTCTGCTGTGCATTCGTTCACCTAAGAGAGTTGAATCTATGTTGAGATTCAGCGAGTCAGAAACACGTTTCTTCTAGGAGCTGCGTTGTGATATTCCCGAGTGAATGGGACCTTAGGTTGTATAGAGAAATATCTGCTTCTAAAACCAAGACGGAGCTATCTAACTGAATGGTTGTCAATGTGTGCATTCAACAGACAGAGTTAAACTCACGTGTGGTTTCAGCGGTTGGCAAACCATTTCTGTGCAGAATCACAAAAACGGTATTTCCAGCCCAATGCCGGCATACGTACTAAACAGCAGGAAACTTCGTCTAAAACTCAGGAGAAACATTTCCTTGAAACTGCTCTGCTGTGCATCGCTCACCTAAGAGAGTTGAATCTATGTTGAGATTCAGCAAGTCAGAAACACGTTTCTTCTAGGAGCTGCGTTCGGATATTCCCGAGTGAATGGGACCATAGGCTGTATAGAGAAATATTTGCTTCTAAAACCAAAAGGGAGCTATCTAACTGAATGGTTGTCAATGTGTGCATTCAACTGACAGAGTTAAACTCACGTGTCGTTTCAGCGGTTGGCAAACCCTTTCTGTGCAGAATCCCAAAACAGGTATTTCCAGCCCAATTCTGGCATACGTACTAAACCGCAGAAAACTTCGTCTAAAACTCAGGAGAAACGTTTCCTTGAAACTGCTCTGCTGTGCGTTCGTTCACCTAAGAGAGTTGAATCTATGTTGAGATTCAGCGAGTCAGAAACACTTTTCTTCTAGGAGCTGCGTTGGGATATTCCCGAGTGAATGGCACCATAGGCTGTACAGAGAAATATCTACTCCTAAAACCAAAACGGAGCTATCTAACTGAATGGTGGTCAATGTGTGCATTCAACTGACAGAGTTAAACTCACGTGTGCATTCAGCCGTTTGCAAACCCGTTCTGTGCAGAATCCCAAAAGCGGTATTTCCAGCCCAATGCCAGCATACGTACTAAACCGCAGTAAACATCGTCTAAAACTCAGGAGAAACGGTTCCTTGAAACTGCTCTGCTGTGCGTTCGTTCACCTAAGAGAGTTGAATGTATGTTGAGATTCAGCGAGTCAGAAACACGTTTCTTCTAGGAGCTGCGTTGGGATATTCCCGAGTGAATGGGACCATAGGCTGCATAGAGAAATATCTGCTTCTAACTCCAAAACGGAGCTATCTAACTGAATGGTTGTCAATGTGTGCATTCAACTGACAGAGTTAAACTCACGTGTCGTTTCAGCGGTTGGCAAACCCTTTCTGTGCAGAATCCCAAAACTGGTATTTCCAGCCCAATTCTGGCATTCGTAGTAAACCGCAGTAAACTTCATCTAAAACTCAGGAGAAACGTTTCCTTGAAACTGCTCTGCTGTGCGTTCGTTCACCTAAGAGAGTTGAATCTATGTTGAGATTCAGCGAGTCAGAAACACGTTTCTTCTAGGAACTGCATTGGGATATTCGCGAGTGATTGGGACCATAGGTTGTACAGAGAAATATCTGCTCCTAAAACCAAAACGGAGCTATCTAACTCAATGGTTGTCAATGTGTGCATTCAACTGACAGAGTTAAACTCACGTGTGGATTCAGCGGTTTGCAAACCCTTTCTGTGCAGAATCCCAAAACCGGTATTTCCAGCCCAATGCCGGCAAACGTACTAAACGGCAGTAAACTTCGTCTAAAACTCAGGAGAAACGTTTCCTTGAAACTGCTCTGCTGCGCGTTGGTTCACCTAAGAGAGTTGAATCTATGTTGAGATTCAGCGAGTCAGAAACACGTTTCTTCTAGGAGCTGCGTTGGGATATTCCCGAGTGAATGGGACCATAGGCTGTACAGAGAAATATCTGCTCCTAAAACCAAAACGGAGCTATTTAACTGAATGATCGTCAATGTGTGCATTCAACTGACAGAGTTAAACTCACCTGTGGATTCAGCGGTTTGCAAAACCTTTCTGTGTAGAATCCCAAAACCGGTGTTTCCAGCCCAATGCCGGAATACGTACTAAACCGCCGTAAACTTCGTCTAAAACTCAGGAGAAACGTTTCCTTGAAACTGCTCTGCTGTGCGTTCGTTCACCTAAGAGAGTTGAATCTATGTTGAGATTCAGCGGGTCAGAAACACGTTTCTTCTAGGAGCTGCATTGGGATATTCCCGAGTGATTGGGACCATAGTCTGTATAGAGAAATATCTGCTCATAAAACCAAAACGGAGCTATCTAACTGAATGGTGGTCAATGTGTGCATTCAACTGACAGAGTTAAACTCACGTGTGCATTCAGCCGTTTGCAAACCCGTTCTGTGAGGAATCCCAAAACCGGTATTTCCAGCCCAATGCCATCATACGTACTAAACCGCAGTAAACATCGTCTAAAACTCAGGAGAAACGTTTCTTGAAACTGCTCTGCTGTGCGTTCGTTCACCTAAGAGAGTTGAATCTATGTTGAGATTCAGCGAGTCAGAAACACGTTTCTTCTAGGAGCTGGGTTGGGATATTCCCGAGTGAATGGGACCATAGGCTGTACAGAGAAATATCTGCTCCTAAAACCAAAACGGAGCTATCTAACTGAATGGTTGTCAATGTGTGCATTCAACTGACAGAGTTAAACTCACCTGTGGATTCAGCGGTTTGCACACCCTTTCTGTGTAGAATCCCAAAACCGGTGTTTCCAACCCAATGCCGGAATACGTACTAAACCGCCGTAAACTTCGTCTAAAACTCAGGAGAAACGTTTCCTTGAAACTGCTATGCTGTGCGTTCGTTCACCTAAGAGAGTTGAATCTATGTTGAGATTCAGCGGGTCAGAAACACGTTTCTTCTAGGAGCCGCGTTGGGATATTCCCGAGTGAATGGGACCATAGGCTGTATAGAGAAATATCTGCTTCTAAAATCAAAACCGAGCTATCTAACTGAATGGTTGTCAATGTGTGCATTCAACTGACAGAGTTAAACTTACGTGTGGTTTCAGCGGTTGGCAAACCCTCCTGTGCAGAATCGCAAAACAGGTATTTCCAGCCCAATGCCGGCATACGTACTAAACAGCAGGAAACTTCGTCTAAAACTCAGGAGAAACGTTTCCTTGAAACTGCTCTGCTGTGCATCGCTCACCTAAGAGAGTTGAATCTATGTTGAGATTCAGCGAGTCAGAAACACGTTTCTTCTAGGAGCTGCGTTCGGATATTCCCGAGTGAATGGGACCATAGGCTGTACAGAGAAATATCTGCTCCTAAAACCAAAACGGAGCTATCTAACTGAATGGTTGTCAATGTGTGCATTCAACCGACAGAGTTAAACTCACCTGTGGATTCAGCGGTTTGCAAACCCTTTCTGTGTAGAATCCCAAAACCGGTGTTTCCAGCCCAATGCCGGAATACGTACCAAACCGCCGTAAACTTCGTCTAAAACTCAGAAGAAACGTTTCCTTGAAACTGCTCTGCTGTGCGTTCGTTCACCTAAGAGAGTTGAATCTATGTTGAGATTCAGCGGGTCAGAAACACGTTTCTTCTAGGAGCCGCGTTGGGATATTCCCGAGTGAATGGGACCATAGGCTGTATAGAGAAATATCTGCTTCTAAAATCAAAACGGAGCTATCTAACTGAATGGTTGTCAATGCGTGCATTCAACTGACAGAGTTAAACTCACGTGTGGATTCAGCGGTTTGCAAACCCTTTCTGTGCAGAATCCCAAAACCGGTATTTCCAGCCCAATTCTGGCATACGTACTAAACCGCAGTAAACTTCGTCTAAAACTCAGGAGAAACGTGTCCTTGAAACTGCTCTGCTGTGCGTTCGTTCACCTAAGAGAGTTGAATCTATGCTGAGATTCAGCGAGTCAGAAAAACGTTTCTTCTAGGAGCCGCATTGGGATATTCCCGAGTGAATGGGCCCATAGGCTGTACAGAGAAATATCTGCTCATAAAAGCAAAACGGAGCTATCTAACTGAATGGTTGTCAATGTGTGCATTCAACTGACAGAGTTAAACTCACCTGAGGATTCAGCGGTTTCCAAACCCTTTCTGTGCAGAATCCCAAAACCGGTGTTTCCAGCCCAATGCCGGAATACGTACTAAACCGCAATAAACTTCGTCTAAAACTCAGGAGAAACGTTTCCTTGAAACTGCTCTGCTGTGCGTTCGTTCACCTAAGAGAGTTGAATCTATGTTGAGATTCAGAGAGTCAGAAACAGGTTTCTTCTAGGAGCTGCATTGGGATATTCCCGAGTGATTGGGACCATAGTCTGTACAGAGAAATATCTGCTCATAAAACCAAAACGGAGCAATCTAACTGAATGGTTGTCAATGTGTGCGTTCAACTGACAGAGTTAAACTCTCCTGTGGATTCAGCGGTTTGCAAACCCTTTCTGTGCAGAATCCCAAAACCGGTATTTCCAGCCCAATGACGGCATACGTACTAAACCGCAGTAAACTTCGTCTAAAATTCAGGAGAAACGTTTCCTTGAAACTGCTCTGCTGTGCGTTTGTTCACCTAAGAGAGCTGAATCTATGTTGAGATTCAGCGAGTCAGAAACACGTTTCTTCTAGGAGCTGCGTTGGGATATTCCCGAGTGAATGGGACCATAGGCTGTATAGAGAAATATCTGCTTCTAAAATCAAAACGGAGCTATCTAACTGAATGGTTGTCAATGCGTGCATTCAACTGACAGAGTTAAACTCACGTGTGGATTCAGCGGTTTGCAAACCCTTTCTGTGCAGAATCCCAAAACCGGTATTTCCAGCCCAATTCTGGCATACGTACTAAACCGCAGTAAACTTCGTCTAAAACTCAGGAGAAACGTGTCCTTGAAACTGCTCTGCTGTGCGTTCGTTCACCTAAGAGAGTTGAATCTATGCTGAGATTCAGCGAGTCAGAAAAACGTTTCTTCTAGGAGCCGCATTGGGATATTCCCGAGTGAATGGGACCATAGGCTGTACAGAGAAATATCTGCTCATAAAAGCAAAACGGAGCTATCTAACTGAATGGTTGTCAATGTGTGCATTCAACTGACAGAGTTAAACTCAACTGAGGATTCAGCGGTTTCCAAACCCTTTCTGTGTAGAATCCCAAAACCGGTGTTTCCAGCCCAATGCCGGAATACGTATTAAACCGCAATAAACTTCGCCTAAAACTCAGGAGAAACGTTTCCTTGAAACTGCTCTGCTGTGCGTTCGTTCACCTAAGAGAGTTGAATCTATGTTGAGATTCAGAGAGTCAGAAACAGGTTTATTCTAGGAGCTGCATTGGGATATTCCCGAGTGATTGGGACCATAGTCTGTACAGAGAAATATCTGCTCATAAAACCAAAACGGAGCAATCTAACTGAATGGTTGTCAATGTGTGCATTCAACTGACAGAGTTAAACTCTCCTGTGGATTCAGCGGTTTGCAAACCCTTTCTGTGCAGAATCCCAAAACCGGTATTTCCAGCCCAATGCCGGCATACGTACTAAACCGCAGAAAACTTCGTCTAAAACTCAGGAGAAACGGTTCCTTGAAACTGCTCTGCTGTGCGTTCGTTCACCTAAGAGAGTTGAATCTATGTTGAGATTCAGCGAGTCAGAAACACGTTTCTTCTAGGAACTGCGTTGGGATATTCCCGAGTGAATGGGACCATAGGCTGTACAGAGAAATATCTGCTCCTAAAACCAAAACGGAGCTTTCTAACTCAATGGTTGTCAATGCGTGCATTCAACTGACAGAGTTAAACTCACGTGTGGATTCAGCGGTTTGCAAACCCTTTCTGTGCAGAATCCCAAAACCGGTATTTCCAGCCCAATTCTGGCATACGTACTAAACCGCAGTAAACTTCGTCTAAAACTCAGGAGAAACGTGTCCTTGAAACTGCTCTGCTGTGCGTTCGTTCACCTAAGAGAGTTGAATCTATGCTGAGATTCAGCGAGTCAGAAAAACGTTTCTTCTAGGAGCCGCATTGGGATATTCCCGAGTGAATGGGACCATAGGCTGTACAGAGAAATATCTGCTCATAAAAGCAAAACGGAGCTATCTAACTGAATGGTTGTCAATGTGTGCATTCAACTGACAGAGTTAAACTCAACTGAGGATTCAGCGGTTTCCAAACCCTTTCTGTGTAGAATCCCAAAACCGGTGTTTCCAGCCCAATGCCGGAATACGTATTAAACCGCAATAAACTTCGCCTAAAACTCAGGAGAAACGTTTCCTTGAAACTGCTCTGCTGTGCGTTCGTTCACCTAAGAGAGTTGAATCTATGTTGAGATTCAGAGAGTCAGAAACAGGTTTATTCTAGGAGCTGCATTGGGATATTCCCGAGTGATTGGGACCATAGTCTGTACAGAGAAATATCTGCTCATAAAACCAAAACGGAGCAATCTAACTGAATGGTTGTCAATGTGTGCATTCAACTGACAGAGTTAAACTCTCCTGTGGATTCAGCGGTTTGCAAACCCTTTCTGTGCAGAATCCCAAAACCGGTATTTCCAGCCCAATGCCGGCATACGTACTAAACCGCAGAAAACTTCGTCTAAAACTCAGGAGAAACGGTTCCTTGAAACTGCTCTGCTGTGCGTTCGTTCACCTAAGAGAGTTGAATCTATGTTGAGATTCAGCGAGTCAGAAACACGTTTCTTCTAGGAACTGCGTTGGGATATTCCCGAGTGAATGGGACCATAGGCTGTACAGAGAAATATCTGCTCCTAAAACCAAAACGGAGCTTTCTAACTCAATGGTTGTCAATGTGTGCATTCAACTGACAGAGTTAAACTCACGTGTGGATTCAGCGGTTTGCAAACCCTTTCTGTGCAGAATCCCAAAACCGGTATTTCCAGCCCAATGCCGGCATACGTACTAAACCGCAGAAAACTTCGTCTAAAACTCAGGAGAAACGGTTCCTTGAAACTGCTCTGCTGTGCGTTCGTTCACCTAAGAGAGTTGAATCTATGTTGAGATTCAGCGAGTCAGAAACACGTTTCTTCTAGGAACTGCGTTGGGATATTCCCGAGTGAATGGGACCATAGGCTGTACAGAGAAATATCTGCTCCTAAAACCAAAACGGAGCTATCTAACTCAATGGTTGTCAATGTGTGAATTCAACTGACAGAGTTAAACTCACGTGTGGATTCAGCGGTTTGCAAACCCTTTCTGTGCAGAATCCCAAAACCGGTATTTCCAGCCCAATGCCGGCATACGTACTAAACCGCAGAAAACTTCGTCTAAAACTCAGGAGAAACGTTTACTTGAAACTGCTCTGCTGTGCTTTCGTTCACCTAAGAGAGTTGAATCTATGTTGAGATTCAGCGAGTCAGAAACACGTTTCTTCTAGGAGCTGCGTTGGGATATTCCCGAGTGAATGGGACCATAGGCTGCATAGAGAAATATCTGCTTCTAAAACCAAAACGGAGCTATCTAACTGAATGGTTGTCAATGTGTGCATTCAACTGACAGAGTTAAACTTACGTGTGGTTTCAGCGGTTGGCAAACCCTCCTGTGCAGAATCGCAAAACAGGTATTTCCAGCCCAATGCCGGCATACGTACTAAACAGCAGGAAACTTCGTCTAAAACTCAGGAGAAACGTTTACTTGAAACTGCTCTGCTGTGCGTTCGTTCACCTTAGAGAGTTGAATCTATGTTTAGTTTCAGCGAGTCAGAAACACGTTTCTTCTAGGAGCTTCGTTGGGATATTCCCGAGTGAATGGGACCATAGGCTGTATAGGGAAATATTTGCTTCTAAAACCAAAAGGGAGCTATCTAACTGAATGGTTGTCAATGTGTGCATTCAACTGACAGAGTTAAAATCACGTGTCGTTTCAGCGGTTGGCAAACCCTTTCTGTGCAGAATCCCAAAACTGGTATTTCCAGCCCAATTCTGGCATACGTACTAAACCGCAGTAAACTTGGTCTAAAACTCAGGAGAAACGTTTCCTTGAATCTGCTCTGCTGTGCGTTCGTTCACCTAAGAGAGTTGAATCTATGTTGAGATTCAGCGAGTCAGAAACAGGTTTCTTCTAGGAGCTGCGTTGGGATATTCCCGAGTGAATGGGACCATAGGCTGTATAGAGAAATATCTGCTCCTAAAACCAAAACGGAGATATCTAACTGAATGGTTGTCAATGTGTGCATTCAACTGACAGAGTTAAACTCACGTGTGCATTCATCCGTTTGCAAACCCGTTCTGTGAAGAATCCCAAAACCGGTATTTCCAGCCCAATGCCAGCATACGTAGTAAACCGCTGTAAACATCGTCTAAAACTCAGGAGAAACGTTTCTTAAAACTGCTCTGCTGTGCATTCGTTCACCTAAGAGAGTTGAAACTATGTTGAGATTCAGCGAGTCAGAAACACGTTTCTTCTAGGAGCTGCGTTGGGATATTCCCGAGTGAATGGGACCATAGGCTGTACAGAGAAATATCTGCTCCTAAAACCAAAACGGAGCTATCTAACTGAATGGTTGTCAATGTGTGCATTCAACTGACAGAGTTAAACTCACCTTGGATTCAGCGGTTTGCAAACCCTTTCTGTGTAGAATCCCAAAACCGGTGTTTCCAGCCCAATGCCGGAATAAGTACTAAACCGCCGTAAACTTCGTCTAAAACTCAGGAGAAACGTTTCCTTGAAACTGCTCTGCTGTGCGTTCGTTCAGCTAAGAGAGTTGAATCTATGTTGAGATTCAGCGGGTCAGAAACACGTTTCTTCTAGGAGCTGCATTGGGATATTCCCGAGTGATTGGGACCATAGGCTGTACAGAGAAATATCTGCTCCTAAAACCAAAACGGAGCTATCTAACTGAATGGTTGTCAATGTGTGCATTCAACTGACAGAGCTAAACTCACGTGTGGATTCATCGGTTTGCAAACCCTTTCTGTGCAGAATCCCAAAACCGGTATTTCCAGCCCAATGCCGGCATACGTACTAAACCGCAGTAAACTTCGTCTAAAACTCAGGAGAAACGTTTCCTTGAAACTGCTCTGCTGTGCATTCGTTCACCTAAGAGAGTTGAATCTATGTTGAGATTCAGCGAGTCAGAAACACGTTTCTTCTAGGAGCTGCGTTGTGATATTCCCGAGTGAATGGGACCTTAGGTTGTATAGAGAAATATCTGCTTCTAAAACCAAGACGGAGCTATCTAACTGAATGGTTGTCAATGTGTGCATTCAACAGACAGAGTTAAACTCACGTGTGGTTTCAGCGGTTGGCAAACCATTTCTGTGCAGAATCACAAAAACGGTATTTCCAGCCCAATGCCGGCATACGTACTAAACAGCAGGAAACTTCGTCTAAAACTCAGGAGAAACATTTCCTTGAAACTGCTCTGCTGTGCATCGCTCACCTAAGAGAGTTGAATCTATGTTGAGATTCAGCGAGTCAGAAACACGTTTCTTCTAGGAGCTGCGTTCGGTTATTCCCGAGTGAATGGGACCATAGGCTGTATAGAGAAATATTTGCTTCTAATACCAAAAGGGAGCTATCTAACTGAATGGTTGTCAATGTGTGCATTCAACTGACAGAGTTAAACTCACGTGTCGTTTCAGCGGTTGGCAAACCCTTTCTGTGCAGAATCCCAAAACAGGTATTTCCAGCCCAATTCCGGCATACGTACTAAACCGCAGAAAACTTCGTCTAAAACTCAGGAGAAACGTTTCCTTGAAACTGCTCTGCTGTGCGTTCGTTCACCTAAGAGAGTTGAATCTATGTTGAGATTCAGCGAGTCAGAAACACTTTTCTTCTAGGAGCTGCGTTGGGATATTCCCGAGTGAATGGCACCATAGGCTGTACAGAGAAATATCTACTCCTAAAACCAAAACGGAGCTATCTAACTGAATGGTGGTCAATGTGTGCATTCAACTGACAGAGTTAAACTCACGTGTGCATTCAGCCGTTTGCAAACCCGTTCTGTGCAGAATCCCAAAAGCGGTATTTCCAGCCCAATGCCAGCATACGTACTAAACCGCAGTAAACATCGTCTAAAACTCAGGAGAAACGGTTCCTTGAAACTGCTCTGCTGTGCGTTCGTTCACCTAAGAGAGTTGAATGTATGTTGAGATTCAGCGAGTCAGAAACACGTTTCTTCTAGGAGCTGCGTTGGGATATTCCCGAGTGAATGGGACCATAGGCTGCATAGAGAAATATCTGCTTCTAACTCCAAAACGGAGCTATCTAACTGAATGGTTGTCAATGTGTGCATTCAACTGACAGAGTTAAACTCACGTGTCGTTTCAGCGGTTGGCAAACCCTTTCTGTGCAGAATCCCAAAACTGGTATTTCCAGCCCAATTCTGGCATACGTAGTAAACCGCAGTAAACTTCATCTAAAACTCAGGAGAAACGTTTCCTTGAAACTGCTCTGCTGTGCGTTCGTTCACCTAAGAGAGTTGAATCTATGTTGAGATTCAGCGAGTCAGAAACACGTTTCTTCTAGGAACTGCATTGGGATATTCGCGAGTGATTGGGACCATAGGCTGTACAGAGAAATATCTGCTCCTAAAACCAAAACGGAGCTATCTAACTCAATGGTTGTCAATGTGTGCATTCAACTGACAGAGTTAAACTCACGTGTGGATTCAGCGGTTTGCAAACCCTTTCTGTGCAGAATCCCAAAACCGGTATTTCCAGCCCAATGCCGGCATACGTACTAAACGGCAGTAAACTTCGTCTAAAACTCAGGAGAAACGTTTCCTTGAAACTGCTCTGCTGTGCGTTGGTTCACCTAAGAGAGTTGAATCTATGTTGAGATTCAGCGAGTCAGAAACACGTTTCTTCTAGGAGCTGCGTTGGGATATTCCCGAGTGAATGGGACCATAGGCTGTACAGAGAAATATCTGCTCCTAAAACCAAAACGGAGCTATTTAACTGAATGATCGTCAATGTGTGCATTCAACTGACAGAGTTAAACTCACCTGTGGATTCAGCGGTTTGCAAAACCTTTCTGTGTAGAATCCCAAAACCGGTGTTTCCAGCCCAATGCCGGAATACGTACTAAACCGCCGTAAACTTCGTCTAAAACTCAGGAGAAACGTTTCCTTGAAACTGCTCTGCTGTGCGTTCGTTCACCTAAGAGAGTTGAATCTATGTTGAGATTCAGCGGGTCAGAAACACGTTTCTTCTAGGAGCTGCATTGGGATATTCCCGAGTGATTGGGACCATAGTCTGTATAGAGAAATATCTGCTCATAAAACCAAAACGGAGCTATCTAACTGAATGGTGGTCAATGTGTGCATTCAACTGACAGAGTTAAACTCACGTGTGCATTCAGCCGTTTGCAAACCCGTTCTGTGAGGAATCCCAAAACCGGTATTTCCAGCCCAATGCCATCATACGTACTAAACCGCAGTAAACATCGTCTAAAACTCAGGAGAAACGTTTCTTGAAACTGCTCTGCTGTGCGTTCGTTCACCTAAGAGAGTTGAATCTATGTTGAGATTCAGCGAGTCAGAAACACGTTTCTTCTAGGAGCTGCGTTGGGATATTCCCGAGTGAATGGGACCATAGGCTGCATAGAGAAATATCTGCTTCTAAATCGAAAACGGAGCTATCTAACTAAATGGTTGTCAATGTGTGCATTCAACTGACAGAGTTAAACTCACGTGTCGTTTCAGCGGTTGGCAAACCCTTTCTGTGCAGAATCCCAAAACTGGTATTTCCAGCCCAATTCTGGCATACGTAGTAAACCGCAGTAAACTTCGTCTAAAACTCAGGAGAAACGTTTCCTTGAAACTGCTCTGCTGTGCGTTCGTTCACCTAAGAGAGTTGAATCTATGTTGAGATTCAGCGAGTCAGAAACACGTTTCTTCTAGGAGCTGCATTGGGATATTCGCGAGTGATTGGGACCATAGGCTGTACAGAGAAATATCTGCTCCTAAAACCAAAACGGAGCTATCTAACTGAATGGTTGTCAATGTGTGCATTCAACTGACAGAGTTAAACTCACGTGTGTATTCAGCGGTTTGCAAACCCTTTCTGTGCAGAATCCCAAAACCGGTATTTCCAGCCCAATGCCGGCATACGTACTAAACGGCAGTAAACTTCGTCTAAAACTCAGGAGAAACGTTTCCTTGAAACTGCTCTGCTGTGCGTTCGTTCACCTAAGAGAGTTGAATCTATGTTGAGATTCAGCGAGTCAGAAACACGTTTCTTCTAGGAGCTGCGTTGGGATATTCCCGAGTGAATGGGACCATAGGCTGTACAGAGAAATATCTGCTCCTAAAACCAAAACGGAGCTATTTAACTGAATGGTTGTCAATGTGTGCATTCAACTGACAGAGTTAAACTCACCTGTGGATTCAGCGGTTTGCAAAACCTTTCTGTGTAGAATCCCAAAACCGGTGTTTCCAGCCCAATGCCGGAATACGTACTAAACCGCCGTAAACTTCGTCTAAAACTCAGGAGAAACGTTTCCTTGAAACTGCTCTGCTGTGCGTTCGTTCACCTGAGAGAGTTGAATCTATGTTGAGATTCAGCGGGTCAGAAACAGGTTTCTTCTAGGAGCTGCATTGGGATATTCCCGAGTGATTGGGACCATAGTCTGTATAGAGAAATATCTGCTCATAAAACCAAAACGGAGCTATCTAACTGAATGGTGGTCAATGTGTGCATTCAACTGACAGAGTTAAACTCACGTGTGCATTCAGCCGTTTGCAAACCCGTTCTGTGAAGAATCCCAAAACCGGTATTTCCAGCCCAATGCCAGCATACGTAATAAACCGCAGTAAACATCGTCTAAAACTCAGGAGAAACGTTTCTTGAAACTGCTCTGCTGTGCGTTCGTTCACCTAAGAGAGTTGAATCTATGTTGAGATTCAGCGAGTCAGAAACACGTTTCTTCTAGGAGCTGCGTTGGGATATTCCCGAGTGAATGGGACCATAGGCTGTACAGAGAAATATCTGCTCCTAAAACCAAAACGGAGCTATCTAACTGAATGGTTGTCAATGTGTGCATTCAACTGACAGAGTTAAACTCACCTGTGGATTCAGCGGTTTGCACACCCTTTCTGTGTAGAATCCCAAAACCGGTGTTTCCAGCCCAATGCCGGAATACGTACTAAACCGCCGTAAACTTCGTCTAAAACTCAGGAGAAACGTTTCCTTGAAACTGCTCTGCTGTGCGTTCGTTCACCTAAGAGAGTTGAATCTATGTTGAGATTCAGCGGGTCAGAAACACGTTTCTTCTAGGAGCCGCGTTGGGATATTCCCGAGTGAATGGGACCATAGGCTGTATAGAGAAATATCTGCTTCTAAAATCAAAACCGAGCTATCTAACTGAATGGTTGTCAATGTGTGCATTCAACTGACAGAGTTAAGCTTACGTGTGGTTTCAGCGGTTGGCAAACCCTCCTGTGCAGAATCGCAAAACCGGTGTTTCCAACCCAATGCCGGCATACGTACTAAACAGCAGGAAACTTCGTCTAAAACTCAGGAGAAACGTTTCCTTGAAACTGCTCTGCTGTGCATCGCTCACCTAAGAGAGTTGAATCTATGTTGAGATTCAGCGAGTCAGAAACACGTTTCTTCTAGGAGCTGCGTTCGGATATTCCCGAGTGAATGGGACCATAGGCTGTACAGAGAAATATCTGCTCCTAAAACCAAAACGGAGCTATCTAACTGAATGGCTGTCAATGTGTGCATTCAACTGACAGAGTTAAACTCACGTGTGGATTCAGTGGTTTGCAAACCCTATCTGTACAGAATCCCCAAAGCGGTATTTCCAGTCCCATGCCGGCATACGTACTAAACCTCAGTAAACTTCGTCTACAACTCAGGAGAACCGTTTCCTTGAAACTGCTCTGCTGTGCGTTCGTTTACCTAAGAGAGTTGAATCTATGTTGAGATTCAGTGAGTCAGAAACACGTTTCTTCTAGGAGCTGCGTTGGGATATTCCCGAGTGAATGGGACCATAGGCTGTACAGAAAAATATCAGCCCCTAAAACCAAAACGGAGCTATCTAACTGAAAGGTTGTCAATGTGTGCATTCAGCGGACGGAGATAAACTCACGTTTGGATTCAGCGGTTTGCAAACCCTTTCTGTGCAGAATCCCAAAACCGGTATTTCCAGCCCAATGACGGCATACGTACTAAACCGTAGTAAACTTCGTCTAAAACTCCAGAGAAACGTTTCCTTGAAACTGCTCTGCTGTGCGTTCGTTCACCTAAGAGAATTGAATCTATGTTGAGATTCAGCGAGTCAGAAACACGTTTCTTCGAGGAGCTGCGTTGGGATATTCCCGAGTGAATGGGACCATAGGCTGTACAGAGAAATATCTGCTCCTAAAACCAAAACGGAGCTATCTAACTGAATGGTTGTCAATGTGTGCATTCACCTGACAGAGTTAAACTCACGTGTGGATTCAGCGGTTTGCAAACCCATTCTGTACAGAATCCCCAAACCGGTATTTCCAGCCCAATGCCGACATACGTACTAAACCGCAGTAAACTTCGTATAAAACCCAGGAGAAACGTTTCCTTGAAGCTGTTTTGCTGTGCGTTCGTTATCCTAAGAGAGTTGAATCTATGTTGAGATTCAGCGAGTCAGAAACACGTTTCTTCTAGGAGCTGCGTTGGGATATTCCCGAGTGAATGGGACCATAGGCTGTACAGAGAAATATCTGCTCCTAAAACCAAAACGGAGCTATCTAACTGAATGGTGGTCAATGTGTGCAATCAACTGACAGAGTTAAACTCACGTGTGCATTCAGCCGTTTGCAAACCCGTTCTGTGAAGAATCCCAAAACCGGTATTTCCAGCCCAATGCCAGCATACGTACTAAACCGCAGTAAACATCGTCTAAAACTCAGGAGAAACGTTTCTTGAAACTGCTCTGCTGTGCGTTCGTTCACCTAAGAGAGTTGAATCTATGTTGAGATTCATTGAGTCAGAAACACGTTTCTTCTACGAGCTGCGTTGGGATATTCCCGAGTGAATGGGACCATAGGCTGCATAGAGAAATATCTGCTTCTAAAACCAAAACGGAGCTATCTAACTGAATGGTTGTCAATGTGTGCATTCAACTGACAAAGTTAAACTCACGTGTCGTTTCAGCGGTTGGCAAACCCTTTCTGTGCAGAATCCCAAAGCTGGTATTTCCAGGCCAATTCTGGCATACGTAGTAAACCGCAGTTAACTTCGTCTAAAACTCAGGAGAAACGTTTCCTTGAAACTGCTCTGCTGTGCGTTCGTTCACCTAAGAGAGTTGAATCTATGTTGAGATTCAGCGAGTCAGAAACACGTTTCTTCTAGGAGCTGCGTTGGGATATTCCCGAGTGAATGGGACCATAGGCTGTACAGAGAAATATCTGCTCCTAAAACCAAAACGGAGCTATCTAACTGAATGGTTGTCAATGTGTGCATTCAACTGACAGAGTTAAACTCACGTGTGTATTCAGCGGTTTGAAAACCCTTTCTGTGCAGAATCCCAAAACCGGTATTTCCAGCCCAATGCCGGCATATGTACTAAACGGCAGTAAACTTCGTCTAAAACTCAGGAGAAACGTTTCCTTGAAACTGCTCTGCTGTGCGTTCGTTCACCTAAGAGAGTTGAATCTATGTTGAGATTCAGCGAGTCAGAAACACGTTTCTTCTAGGAGCTGCGTTGGGATATTCCCGAGTGAATGGGACCATAGGCTGTACAGAGAAATATCTGCTCCTAAAACCAAAACGGAGCGATCTAACTGAATGGTTGTCAATGTGTGCATTCAACTGACAGAGTTAAACTCACCTCTGGATTCAGCGGTTTGCAAACCCTTTCTGTGTAGAATCCCAAAACCGGTGTTTCCAGCCCAATGCCGGAATACGTACTAAACCTCAATAAACTTCGTCTAAAACTCAGGAGAAACGTTTCCTTGAAACTGCTCTGCTATGCGTTCGTTCACCTAAGAGAGTTGAATCTATGTTGAGATTCAGCGGGTCAGAAACTGGTTTCTTCTAGGAGCTGCATTGGGATATTCCCGAGTGATTGGGACCATGGTCTATACAGAGAAATATCTGCTCATAAAACCAAAACGGAGCTATCTAACTGAATGGTTGTCAATGTGTGCATTCAAGTGACAGAGTTAAACTCTCGTGTGGATTCAGCGGTTTGCAAACCCTTTCTGTACAGAATCCCAAAACCGGTATTTCCAGCCCA
This sequence comes from Aotus nancymaae, assembly GCF_030222135.1. Lineage (NCBI taxonomy): Eukaryota > Metazoa > Chordata > Mammalia > Primates > Aotidae > Aotus > Aotus nancymaae. The sequence continues at coordinate 776,219 of NW_026988501.1, read as the reverse complement.
ATGCCGGCATACGTACTAAACCGCAGAAAACTTCGTCTAAAACTCAGGAGAAACGTTTCCTTGAAACTGCTCTGCTGTGCGTTCGTTCACCTAAGAGAGTTGAATCTATGTTGAGATTCAGCGAGTCAGAAACACGTTTCTTCTAGGAGCTGCGTTGGGATATTCCCGAGTGAATGGGACCATAGGTGGACAGAGAAATATCTGCTCCTAAAACCAAAACGGAGCTATCTAACTCATTGGTTGTCAATGTGTGCATTCAACTGACAGAGTTAAACTCACGTGTGGATTCAGCGGTTTGCAAACCCTTTCTGTGCAGAAGCCCAAAACCGGTATTTCCAGCCCAATGCCGGCATACGTACTAAACCGCAGAAAACTTCGCCTAAAACTCAGGAGAAACGTTTCCTTGAAACTGCTCTGCTGTGCCTTCGTTCACCTAAGAGAGTTGAATCTATGTTGAGATTCAGCGAGTCAGAAACATGTTTCTTCTAGGAGCTGCGTTGGGATATTCCCGAGTGAATGGGACCATAGGCTGTACAGAGAAATATCTACTCCTAAAACCAAAACGGAGCTATCTAACTGAATGGTGGTCAATGTGTGCATTCAACTGACAGAGTTAAACTCACGTGTGCATTCAGCCGTTTGCAAACCCGTTCTGTGAAGAATCCCAAAACCGGTATTTCCAGCCCAATGCCAGCATACGTACTAAACCGCAGTAAACATCGTCTAAAACTCAGGAGAACCGTTTCTTGAAACTGCTCTGCTGTGCGTTCGTTCACCTAAGAGAGTTGAATCTATGTTGAGATTCATTGAGTCAGAAACACGTTTCTTCTACGAGCTGCGTTGGGATATTCCCGAGTGAATGGGACCATAGGCTGCATAGAGAAATATCTGCTTCTAAAACCAAAACGGAGCTATCTAACTGAATGGTTGTCAATGTGTGCATTCAACTGACAAAGTTAAACTCACGTGTCGTTTCAGCGGTTGGCAAACCCTTTCTGTGCAGAATCCCAAAGCTGGTATTTCCAGGCCAATTCTGGCATACGTAGTAAACCGCAGTAAACTTCGTCTAAAACTCAGGAGAAACGTTTCCTTGAAACTGCTCTGCTGTGCGTTCGTTCACCTAAGAGAGTTGAATCTATGTTGAGATTCAGCGAGGAAGAAACACGTTTCTTCTAGGAGCTGCGTTGGGATATTCCCGAGTGAATGGGACCATAGGCTGTACAGAGAAATATCTGCTCCTAAAACCAAAACGGAGCTATCTAACTGAATGGTTGTCAATGTGTGCATTCAACTGACAGAGTTAAACTCACGTGTGTATTCAGCGGTTTGAAAACCCTTTCTGTGCAGAATCCCAAAACCGGTATTTCCAGCCCAATGCCGGCATATGTACTAAACGGCAGTAAACTTCGTCTAAAACTCAGGAGAAACGTTTCCTTGAAACTGCTCTGCTGTGCGTTCGTTCACCTAAGAGAGTTGAATCTATGTTGAGATTCAGCGAGTCAGAAACACGTTTCTTCTAGGAGCTGCGTTGGGATATTCCCGAGTGAATGGGACCATAGGCTGTACAGAGAAATATCTGCTCCTAAAACCAAAACGGAGCGATCTAACTGAATGGTTGTCAATGTGTGCATTCAACTGACAGAGTTAAACTCACCTCTGGATTCAGCGGTTTGCAAACCCTTTCTGTGTAGAATCCCAAAACCGGTGTTTCCAGCCCAATGCCGGAATACGTACTAAACCTCAATAAACTTCGTCTAAAACTCAGGAGAAACGTTTCCTTGAAACTGCTCTGCTGTGCGTTCGTTCACCTAAGAGAGTTGAATCTATGTTGAGATTCAGCGGGTCAGAAACTGGTTTCTTCTAGGAGCTGCATTGGGATATTCCCGAGTGATTGGGACCATGGTCTATACAGAGAAATATCTGCTCATAAAACCAAAACGGAGCTATCTAACTGAATGGTTGTCAATGTGTGCATTCAAGTGACAGAGTTAAACTCTCGTGTGGATTCAGCGGTTTGCAAACCCTTTCTGTACAGAATCCCAAAACCGGTATTTCCAGCCCAATGCCGGCATACGTACTAAACCGCAGAAAACTTCGTCTAAAACTCAGGAGAAACGTTTCCTTGAAACTGCTCTGCTGTGCGTTCGTTCACCTAAGAGAGTTGAATCTATGTTGAGATTCAGCGAGTCAGAAACACGTTTCTTCTAGGAGCTGCGTTGGGATATTCCCGAGTGAATGGGACCATAGGTGGACAGAGAAATATCTGCTCCTAAAACCAAAACGGAGCTATCTAACTCATTGGTTGTCAATGTGTGCATTCAACTGACAGAGTTAAACTCACGTGTGGATTCAGCGGTTTGCAAACCCTTTCTGTGCAGAAGCCCAAAACCGGTATTTCCAGCCCAATGCCGGCATACGTACTAAACCGCAGAAAACTTCGCCTAAAACTCAGGAGAAACGTTTCCTTGAAACTGCTCTGCTGTGCCTTCGTTCACCTAAGAGAGTTGAATCTATGTTGAGATTCAGCGAGTCAGAAACACGTTTCTTCTAGGAGCTGCGTTGGGATATTCCCGAGTGAATGGGACCATAGGCTGTACAGAGAAATATCTACTCCTAAAACCAAAACGGAGCTATCTAACTGAATGGTGGTCAATGTGTGCATTCAACTGACAGAGTTAAACTTACGTGTGGTTTCAGCGGTTGGCAAACCCTCCTGTGCAGAATCCCAAAACCGGTGTTTCCAGCCCAATGCCGGCATACGTACTAAACCGCAGAAAACTTCGTCTAAAACTCAGGAGAAACGTTTCCTTGAAACTGCTCTGCTGTGCGTTCGTTCACCTAAGAGAGTTGAATCTATGTTGAGATTCAGCGAGTCAGAAACACGTTTCTTCTAGGAGCTGCGTTGGGATATTCCCGAGTGAATGGGACCATAGGCTGTACAGAGAAATATCTGCTCCTAAAACCAAAACGGAGCGATCTAACTGAATGGTTGTCAATGTGTGCATTCAACTGACAGAGTTAAACTCACCTCTGGATTCAGCGGTTTGCAAACCCTTTCTGTGTAGAATCCCAAAACCGGTGTTTCCAGCCCAATGCCGGAATACGTACTAAACCTCAATAAACTTCGTCTAAAACTCAGGAGAAACGTTTCCTTGAAACTGCTCTGCTGTGCGTTCGTTCACCTAAGAGAGTTGAATCTATGTTGAGATTCAGCGAGTCAGAAACACGTTTCTTCTAGGAGCTGCGTTGGGATATTCCCGAGTGAAAGGGACCATAGGCTGTACAGAGAAATATCTGCTCCTAAAACCAAAACGGAGCTATCTAACTGAATGGTGGTCAATGTGTGCATTCAACTGACAGAGTTAAACTCACGTGTGCATTCAGCCGTTTGCAAACCCGTTCTGTGAAGAATCCCAAAACCGGTATTTCCAGCCCAAAGCCAGCATACGTACTAAACCGCAGTAAACTTCGTCTAAAACTCAGGAGAAACGTTTCCTTGAAACTGCTCTGCTGTGCGTTCGTTCACCTAAGAGAGTTGAATCTATGCTGAGATTCAGCGAGTCAGAAAAACGTTTCTTCTAGGAGCCGCATTGGGATATTCCCGAGTGAATGGGACCATAGGCTGTACAGAGAAATATCTGCTCATAAAACCAAAACGGAGCTATCTAACTGAATGGTTGTCAATGTGTGCATTCAACTGACAGAGTTAAACTCACCTGTGGATATTGCGGTTTCCAAACCCTTTCTGTGCAGAATCCCAAAACCGGTGTTTCCAGCCCAATGCCGGAATACGTACTAAACCGCCGTAAACTTCGTCTAAAACTCAGGAGAAACGTTTCCTTGAAACTGCTCTGCTGTGTGTTCGTTCACCTAAGAGAGTTGAATCTATGTTGAGATTCAGCGGGTCAGAAACACGTTTCTTCTAGGAGCCGCGTTGGGATATTCCCGAGTGAATGGGACCATAGGCTGTATAGAGAAATATCTGCTTCTAAAATCAAAACCGAGCTATCTAACTGAATGGTTGTCAATGTGTGCATTCAACTGACAGAGTTAAACTCACGTGTGGATTCAGCGGTTTGTAAACCCTTTCTGTGCAGAATCCCAAAACCGGTATTTCCAGCCCGATTCTGGCATACGTACTAAACCGCAGTAAACTTCGTCTAAAACTCAGGAGAAACGTGTCCTTGAAACTGCTCTGCTGTGCGTTAGTTCACCTAGGAGAGTTGAATCTATGTTGAGATTCAGAGAGTCAGAAACACGTTTCTTCTAGGAGCTGCGTTGGGATATTCCCGAGTGAATGGGACCATAGGCTGTACAGAGAAATATCTGCTCCTAAAACCAAAACGGTGCGATCTAACTCAATGGTTGTCAATGTGTGCATTCAACTGACAGAGTTAAACTCACGTGTGGATTCAGCGGTTTGCAAACCCTTTCTGTGCAGAATCCCAAAACCGGTATTTCCAGCCCAATGCCGGCATACGTACTAAACCGCAGAAAACTTCGTCTAAAACTCAGGAGAAACGTTTCCTTGAAACTGCTCTGCTGTGCGTTCGTTCACCTAAGAGAGTTGAATCTATGTTGAGATTCAGCGAGTCAGAAACACGTTTCTTCTAGGAGCTGCGTTGGGATATTCCGGAGTGAATGGGACCATAGGCTATACAGAGAAATATCTACTCCTAAAACCAAAACGGAGCTATCTAACTGAATGGTTGTCAATGTGTGCATTCAACTGACAGAGTTGAACTTACGTGTGGTTTCAGCGGTTGGCAAACCCTCCTGTGCAGAATCGCAAAACAGGTATTTCCAGCCCAATGCCGGCATACGTACTAAACAGCAGGAAACATCGTCTAAAACTCAGGAGAAACGTTTCCTTGAAACTGCTCTGCTGTGCATCGCTCACCTACGAGAGTTGAATCTATGTTCAGATTCAGGGAGTCAGAGACACGTTTCTTCTAGGAGCCGCGTTGGGATATTCCCGAGTGAATGTGACCATAGGCTGTATAGAGAAATATCAGCTTCTAAAATCAAAACCGATCTATCTAACTGAATGGTTGTCAATGTGTGCATTCAACTGACAGAGTTAAACTCACGTGTGGATTCAGCGGTTTGCAAACCCTTTCTGTGCAGAATCCCAAAACCGGTATTTCCAGCCCAATTCTGGCATACGTACTAAACCGCAGTAAACTTCGTTTAAAACTCAGGAGAAACGTGTCCTTGAAACTGCTCTGCTGTGCGATCGTTCACCTAAGAGAGTTGAATCTATGCTGAGATTCAGGGAGTCAGAAAAACGTTTCTTCTAGGAGCCGCATTGGGATATTCCCGAGTGAATGGGACCATAGGCTGTACATAGAAATATCTGCTCATAAAACCAAAACGGAGCTATCTAACTGAATGGTTGTCAATGTGTGCATTCAACTGACAGAGTTAAACTCACCTGTGGATTCAGCGGTTTCCAAACCCTTTCTGTGCAGAATCACAAAACCGGTGTTTCCAGCCCAATGCCGGAATACGTACTAAACCGCAATAAACTTCGTCTAAAACTCAGGAGAAACGTTTCCTTAAAACTGCTCTGCTGTGCGTTCGTTCACCTAAGAGAGTTGAATCTATGTTGAGATTCAGCGAGTCAGAAACAGGTTTCTTCTAGGAGCTGCATTGGGATATTCCCGAGTGATTGGGACCATAGTCTGTACAGAGAAATATCTGCTCATAAAACCAAAACGGAGCTATCTAACTGAATGGTTGTCAATGTGTGCATTCAACTGACAGAGTTAAACTCTCCTGTGGATTCAGCGGTTTGCAAACCCTTTCTGTGCAGAATCCCAAAACCGGTATTTCCAGCCCAATGACGGCATACGTACTAAACCGCAGTAAACTTCGTCTAAAACTCAGGAGAAACGTTTCCTTGAAACTGCTCTGCTGTGCGTTAGTTCACCTAAGAGAGTTGAATCTATGTTGAGATTCAGCGAGTCAGAAACACGTTTCTTCTAGGAGCTGCGTTGGGATATTCCCGAGTGAATGGTACCATAGTCTGTACAGAGAAATATCTGTTCCTAAAACCAAAACGGAGCTATCTAACTGAATGGTTGTCAATGTGTGCATTCAACTGACAGAGTTAAACTCACGTGTGGATTCAGCGGTTTGCAAACCCTTTCTGTGCAGAATCCCAAAACCGGTGTTTCCAGCCCAATGCCGGCATACGTACTAAACCGCAGAAAACTTCGTCTAAAACTCAGGAGAAACGTTTCCTTGAAACTGCTCTGCTGTGCGTTCGTTCACCTAAGAGAGTTGAATCTATGTTGAGATTCAGCGAGTCAGAAACACGTTTCTTCTAGGAGCTGCGTTGGGATATTCCCGAGTGAAAGGGACCATAGGCTGTACAGAGAAATATCTACTCCTAAAACCAAAACGGAGCTATCTAACTGAATGGTTGTCAATGTGTGCATTCAACTGACAGAGTTAAACTCACGTGTGCATTCAGCCGTTTGCAAACCCGTTCTGTGAAGAATCCCAAAACCGGTATTTCCAGCCCAATGCCAGCATACGTACTAAACCGCAGTAAACATCGTCTAAAACTCAGGAGAAACGTTTCTTGAAACTGCTCTGCTGTGCGTTCGTTCACCTAAGAGAGTTGAATCTATGTTGAGATTCAGCGAGTCAGAAACACGTTTCTTCTAGGAGCTGCGTTGGGATATTCCCGAGTGAATGGGACCATAGGCTGTACAGAGAAATATCTGCTCCTAAAACCAAAACGGAGCTATCTAACTGAATGGTTGTCAATGTGTGCATTCAACTGACAGAGTTAAACTCACCTGTGGATTCAGCGGTTTGCAAACCCTTTCTGTGTAGAATCCCAAAACCGGTGTTTCCAGCCCAATGCTGGAATACGTACTAAACCGCCGTAAACTTCGTCTAAAACTCAGGAGAAACGTTTCCTTGAAACTGCTCTGCTGTGTGTTCGTTCACCTAAGAGAGTTGAATCTATGTTGAGTTTCAGCGGGTCAGAAACACGTTTCTTCTAGGAGCCGCGTTGGGATATTCCCGAGTGAATGGGACCATAGGCTGTATAGAGAAATATCTGCTTCTAAAATCAAAACCGAGCTATCTAACTGAATGGTTGTCAATGTGTGCATTCAACTGACAGAGTTAAACTCAGGTGTGGATTCAGCGGTTTGCAAACCCTTTCTGTGCAGAATCCCAAAACCGGTATTTCCAGCCGAATTCTGGCATACGTACTAAACCGCAGTAAACTTCGTCTAAAACTCAGGAGAAACGTGTCCTTGAAACTGCTCTGCTGTGCGTTCGTTCACCTAAGAGAGTTGAATCTATGCTGAGATTCAGCGAGTCAGAAAAACGTTTCTTCTAGGAGCCGCATTGGGATATTCCCGAGTGAATGGGACCATAGGCTGTACAGAGAAATATCTGCTCATAAAACCAAAACGGAGCTATCTAACTCAATGGTTGTCAATGTGTGCATTCAACTGACAGAGTTAAACTCACCTGTGGTTTCAGCGGTTGGCAAACCCTCCTGTGCAGAATCGCAAAACAGGTATTTCCAGCCCAATGCCGGCATACGTACTAAACAGCAGGAAACATCGTCTAAAACTCAGGAGAAACGTTTCCTTGAAACTGCTCTGCTGTGCATCGCTCACCTACGAGAGTTGAATCTATGTTCAGATTCAGGGAGTCAGAGACACGTTTCTTCTAGGAGCTGCGTTCGGATATTCCCGAGTGAATGGGACCATAGGCTGTACAGAGAAATATCTGCTCCGAAAACCAAAACGAAGCTATCTAACTGAATGGTTGTCAATGTGTGCATTCAACTGACAGAGTTAAACTCACCTGTGGATTCAGCGGTTTGCAAACACTTTCTGTGTAGAATCCCAAAACCGGTGTTTCCAGCCAAATGCCGGAATACGTATTAAACCGCCGTAAACTTCGTCTAAAACTCAGGAGAAACGTTTCCTTGAAACTGCTCTGATGTGCGTTCGTTCACCTAAGAGAGTTGAATCTATGTTGAGATTCAGCGGGTCAGAAACACGTTTCTTGTAGGAGCCTCGTTGGGATATTTCCGAGTGAATGGGACCATAGGCTGTATAGAGAAATATCTGCTTCTAAAACCAAAACGGAGCTATCTAACTGAATGGTTGTCAATGTGTGCATTCAACTGACAGAGTTAAACTCACGTGTAGATTCAGCGGTTTGCAAACCCTTTCTGTGCAGAATCCCAAAACCGGTATTTCCAGCAAAATTCTGGCATACGTACTAAACCGCAGTAAACTTCGTCTAAAACTCAGGAGAAACGTGTCCTTGAAACTGCTCTGCTGTGCCTTCGTTCACCTAAGAGAGTTGAATCTATGCGGAGATTCAGCGAGTCTGAAAAACGTTTCTTCTAAGAGCTGCATTGGGATATTCCCGAGTGAATGGGACCATAGGCTGTACAGAGAAATATCTGCTCCTAAAACCAAAACGGAGCTATCTAACTGAATGGTTGTCCATGTGTGCATTTACCTGACAGAGTTAAACTCACCTGTGGATTCAGCGGTTTCCAAACCCTTTCTGTACAGAATCCCCAAACCGGTATTTCCAGTCCAATGCCGGCATACGTATTAAACCGCCGTAAACTTCGTCTAAAACTCAGGAGAAACGTTTCCTTGAAACTGCTCTTCTGTGCGTTCGTTCACCTAAGAGAGTTGAATCTATGTTGAGATTCAGCGGGTCAGAAACACGTTTCTTGTAGGAGCCGCGTTGGGATATTTCCGAGTGAAAGGGACCATAGGCTGTATAGAGAAATATCTGCTTCTAAAACCAAAACGGAGCTATCTAACTGAATGGTTGTCAATGTGTGCATTCAACTGACAGAGTTAAACTCACGTGTAGATTCAGCGGTTTGCAAACCCTTTCTGTACAGAATCCCCAAACCGGTATTTCCAGTCCAATGCCGGCATACGTATTAAACCGCCGTAAACTTCGTCTAAAACTCAGGAGAAACGTGTCCTTGAAACTGCTCTGCTGTGCGTTCGTTCACCTAAGAGAGTTGAACCTATGTTGAGATTCAGCGAGTCAGAAACACGTTTCTTCTAGGAGCTGCGTTGGGATATTCCTGAGTGAATGGGACCATAGGCTGTACAGAGAAATATCTGCTCCTAAAACCAAAACGGAGCTTTCTAACTCAATGGTTGTCAATGTGTGCATTCAACTGACAGAGTTAAACTCACGTGTGGATTCAGCGGTTTGCAAACTCTTTCTGTGCAGAATCCCAAAACCGGCATTTCCAGCCCAATGCCGGCATACGGACTAAACCGCAGAAAACTTCGTCTAAAACTCAGGAGAAACGTTTCCTTGAAACTCCTCTGCTGTGCGTTCGTTCACCTAAGAGAGTTGAATCTATGTTGAGATTCAGCAAGTCAGAAACACGTTTCTTATAGGAGCTGCGTTGGGATATTCCCGAGTGAATGGGACCATAGGCTGTACAGAGAAATATCTGCTCCTAAAACCAAAACGGAGCTATCTAACTGAATGGTTGTCAATCTGTGCATTCAACTGACAGAGTTAAACTCACCTTTGGATACAGCGGTTTGCAAACCCTTTCTGTGTAGAATCCCAAAACTGGTGTTTCCAACCCAATGACGGAATACGTGCTAAACCGCTGTAAACTTCGTCTAAAACTAAGGAGAAACGTTTCCTTGAAACTGCTCTGCTGTCCGTTCGCTCACCTAAGAGAGTTGAATCTATGTTGAGATTCAGCGGGTCAGAAAAACGTTTCTTCTAGGAGCCGCGTTGGGATATTTCCGAGTGAATGGGACCATAGGCTGTATAGAGAAATATCTGCTTCTAAAACCAAAAAGGAGCTATCTAACTGAATGTTTGTCAATGTGTGCATTCAACTGACAGAGTTAAACTCACGTGTGGATTCAGCGGTTTCCAAACCGTTTCTGTGCGGAATCCCAAAACCGGTATTTCCAGCCCAATTCTGGCATACGTACTAAACCGCAGTAAACTTCGTCTAAAACTCAGGAGAAACGTGTCCTTGAAACTGCTCTGATGCGCGTTCGTTCACCTAAGAGAGTTGAATCTATGCTGAGATTCAGCGAGTCAGAAAAACGTTTCTTCTAAGAGCTGCATTGGGATATTCCCGAGTGAATGGGACCATAGGCTGTACAGAGAAATATCTGCTCCTAAAACCAAAACGGAGCTATCTAACTGAATGGTTGTCAATGTGTGCATTCAACTGACAGAGTTAAACTCACGTGTGGATTCAGTGGTTTGCAAACCCTTTCTGTACAGAATCCCCAAACCGGTATTTCCAGTCCAATGCCGGCATACGTACTAAACCGCAGTAAACTTCGTCTAAAACTCAGGAGAAACGTTTCCTTGAAACTGCTCTGCTGTGCTTTCGCTCACCTAAGAGAGTTGAATCTATGTTGAGATTCAGCAAGTCAGAAACATGTTTCTTCTAGGAGCCGCGTTGGGATATTCCCGAGTGAATGGGACCATAGGCTGTACAGAGAAATATCTGCTCCTAAAACCAAAACGGAGCTATCTAACTGAATGTTTGTCAATGTGTGCATTCAACTGACAGAGTTAAACTCACGTGTGCATTCAGCCGTTTGCAAACCCTTTCTGTGCAGAATCGCAAAACCGGTGTTTGCAACCCAATGCCGGCATACGTACTAAACAGCAGGAAACTTCGTCAAAAACTCAGGATAAACGTTTCCGTGAAACTGCTCTGCTGTTCGTTCGTTCACCTAAGAGAGTTGAATCTATGTTGAGATTCAGCGAGTCAGAAACACGTTTCTTCTAGGAGCTGCGTTCGGATATTCCCGAGTGAGTGGGCCCATAGGCTGTACAGAGAAATTCTGCTCCTAAAACCATAACGGAGGTATCTAACTGAAAGGTTGTCAATGTGTGCATTCAACTGACAGAGTTAAACTCACGTGTGGATTCAGCGGTTTGCAAACCCTTTCTATGCAGAATCCCAAAACCGGTATTTCCAGGCCAATGACGGCATACGTACTAAACCGCAATAAACATCGTCTAAAACTCAGGAGAAACGTGTCCTTGAAACTGCTCTGCTGTGCCTTCGTTCACCTAAGAGAGTTGAATCTATGTTGAGATTCAGCGAGTCAGAAACACGTTTCTTCTAAGAGCTGCATTGGGATATTCCCGAGTGAATGGGACCATAGGCTGTACAGAGAAATATCTGCTCCTAAAACCAAAACGGAGCTATCTAACTGAATGGTTGTCAATGTGTGCATTCAACTGACAGAGTTAAACTCACGTGTGGATTCAGTGGTTTGCAAACCCTTTCTGTACAGAATCCCCAAACCGGTATTTCCAGTCCAATGCCGGCATACGTACTAAACCGCAGTAAACTTCGTCTAAAACTCAGGAGAAACGTTTCCTTGAAACTGCTCTGCTGTGCGTTCGTTCACCTAAGAGAGTTGAATCTATGTTGAGATTCAGAGAGTCTGAACCACGTTTCTTCTAGGAGCTGCGTTGGGATATTCCCGAGTGAATGGGACCATAGGCTGTACAGAGAAATATCTGCTCCTAAAACCAAAACGGAGCTATCTAACTCAATGGTTGTCAATGTGTGCATTCAACTGACAGAGTTAAACTCACGTGTAGATTCAGCGGTTTGCAAACCCTTTCTGTGCAGAATCCCAAAACCGGTATCTCCAGCCCAATGACGGCATACGTACTCAACCACAGTAAACATCGTCTAAAACTCAGGAGAAACGTTTCTTGAAACTGCTCTGCTGTGCGTTCGTTCACCTAAGAGAGCTGAATCTATGCTGAGATTCAGCGAGTCAGAAAAACGTTTCTTCTAGGAGCCGCATTGGGATATTCCCGAGTGAATGGGACCATAGGCTGTACAGAGAATTATCTGCTCATAAAACCAAAACGGAGCTCTCTAACTGAATGGTTGTCAATGTGTGCATTCAACTGACAGAGTTAAACTCACCTGTGGATTCAGCGGTTTCCAAACCCTTTCTGTGCAGAATCCCAAAACCGGTATGTCCAGCCGAATGCCGGAATACGTACTAAACCGCAATAAACTTCGTCTAAAACTCAGGAGAAACGTTTCCTTGAAACTGCTCTGCTGTGCGTTCGTTCACCTAAGAGAGTTGAACCTATGTTGAGATTCAGCAAGTCAGAAACACGTTTCTTATAGGAGCTGCGTTGGGATATTCCCGAGTGAATGGGACCATAGGCTGTACAGAGAAATATCTGCTCCTAAAACCAAAACGGAGCTATCTAACTGAATGGTTGTCAATCTGTGCATTCAACTGACAGAGTTAAACTCACGTTTGGATACAGCGGTTTGCAAACCCTTTCTGTGTAGAATCCCAAAACCGGTGTTTCCAACCCAATGACGGAATACGTGCTAAACCGCTGTAAACTTCGTCTAAAACTAAGGAGAAACGTTTCCTTGAAACTGCTCTGCTGTCCGTTCGCTCACCTAAGAGAGTTGAATCTATGTTGAGATTCAGCGGGTCAGAAAAACGTTTCTTCTAGGAGCCGCGTTGGGATATTTCCGAGTGAATGGGACCATAGGCTGTATAGAGAAATATCTGCTTCTAAAACCAAAAAGGAGCTATCTAACTGAATGTTTGTCAATGTGTGCATTCAACTGACAGAGTTAAACTCACGTGTGGATTCAGCGGTTTCCAAACCGTTTCTGTGCGGAATCCCAAAACCGGTATTTCCAGCCCAATTCAGGCATACGTTCTAAACCGCAGTAAACTTCGTCTAAAACTCAGGTGAAACGTGTCCTTGAAACTGCTCTGATGCGCGTTCGTTCACCTAAGAGAGTTGAATCTATGCTGAGATTCAGCGAGTCAGAAAAACGTTTCTTCTAAGAGCTGCATTGGGATATTCCCGAGTGAATGGGAACATAGGCTGTACAGAGAAATATCTGCTCCTAAAACCAAAACGGAGCTATCTAACTGAATGGTTGTCAATGTGTGCATTCAACTGACAGAGTTAAACTCACGTGTGAATTCAGTGGTTTGCAAACCCTTTCTGTACAGAATCCCCAAACCGGGATTTCCAGTCCAATGCCGGCATACGTACTAAACCGCAGTAAACTTCGTCTAAAACTCAGGAGAAACGTTTCCTTGAAACTGCTCTGCTGTGCTTTCGCTCACCTAAGAGAGTTGAATCTATGTTGAGATTCAGCAAGTCAGAAACATGTTTCTTCTAGGAGCCGCGTTGGGATATTCCCGAGTGAATGGGACCATAGGCTGTACAGAGAAATATCTGCTCCTAAAACCAAAACGGAGCTATCTAACTGAATGTTTGTCAATGTGTGCATTCAACTGACAGAGTTAAACTCACGTGTGCATTCAGCCGTTTGCAAACCCTTTCTGTGCAGAATCGCAAAACCGGTGTTTGCAACCCAATGCCGGCATACGTACTAAACAGCAGGAAACTTCGTCAAAAACTCAGGATAAACGTTTCCGTGAAACTGCTCTGCTGTTCGTTCGTTCACCTAAGAGAGTTGAATCTATGTTGAGATTCAGCGAGTCAGAAACACGTTTCTTCTAGGAGCTGCGTTCGGATATTCCCGAGTGAGTGGGCCCATAGGCTGTACAGAGAAATTCTGCTCCTAAAACCATAACGGAGGTATCTAACTGAAAGGTTGTCAATGTGTGCATTCAACTGACAGAGTTAAACTCACGTGTGGATTCAGCGGTTTGCAAACCCTTTCTATGCAGAATCCCAAAACCGGTATTTCCAGGCCAATGACGGCATACGTACTAAACCGCAATAAACATCGTCTAAAACTCAGGAGAAACGTGTCCTTGAAACTGCTCTGCTGTGCCTTCGTTCACCTAAGAGAGTTGAATCTATGTTGAGATTCAGCGAGTCAGAAACACGTTTCTTCTAGGAGCTGCGTTGGGATATTCCCGAGTGAATGGGACCACAGGCTGTACAGAGAAATATCTGCTCCGAAAACCAAAACGGAGCTATCTAACTCAATGGTTGTCAATGCGTGCATTCAACTGACAGAGTTAAACTCACGTGTGGATTCAGCGGTTTGCAAATCCTTTCTGTGCAGAATCCCAAAACCGGTATTTCCACCCCAATGCCGGCATACGTACTAAACCGCAGTAAACTTCGTCTAAAACTCAGGAGAAACGTTTCCTTGAAACTGCTCTGCTGTGCGTTCGTTCACCTAAGAGAGTTGAATCTATGTTGAGATTCAGAGAGTCAGAACCACGTTTCTTCTAGGAGCTGCGTTGGGATATTCCCGAGTGAATGGGACCTTAGGCTGTACAGAGAAATATCTGCTCCTAAAACCAAAACGGAGCTATCTAACTCAATGGTTGTCAATGTGTGCATTCAACTGGCAGAGTTAAACTCACGTGTGGATTCAGCGGTTTGCAAACCCTTTCTGTGCAGAATCCCAAAACCGGTATTTCCAGGCCAATGCTGGCATACGTACTAAACCGCAGTAAACTTCGTCTAAAACTCAGGAGAAACGTTTCCTTGAAACTGCTCTGCTGTGCGTTCATTCACCTAAGAGAGTTGAATCAATGTTGAGATTCAGCGATTCAGAAACACGTTTCTTCTAGGAGCTGCGTTGGGATAATCCCGAGTGAATGGGACCATAGGCTGTACAGAGTAATATCTGCTCCTAAAACCAAAACGGAGCTATCTAACTGAATGGTTGCCTATGTGTGCATTCAACTGACAGAGTTAAACTCACGTGTGGATTCAGTGGTTTGCAAACCCTTTCTGTACAGAATCCCCAAACCGGGATTTCCAGTCCAATGCCGGCATACGTACTAAACCGCAGTAAACTTCGTCTAAAACTCAGGAGAAACGTTTCCTTGAAACTGCTCTGCTGTGCTTTCGCTCACCTAAGAGAGTTGAATCTATGTTGAGATTCACCAAGTCAGAAACATGTTTCTCCTAGGAGCCGCGTTGGGATATTCCCGAGTGAATGGGACCATAGGCTGTACAGAGAAATATCTGCTCCTAAAACCAAAACGGAGCTACCTAACTGAATGGTTGTCAATGTGTGCATTCAACTGACAGAGTTAAACTCACGTGTGCATTCAGCCGTTTGCAAACCCTTTCTGTGCAGAATCGCAAAACCGGTGTTTGCAACCCAATGCCGGCATACGTACTAAACAGCAGGAAACTTCGTCAAAAACTCAGGATAAACGTTTCCGTGAAACTGCTCTGCTGTTCGTTCGTTCACCTAAGAGAGTTGAATCTATGTTGAGATTCAGCGAGTCAGAAACACGTTTCTTCTAGGAGCTGCGTTCGGATATTCCCGAGTGAGTGGGCCCATAGGCTGTACAGAGAAATTCTGCTCCTAAAACCATAACGGAGGTATCTAACTGAAAGGTTGTCAATGTGTGCATTCAACTGACAGAGTTAAACTCACGTGTGGATTCAGCGGTTTGCAAACCCTTTCTATGCAGAATCCCAAAACCGGTATTTCCAGGCCAATGACGGCATACGT
Organism: Aotus nancymaae; assembly: GCF_030222135.1. Taxonomy (NCBI): domain Eukaryota; kingdom Metazoa; phylum Chordata; class Mammalia; order Primates; family Aotidae; genus Aotus; species Aotus nancymaae. The sequence continues at coordinate 760,738 of NW_026988501.1, read as the reverse complement.
ACTAAACCGCAATAAACATCGTCTAAAACTCAGGAGAAACGTGTCCTTGAAACTGCTCTGCTGTGCCTTCGTTCACCTAAGAGAGTTGAATCTATGTTGAGATTCAGCGAGTCAGAAACACGTTTCTTCTAGGAGCTGCGTTGGGATATTCCCGAGTGAATGGGACCATAGGCTGTACAGAGAAATATCTGCTCCGAAAACCAAAACGGAGCTATCTAACTCAATGGTTGTCAATGCGTGCATTCAACTGACAGAGTTAAACTCACGTGTGGATTCAGCGGTTTGCAAATCCTTTCTGTGCAGAATCCCAAAACCGGCATTTCCAGCCCAATGCCGGCATACGTACTAAACCGCAGAAAACTTCGTCTAAAACTCAGGAGAAACGTTTCCTTGAAACTCCTCTGCTGTGCGTTCGTTCACCTAAGAGAGCTGAATCTATGCTGAGATTCAGCGAGTCAGAAAAACGTTTCTTCTAGGAGCCGCATTGGGATATTCCCGAGTGAATGGGACCATAGGCTGTACAGAGAATTATCTGCTCATAAAACCAAAACGGAGCTCTCTAACTGAATGGTTGTCAATGTGTGCATTCAACTGACAGAGTTAAACTCACCTGTGGATTCAGCGGTTTCCAAACCCTTTCTGTGCAGAATCCCAAAACCGGTATGTCCAGCCGAATGCCGGAATACGTACTAAACCGCAATAAACTTCGTCTAAAACTCAGGAGAAACGTTTCCTTGAAACTGCTCTGCTATGCGTTCGTTCACCTAAGAGAGTTGAACCTATGTTGAGATTCAGCAAGTCAGAAACACGTTTCTTATAGGAGCTGCGTTGGGATATTCCCGAATGAATGGGACCATAGGCTGTACAGAGAAATATCTGCTCCTAAAACCAAAACGGAGCTATCTAACTGAATGGTTGTCAATCTGTGCATTCAACTGACAGAGTTAAACTCACGTGTGGATTCAGTGGTTTGCAAACCCTTTCTGTACAGAATCCCCAAACCGGTATTTCCAGTCCAATGCCGGCATACGTACTAAACCGCAGTAAACTTCGTCTAAAACTCAGGAGAAACGTTTCCTTGAAACTGCTCTGCTGTGCGTTCGTTCACCTAAGAGAGTTGAATCTATGTTGAGATTCAGAGAGTCTGAACCACGTTTCTTCTAGGAGCTGCGTTGGGATATTCCCGAGTGAATGGGACCATAGGCTGTACAGAGAAATATCTGCTCCTAAAACCAAAACGGAGCTATCTAACTCAATGGTTGTCAATGTGTGCATTCAACTGACAGAGTTAAACTCACGTGTAGATTCAGCGGTTTGCAAACCCTTTCTGTGCAGAATCCCAAAACCGGTATCTCCAGCCCAATGACGGCATACGTACTCAACCACAGTAAACATCGTCTAAAACTCAGGAGAAACGTTTCTTGAAACTGCTCTGCTGTGCGTTCGTTCACCTAAGAGAGCTGAATCTATGCTCAGATTCATCGAGTCAGAAAAACGTTTCTTCTAGGAGCCGCATTGGGATATTCCCGAGTGAATGGGACCATAGGCTGTACAGAGAATTATCTGCTCATAAAACCAAAACGGAGCTCTCTAACTGAATGGTTGTCAATGTGTGCATTCAACTGACAGAGTTAAACTCACCTGTGGATTCAGCGGTTTCCAAACCCTTTCTGTGCAGAATCCCAAAACCGGTATGTCCAGCCGAATGCCGGAATACGTACTAAACCGCAATAAACTTCGTCTAAAACTCAGGAGAAACGTTTCCTTGAAACTGCTCTGCTGTGCGTTCGTTCACCTAAGAGAGTTGAACCTATGTTGAGATTCAGCAAGTCAGAAACACGTTTCTTATAGGAGCTGCGTTGGGATATTCCCGAGTGAATGGGACCATAGGCTGTACAGAGAAATATCTGCTCCTAAAACCAAAACGGAGCTATCTAACTGAATGGTTGTCAATCTGTGCATTCAACTGACAGAGTTAAACTCACCTTTGGATACAGCGGTTTGCAAACCCTTTCTGTGTAGAATCCCAAAACCGGTGTTTCCAACCCAATGACGGAATACGTGCTAAACCGCTGTAAACTTCGTCTAAAACTAAGGAGAAACGTTTCCTTGAAACTGCTCTGCTGTCCGTTCGCTCACCTAAGAGAGTTGAATCTATGTTGAGATTCAGCGGGTCAGAAAAACGTTTCTTCTAGGAGCCGCGTTGGGATATTTCCGAGTGAATGGGACCATAGGCTGTATAGAGAAATATCTGCTTCTAAAACCAAAAAGGAGCTATCTAACTGAATGTTTGTCAATGTGTGCATTCAACTGACAGAGTTAAACTCACGTGTGGATTCAGCGGTTTCCAAACCGTTTCTGTGCGGAATCCCAAAACCGGTATTTCCAGCCCAATTCAGGCATACGTACTAAACCGCAGTAAACTTCGTCTAAAACTCAGGTGAAACGTGTCCTTGAAACTGCTCTGATGCGCGTTCGTTCACCTAAGAGAGTTGAATCTATGCTGAGATTCAGCGAGTCAGAAAAACGTTTCTTCTAAGAGCTGCATTGGGATATTCCCGAGTGAATGGGAACATAGGCTGTACAGAGAAATATCTGCTCCTAAAACCAAAACGGAGCTATCTAACTGAATGGTTGTCAATGTGTGCATTCAACTGACAGAGTTAAACACACGTGTGGATTCAGTGGCTTGCAAACCCTTTCTGTACAGAATCCCCAAACCGGGATTTCCAGTCCAATGCCGGCATACGTACTAAACCGCAGTAAACTTCGTCTAAAACTCAGGAGAAACGTTTCCTTGAAACTGCTCTGCTGTGCTTTCGCTCACCTAAGAGAGTTGAATCTATGTTGAGATTCACCAAGTCAGAAACATGTTTCTCCTAGGAGCCGCGTTGGGATATTCCCGAGTGAATGGGACCATAGGCTGTACAGAGAAATATCTGCTCCTAAAACCAAAACGGAGCTATCTAACTGAATGGTTGTCAACGTGTGCATTCAACTGACAGAGTTAAACTCACGTGTGCATTCAGCCGTTTGCAAACCCTTTCTGTGCAGAATCGCAAAACCGGTGTTTGCAACCCAATGCCGGCATACGTACTAAACAGCAGGAAACTTCGTCAAAAACTCAGGATAAACGTTTCCGTGAAACTGCTCTGCTGTTCGTTCGTTCACCTAAGAGAGTTGAATCTATGTTGAGATTCAGCGAGTCAGAAACACGTTTCTTCTAGGAGCTGCGTTCGGATATTCCCGAGTGAGTGGGCCCATAGGCTGTACAGAGAAATTCTGCTCCTAAAACCATAACGGAGGTATCTAACTGAAAGGTTGTCAATGTGTGCATTCAACTGACAGAGTTAAACTCACGTGTGGATTCAGCGGTTTGCAAACCCTTTCTATGCAGAATCCCAAAACCGGTATTTCCAGGCCAATGACGGCATACGTACTAAACCGCAATAAACATCGTCTAAAACTCAGGAGAAACGTGTCCTTGAAACTGCTCTGCTGTGCCTTCGTTCACCTAAGAGAGTTGAATCTATGTTGAGATTCAGCGAGTCAGAAACACGTTTCTTCTAGGAGCTGCGTTGGGATATTCCCGAGTGAATGGGACCACAGGCTGTACAGAGAAATATCTGCTCCGAAAACCAAAACGGAGCTATCTAACTCAATGGTTGTCAATGCGTGCATTCAACTGACAGAGTTAAACTCACGTGTGGATTCAGCGGTTTGCAAATCCTTTCTGTGCAGAATCCCAAAACCGGTATTTCCACCCCAATGCCGGCATACGTACTAAACCGCAGTAAACTTCGTCTAAAACTCAGGAGAAACGTTTCCTTGAAACTGCTCTGCTGTGCGTTCGTTCACCTAAGAGAGTTGAATCTATGTTGAGATTCAGAGAGTCAGAACCACGTTTCTTCTAGGAGCTGCGTTGGGATATTCCCGAGTGAATGGGACCTTAGGCTGTACAGAGAAATATCTGCTCCTAAAACCAAAACGGAGCTATCTAACTCAATGGTTGTCAATGTGTGCATTCAACTGGCAGAGTTAAACTCACGTGTGGATTCAGCGGTTTGCAAACCCTTTCTGTGCAGAATCCCAAAACCGGTATTTCCAGGCCAATGCTGGCATACGTACTAAACCGCAGTAAACTTCGTCTAAAACTCAGGAGAAACGTTTCCTTGAAACTGCTCTGCTGTGCGTTCATTCACCTAAGAGAGTTGAATCAATGTTGAGATTCAGCGATTCAGAAACACGTTTCTTCTAGGAGCTGCGTTGGGATAATCCCGAGTGAATGGGACCATAGGCTGTACAGAGTAATATCTGCTCCTAAAACCAAAACGGAGCTATCTAACTGAATGGTTGCCTATGTGTGCATTCAACTGACAGAGTTAAACTCACGTGTGGATTCAGTGGTTTGCAAACCCTTTCTGTACAGAATCCCCAAACCGGTATTTCCAGTCCAATGCCGGCATACGTACTAAACCGCAGTAAACTTCGTCTAAAACTCAGGAGAAACGTTTCCTTGAAACTGCTCTGCTGTGCTTTCGCTCACCTAAGAGAGTTGAATCTATGTTGAGATTCACCAAGTCAGAAACATGTTTCTCCTAGGAGCCGCGTTGGGATATTCCCGAGTGAATGGGACCATAGGCTGTACAGAGAAATATCTGCTCCTAAAACCAAAACGGAGCTACCTAACTGAATGGTTGTCAATGTGTGCATTCAACTGACAGAGTTAAACTCACGTGTGCATTCAGCCGTTTGCAAACCCTTTCTGTGCAGAATCGCAAAACCGGTGTTTGCAACCCAATGCCGGCATACGTACTAAACAGCAGGAAACTTCGTCAAAAACTCAGGATAAACGTTTCCGTGAAACTGCTCTGCTGTTCGTTCGTTCACCTAAGAGAGTTGAATCTATGTTGAGATTCAGCGAGTCAGAAACACGTTTCTTCTAGGAGCTGCGTTCGGATATTCCCGAGTGAGTGGGCCCATAGGCTGTACAGAGAAATTCTGCTCCTAAAACCATAACGGAGGTATCTAACTGAAAGGTTGTCAATGTGTGCATTCAACTGACAGAGTTAAACTCACGTGTGGATTCAGCGGTTTGCAAACCCTTTCTATGCAGAATCCCAAAACCGGTATTTCCAGGCCAATGACGGCATACGTACTAAACCGCAATAAACATCGTCTAAAACTCAGGAGAAACGTGTCCTTGAAACTGCTCTGCTGTGCCTTCGTTCACCTAAGAGAGTTGAATCTATGTTGAGATTCAGCGAGTCAGAAACACGTTTCTTCTAGGAGCTGCGTTGGGATATTCCCGAGTGAATGGGACCATAGGCTGTACAGAGAAATATCTGCTCCGAAAACCAAAACGGAGCTATCTAACTCAATGGTTGTCAATGCGTGCATTCAACTGACAGAGTTAAACTCACGTGTGGATTCAGCGGTTTGCAAATCCTTTCTGTGCAGAATCCCAAAACCGGCATTTCCAGCCCAATGCCGGCATACGTACTAAACCGCAGAAAACTTCGTCTAAAACTCAGGAGAAACGTTTCCTTGAAACTCCTCTGCTGTGCGTTCGTTCACCTAAGAGAGCTGAATCTATGCTGAGATTCAGCGAGTCAGAAAAACGTTTCTTCTAGGAGCCGCATTGGGATATTCCCGAGTGAATGGGACCATAGGCTGTACAGAGAATTATCTGCTCATAAAACCAAAACGGAGCTCTCTAACTGAATGGTTGTCAATGTGTGCATTCAACTGACAGAGTTAAACTCACCTGTGGATTCAGCGGTTTCCAAACCCTTTCTGTGCAGAATCCCAAAACCGGTATGTCCAGCCGAATGCCGGAATACGTACTAAACCGCAATAAACTTCGTCTAAAACTCAGGAGAAACGTTTCCTTGAAACTGCTCTGCTATGCGTTCGTTCACCTAAGAGAGTTGAACCTATGTTGAGATTCAGCAAGTCAGAAACACGTTTCTTATAGGAGCTGCGTTGGGATATTCCCGAATGAATGGGACCATAGGCTGTACAGAGAAATATCTGCTCCTAAAACCAAAACGGAGCTATCTAACTGAATGGTTGTCAATCTGTGCATTCAACTGACAGAGTTAAACTCACCTTTGGATACAGCGGTTTGCAAACCCTTTCTGTGTAGAATCCCAAAACCGGTGTTTCCAACCCAATGACGGAATACGTGCTAAACCGCTGTAAACTTCGTCTAAAACTAAGGAGAAACGTTTCCTTGAAACTGCTCTGCTGTCCGTTCGCTCACCTAAGAGAGTTGAATCTATGTTGAGATTCAGCGGGTCAGAAAAACGTTTCTTCTAGGAGCCGCGTTGGGATATTTCCGAGTGAATGGGACCATAGGCTGTATAGAGAAATATCTGCTTCTAAAACCAAAAAGGAGCTATCTAACTGAATGTTTGTCAATGTGTGCATTCAACTGACAGAGTTAAACTCACGTGTGGATTCAGCGGTTTCCAAACCGTTTCTGTGCGGAATCCCAAAACCGGTATTTCCAGCCCAATTCAGGCATACGTACTAAACCGCAGTAAACTTCGTCTAAAACTCAGGTGAAACGTGTCCTTGAAACTGCTCTGATGCGCGTTCGTTCACCTAAGAGAGTTGAATCTATGCTGAGATTCAGCGAGTCAGAAAAACGTTTCTTCTAAGAGCTGCATTGGGATATTCCCGAGTGAATGGGACCATAGGCTGTACAGAGAAATATCTGCTCCTAAAACCAAAACGGAGCTATCTAACTGAATGGTTGTCAATGTGTGCATTCAACTGACAGAGTTAAACTCACGTGTGGATTCAGTGGTTTGCAAACCCTTTCTGTACAGAATCCCCAAACCGGGATTTCCAGTCCAATGCCGGCATACGTACTAAACCGCAGTAAACTTCGTCTAAAACTCAGGAGAAACGTTTCCTTGAAACTGCTCTGCTGTGCTTTCGCTCACCTAAGAGAGTTGAATCTATGTTGAGATTCAGCAAGTCAGAAACATGTTTCTTCTAGGAGCCGCGTTGGGATATTCCCGAGTGAATGGGACCATAGGCTGTACAGAGAAATATCTGCTCCGAAAACCATAACGGAGCTATCTAACTCAATGGTTGTCAATGTGTGCATTCAACTGACAGTGTTAAACTCACGTGTGCATTCAGCCATTTGCAAATCCTTTCTGTGAAGAATCCCAAAACCGGTATTTCCAGCCCAATGCCGGCATACGTACTAAACCGCAGTAAACATAGTCTAAAACTCAGGAGAAACGTTTCCTTGAAACTGCTCTGCTGTGCGTTCGTTCACCTAAGAGAGTTGAATCTATGTTGAGATTCAGCAAGTCAGAAACACGTTTCTTCTAGGAGCTGCGTTCGGATATTCCCGAGTGAATGGGACCATAGGTTGTACAGAGAAATATCTGCTCCTAAAACCAAAACGGAGCTATCTAACTGAAAGGTTGTCAATGTGTGCATTCAACTGACAGAGTTAAACTCACGTGTGGATTCAGCGGTTTGCAAATCCTTTCTGAGCAGAATCCCAAAACCGGCATTTCCAGCCCAATGACGGCATACGTACTAAACCGCAGTAAACTTCGTCTAAAACTCAGGAGAAACGTTTCCTTGAAACTGCTCTGCTGTGCGTTCGTTCACCTAAGAGAGTTGTATCTATGTTGAGATTCAGCGAGTCAGAAACACGTTTCTTCTAGGAGCTGCGTTGGGATATTCCCGAGTGAATGGGACCATAGGCTGTACAGAGAAATATCTGCCCCGAAAACCAAAACGGAGCTATCTAACTGAATGGTTTTCAATGTGTGCACTCAACTCACAGAGTTAAACTCAAGTGTGGATTCAGCGGCTTGCAAACCCTTTCTGTGCAGAATCCCAAAACCGGTATTTCCAGCCCAATCCTGGCATACGTACTAAACCGCAGTAAACTTCGTCTAAAACTCAGGAGAAACGTTTCCTTGAAACGGCTCTGCTGTGCGTAAGTTCACCTAAGAGAGTTGAATCTATGTTGAGATTCAGCGAGTCAGAAACACGTTTCTTCTAGGAGCTGCGTTGGGATATTCCCGAGTGAATGGGACCATAGGCTGTACAGAGAAATATCTGCTCCTAAAACCAAAACGGAGCTATCTAACTGAATGGTTGTCAATGTGTGCATTCAACTGACAGAGTTAAACTCAGGTGTGGATTCAGCGGTTTGCAAACTCTTTCTATGCAGAATCCCAAAACCGGTATTTCCAGGCCAATGACGGCATACGTACTAAACCGCAATAAACATCGTCTAAAACTCAGGAGAAACGTGTCCTTGAAACTGCTCTGCTGTGCGTTCGTTCACCTAAGAGAGTTGAATCTATGTTGAGATTCAGCGAGTCAGAAACACGTTTCTACTAGGAGCTGCGTTGGGATATTCCCGAGTGAATGGGACCATAGGCTGTACAGAGAAATATCTGCTCCGAAAACCAAAACGGAGCTATCTAACTCAATGGTTGTCAATGCGTGCATTCAACTGACAGAGTTAAACTCACGTGTGGATTCAGCGGTTTGCAAATCCTTTCTGTGCAGAATCCCAAAACCGGTATTTCCAGCCCAATGCCGGCATACGTACTAAACCGCAGTAAACTTCGTCTAAAACTCAGGAGAAACGTTTCCTTGAAACTGCTCTGCTGTGCGTTCGTTCACCTAAGAGAGTTGAATCTATGTTGAGATTCAGCGAGTCAGAAACACGTTTCTTCTAGGAGCTGCGTTGGGATATTCACGAGTGAATGGGACCATAGGCTGTACAGAGAAATATCTGCTCCTAAAACCAAAACGGAGCTATCTAACTCAATGGTTGTCAATGTGTGCATTCAACTGGCAGAGTTAAACTCACGTGTGGATTCAGAGGTTTGCAAACCCTTTCTGTGCAGAATCCCAAAACCGGTATTTCCAGCCCAATGCTGGCATACGTACTAAACCGCAGTAAACTTCGTCTAAAACTCAGGAGAAACGTTTCCTTGAAACTGCTCTGCTGTGCGTTCATTCACCTAAGAGAGTTGAATCAATGTTGAGATTCAGCGATTCAGAAACACGTTTCTTCTAGGAGCTGCGTTGGGATATTCCCGAGTGAATGGGACCATAGGCTGTACAGAGAAATATCTGCTCCTAAAACCAAAACGGAGCTACCTAACTGAATGGTTGTCAATGTGTGCATTCAACTGACAGTGTTAAACTCACGTGTGCATTCAGCCATTTGCAAACCCTTTCTGTGAAGAATCCCAAAACCGGTATTTCCAGCCCAATGCCGGCATACGTACTAAACCGCAGTAAACATCGTCTAAAACTCAGGAGAAACGTTTCCTTGAAACTGCTCTGCTGTGCGTTCGTTCACCTAAGAGAGTTGAATCTATGTTGAGATTCAGCGAGTCAGAAACACGTTTCTTCTAGGAGCTGCGTTGGGATATTCACGAGTGAATGGGACCATAGGCTGTACAGAGAAATATCTGCTCCTAAAACCAAAACGGAGCTATCTAACTGAATGGTTGTCAATGTGTGCATTCAACTGACAGTGTTAAACTCACGTGTGCATTCAGCCATTTGCAAACCCTTTCTGTAAAGAATCCCAAAACCGGTATTTCCAGCCCAATGCCGGCATACGTACTAAACCGCAGTAAACATAGTCTAAAACTCAGGAGAAACGTTTCCTTGAAACTGCTCTGCTGTGCGTTCGTTCACCTAAGAGAGTTGAATCTATGTTGAGATTCAGCGAGTCAGAAACACGTTTCTACTAGGAGCTGCGTTGGGATATTCCCGAGTGAATGGGACCATAGGCTGTACAGAGAAATATCTGCTCCGAAAACCAAAACGGAGCTATCTAACTCAATGGTTGTCAATGCGTGCATTCAACTGACAGAGTTAAACTCACGTGTGGATTCAGCGGTTTGCAAATCCTTTCTGTGCAGAATCCCAAAACCGGTATTTCCAGCCCAATGCCGGCATACGTACTAAACCGCAGTAAACTTCGTCTAAAACTCAGGAGAAACGTTTCCTTGAAACTGCTCTGCTGTGCGTTCGTTCACCTAAGAGAGTTGAATCTATGTTGAGATTCAGCGAGTCAGAACCACGTTTCTTCTAGGAGCTGCGTTGGGATATTCCCGAGTGAATGGGACCATAGGCTGTACAGAGAAATATCTGCTCCTAAAACCAAAACGGAGCTATCTAACTCAATGGTTGTCAATGTGTGCATTCAACTGGCAGAGTTAAACTCACGTGTGGATTCAGAGGTTTGCAAACCCTTTCTGTGCAGAATCCCAAAACCGGTATTTCCAGCCCAATGCTGGCATACGTACTAAACCGCAGTAAACTTCGTCTAAAACTCAGGAGAAACGTTTCCTTGAAACTGCTCTGCTGTGCGTTCATTCACCTAAGAGAGTTGAATCAATGTTGAGATTCAGCGATTCAGAAACACGTTTCTTCTAGGAGCTGCGTTGGGATATTCCCGAGTGAATGGGACCATAGGCTGTACAGAGAAATATCTGCTCCTAAAACCAAAACGGAGCTACCTAACTGAATGGTTGTCAATGTGTGCATTCAACTGACAGTGTTAAACTCACGTGTGCATTCAGCCATTTGCAAACCCTTTCTGTGAAGAATCCCAAAACCGGTATTTCCAGCCCAATGCCGGCATACGTACTAAACCGCAGTAAACATCGTCTAAAACTCAGGAGAAACGTTTCCTTGAAACTGCTCTGCTGTGCGTTCGTTCACCTAAGAGAGTTGAATCTATGTTGAGATTCAGCGAGTCAGAAACACGTTTCTTCTAGGAGCTGCGTTGGGATATTCACGAGTGAATGGGACCATAGGCTGTACAGAGAAATATCTGCTCCTAAAACCAAAACGGAGCTATCTAACTGAATGGTTGTCAATGTGTGCATTCAACTGACAGAGTTAAACTCAGGTGTGGATTCAGCGGTTTGCAAACTCTTTCTATGCAGAATCCCAAAACCGGTATTTCCAGGCCAATGACGGCATACGTACTAAACCGCAATAAACATCGTCTAAAACTCAGGAGAAACGTGTCCTTGAAACTGCTCTGCTGTGCGTTCGTTCACCTAAGAGAGTTGAATCTATGTTGAGATTCAGCGAGTCAGAAACACGTTTCTACTAGGAGCTGCGTTGGGATATTCCCGAGTGAATGGGACCATAGGCTGTACAGAGAAATATCTGCTCCGAAAACCAAAACGGAGCTATCTAACTCAATGGTTGTCAATGCGTGCATTCAACTGACAGAGTTAAACTCACGTGTGGATTCAGCGGTTTGCAAATCCTTTCTGTGCAGAATCCCAAAACCGGTATTTCCAGCCCAATGCCGGCATACGTACTAAACCGCAGTAAACTTCGTCTAAAACTCAGGAGAAACGTTTCCTTGAAACTGCTCTGCTGTGCGTTCGTTCACCTAAGAGAGTTGAATCTATGTTGAGATTCAGCGAGTCAGAACCACGTTTCTTCTAGGAGCTGCGTTGGGATATTCCCGAGTGAATGGGACCATAGGCTGTACAGAGAAATATCTGCTCCTAAAACCAAAACGGAGCTATCTAACTCAATGGTTGTCAATGTGTGCATTCAACTGGCAGAGTTAAACTCACGTGTGGATTCAGAGGTTTGCAAACCCTTTCTGTGCAGAATCCCAAAACCGGTATTTCCAGCCCAATGCTGGCATACGTACTAAACCGCAGTAAACTTCGTCTAAAACTCAGGAGAAACGTTTCCTTGAAACTGCTCTGCTGTGCGTTCATTCACCTAAGAGAGTTGAATCAATGTTGAGATTCAGCGATTCAGAAACACGTTTCTTCTAGGAGCTGCGTTGGGATATTCCCGAGTGAATGGGACCATAGGCTGTACAGAGAAATATCTGCTCCTAAAACCAAAACGGAGCTACCTAACTGAATGGTTGTCAATGTGTGCATTCAACTGACAGTGTTAAACTCACGTGTGCATTCAGCCATTTGCAAACCCTTTCTGTGAAGAATCCCAAAACCGGTATTTCCAGCCCAATGCCGGCATACGTACTAAACCGCAGTAAACATCGTCTAAAACTCAGGAGAAACGTTTCCTTGAAACTGCTCTGCTGTGCGTTCGTTCACCTAAGAGAGTTGAATCTATGTTGAGATTCAGCGAGTCAGAAACACGTTTCTTCTAGGAGCTGCGTTGGGATATTCACGAGTGAATGGGACCATAGGCTGTACAGAGAAATATCTGCTCCTAAAACCAAAACGGAGCTATCTAACTGAATGGTTGTCAATGTGTGCATTCAACTGACAGTGTTAAACTCACGTGTGCATTCAGCCATTTGCAAACCCTTTCTGTAAAGAATCCCAAAACCGGTATTTCCAGCCCAATGCCGGCATACGTACTAAACCGCAGTAAACATAGTCTAAAACTCAGGAGAAACGTTTCCTTGAAACTGCTCTGCTGTGCGTTCGTTCACCTAAGAGAGTTGAATCTATGTTGAGATTCAGCGAGTCAGAAACACGTTTCTACTAGGAGCTGCGTTGGGATATTCCCGAGTGAATGGGACCATAGGCTGTACAGAGAAATATCTGCTCCGAAAACCAAAACGGAGCTATCTAACTCAATGGTTGTCAATGCGTGCATTCAACTGACAGAGTTAAACTCACGTGTGGATTCAGCGGTTTGCAAATCCTTTCTGTGCAGAATCCCAAAACCGGTATTTCCAGCCCAATGCCGGCATACGTACTAAACCGCAGTAAACTTCGTCTAAAACTCAGGAGAAACGTTTCCTTGAAACTGCTCTGCTGTGCGTTCGTTCACCTAAGAGAGTTGAATCTATGTTGAGATTCAGCGAGTCAGAACCACGTTTCTTCTAGGAGCTGCGTTGGGATATTCCCGAGTGAATGGGACCATAGGCTGTACAGAGAAATATCTGCTCCTAAAACCAAAACGGAGCTATCTAACTCAATGGTTGTCAATGTGTGCATTCAACTGGCAGAGTTAAACTCACGTGTGGATTCAGAGGTTTGCAAACCCTTTCTGTGCAGAATCCCAAAACCGGTATTTCCAGCCCAATGCTGGCATACGTACTAAACCGCAGTAAACTTCGTCTAAAACTCAGGAGAAACGTTTCCTTGAAACTGCTCTGCTGTGCGTTCATTCACCTAAGAGAGTTGAATCAACGTTGAGATTCAGCGATTCAGAAACACGTTTCTTCTAGGAGCTGCGTTGGGATATTCCCGAGTGAATGGGACCATAGGCTGTACAGAGAAATATCTGCTCCTAAAACCAAAACGGAGCTACCTAACTGAATGGTTGTCAATGTGTGCATTCAACTGACAGTGTTAAACTCACGTGTGCATTCAGCCATTTGCAAACCCTTTCTGTGAAGAATCCCAAAACCGGTATTTCCAGCCCAATGCCGGCATACGTACTAAACCGCAGTAAACATCGTCTAAAACTCAGGAGAAACGTTTCCTTGAAACTGCTCTGCTGTGCGTTCGTTCACCTAAGAGAGTTGAATCTATGTTGAGATTCAGCGAGTCAGAAACACGTTTCTTCTAGGAGCTGCGTTGGGATATTCACGAGTGAATGGGACCATAGGCTGTACAGAGAAATATCTGCTCCTAAAACCAAAACGGAGCTATCTAACTGAATGGTTGTCAATGTGTGCATTCAACTGACAGAGTTAAACTCAGGTGTGGATTCAGCGGTTTGCAAACTCTTTCTATGCAGAATCCCAAAACCGGTATTTCCAGGCCAATGACGGCATACGTACTAAACCGCAATAAACATCGTCTAAAACTCAGGAGAAACGTGTCCTTGAAACTGCTCTGCTGTGCGTTCGTTCACCTAAGAGAGTTGAATCTATGTTGAGATTCAGCGAGTCAGAAACACGTTTCTACTAGGAGCTGCGTTGGGATATTCCCGAGTGAATGGGACCATAGGCTGTACAGAGAAATATCTGCTCCGAAAACCAAAACGGAGCTATCTAACTCAATGGTTGTCAATGCGTGCATTCAACTGACAGAGTTAAACTCACGTGTGGATTCAGCGGTTTGCAAATCCTTTCTGTGCAGAATCCCAAAACCGGTATTTCCAGCCCAATGCCGGCATACGTACTAAACCGCAGTAAACTTCGTCTAAAACTCAGGAGAAACGTTTCCTTGAAACTGCTCTGCTGTGCGTTCGTTCACCTAAGAGAGTTGAATCTATGTTGAGATTCAGCGAGTCAGAACCACGTTTCTTCTAGGAGCTGCGTTGGGATATTCCCGAGTGAATGGGACCATAGGCTGTACAGAGAAATATCTGCTCCTAAAACCAAAACGGAGCTATCTAACTCAATGGTTGTCAATGTGTGCATTCAACTGGCAGAGTTAAACTCACGTGTGGATTCAGAGGTTTGCAAACCCTTTCTGTGCAGAATCCCAAAACCGGTATTTCCAGCCCAATGCTGGCATACGTACTAAACCGCAGTAAACTTCGTCTAAAACTCAGGAGAAACGTTTCCTTGAAACTGCTCTGCTGTGCGTTCATTCACCTAAGAGAGTTGAATCAATGTTGAGATTCAGCGATTCAGAAACACGTTTCTTCTAGGAGCTGCGTTGGGATATTCCCGAGTGAATGGGACCATAGGCTGTACAGAGAAATATCTGCTCCTAAAACCAAAACGGAGCTACCTAACTGAATGGTTGTCAATGTGTGCATTCAACTGACAGTGTTAAACTCACGTGTGCATTCAGCCATTTGCAAACCATTTCTGTGAAGAATCCCAAAACCGGTATTTCCAGCCCAATGCCGGCATACGTACTAAACCGCAGTAAACATCGTCTAAAACTCAGGAGAAACGTTTCCTTGAAACTGCTCTGCTGTGCGTTCGTTCACCTAAGAGAGTTGAATCTATGTTGAGATTCAGCGAGTCAGAAACACGTTTCTTCTAGGAGCTGCGTTGGGATATTCACGAGTGAATGGGACCATAGGCTGTACAGAGAAATATCTGCTCCTAAAACCAAAACGGAGCTATCTAACTGAATGGTTGTCAATGTGTGCATTCAACTGACAGTGTTAAACTCACGTGTGCATTCAGCCATTTGCAAACCCTTTCTGTAAAGAATCCCAAAACCGGTATTTCCAGCCCAATGCCGGCATACGTACTAAACCGCAGTAAACATAGTCTAAAACTCAGGAGAAACGTTTCCTTGAAACTGCTCTGCTGTGCGTTCGTTCACCTAAGAGAGTTGAATCAATGTTGAGATTCAGCGATTCAGAAACACGTTTCTTCTAGGAGCTGCGTTGGGATATTCCCGAGTGAATGGGACCATAGGCTGTACAGAGAAATATCTGCTCCTAAAACCAAAACGGAGCTACCTAACTGAATGGTTGTCAATGTGTGCATTCAACTGACAGTGTTAAACTCACGTGTGCATTCAGCCATTTGCAAACCCTTTCTGTGAAGAATCCCAAAACCGGTATTTCCAGCCCAATGCCGGCATACGTACTAAACCGCAGTAAACATCGTCTAAAACTCAGGAGAAACGTTTCCTTGAAACTGCTCTGCTGTGCGTTCGTTCACCTAAGAGAGTTGAATCTATGTTGAGATTCAGCGAGTCAGAAACACGTTTCTTCTAGGAGCTGCGTTGGGATATTCACGAGTGAATGGGACCATAGGCTGTACAGAGAAATATCTGCTCCTAAAACCAAAACGGAGCTATCTAACTGAATGGTTGTCAATGTGTGCATTCAACTGACAGTGTTAAACTCACGTGTGCATTCAGCCATTTGCAAACCCTTTCTGTAAAGAATCCCAAAACCGGTATTTCCAGCCCAATGCCGGCATACGTACTAAACCGCAGTAAACATAGTCTAAAACTCAGGAGAAACGTTTCCTTGAAACTGCTCTGCTGTGCGTTCGTTCACCTAAGAGAGTTGAATCAATGTTGAGATTCAGCGAGTCAGAAACACGTTTCTACTAGGAGCTGCGTTGGGATATTCCAGAGTGAATGGGACCATAGGCTGTACAGAGAAATATCTGCTCCGAAAACCAAAACGGAGCTATCTAACTCAATGGTTGTCAATGCGTGCATTCAACTGACAGAGTTAAACTCACGTGTGGATTCAGCGGTTTGCAAATCCTTTCTGTGCAGAATCCCAAAACCGGTATTTCCAGCCCAATGCCGGCATACGTACTAAACCGCAGTAAACTTCGTCTAAAACTCAGGAGAAACGTTTCCTTGAAACTGCTCTGCTGTGCGTTCGTTCACCTAAGAGAGTTGAATCTATGTTGAGATTCAGCGAGTCAGAACCACGTTTCTTCTAGGAGCTGCGTTGGGATATTCCCGAGTGAATGGGACCATAGGCTGTACAGAGAAATATCTGCTCCTAAAACCAAAACGGAGCTATCTAACTCAATGGTTGTCAATGTGTGCATTCAACTGGCAGAGTTAAACTCACGTGTGGATTCAGAGGTTTGCAAACCCTTTCTGTGCAGAATCCCAAAACCGGTATTTCCAGCCCAATGCTGGCATACGTACTAAACCGCAGTAAACTTCGTCTAAAACTCAGGAGAAACGTTTCCTTGAAACTGCTCTGCTGTGCGTTCATTCACCTAAGAGAGTTGAATCAATGTTGAGATTCAGCGATTCAGAAACACGTTTCTTCTAGGAGCTGCGTTGGGATATTCCCGAGTGAATGGGACCATAGGCTGTACAGAGAAATATCTGCTCCTAAAACCAAAACGGAGCTACCTAACTGAATGGTTGTCAATGTGTGCATTCAACTGACAGTGTTAAACTCACGTGTGCATTCAGCCATTTGCAAACCCTTTCTGTGAAGAATCCCAAAACCGGTATTTCCAGCCCAATGCCGGCATACGTACTAAACCGCAGTAAACATCGTCTAAAACTCAGGAGAAACGTTTCCTTGAAACTGCTCTGCTGTGCGTTCGTTCACCTAAGAGAGTTGAATCTATGTTGAGATTCAGCGAGTCAGAAACACGTTTCTTCTAGGAGCTGCGTTGGGATATTCACGAGTGAATGGGACCATAGGCTGTACAGAGAAATATCTGCTCCTAAAACCAAAACGGAGCTATCTAACTGAAAGGTTGTCAATGTGTGCATTCAACTGACAGAGTTAAACTCACGTGTGGACTCAGCGGTTTGCAAACCCTTTCTGTGCAGAATCCCAAAACCGGTATTTCCAGCCCAAGGCCGGCATACGTACTAAACGGCAGTAAACTTCGTCTAAAACTCAGGAGAAACGTTTCCTTGAAACTGCTCTGCTGTGCGTTCGTTCACCTAAGAGAGTTGAATCTATGTTGAGATTCAGCGAGTCAGAAACACGTTTCTTCTAGGAGCTGCGTTGGGATATTCCCGAGTGAATGGGACTATAGGCTGTACAGAGAAATATCTGCTCCGAAAACCAAAACGGAGCTATCTAACTGAAAGGTTGTCAATGTGTGCATTCAACTGACAGAGTTAAACTCACGTGTGGATTCAGCGGTTTGCAAACCCTTTCTGTGCAGAATCCCAAAACCGTCATTTCCAGCCCAATGCCGGCATACGGACTAAACCGCAGAAAACTTCGTCTAAAACTCAGGAGAAACGTTTCCTTGAAACTCCTCTGCTGTGCCTTCGTTCACCTAAGAGAGTTGAATCTATGTTGAGATTCAGCAAGTCAGAAACACGTTTCTTATAGGAGCTGCGTTGGGATATTCCCGAGTGAATGGGACCATAGGCTGTACAGAGAAATATCTGCTCCTAAAACCAAAACGGAGCTATCTAACTGAATGGTTGTCAATCTGTGCATTCAACTGACAGAGTTAAACTCACCTTTGGATACAGCGGTTTGCAAACCCTTTCTGTGTAGAATCCCAAAACCGGTGTTTCCAACCCAATGACGGAATACGTGCTAAACCGCTGTAAACTTCGTCTAAAATTAAGGAGAAACGTTTCCTTGAAACTGCTCTGCTGTCCGTTCGCTCACCTAAGAGAGTTGAATCTATGTTGAGATTCAGCGGGTCAGAAAAACGTTTCTTCTAGGAGCCGCGTTGGGATATTTCCGAGTGAATGGGACCATAGGCTGTATAGAGAAATATCTGCTTCTAAAACCAAAAAGGAGCTATCTAACTGAATGTTTGTCAATGTGTGCATTCAACTGACAGAGTTAAACTCACGTGTGGATTCAGCGGTTTCCAAACCGTTTCTGTGCGGAATCCCAAAACCGGTATTTCCAGCCCAATTCTGGCATACGTACTAAACCGCAGTAAACTTCGTCTAAAACTCAGGAGAAACGTGTCCTTGAAACTGCTCTGATGCGCGTTCGTTCACCTAAGAGAGTTGAATCTATGCTGAGATTCAGCGAGTCAGAAAAACGTTTCTTCTAAGAGCTGCATTGGGATATTCCCGAGTGAATGGGACCATAGGCTGTACAGAGAAATATCTGCTCCTAAAACCAAAACGGAGCTATCTAACTGAATGGTTGTCAATGTGTGCATTCAACTGACAGAGTTAAACTCACGTGTGGATTCAGTGGTTTGCAAACCCTTTCTGTACAGAATCCCCAAACCGGTATTTCCAGTCCAATGCCGGCATACGTACTAAACCGCAGTAAACTTCCTCTAAAACTCAGGAGAAACGTTTCCTTGAAACTGCTCTGCTGTGCTTTCGCTCACCTAAGAGAGTTGAATCTATGTTGAGATTCAGCAAGTCAGAAACATGTTTCTTCTAGGAGCCGCGTTGGGATATTCCCGAGTGAATGGGACCATAGGCTGTACAGAGAAATATCTGCTCCTAAAACCAAAACGGAGCTGTCTAACTGAATGGTTGTCAATGTGTGCATTCAACTGACAGAGTTAAACTCACGTGTGCATTCAGCCGTTTGCAAACCCTTTCTGTGCAGAATCGCAAAACCGGTGTTTGCAACCCAATGCCGGCATACGTACTAAACAGCAGGAAACTTCGTCAAAAACTCAGGATAAACGTTTCCGTGAAACTGCTCTGCTGTTCGTTCGTTCACCTAAGAGAGTTGAATCTATGTTGAGATTCAGCGAGTCAGAAACGCGTTTCTTCTAGGAGCTGCGTTCGGATATTCCCGAGTGAGTGGGCCCATAGGCTGTACAGAGAAATTCTGCTCCTAAAACCATAACGGAGGTATCTAACTGAAAGGTTGTCAATGTGTGCATTCAACTGACAGAGTTAAAGTCACGTGTGGATTCAGCGGTTTGCAAACCCTTTCTATGCAGAATCCCAAAACCGGTATTTCCAGGCCAATGACGGCATACGTACTAAACCGCAATAAACATCGTCTAAAACTCAGGAGAAACGTGTCCTTGAAACTGCTCTGCTGTGCCTTCGTTCACCTAAGAGAGTTGAATCTATGTTGAGATTCAGCGAGTCAG
The DNA here is from genome assembly GCF_030222135.1 of Aotus nancymaae. Lineage (NCBI taxonomy): Eukaryota > Metazoa > Chordata > Mammalia > Primates > Aotidae > Aotus > Aotus nancymaae. Next base: position 741,363 of record NW_026988501.1, on the reverse strand, counting down.
AAACACGTTTCTTCTAGGAGCTGCGTTGGGATATTCCCGAGTGAATGGGACCATAGGCTGTACAGAGAAATATCTGCTCCGAAAACCAAAACGGAGCTATCTAACTCAATGGTTGTCAATGCGTGCATTCAACTGACAGAGTTAAACTCACGTGTGGATTCAGCGGTTTGCAAATCCTTTCTGTGCAGAATCCCAAAACCGGTATTTCCACCCCAATGCCGGCATACGTACTAAACCGCAGTAAACTTCGTCTAAAACTCAGGAGAAACGTTTCCTTGAAACTGCTCTGCTGTGCGTTCGTTCACCTAAGAGAGTTGAATCTATGTTGAGATTCAGAGAGTCAGAACCACGTTTCTTCTAGGAGCTGCGTTGGGATATTCCCGAGTGAATGGGACCATAGGCTGTACAGAGAAATATCTGCTCCTAAAACCAAAACGGAGCTATCTAACTCAATGGTTGTCAATGTGTGCATTCAACTGACAGAGTTAAACTCACGTGTAGATTCAGCGGTTTGCAAACCCTTTCTGTGCAGAATCCCAAAACCGGTATCTCCAGCCCAATGACGGCATACGTACTCAACCACAGTAAACATCGTCTAAAACTCAGGAGAAACGTTTCTTGAAACTGCTCTGCTGTGCGTTCGTTCACCTAAGAGAGCTGAATCTATGCTGAGATTCAGCGAGTCAGAAAAACGTTTCTTCTAGGAGCCGCATTGGGATATTCCCGAGTGAATGGGACCATAGGCTGTACAGAGAATTATCTGCTCATAAAACCAAAACGGAGCTCTCTAACTGAATGGCTGTCAATGTGTGCATTCAACTGACAGAGTTAAACTCACCTGTGGATTCAGCGGTTTCCAAACCCTTTCTGTGCAGAATCCCAAAACCGGTATGTCCAGCCGAATGCCGGAATACGTACTAAACCGCAATAAACTTCGTCTAAAACTCAGGAGAAACGTTTCCTTGAAACTGCTCTGCTGTGCGTTCGTTCACCTAAGAGAGTTGAACCTATGTTGAGATTCAGCGAGTCAGAAACACGTTTCTTCTAGGAGCTGCGTTGGGATATTCCTGAGTGAATGGGACCATAGGCTGTACAGAGAAATATCTGCTCCTAAAACCAAAACGGAGCTATCTAACTCAATGGTTGTCAATGTGTGCATTCAACTGACAGAGTTAAACTTACGTGTGGATTCAGCGGTTTGCAAACCCTTTCTGTGCAGAATCCCAAAACCGGCATTTCCAGCCCAATGCCGGCATACGTACTAAACCGCAGAAAACTTCGTCTAAAACTCAGGAGAAACGTTTCCTTGAAACTCCTCTGCTGTGCGTTCGTTCACCTAAGAGAGTTGAATCTATGTTGAGATTCAGCAAGTCAGAAACACGTTTCTTATAGGAGCTGCGTTGGGATATTCCCGAGTGAATGGGACCATAGGCTGTACAGAGAAATATCTGCTCCTAAAACCAAAACGGAGCTATCTAACTGAATGGCTGTCAATCTGTGCATTCAACTGACAGAGTTAAACTCACCTTTGGATACAGCGGTTTGCAAACCCTTTCTGTGTAGAATCCCAAAACCGGTGTTTCCAACCCAATGACGGAATACGTACTAAACCGCTGTAAACTTCGTCTAAAACTAAGGAGAAACGTTTCCTTGAAACTGCTCTGCTGTCCGTTCGCTCACCTAAGAGAGTTGAATCTATGTTGAGATTCAGCGGGTCAGAAAAACGTTTCTTCTAGGAGCCGCGTTGGGATATTTCCGAGTGAATGGGACCATAGGCTGTATAGAGAAATATCTGCTTCTAAAACCAAAAAGGAGCTATCTAACTGAATGTTTGTCAATGTGTGCATTCAACTGACAGAGTTAAACTCACGTGTGGATTCAGCGGTTTCCAAACCGTTTCTGTGCGGAATCCCAAAACCGGTATTTCCAGGCCAATTCTGGCATACGTACTAAACCGCAGTAAACTTCGTCTAAAACTCAGGTGAAACGTGTCCTTGAAACTGCTCTGATGCGCGTTCGTTCACCTAACAGAGTTGAATCTATGTTGAGATTCAGCGAGTCAGAAAAACGTTTCTTCTAAGAGCTGCATTGGGATATTCCCGAGTGAATGGGACCATAGGCTGTACAGAGAAATATCTGCTCCTAAAACCAAAACGGAGCTATCTAACTGAATGGTTGTCAATGTGTGCATTCAACTGACAGAGTTAAACTCACGTGTGGATTCAGTGGTTTGCAAACCCTTTCTGTACAGAATCCCCAAACCGGTATTTCCAGTCCAATGCCGGCATACGTACTAAACCGCAGAAAACTTCGTCTAAAACTCAGGAGAAACGTTTCCTTGAAACTGCTCTGCTGTGCTTTCGCTCACCTAAGAGAGTTGAATCTATGTTGAGATTCAGCAAGTCAGAAACATGTTTCTTCTAGGAGCCGCGTTGGGATATTCCCGAGTGAATGGGACCATAGGCTGTACAGAGAAATATCTGCTCCTAAAACCAAAACGGAGCTATCTAACTGAATGGTTGTCAATGTGTGCATTCAACTGACAGAGTTAAACTCACGTGTGCATTCAGCCGTTTGCAAACCCTTTCTGTGCAGAATCGCAAAACCGGTGTTTGCAACCCAATGCCGGCATACGTACTAAACAGCAGGAAACTTCGTCAAAAACTCAGGATAAACGTTTCCGTGAAACTGCTCTGCTGTTCGTTCGTTCACCTAAGAGAGTTGAATCTATGTTGAGATTCAGCGAGTCAGAAACGCGTTTCTTCTAGGAGCTGCGTTCGGATATTCCCGAGTGAGTGGGCCCATAGGCTGTACAGAGAAATTCTGCTCCTAAAACCATAACGGAGGTATCTAACTGAAAGGTTGTCAATGTGTGCATTCAACTGACAGAGTTAAAGTCACGTGTGGATTCAGCGGTTTGCAAACCCTTTCTATGCAGAATCCCAAAACCGGTATTTCCAGGCCAATGACGGCATACGTACTAAACCGCAATAAACATCGTCTAAAACTCAGGAGAAACGTGTCCTTGAAACTGCTCTGCTGTGCCTTCGTTCACCTAAGAGAGTTGAATCTATGTTGAGATTCAGCGAGTCAGAAACACGTTTCTTCTAGGAGCTGCGTTGGGATATTCCCGAGTGAATGGGACCATAGGCTGTACAGAGAAATATCTGCTCCGAAAACCAAAACGGAGCTATCTAACTCAATGGTTGTCAATGCGTGCATTCAACTGACAGAGTTAAACTCACGTGTGGATTCAGCGGTTTGCAAATCCTTTCTGTGCAGAATCCCAAAACCGGTATTTCCACCCCAATGCCGGCATACGTACTAAACCGCAGTAAACTTCGTCTAAAACTCAGGAGAAACGTTTCCTTGAAACTGCTCTGCTGTGCGTTCGTTCACCTAAGAGAGTTGAATCTATGTTGAGATTCAGAGAGTCAGAACCACGTTTCTTCTAGGAGCTGCGTTGGGATATTCCCGAGTGAATGGGACCATAGGCTGTACAGAGAAATATCTGCTCCTAAAACCAAAACGGAGCTATCTAACTCAATGGTTGTCAATGTGTGCATTCAACTGACAGAGTTAAACTCACGTGTAGATTCAGCGGTTTGCAAACCCTTTCTGTGCAGAATCCCAAAACCGGTATCTCCAGCCCAATGACGGCATACGTACTCAACCACAGTAAACATCGTCTAAAACTCAGGAGAAACGTTTCTTGAAACTGCTCTGCTGTGCGTTCGTTCACCTAAGAGAGCTGAATCTATGCTGAGATTCAGCGAGTCAGAAAAACGTTTCTTCTAGGAGCCGCATTGGGATATTCCCGAGTGAATGGGACCATAGGCTGTACAGAGAATTATCTGCTCATAAAACCAAAACGGAGCTCTCTAACTGAATGGCTGTCAATGTGTGCATTCAACTGACAGAGTTAAACTCACCTGTGGATTCAGCGGTTTCCAAACCCTTTCTGTGCAGAATCCCAAAACCGGTATGTCCAGCCGAATGCCGGAATACGTACTAAACCGCAATAAACTTCGTCTAAAACTCAGGAGAAACGTTTCCTTGAAACTGCTCTGCTGTGCGTTCGTTCACCTAAGAGAGTTGAACCTATGTTGAGATTCAGCGAGTCAGAAACACGTTTCTTCTAGGAGCTGCGTTGGGATATTCCTGAGTGAATGGGACCATAGGCTGTACAGAGAAATATCTGCTCCTAAAACCAAAACGGAGCTATCTAACTCAATGGTTGTCAATGTGTGCATTCAACTGACAGAGTTAAACTTACGTGTGGATTCAGCGGTTTGCAAACCCTTTCTGTGCAGAATCCCAAAACCGGCATTTCCAGCCCAATGCCGGCATACGTACTAAACCGCAGAAAACTTCGTCTAAAACTCAGGAGAAACGTTTCCTTGAAACTCCTCTGCTGTGCGTTCGTTCACCTAAGAGAGTTGAATCTATGTTGAGATTCAGCAAGTCAGAAACACGTTTCTTATAGGAGCTGCGTTGGGATATTCCCGAGTGAATGGGACCATAGGCTGTACAGAGAAATATCTGCTCCTAAAACCAAAACGGAGCTATCTAACTGAATGGCTGTCAATCTGTGCATTCAACTGACAGAGTTAAACTCACCTTTGGATACAGCGGTTTGCAAACCCTTTCTGTGTAGAATCCCAAAACCGGTGTTTCCAACCCAATGACGGAATACGTACTAAACCGCTGTAAACTTCGTCTAAAACTAAGGAGAAACGTTTCCTTGAAACTGCTCTGCTGTCCGTTCGCTCACCTAAGAGAGTTGAATCTATGTTGAGATTCAGCGGGTCAGAAAAACGTTTCTTCTAGGAGCCGCGTTGGGATATTTCCGAGTGAATGGGACCATAGGCTGTATAGAGAAATATCTGCTTCTAAAACCAAAAAGGAGCTATCTAACTGAATGTTTGTCAATGTGTGCATTCAACTGACAGAGTTAAACTCACGTGTGGATTCAGCGGTTTCCAAACCGTTTCTGTGCGGAATCCCAAAACCGGTATTTCCAGGCCAATTCTGGCATACGTACTAAACCGCAGTAAACTTCGTCTAAAACTCAGGTGAAACGTGTCCTTGAAACTGCTCTGATGCGCGTTCGTTCACCTAACAGAGTTGAATCTATGTTGAGATTCAGCGAGTCAGAAAAACGTTTCTTCTAAGAGCTGCATTGGGATATTCCCGAGTGAATGGGACCATAGGCTGTACAGAGAAATATCTGCTCCTAAAACCAAAACGGAGCTATCTAACTGAATGGTTGTCAATGTGTGCATTCAACTGACAGAGTTAAACTCACGTGTGGATTCAGTGGTTTGCAAACCCTTTCTGTACTGAATCCCAAAACCGGTATTTCCAGTCCAATGCCGGCATACGTACTAAACCGCAGTAAACTTCGTCTAAAACTCAGGAGAAACGTTTCCTTGAAACTGCTCTGCTGTGCTTTCGCTCACCTAAGAGAGTTGAATCTATGTTGAGATTCAGCAAGTCAGAAACATGTTTCTTCTAGGAGCCGCGTTGGGATATTCCCGAGTGAATGGGACCATAGGCTGTACAGAGAAATATCTGCTCCTAAAACCAAAACGGAGCTATCTAACTGAATGGTTGTCAATGTGTGCATTCAACTGACAGAGTTAAACTCACGTGTGCATTCAGCCGTTTGCAAACCCTTTCTGTGCAGAATCGCAAAACCGGTGTTTGCAACCCAATGCCGGCATACGTACTAAACAGCAGGAAACTTCGTCAAAAACTCAGGATAAACGTTTCCGTGAAACTGCTCTGCTGTTCGTTCGTTCACCTAAGAGAGTTGAATCTATGTTGAGATTCAGCGAGTCAGAAACACGTTTCTTCTAGGAGCTGCGTTCGGATATTCCCGAGTGAGTGGGCCCATAGGCTGTACAGAGAAATTCTGCTCCTAAAACCATAACGGAGGTATCTAACTGAAAGGTTGTCAATGTGTGCATTCAACTGACAGAGTTAAACTCACGTGTGGATTCAGCGGTTTGCAAACCCTTTCTATGCAGAATCCCAAAACCGGTATTTCCAGGCCAATGACGGCATACGTACTAAACCGCAATAAACATCGTCTAAAACTCAGGAGAAACGTGTCCTTGAAACTGCTCTGCTGTGCCTTCGTTCACCTAAGAGAGTTGAATCTATGTTGAGATTCAGCGAGTCAGAAACACGTTTCTTCTAGGAGCTGCGTTGGGATATTCCCGAGTGAATGGGACCATAGGCTGTACAGAGAAATATCTGCTCCGAAAACCAAAACGGAGCTATCTAACTCAATGGTTGTCAATGCGTGCATTCAACTGACAGAGTTAAACTCACGTGTGGATTCAGCGGTTTGCAAATCCTTTCTGTGCAGAATCCCAAAACCGGTATTTCCACCCCAATGCCGGCATACGTACTAAACCGCAGTAAACTTCGTCTAAAACTCAGGAGAAACGTTTCCTTGAAACTGCTCTGCTGTGCGTTCGTTCACCTAAGAGAGTTGAATCTATGTTGAGATTCAGAGAGTCAGAACCACGTTTCTTCTAGGAGCTGCGTTGGGATATTCCCGAGTGAATGGGACCATAGGCTGTACAGAGAAATATCTGCTCCTAAAACCAAAACGGAGCTATCTAACTCAATGGTTGTCAATGTGTGCATTCAACTGGCAGAGTTAAACTCACGTGTGGATTCAGCGGTTTGCAAACCCTTTCTGTGCAGAATCCCAAAACCGGTATTTCCAGGCCAATGCTGGCATACGTACTAAACCGCAGTAAACTTCGTCTAAAACTCAGGAGAAACGTTTCCTTGAAACTGCTCTGCTGTGCGTTCATTCACCTAAGAGAGTTGAATCAATGTTGAGATTCAGCGATTCAGAAACACGTTTCTTCTAGGAGCTGCGTTGGGATATTCCCGAGTGAATGGGACCGTAGGCTGTACAGAGTAATATCTGCTCCTAAAACCAAAACGGAGCTATCTAACTGAATGGTTGTCAATGTGTGCATTCAACTGACAGTGTTAAACTCACGTGTGCATTCAGCCATTTGCAAACCCTTTCTGTGAAGAATCCCAAAACCGGTATTTCCAGCCCAATGCCGGCATACGTACTAAACCGCAGTAAACATAGTCTAAAACTCAGGAGAAACGTTTCCTTGAAACTGCTCTGCTGTGCGTTCGTTCACCTAAGAGAGTTGAATCTATGTTGAGATTCAGCGAGTCAGAAACACGTTTCTTCTAGGAGCTGCGTTGGGATATTCCCGAGTGAATGGGACCATAGGCTGTACAGAGAAATATCTGCTCCTAAAACCAAAACGGAGCTATCTAACTGAATGGTTGTCAATGTGTGCATTCAACTGACAGTGTTAAACTCAGGTGTGCATTCAGCCCTTTGCAAACCCTTTCTGTGAAGAATCCCAAAACCGGTATTTCCATCCTAATGCCAGCATACGTACTAAACCGCAGTAAACATAGTCTAAAACTCAGGAGAAACGTTTCCTTGAAACTGCTCTGCTGTGCGTTCGTTCACCTAAGAGAGTTGAATCTATGTTGAGATTCAGCAAGTCAGAAACACGTATCTTCTAGGAGCTGCGTTCGGATATTCCCGAGTGAATGGGACCATAGGTTGTACTGAGAAATATCTGCTCCGAAAACCAAAACGGAGCTATCTAACTGAAAGGTTGTCAATGTGTGCATTCAAGTGACAGAGTTAAACTCACGTGTGGATTCAGCGGTTTGCAAACCCTTTCTGTGCAGAATCCCAAAACCGGCATTTCCAGCCCAATGACGGCATACGTACTAAACCGCAGTAAACTTCGTCTAAAACTCAGGAGAAACGTTTCCTTGAAACTGCTCTGCTGTGCGTTCGTTCACCTAAGAGATTTGAATCCATGTTGAGATTCAGAGAGTCAGAAACACGTTTCTTCTAGGAGCTGCGTTGGGATATTCCCGAGTGAATGGGACCATACGCTGTACAGAGAAATATCTGATCCTAAAACCAAAACGGAGCTTTCTAACGGAATGGTGGTGAATGTGTGCATTCAACTGACAGAGTTAAACTCACGTGTGGATTCAGCGGTTTGCAAACCCTTTCTATGCAGAATCCCAAAACCGGTATTTCCAGGCCAATGACGGCATACGTACTAAACCGCAATAAACATCGTCTAAAACTCAGGAGAAACGTGTCCTTGAAACTGCTCTGCTGTGCCTTCGTTCACCTAAGAGAGTTGAATCTATGTTGAGATTCAGCGGGTCAGAAACACGTTTCTTGTAGGAGCTGCGTTGGGATATTCCCGAGTGAATGGGACTATAGGCTGTACAGAGAAATATCTGCTCCGAAAACCAAAACGGAGCTATCTAACTCAATGGTTGTCAATGTGTGCATTCAACTGACAGTGTTAAACTCACGTGTGCATTCAGCCATTTGCAAATCCTTTCTGTGAAGAATCCCAAAACCGGTATTTCCAGCCCAATGCCGGCATACGTACTAAACCGCAGTAAACATAGTCTAAAACTCAGGAGAAACGTTTCCTTGAAACTGCTCTGCTGTGCGTTCGTTCATCTAAGAGAGTTGAATCTATGTTGAGATTCAGCAAGTCAGAAACACGTTTCTTCTAGGAGCTGCGTTCGGATATTCCCGAGTGAATGGGACCATAGGTTGTACAGAGAAATATCTGCTCCTAAAACCAAAACGGAGCTATCTAACTGAAAGGTTGTCAATGTGTGCATTCAACTGACAGAGTTAAACTCACGTGTGGATTCAGCGGTTTGCAAATCCTTTCTGTGCAGAATCCCAAAACCGGCATTTCCAGCCCAATGACGGCATACGTACTAAACCGCAGTAAACTTCGTCTAAAACTCAGGAGAAACGTTTCCTTGAAACTGCTCTGCTGTGCGTTCGTTCACCTAAGAGAGTTGTATCTATGTTGAGATTCAGCGAGTCAGAAACACGTTTCTTCTAGGAGCTGCGTTGGGATATTCCCGAGTGAATGGGACCATAGGCTGTACAGAGAAATATCTGCCCCGAAAACCAAAACGGAGCTATCTAACTGAATGGTTTTCAATGTGTGCATTCAACTGACAGAGTTAAACTCTCCTGTGGATTCAGCGGCTTGCAAACCCTTTCTGTGCAGAATCCGAAAACCGGTATTTGCAGCCCAATGCTGGCATACGTCCTAAACCGCAGTAAACTTCGTCTAAAACTCAGGAGAAACGTTTCCTTGAAACTGCTCTGCTGTGCGTTCGTTCACCTATGAGCGTTGAATCTATGTTGAGATTCAGCGAGTCAGAAACACGTTTCTTCTAGGAGCTGCGTTGGGATATTCCCGAGTGAATGGGACCATAGGCTGTACAGAGAAATATCTGCTCCTAAAACCAAAACGGAGCTATCTAACTGAATGGTTGTCAATGTGTGCATTCAACTGACAGAGTTAAACTCAAGTGTGGATTCAGCGGTTTGCAAACCCTTTCTGTGCAGAATCCCAAAACCGGTATTTGCAGCCCAATGCTGGCATACGTACTAAACCGCAGTAAACTTCGTCTAAAACTCAGGAGAAACGTTTCCTTGAAACTGCTCTGCTGTGCGTTCGTTCACCTAAGAGAGTTGTATCTATGTTGAGATTCAGTGAGTCAGAAACACGTTTCTTCTAGGAGCTGCGTTGGGATATTCCCGAGTGAATGGGACCATAGGCTGTACAGAGAAATATCTGCCCCGAAAACCAAAACGGAGCTATCTAACTGAATGGTTTTCAATGTGTGCATTCAACTGACAGAGTTAAACTCAAGTGTGGATTCAGCGGCTTGCAAACCCTTTCTGTGCAGAATCCCAAAACCGGTATTTCCAGCCCAATGCTGGCAAACGTACTAAACCGCAGTAAACTTCGTCTAAAACTCAGGAGAAACGTTTCCTTGAAACGGCTCTGCTGTGCGTAAGTTCACCTAAGAGAGTTGAATCTATGTTGAGATTCAGCGAGTCAGAAACACGTTTCTTCTAGGAGCTGCGTTGGGATATTCCCGAGTGAATGGGACCATAGGCTGTACAGAGAAATATCTGCTCCTAAAACCAAAACGGAGCTATCTAACTGAATGGTTGTCAATGTGTGCATTCAACTGACAGAGGTAAACTCAGGTGTGGATTCAGCGGTTTGCAAACTCTTTCTATGCAGAATCCCAAAACCGGTATTTCCAGGCCAATGGCGGCATACGTACTAAACCGCAATAAACATCGTCTAAAACTCAGGAGAAACGTGTCCTTGAAACTGCTCTGCTGTGCGTTCGTTCACCTAAGAGAGTTGAATCAATGTTGAGATTCAGCGAGTCAGAAACACGTTTCTTCTAGGAGCTGCGTTGGGATATTCCCGAGTGAATGGGACCATAGGCTGTACAGAGAAATATCTGCTCCGAAAACCAAAACGGAGCTATCTAACTCAATGGTTGTCAATGCGTGCATTCAACTAACAGAGTTAAACTCACGTGTGGATTCAGCGGTTTGCAAATCCTTTCTGTGCAGAATCCCAAAACCGGTATTTCCAGCCCAATGCCGGCATACGTACTAAACCGCAGTAAACTTCGTCTAAAACTCAGGAGAAACGTTTCCTTGAAACTGCTCTGCTGTGCGTTCGTTCACCTAAGAGAGTTGAATCTATGTTGAGATTCAGCGAGTCAGAACCACGTTTCTTCTAGGAGCTGCGTTGGGATATTCCCGAGTGAATGGGACCATAGGCTGTACAGAGAAATATCTGCTCCTAAAACCAAAACGGAGCTATCTAACTCAATGGTTGTCAATGTGTGCATTCAACTGGCAGAGTTAAACTCACGTGTGGATTCAGAGGTTTGCAAACCCTTTCTGTGCAGAATCCCAAAACCGGTAATTCCAGCCCAATGCTGGCATACGTACTAAACCGCAGTAAACTTCGTCTAAAACTCAGGAGAAACGTTTCCTTGAAACTGCTCTGCTGTGCGTTCATTCACCTAAGAGAGTTGAATCAATGTTGAGATTCAGCGATTCAGAAACACGTTTCTTCTAGGAGCTGCGTTGGGATATTCCCGAGTGAATGGGACCATAGGCTGTACAGAGAAATATCTGCTCCTAAAACCAAAACGGAGCTACCTAACTGAATGGTTGTCAATGTGTGCATTCAACTGACAGTGTTAAACTCACGTGTGCATTCAGCCATTTGCAAATCCTTTCTGTGAAGAATCCCAAAACCGGTATTTCCAGCCCAATGACGTCATACGTACTAAACCGCAGTAAACATCGTCTAAAACTCAGGAGAAACGTTTCCTTGAAACTGCTCTGCTGTGCGTTCGTTCACCTAAGAGAGTTGAATCTATGTTGAGATTCAGCGAGTCAGAAACACGTTTCTTCTAGGAGCTGCGTTGGGATATTCCCGAGTGAATGGGACCATAGGTTGTACAGAGAAATATCTGCTCCTAAAACCAAAACGGAGCTATCTAACTGAAAGGTTGTCAATGTGTGCATTCAACTGACAGAGTTAAACTCACGTGTGGATTCAGCGGTTTGCAAACCCTTTCTATGCAGAATCCCAAAACCGGTATTTCCAGGCCAATGACGGCATACGTACTAAACCGCAATAAACATCGTCTAAAACTCAGGAGAAACGTGTCCTTGAAACTGCTCTGCTGTGACTTCGTTCACCTAAGAGAGTTGAATCTATGTTGAGATTCAGCGGGTCAGAAACACGTTTCTTGTAGGAGCTGCGTTGGGATATTCCCGAGTGAATGGGACCATAGGCTGTACAGAGAAATATCTGCTCCGAAAACCAAAACGGAGCTATCTAACTCAATGGTTGTCAATGTGTGCATTCAACTGACAGAGGTAAACTCAGGTGTGGATTCAGCGGTTTGCAAACTCTTTCTATGCAGAATCCCAAAACCGGTATTTCCAGGCCAATGGCGGCATACGCACTAAACCGCAATAAACATCGTCTAAAACTCAGGAGAAACGTGTCCTTGAAACTGCTCTGCTGTTCGTTCGTTCACCTAAGAGAGTTGAATCTATGTTGAGATTCAGCGAGTCAGAAACACGTTTCTTCTAGGAGCTGCGTTGGGATATTCCCGAGTGAATGGGACCATAGGCTGTACAGAGAAATATCTGCTCCGAAAACCAAAACGGAGCTATCTAACTCAATGGTTGTCAATGCGTGCATTCAACTGACAGAGTTAAACTCACGTGTGGATTCAGCGGTTTGCAAATCCTTTCTGTGCAGAATCCCAAAACCGGTATTTCCAGCCCAATGCCGGCATACGTACTAAACCGCAGTAAACTTCGTCTAAAACTCAGGAGAAACGTTTCCTTGAAACTGCTCTGCTGTGCGTTCGTTCACCTATGAGCGTTGAATCTATGTTGAGATTCAGCGAGTCAGAAACACGTTTCTTCTAGGAGCTGCGTTGGGATATTCCCGAGTGAATGGGACCATAGGCTGTACAGAGAAATATCTGCTCCTAAAACCAAAACGGAGCTATCTAACTGAATGGTTGTCAATGTGTGCATTCAACTGACAGAGTTAAACTCAAGTGTGGATTCAGCGGTTTGCAAACCCTTTCTGTGCAGAATCCCAAAACCGGTATTTGCAGCCCAATGCTGGCATACGTACTAAACCGCAGTAAACTTCGTCTAAAACTCAGGAGAAACGTTTCCTTGAAACTGCTCTGCTGTGCGTAAGTTCACCTAAGAGAGTTGAATCTATGTTGAGATTCAGCGAGTCAGAAACACGTTTCTTCTAGGAGCTGCGTTGGGATATTCCCGAGTGAATGGGACCATAGGCTGTACAGAGAAATATCTGCTCCTAAAACCAAAACGGAGCTATCTAACTGAATAGTTGTCAATGTGTGCATTCAACTGACAGAGTTAAACTCAAGTGTGGATTCAGCGGTTTGCAAACCCTTTCTGTGCCGAATCCCAAAACCGGTATTTGCAGCCCAATGACGGCATACGTACTAAACCGCAGTAAACTTCGTCTAAAACTCAGGAGAAACGTTTCCTTGAAACTGCTCTGCTGTGCGTTCGTTCACCTAAGAGAGTTGTATCTATGTTGAGATTCAGCGAGTCAGAAACACGTTTCTTCTAGGAGCTGCGTTGGGATATTCCCGAGTGAATGGGACCATAGGCTGTACAGAGAAATATCTGCCCCGAAAACCAAAACGGAGCTATCTAACTGAATGGTTTTCAATGTGTGCATTCAACTGACAGAGTTAAACTCAAGTGTGGATTCAGCGGCTTGCAAACCCTTTCTGTGCAGAATCCCAAAACCGGTATTTCCAGCCCAATGCTGGCATACGTACTAAACCGCAGTAAACTTCGTCTAAAACTCAGGAGAAACGTTTCCTTGAAACGGCTCTGCTGTGCGTAAGTTCACCTAAGAGAGTTGAATCTATGTTGAGATTCAGCGAGTCAGAAACACGTTTCTTCTAGGAGCTGCGTTGGGATATTCCCGAGTGAATGGGACCATAGGCTGTACAGAGAAATATCTGCTCCTAAAACCAAAACGGAGCTATCTAACTGAATGTTTGTCAATGTGTGCATTCAACTGACAGAGGTAAACTCAGGTGTGGATTCAGCGGTTTGCAAACTCTTTCTATGCAGAATCCCAAAACCGGTATTTCCAGGCCAATGGCGGCATACGTACTAAACCGCAATAAACATCGTCTAAAACTCAGGAGAAACGTGTCCTTGAAACTGCTCTGCTGTGCGTTCGTTCACCTAAGAGAGTTGAATCAATGTTGAGATTCAGCGAGTCAGAAACACGTTTCTTCTAGGAGCTGCGTTGGGATATTCCCGAGTGAATGGGACCATAGGCTGTACAGAGAAATATCTGCTTCGAAAACCAAAACGGAGCTATCTAACTCAATGGTTGTCAATGCGTGCATTCAACTAACAGAGTTAAACTCACGTGTGGATTCAGCGGTTTGCAAATCCTTTCTGTGCAGAATCCCAAAACCGGTATTTCCAGCCCAATGCCGGCATACGTACTAAACCGCAGTAAACTTCGTCTAAAACTCAGGAGAAACGTTTCCTTGAAACTGCTCTGCTGTGCGTTCGTTCACCTAAGAGAGTTGAATCTATGTTGAGATTCAGCGAGTCAGAACCACGTTTCTTCTAGGAGCTGCGTTGGGATATTCCCGAGTGAATGGGACCATAGGCTGTACAGAGAAATATCTGCTCCTAAAACCAAAACGGAGCTATCTAACTCAATGGTTGTCAATGTGTGCATTCAACTGGCAGAGTTAAACTCACGTGTGGATTCAGAGGTTTGCAAACCCTTTCTGTGCAGAATCCCAAAACCGGTATTTCCAGCCCAATGCTGGCATACGTACTAAACCGCAGTAAACTTCGTCTAAAACTCAGGAGAAACGTTTCCTTGAAACTGCTCTGCTGTGCGTTCATTCACCTAAGAGAGTTGAATCAATGTTGAGATTCAACGATTCAGAAACACGTTTCTTCTAGGAGCTGCGTTGGGATATTCCCGAGTGAATGGGACCATAGGCTGTACAGAGAAATATCTGCTCCTAAAACCAAAACGGAGCTACCTAACTGAATGGTTGTCAATGTGTGCATTCAACTGACAGTGTTAAACTCACGTGTGCATTCAGCCATTTGCAAACCCTTTCTGTGAAGAATCCCAAAACCGGTATTTCCAGCCCAATGACGTCATACGTACTAAACCGCAGTAAACATCGTCTAAAACTCAGGAGAAACGTTTCCTTGAAACTGCTCTGCTGTGCGTTCGTTCACCTAAGAGAGTTGAATCTATGTTGAGATTCAGCGAGTCAGAAACACGTTTCTTCTAGGAGCTGCGTTGGGATATTCCCGAGTGAATGGGACCATAGGTTGTACAGAGAAATATCTGCTCCTAAAACCAAAACGGAGCTATCTAACTGAAAGGTTGTCAATGTGTGCATTCAACTGACAGAGTTAAACTCACGTGTGGATTCAGCGGTTTGCAAACCCTTTCTATGCAGAATCCCAAAACCGGTATTTCCAGGCCAATGACGGCATACGTACTAAACCGCAATAAACATCGTCTAAAACTCAGGAGAAACGTGTCCTTGAAACTGCTCTGCTGTGACTTCGTTCACCTAAGAGAGTTGAATCTATGTTGAGATTCAGCGGGTCAGAAACACGTTTCTTGTAGGAGCTGCGTTGGGATATTCCCGAGTGAATGGGACCATAGGCTGTACAGAGAAATATCTGCTCCGAAAACCAAAACGGAGCTATCTAACTCAATGGTTGTCAATGTGTGCATTCAACAGACAGTGTTAAACTCACGTGTGCATTCAGCCATTTGCAAATCCTTTCTGTGAAGAATCCCAAAACCGGTATTTCCAGCCCAATGCCGGCATACGTACTAAACCGCAGTAAACATAGTCTAAAACTCAGGAGAAACGTTTCCTTGAAACTGCTCTGCTGTGCGTTCGTTCACCTAAGAGAGTTGAATCTATGTTGAGATTCAGGAAGTCAGAAACACGTTTCTTCTAGGAGCTGCGTTCGGATATTCCCGAGTGAATGGGACCATAGGCTGTACAGAGAAATATCTGCTCCTAAAACCAAAACGGAGCTATCTAACTGAATGGTTGTCAATGTGTGCATTCAACTGGCAGAGTTAAACTCACGTGTGGATTCAGAGGTTTGCAAACCCTTTCTGTGCAGAATCCCAAAACCGGTATTTCCAGCCCAATGCTGGCATACGTACTAAACCGCAGTAAACTTCGTCTAAAACTCAGGAGAAACGTTTCCTTGAAACTGCTCTGCTGTGCGTTCATTCACCTAAGAGAGTTGAATCAATGTTGAGATTCAGCGATTCAGAAACACGTTTCTTCTAGGAGCTGCGTTGGGATATTCCGGAGTGAATGGGACCATAGGCTGTACAGAGAAATATCTGCTCCTAAAACCAAAACGGAGCTACCTAACTGAATGGTTGTCAATGTGTGCATTCAACTGACAGTGTTAAACTCACGTGTGCATTCAGCCACTTGCAAACCCTTTCTGTGAAGAATCCCCAAACCGGTATTTCCAGCCCAATGACGGCATACGTACTAAACCGCAGTAAACATCGTCTAAAACTCAGGAGAAACGTTTCCTTGAAACTGCTCTGCTGTGCGTTCGTTCACCTAAGAGAGTTGAATCTATGTTGAGATTCAGAGAGTCAGAAACACGTTTCTTCTAGGAGCTGCGTTGGGATATTCCCGAGTGAATGGGACCATAGGCTGTACAGAGAATTATCTGCTCCTAAAACCAAAACGGAGCTATCTAACTGAATGGTTGTCAATGTGTGCATTCAACTGAGAGTGTTAAACTCACTTGTGCATTCAGCCATTTGCAAACCCTTTCTGTGAAGAATCCCAAAACCGGTATTTCCAGCCCAATGCCGGCATACGTACTAAACCGCAGTAAACATAGTCTAAAACTCAGGAGAAACGTTTCCTTGAAACTGCTCTGCTGTGCGTTTGTTCACCTAAGAGAGTTGAATCTATGTTGAGATTCAGCAAGTCAGAAACACGTTTCTTCTAGGAGCTGCGTTCGGATATTCCCGAGTGAATGGGACCATAGGTTGTACAGAGAAATATCTGCTCCGAAAACCAAAACGGAGCTATCTAACTGAAAGGTTATCAATGTGTGCATTCAACTGACAGAGTTAAACTCTCCTGTGGATTCAGCGGTTTGCAAACCCTTTCTGTGCAGAATCCGAAAACCGGTATTTGCAGCCCAATGCTGGCATACGTCCTAAACCGCAGTAAACTTCGTCTAAAACTCAGGAGAAACGTTTCCTTGAAACTGCTCTGCTGTGCGTTCGTTCACCTATGAGCGTTGAATCTATGTTGAGATTCAGCGAGTCAGAAACACGTTTCTTCTAGGAGCTGCGTTGGGATATTCCCGAGTGAATGGGACCATAGGCTGTACAGAGAAATATCTGCTCCTAAAACCAAAACGGAGCTATCTAACTGAATGGTTGTCAATGTGTGCATTCAACTGACAGAGTTAAACTCAAGTGTGGATTCAGCGGTTTGCAAACCCTTTCGGTGCAGAATCTCAAAACCGGTATTTGCAGCTCAATGCTGGCATACGTACTAAACCGCAGTAAACTTCGTCTAAAACTCAGGAGAAACGTTTCCTTGAAACTGCTCTGCTGTGCGTAAGTTCACCTAAGAGAGTTGAATCTATGTTGAGATTCAGCGAGTCAGAAACACGTTTCTTCTAGGAGCTGCGTTGGGATATTCCCGAGTGAATGGGACCATAGGCTGTACAGAGAAATATCTGCTCCTTAAACCAAAACGGAGCTATCTAACTGAATAGTTGTCAATGTGTGCATTCAACTGACAGAGTTAAACTCAAGTGTGGATTCAGCGGTTTGCAAACCCTTTCTGTGCAGAATCCCAAAACCGGTATTTGCAGCCCAATGACGGCATACGTACTAAACCGCAGTAAACTTAGTCTAAAACTCAGGAGAAACGTTTCCTTGAAACTGCTCTGCTGTGCGTTCGTTCACCTAAGAGAGTTGAATCTATGTTGATATTCAGCGAGTCAGAAACACGTTTCTTCTAGGAGCTGCGCTGGGATATTCCCGAGTGAAAGGGACCATAGGTTGTACAGAGAAATATCTGCTCCTAAAATCAAAACGGAGCTATCTAACTGAAAGGTTGTCAATGTGTGCATT
Source organism: Aotus nancymaae (assembly GCF_030222135.1). Lineage (NCBI taxonomy): Eukaryota > Metazoa > Chordata > Mammalia > Primates > Aotidae > Aotus > Aotus nancymaae. The sequence goes on along the minus strand of NW_026988501.1, from coordinate 723,694 downwards.
CAACTGTCAGAGTTAAACTCACGTGTGGATTCAGCCGTTTGCAAACAGTTTCTGTGCAGAATCCCAAAACCGGTATTTCCAGCCCAATGCCAGAATACGTACTAAACCGCAGTAAATTTCGTTTAAAACTCAGGAGAAACGTTTCCTTGAAACTGCTCTGCTGTGCGTTCGTTCACCTAAGAGAGTTGAATCTATGTTGAGATTCAGCGAGTCAGAAACACGTTTCTTCTAGGAGCTGCGTTGGGATATTCCCGAGTGAATGGGACCATAGACTGTACAGAGAAATATCTGCTCCTAAAACCAAAACGGAGCTATCTAACTGAATGTTTGACAATGTGTGCATTCAACTGACAGAGTTAAACTCACGTGTGCATTCAGCCGTTTCCAAACCCTTTCTGTGAAGAATCCCAAAACCGGTATTTCCAGCGCAATGCCGGCATACGTAGTAAACAGCAGGAAACTTCGTCTAAAACTCAGGAGAAACGTTTCCTTGAAACTGCTGTGCTGTGCGTTCGTTCACCTAAGGGAGTTGAATCTATGTTGATATTCAGCGAGTCAGAAACACGTTTGTTCTAGGAGCTGCGTTGGGATATTCCCGAGTGAATGGGACCATAGGCTGTACAGAGAAATATCTGATCCTAAAACCAAAACGGAGCTTTCTAACTGAATGGTGGTCAATGTGTGCATTCAACTGACACAGTTAATCTCACGTGTGGATTCAGCGGTTTGCAAACCCTTTCTGTGCAGAATCCCAAAACCGGTATTTCCAGCCCAATGCCGGCATACGTACTAAACCGCAGTAAACATCGTGTAAAACTCAGGAGAAACGTGTCCCTGAAACTGCTCTGCTCTGCGTTCGTTCACCTAAGAGAGTTGAATCTATGTTGAGATTCAGCGAGTCAGAAACACGTTTCTTCTAGGAGCTGCGTTCGGATATTCCCGAGTGAATGGGACCATAGGCTGTACAGAGAAATATCTGCTCCGAAAACCAAAACGGAGCTATCTAACTCAATGGTTGTCAATGCGTGTATTCAACTGACAGAGTTAAACTCACGTGTGGATTCAGCGGTTTGCAAACCCTTTCTGTGCAGAATCCCAAAACCGGTATTTCCAGCCCAATGCTGGCATACGTACTAAACCGCAGTAAACTTCGTCTAAAACTCAGGAGAAACGTTTCCTTGAAACTGCTCTGCTGTGTGTTTGTTCACATAAGAGAGTTGAATCTATTTTGATATTCAGCGAGTCAGAAACACGTTTCTTCTATGAGCTCTTTGGGATATTCCCGATTGAATGGGACCATAGGCTGTACAGAGAAATATCTGCTCCAAAAAACAAAACGGAGCTATCTAACTGAATGGTTGTCAATGTGTGCATTCAACTGACAGAGTTAAACTCACGTGTGGATTCAGCCGTTTGCAAACCGTTTCTGTGCAGAATCCCAAAACCGGTATTTCCAGCCCAATGCCGGAATACGAACTAAACCGCAGTAAACTTCGTTTAAAACTCAGGAGAAACGTTTCCTTGAAACTGCTCTGCTGTGCGTTCGTTCACCTAAGAGAGTTGAATCTATGTTGAGATTCAGCGAGTCAGAAACACGTTTCTTCTAGGAGCTGCGTTGGGATATTCCCGAGTGAGTGGGACCAAATGCTGTACAGAGAAATATCTGCTCCTAAAACCAAAACGGAGCTATCTAACTGAATGGTGGTGAATGTGGGCATTCAACTCACAGAGTTAAACTCACGTGTGGATTCAGCGGTTTGCAAACCCTTTCTGTGCAGAATCCCAAAACCGGTATTTCCAGCCCAATGCCGGCATACGTACTAAACCGCAGTAAACTTCGTCTAAAACTCAGGAGAAACGTTTCCTTGAAACTGCTCTGCTGTGCGTAAGTTCACCTAAGAGAGTTGAATCTATGTTGAGATTCAGGGAGTCAGAAACACGTTTCTTCTAGGAGCTGCGTTGGGATATTCTCGAGTGAATGGGACCATAGGCTGTACAGAGAAATATCTGCTCCTAAAACCAAAACGGAGCTCTCTAACTGAATGGTTGTCAATGTGTGCATTCAACTGACAGAGTTAAACTCACATGTGGATTCAGTGGTTTGCAAACCCTTTCTGTGCAGAATCCCAAAACCGGTATTTGCATCCCAATGCTGGCATACGTACTAAACCGCTGTAAACTTCGTCTAAAACTCAGGAGAAAGGTTTCCTTGAAACTGCTCTGCTGTGCGTTCGTTCACCTAAGAGAGTTGAATCTATGTTGAGATTCAGCGAGTCAGAAACACGTTTCTTCTAGGAGCTGCGTTGGGATATTCCCGAGTGAATGGGACCATAGGCTGTACAGAGAAATATCTGCCCCGAAAACCAAAACGGAGCTATCTAACTGAATGGTTTTCAATGTGTGCATTCAACTGACAGAGTTAAACTCAAGTGTGGATTCAGCGGTTTGCAAATCCTTTCTGTGCAGAATCCCAAAACCGGTATTTCCAGCCCAATGCCGGCATACGTACTAAACCGCAGTAAACTTCGTCTAAAACTCAGGAGAAACGTTTCCTTGAAACTGCTCTGCTGTGCGTTCGTTCACCTATGAGCGTTGAATCTATGTTGAGATTCAGCGAGTCAGAAACACGTTTCTTCTAGGAGCTGCGTTGGGATATTCCCGAGTGAATGGGACCATAGGCTGTACAGAGAAATATCTGCTCCTAAAACCAAAACGGAGCTATCTAACTGAATGGTTGTCAATGTGTGCATTCAACTGACAGAGTTAAACTCAAGTGTGGATTCAGCGGTTTGCAAACCCTTTCTGTGCAGAATCCCAAAACCGGTATTTGCAGCCCAATGCTGGCATACGTACTAAACCGCAGTAAACTTCGTCTAAAACTCAGGAGAAACGTTTCCTTGAAACTGCTCTGCTGTGCGTAAGTTCACCTAAGAGAGTTGAATCTATGTTGAGATTCAGCGAGTCAGAAACACGTTTCTTCTAGGAGCTGCGTTGGGATATTCCCGAGTGAATGGGACCATAGGCTGTACAGAGAAATATCTGCTCCTAAAACCAAAACGGAGCTATCTAACTGAATAGTTGTCAATGTGTGCATTCAACTGACAGAGTTAAACTCAAGTGTGGATTCAGCGGTTTGCAAACCCTTTCTGTGCAGAATCCCAAAACCGGTATTTGCAGCCCAATGACGGCATACGTACTAAACCGCAGTAAACTTCGTCTAAAACTCAGGAGAAACGTTTCCTTGAAACTGCTCTGCTGTGCGTTCGTTCACCTAAGAGAGTTGTATCTATGTTGAGATTCAGCGAGTCAGAAACACGTTTCTTCTAGGAGCTGCGTTGGGATATTCCCGAGTGAATGGGACCATAGGCTGTACAGAGAAATATCTGCCCCGAAAACCAAAACGGAGCTATCTAACTGAATGGTTTTCAATGTGTGCATTCAACTGACAGAGTTAAACTCAAGTGTGGATTCAGCGGCTTGCAAACCCTTTCTGTGCAGAATCCCAAAACCGGTATTTCCAGCCCAATGCTGGCATACGTACTAAACCGCAGTAAACTTCGTCTAAAACTCAGGAGAAACGTTTCCTTGAAACGGCTCTGCTGTGCGTAAGTTCACCTAAGAGAGTTGAATCTATGTTGAGATTCAGCGAGTCAGAAACACGTTTCTTCTAGGAGCTGCGTTGGGATATTCCCGAGTGAATGGGACCATAGGCTGTACAGAGAAATATCTGCTCCTAAAACCAAAACGGAGCTATCTAACTGAATGTTTGTCAATGTGTGCATTCAACTGACAGAGGTAAACTCAGGTGTGGATTCAGCGGTTTGCAAACTCTTTCTATGCAGAATCCCTAAACCGGTATTTCCAGGCCAATGGCGGCATACGTACTAAACCGCAATAAACATCGTCTAAAACTCAGGAGAAACGTGTCCTTGAAACTGCTCTGCTGTGCGTTCGTTCACCTAAGAGAGTTGAATCAATGTTGAGATTCAGCGAGTCAGAAACACGTTTCTTCTAGGAGCTGCGTTGGGATATTCCCGAGTGAATGGGACCATAGGCTGTACAGAGAAATATCTGCTCCGAAAACCAAAACGGAGCTATCTAACTCAATGGTTGTCAATGCGTGCATTCAACTAACAGAGTTAAACTCACGTGTGGATTCAGCGGTTTGCAAATCCTTTCTGTGCAGAATCCCAAAACCGGTATTTCCAGCCCAATGCCGGCATACGTACTAAACCGCAGTAAACTTCGTCTAAAACTCAGGAGAAACGTTTCCTTGAAACTGCTCTGCTGTGCGTTCGTTCACCTAAGAGAGTTGAATCTATGTTGAGATTCAGCGAGTCAGAACCACGTTTCTTCTAGGAGCTGCGTTGGGATATTCCCGAGTGAATGGGACCATAGGCTGTACAGAGAAATATCTGCTCCTAAAACCAAAACGGAGCTATCTAACTCAATGGTTGTCAATGTGTGCATTCAACTGGCAGAGTTAAACTCACGTGTGGATTCAGAGGTTTGCAAACCCTTTCCGTGCAGAATCCCAAAACCGGTATTTCCAGCCCAATGCTGGCATACGTACTAAACCGCAGTAAACTTCGTCTAAAACTCAGGAGAAACGTTTCCTTGAAACTGCTCTGCTGTGCGTTCATTCACCTAAGAGAGTTGAATCAATGTTGAGATTCAGCGATTCAGAAACACGTTTCTTCTAGGAGCTGCGTTGGGATATTCCCGAGTGAATGGGACCATAGGCTGTACAGAGAAATATCTGCTCCTAAAACCAAAACGGAGCTACCTAACTGAATGGTTGTCAATGTGTGCATTCAACTGACAGTGTTAAACTCACGTGTGCATTCAGCCATTTGCAAACCCTTTCTGTGAAGAATCCCAAAACCGGTATTTCCAGCCCAATGACGTCATACGTACTAAACCGCAGTAAACATCGTCTAAAACTCAGGAGAAACGTTTCCTTGAAACTGCTCTGCTGTGCGTTCGTTCACCTAAGAGAGTTGAATCTATGTTGAGATTCAGCGAGTCAGAAACACGTTTCTTCTAGGAGCTGCGTTGGGATATTCCCGAGTGAATGGGACCATAGGTTGTACAGAGAAATATCTGCTCCTAAAACCAAAACGGAGCTATCTAACTGAAAGGTTGTCAATGTGTGCATTCAACTGACAGAGTTAAACTCACGTGTGGATTCAGCGGTTTGCAAACCCTTTCTATGCAGAATCCCAAAACCGGTATTTCCAGGCCAATGACGGCATACGTACTAAACCGCAATAAACATCGTCTAAAACTCAGGAGAAACGTGTCCTTGAAACTGCTCTGCTGTGACTTCGTTCACCTAAGAGAGTTGAATCTATGTTGAGATTCAGCGGGTCAGAAACACGTTTCTTGTAGGAGCTGCGTTGGGATATTCCCGAGTGAATGGGACCATAGGCTGTACAGAGAAATATCTGCTCCGAAAACCAAAACGGAGCTATCTAACTCAATGGTTGTCAATGTGTGCATTCAACAGACAGTGTTAAACTCACGTGTGCATTCAGCCATTTGCAAATCCTTTCTGTGAAGAATCCCAAAACCGGTATTACCAGCCCAATGCCGGCATACGTACTAAACCGCAGTAAACATAGTCTAAAACTCAGGAGAAACGTTTCCTTGAAACTGCTCTGCTGTGCGTTCGTTCACCTAAGAGAGTTGAATCTATGTTGAGATTCAGGAAGTCAGAAACACGTTTCTTCTAGGAGCTGCGTTCGGATATTCCCGAGTGAATGGGACCATAGGTTGTACAGAGAAATATCTGCTCCTAAAACCAAAACGGAGCTATCTAACTGAAAGGTTGTCAATGTGTGCATTCAACTGACAGAGTTAAACTCACGTGTGGATTCAGCGGTTTGCAAACCCTTTCTGTGCAGAATCCCAAAACCGGCAATTCCAGCCCAATGACGGCATACGTATTAAATCGCAGTAAACTTCGTCTAAAACTCAGGAGAAACGTTTCCTTGAAACTGCTCTGCTGTGCGTTCGTTCACCTAAGAGAGTTGAATCTATGTTGAGATTCAGCGAGTCAGAAACACGTTTCTTCTAGGAGCTGCGTTGGGATATTCCCGAGTGAATGGGACCATAGGCTGTACAGAGAAATATCTGCCCCGAAAACCAAAACGGAGCTATCTAACTGAATGGTTTTCAATGTGTGCATTCAACTGACAGAGTTAAACTCAAGTGTGGATTCAGCGGCTTGCAAACCCTTTCTGTGCAGAATCCCAAAACCGGTATTTCCAGCCCAATGCTGGCATACGTACTAAACCGCAGTAAACTTCGTCTAAAACTCAGGAGAAACGTTTCCTTGAAACGGCTCTGCTGTGCGTAAGTTCACCTAAGAGAGTTGAATCTATGTTGAGATTCAGCGAGTCAGAAACACGTTTCTTCTAGGAGCTGCGTTGGGATATTCCCGAGTGAATGGGACCATAGGCTGTACAGAGAAATATCTGCTCCTAAAACCAAAACGGAGCTATCTAACTGAATGGTTGTCAATGTGTGCATTCAACTGACAGAGGTAAACTCAGGTGTGGATTCAGCGGTTTGCAAACTCTTTCTATGCAGAATCCCAAAACCGGTATTTCCAGGCCAATGGCGGCATACGCACTAAACCGCAATAAACATCGTCTAAAATTCAGGAGAAACGTTTCCTTGAAACTGCTCTGCTGTGCGTAAGTTCACCTAAGAGAGTTGAATCTATGTTGAGATTCAGCGAGTCAGAAACACGTTTCTTCTAGGAGCTGCGTTGGGATATTCCCGAGTGAATGGGACCATAGGCTGTACAGAGAAATATCTGCTCCTAAAACCAAAACGGAGCTATCTAACTGAATAGTTGTCAATGTGTGCATTCAACTGACAGAGTTAAACTCAAGTGTGGATTCAGCGGTTTGCAAACCCTTTCTGTGCAGAATCCCAAAACCGGTATTTGCAGCCCAATGACGGCATACGTACTAAACCGCAGTAAACTTAGTCTAAAACTCAGGAGAAACGTTTCCTTGAAACTGCTCTGCTGTGCGTTCGTTCACCTAAGAGAGTTGAATCTATGTTGATATTCAGCGAGTCAGAAACACGTTTCTTCTAGGAGCTGCGCTGGGATATTCCCGAGTGAAAGGGACCATAGGTTGTACAGAGAAATATCTGCTCCTAAAATCAAAACGGAGCTATCTAACTGAAAGGTTGTCAATGTGTGCATTCAACTGACAGAGTTAAACTCACGTGTGGATTCAGCCGTTTGCAAACAGTTTCTGTGCAGAATCCCAAAACCGGTATTTCCAGCCCAATGCCAGAATACGTACTAAACCGCAGTAAATTTCGTTTAAAACTCAGGAGAAACGTTTCCTTGAAACTGCTCTGCTGTGCGTTCGTTCACCTAAGAGAGTTGAATCTATGTTGAGATTCAGCGAGTCAGAAACACGTTTCTTCTAGGAGCTGCGTTGGGATATTCCCGAGTGAATGGGACCATAGACTGTACAGAGAAATATCTGCTCCTAAAACCAAAACGGAGCTATCTAACTGAATGTTTGACAATGTGTGCATTCAACTGACAGAGTTAAACTCACGTGTGCATTCAGCCGTTTCCAAACCCTTTCTGTGAAGAATCCCAAAACCGGTATTTCCAGCGCAATGCCGGCATACGTAGTAAACAGCAGGAAACTTCGTCTAAAACTCAGGAGAAACGTTTCCTTGAAACTGCTGTGCTGTGCGTTCGTTCACCTAAGGGAGTTGAATCTATGTTGATATTCAGCGAGTCAGAAACACGTTTGTTCTAGGAGCTGCGTTGGGATATTCCCGAGTGAATGGGACCATAGGCTGTACAGAGAAATATCTGATCCTAAAACCAAAACGGAGCTTTCTAACTGAATGGTGGTCAATGTGTGCATTCAACTGACACAGTTAATCTCACGTGTGGATTCAGCGGTTTGCAAACCCTTTCTGTGCAGAATCCCAAAACCGGTATTTCCAGCCCAATGCCGGCATACGTACTAAACCGCAGTAAACATCGTGTAAAACTCAGGAGAAACGTGTCCCTGAAACTGCTCTGCTCTGCGTTCGTTCACCTAAGAGAGTTGAATCTATGTTGAGATTCAGCGAGTCAGAAACACGTTTCTTCTAGGAGCTGCGTTCGGATATTCCCGAGTGAATGGGACCATAGGCTGTACAGAGAAATATCTGCTCCGAAAACCAAAACGGAGCTATCTAACTCAATGGTTGTCAATGCGTGTATTCAACTGACAGAGTTAAACTCACGTGTGGATTCAGCGGTTTGCAAACCCTTTCTGTGCAGAATCCCAAAACCGGTATTTCCAGCCCAATGCTGGCATACGTACTAAACCGCAGTAAACTTCGTCTAAAACTCAGGAGAAACGTTTCCTTGAAACTGCTCTGCTGTGTGTTTGTTCACATAAGAGAGTTGAATCTATTTTGATATTCAGCGAGTCAGAAACACGTTTCTTCTATGAGCTCTTTGGGATATTCCCGATTGAATGGGACCATAGGCTGTACAGAGAAATATCTGCTCCAAAAAACAAAACGGAGCTATCTAACTGAATGGTTGTCAATGTGTGCATTCAACTGACAGAGTTAAACTCACGTGTGGATTCAGCCGTTTGCAAACCGTTTCTGTGCAGAATCCCAAAACCGGTATTTCCAGCCCAATGCCGGAATACGAACTAAACCGCAGTAAACTTCGTTTAAAACTCAGGAGAAACGTTTCCTTGAAACTGCTCTGCTGTGCGTTCGTTCACCTAAGAGAGTGGAATCTATGTTGAGATTCAGCGAGTCAGAAACACGTTTCTTCTAGGAGCTGCGTTGGGATATTCCCGAGTGAATGGGACCATAGACTGTATAGAGAAATATCTGCTCCTAAAGATAAAACGGAGCTATCTAACTGAATGGTTGTCAATGTGTGCATTCAGCGGATGGAGTTAATCTCACGTGTGGATTCAGCGGTTTGCAAACCCTTTCTGTGCAGAATCCCAAAACCGGTATTTCCATCCCAATGACGGAATACGTACTAAACCGCTGTAAACTTCGTCTAAAACTAAGGAGAAACGTTTCCTTGAAACTGCTCTGCTGTGCGTTCGCTCACCTAAGAGAGTTGAATCTATGCTGAGATTCAGCGAGTCAGAAACACGTTTCTTCTAGGAGCTGCGTTGGGATATTCCCGAGTGAATGGGACCGTAGGCTGCATAGATAAATATCTGCTTCTAAAACCAGAACGGAGCTATCTAACTGAATGGTTGTCAATGTGTACATTCAACTGACAGAGTTCAACTCACGTGTGGTTTCAGCGGTTCGCAAACCATTTCTGTGCAGAATCACAAAAACGGTATTTCCAGCCCAATGCCGGCATACGTACTAAACAGCAGGAAACTTCGTCTAAATCTCAGGAGAAACGTTTCCTTGAAACTGCTCTGCTGTGCTTTCGCTCACCTAAGAGAGTTGAATCTATGTTGAGATTCAGCAAGTCAGAAACACGTTTCTTCTAGGAGCTGCGTTCGGATATTCCCGAGTGAATGGGACAATAGGCTGTACAGAGAAATATCTGCTCCTAAAACCAAAACGGAGCAAGCTAACTGAATGGTTGTCAATGTGTGCATTCAACTGACAGAGTTAAACTCAAGTGTGGATTCAGTGGTTGCAAACCCTTTCTGTACAGAATCCCCAAACCGGTATTTCCAGCCCAATGCCGGCATTCGTACTAAACCGCAGTAAACTTCGTCTAAAACTCAGGAGAAACGTTTCCTTGAAACTGCTCTGCTGTGCGTTCGTTCACCTAAGAGAGTTGAATCTATGTTGAGATTCAGCGAGTCAGAAACACGTTTCTTCTAGGAGCTGCGTTGGGATATTCCCGAGTGAATGGGACCATAGGCTGTACAGAGAAATATCTGCTCCTAAAACCAAAACGGAGCTATCTAACTGAATGGTTGTCAATGTGTGCATTCAACTGACAGAGTTAAACTCACGTATGCATTCAGCCGTTTGCAAACCCTTTCTGTGCAGAATCGCAAAACCGGTGTTTGCAACCCAATGCCGGCATACGTACTAAACAGCAGGAAACTTCGTCAAAAACTCAGGAGAAACGTTTCCGTGAAACTGCTCTGCTGTTCGTTCGTTCACCTAAGAGAGTTGAATCTATGTTGAGATTCAGCGAGTCAGAAACACGTTTCTTCTAGGAGCTGCGTTCGGATATTCCCGAGTGAATGAGACCATAGGTTGTACAGAGAAATATCTGCTCCTAAAACCAAAACGGAGCTATCTAACTGAAAGGTTGTCAATGTCTGCATTCAACTGACAGAGTTAAACTCACGTGTGGATTCAGCGGTTTGCAAACCCTTTCTGTGCTGAATCCCAAAACCGGCATTTCCAGCCCAATGCCGGCATACGTACTAAAACGCAGTAAACTTCGTCTAAAACTCAGGAGAAACGTTTCCTTGAAACTGCTCTGCTGTGCGTTCGTTCACCTAAGAGAGTTGAATCTATGTTGAGATTCAGCGAGTCAGAACCACGTTTCTTCTAGGAGCTGCGTTGGGATATTCCCGAGTGAATGGGACCATAGGCTGTACAGAGAAATATCTGCTCCTAAAACCAAAACGGAGCTATCTAACTCAATGGTTGTCAATGTGTGCATTCAACTGGCAGAGTTAAACTCACGTGTGGATTCAGAGGTTTGCAAAACCTTTCTGTGCAGAATCCCAAAACCGGTATTTCCAGCCCAATGCTGGCATACGTACTAAACCGCAGTTAACTTCGTCTAAAACTCAGGAGAAACGTTTCCTTGAAACTGCTCTGCTGTGCGTTCATTCACCTAAGAGAGTTGAATCAATGTTGAGATTCAGCGATTCAGAAACACGTTTCTTCTAGGAGCTGCGTTGGGATATTCCCGAGTGAATGGGACCATAGGCTGTACAGAGAAATATCTGCTCCTAAAACCAAAACGGAGCTATCTAACTGAATGGTTGTCAATGTGTGCATTCAACTGACAGTGTTAAACTCACGTGTGCATTCAGCCATTTGCAAACCCTTTCTGTGAAGAATCCCAAAACCGGTATTTCCAGCCCAATGACGGCATACGTACTAAACCGCAGTAAACATCGTCTAAAACTCAGGAGAAACGTTTCCTTGAAACTGCTCTGCTGTGCGTTCGTTCACCTAAGAGAGTTGAATCTATGTTGAGATTCAGCGAGTCAGAAACACGTTTCTTCTAGGAGCTGCGTTGGGATATTCCCGAGTGAATGGGACCATAGGCTGTACAGAGAAATATCTGCTCCTAAAACCAAAACGGAGCTATCTAACTGAATGGTTGTCAATGTGTGCATTCAACTGACAGTGTTAAACTCACGTGTGCATTCAGCCATTTGCAAACCCTTTCTGTGAAGAATCCCAAAACCGGTATTTCCAGCCCAATGACGGCATACATACTAAACCGCAGTAAACATCGTCTAAAACTCAGGAGAAACGTTTCCTTGAAACAGCTTTGCTGTGCGTTCGTTCACCTAAGAGCGTTGAATCTATGTTGAGATTCAGCGAGTCAGAAACACGTTTCTTCTAGGAGCTGCGTTGGGATATTCCCGAGGGAATGGGACCATAGGCTGTACAGAGAAATATCTGCTCCTAAAACCAAAACGGAGCTATCTAACTGAATGGTTGTCAATGTGTGCATTCAACTGACAGAGATAAACTCAGGTGTGGATTCAGCGGTTTGCAAACTCTTTCTATGCAGAATCCCAAAACCGGTATTTCCAGGCCAATGACGGCATACGTACTAAACCGCAATAAACATCGTCTAAAACTCAGGAGAAACGTGTCCTTGAAACTGCTCTGCTGTGCGTTCGTTCACCTAAGAGAGTTGAATCTATGTTGAGATTCAGCGAGTCAGAAACACGTTTCTTCTAGGAGCTGCGTTGGGATATTCCCGAGTGAATGGGACCATAGGCTGTACAGAGAAATATCTGCTCCGAAAACCAAAACGGAGCTATCTAACTCAATGGTTGTCAATGCGTGCATTCAACTGACAGAGTTAAACTCACGTGTGGATTCAGCGGTTTGCAAATCCTTTCTGTGCAGAATCCCAAAACCGGTATTTCCAGCCCAATGCCGGCATACGTACTAAACCGCAGTAAACTTCGTCTAAAACTCAGGAGAAACGTTTCCTTGAAACTGCTCTGCTGTGCGTTCGTTCACCTAAGAGAGTTGAATCTATGTTGAGATTCAGCGAGTCAGAACCACGTTTCTTCTAGGAGCTGCGTTGGGATATTCCCGAGTGAATGGGACCATAGGCTGTACAGAGAAATATCTGCTCCTAAAACCAAAACGGAGCTATCTAACTCAATGGTTGTCAATGTGTGCATTCAACTGGCAGAGTTAAACTCACGTGTGGATTCAGAGGTTTGCAAACCCTTTCTGTGCAGAATCCCAAAACCGGTATTTCCAGCCCAATGCTGGCAAACGTACTAAACCGCAGTTAACTTCGTCTAAAACTCAGGAGAAACGTTTCCTTGAAACTGCTCTGCTGTGCGTTCATTCACCTAAGAGAGTTGAATCAATGTTGAGATTCAGCGATTCAGAAACACGTTTCTTCTAGGAGCTGCGTTGGGATATTCCCGAGTGAATGGGACCATAGGCTGTACAGAGAAATATCTGCTCCTAAAACCAAAACGGAGCTATCTAACTGAATGGCTGTCAATGTGTGCATTCAACTGACAGTGTTAAACTCACGTGTGCATTCAGCCATTTGCAAACCCTTTCTGTGAAGAATCCCAAAACCGGTATTTCCAGCCCAATGACGGCATACGTACTAAACCGCAGTAAACATCGTCTAAAACTCAGGAGAAACGTTTCCTTGAAACTGCACTGCTGTGCGTTCGTTCACCTAAGAGAGTTGAATCTATGTTGAGATTCAGCGAGTCAGAAACACGTTTCTTCTAGGAGCTGCGTTGGGATATTCCCGAGTGAATGGGACCATAGACTGTATAGAGAAATATCTGCTCCTAAAGATAAAACGGAGCTATCTAACTGAATGGTTGTCAATGTGTGCATTCAGCGGATGGAGTTAATCTCACGTGTGGATTCAGCGGTTTGCAAACCCTTTCTGTGCAGAATCCCAAAACCGGTATTTCCATCCCAATGACGGAATACGTACTAAACCGCTGTAAACTTCGTCTAAAACTAAGGAGAAACGTTTCCTTGAAACTGCTCTGCTGTGCGTTCGCTCACCTAAGAGAGTTGAATCTATGCTGAGATTCAGCGAGTCAGAAACACGTTTCTTCTAGGAGCTGCGTTGGGATATTCCCGAGTGAATGGGACCGTAGGCTGCATAGATAAATATCTGCTTCTAAAACCAGAACGGAGCTATCTAACTGAATGGTTGTCAATGTGTACATTCAACTGACAGAGTTCAACTCACGTGTGGTTTCAGCGGTTCGCAAACCATTTCTGTGCAGAATCACAAAAACGGTATTTCCAGCCCAATGCCGGCATACGTACTAAACAGCAGGAAACTTCGTCTAAATCTCAGGAGAAACGTTTCCTTGAAACTGCTCTGCTGTGCTTTCGCTCACCTAAGAGAGTTGAATCTATGTTGAGATTCAGCAAGTCAGAAACACGTTTCTTCTAGGAGCTGCGTTCGGATATTCCCGAGTGAATGGGACAATAGGCTGTACAGAGAAATATCTGCTCCTAAAACCAAAACGGAGCAAGCTAACTGAATGGTTGTCAATGTGTGCATTCAACTGACAGAGTTAAACTCAAGTGTGGATTCAGTGGTTGCAAACCCTTTCTGTACAGAATCCCCAAACCGGTATTTCCAGCCCAATGCCGGCATTCGTACTAAACCGCAGTAAACTTCGTCTAAAACTCAGGAGAAACGTTTCCTTGAAACTGCTCTGCTGTGCGTTCGTTCACCTAAGAGAGTTGAATCTATGTTGAGATTCAGCGAGTCAGAAACACGTTTCTTCTAGGAGCTGCGTTGGGATATTCCCGAGTGAATGGGACCATAGGCTGTACAGAGAAATATCTGCTCCTAAAACCAAAACGGAGCTATCTAACTGAATGGTTGTCAATGTGTGCATTCAACTGACAGAGTTAAACTCACGTATGCATTCAGCCGTTTGCAAACCCTTTCTGTGCAGAATCGCAAAACCGGTGTTTGCAACCCAATGCCGGCATACGTACTAAACAGCAGGAAACTTCGTCAAAAACTCAGGAGAAACGTTTCCGTGAAACTGCTCTGCTGTTCGTTCGTTCACCTAAGAGAGTTGAATCTATGTTGAGATTCAGCGAGTCAGAAACACGTTTCTTCTAGGAGCTGCGTTCGGATATTCCCGAGTGAATGAGACCATAGGTTGTACAGAGAAATATCTGCTCCTAAAACCAAAACGGAGCTATCTAACTGAAAGGTTGTCAATGTCTGCATTCAACTGACAGAGTTAAACTCACGTGTGGATTCAGCGGTTTGCAAACCCTTTCTGTGCTGAATCCCAAAACCGGCATTTCCAGCCCAATGCCGGCATACGTACTAAAACGCAGTAAACTTCGTCTAAAACTCAGGAGAAACGTTTCCTTGAAACTGCTCTGCTGTGCGTTCGTTCACCTAAGAGAGTTGAATCTATGTTGAGATTCAGCGAGTCAGAACCACGTTTCTTCTAGGAGCTGCGTTGGGATATTCCCGAGTGAATGGGACCATAGGCTGTACAGAGAAATATCTGCTCCTAAAACCAAAACGGAGCTATCTAACTCAATGGTTGTCAATGTGTGCATTCAACTGGCAGAGTTAAACTCACGTGTGGATTCAGAGGTTTGCAAAACCTTTCTGTGCAGAATCCCAAAACCGGTATTTCCAGCCCAATGCTGGCATACGTACTAAACCGCAGTTAACTTCGTCTAAAACTCAGGAGAAACGTTTCCTTGAAACTGCTCTGCTGTGCGTTCATTCACCTAAGAGAGTTGAATCAATGTTGAGATTCAGCGATTCAGAAACACGTTTCTTCTAGGAGCTGCGTTGGGATATTCCCGAGTGAATGGGACCATAGGCTGTACAGAGAAATATCTGCTCCTAAAACCAAAACGGAGCTATCTAACTGAATGGTTGTCAATGTGTGCATTCAACTGACAGTGTTAAACTCACGTGTGCATTCAGCCATTTGCAAACCCTTTCTGTGAAGAATCCCAAAACCGGTATTTCCAGCCCAATGACGGCATACGTACTAAACCGCAGTAAACATCGTCTAAAACTCAGGAGAAACGTTTCCTTGAAACTGCTCTGCTGTGCGTTCGTTCACCTAAGAGAGTTGAATCTATGTTGAGATTCAGCGAGTCAGAAACACGTTTCTTCTAGGAGCTGCGTTGGGATATTCCCGAGTGAATGGGACCATAGGCTGTACAGAGAAATATCTGCTCCTAAAACCAAAACGGAGCTATCTAACTGAATGGTTGTCAATGTGTGCATTCAACTGACAGTGTTAAACTCACGTGTGCATTCAGCCATTTGCAAACCCTTTCTGTGAAGAATCCCAAAACCGGTATTTCCAGCCCAATGACGGCATACATACTAAACCGCAGTAAACATCGTCTAAAACTCAGGAGAAACGTTTCCTTGAAACAGCTTTGCTGTGCGTTCGTTCACCTAAGAGCGTTGAATCTATGTTGAGATTCAGCGAGTCAGAAACACGTTTCTTCTAGGAGCTGCGTTGGGATATTCCCGAGGGAATGGGACCATAGGCTGTACAGAGAAATATCTGCTCCTAAAACCAAAACGGAGCTATCTAACTGAATGGTTGTCAATGTGTGCATTCAACTGACAGAGATAAACTCAGGTGTGGATTCAGCGGTTTGCAAACTCTTTCTATGCAGAATCCCAAAACCGGTATTTCCAGGCCAATGACGGCATACGTACTAAACCGCAATAAACATCGTCTAAAACTCAGGAGAAACGTGTCCTTGAAACTGCTCTGCTGTGCGTTCGTTCACCTAAGAGAGTTGAATCTATGTTGAGATTCAGCGAGTCAGAAACACGTTTCTTCTAGGAGCTGCGTTGGGATATTCCCGAGTGAATGGGACCATAGGCTGTACAGAGAAATATCTGCTCCGAAAACCAAAACGGAGCTATCTAACTCAATGGTTGTCAATGCGTGCATTCAACTGACAGAGTTAAACTCACGTGTGGATTCAGCGGTTTGCAAATCCTTTCTGTGCAGAATCCCAAAACCGGTATTTCCAGCCCAATGCCGGCATACGTACTAAACCGCAGTAAACTTCGTCTAAAACTCAGGAGAAACGTTTCCTTGAAACTGCTCTGCTGTGCGTTCGTTCACCTAAGAGAGTTGAATCTATGTTGAGATTCAGCGAGTCAGAACCACGTTTCTTCTAGGAGCTGCGTTGGGATATTCCCGAGTGAATGGGACCATAGGCTGTACAGAGAAATATCTGCTCCTAAAACCAAAACGGAGCTATCTAACTCAATGGTTGTCAATGTGTGCATTCAACTGGCAGAGTTAAACTCACGTGTGGATTCAGAGGTTTGCAAACCCTTTCTGTGCAGAATCCCAAAACCGGTATTTCCAGCCCAATGCTGGCAAACGTACTAAACCGCAGTTAACTTCGTCTAAAACTCAGGAGAAACGTTTCCTTGAAACTGCTCTGCTGTGCGTTCATTCACCTAAGAGAGTTGAATCAATGTTGAGATTCAGCGATTCAGAAACACGTTTCTTCTAGGAGCTGCGTTGGGATATTCCCGAGTGAATGGGACCATAGGCTGTACAGAGAAATATCTGCTCCTAAAACCAAAACGGAGCTATCTAACTGAATGGCTGTCAATGTGTGCATTCAACTGACAGTGTTAAACTCACGTGTGCATTCAGCCATTTGCAAACCCTTTCTGTGAAGAATCCCAAAACCGGTATTTCCAGCCCAATGACGGCATACGTACTAAACCGCAGTAAACATCGTCTAAAACTCAGGAGAAACGTTTCCTTGAAACTGCACTGCTGTGCGTTCGTTCACCTAAGAGAGTTGAATCTATGTTGAGATTCAGCGAGTCAGAAACACGTTTCTTCTAGGAGCTGCGTTGGGATATTCCCGAGTGAATGGGACCATAGGCTGTACAGAGAAATATCTGCTCCTAAAACCAAAACGGAGCTATCTAACTGAATGGTTGTCAATGTGTGCATTCAACTGACAGAGTTAAACTCACGTGTGGATTCAGCGGTTTGCAAACCCTTTCTGTGTAGAATCCCAAAACCGGTGTTTGCAGCCAAATGCCGGAATACGTATTAAACCGCCGTAAACTTCGTCTAAAACTCAGGAGAAACGTTTCCTTGAAACTGCTCTGCTGTGCGTTCGTTCACCTAAGAGAGTTGAATCTATGTTGAGATTCAGCGGGTCAGAAACACGTTTCTTGTAGGAGCCGCGTTGGGATATTTCCGAGTGAATGGGACCATAGGCTGTATAGAGAAATATCTGCTTCTAAAACCAAAACAGAGCTATCTAACTGTATGGTTGTCAATGTGTGCATTCAACTGACAGAGTTAAACTCACGTGTAGATTCAGCGGTTTGCAAACCCTTTCTGTGCAGAATCCCAAAACCGGTATCTCCAGCCCAATGACGGCATACGTACTAAACCGCAGTAAACATCGTCTAAAACTCAGGAGAAACGTTTCTTGAAACTGCTCTGCTGTGCGTTCGTTCACCTAAGAGAGTTGAATCTATGCTGAGATTCAGCGAGTCAGAAAAACGTTTCTTCTAAGAGCTGCATTGGGATTTTCCCGAGTGAATGGGACCATAGGCTGTACAGAGAAATATCTGCTCCTAAAACCAAAACGGAGCTATCTAACTGAATGGTTGTCAATGTGTGCATTCAACTGACAGAGTTAAACTCACGTGTGGATTCAGTGGTTTGCAAACCCTTTCTGTACAGAATCCCCAAACCGGTATTTCCAGTCCAATGCCGGCATACGTACTAAACCGCAGTAAACTTCGTCTAAAACTCAGGAGAAACGTTTCCTTGAAACTGCTCTGCTGTGCGTTCGTTTACCTAAGAGAGTTGAATCTATGTTGAGATTCAGCGAGTCAGAAACACGTTTCTTCTAGGAGCTGCGTTGGGATATTTCCGAATGAATGGGACCATAGGCTGTACAGAGAAATATCTGCTCCTAAAACCAAAACGGAGCTATCTAACTGAAAGGTTGTCAATGTGTGCATTCAGCGGACGGAGATAAACTCACGTGTGGATTCAGCGGTTTACAAACCCTTTCTTTGTAGAATCCCAAAACCGGTTTTTCCAGTCCAATGACGGCACACGTACTAAACCGCAGTAAACTTCCTCTAAAACTCCAGAGAAACGATTCCTTGAAACTGCTCTGCTGTGCGTTCGTTCACCTAAGAGATTTGAATCTATGTTGAGATTCAGAGAGTCAGAAACACGTTTCCTCTAGGAGCTGCGTTGGGATATTCCCGAGTGAATGGGACCATAGGCTGTACAGAGAAATATCTGATCCTAAAACCAAAACGGAGCTTTCTAACTGAATGGTGGTCAATGTGTGCATTCAACTGACAGAGTTAAACTCACGTGTGAATTCAGCGGTTTGCAAACCCTTTCTGTGCAGAATCCCAAAACCGGTATTTCCAGCCCAATGCCGGCATACGTACTAAACGGCAGTAAACATCGTCTAAAACTCAGGAGAAACGTTTCCTTGAAACTGCTCTGCTGTGCGTTCGTTCAGCTAAGAGAGTTGAATCTATGTTGAGATTCAGCGAATCAGAAACACGTTTCTTCTAGGAGCTGCGTTGGGATATTCCCGAGTGAATGGGACCATAGGCTGTACAGAGAAATATCTGCTCCTAAAACCAAAACGGAGCTATCTAACTGAATGGTTGTCAATGTGTGCATTCAACTGACAGAGTTAAACTCACGTGTGGATTCAGCGGTTTGCAAACCCTTTCTGTGTAGAATCCCAAAACCGGTGTTTCCAGCCAAATGCCGGAATACGTATTAAACCGCCGTAAACTTCGTCTAAAACTCAGGAGAAACCTTTCCTTGAAACTGCTCTGCTGTGCGTTCGTTCACCTAAGAGAGTTGAATCTATGTTGAGATTCAGCGGGTCAGAAACACGTTTCTTGTAGGAGCCGCGTTGGGATATTTCCGAGTGAATGGGACCATAGGCTGTATAGAGAAATATCTGCTTCTAAAACCAAAACAGAGCTATCTAACTGAATGGTTGTCAATGTGTGCATTCAACTGACAGAGTTAAACTCACGTGTAGATTCAGCGGTTTGCAAACCCTTTCTGTGCAGAATCCCAAAACCGGTATCTCCAGCCCAATGACGGCATACGTAATAAACCGCAGTAAACATCGTGTAAAACTCAGGAGAAACGTTTCTTGAAACTGCTCTGCTGTGCGTTCGTTCACCTAAGAGAGTTGAATCTATGCTGAGATTCAGCGAGTCAGAAAAACGTTTCTTCTAGGAGCCGCATTGGGATATTCCCGAGTGAATGTGACCATAGGCTGTACAGAGGATTATCTGCTCATAAAACCAAAACGGAGCTCTCTAACTGAATGGTTGTCAATGTGTGCATTCAATTGACAGAGTTAAACTCACCTGTGGATTCAGCGGTTTCCAAACCCTTTCTGTGCAGAATCCCAAAACCGGTATTTCCAGCCCAATGCCGGAATACGTACTAAACCGCAATAAACTTCGTCTAAAACTCAGGAGAAACGTTTCGTTGAAACTGCTCTGCTGTGCGTTCGTTCACCTTAGAGAGTTGAACCTATGTTGAGATTCAGCGAGTCAGAAACACGTTTCTTCTAGGAGCTGCGTTGGGATATTCCCGAGTGAATGGGACCATAGGCTGTACAGAGAAATATCTGCTCCTAAAACCAAAACGAAGCTATCTAACTGAATGGTTGTCAATCTGTGCATTCAACTGACAGAGTTAAACTCACCTTTGGATACAGCGGTTTGCAAACCCTTTCTGTGTAGAATCCCAAAACCGGTGTTTCCAACCCAATGCCGGAATACGTACTAAACCGCTGTAAACTTCTTCTAAAACTCAGGAGAAACGTTTCCTTGAAACTGCTCTGCTGTGCGTTCGCTCACCTAAGAGAGTTGAATCTATGTTGAGATTCAGCGGGTCAGAAAAACGTTGCTTCTAGGAGCCGCGTTGGGATATTCCCGAGTGAATGGGACCCTAGGCTGTATAGAGAAATATCTGCTTCTAAAACCAAAACGGAGCTATCTAACTGAATGTTTGTCAATGTGTGCATTCAACTGACAGAGTTAAACTCACGTGTGGTTTCAGCGGTTCGCAAACCATTTCTGTGCAGAATCACAAAAACGGTATTTCCAGCCCAATGCCGGCATACGTACTAAACAGCAGGAAACTTCGTCTAAATCTCAGGAGAAACGTTTCCTTGAAACTGCTCTGCTGTGCTTTCGCTCACCTAAGAGAGTTGAATCTATGTTGAGATTCAGCAAGTCAGAAACACGTTTCTTCTAGGAGCTGCGTTCGGATATTCCCGAGTGAATGGGACAATAGGCTGTACAGAGAAATATCTGCTCCTAAAACCAAAACGGAGCAAGCTAACTGAATGGTTGTCAATGTGTGCATTCAACTGACAGAGTTAAACTCAAGTGTGGATTCAGTGGTTGCAAACCCTTTCTGTACAGAATCCCCAAACCGGTATTTCCAGCCCAATGCCGGCATACGTACTAAACCGCAGTAAACTTCGTCTAAAACTCAGGAGAAACGTTTCCTTGAAACTGCTCTGCTGTGCGTTCGTTCACCTAAGAGAGTTGAATCTATGTTGAGATTCAGCGAGTCAGAAACACGTTTCTTCTAGGAGCTGCGTTGGGATATTCCCGAGTGAATGGGACCATAGGCTGTACAGAGAAATATCTGCTCCTAAAACCAAAACGGAGCTATCTAACTGAATGGTTGTCAATGTGTGCATTCAACTGACAGAGTTAAACTCACGTATGCATTCAGCCGTTTGCAAACCCTTTCTGTGCAGAATCGCAAAACCGGTGTTTGCAACCCAATGCCGGCATACGTACTAAACAGCAGGAAACTTCGTCAAAAACTCAGGAGAAACGTTTCCGTGAAACTGCTCTGCTGTTCGTTCGTTCACCTAAGAGAGTTGAATCTATGTTGAGATTCAGCGAGTCAGAAACACGTTTCTTCTAGGAGCTGCGTTCGGATATTCCCGAGTGAATGAGACCATAGGTTGTACAGAGAAATATCTGCTCCTAAAACCAAAACGGAGCTATCTAACTGAAAGGTTGTCAATGTCTGCATTCAACTGACAGAGTTAAACTCACGTGTGGATTCAGCGGTTTGCAAACCCTTTCTGTACTGAATCCCAAAACCGGCATTTCCAGCCCAATGCCGGCATACGTACTAAAACGCAGTAAACTTCGTCTAAAACTCAGGAGAAACGTTTCCTTGAAACTGCTCTGCTGTGCGTTCGTTCACCTAAGAGAGTTGAATCTATGTTGAGATTCAGCGAGTCAGAACCACGTTTCTTCTAGGAGCTGCGTTGGGATATTCCCGAGTGAATGGGACCATAGGCTGTACAGAGAAATATCTGCTCCTAAAACCAAAACGGAGCTATCTAACTCAATGGTTGTCAATGTGTGCATTCAACTGGCAGAGTTAAACTCACGTGTGGATTCAGAGGTTTGCAAAACCTTTCTGTGCAGAATCCCAAAACCGGTATTTCCAGCCCAATGCTGGCATACGTACTAAACCGCAGTTAACTTCGTCTAAAACTCAGGAGAAACGTTTCCTTGAAACTGCTCTGCTGTGCGTTCATTCACCTAAGAGAGTTGAATCAATGTTGAGATTCAGCGATTCAGAAACACGTTTCTTCTAGGAGCTGCGTTGGGATATTCCCGAGTGAATGGGACCATAGGCTGTACAGAGAAATATCTGCTCCTAAAACCAAAACGGAGCTATCTAACTGAATGGTTGTCAATGTGTGCATTCAACTGACAGTGTTAAACTCACGTGTGCATTCAGCCATTTGCAAACCCTTTCTGTGAAGAATCCCAAAACCGGTATTTCCAGCCCAATGCCGGCATACGTACTAAACCGCAGTAAACATCGTCTAAAACTCAGGAGAAACGTTTCCTTGAAACTGCTCTGCTGTGCGTTCGTTCACCTAAGAGAGTTGAATCTATGTTGAGATTCAGCGAGTCAGAAACACGTTTCTTCTAGGAGCTGCGTTGGGATATTCCCGAGTGAATGGGACCATAGGCTGTACAGAGAAATATCTGCTCCTAAAACCAAAACGGAGCTATCTAACTGAATGGTTGTCAATGTGTGCATTCAACTGACAGAGTTAAACTCACGTATGCATTCAGCCGTTTGCAAACCCTTTCTGTGCAGAATCGCAAAACCGGTGTTTGCAACCCAATGCCGGCATACGTACTAAACAGCAGGAAACTTCGTCAAAAACTCAGGAGAAACGTTTCCGTGAAACTGCTCTGCTGTTCGTTCGTTCACCTAAGAGAGTTGAATCTATGTTGAGATTCAGCGAGTCAGAAACACGTTTCTTCTAGGAGCTGCGTTCGGATATTCCCGAGTGAATGAGACCATAGGTTGTACAGAGAAATATCTGCTCCTAAAACCAAAACGGAGCTATCTAACTGAAAGGTTGTCAATGTCTGCATTCAACTGACAGAGTTAAACTCACGTGTGGATTCAGCGGTTTGCAAACCCTTTCTGTACTGAATCCCAAAACCGGCATTTCCAGCCCAATGCCGGCATACGTACTAAAACGCAGTAAACTTCGTCTAAAACTCAGGAGAAACGTTTCCTTGAAACTGCTCTGCTGTGCGTTCGTTCACCTAAGAGAGTTGAATCTATGTTGAGATTCAGCGAGTCAGAACCACGTTTCTTCTAGGAGCTGCGTTGGGATATTCCCGAGTGAATGGGACCATAGGCTGTACAGAGAAATATCTGCTCCTAAAACCAAAACGGAGCTATCTAACTCAATGGTTGTCAATGTGTGCATTCAACTGGCAGAGTTAAACTCACGTGTGGATTCAGAGGTTTGCAAAACCTTTCTGTGCAGAATCCCAAAACCGGTATTTCCAGCCCAATGCTGGCATACGTACTAAACCGCAGTTAACTTCGTCTAAAACTCAGGAGAAACGTTTCCTTGAAACTGCTCTGCTGTGCGTTCATTCACCTAAGAGAGTTGAATCAATGTTGAGATTCAGCGATTCAGAAACACGTTTCTTCTAGGAGCTGCGTTGGGATATTCCCGAGTGAATGGGACCATAGGCTGTACAGAGAAATATCTGCTCCTAAAACCAAAACGGAGCTATCTAACTGAATGGTTGTCAATGTGTGCATTCAACTGACAGTGTTAAACTCACGTGTGCATTCAGCCATTTGCAAACCCTTTCTGTGAAGAATCCCAAAACCGGTATTTCCAGCCCAATGACGGCATACGTACTAAACCGCAGTAAACATCGTCTAAAACTCAGGAGAAACGTTTCCTTGAAACTGTTCTGCTGTGCGTTCGTTCACCTAAGAGAGTTGAATCTATGTTGAGATTCAGCGAGTCAGAAACACGTTTCTTCTAGGAGCTGCGTTGGGATATTCCCGAGTGAATGGGACCATAGGCTGTACAGAGAAATATCTGCTCCTAAAACCAAAACGGAGCTATCTAACTGAATGGTTGTCAATGTGTGCATTCAACTGACAGTGTTAAACTCACGTGTGCATTCAGCCATTTGCAAACCCTTTCTGTGAAGAATCCCAAAACCGGTATTTCCAGCCCAATGACGGCATACATACTAAACCGCAGTAAACATCGTCTAAAACTCAGGAGAAACGTTTCCTTGAAACTGCTTTGCTGTGCGTTCGTTCACCTAAGAGCGTTGAATCTATGTTGAGATTCAGCGAGTCAGAAACACGTTTCTTCTAGGAGCTGCGTTGGGATATTCCCGAGGGAATGGGACCATAGGCTGTACAGAGAAATATCTGCTCCTAAAACCAAAACGGAGCTATCTAACTGAATGGTTGTCAATGTGTGCATTCAACTGACAGAGATAAACTCAGGTGTGGATTCAGCGGTTTGCAAACTCTTTCTATGCAGAATCCCAAAACCGGTATTTCCAGGCCAATGACGGCATACGTACTAAACCGCAATAAACATCGTCTAAAACTCAGGAGAAACGTGTCCTTGAAACTGCTCTGCTGTGCGTTCGTTCACCTAAGAGAGTTGAATCTATGTTGAGATTCAGCGAGTCAGAACCACGTTTCTTCTAGGAGCTGCGTTGGGATATTCCCGAGTGAATGGGACCATAGGCTGTACAGAGAAATATCTGCTCCTAAAACCAAAACGGAGCTATCTAACTCAATGGTTGTCAATGTGTGCATTCAACTGGCAGAGTTAAACTCACGTGTGGATTCAGAGGTTTGCAAACCCTTTCTGTGCAGAATCCCAAAACCGGTATTTCCAGCCCAATGCTGGCAAACGTACTAAACCGCAGTTAACTTCGTCTAAAACTCAGGAGAAACGTTTCCTTGAAACTGCTCTGCTGTGCGTTCATTCACCTAAGAGAGTTGAATCAATGTTGAGATTCAGCGATTCAGAAACACGTTTCTTCTAGGAGCTGCGTTGGGATATTCCCGAGTGAATGGGACCATAGGCTGTACAGAGAAATATCTGCTCCTAAAACCAAAACGGAGCTATCTAACTGAATGGCTGTCAATGTGTGCATTCAACTGACAGTGTTAAACTCACGTGTGCATTCAGCCATTTGCAAACCCTTTCTGTGAAGAATCCCAAAACCGGTATTTCCAGCCCAATGACGGCATACGTACTAAACCGCAGTAAACATCGTCTAAAACTCAGGAGAAACGTTTCCTTGAAACTGCTCTGCTGTGCGTTCGTTCACCTAAGAGAGTTGAATCTATGTTGAGATTCAGCGAGTCAGAAACACGTTTCTTCTAGGAGCTGCGTTGGGATATTCCCGAGTGAATGGGACCATAGGCTGTACAGAGAAATATCTGCTCCTAAAACCAAAACGGAGCTATCTAACTGAATGGTTGTCAATGTGTGCATTCAACTGACAGAGTTAAACTCACGTGTGGATTCAGCGGTTTGCAAACCCTTTCTGTGTAGAATCCCAAAACCGGTGTTTGCAGCCAAATGCCGGAATACGTATTAAACCGCCGTAAACTTCGTCTAAAACTCAGGAGAAACGTTTCCTTGAAACTGCTCTGCTGTGCGTTCGTTCACCTAAGAGAGTTGAATCTATGTTGAGATTCAGCGGGTCAGAAACACGTTTCTTGTAGGAGCCGCGTTGGGATATTTCCGAGTGAATGGGACCATAGGCTGTATAGAGAAATATCTGCTTCTAAAACCAAAACAGAGCTATCTAACTGTATGGTTGTCAATGTGTGCATTCAACTGACAGAGTTAAACTCACGTGTAGATTCAGCGGTTTGCAAACCCTTTCTGTGCAGAATCCCAAAACCGGTATCTCCAGCCCAATGACGGCATACGTACTAAACCGCAGTAAACATCGTCTAAAACTCAGGAGAAACGTTTCTTGAAACTGCTCTGCTGTGCGTTCGTTCACCTAAGAGAGTTGAATCTATGCTGAGATTCAGCGAGTCAGAAAAACGTTTCTTCTAGGAGCCGCATTGGGATATTCCCGAGTGAATGGAACCATAGGCTGTACAGAGAATTATCTGCTCATAAAACCAAAACGGAGCTCTCTAACTGAATGGTTGTCAATGTGTGCATTCAACTGACAGAGTTAAACTCACCTGTGGATTCAGCGGTTTCCAAACCCTTTCTGTGCAGAATCCCAAAACCGGTATTTCCAGCCCAATGCCGGAATACGTACTAAACCGCAATAAACTTCGTCTAAAACTCAGGAGAAACGTTTCGTTGAAACTGCTCGGCTGTGCGTTCGTTCACCTAAGAGAGTTGAACCTATGTTGAGATTCAGCGAGTCAGAAACACGTTTCTTCTAGGAGCTGCGTTGGGATATTCCCGAGTGAATGGGACCATAGGCTGTACAGAGAAATATCTGCTCCTAAAACCAAAACGAAGCTATCTAACTGAATGGTTGTCAATCTGTGCATTCAACTGACAGAGTTAAACTCACCTTTGGATACAGCGGTTTGCAAACCCTTTCTGTGTAGAATCCCAAAACCGGTGTTTCCACCCCAAAGCCGGAATAGGTACTAAACCGCTGTAAACTTCTTCTAAAACTCAGGAGAAACGTTTCCTTGAAACTGCTCTGCTGTGCGTTCGCTCACCTAAGAGAGTTGAATCTATGTTGAGATTCAGCGGGTCAGAAAAACGTTGCTTCTAGGAGCCGCGTTGGGATATTCCCGAGTGAATGGGACCATAGGCTGTATAGAGAAATATCTGCTTCTAAAACCAAAACGGAGCTATCTAACTGAATGTTTGTCAATGTGTGCATTCAACTGACAGAGTTAAACTCACGTGTGGATTCAGCGGTTTGCAAACCGTTTCTGTGCGGAATCCCAAAACCGGTATTTCCAGCCCAATTCTGGCATACGTACTAAACCGCAGTAAACTTCGTCTAAAACTCAGGAGAAACGTGTCCTTGAAACTGCTCTGCTGCGCGATCGTTCACCTAAGAGAGTTGAATCTATGCTGAGATTCAGCGAGTCAGAAAAACGTTTCTTCTAGGAGCTGCATTGGGATATTCCCGAGTGAATGGGACCGTAGGCTGCATAGAGAAATATCTGCTTCTAAAACCAGAACGGAGCTATCTAACTGAATGGTTGTCAATGTGTACATTCAACTGACAGAGTTCAACTCACGTGTGGTTTCAGCGGTTCGCAAACCATTTCTGTGCAGAATCACAAAAACGGTATTTCCAGCCCAATGCCGGCATACGTACTAAACAGCAGGAAACTTCGTCTAAATCTCAGGAGAAACGTTTCCTTGAAACTGCTCTGCTGTGCTTTCGCTCACCTAAGAGAGTTGAATCTATGTTGAGATTCAGCAAGTCAGAAACACGTTTCTTCTAGGAGCTGCGTTCGGATATTCCCGAGTGAATGGGACAATAGGCTGTACAGAGAAATATCTGCTCCTAAAACCAAAACGGAGCAAGCTAACTGAATGGTTGTCAATGTGTGCATTCAACTGACAGAGTTAAACTCAAGTGTGGATTCAGTGGTTGCAAACCCTTTCTGTGCAGAATCCCCAAACCGGTATTTCCAGCCCAATGCCGGCATACGTACTAAACCGCAGTAAACTTCGTCTAAAACTCAGGAGAAACGTTTCCTTGAAACTGCTCTGCTGTGCGTTCGTTCACCTAAGAGAGTTGAATCTATGTTGAGATTCAGTGAGTCAGAAACACGTTTCTTCTAGGAGCTGCGTTGGGATATTCCCGAGTGAATGGGACCATAGGCTGTACAGAGAAATATCTGCTCCTAAAACCAAAACGGAGCTATCTAACTGAATGGTTGTCAATGTGTGCATTCAACTGACAGAGTTAAACTCACGTGTGGATTCAGAGGTTTGCAAACCCTTTCTGTGCAGAATCGCAAAACCGGTGTTTCCAACCCAATGCCGGCATACGTACTAAACAGCAGGAAACTTCGTCAAAAACTCAGGAGAAACGTTTCCGTGAAACTGCTCTGCTGTTCGTTCGTTCACCTAAGAGAGTTGAATCTATGTTGAGATTCAGCGAGTCAGAAACACGTTTCTTCTAGGAGCTGCGTTCGGATATTCCCGAGTGAATGGGACCATAGGTTGTACAGAGAAATATCTGCTCCTAAAACCAAAACGGAGCTATCTAACTGAAAGGTTGTCAATGTCTGCATTCAACTGACAGAGTTAAACTCACGTGTGGATTCAGCGGTTTGCAAACCCTTTCTGTGCAGAATCCCAAAACCGGCATTTCCAGCCCAATGACGGCATACGTACTAAAACGCAGTAAACTTCGTCTAAAACTCAGGAGAAACGTTTCCTTGAAACTGCTCTGTTGTGGGTTCGTTCACCTAAGAGAGTTGAATCTATGTTGAGATTCAGCGAGTCAGAAACACGTTTCTTCTAGGAGCTGCGTTGGGATATTCCCGAGTGAATGGGACCATAGGCTGTACAGAGAAATATCTGCTCCTAAAACCAAAACGGAGCTATCTAACTGAATGGTTGTCAATGTGTGCATTCAACTGACAGAGATAAACTCAGGTGTGGATTCAGCGGTTTGCAAACTCTTTCTATGCAGAATCCCAAAACCGGTATTTCCAGGCCAATGACGGCATACGTACTAAACCGCAATAAACATCGTCTAAAACTCAAGAGAAACGTGTCCTTGAAACTACTCTGCTGTGCGTTCGTTCACCTAAGAGAGTTGAATCTATGTTGAGATTCAGCGAGTCAGAAACACGTTTCTTCTAGGAGCTGCGTTGGGATATTCCCGAGTGAATGGGACCATAGGCTGTACAGAGAAATATCTGCTCCGAAAACCAAAACGTAGCTATCTAACTCAATGGTTGTCAATGCGTGCATTCAATTGACAGAGTTAAACTCACGTGTGGATTCAGCGGTTTGCAAACCCTTTCTGTGCAGAATCCCAAAACCGGCATTTCCAGCCCAATGACGGCATACGTACTAAAACGCAGTAAACTTCGTCTACAACTCAGGAGAAACGTTTCCTTGAAACTGCTCTGCTGTGCGTTCGTTCACCTAAGAGAGTTGAATCTATGTTGAGATTCAGCGAGTCAGAAACACGTTTCTTCTAGGAGCTGCGTTGGGATATTCCCGAGTGAATGGTACCATAGGCTGTACAGAGAAATATCTGCTCCTAAAACCAAAACGGAGCTATCTAACTGAATGGTTGTCAATGTGTGCATTCAACTGACAGAGTTAAACTCACGTGTGGATTCAGCGGTTTGCAAACCCTTTCTGTGCAGAATCCCAAAACCGGTGTTTCCAGCCCAATGCCGGCATACGTACTAAACCGCAGAAAACTTCGTCTAAAACTCAGGAGAAACGTTTCCTTGAAACTGCTCTGCTGTGCGTTCGTTCACCTAAGAGAGTTGAATCTATGTTGAGATTCAGCGAGTCAGAAACACGTTTCTTCTAGGAGCTGCGTTGGGATATTCCCGAGTGAAAGGGACCATAGGCTGTACAGAGAAATATCTACTCCTAAAACCAAAACGGAGCTATCTAACTGAATGGTGGTCAATGTGTGCATTCAACTGACAGAGTTAAACTCACGTGTGCATTCAGCCGTTTGCAAACCCGTTCTGTGAAGAATCCCAAAACCGGTATTTCCAGCCCAAAGCCAGCATACGTACTAAACCGCAGTAAACTTCGTCTAAAACTCAGGAGAAACGTTTCCTTGAAACTGCTCTGCTGTGCGTTCGTTCACCTAAGAGAGTTGAATCGATGTTGAGATTCAGCGAGTCAGAAACAGGTTTCTTCTAGGAGCTGCGTTGGGATATTCCCGAGTGATTGGGACCATAGCCTGTACAGAGAAATATCTGCTCATAAAACCAAAACGGAGCTATCTAACTGAATGGTTGTCAATGTGTGCATTCAACTGACAGAGTTAAACTCTCCTGTGGATTCATCGGTTTGCAAACCCTTTCTGTGCAGAATCCCAAAACCGGTATTTCCAGCCCAATGCCGGCATACGTACTAAACCGCAGTAAACTTCGTCTAAAACTCAGGAGAAACGTTTCCTTGAAACTGCTCTGCTGTGCGTTAGTTCACCTAGGAGAGTTGAATCTATGTTGAGATTCAGCGAGTCAGAAACACGTTTCTTCTAGGAGCTGCGTTGGGATATTCCCGAGTGAATGGGACCATAGGCTGTACAGAGAAATATCTGCTCCTAAAACCAAAACGGAGCTATCTAACTGAATGGTTGTCAATGTGTGCATTCAACTGACAGAGTTAAACTCACGTGTGGATTCAGCGGTTTGCAAACCCTTTCTGTGTAGAATCCCAAAACCGGTGTTTCCAGCCAAATGCCGGAATACGTATTAAACCGCGGTAAACTTCGTCTAAAACTCAGGAGAAACGTTTCCTTCAAACTGCTCTGCTGTGCGTTCGTTCACCTAAGAGAGTTGAATCTATGTTGAGATTCAGCGGGTCAGAAACACGTTTCTTGTAGGAGCCGCGTTGGGATATTTCCGAGTGAATGGGACCATAGGCTGTATAGAGAAATATCTGCTTCTAAAACCAAAACAGAGCTATCTAACTGTATGGTTGTCAATGTGTGCATTCAACTGACAGAGTTAAACTCAGGTGTGGATTCAGCGGTTTGCAAACCCTTTCTGTGCAGAATCCCAAAACCGGTATCTCCAGCCCAATGACGGCATACGTAGTAAACCGCAGTAAACATCGTCTAAAACTCAGGAGAAACGTTTCTTGAAACTGCTCTGCTGTGCGTTCGTTCACCTAAGAGAGTTGAATCTATGCTGAGATTCAGCGAGTCAGAAAAACGTTTCTTCTAGGAGCCGCATTGGGATATTCCCGAGTGAATGGGACCATAGGCTGTACAGAGAATTATCTGCTCATAAAACCAAAACGGAGCTCTCTAACTGAATGGTTGTCAATGTGTGCATTCAACTGACAGAGTTAAACTCACCTGTGGATTCAGCGGTTTCCAAACCCTTTCTGTGCAGAATCCCAAAACCGGTATTTCCAGCCCAATGCCGGAATACGTACTAAACCGCAATAAACTTCGTCTAAAACTCAGGAGAAACGTTTCGTTGAAACTGCTCGGCTGTGCGTTCGTTCACCTAAGAGAGTTGAACCTATGTTGAGATTCAGCGAGTCAGAAACACGTTTCTTCTAGGAGCTGCGTTGGGATATTCCCGAGTGAATGGGACCATAGGCTGTACAGAGAAATATCTGCTCCTAAAACCAAAACGAAGCTATCTAACTGAATGGTTGTCAATCTGTGCATTCAACTGACAGAGTTAAACTCACCTTTGGATACAGCGGTTTGCAAACCCTTTCTGTGTAGAATCCCAAAACCGGTGTTTCCACCCCAAAGCCGGAATACGTACTAAACCGCTGTAAACTTCTTCTAAAACTCAGGAGAAACGTTTCCTTGAAACTGCTCTGCTGTGCGTTCGCTCACCTAAGAGAGTTGAATCTATGTTGAGATTCAGCGGGTCAGAAAAACGTTGCTTCTAGGAGCCGCGTTGGGATATTCCCGAGTGAATGGGACCATAGGCTGTATAGAGAAATATCTGCTTCTAAAACCAAAACGGAGCTATCTAACTGAATGTTTGTCAATGTGTGCATTCAACTGACAGAGTTAAACTCACGTGTGGATTCAGCGGTTTGCAAACCGTTTCTGTGCGGAATCCCAAAACCGGTATTTCCAGCCCAATTCTGGCATACGTACTAAACCGCAGTAAACTTCGTCTAAAACTCAGGAGAAACGTGTCCTTGAAACTGCTCTGCTGCGCGATCGTTCACCTAAGAGAGTTGAATCTATGCTGAGATTCAGCGAGTCAGAAAAACGTTTCTTCTAGGAGCTGCATTGGGATATTCCCGAGTGAATGGGACCGTAGGCTGCATAGAGAAATATCTGCTTCTAAAACCAGAACGGAGCTATCTAACTGAATGGTTGTCAATGTGTACATTCAACTGACAGAGTTCAACTCACGTGTGTTTTCAGCGGTTCGCAAACCATTTCTGTGCAGAATCACAAAAACGGTATTTCCAGCCCAATGCCGGCATACGTACTAAACAGCAGGAAACTTCGTCTAAATCTCAGGAGAAACGTTTCCTTGAAACTGCTCTGCTGTGCTTTCGCTCACCTAAGAGAGTTGAATCTATGTTGAGATTCAGCAAGTCAGAAAAACGTTTCTTCTAGGAGCTGCGTTCGGATATTCCCGAGTGAATGGGACAATAGGCTGTACAGAGAAATATCTGCTCCTAAAACCAAAACGGAGCAAGCTAACTGAATGGTTGTCAATGTGTGCATTCAACTGACAGAGTTAAACTCAAGTGTGGATTCAGTGGTTGCAAACCCTTTCTGTACAGAATCCCCAAACCGGTATTTCCAGCCCAATGCCGGCATACGTACTAAACAGCAGGAAACTTCGTCTAAAACTCAGGAGAAACGTTTCCTTGAAACTGCTCTGCTGTGCGTTCGTTCACCTAAGAGAGTTGAATCTATGTTGAGATTCAGCGAGTCAGAAACACGTTTCTTCTAGGAGCTGCGTTGGGATATTCCCGAGTGAATGGGACCATAGGCTGTACAGAGAAATATCTGCTCCTAAAACCAAAACGGAGCTATCTAACTGAATGGTTGTCAATGTGTGCATTCAACTGACAGAGTTAAACTCACGTGTGCATTCAGCCGTTTGAAAACCCTTTCTGTGCAGAATCGCAAAACCGGTGTTTCCAACCCAATGCCGGCATACGTACTAAACAGCAGGAAACTTCGTCAAAAACTCAGGAGAAACGTTTCCGTGAAACTGCTCTGCTGTTCGTTCGTTCACCTAAGAGAGTTGAATCTATGTTGAGATTCAGCGAGTCAGAAACACGTTTCTTCTAGGAGCTGCGTTCGGATATTCCCGAGTGAATGGGACCATAGGTTGTACAGAGAAATATCTGCTCCTAAAACCAAAACGGAGCTATCTAACTGAAAGGTTGTCAATGTCTGCATTCAACTGACAGAGTTAAACTCACGTGTGGATTCAGCGGTTTGCAAACCCTTTCTGTGCAGAATCCCAAAACCGGCATTTCCAGCCCAATGACGGCATACGTACTAAAACGCAGTAAACTTCGTCTAAAACTCAGGAGAAACGTTTCCTTGAAACTGCTCTGTTGTGGGTTCGTTCACCTAAGAGAGTTGAATCTATGTTGAGATTCAGCGAGTCAGAAACACGTTTCTTCTAGGAGCTGCGTTGGGATATTCCCGAGTGAATGGGACCATAGGCTGTACAGAGAAATATCTGCTCCTAAAACCAAAACGGAGCTATCTAACTGAATGGTTGTCAATGTGTGCATTCAACTGACAGAGATAAACTCAGGTGTGGATTCAGCGGTTTGCAAACTCTTTCTATGCAGAATCCCAAAACCGGTATTTCCAGGCCAATGACGGCATACGTACTAAACCGCAATAAACATCGTCTAAAACTCAAGAGAAACGTGTCCTTGAAACTGCTCTGCTGTGCGTTCGTTCACCTAAGAGAGTTGAATCTATGTTGAGATTGAGCGAGTCAGAAACACGTTTCTTCTAGGAGCTGCGTTGGGATATTCCCGAGTGAATGGGACCATAGGCTGTACAGAGAAATATCTGCTCCGAAAACCAAAACGTAGCTATCTAACTCAATGGTTGTCAATGCGTGCATTCAATTGACAGAGTTAAACTCACGTGTGGATTCAGCGGTTTGCAAACCCTTTCTGTGCAGAATCCCAAAACCGGCATTTCCAGCCCAATGACGGCATACGTACTAAAACGCAGTAAACTTCGTCTACAACTCAGGAGAAACGTTTCCTTGAAACTGCTCTGCTGTGCGTTTGTTCACCTAAGAGAGTTGAATCTATGTTGAGATTCAGCGAGTCAGAAACACGTTTCTTCTAGGAGCTGCGTTGGGATATTCCCGAGTGAATGGTACCATAGGCTGTACTGAGAAATATCTGCTCCTAAAACCAAAACGGAGCTATCTAACTGAATGGTTGTCAATGTGTGCATTCAACTGACAGAGTTAAACTCACGTGTGGATTCAGCGGTTTGCAAACCCTTTCTGTGCAGAATCCCAAAACCGGTGTTTCCAGCCCAATGCCGGCATACGTACTAAACCGCAGAAAACTTCGTCTAAAACTCAGGAGAAACGTTTCCTTGAAACTGCTCTGCTGTGCGTTCGTTCACCTAAGAGAGTTGAATCTATGTTGAGATTCAGCGAGTCAGAAACACGTTTCTTCTAGGAGCTGCGTTGGGATATTCCCGAGTGAAAGGGACCATAGGCTGTACAGAGAAATATCTACTCCTAAAACCAAAACGGAGCTATCTAACTGAATGGCGGTCAATGTGTGCATTCAACTGACAGAGTTAAACTCACGTGTGCATTCAGCCGTTTGCAAACCCGTTCTGTGAAGAATCCCAAAACCGGTATTTCCAGCCCAAAGCCAGCATACGTACTAAACCGCAGTAAACTTTGTCTAAAACTCAGGAGAAACGTTTCCTTGAAACTGCTCTGCTGTGCGTTCGTTCACCTAAGAGAGTTGAATCGATGTTGAGATTCAGCGAGTCAGAAACAGGTTTCTTCTAGGAGCTGCGTTGGGATATTCCCGAGTGATTGGGACCATAGCCTGTACAGAGAAATATCTGCTCATAAAACCAAAACGGAGCTATCTAACTGAATGGTTGTCAATGTGTGCATTCAACTGACAGAGTTAAACTCTCCTGTGGATTCATCGGTTTGCAAACCCTTTCTGTGCAGAATCCCAAAACCGGTATTTCCAGCCCAATGCCGGCCTACGTACTAAACCGCAGTAAACTTCGTCTAAAACTCAGGAGAAACGTTTCCTTGAAACTGCTCTGCTGTGCGTTAGTTCACCTAGGAGAGTTGAATCTATGTTGAGATTCAGCGAGTCAGAAACACGTTTCTTCTAGGAGCTGCGTTGGGATATTCCCGAGTGAATGGGACCATAGGCTGTACAGAGAAATATCTGCTCCTAAAACCAAAACGGAGCTATCTAACTCAATGGTTGTCAATGTGTGCATTCAACTGACAGAGTTAAACTCACGTGTGGATTCAGCGGTTTGCAAACCCTTTCTGTGCAGAATCCCAAAACCGGTATTTCCAGCCCAATGACGGCATACGTACTAAACCGCAGTAAACTTCGTCTAAAACTCCAGAGAAACGTTTCCTTGAAACCGCTCTGCTGTGCGTTCGTTCACCTAAGAGATTTGAATCTATGTTGAGATTCAGAGAGTCAGAAACACGTTTCCTCTAGGAGCTGCGTTGGGATATTCCCGAGTGAATGGGACCATAGACTGTACAGAGAAATATCTGTTCCTAAAACCAAAACGGAGCTTTCTAACTGAATGGTGGTCAATGTGTGCATTCAACTGACAGAGTTAAACTCACGTGTGGATTCAGCGGTTTGCAAACCCTTTCTGTGCAGAATCCCAAAACCGGTATTTACAGCCCAATGCCGGCATACGTACTAAACGGCAGTAAACTTCGTCTAAAACTCAGGAGAAACGTTTCCTTGAAACTGCTCTGCTGTGCGTTCGTTCACCTAAGAGAGTTGAATCTATGTTGAGATTCAGCAAGTCAGAAACATGTTTCTTCTAGGAGCCGCGTTGGGATATTCCCGAGTGAATGGGACCATAGGCTGTACAGAGAAATATCTGCTCCTAAAACCAAAACGGAGCTATCTAACTGAATGGTTGTCAATCTGTGCATTCAACTGACAGAGTTAAACTCACCTTTGGATACAGCGGTTTGCAAACCCTTTCTGTGTAGAATCCCAAAACCGGTGTTTCCAACCCAATGACGGAATACGTGCTAAACCGCTGTAAACTTCGTCTAAAACTAAGGAGAAACGTTTCCTTGAAACTGCTCTGCTGTCCGTTCGCTCACCTAAGAGAGTTGAATCTATGTTGAGATTCAGCGGGTCAGAAAAACGTTTCTTCTAGGAGCCGCGTTGGGATATTTCCGAGTGAATGGGACCATAGGCTGTATAGAGAAATATCTGCTTCTAAAACCAAAACGGAGCTATCTAACTGAATGTTTGTCAATGTGTGCATTCAACTGACAGAGTTAAACTCACCTGTGGATTCAGCGGTTTCCAAACCGTTTCTGTGCGGAATCCCAAAACCGGTATTTCCAGCCCAATTCTGGCATACGTACTAAACCGCAGTAAACTTCGTCTAAAACTCAGGAGAAAAGTGTCCTTGAAACTGCTCTGATGCGCGTTCGTTCACCTAAGAGAGTTGAATCTATGCTGAGATTCAGCGAGTCAGAAAAACGTTTCTTCTAAGAGCTGCATTGGGATATTCCCGAGTGAATGGGACCATAGGCTGTACAGAGAAATATCTGCTCCTAAAACCAAAACGGAGCTATCTAACTGAATGGTTGTCAATGTGTGCATTCAACTGACAGAGTTAAACTCACGTGTGGATTCAGTGGTTTGCAAACCCTTTCTGTACAGAATCCCCAAACCGGTATTTCCAGTCCAATGCCGGCATACGTGCTAAACCGCAGTAAACTTCGTCTAAAACTCAGGAGAAACGTTTCCTTGAAACTGCTCTGCTGTGCTTTCGCTCACCTAAGAGAGTTGAATCTATGTTGAGATTCAGCAAGTCAGAAACATGTTTCTTCTAGGAGCCGCGTTGGGATATTCCCGAGTGAATGGGACCATAGGCTGTACAGAGAAATATCTGCTCCTAAAACCAAAACGGAGCTATCTAACTGAATGGTTGTCAATGTGTGCATTCAACTGACAGAGTTAAACTCACGTGTGCATTCAGCCGTTTGCAAACCCTTTCTGTGCAGAATCGCAAAACCGGTGTTTGCAACCCAATGCCGGTATACGTACTAAACAGCAGGAAACTTCGTCAAAAACTCAGGATAAACGTTTCCGTGAAACTGCTCTGCTGTTCGTTCGTTCACCTAAGAGAGTTGAATCTATGTTGAGATTCAGCGAGTCAGAAACACGTTTCTTCTAGGAGCTGCGTTCGGATATTCCCGAGTGAGTGGGCCCATAGGCTGTACAGAGAAATTCTGCTCCTAAAACCATAACGGAGGTATCTAACTGAAAGGTTTTCAATGTGTGCATTCAACTGACAGAGTTAAAGTCACGTGTGGATTCAGCGGTTTGCAAACCCTTTCTATGCAGAATCCCAAAACCGGTATTTCCAGGCCAATGACGGCATACGTACTAAACCGCAATAAACATCGTCTAAAACTCAGGAGAAACGTGTCCTTGAAACTGCTCTGCTGTGCGTTCGTTCACCTAAGAGAGTTGAATCTATGTTGAGATTCAGCGAGTCAGAAACACGTTTCTTCTAGGAGCTGTGTTGGGATATTCCCGAGTGAATGGGACCATAGGCTGTACAGAGAAATATCTGCTCCTAAAACCAAAACGAAGCTATCTAACTGAATGGTTGTCAATCTGTGCATTCAACTGACAGAGTTAAACTCACCTTTGGATACAGCGGTTTGCAAACCCTTTCTGTGTAGAATCCCAAAACCGGTGTTTCCACCCCAATGCCGGAATACGTACTAAACCGCTGTAAACTTCTTCTAAAACTCAGGAGAAACGTTTCCTTGAAACTGCTCTGCTGTGCGTTCGCTCACCTAAGAGAGTTGAATCTATGTTGAGATTCAGCGGGTCAGAAAAACGTTGCTTCTAGGAGCCGCGTTGGGATATTCCCGAGTGAATGGGACCATAGGCTGTATAGAGAAATATCTGCTTCTAAAACCAAAACGGAGCTATCGAACTGAATGTTTGTCAATGTGTGCATTCAACTGACAGAGTTAAACTCACGTGTGGATTCAGCGGTTTGCAAACCGTTTCTGTGCGGAATCCCAAAACCGGTATTTCCAGCCCAATTCTGGCATACGTACTAAACCGCAGTAAACTTCGTCTAAAACTCAGGAGAAACGTGTCCTTGAAACTGCTCTGCTGCGCGATCGTTCACCTAAGAGAGTTGAATCTATGCTGAGATTCAGCGAGTCAGAAAAACGTTTCTTCTAGGAGCTGCATTGGGATATTCCCGAGTGAATGGGACCGTAGGCTGCATAGAGAAATATCTGCTTCTAAAACCAGAACGGAGCTATCTAACTGAATGGTTGTCAATGTGTACATTCAACTGACAGAGTTCAACTCACGTGTGTTTTCAGCGGTTCGCAAACCATTTCTGTGCAGAATCACAAAAACGGTATTTCCAGCCCAATGCCGGCATACGTACTAAACAGCAGGAAACTTCGTCTAAATCTCAGGAGAAACGTTTCCTTGAAACTGCTCTGCTGTGCTTTCGCTCACCTAAGAGAGTTGAATCTATGTTGAGATTCAGCAAGTCAGAAAAACGTTTCTTCTAGGAGCTGCGTTCGGATATTCCCGAGTGAATGGGACAATAGGCTGTACAGAGAAATATCTGCTCCTAAAACCAAAACGGAGCAAGCTAACTGAATGGTTGTCAATGTGTGCATTCAACTGACAGAGTTAAACTCAAGTGTGGATTCAGTGGTTGCAAACCCTTTCTGTACAGAATCCCCAAACCGGTATTTCCAGCCCAATGCCGGCATACGTACTAAACCGCAGTAAACTTCGTCTAAAACTCAGGAGAAACGTTTCCTTGAAACTGCTCTGCTGTGCGTTCGTTCACCTAAGAGAGTTGAATCTATGTTGAGATTCAGCGAGTCAGAAACACGTTTCTTCTAGGAGCTGCGTTGGGATATTCCCGAGTGAATGGGACCATAGGCTGTACAGAGAAATATCTGCTCCTAAAA
Organism: Aotus nancymaae; assembly: GCF_030222135.1. Taxonomy (NCBI): domain Eukaryota; kingdom Metazoa; phylum Chordata; class Mammalia; order Primates; family Aotidae; genus Aotus; species Aotus nancymaae. The sequence continues at coordinate 685,223 of NW_026988501.1, read as the reverse complement.
CCAAAACGGAGCTATCTAACTGAATGGTTGTCAATGTGTGCATTCAACTGACAGAGTTAAACTCACGTGTGCATTCAGCCGTTTGAAAACCCTTTCTGTGCAGAATCGCAAAACCGGTGTTTCCAACCCAATGCCGGCATACGTACTAAACAGCAGGAAACTTCGTCAAAAACTCAGGAGAAACGTTTCCGTGAAACTGCTCTGCTGTTCGTTCGTTCACCTAAGAGAGTTGAATCTATGTTGAGATTCAGCGAGTCAGAAACACGTTTCTTCTAGGAGCTGCGTTCGGATATTCCCGAGTGAATGGGACCATAGGTTGTACAGAGAAATATCTGCTCCTAAAACCAAAACGGAGCTATCTAACTGAAAGGTTGTCAATGTCTGCATTCAACTGACAGAGTTAAACTCACGTGTGGATTCAGCGGTTTGCAAACCCTTTCTGTGCAGAATCCCAAAACCGGCATTTCCAGCCCAATGACGGCATACGTACTAAAACGCAGTAAACTTCGTCTAAAACTCAGGAGAAACGTTTCCTTGAAACTGCTCTGTTGTGGGTTCGTTCACCTAAGAGAGTTGAATCTATGTTGAGATTCAGCGAGTCAGAAACACGTTTCTTCTAGGAGCTGCGTTGGGATATTCCCGAGTGAATGGGACCATAGGCTGTACAGAGAAATATCTGCTCCTAAAACCAAAACGGAGCTATCTAACTGAATGGTTGTCAATGTGTGCATTCAACTGACAGAGATAAACTCAGGTGTGGATTCAGCGGTTTGCAAACTCTTTCTATGCAGAATCCCAAAACCGGTATTTCCAGGCCAATGACGGCATACGTACTAAACCGCAATAAACATCGTCTAAAACTCAAGAGAAACGTGTCCTTGAAACTGCTCTGCTGTGCGTTCGTTCACCTAAGAGAGTTGAATCTATGTTGAGATTGAGCGAGTCAGAAACACGTTTCTTCTAGGAGCTGCGTTGGGATATTCCCGAGTGAATGGGACCATAGGCTGTACAGAGAAATATCTGCTCCGAAAACCAAAACGTAGCTATCTAACTCAATGGTTGTCAATGCGTGCATTCAATTGACAGAGTTAAACTCACGTGTGGATTCAGCGGTTTGCAAACCCTTTCTGTGCAGAATCCCAAAACCGGCATTTCCAGCCCAATGACGGCATACGTACTAAAACGCAGTAAACTTCGTCTACAACTCAGGAGAAACGTTTCCTTGAAACTGCTCTGCTGTGCGTTTGTTCACCTAAGAGAGTTGAATCTATGTTGAGATTCAGCGAGTCAGAAACACGTTTCTTCTAGGATCTGCGTTGGGATATTCCCGAGTGAATGGTACCATAGGCTGTACTGAGAAATATCTGCTCCTAAAACCAAAACGGAGCTATCTAACTGAATGGTTGTCAATGTGTGCATTCAACTGACAGAGTTAAACTCACGTGTGGATTCAGCGGTTTGCAAACCCTTTCTGTGCAGAATCCCAAAACCGGTGTTTCCAGCCCAATGCCGGCATACGTACTAAACCGCAGAAAACTTCGTCTAAAACTCAGGAGAAACGTTTCCTTGAAACTGCTCTGCTGTGCGTTCGTTCACCTAAGAGAGTTGAATCTATGTTGAGATTCAGCGAGTCAGAAACACGTTTCTTCTAGGAGCTGCGTTGGGATATTCCCGAGTGAAAGGGACCATAGGCTGTACAGAGAAATATCTACTCCTAAAACCAAAACGGAGCTATCTAACTGAATGGCGGTCAATGTGTGCATTCAACTGACAGAGTTAAACTCACGTGTGCATTCAGCCGTTTGCAAACCCGTTCTGTGAAGAATCCCAAAACCGGTATTTCCAGCCCAAAGCCAGCATACGTACTAAACCGCAGTAAACTTTGTCTAAAACTCAGGAGAAACGTTTCCTTGAAACTGCTCTGCTGTGCGTTCGTTCACCTAAGAGAGTTGAATCGATGTTGAGATTCAGCGAGTCAGAAACAGGTTTCTTCTAGGAGCTGCGTTGGGATATTCCCGAGTGATTGGGACCATAGCCTGTACAGAGAAATATCTGCTCATAAAACCAAAACGGAGCTATCTAACTGAATGGTTGTCAATGTGTGCATTCAACTGACAGAGTTAAACTCTCCTGTGGATTCATCGGTTTGCAAACCCTTTCTGTGCAGAATCCCAAAACCGGTATTTCCAGCCCAATGCCGGCATACGTACTAAACCGCAGTAAACTTCGTCTAAAACTCAGGAGAAACGTTTCCTTGAAACTGCTCTGCTGTGCGTTAGTTCACCTAGGAGAGTTGAATCTATGTTGAGATTCAGCGAGTCAGAAACACGTTTCTTCTAGGAGCTGCGTTGGGATATTCCCGAGTGAATGGGACCATAGGCTGTACAGAGAAATATCTGCTCCTAAAACCAAAACGGAGCTATCTAACTCAATGGTTGTCAATGTGTGCATTCAACTGACAGAGTTAAACTCACGTGTGGATTCAGCGGTTTGCAAACCCTTTCTGTGCAGAATCCCAAAACCGGTATTTCCAGCCCAATGACGGCATACGTAGTAAACCGCAGTAAACTTCGTCTAAAACTCCAGAGAAACGTTTCCTTGAAACCGCTCTGCTGTGCGTTCGTTCACCTAAGAGATTTGAATCTATGTTGAGATTCAGAGAGTCAGAAACACGTTTCCTCTAGGAGCTGCGTTGGGATATTCCCGAGTGAATGGGACCATAGACTGTACAGAGAAATATCTGTTCCTAAAACCAAAACGGAGCTTTCTAACTGAATGGTGGTCAATGTGTGCATTCAACTGACAGAGTTAAACTCACGTGTGGATTCAGCGGTTTGCAAACCCTTTCTGTGCAGAATCCCAAACCGGTATTTACAGCCCAATGCCGGCATACGTACTAAACGGCAGTAAACTTCGTCTAAAACTCAGGAGAAACGTTTCCTTGAAACTGCTCTGCTGTGCGTTCGTTCACCTAAGAGAGTTGAATCTATGTTGAGATTCAGCAAGTCAGAAACATGTTTCTTCTAGGAGCCGCGTTGGGATATTCCCGAGTGAATGGGACCATAGGCTGTACAGAGAAATATCTGCTCCTAAAACCAAAACGGAGCTATCTAACTGAATGGTTGTCAATCTGTGCATTCAACTGACAGAGTTAAACTCACCTTTGGATACAGCGGTTTGCAAACCCTTTCTGTGTAGAATCCCAAAACCGGTGTTTCCAACCCAATGACGGAATACGTGCTAAACCGCTGTAAACTTCGTCTAAAACTAAGGAGAAACGTTTCCTTGAAACTGCTCTGCTGTCCGTTCGCTCACCTAAGAGAGTTGAATCTATGTTGAGATTCAGCGGGTCAGAAAAACGTTTCTTCTAGGAGCCGCGTTGGGATATTTCCGAGTGAATGGGACCATAGGCTGTATAGAGAAATATCTGCTTCTAAAACCAAAACGGAGCTATCTAACTGAATGTTTGTCAATGTGTGCATTCAACTGACAGAGTTAAACTCACGTGTGGATTCAGCGGTTTCCAAACCGTTTCTGTGCGGAATCCCAAAACCGGTATTTCCAGCCCAATTCTGGCATACGTACTAAACCGCAGTAAACTTCGTCTAAAACTCAGGAGAAAAGTGTCCTTGAAACTGCTCTGATGCGCGTTCGTTCACCTAAGAGAGTTGAATCTATGCTGAGATTCAGCGAGTCAGAAAAACGTTTCTTCTAAGAGCTGCATTGGGATATTCCCGAGTGAATGGGACCATAGGCTGTACAGAGAAATATCTGCTCCTAAAACCAAAACGGAGCTATCTAACTGAATGGTTGTCAATGTGTGCATTCAACTGACAGAGTTAAACTCACGTGTGGATTCAGTGGTTTGCAAACCCTTTCTGTACAGAATCCCCAAACCGGTATTTCCAGTCCAATGCCGGCATACGTGCTAAACCGCAGTAAACTTCGTCTAAAACTCAGGAGAAACGTTTCCTTGAAACTGCTCTGCTGTGCTTTCGCTCACCTAAGAGAGTTGAATCTATGTTGAGATTCAGCAAGTCAGAAACATGTTTCTTCTAGGAGCCGCGTTGGGATATTCCCGAGTGAATGGGACCATAGGCTGTACAGAGAAATATCTGCTCCTAAAACCAAAACGGAGCTATCTAACTGAATGGTTGTCAATGTGTGCATTCAACTGACAGAGTTAAACTCACGTGTGCATTCAGCCGTTTGCAAACCCTTTCTGTGCAGAATCGCAAAACCGGTGTTTGCAACCCAATGCCGGTATACGTACTAAACAGCAGGAAACTTCGTCAAAAACTCAGGATAAACGTTTCCGTGAAACTGCTCTGCTGTTCGTTCGTTCACCTAAGAGAGTTGAATCTATGTTGAGATTCAGCGAGTCAGAAACACGTTTCTTCTAGGAGCTGCGTTCGGATATTCCCGAGTGAGTGGGCCCATAGGCTGTACAGAGAAATTCTGCTCCTAAAACCATAACGGAGGTATCTAACTGAAAGGTTGTCAATGTGTGCATTCAACTGACAGAGTTAAAGTCACGTGTGGATTCAGCGGTTTGCAAACCCTTTCTATGCAGAATCCCAAAACCGGTATTTCCAGGCCAATGACGGCATACGTACTAAACCGCAATAAACATCGTCTAAAACTCAGGAGAAACGTGTCCTTGAAACTGCTCTGCTGTGCGTTCGTTCACCTAAGAGAGTTGAATCTATGTTGAGATTCAGCGAGTCAGAAACACGTTTCTTCTAGGAGCTGCGTTGGGATATTCCCGAGTGAATGGGACCATAGGTTGTACAGAGAAATATCTGCTCCTAAAACCAAAACGAAGCTATCTAACTGAATGGTTGTCAATCTGTGCATTCAACTGACAGAGTTAAACTCACCTTTGGATACAGCGGTTTGCAAACCCTTTCTGTGTAGAATCCCAAAACCGGTGTTTCCACCCCAATGCCGGAATACGTACTAAACCGCTGTAAACTTCTTCTAAAACTCAGGAGAAACGTTTCCTTGAAACTGCTCTGCTGTGCGTTCGCTCACCTAAGAGAGTTGAATCTATGTTGAGATTCAGCGGGTCAGAAAAACGTTGCTTCTAGGAGCCGCGTTGGGATATTCCCGAGTGAATGGGACCATAGGCTGTATAGATAAATATCTGCTTCTAAAACCAAAACGGAGCTATCTAACTGAATGTTTGTCAATGTGTGCATTCAACTGACAGAGTTAAACTCACGTGTGGATTCAGCGGTTTGCAAACCGTTTCTGTGCGGAATCCCAAAACCGGTATTTCCAGCCCAATTCTGGCATACGTACTAAACCGCAGTAAACTTCGTCTAAAACTCAGGAGAAACGTGTCCTTGAAACTGCTCTGCTGCGCGATCGTTCACCTAAGAGAGTTGAATCTATGCTGAGATTCAGCGAGTCAGAAAAACGTTTCTTCTAGGAGCTGCATTGGGATATTCCCGAGTGAATGGGACCGTAGGCTGCATAGAGAAATATCTGCTTCTAAAACCAGAACGGAGCTATCTAACTGAATGGTTGTCAATGTGTACATTCAACTGACAGAGTTCAACTCACGTGTGGTTTCAGCGGTTCGCAAACCATTTCTGTGCAGAATCACAAAAACGGTATTTCCAGCCCAATGCCGGCATACGTACTAAACAGCAGGAAACTTCGTCTAAATCTCAGGAGAAACGTTTCCTTGAAACTGCTCTGCTGTGCTTTCGCTCACCTAAGAGAGTTGAATCTATGTTGAGATTCAGCAAGTCAGAAACACGTTTCTTCTAGGAGCTGCGTTCGGATATTCCCGAGTGAATGGGACAATAGGCTGTACAGAGAAATATCTGCTCCTAAAACCAAAACGGAGCAAGCTAACTGAATGGTTGTCAATGTGTGCATTCAACTGACAGAGTTAAACTCAAGTGTGGATTCAGTGGTTGCAAACCCTTTCTGTACAGAATCCCCAAACCGGTATTTCCAGCCCAATGCCGGCATACGTACTAAACCGCAGTAAACTTCGTCTAAAACTCAGGAGAAACGTTTCCTTGAAACTGCTCTGCTGTGCGTTCGTTCACCTAAGAGAGTTGAATCTATGTTGAGATTCAGCGAGTCAGAAACACGTTTCTTCTAGGAGCTGCGTTGGGATATTCCCGAGTGAATGGGACCATAGGCTGTACAGAGAAATATCTGCTCCTAAAACCAAAACGGAGCTATCTAACTGAATGGTTGTCAATGTGTGCATTCAACTGACAGAGTTAAACTCACGTGTGCATTCAGCCGTTTGAAAACCCTTTCTGTGCAGAATCGCAAAACCGGTGTTTCCAACCCAATGCCGGCATACGTACTAAACAGCAGGAAACTTCGTCAAAAACTCAGGAGAAACGTTTCCGTGAAACTGCTCTGCTGTTCGTTCGTTCACCTAAGAGAGTTGAATCTATGTTGAGATTCAGCGAGTCAGAAACACGTTTCTTCTAGGAGCTGCGTTCGGATATTCCCGAGTGAATGGGACCATAGGTTGTACAGAGAAATATCTGCTCCTAAAACCAAAACGGAGCTATCTAACTGAAAGGTTGTCAATGTCTGCATTCAACTGACAGAGTTAAACTCACGTGTGGATTCAGCGGTTTGCAAACCCTTTCTGTGCAGAATCCCAAAACCGGTGTTTCCAGCCCAATGCCGGCATACGTACTAAACCGCAGAAAACTTCGTCTAAAACTCAGGAGAAACGTTTCCTTGAAACTGCTCTGCTGTGCGTTCGTTCACCTAAGAGAGTTGAATCTATGTTGAGATTCAGCGAGTCAGAAACACGTTTCTTCTAGGAGCTGCGTTGGGATATTCCCGAGTGAAAGGGACCATAGGCTGTACAGAGAAATATCTACTCCTAAAACCAAAACGGAGCTATCTAACTGAATGGTGGTCAATGTGTGCATTCAACTGACAGAGTTAAACTCACGTGTGCATTCAGCCGTTTGCAAACCCGTTCTGTGAAGAATCCCAAAACCGGTATTTCCAGCCCAAAGCCAGCATACGTACTAAACCGCAGTAAACTTCGTCTAAAACTCAGGAGAAACGTTTCCTTGAAACTGCTCTGCTGTGCGTTCGTTCACCTAAGAGAGTTGAATCGATGTTGAGATTCAGCGAGTCAGAAACAGGTTTCTTCTAGGAGCTGCGTTGGGATATTCCCGAGTGATTGGGACCATAGCCTGTACAGAGAAATATCTGCTCATAAAACCAAAACGGAGCTATCTAACTGAATGGTTGTCAATGTGTGCATTCAACTGACAGAGTTAAACTCTCCTGTGGATTCATCGGTTTGCGAACCCTTTCTGTGCAGAATCCCAAAACCGGTATTTCCAGCCCAATGCCGGCATACGTACTAAACCGCAGTAAACTTCGTCTAAAACTCAGGAGAAACGTTTCCTTGAAACTGCTCTGCTGTGCGTTAGTTCACCTAGGAGAGTTGAATCTATGTTGAGATTCAGCGAGTCAGAAACACGTTTCTTCTAGGAGCTGCGTTGGGATATTCCCGAGTGAATGGGACCATAGGCTGTACAGAGAAATATCTGCTCCTAAAACCAAAACGGAGCTATCTAACTGAATGGTTGTCAATGTGTGCATTCAACTGACAGAGTTAAACTCACGTGTGGATTCAGTGGTTTGCAAACCCTTTCTGTACAGAATCCCCAAACCGGTATTTCCAGTCCAATGCCGGCATACGTGCTAAACCGCAGTAAACTTCGTCTAAAACTCAGGAGAAACGTTTCCTTGAAACTGCTCTGCTGTGCTTTCGCTCACCTAAGAGAGTTGAATCTATGTTGAGATTCAGCAAGTCAGAAACATGTTTCTTCTAGGAGCCGCGTTGGGATATTCCCGAGTGAATGGGACCATAGGCTGTACAGAGAAATATCTGCTCCTAAAACCAAAACGGAGCTATCTAACTGAATGGTTGTCAATGTGTGCATTCAACTGACAGAGTTAAACTCACGTGTGCATTCAGCCGTTTGCAAACCCTTTCTGTGCAGAATCGCAAAACCGGTGTTTGCAACCCAATGCCGGTATACGTACTAAACAGCAGGAAACTTCGTCAAAAACTCAGGATAAACGTTTCCGTGAAACTGCTCTGCTGTTCGTTCGTTCACCTAAGAGAGTTGAATCTATGTTGAGATTCAGCGAGTCAGAAACACGTTTCTTCTAGGAGCTGCGTTCGGATATTCCCGAGTGAGTGGGCCCATAGGCTGTACAGAGAAATTCTGCTCCTAAAACCATAACGGAGGTATCTAACTGAAAGGTTGTCAATGTGTGCATTCAACTGACAGAGTTAAAGTCACGTGTGGATTCAGCGGTTTGCAAACCCTTTCTATGCAGAATCCCAAAACCGGTATTTCCAGGCCAATGACGGCATACGTACTAAACCGCAATAAACATCGTCTAAAACTCAGGAGAAACGTGTCCTTGAAACTGCTCTGCTGTGCGTTCGTTCACCTAAGAGAGTTGAATCTATGTTGAGATTCAGCGAGTCAGAAACACGTTTCTTCTAGGAGCTGCGTTGGGATATTCCCGAGTGAATGGGACCATAGGCTGTACAGAGAAATATCTGCTCCTAAAACCAAAACGAAGCTATCTAACTGAATGGTTGTCAATCTGTGCATTCAACTGACAGAGTTAAACTCACCTTTGGATACAGCGGTTTGCAAACCCTTTCTGTGTAGAATCCCAAAACCGGTGTTTCCACCCCAATGCCGGAATACGTACTAAACCGCTGTAAACTTCTTCTAAAACTCAGGAGAAACGTTTCCTTGAAACTGCTCTGCTGTGCGTTCGCTCACCTAAGAGAGTTGAATCTATGTTGAGATTCAGCGGGTCAGAAAAACGTTGCTTCTAGGAGCCGCGTTGGGATATTCCCGAGTGAATGGGACCATAGGCTGTATAGATAAATATCTGCTTCTAAAACCAAAACGGAGCTATCTAACTGAATGTTTGTCAATGTGTGCATTCAACTGACAGAGTTAAACTCACGTGTGGATTCAGCGGTTTGCAAACCGTTTCTGTGCGGAATCCCAAAACCGGTATTTCCAGCCCAATTCTGGCATACGTACTAAACCGCAGTAAACTTCGTCTAAAACTCAGGAGAAACGTGTCCTTGAAACTGCTCTGCTGCGCGATCGTTCACCTAAGAGAGTTGAATCTATGCTGAGATTCAGCGAGTCAGAAAAACGTTTCTTCTAGGAGCTGCATTGGGATATTCCCGAGTGAATGGGACCGTAGGCTGCATAGAGAAATATCTGCTTCTAAAACCAGAACGGAGCTATCTAACTGAATGGTTGTCAATGTGTACATTCAACTGACAGAGTTCAACTCACGTGTGGTTTCAGCGGTTCGCAAACCATTTCTGTGCAGAATCACAAAAACGGTATTTCCAGCCCAATGCCGGCATACGTACTAAACAGCAGGAAACTTCGTCTAAATCTCAGGAGAAACGTTTCCTTGAAACTGCTCTGCTGTGCTTTCGCTCACCTAAGAGAGTTGAATCTATGTTGAGATTCAGCAAGTCAGAAAAACGTTTCTTCTAGGAGCTGCGTTCGGATATTCCCGAGTGAATGGGACAATAGGCTGTACAGAGAAATATCTGCTCCTAAAACCAAAACGGAGCAAGCTAACTGAATGGTTGTCAATGTGTGCATTCAACTGACAGAGTTAAACTCAAGTGTGGATTCAGTGGTTGCAAACCCTTTCTGTACAGAATCCCCAAACCGGTATTTCCAGCCCAATGCCGGCATACGTACTAAACCGCAGTAAACTTCGTCTAAAACTCAGGAGAAACGTTTCCTTGAAACTGCTCTGCTGTGCGTTCGTTCACCTAAGAGAGTTGAATCTATGTTGAGATTCAGCGAGTCAGAAACACGTTTCTTCTAGGAGCTGCGTTGGGATATTCCCGAGTGAATGGGACCATAGGCTGTACAGAGAAATATCTGCTCCTAAAACCAAAACGGAGCTATCTAACTGAATGGTTGTCAATGTGTGCATTCAACTGACAGAGTTAAACTCACGTGTGCATTCAGCCGTTTGAAAACCCTTTCTGTGCAGAATCGCAAAACCGGTGTTTCCAACCCAATGCCGGCATACGTACTAAACAGCAGGAAACTTCGTCAAAAACTCAGGAGAAACGTTTCCGTGAAACTGCTCTGCTGTTCGTTCGTTCACCTAAGAGAGTTGAATCTATGTTGAGATTCAGCGAGTCAGAAACACGTTTCTTCTAGGAGCTGCGTTCGGATATTCCCGAGTGAATGGGACCATAGGTTGTACAGAGAAATATCTGCTCCTAAAACCAAAACGGAGCTATCTAACTGAAAGGTTGTCAATGTCTGCATTCAACTGACAGAGTTAAACTCACGTGTGGATTCAGCGGTTTGCAAACCCTTTCTGTGCAGAATCCCAAAACCGGCATTTCCAGCCCAATGACGGCATACGTACTAAAACGCAGTAAACTTCGTCTAAAACTCAGGAGAAACGTTTCCTTGAAACTGCTCTGTTGTGGGTTCGTTCACCTAAGAGAGTTGAATCTATGTTGAGATTCAGCGAGTCAGAAACACGTTTCTTCTAGGAGCTGCGTTGGGATATTCCCGAGTGAATGGGACCATAGGCTGTACAGAGAAATATCTGCTCCTAAAACCAAAACGGAGCTATCTAACTGAATGGTTGTCAATGTGTGCATTCAACTGACAGAGATAAACTCAGGTGTGGATTCAGCGGTTTGCAAACTCTTTCTATGCAGAATCCCAAAACCGGTATTTCCAGGCCAATGACGGCATACGTACTAAACCGCAATAAACATCGTCTAAAACTCAAGAGAAACGTGTCCTTGAAACTGCTCTGCTGTGCGTTCGTTCACCTAAGAGAGTTGAATCTATGTTGAGATTGAGCGAGTCAGAAACACGTTTCTTCTAGGAGCTGCGTTGGGATATTCCCGAGTGAATGGGACCATAGGCTGTACAGAGAAATATCTGCTCCGAAAACCAAAACGTAGCTATCTAACTCAATGGTTGTCAATGCGTGCATTCAATTGACAGAGTTAAACTCACGTGTGGATTCAGCGGTTTGCAAACCCTTTCTGTGCAGAATCCCAAAACCGGCATTTCCAGCCCAATGACGGCATACGTACTAAAACGCAGTAAACTTCGTCTACAACTCAGGAGAAACGTTTCCTTGAAACTGCTCTGCTGTGCGTTTGTTCACCTAAGAGAGTTGAATCTATGTTGAGATTCAGCGAGTCAGAAACACGTTTCTTCTAGGAGCTGCGTTGGGATATTCCCGAGTGAATGGTACCATAGGCTGTACAGAGAAATATCTGCTCCTAAAACCAAAACGGAGCTATCTAACTGAATGGTTGTCAATGTGTGCATTCAACTGACAGAGTTAAACTCACGTGTGGATTCAGCGGTTTGCAAACCCTTTCTGTGCAGAATCCCAAAACCGGTGTTTCCAGCCCAATGCCGGCATACGTACTAAACCGCAGAAAACTTCGTCTAAAACTCAGGAGAAACGTTTCCTTGAAACTGCTCTGCTGTGCGTTCGTTCACCTAAGAGAGTTGAATCTATGTTGAGATTCAGCGAGTCAGAAACACGTTTCTTCTAGGAGCTGCGTTGGGATATTCCCGAGTGAAAGGGACCATAGGCTGTACAGAGAAATATCTACTCCTAAAACCAAAACGGAGCTATCTAACTGAATGGTGGTCAATGTGTGCATTCAACTGACAGAGTTAAACTCACGTGTGCATTCAGCCGTTTGCAAACCCGTTCTGTGAAGAATCCCAAAACCGGTATTTCCAGCCCAAAGCCAGCATACGTACTAAACCGCAGTAAACTTCGTCTAAAACTCAGGAGAAACGTTTCCTTGAAACTGCTCTGCTGTGCGTTCGTTCACCTAAGAGAGTTGAATCGATGTTGAGATTCAGCGAGTCAGAAACAGGTTTCTTCTAGGAGCTGCGTTGGGATATTCCCGAGTGATTGGGACCATAGCCTGTACAGAGAAATATCTGCTCATAAAACCAAAACGGAGCTATCTAACTGAATGGTTGTCAATGTGTGCATTCAACTGACAGAGTTAAACTCTCCTGTGGATTCATCGGTTTGCGAACCCTTTCTGTGCAGAATCCCAAAACCGGTATTTCCAGCCCAATGCCGGCATACGTACTAAACCGCAGTAAACTTCGTCTAAAACTCAGGAGAAACGTTTCCTTGAAACTGCTCTGCTGTGCGTTAGTTCACCTAGGAGAGTTGAATCTATGTTGAGATTCAGCGAGTCAGAAACACGTTTCTTCTAGGAGCTGCGTTGGGATATTCCCGAGTGAATGGGACCATAGGCTGTACAGAGAAATAACTGCTCCTAAAACCAAAACGGAGCTATCTAACTCAATGGTTGTCAATGTGTGCATTCAACTGACAGAGTTAAACTCACGTGTGGATTCAGCGGTTTGCAAACCCTTTCTGTGCAGAATCCCAAAACCGGTATTTACAGCCCAATGCCGGCATACGTACTAAACGGCAGTAAACATCGTCTAAAACTCAGGAGAAACGTTTCCTTGAAACTGCTCTGCTCTGCGTTCGTTCAGCTAAGAGAGTTGAATCTATGTTGACATTCAGCGAGTCAGAAACACGTTTCTTCTAGGAGCTGCGTTGGGATATTCCCGAGTGAATGGGACCATAGGCTGTACAGAGAAATATCTACTCCTAAAACCAAAACGGAGCTATCTAACTGAATGGTGGTCAATGTGTGCATTCAACTGACAGAGTTAAACTCCCGTGTGCATTCAGCCGTTTGCAAACCCGTTCTGTGAAGAATCCCAAAACCGGTATTTCCAGCCCAAAGCCAGCATATGTACTAAACCGCAGTAAACTTCGTCTAAAACTCAGGAGAAACGTTTCCTTGAAACTGCTCTGCTGTGCGTTCGTTCACCTAAGAGAGTTGAATCGATGTTGAGATTCAGCGAGTCAGAAACAGGTTTCTTCTAGGAGCTGCGTTGGGATATTCCCGAGTGATTGGGACCATAGCCTGTACAGAGAAATATCTGCTCATAAAACCAAAACGGAGCTATCTAACTGAATGGTTGTCAATGTGTGCATTCAACTGACAGAGTTAAACTCTCCTGTGGATTCATCGGTTTGCAAACCCTTTCTGTGCAGAATCCCAAAACCGGTATTTCCAGCCCAATGCCGGCATACGTACTAAACCGCAGTAAACTTCGTCTAAAACTCAGGAGAAACGTTTCCTTGAAACTGCTCTGCTGTGCGTTAGTTCACCTAGGAGAGTTGAATCTATGTTGAGATTCAGCGAGTCAGAAACACGTTTCTTCTAGGAGCTGCGTTGGGATATTCCCGAGTGAATGGGACCATAGGCTGTACAGAGAAATATCTGCTCCTAAAACCAAAACGGAGCTATCTAACTCAATGTTTGTCAATGTGTGCATTCAACTGACAGAGTTAAACTCACGTGTGGATTCAGCGGTTTGCAAACCCTTTCTGTGCAGAATCCCAAAACCGGTATTTCCAGCCCAATGACGGCATACGTACTAAACCGCAGTAAACTTCGTCTAAAACTCCAGAGAAACGTTTCCTTGAAACTGCTCTGCTGTGCGTTCGTTCACCTAAGAGATTTGAATCTATGTTGAGATTCAGAGAGTCAGAAACACGTTTCCTCTAGGAGCTGCGTTGGGATATTCCCGAGTGAATGGGACCATAGACTGTACAGAGAAATATCTGTTCCTAAAACCAAAACGGAGCTTTCTAACTGAATGGTGGTCAATGTGTGCATTCAACTGACAGAGTTAAACTCACGTGTGGATTCAGCGGTTTGCAAACCCTTTCTGTGCAGAATCCCAAAACCGGTATTTACAGCCCAATGCCGGCATACGTACTAAACGGCAGTAAACATCGTCTAAAACTCAGGAGAAACGTTTCCTTGAAACTGCTCTGCTCTGCGTTGGTTCAGCTAAGAGAGTTGAATCTATGTTGATATTCAGCGAGTCAGAAACACGTTTCTTCTAGGAGCTGCGTTGGGATATTCCCGAGTGAATGGGACCATAGGCTGTACAGAGAAATATCTGCTCCTAAAACCAAAACGAAGCTATCTAACTGAATGGTTGTCAATGTGTGCATTCAACTGAGAGAGTTAAACTCACCTGTGGATTCAGCGGTTTGCAAACACTTTCTGTGTAGAATCCCAAAACCGGTGTTTCCAGCCAAATGCCGGAATACGTATTAAACCGCCGTAAACTTCGTCTAAAACTCAGGAGAAACGTTTCCTTGAAACTGCTCTGATGAGCGTTCGTTCACCTAAGAGAGTTGAATCTATGTTGAGATTCAGCGGGTCAGAAACACGTTTCTTGTAGGAGCCTCGTTGGGATATTTCCGAGTGAATGGGACCATAGGCTGTATAGAGAAATATTTGCTTCTAAAACCAAAACGGAGCTATCTAACTGAATGGTTGTCAATGTGTGCATTCAACTGACAGAGTTAAACTCACGTGTAGATTCAGCGGTTTGCAAACCCTTTCTGTGCAGAATCCCAAAACCGGTATTTCCAGCAAAATTCTGGCATACGTACTAAACCGCAGTAAACTTCGTCTAAAACTCAGGAGAAACGTGTCCTTGAAACTGCTCTGCTGTGCCTTCGTTCACCTAAGGGAGTTGAATCTATGCGGAGATTCAGCGAGTCTGAAAAACGTTTCTTCTAAGAGCTGCATTGGGATATTCCCGAGTGAATGGGACCATAGGCTGTACAGAGAAATATCTGCTCCTAAAACCAAAACGGAGCTATCTAACTGAATGGTTGTCAATGTGTGCATTTACCTGACAGAGTTAAACTCACCTGTGGATTCAGCGGTTTCCAAACCCTTTCTGTACAGAATCCCCAAACCGGTATTTCCAGTCCAATGCCGGCATACGTATTAAACCGCCGTAAACTTCGTCTAAAACTCAGGAGAAACGTTTCCTTGAAACTGCTCTTCTGTGCGTTCGTTCACCTAAGAGAGTTGAATCTATGTTGAGATTCAGCGGGTCAGAAACACGTTTCTTGTAGGAGCCGCGTTGGGATATTTCCGAGTGAAAGGGACCATAGGCTGCATAGAGAAATATCTGCTTCTAAAACCAAAACGGAGCTATCTAACTGAATGGTTGTCAATGTGTGCATTCAACTGACAGAGTTAAACTCACGTGTAGATTCAGCGGTTTGCAAACCCTTTCTGTACAGAATCCCCAAACCGGTATTTCCAGTCCAATGCCGGCATACGTATTAAACCGCCGTAAACTTCGTCTAAAACTCAGGAGAAACGTGTCCTTGAAACTGCTCTGCTGTGCGTTCGTTCACCTAAGAGAGTTGAACCTATGTTGAGATTCAGCGAGTCAGAAACACGTTTCTTCTAGGAGCTGCGTTGGGATATTCCTGAGTGAATGGGACCATAGGCTGTACAGAGAAATATCTGCTCCTAAAACCAAAACGGAGCTATCTAACTCAATGGTTGTCAATGTGTGCATTCAACTGACAGAGTTAAACTCACGTGTGGATTCAGCGGTTTGCACACCCTTTCTGTGCAGAATCCCAAAACCGGCATTTCCAGCCCAATGCCGGCATACGTACTAAACCGCAGAAAACTTCGTCTAAAACTCAGGAGAAACGTTTCCTTGAAACTCCTCTGCTGTGCGTTCGTTCACCTAAGAGAGTTGAATCTATGTTGAGATTCAGCAAGTCAGAAACATGTTTCTTCTAGGAGCCGCGTTGGGATATTCCCGAGTGAATGGGACCATAGGCTGTACAGAGAAATATCTGCTCCTAAAACCAAAACGGAGCTATCTAACTGAATGGTTGTCAATCTGTGCATTCAACTGACAGAGTTAAACTCACCTTTGGATACAGCGGTTTGCAAACCCTTTCTGTGTAGAATCCCAAAACCGGTGTTTCCAACCCAATGACGGAATACGTACTAAACCGCTGTAAACTTCGTCTAAAACTCAGGAGAAACGTTTCCTTGAAACTGCTCTGCTGTCCGTTCGCTCACCTAAGAGAGTTGAATCTATGTTGAGATTCAGCGGGTCAGAAAAACGTTTCTTCTAGGAGCCGCGTTGGGATATTTCCGAGTGTATGGGACCATAGGCTGTATAGAGAAATATCTGCTTCTAAAACCAAAAAGGAGCTATCTAACTGAATGTTTGTCAATGTGTGCATTCAACTGACAGAGTTAAACTCACGTGTGGATTCAGCGGTTTCCAAACCGTTTCTGTGCGGAATCCCAAAACCGGTATTTCCAGCCCAATTCTGGCATACGTACTAAACCGCAGTAAACTTCGTCTAAAACTCAGGAGAAACGTGTCCTTGAAACTGCTCTGATGCGCGTTCGTTCACCTAAGAGAGTTGAATCTATGCTGAGATTCAGCGAGTCAGAAAAACGTTTCTTCTAAGAGCTGCATTGGGATATTCCCGAGTGAATGGGACCATAGGCTGTACAGAGAAATATCTGCTCCTAAAACCAAAACGGAGCTATCTAACTGAATGGTTGTCAATGTGTGCATTCAACTGACAGAGTTAAACTCACGTGTGGATTCAGCGGTTTGCAAACCCTTTCTGTGTAGAATCCCAAAACCGGTGTTTCCAGCCAAATGCCGGAATACGTATTAAACCGCCGTAAACTTCGTCTAAAACTCAGGAGAAACGTTTCCTTCAAACTGCTCTGCTGTGCGTTCGTTCACCTAAGAGAGTTGAATCTATGTTGAGATTCAGCGGGTCAGAAACACGTTTCTTGTAGGAGCCGCGTTGGGATATTTCCGAGTGAATGGGACCATAGGCTGTATAGAGAAATATCTGCTTCTAAAACCAAAACAGAGCTATCTAACTATATGGTTGTCAATGTGTGCATTCAACTGACAGAGTTAAACTCAGGTGTGGATTCAGCGGTTTGCAAACCCTTTCTGTGCAGAATCCCAAAACCGGTATCTCCAGCCCAATGACGGCATACGTAGTAAACCGCAGTAAACATCGTCTAAAACTCAGGAGAAACGTTTCTTGAAACTGCTCTGCTGTGCGTTCGTTCACCTAAGAGAGTTGAATCTATGCTGAGATTCAGCGAGTCAGAAAAACGTTTCTTCTAGGAGCCGCATTGGGATATTCCCGAGTGAATGGGACCATAGGCTGTACAGAGAATTATCTGCTCATAAAACCAAAACGGAGCTCTCTAACTGAATGGTTGTCAATGTGTGCATTCAACTGACAGAGTTAAACTCACCTGTGGATTCAGCGGTTTCCAAACCCTTTCTGTGCAGAATCCCAAAACCGGTATTTCCAGCCCAATGCCGGAATACGTACTAAACCGCAATAAACTTCGTCTAAAACTCAGGAGAAACGTTTCGTTGAAACTGCTCGGCTGTGCGTTCGTTCACCTAAGAGAGTTGAACCTATGTTGAGATTCAGCGAGTCAGAAACACGTTTCTTCTAGGAGCTGCGTTGGGATATTCCCGAGTGAATGGGACCATAGGCTGTACAGAGAAATATCTGCTCCTAAAACCAAAACGAAGCTATCTAACTGAATGGTTGTCAATCTGTGCATTCAACTGACAGAGTTAAACTCACCTTTGGATACAGCGGTTTGCAAACCCTTTCTGTGTAGAATCCCAAAACCGGTGTTTCCACCCCAAAGCCGGAATACGTACTAAACCGCTGTAAACTTCTTCTAAAACTCAGGAGAAACGTTTCCTTGAAACTGCTCTGCTGTGCGTTCGCTCACCTAAGAGAGTTGAATCTATGTTGAGATTCAGCGGGTCAGAAAAACGTTGCTTCTAGGAGCCGCGTTGGGATATTCCCGAGTGAATGGGACCATAGGCTGTATAGAGAAATATCTGCTTCTAAAACCAAAACGGAGCTATCTAACTGAATGTTTGTCAATGTGTGCATTCAACTGACAGAGTTAAACTCACGTGTGGATTCAGCGGTTTGCAAACCGTTTCTGTGCGGAATCCCAAAACCGGTATTTCCAGCCCAATTCTGGCATACGTACTAAACCGCAGAAAACTTCGTCTAAAACTCAGGAGAAACGTGTCCTTGAAACTGCTCTGCTGCGCGATCGTTCACCTAAGAGAGTTGAATCTATGCTGAGATTCAGCGAGTCAGAAAAACGTTTCTTCTAGGAGCTGCATTGGGATATTCCCGAGTGAATGGGACCGTAGGCTGCATAGAGAAATATCTGCTTCTAAAACCAGAACGGAGCTATCTAACTGAATGGTTGTCAATGTGTACATTCAACTGACAGAGTTCAACTCACGTGTGTTTTCAGCGGTTCGCAAACCATTTCTGTGCAGAATCACAAAAACGGTATTTCCAGCCCAATGCCGGCATTCGTACTAAACAGCAGGAAACTTCGTCTAAATCTCAGGAGAAACGTTTCCTTGAAACTGCTCTGCTGTGCTTTCGCTCACCTAAGAGAGTTGAATCTATGTTGAGATTCAGCAAGTCAGAAAAACGTTTCTTCTAGGAGCTGCGTTCGGATATTCCCGAGTGAATGGGACAATAGGCTGTACAGAGAAATATCTGCTCCTAAAACCAAAACGGAGCAAGCTAACTGAATGGTTGTCAATGTGTGCATTCAACTGACAGAGTTAAACTCAAGTGTGGATTCAGTGGTTGCAAACCCTTTCTGTACAGAATCCCCAAACCGGTATTTCCAGCCCAATGCCGGCATACGTACTAAACAGCAGGAAACTTCGTCTAAAACTCAGGAGAAACGTTTCCTTGAAACTGCTCTGCTGTGCGTTCGTTCACCTAAGAGAGTTGAATCTATGTTGAGATTCAGCGAGTCAGAAACACGTTTCTTCTAGGAGCTGCGTTGGGATATTCCCGAGTGAATGGGACCATAGGCTGTACAGAGAAATATCTGCTCCTAAAACCAAAACGGAGCTATCTAACTGAATGGTTGTCAATGTGTGCATTCAACTGACAGAGTTAAACTCACGTGTGCATTCAGCCGTTTGAAAACCCTTTCTGTGCAGAATCGCAAAACCGGTGTTTCCAACCCAATGCCGGCATACGTACTAAACAGCAGGAAACTTCGTCAAAAACTCAGGAGAAACGTTTCCGTGAAACTGCTCTGCTGTTCGTTCGTTCACCTAAGAGAGTTGAATCTATGTTGAGATTCAGCGAGTCAGAAACACGTTTCTTCTAGGAGCTGCGTTCGGATATTCCCGAGTGAATGGGACCATAGGTTGTACAGAGAAATATCTGCTCCTAAAACCAAAACGGAGCTATCTAACTGAAAGGTTGTCAATGTCTGCATTCAACTGACAGAGTTAAACTCACGTGTGGATTCAGCGGTTTGCAAACCCTTTCTGTGCAGAATCCCAAAACCGGCATTTCCAGCCCAATGACGGCATACGTACTAAAACGCAGTAAACTTCGTCTAAAACTCAGGAGAAACGTTTCCTTGAAACTGCTCTGTTGTGGGTTCGTTCACCTAAGAGAGTTGAATCTATGTTGAGATTCAGCGAGTCAGAAACACGTTTCTTCTAGGAGCTGCGTTGGGATATTCCCGAGTGAATGGGACCATAGGCTGTACAGAGAAATATCTGCTCCTAAAAGCAAAACGGAGCTATCTAACTGAATGGTTGCCAATGTGTGCATTCAACTGACAGAGATAAACTCAGGTGTGGATTCATCGGTTTGCAAACTCTTTCTATGCAGAATCCCAAAACCGGTATTTCCAGGCCAATGACGGCATACGTACTAAACCGCAATAAACATCGTCTAAAACTCAAGAGAAACGTGTCCTTGAAACTACTCTGCTGTGCGTTCGTTCACCTAAGAGAGTTGAATCTATGTTGAGATTGAGCGAGTCAGAAACACGTTTCTTCTAGGAGCTGCGTTGGGATATTCCCGAGTGAATGGGACCATAGGCTGTACAGAGAAATATCTGCTCCGAAAACCAAAACGTAGCTATCTAACTCAATGGTTGTCAATGCGTGCATTCAATTGACAGAGTTAAACTCACGTGTGGATTCAGCGGTTTGCAAACCCTTTCTGTGCAGAATCCCAAAACCGGCATTTCCAGCCCAATGACGGCATACGTACTAAAACGCAGTAAACTTCGTCTAAAACTCAGGAGAAACGTTTCCTTGAAACTGCTCTGCTGTGCGTTTGTTCATCTAAGAGAGTTGAATCTATGTTGAGATTCAGCGAGTCAGAAACACGTTTCTTCTAGGAGCTGCGTTGGGATATTCCCGAGTGAATGGTACCATAGGCTGTACAGAGAAATATCTGCTCCTAAAACCAAAACGGAGCTATCTAACTGAATGGTTGTCAATGTGTGCATTCAACTGACAGAGTTAAACTCACGTGTGGATTCAGCGGTTTGCAAACCCTTTCTGTGCAGAATCCCAAAACCGGTGTTTCCAGCCCAATGCCGGCATACGTACTAAACCGCAGAAAACTTCGTCTAAAACTCAGGAGAAACGTTTCCTTGAAACTGCTCTGCTGTGCGTTCGTTCACCTAAGAGAGTTGAATCTATGTTGAGATTCAGCGAGTCAGAAACACGTTTCTTCTAGGAGCTGCGTTGGGATATTCCCGAGTGAAAGGGTCCATAGGCTGTACAGAGAAATATCTACTCCTAAAACCAAAACGGAGCTATCTAACTGAATGGCGGTCAATGTGTGCATTCAACTGACAGAGTTAAACTCACGTGTGCATTCAGCCGTTTGCAAACCCGTTCTGTGAAGAATCCCAAAACCGGTATTTCTAGCCCAAAGCCAGCATACGTACTAAACCGCAGTAAACTTCGTCTAAAACTCAGGAGAAACGTTTCCTTGAAACTGCTCTGCTGTGCGTTCGTTCACCTAAGAGAGTTGAATCGATGTTGAGATTCAGCGAGTCAGAAACAGGTTTCTTCTAGGAGCTGCGTTGGGATATTCCCGAGTGATTGGGACCATAGCCTGTACAGAGAAATATCTGCTCATAAAACCAAAACGGAGCTATCTAACTGAATGGTTGTCAATGTGTGCATTCAACTGACAGAGTTAAACTCTCCTGTGGATTCATCGGTTTGCAAACCCTTTCTGTGCAGAATCCCAAAACCGGTATTTCCAGCCCAATGCCGGCATACGTACTAAACCGCAGTAAACTTCGTCTAAAACTCAGGAGAAACGTTTCCTTGAAACTGCTCTGCTGTGCGTTAGTTCACCTAGGAGAGTTGAATCTATGTTGAGATTCAGCGAGTCAGAAACACGTTTCTTCTAGGAGCTGCGTTGGGATATTCCCGAGTGAATGGGACCACAGGCTGTACAGAGAAATATCTGCTCCTAAAACCAAAACGGAGCTATCTAACTCAATGGTTGTCAATGTGTGCATTCAACTGACAGAGTTAAACTCACGTGTGGATTCAGCGGTTTGCAAACCCTTTCTGTGCAGAATCCCAAAACCGGTATTTCCAGCCCAATGACGGCATACGTACTAAACCGCAGTAAACTTCGTCTAAAACTCCAGAGAAACGTTTCCTTGAAACCGCTCTGCTGTGCATTCGTTCACCTAAGAGATTTGAATCTATGTTGAGATTCAGAGAGTCAGAAACACGTTTCCTCTAGGAGCTGCGTTGGGATATTCCCGAGTGAATGGGACCATAGACTGTACAGAGAAATATCTGTTCCTAAAACCAAAACGGAGCTTTCTAACTGAATGGTGGTCAATGTGTGCATTCAACTGACAGAGTTAAACTCACGTGTGGATTCAGCGGTTTGCAAACCCTTTCTGTGCAGAATCCCAAAACCGGTATTTACAGCCCAATGCCGGCATACGTACTAAACGGCAGTAAACTTCGTCTAAAACTCAGGAGAAACGTTTCCTTGAAACTGCTCTGCTGTGCGTTCGTTCACCTAAGAGAGTTGAATCTATGTTGAGATTCAGCAAGTCAGAAACATGTTTCTTCTAGGAGCCGCGTTGGGATATTCCCGAGTGAATGGGACCATAGGCTGTACAGAGAAATATCTGCTCCTAAAACCAAAACGGAGCTATCTAACTGAATGGTTGTCAATCTGTGCATTCAACTGACAGAGTTAAACTCACCTTTGGATACAGCGGTTTGCAAACCCTTTCTGTGTAGAATCCCAAAACCGGTGTTTCCAACCCAATGACGGAATACGTGCTAAACCGCTGTAAACTTCGTCTAAAACTAAGGAGAAACGTTTCCTTGAAACTGCTCTGCTGTCCGTTCGCTCACCTAAGAGAGTTGAATCTATGTTGAGATTCAGCGGGTCAGAAAAACGTTTCTTCTAGGAGCCGCGTTGGGATATTTCCGAGTGAATGGGACCATAGGCTGTATAGAGAAATATCTGCTTCTAAAACCAAAAAGGAGCTATCTAACTGAATGTTTGTCAATGTGTGCATTCAACTGACAGAGTTAAACTCACGTGTGGATTCAGCGGTTTCCAAACCGTTTCTGTGCGGAATCCCAAAACCGGTATTTCCAGCCCAATTCTGGCATACGTACTAAACCGCAGTAAACTTCGTCTAAAACTCAGGAGAAAAGTGTCCTTGAAACTGCTCTGATGCGCGTTCGTTCACCTAAGAGAGTTGAATCTATGCTGAGATTCAGCGAGTCAGAAAAACGTTTCTTCTAAGAGCTGCATTGGAATATTCCCGAG
Organism: Aotus nancymaae; assembly: GCF_030222135.1. Classification (NCBI taxonomy): domain Eukaryota; kingdom Metazoa; phylum Chordata; class Mammalia; order Primates; family Aotidae; genus Aotus; species Aotus nancymaae. The sequence goes on along the minus strand of NW_026988501.1, from coordinate 662,570 downwards.
TGAATGGGACCATAGGCTGTACAGAGAAATATCTGCTCCTAAAACCAAAACGGAGCTATCTAACTGAATGGTTGTCAATGTGTGCATTCAACTGACAGAGTTAAACTCACGTGTGGATTCAGTGGTTTGCAAACCCTTTCTGTACAGAATCCCCAAACCGGTATTTCCAGTCCAATGCCGGCATACGTACTAAACCGCAGTAAACTTCGTCTAAAACTCAGGAGAAACGTTTCCTTGAAACTGCTCTGCTGTGCTTTCGCTCACCTAAGAGAGTTGAATCTATGTTGAGATTCAGCAAGTCAGAAACATGTTTCTTCTAGGAGCCGCGTTGGGATATTCCCGAGTGAATGGGACCATAGGCTGTACAGAGAAATATCTGCTCCTAAAAACAAAAGGGAGCTATCTAACTGAATGGTTGTCAATGTGTGCATTCAACTGACAGAGTTAAACTCACGTGTGCCTTCAGCCGTTTGCAAACCCTTTCTGTGCAGAATCGCAAAACCGGTGTTTGCAACCCAATGCCGGTATACGTACTAAACAGCAGGAAACTTCGTCAAAAACTCAGGATAAACGTTTCCGTGAAACTGCTCTGCTGTTCGTTCGTTCACCTAAGAGAGTTGAATCTATGTTGAGATTCAGCGAGTCAGAAACACGTTTCTTCTAGGAGCTGCGTTCGGATATTCCCGAGTGAGTGGGCCCATAGGCTGTACAGAGAAATTCTGCTCCTAAAACCATAACGGAGGTATCTAACTGAAAGGTTGTCAATGTGTGCATTCAACTGACAGAGTTAAAGTCACGTGTGGATTCAGCGGTTTGCAAACCCTTTCTATGCAGAATCCCAAAACCGGTATTTCCAGGCCAATGACGGCATACGTACTAAACCGCAATAAACATCGTCTAAAACTCAGGAGAAACGTGTCCTTGAAACTGCTCTGCTGTGCGTTCGTTCACCTAAGAGAGTTGAATCTATGTTGAGATTCAGCGGGTCAGAAAAACGTTGCTTCTAGGAGCCGCGCTGGGATATTCCCGAGTGAATGGGACCATAGGCTGTATAGAGAAATATCTGCTTCTAAAACCAAAACGGAGCTATCTAACTGAATGTTTGTCAATGTGTGCATTCAACTGACAGAGTTAAACTCACGTGTGGATTCAGCGGTTTGCAAACCGTTTCTGTGCGGAATCCCAAAACCGGTATTTCCAGCCCAATTCTGGCATACGTACTAAACCGCAGTAAACTTCGTCTAAAACTCAGGAGAAAACGTGTCCTTGAAACTGCTCTGCTGCGCGATCGTTCACCTAAGAGAGTTGAATCTATGCTGAGATTCAGCGAGTCAGAAAAACGTTTCTTCTAGGAGCTCATTGGGATATTCCCGAGTGAATGGGACCGTAGGCTGCATAGAGAAATATCTGCTTCTAAAACCAGAACGGAGCTATCTAACTGAATGGTTGTCAATGTGTACATTCAACTGACAGAGTTCAACTCACGTGTGGTTTCAGCGGTTCGCAAACCATTTCTGTGCAGAATCACAAAAACGGTATTTCCAGCCCAATGCCGGCATACGTACTAAACAGCAGGAAACTTCGTCTAAATCTCAGGAGAAACGTTTCCTTGAAACTGCTCTGCTGTGCTTTCGCTCACCTAAGAGAGTTGAATCTATGTTGAGATTCAGCAAGTCAGAAACACGTTTCTTCTAGGAGCTGCGTTCGGATATTCCCGAGTGAATGGGACAATAGGCTGTACAGAGAAATATCTGCTCCTAAAACCAAAACGGAGCAAGCTAACTGAATGGTTGTCAATGTGTGCATTCAACTGACAGAGTTAAACTCAAGTGTGGATTCAGTGGTTGCAAACCCTTTCTGTACAGAATCCCCAAACCGGTATTTCCAGCCCAATGCCGGCATACGTACTAAACCGCAGTAAACTTCGTCTAAAACTCAGGAGAAACGTTTCCTTGAAACTGCTCTGCTGTGCGTTCGTTCACCTAAGAGAGTTGAATCTATGTTGAGATTCAGCGAGTCAGAAACACGTTTCTTCTAGGAGCTGCGTTGGGATATTCCCGAGTGAATGGGACCATAGGCTGTACAGAGAAATATCTGCTCCTAAAACCAAAACGGAGCTATCTAACTGAATGGTTGTCAATGTGTGCATTCAACTGACAGAGTTAAACTCACGTGTGCATTCAGCCGTTTGAAAACCCTTTCTGTGCAGAATCGCAAAACCGGTGTTTCCAACCCAATGCCGGCATACGTACTAAACAGCAGGAAACTTCGTCAAAAACTCAGGAGAAACGTTTCCGTGAAACTGCTCTGCTGTTCGTTCGTTCACCTAAGAGAGTTGAATCTATGTTGAGATTCAGCGAGTCAGAAACACGTTTCTTCTAGGAGCTGCGTTCGGATATTCCCGAGTGAATGGGACCATAGGTTGTACAGAGAAATATCTGCTCCTAAAACCAAAACGGAGCTATCTAACTGAAAGGTTATCAATGTCTGCATTCAACTGACAGAGTTAAACTCACGTGTGGATTCAGCGGTTTGCAAACCCTTTCTGTGCAGAATCCCAAAACCGGCATTTCCAGCCCAATGACGGCATACGTACTAAAACGCAGTAAACTTCGTCTAAAACTCAGGAGAAACGTTTCCTTGAAACTGCTCTGTTGTGGGTTCGTTCACCTAAGAGAGTTGAATCTATGTTGAGATTCAGCGAGTCAGAAACACGTTTCTTCTAGGAGCTGCGTTGGGATATTCCCGAGTGAATGGGACCATAGGCTGTACAGAGAAATATCTGCTCCTAAAACCAAAACGGAGCTATCTAACTGAATGGTTGTCAATGTGTGCATTCAACTGACAGAGATAAACTCAGGTGTGGATTCAGCGGTTTGCAAACTCTTTCTATGCAGAATCCCAAAACCGGTATTTCCAGGCCAATGACGGCATACGTACTAAACCGCAATAAACATCGTCTAAAACTCAAGAGAAACGTGTCCTTGAAACTGCTCTGCTGTGCGTTCGTTCACCTAAGAGAGTTGAATCTATGTTGAGATTGAGCGAGTCAGAAACACGTTTCTTCTAGGAGCTGCGTTGGGATATTCCCGAGTGAATGGGACCATAGGCTGTACAGAGAAATATCTGCTCCGAAAACCAAAACGTAGCTATCTAACTCAATGGTTGTCAATGCGTGCATTCAATTGACAGAGTTAAACTCACGTGTGGATTCAGCGGTTTGCAAACCCTTTCTGTGCAGAATCCCAAAACCGGCATTTCCAGCCCAATGACGGCATACGTACTAAAACGCAGTAAATTTCGTCTACAACTCAGGAGAAACGTTTCCTTGAAACTGCTCTGCTGTGCGTTTGTTCACCTAAGAGAGTTGAATCTATGTTGAGATTCAGCGAGTCAGAAACACGTTTCTTCTAGGAGCTGCGTTGGGATATTCCCGAGTGAATGGTACCATAGGTGTACAGAGAAATATCTGCTCCTAAAACCAAAACGGAGCTATCTAACTGAATGGTTGTCAATGTGTGCATTCAACTGACAGAGTTAAACTCACGTGTGGATTCAGCGGTTTGCAAACCCTTTCTGTGCAGAATCCCAAAACCGGTGTTTCCAGCCCAATGCCGGCATACGTACTAAACCGCAGAAAACTTCGTCTAAAACTCAGGAGAAACGTTTCCTTGAAACTGCTCTGCTGTGGGTTCGTTCACCTAAGAGAGTTGAATCTATGTTGAGATTCAGCGAGTCAGAAACACGTTTCTTCTAGGAGCTGCGTTGGGATATTCCCGAGTGAAAGGGACCATAGGCTGTACAGAGAAATATCTACTCCTAAAACCAAAACGGAGCTATCTAACTGAATGGTGGTCAATGTGTGCATTCAACTGACAGAGTTAAACTCACGTGTGCATTCAGCCGTTTGCAAACCCGTTCTGTGAAGAATCCCAAAACCGGTATTTCCAGCCCAAAGCCAGCATACGTACTAAACCGCAGTAAACTTCGTCTAAAACTCAGGAGAAACGTTTCCTTGAAACTGCTCTGCTGTGCGTTCGTTCACCTAAGAGAGTTGAATCGATGTTGAGATTCAGCGAGTCAGAAACAGGTTTCTTCTAGGAGCTGCGTTGGGATATTCCCGAGTGATTGGGACCATAGCCTGTACAGAGAAATATCTGCTCATAAAACCAAAACGGAGCTATCTAACTGAATGGTTGTCAATGTGTGCATTCAACTGACAGAGTTAAACTCTCCTGTGGATTCATCGGTTTGCAAACCCTTTCTATGCAGAATTACAAAACCGGTATTTCCAGTCCAATGCCGGCATACGTACTAAACCGCAGTAAACTTCGTCTAAAACTCAGGAGAAACGTTTCCTTGAAACTGCTCTGCTCTGCGTTCGTTCAGCTAAGAGAGTTGAATCTATGTTGACATTCTGCGAGTCAGAAACACGTTTCTTCTAGGAGCTGCGTTGGGATATTCCCGAGTGAATGGGACCATAGGCTGTACAGAGAAATATCTACTCCTAAAACCAAAACGGAGCTATCTAACTGATTGGTGGTCAATGTGCATTCAACTGACAGAGTTAAACTCACGTGTGCATTCAGCCGTTTGCAAACCCGTTCTGTGAAGAATCCCAAAACCGGTATTTCCAGCCCAAAGCCAGCATATGTACTAAACCGCAGTAAACTTCGTCTAAAACTCAGGAGAAACGTTTCCTTGAAACTGCTCTGCTGTGCGTTAGTTCACCTAGGAGAGTTGAATCTATGTTGAGATTCAGCGAGTCAGAAACACGTTTCTTCTAGGAGCTGCGTTGGGATATTCCCGAGTGAATGGGACCATAGGCTGTACAGAGAAATATCTGCTACTAAAACCAAAACGGAGCTATCTAACTCAATGGTTGTCAATGTGTGCATTCAACTGACAGAGTTAAACTCACGTGTGGATTCAGCGGTTTGCAAACCCTTTCTGTGCAGAATCCCAAAACCGGTATTTCCAGCCCAATGACGGCATACGTACTAAACCGCAGTAAACTTCGTCTACAACTCAGGAGAAACGTTTCCTTGAAACTGCTCTGCTGTGCGTTCGTTCACCTAAGAGATTTGAATCTATGTTGAGATTCAGAGAGTCAGAAACACGTTTCCTCTAGGAGCTGCGTTGGGATATTCCCGAGTGAATGGGACCATAGACTGTACAGAGAAATATCTGTTCCTAAAACCAAAACGGAGCTTTCTAACTGAATGGTGGTCAATGTGTGCATTCAACTGACAGAGTTAAACTCACGTGTGGATTCAGCGGTTTGCAAACCCTTTCTGTGCAGAATCCCAAAACCGGTATTTACAGCCCAATGCCGGCATACGTACTAAACGGCAGTAAACATCGTCTAAAACTCAGGAGAAACGTTTCCTTGAAACTGCTCTGCTCTGCGTTCGTTCAGCTAAGAGAGTTGAATCTATGTTGACATTCAGCGAGTCAGAAACACGTTTCTTCTAGGAGCTGCGTTGGGATATTCCCGAGTGAATGGGACCATAGGCTGTACAGAGAAATATCTACTCCTAAAACCAAAACGGAGCTATCTAACTGAATGGTGGTCAATGTGTGCATTCAACTGACAGAGTTAAACTCCCGTGTGCATTCAGCCGTTTGCAAACCCGTTCTGTGAAGAATCCCAAAACCGGTATTTCCAGCCCAAAGCCAGCATATGTACTAAACCGCAGTAAACTTCGTCTAAAACTCAGGAGAAACGTTTCCTTGAAACTGCTCTGCTGTGCGTTCGTTCACCTAAGAGAGTTGAATCGATGTTGAGATTCAGCGAGTCAGAAACAGGTTTCTTCTAGGAGCTGCGTTGGGATATTCCCGAGTGATTGGGACCATAGCCTGTACAGAGAAGTATCTGCTCATAAAACCAAAACGGAGCTATCTAACTGAATGGTTGTCAATGTGTGCATTCAACTGACAGAGTTAAACTCTCCTGTGGATTCATTGGTTTGCAAACCCTTTCTGTGCAGAATCCCAAAACCGGTATTTCCAGCCCAATGCCGGCATACGTACTAAACCGCAGTAAACTTCGTCTAAAACTCAGGAGAAACGTTTCCTTGAAACTGCTCTGCTGTGCGTTAGTTCACCTAGGAGAGTTGAATCTATGTTGAGATTCAGCGAGTCAGAAACACGTTTCTTCTAGGAGCTGCGTTGGGATATTCCCGAGTGAATGGGACCATAGGCTGTACAGAGAAATATCTGCTCCTAAAACCAAAACGGAGCTATCTAACTCAATGGTTGTCAATGTGTGCATTCAACTGACAGAGTTAAACTCACGTGTGGATTCAGCGGTTTGCAAACCCTTTCTGTGCAGAATCCCAAAACCGGTATTTCCAGCCCAATGACGGCATACGTACTAAACCGCAGTAAACTTCGTCTAAAACTCCAGAGAAACGTTTCCTTGAAACTGCTCTGCTGTGCGTTCGTTCACCTAAGAGATTTGAATCTATGTTGAGATTCAGAGAGTCAGAAACACGTTTCCTCTAGGAGCTGCGTTGGGATATTCCCGAGTGAATGGGACCATAGACTGTACAGAGAAATATCTGTTCCTAAAACCAAAACGGAGCTTTCTAACTGAATGGTGGTCAATGTGTGCATTCAACTGACAGAGTTAAACTCACGTGTGGATTCAGCGGTTTGCAAACCCTTTCTGTGCAGAATCCCAAAACCGGTATTTACAGCCCAATGCCGGCATACGTACTAAACGGCAGTAAACATCGTCTAAAACTCAGGAGAAACGTTTCCTTGAAACTGCTCTGCTCTGCGTTGGTTCAGCTAAGAGAGTTGAATCTATGTTGATATTCAGCGAGTCAGAAACACGTTTCTTCTAGGAGCTGCGTTGGGATATTCCCGAGTGAATGGGACCATAGGCTGTACAGAGAAATATCTGCTCCTAAAACCAAAACGAAGCTATCTAACTGAATGGTTGTCAATGTGTGCATTCAACTGACAGAGTTAAACTCACCTGTGGATTCAGCGGTTTGCAAACACTTTCTGTGTAGAATCCCAAAACCGGTGTTTCAGGCCAAATGCCGGAATACGTATTAAACCGCCGTAAACTTCGTCTAAAACTCAGGAGAAACGTTTCCTTGAAACTGCTCTGATGTGCGTTCGTTCACCTAAGAGAGTTGAATCTATGTTGAGATTCAGCGGGTCAGAAACACGTTTCTTGTAGTAGCCTCGTTGGGATATTTCCGAGTGAATGGGACCATAGGCTGTATAGAGAAATATCTGCTTCTAAAACCAAAACGGAGCTATCTAACTGAATGGTTGTCAATGTGTGCATTCAACTGACAGAGTTAAACTCACGTGTAGATTCAGCGGTTTGCAAACCCTTTCTGTGCAGAATCCCAAAACCGGTATTTCCAGCAAAATTCTGGCATACGTACTAAACCGCAGTAAACTTCGTCTAAAACTCAGGAGAAACGTGTCCTTGAAACTGCTCTGCTGTGCCTTCGTTCACCTAAGGGAGTTGAATCTATGCGGAGATTCAGCGAGTCTGAAAAACGTTTCTTCTAAGAGCTGCATTGGGATATTCCCGAGTGAATGGGACCATAGGCTGTACAGAGAAATATCTGCTCCTAAAACCAAAACGGAGCTATCTAACTGAATGGTTGTCAATGTGTGCATTTACCTGACAGAGTTAAACTCACCTGTGGATTCAGCGGTTTCCAAACCCTTTCTGTACAGAATCCCCAAACCGGTATTTCCAGTCCAATGCCGGCATACGTATTAAACCGCCGTAAACTTCGTCTAAAACTCAGGAGAAACGTTTCCTTGAAACTGCTCTTCTGTGCGTTCGTTCACCTAAGAGAGTTGAATCTATGTTGAGATTCAGCGGGTCAGAAACACGTTTCTTGTAGGAGCCGCGTTGGGATATTTCCGAGTGAAAGGGACCATAGGCTGCATAGAGAAATATCTGCTTCTAAAACCAAAACGGAGCTATCTAACTGAATGGTTGTCAATGTGTGCATTCAACTGACAGAGTTAAACTCACGTGTAGATTCAGCGGTTTGCAAACCCTTTCTGTACAGAATCCCCAAACCGGTATTTCCAGTCCAATGCCGGCATACGTATTAAACCGCCGTAAACTTCGTCTAAAACTCAGGAGAAACGTGTCCTTGAAACTGCTCTGCTGTGCGTTCGTTCACCTAAGAGAGTTGAACCTATGTTGAGATTCAGCGAGTCAGAAACACGTTTCTTCTAGGAGCTGCGTTGGGATATTCCTGAGTGAATGGGACCATAGGCTGTACAGAGAAATATCTGCTCCTAAAACCAAAACGGAGCTATCTAACTCAATGGTTGTCAATGTGTGCATTCAACTGACAGAGTTAAACTCACGTGTGGATTCAGCGGTTTGCACACCCTTTCTGTGCAGAATCCCAAAACCGGCATTTCCAGCCCAATGCCGGCATACGTACTAAACCGCAGAAAACTTCGTCTAAAACTCAGGAGAAACGTTTCCTTGAAACTCCTCTGCTGTGCGTTCGTTCACCTAAGAGAGTTGAATCTATGTTGAGATTCAGCAAGTCAGAAACATGTTTCTTCTAGGAGCCGCGTTGGGATATTCCCGAGTGAATGGGACCATAGGCTGTACAGAGAAATATCTGCTCCTAAAACCAAAACGGAGCTATCTAACTGAATGGTTGTCAATCTGTGCATTCAACTGACAGAGTTAAACTCACCTTTGGATACAGCGGTTTGCAAACCCTTTCTGTGTAGAATCCCAAAACCGGAGTTTCCAACCCAATGACGGAATACGTACTAAACCGCTGTAAACTTCGTCTAAAACTCAGGAGAAACGTTTCCTTGAAACTGCTCTGCTGTCCGTTCGCTCACCTAAGAGAGTTGAATCTATGTTGAGATTCAGCGGGTCAGAAAAACGTTTCTTCTAGGAGCCGCGTTGGGATATTTCCGAGTGTATGGGACCATAGGCTGTATAGAGAAATATCTGCTTCTAAAACCAAAAAGGAGCTATCTAACTGAATGTTTGTCAATGTGTGCATTCAACTGACAGAGTTAAACTCACGTGTGGATTCAGCGGTTTCCAAACCGTTTCTGTGCGGAATCCCAAAACCGGTATTTCCAGCCCAATTCTGGCATACGTACTAAACCGCAGTAAACTTCGTCTAAAACTCAGGAGAAACGTGTCCTTGAAACTGCTCTGATGCGCGTTCGTTCACCTAAGAGAGTTGAATCTATGCTGAGATTCAGCGAGTCAGAAAAACGTTTCTTCTAAGAGCTGCATTGGGATATTCCCGAGTGAATGGGACCATAGGCTGTACAGAGAAATATCTGCTCCTAAAACCAAAACGGAGCTATCTAACTGAATGGTTGTCAATGTGTGCATTCAACTGACAGAGTTAAACTCACGGGTGGATTCAGTGGTTTGCAAACCCTTTCTGTACAGAATCCCCAAACCGGTATTTCCAGTCCAATGCCGGCATACGTACTAAACCGCAGTAAACTTCGTCTAAAACTCAGGAGAAACGTTTCCTTGAAACTGCTCTGCTGTGCGTTCGTTCACCTAAGAGAGTTGAATCTATGTTGAGATTCAGCGAGTCAGAAACACGTTTCTTCTAGGAGCTGCGTTGGGATATTCCCGAGTGAATGGGACCATAGGCTGTACAGAGAAATATCTGCTCCTAAAACCAAAACGGAGCTATCTAACTGAATGGTTGTCAATGTGTGCATTCAACTGACAGAGTTAAACTCACGTGTGGATTCAGCGGTTTGCAAACCCTTTCTGTGTAGAATCCCAAAACCGGTGTTTCCAGCCAAATGCCGGAATACGTATTAAACCGCCGTAAACTTCGTCTAAAACTCAGGAGAAACGTTTCCTTCAAACTGCTCTGCTGTGCGTTCGTTCACCTAAGAGAGTTGAATCTATGTTGAGATTCAGCGGGTCAGAAACACGTTTCTTGTAGGAGCCGCGTTGGGATATTTCCGAGTGAATGGGACCATAGGCTGTATAGAGAAATATCTGCTTCTAAAACCAAAACAGAGCTATCTAACTATATGGTTGTCAATGTGTGCATTCAACTGACAGAGTTAAACTCAGGTGTGGATTCAGCGGTTTGCAAACCCTTTCTGTGCAGAATCCCAAAACCGGTATCTCCAGCCCAATGACGGCATACGTAGTAAACCGCAGTAAACATCGTCTAAAACTCAGGAGAAACGTTTCTTGAAACTGCTCTGCTGTGCGTTCGTTCACCTAAGAGAGTTGAATCTATGCTGAGATTCAGCGAGTCAGAAAAACGTTTCTTCTAGGAGCCGCATTGGGATATTCCCGAGTGAATGGGACCATAGGCTGTACAGAGAATTATCTGCTCATAAAACCAAAACGGAGCTCTCTAACTGAATGGTTGTCAATGTGTGCATTCAACTGACAGAGTTAAACTCACCTGTGGATTCAGCGGTTTCCAAACCCTTTCTGTGCAGAATCCCAAAACCGGTATTTCCAGCCCAATGCCGGAATACGTACTAAACCGCAATAAACTTCGTCTAAAACTCAGGAGAAACGTTTCGTTGAAACTGCTCGGCTGTGCGTTCGTTCACCTAAGAGAGTTGAACCTATGTTGAGATTCAGCGAGTCAGAAACACGTTTCTTCTAGGAGCTGCGTTGGGATATTCCCGAGTGAATGGGACCATAGGCTGTACAGAGAAATATCTGCTCCTAAAACCAAAACGAAGCTATCTAACTGAATGGTTGTCAATCTGTGCATTCAACTGACAGAGTTAAACTCACCTTTGGATACAGCGGTTTGCAAACCCTTTCTGTGTAGAATCCCAAAACCGGTGTTTCCACCCCAAAGCCGGAATACGTACTAAACCGCTGTAAACTTCTTCTAAAACTCAGGAGAAACGTTTCCTTGAAACTGCTCTGCTGTGCGTTCGCTCACCTAAGAGAGTTGAATCTATGTTGAGATTCAGCGGGTCAGAAAAACGTTGCTTCTAGGAGCCGCGTTGGGATATTCCCGAGTGAATGGGACCATAGGCTGTATAGAGAAATATCTGCTTCTAAAACCAAAACGGAGCTATCTAACTGAATGTTTGTCAATGTGTGCATTCAACTGACAGAGTTAAACTCACGTGTGGATTCAGCGGTTTGCAAACCGTTTCTGTGCGGAATCCCAAAACCGGTATTTCCAGCCCAATTCTGGCATACGTACTAAACCGCAGTAAACTTCGTCTAAAACTCAGGAGAAACGTGTCCTTGAAACTGCTCTGCTGCGCGATCGTTCACCTAAGAGAGTTGAATCTATGCTGAGATTCAGCGAGTCAGAAAAACGTTTCTTCTAGGAGCTGCATTGGGATATTCCCGAGTGAATGGGACCGTAGGCTGCATAGAGAAATATCTGCTTCTAAAACCAGAACGGAGCTATCTAACTGAATGGTTGTCAATGTGTACATTCAACTGACAGAGTTCAACTCACGTGTGTTTTCAGCGGTTCGCAAACCATTTCTGTGCAGAATCACAAAAACGGTATTTCCAGCCCAATGCCGGCATTCGTACTAAACAGCAGGAAACTTCGTCTAAATCTCAGGAGAAACGTTTCCTTGAAACTGCTCTGCTGTGCTTTCGCTCACCTAAGAGAGTTGAATCTATGTTGAGATTCAGCAAGTCAGAAAAACGTTTCTTCTAGGAGCTGCGTTCGGATATTCCCGAGTGAATGGGACAATAGGCTGTACAGAGAAATATCTGCTCCTAAAACCAAAACGGAGCAAGCTAACTGAATGGTTGTCAATGTGTGCATTCAACTGACAGAGTTAAACTCAAGTGTGGATTCAGTGGTTGCAAACCCTTTCTGTACAGAATCCCCAAACCGGTATTTCCAGCCCAATGCCGGCATACGTACTAAACAGCAGGAAACTTCGTCTAAAACTCAGGAGAAACGTTTCCTTGAAACTGCTCTGCTGTGCGTTCGTTCACCTAAGAGAGTTGAATCTATGTTGAGATTCAGCGAGTCAGAAACACGTTTCTTCTAGGAGCTGCGTTGGGATATTCCCGAGTGAATGGGACCATAGGCTGTACAGAGAAATATCTGCTCCTAAAACCAAAACGGAGCTATCTAACTGAATGGTTGTCAATGTGTGCATTCAACTGACAGAGTTAAACTCACGTGTGCATTCAGCCGTTTGAAAACCCTTTCTGTGCAGAATCGCAAAACCGGTGTTTCCAACCCAATGCCGGCATACGTACTAAACAGCAGGAAACTTCGTCAAAAACTCAGGAGAAACGTTTCCGTGAAACTGCTCTGCTGTTCGTTCGTTCACCTAAGAGAGTTGAATCTATGTTGAGATTCAGCGAGTCAGAAACACGTTTCTTCTAGGAGCTGCGTTCGGATATTCCCGAGTGAATGGGACCATAGGTTGTACAGAGAAATATCTGCTCCTAAAACCAAAACGGAGCTATCTAACTGAAAGGTTGTCAATGTCTGCATTCAACTGACAGAGTTAAACTCACGTGTGGATTCAGCGGTTTGCAAACCCTTTCTGTGCAGAATCCCAAAACCGGCATTTCCAGCCCAATGACGGCATACGTACTAAAACGCAGTAAACTTCGTCTAAAACTCAGGAGAAACGTTTCCTTGAAACTGCTCTGTTGTGGGTTCGTTCACCTAAGAGAGTTGAATCTATGTTGAGATTCAGCGAGTCAGAAACACGTTTCTTCTAGGAGCTGCGTTGGGATATTCCCGAGTGAATGGGACCATAGGCTGTACAGAGAAATATCTGCTCCTAAAAGCAAAACGGAGCTATCTAACTGAATGGTTGCCAATGTGTGCATTCAACTGACAGAGATAAACTCAGGTGTGGATTCATCGGTTTGCAAACTCTTTCTATGCAGAATCCCAAAACCGGTATTTCCAGGCCAATGACGGCATACGTACTAAACCGCAATAAACATCGTCTAAAACTCAAGAGAAACGTGTCCTTGAAACTGCTCTGCTGTGCGTTCGTTCACCTAAGAGAGTTGAATCTATGTTGAGATTGAGCGAGTCAGAAACACGTTTCTTCTAGGAGCTGCGTTGGGATATTCCCGAGTGAATGGGACCATAGGCTGTACAGAGAAATATCTGCTCCGAAAACCAAAACGTAGCTATCTAACTCAATGGTTGTCAATGCGTGCATTCAATTGACAGAGTTAAACTCACGTGTGGATTCAGCGGTTTGCAAACCCTTTCTGTGCAGAATCCCAAAACCGGCATTTCCAGCCCAATGACGGCATACGTACTAAAACGCAGTAAACTTCGTCTAAAACTCAGGAGAAACGTTTCCTTGAAACTGCTCTGCTGTGCGTTCGTTCACCTAAGAGAGTTGAATCTATGTTGAGATTCAGCGAGTCAGAAACACGTTTCTTCTAGGAGCTGCGTTGGGATATTCCCGAGTGAATGGTACCATAGGCTGTACAGAGAAATATCTGCTCCTAAAACCAAAACGGAGCTATCTAACTGAATGGTTGTCAATGTGTGCATTCAACTGACAGAGTTAAACTCTCCTGTGGATTCATCGGTTTGCAAACCCTTTCTGTGCAGAATCCCAAAACCGGTATTTCCAGCCCAATGCCGGCATACGTACTAAACCGCAGTAAACTTCGTCTAAAACTCAGGAGAAACGTTTCCTTGAAACTGCTCTGCTGTGCGTTAGTTCACCTAGGAGAGTTGAATCTATGTTGAGATTCAGCGAGTCAGAAACACGTTTCTTCTAGGAGCTGCGTTGGGATATTCCCGAGTGAATGGGACCATAGGCTGTACAGAGAAATATCTGCTCCTAAAACCAAAACGGAGCTATCTAACTCAATGGTTGTCAATGTGTGCATTCAACTGACAGAGTTAAACTCACGTGTGGATTCAGCGGTTTGCAAACCCTTTCTGTGCAGAATCCCAAAACCGGTATTTCCAGCCCAATGACGGCATACGTACTAAACCGCAGTAAACTTCGTCTAAAACTCCAGAGAAACGTTTCCTTGAAACCGCTCTGCTGTGCGTTCGTTCACCTAAGAGATTTGAATCTATGTTGAGATTCAGAGAGTCAGAAACACGTTTCCTCTAGGAGCTGCGTTGGGATATTCCCGAGTGAATGGGACCATAGACTGTACAGAGAAATATCTGTTCCTAAAACCAAAACGGAGCTTTCTAACTGAATGGTGGTCAATGTGTGCATTCAACTGACAGAGTTAAACTCACGTGTGGATTCAGCGGTTTGCAAACCCTTTCTGTGCAGAATCCCAAAACCGGTATTTACAGCCCAATGCCGGCATACGTACTAAACGGCAGTAAACTTCGTCTAAAACTCAGGAGAAACGTTTCCTTGAAACTGCTCTGCTGTGCGTTCGTTCACCTAAGAGAGTTGAATCTATGTTGAGATTCAGCAAGTCAGAAACATGTTTCTTCTAGGAGCCGCGTTGGGATATTCCCGAGTGAATGGGACCATAGGCTGTACAGAGAAATATCTGCTCCTAAAACCAAAACGGAGCTATCTAACTGAATGGTTGTCAATCTGTGCATTCAACTGACAGAGTTAAACTCACCTTTGGATACAGCGGTTTGCAAACCCTTTCTGTGTAGAATCCCAAAACCGGTGTTTCCAACCCAATGACGGAATACGTGCTAAACCGCTGTAAACTTCGTCTAAAACTAAGGAGAAACGTTTCCTTGAAACTGCTCTGCTGTCCGTTCGCTCACCTAAGAGAGTTGAATCTATGTTGAGATTCAGCGGGTCAGAAAAACGTTTCTTCTAGGAGCCGCGTTGGGATATTTCCGAGTGAATGGGACCATAGGCTGTATAGAGAAATATCTGCTTCTAAAACCAAAAAGGAGCTATCTAACTGAATGTTTGTCAATGTGTGCATTCAACTGACAGAGTTAAACTCACGTGTGGATTCAGCGGTTTCCAAACCGTTTCTGTGCGGAATCCCAAAACCGGTATTTCCAGCCCAATTCTGGCATACGTACTAAACCGCAGTAAACTTCGTCTAAAACTCAGGAGAAAAGTGTCCTTGAAACTGCTCTGATGCGCGTTCGTTCACCTAAGAGAGTTGAATCTATGCTGAGATTCAGCGAGTCAGAAAAACGTTTCTTCTAAGAGCTGCATTGGGATATTCCCGAGTGAATGGGACCATAGGCTGTACAGAGAAATATCTGCTCCTAAAACCAAAACGGAGCTATCTAACTGAATGGTTGTCAATGTGTGCATTCAACTGACAGAGTTAAACTCACGTGTGGATTCAGTGGTTTGCAAACCCTTTCTGTACAGAATCCCCAAACCGGTATTTCCAGTCCAATGCCGGCATACGTACTAAACCGCAGTAAACTTCGTCTAAAACTCAGGAGAAACGTTTCCTTGAAACTGCTCTGCTGTGCTTTCGCTCACCTAAGAGAGTTGAATCTATGTTGAGATTCAGCAAGTCAGAAACATGTTTCTTCTAGGAGCCGCGTTGGGATATTCCCGAGTGAATGGGACCATAGGCTGTACAGAGAAATATCTGCTCCTAAAAACAAAAGGGAGCTATCTAACTGAATGGTTGTCAATGTGTGCATTCAACTGACAGAGTTAAACTCACGTGTGCATTCAGCCGTTTGCAAACCCTTTCTGTGCAGAATCGCAAAACCGGTGTTTGCAACCCAATGCCGGTATACGTACTAAACAGCAGGAAACTTCGTCAAAAACTCAGGATAAACGTTTCCGTGAAACTGCTCTGCTGTTCGTTCGTTCACCTAAGAGAGTTGAATCTATGTTGAGATTCAGCGAGTCAGAAACACGTTTCTTCTAGGAGCTGCGTTCGGATATTCCCGAGTGAGTGGACCCATAGGCTGTACAGAGAAATTCTGCTCCTAAAACCATAACGGAGGTATCTAACTGAAAGGTTGACAATGTGTGCATTCAACTGACAGAGTTAAAGTCACGTGTGGATTCAGCGGTTTGCAAACCCTTTCTATGCAGAATCCCAAAACCGGTATTTCCAGGCCAATGACGGCATACGTACTAAACCGCAATAAACATCGTCTAAAACTCAGGAGAAACGTGTCCTTGAAACTGCTCTGCTGTGCGTTCGTTCACCTAAGAGAGTTGAATCTATGTTGAGATTCAGCGAGTCAGAAACACGTTTCTTCTAGGAGCTGCGTTGGGATATTCCCGAGTGAATGGGACCATAGGCTGTACAGAGAAATATCTGCTCCTAAAACCAAAACGGAGCTATCTAACTGAATGGTTGTCAATGTGTGCATTCAACTGACAGAGTTAAACTCACGTGTGGATTCAGCGGTTTGCAAACCCTTTCTGTGTAGAATCCCAAAACCGGTGTTTCCAGCCAAATGCCGGAATACGTATTAAACCGCCGTAAACTTCGTCTAAAACTCAGGAGAAACGTTTCCTTCAAACTGCTCTGCTGTGCGTTCGTTCACCTAAGAGAGTTGAATCTATGTTGAGATTCAGCGGGTCAGAAACACGTTTCTTGTAGGAGCCGCGTTGGGATATTTCCGAGTGAATGGGACCATAGGCTGTATAGAGAAATATCTGCTTCTAAAACCAAAACAGAGCTATCTAACTATATGGTTGTCAATGTGTGCATTCAACTGACAGAGTTAAACTCAGGTGTGGATTCAGCGGTTTGCAAACCCTTTCTGTGCAGAATCCCAAAACCGGTATCTCCAGCCCAATGACGGCATACGTAGTAAACCGCAGTAAACATCGTCTAAAACTCAGGAGAAACGTTTCTTGAAACTGCTCTGCTGTGCGTTCGTTCACCTAAGAGAGTTGAATCTATGCTGAGATTCAGCGAGTCAGAAAAACGTTTCTTCTAGGAGCCGCATTGGGATATTCCCGAGTGAATGGGACCATAGGCTGTACAGAGAATTATCTGCTCATAAAACCAAAACGGAGCTCTCTAACTGAATGGTTGTCAATGTGTGCATTCAACTGACAGAGTTAAACTCACCTGTGGATTCAGCGGTTTCCAAACCCTTTCTGTGCAGAATCCCAAAACCGGTATTTCCAGCCCAATGCCGGAATACGTACTAAACCGCAATAAACTTCGTCTAAAACTCAGGAGAAACGTTTCGTTGAAACTGCTCGGCTGTGCGTTCGTTCACCTAAGAGAGTTGAACCTATGTTGAGATTCAGCGAGTCAGAAACACGTTTCTTCTAGGAGCTGCGTTGGGATGTTCCCGAGTGAATGGGACCATAGGCTGTACAGAGAAATATCTGCTCCTAAAACCAAAACGAAGCTATCTAACTGAATGGTTGTCAATCTGTGCATTCAACTGACAGAGTTAAACTCACCTTTGGATACAGCGGTTTGCAAACCCTTTCTGTGTAGAATCCCAAAACCGGTGTTTCCACCCCAAAGCCGGAATACGTACTAAACCGCTGTAAACTTCTTCTAAAACTCAGGAGAAACGTTTCCTTGAAACTGCTCTGCTGTGCGTTCGCTCACCTAAGAGAGTTGAATCTATGTTGAGATTCAGCGGGTCAGAAAAACGTTGCTTCTAGGAGCCGCGTTGGGATATTCCCGAGTGAATGGGACCATAGGCTGTATAGAGAAATATCTGCTTCTAAAACCAAAACGGAGCTATCTAACTGAATGTTTGTCAATGTGTGCATTCAACTGACAGAGTTAAACTCACGTGTGGATTCAGCGGTTTGCAAACCGTTTCTGTGCGGAATCCCAAAACCGGTATTTCCAGCCCAATTCTGGCATACGTACTAAACCGCAGTAAACTTCGTCTAAAACTCAGGAGAAACGTGTCCTTGAAACTGCTCTGCTGCGCGATCGTTCACCTAAGAGAGTTGAATCTATGCTGAGATTCAGCGAGTCAGAAAAACGTTTCTTCTAGGAGCTGCATTGGGATATTCCCGAGTGAATGGGACCGTAGGCTGCATAGAGAAATATCTGCTTCTAAAACCAGAACGGAGCTATCTAACTGAATGGTTGTCAATGTGTACATTCAACTGACAGAGTTCAACTCACGTGTGTTTTCAGCGGTTCGCAAACCATTTCTGTGCAGAATCACAAAAACGGTATTTCCAGCCCAATGCCGGCATTCGTACTAAACAGCAGGAAACTTCGTCTAAATCTCAGGAGAAACGTTTCCTTGAAACTGCTCTGCTGTGCTTTCGCTCACCTAAGAGAGTTGAATCTATGTTGAGATTCAGCAAGTCAGAAAAACGTTTCTTCTAGGAGCTGCGTTCGGATATTCCCGAGTGAATGGGACAATAGGCTGTACAGAGAAATATCTGCTCCTAAAACCAAAACGGAGCAAGCTAACTGAATGGTTGTCAATGTGTGCATTCAACTGACAGAGTTAAACTCAAGTGTGGATTCAGTGGTTGCAAACCCTTTCTGTACAGAATCCCCAAACCGGTATTTCCAGCCCAATGCCGGCATACGTACTAAACAGCAGGAAACTTCGTCTAAAACTCAGGAGAAACGTTTCCTTGAAACTGCTCTGCTGTGCGTTCGTTCACCTAAGAGAGTTGAATCTATGTTGAGATTCAGCGAGTCAGAAACACGTTTCTTCTAGGAGCTGCGTTGGGATATTCCCGAGTGAATGGGACCATAGGCTGTACAGAGAAATATCTGCTCCTAAAACCAAAACGGAGCTATCTAACTGAATGGTTGTCAATGTGTGCATTCAACTGACAGAGTTAAACTCACGTGTGCATTCAGCCGTTTGAAAACCCTTTCTGTGCAGAATCGCAAAACCGGTGTTTCCAACCCAATGCCGGCATACGTACTAAACAGCAGGAAACTTCGTCAAAAACTCAGGAGAAACGTTTCCGTGAAACTGCTCTGCTGTTCGTTCGTTCACCTAAGAGAGTTGAATCTATGTTGAGATTCAGCGAGTCAGAAACACGTTTCTTCTAGGAGCTGCGTTCGGATATTCCCGAGTGAATGGGACCATAGGTTGTACAGAGAAATATCTGCTCCTAAAACCAAAACGGAGCTATCTAACTGAAAGGTTGTCAATGTCTGCATTCAACTGACAGAGTTAAACTCACGTGTGGATTCAGCGGTTTGCAAACCCTTTCTGTGCAGAATCCCAAAACCGGCATTTCCAGCCCAATGACGGCATACGTACTAAAACGCAGTAAACTTCGTCTAAAACTCAGGAGAAACGTTTCCTTGAAACTGCTCTGTTGTGGGTTCGTTCACCTAAGAGAGTTGAATCTATGTTGAGATTCAGCGAGTCAGAAACACGTTTCTTCTAGGAGCTGCGTTGGGATATTCCCGAGTGAATGGGACCATAGGCTGTACAGAGAAATATCTGCTCCTAAAAGCAAAACGGAGCTATCTAACTGAATGGTTGCCAATGTGTGCATTCAACTGACAGAGATAAACTCAGGTGTGGATTCATCGGTTTGCAAACTCTTTCTATGCAGAATCCCAAAACCGGTATTTCCAGGCCAATGACGGCATACGTACTAAACCGCAATAAACATCGTCTAAAACTCAAGAGAAACGTGTCCTTGAAACTGCTCTGCTGTGCGTTCGTTCACCTAAGAGAGTTGAATCTATGTTGAGATTGAGCGAGTCAGAAACACGTTTCTTCTAGGAGCTGCGTTGGGATATTCCCGAGTGAATGGGACCATAGGCTGTACAGACAAATATCTGCTCCGAAAACCAAAACGTAGCTATCTAACTCAATGGTTGTCAATGCGTGCATTCAATTGACAGAGTTAAACTCACGTGTGGATTCAGCGGTTTGCAAACCCTTTCTGTGCAGAATCCCAAAACCGGCATTTCCAGCCCAATGACGGCATACGTACTAAAACGCAGTAAACTTCGTCTAAAACTCAGGAGAAACGTTTCCTTGAAACTGCTCTGCTGTGCGTTTGTTCATCTAAGAGAGTTGAATCTATGTTGAGATTCAGCGAGTCAGAAACACGTTTCTTCTAGGAGCTGCGTTGGGATATTCCCGAGTGAATGGTACCATAGGCTGTACAGAGAAATATCTGCTCCTAAAACCAAAACGGAGCTATCTAACTGAATGGTTGTCAATGTGTGCATTCAACTGACAGAGTTAAACTCACGTGTGGATTCAGCGGTTTGCAAACCCTTTCTGTGCAGAATCCCAAAACCGGTGTTTCCAGCCCAATGCCGGCATACGTACTAAACCGCAGAAAACTTCGTCTAAAACTCAGGAGAAACGTTTCCTTGAAACTGCTCTGCTGTGCGTTCGTTCACCTAAGAGAGTTGAATCTATGTTGAGATTCAGCGAGTCAGAAACACGTTTCTTCTAGGAGCTGCGTTGGGATATTCCCGAGTGAAAGGGACCATAGGCTGTACAGAGAAATATCTACTCCTAAAACCAAAACGGAGCTATCTAACTGAATGGCGGTCAATGTGTGCATTCAACTGACAGAGTTAAACTCACGTGTGCATTCAGCCGTTTGCAAACCCGTTCTGTGAAGAATCCCAAAACCGGTATTTCTAGCCCAAAGCCAGCATACGTACTAAACCGCAGTAAACTTCGTCTAAAACTCAGGAGAAACGTTTCCTTGAAACTGCTCTGCTGTGCGTTCGTTCACCTAAGAGAGTTGAATCGATGTTGAGATTCAGCGAGTCAGAAACAGGTTTCTTCTAGGAGCTGCGTTGGGATATTCCCGAGTGATTGGGACCATAGCCTGTACAGAGAAATATCTGCTCATAAAACCAAAACGGAGCTATCTAACTGAATGGTTGTCAATGTGTGCATTCAACTGACAGAGTTAAACTCTCCTGTGGATTCATCGGTTTGCAAACCCTTTCTGTGCAGAATCCCAAAACCGGTATTTCCAGCCCAATGCCGGCATACGTACTAAACCGCAGTAAACTTCGTCTAAAACTCAGGAGAAACGTTTCCTTGAAACTGCTCTGCTGTGCGTTAGTTCACCTAGGAGAGTTGAATCTATGTTGAGATTCAGCGAGTCAGAAACACGTTTCTTCTAGGAGCTGCGTTGGGATATTCCCGAGTGAATGGGACCATAGGCTGTACAGAGAAATATCTGCTCCTAAAACCAAAACGGAGCTATCTAACTCAATGGTTGTCAATGTGTGCATTCAACTGACAGAGTTAAACTCACGTGTGGATTCAGCGGTTTGCAAACCCTTTCTGTGCAGAATCCCAAAACCGGTATTTCCAGCCCAATGACGGCATACGTACTAAACCGCAGTAAACTTCGTCTAAAACTCCAGAGAAACGTTTCCTTGAAACCGCTGTGGTGTGCGTTCGTTCACCTAAGAGATTTGAATCTATGTTGAGATTCAGAGAGTCAGAAACACGTTTCCTCTAGGAGCTGCGTTGGGATATTCCCGAGTGAATGGGACCATAGACTGTACAGAGAAATATCTGTTCCTAAAACCAAAACGGAGCTTTCTAACTGAATGGTGGTCAATGTGTGCATTCAACTGACAGAGTTAAACTCACGTGTGGATTCAGCGGTTTGCAAACCCTTTCTGTGCAGAATCCCAAAACCGGTATTTACAGCCCAATGCCGGCATACGTACTAAACGGCAGTAAACTTCGTCTAAAACTCAGGAGAAACGTTTCCTTGAAACTGCTCTGCTGTGCGTTCGTTCACCTAAGAGAGTTGAACCTATGTTGAGATTCAGCAAGTCAGAAACATGTTTCTTCTAGGAGCCGCGTTGGGATATTCCCGAGTGAATGGGACCATAGGCTGTACAGAGAAATATCTGCTCCTAAAACCAAAACGGAGCTATCTAACTGAATGGTTGTCAATCTGTGCATTCAACTGACAGAGTTAAACTCACCTTTGGATACAGCGGTTTGCAAACCCTTTCTGTGTAGAATCCCAAAACCGGTGTTTCCAACCCAATGACGGAATACGTGCTAAACCGCTGTAAACTTCGTCTAAAACTAAGGAGAAACGTTTCCTTGAAACTGCTCTGCTGTCCGTTCGCTCACCTAAGAGAGTTGAATCTATGTTGAGATTCAGCGGGTCAGAAAAACGTTTCTTCTAGGAGCCGCGTTGGGATATTTCCGAGTGAATGGGACCATAGGCTGTATAGAGAAATATCTGCTTCTAAAACCAAAAAGGAGCTATCTAACTGAATGTTTGTCAATGTGTGCATTCAACTGACAGAGTTAAACTCACGTGTGGATTCAGCGGTTTCCAAACCGTTTCTGTGCGGAATCCCAAAACCGGTATTTCCAGCCCAATTCTGGCATACGTACTAAACCGCAGTAAACTTCGTCTAAAACTCAGGAGAAAAGTGTCCTTGAAACTGCTCTGATGCGCGTTCGTTCACCTAAGAGAGTTGAATCTATGCTGAGATTCAGCGAGTCAGAAAAACGTTTCTTCTAAGAGCTGCATTGGGATATTCCCGAGTGAATGGGACCATAGGCTGTACAGAGAAATATCTGCTCCTAAAACCAAAACGGAGCTATCTAACTGAATGGTTGTCAATGTGTGCATTCAACTGACAGAGTTAAACTCACGTGTGGATTCAGTGGTTTGCAAACCCTTTCTGTACAGAATCCCCAAACCGGTATTTCCAGTCCAATGCCGGCATACGTACTAAACCGCAGTAAACTTCGTCTAAAACTCAGGAGAAACGTTTCCTTGAAACTGCTCTGCTGTGCTTTCGCTCACCTAAGAGAGTTGAATCTATGTTGAGATTCAGCAAGTCAGAAACATGTTTCTTCTAGGAGCCGCGTTGGGATATTCCCGAGTGAATGGGACCATAGGCTGTACAGAGAAATATCTGCTCCTAAAAACAAAAGGGAGCTATCTAACTGAATGGTTGTCAATGTGTGCATTCCACTGACAGAGTTAAACTCACGTGTGCATTCAGCCGTTTGCAAACCCTTTCTGTGCAGAATCGCAAAACCGGTGTTTGCAACCCAATGCCGGTATACGTACTAAACAGCAGGAAACTTCGTCAAAAACTCAGGATAAACGTTTCCGTGAAACTGCTCTGCTGTTCGTTCGTTCACCTAAGAGAGTTGAATCTATGTTGAGATTCAGCGAGTCAGAAACACGTTTCTTCTAGGAGCTGCGTTCGGATATTCCCGAGTGAGTGGGCCCATAGGCTGTACAGAGAAATTCTGCTCCTAAAACCATAACGGAGGTATCTAACTGAAAGGTTGTCAATGTGTGCATTCAACTGACAGAGTTAAAGTCACGTGTGGATTCAGCGGTTTGCAAACCCTTTCTATGCAGAATCCCAAAACCGGTATTTCCAGGCCAATGACGGCATACGTACTAAACCGCAATAAACATCGTCTAAAACTCAGGAGAAACGTGTCCTTGAAACTGCTCTGCTGTGCGTTCGTTCACCTAAGAGAGTTGAATCTATGTTGAGATTCAGCGAGTCAGAAACACGTTTCTTCTAGGAGCTGCGTTGGGATATTCCCGAGTGAATGGGACCATAGGCTGTACAGAGAAATATCTGCTCCTAAAACCAAAACGAAGCTATCTAACTGAATGGTTGTCAATCTGTGCATTCAACTGACAGAGTTAAACTCACCTTTGGATACAGCGGTTTGCAAACCCTTTCTGTGTAGAATCCCAAAACCGGTGTTTCCACCCCAATGCCGGAATACGTACTAAACCGCTGTAAACTTCTTCTAAAACTCAGGAGAAACGTTTCCTTGAAACTGCTCTGCTGTGCGTTCGCTCACCTAAGAGAGTTGAATCTATGTTGAGATTCAGCGGGTCAGAAAAACGTTGCTTCTAGGAGCCGCGTTGGGATATTCCCGAGTGAATGGGACCATAGGCTGTATAGAGAAATATCTGCTTCTAAAACCAAAACGGAGCTATCTAACTGAATGTTTGTCAATGTGTGCATTCAACTGACAGAGTTAAACTCACGTGTGGATTCAGCGGTTTGCAAACCGTTTCTGTGCGGAATCCCAAAACCGGTATTTCCAGCCCAATTCTGGCATACGTACTAAACCGCAGTAAACTTCGTCTAAAACTCAGGAGAAACGTGTCCTTGAAACTGCTCTGCTGCGCGATCGTTCACCTAAGAGAGTTGAATCTATGCTGAGATTCAGCGAGTCAGAAAAACGTTTCTTCTAGGAGCTGCATTGGGATATTCCCGAGTGAATGGGACCGTAGGCTGCATAGAGAAATATCTGCTTCTAAAACCAGAACGGAGCTATCTAACTGAATGGTTGTCAATGTGTACATTCAACTGACAGAGTTCAACTCACGTGTGGTTTCAGCGGTTCGCAAACCATTTCTGTGCAGAATCACAAAAACGGTATTTCCAGCCCAATGCCGGCATACGTACTAAACAGCAGGAAACTTCGTCTAAATCTCAGGAGAAACGTTTCCTTGAAACTGCTCTGCTGTGCTTTCGCTCACCTAAGAGAGTTGAATCTATGTTGAGATTCAGCAAGTCAGAAACACGTTTCTTCTAGGAGCTGCGTTCGGATATTCCCGAGTGAATGGGACAATAGGCTGTACAGAGAAATATCTGCTCCTAAAACCAAAACGGAGCAAGCTAACTGAATGGTTGTCAATGTGTGCATTCAACTGACAGAGTTAAACTCAAGTGTGGATTCAGTGGTTGCAAACCCTTTCTGTACAGAATCCCCAAACCGGTATTTCCAGCCCAATGCCGGCATACGTACTAAACCGCAGTAAACTTCGTCTAAAACTCAGGAGAAACGTTTCCTTGAAACTGCTCTGCTGTGCGTTCGTTCACCTAAGAGAGTTGAATCTATGTTGAGATTCAGCGAGTCAGAAACACGTTTCTTCTAGGAGCTGCGTTGGGATATTCCCGAGTGAATGGGACCATAGTCTGTACAGAGAAATATCTGCTCCTAAAACCAAAACGGAGCTATCTAACTGAATGGTTGTCAATGTGTGCATTCAACTGACAGAGTTAAACTCACGTGTGCATTCAGCCGTTTGAAAACCCTTTCTGTGCAGAATCGCAAAACCGGTGTTTCCAACCCAATGCCGGCATACGTACTAAACAGCAGGAAACTACGTCAAAAACTCAGGAGAAACGTTTCCGTGAAACTGCTCTGCTGTTCGTTCGTTCACCTAAGAGAGTTGAATCTATGTTGAGATTCAGCGAGTCAGAAACACGTTTCTTCTAGGAGCTGCGTTCGGATATTCCCGAGTGAATGGGACCATAGGTTGTACAGAGAAATATCTGCTCCTAAAACCAAAACGGAGCTATCTAACTGAAAGGTTGTCAATGTCTGCATTCAACTGACAGAGTTAAACTCACGTGTGGATTCAGCGGTTTGCAAACCCTTTCTGTGCAGAATCCCAAAACCGGCATTTCCAGCCCAATGACGGCATACGTAGTAAAACGCAGTAAACTTCGTCTAAAACTCAGGAGAAACGTTTCCTTGAAACTGCTCTGTTGTGGGTTCGTTCACCTAAGAGAGTTGAATCTATGTTGAGATTCAGCGAGTCAGAAACACGTTTCTTCTAGGAGCTGCGTTGGGATATTCCCGAGTGAATGGGACCATAGGCTGTACAGAGAAATATCTGCTCCTAAAACCAAAACGGAGCTATCTAACTGAATGGTTGTCAATGTGTGCATTCAACTGACAGAGATAAACTCAGGTGTGGATTCAGCGGTTTGCAAACTCTTTCTATGCAGAATCCCAAAACCGGTATTTCCAGGCCAATGACGGCATACGTACTAAACCGCAATAAACGTCGTCTAAAACTCAAGAGAAACGTGTCCTTGAAACTGCTCTGCTGTGCGTTCGTTCACCTAAGAGAGTTGAATCTATGTTGAGATTGAGCGAGTCAGAAACACGTTTCTTCTAGGAGCTGCGTTGGGATATTCCCGAGTGAATGGGACCATAGGCTGTACAGAGAAATATCTGCACCGAAAACCAAAACGTAGCTATCTAACTCAATGGTTGTCAATGCGTGCATTCAATTGACAGAGTTAAACTCACGTGTGGATTCAGCGGTTTGCAAACCCTTTCTGTGCAGAATCCCAAAACCGGCATTTCCAGCCCAATGACGGCATACGTACTAAAACGCAGTAAATTTCGTCTACAACTCAGGAGAAACGTTTCCTTGAAACTGCTCTGCTGTGCGTTTGTTCACCTAAGAGAGTTGAATCTATGTTGAGATTCAGCGAGTCAGAAACACGTTTCTTCTAGGAGCTGCGTTGGGATATTCCCGAGTGAATGGTACCATAGGCTGTACAGAGAAAAATCTGCTCCTAAAACCAAAACGGAGCTATCTAACTGAATGGTTGTCAATGTGTGCATTCAACTGACAGAGTTAAACTCACGTGTGGATTCAGCGGTTTGCAAACCCTTTCTGTGCAGAATCCCAAAACCGGTGTTTCCAGCCCAATGCCGGCATACGTACTAAACCGCAGAAAACTTCGTCTAAAACTCAGGAGAAACGTTTCCTTGAAACTGCTCTGCTGTGGGTTCGTTCACCTAAGAGAGTTGAATCTATGTTGAGATTCAGCGAGTCAGAAACACGTTTCTTCTAGGAGCTGCGTTGGGATATTCCCGAGTGAAAGGGACCATAGGCTGTACAGAGAAATATCTACTCCTACAACCAAAACGGAGCTATCTAACTGAATGGTGGTCAATGTGTGCATTCAACTGACAGAGTTAAACTCACGTGTGCATTCAGCCGTTTGCAAACCCGTTCTGTGAAGAATCCCAAAACCGGTATTTCCAGCCCAAAGCCAGCATACGTACTAAACCGCAGTAAACTTCGTCTAAAACTCAGGAGAAACGTTTCCTTGAAACTGCTCTGCTGTGCGTTCGTTCACCTAAGAGAGTTGAATCGATGTTGAGATTCAGCGAGTCAGAAACAGGTTTCTTCTAGGAGCTGCGTTGGGATATTCCCGAGTGATTGGGACCATAGCCTGTACAGAGAAATATCTGCTCATAAAACCAAAACGGAGCTATCTAACTGAATGGTTGTCAATGTGTGCATTCAACTGACAGAGTTAAACTCTCCTGTGGATTCATCGGTTTGCAAACCCTTTCTGTGCAGAATTCCAAAACCGGTATTTCCAGCCCAATGCCGGCATACGTACTAAACCGCAGTAAACTTCGTCTAAAACTCAGGAGAAACGTTTCCTTGAAACTGCTCTGCTCTGCGTTCGTTCAGCTAAGAGAGTTGAATCTATGTTGACATTCTGCGAGTCAGAAACACGTTTCTTCTAGGAGCTGCGTTGGGATATTCCCGAGTGAATGGGACCATAGGCTGTACAGAGAAATATCTACTCCTAAAACCAAAACGGAGCTATCTAACTGATTGGTGGTCAATGTGCATTCAACTGACAGAGTTAAACTCACGTGTGCATTCAGCCGTTTGCAAACCCGTTCTGTGAAGAATCCCAAAACCGGTATTTCCAGCCCAAAGCCAGCATATGTACTAAACCGCAGTAAACTTCGTCTAAAACTCAGGAGAAACGTTTCCTTGAAACTGCTCTGCTGTGCGTTCGTTCACCTAAGAGAGTTGAATCGATGTTGAGATTCAGCGAGTCAGAAACAGGTTTCTTCTAGGAGCTGCGTTGGGATATTCCCGAGTGATTGGGACCATAGCCTGTACAGAGAAATATCTGCTCATAAAACCAAAACGGAGCTATCTAACTGAATGGTTGTCAATGTGTGCATTCAACTGACAGAGTTAAACTCTCCTGTGGATTCATCGGTTTGCAAACCCTTTCTGTGCAGAATCCCAAAACCGGTATTTCCAGCCCAATGCCGGCATACGTACTAAACCGCAGTAAACTTCGTCTAAAACTCCAGAGAAACGTTTCCTTGAAACTGCTCTGCTGTGCGTTCGTTAACCTAAGAGATTTGAATCTATGTTGAGATTCAGAGAGTCAGAAACACGTTTCCTCTAGGAGCTGCGTTGGGATATTCCCGAGTGAATGGGACCATAGACTGTACAGAGAAATATCTGTTCCTAAAACCAAAACGGAGCTTTCTAACTGAATGGTGGTCAATGTGTGCATTCAACTGACAGAGTTAAACTCACGTGTGGATTCAGCGGTTTGCAAACCCTTTCTGTGCAGAATCCCAAAACCGGTATTTACAGCCCAATGCCGGCATACGTACTAAACGGCAGTAAACATCGTCTAAAACTCAGGAGAAACGTTTCCTTGAAACTGCTCTGCTCTGCGTTGGTTCAGCTAAGAGAGTTGAATCTATGTTGATATTCAGCGAGTCAGAAACACGTTTCTTCTAGGAGCTGCGTTGGGATATTCCCGAGTGAATGGGACCATAGGCTGTACAGAGAAATATCTGCTCCTAAAACCAAAACGAAGCTATCTAACTGAATGGTTGTCAATGTGTGCATTCAACTGACAGAGTTAAACTCACCTGTGGATTCAGCGGTTTGCAAACACTTTCTGTGTAGAATCCCAAAACCGGTGTTTCCAGCCAAATGCCGGAATACGTATTAAACCGCCGTAAACTTCGTCTAAAACTCAGGAGAAACGTTTCCTTGAAACTGCTCTGATGTGCGTTCGTTCACCTAAGAGAGTTGAATCTATGTTGAGATTCAGCGGGTCAGAAACACGTTTCTTGTAGGAGCCTCGTTGGGATATTTCCGAGTGAATGGGACCATAGGCTGTATAGAGAAATATCTGCTTCTAAAACCAAAACGGAGCTATCTAACTGAATGGTTGTCAATGTGTGCATTCAACTGACAGAGTTAAACTCACGTGTAGATTCAGCGGTTTGCAAACCCTTTCTGTGCAGAATCCCAAAACCGGTATTTCCAGCAAAATTCTGGCATACGTACTAAACCGCAGTAAACTTCGTCTAAAACTCAGGAGAAACGTGTCCTTGAAACTGCTCTGCTGTGCCTTCGTTCACCTAAGAGAGTTGAATCTATGCGGAGATTCAGCGAGTCTGAAAAACGTTTCTTCTAAGAGCTGCATTGGGATATTCCCGAGTGAATGGGACCATAGGCTGTACAGAGAAATATCTGCTCCTAAAACCAAAACGGAGCTATCTAACTGAATGGTTGTCAATGTGTGCATTTACCTGACAGAGTTAAACTCACCTGTGGATTCAGCGGTTTCCAAACCCTTTCTGTACAGAATCCCCAAACCGGTATTTCCAGTCCAATGCCGGCATATGTATTAAACCGCCGTAAACTTCGTCTAAAACTCAGGAGAAACGTTTCCTTGAAACTGCTCTTCTGTGCGTTCGTTCACCTAAGAGATTTGAATCTATGTTGAGATTCAGAGAGTCAGAAACACGTTTCCTCTAGGAGCTGCGTTGGTATATTCCCGAGTGAATGGGACCATAGACTGTACAGAGAAATATCTGTTCCTAAAACCAAAACGGAGCTTTCTAACTGAATGGTGGTCAATGTGTGCATTCAACTGACAGAGTTAAACTCACGTGTGGATTCAGCGGTTTGCAAACCCTTTCTGTGCAGAATCCCAAAACCGGTATTTACAGCCCAATGCCGGCATACGTACTAAACGGCAGTAAACATCGTCTAAAACTCAGGAGAAACGTTTCCTTGAAACTGCTCTGCTCTGCGTTGGTTCAGCTAAGAGAGTTGCATCTATGTTGATATTCAGCGAGTCAGAAACACGTTTCTTCTAGGAGCTGCGTTGGGATATTCCCGAGTGAATGGGACCATAGGCTGTACAGAGAAATATCTGCTCCTAAAACCAAAACGAAGCTATCTAACTGAATGGTTGTCAATGTGTGCATTCAACTGACAGAGTTAAACTCACCTGTGGATTCAGCGGTTTGCAAACACTTTCTGTGTAGAATCCCAAAACCGGTGTTTCAGGCCAAATGCCGGAATACGTATTAAACCGCCGTAAACTTCGTCTAAAACTCAGGAGAAACGTTTCCTTGAAACTGCTCTGATGTGCGTTCGTTCACCTAAGAGAGTTGAATCTATGTTGAGATTCAGCGAGTCAGAAACACGTTTCTTCTAGGAGCTGCGTTGGGATATTTCCGAGTGAATGGGACCATAGGCTGTATAGAGAAATATCTGCTTCTAAAACCAAAACGGAGCTATCTAACTGAATGGTTGTCAATGTGTGCATTCAACTGACAGAGTTAAACTCACGTGTAGATTCAGCGGTTTGCAAACCCTTTCTGTGCAGAATCCCAAAACCGGTATTTCCAGCAAAATTCTGGCATACGTACTAAACCGCAGTAAACTTCGTCTAAAACTCAGGAGAAACGTGTCCTTGAAACTGCTCTGCTGTGCCTTCGTTCACCTAAGGGAGTTGAATCTATGCGGAGATTCAGCGAGTCTGAAAAACGTTTCTTCTAAGAGCTGCATTGGGATATTCCCGAGTGAATGGGACCATAGGCTGTACAGAGAAATATCTGCTCCTAAAACCAAAACGGAGCTATCTAACTGAATGGTTGTCAATGTGTGCATTTACCTGACAGAGTTAAACTCACCTGTGGATTCAGCGGTTTCCAAACCCTTTCTGTACAGAATCCCCAAACCGGTATTTCCAGTCCAATGCCGGCATACGTATTAAACCGCCGTAAACTTCGTCTAAAACTCAGGAGAAACGTTTCCTTGAAACTGCTCTTCTGTGCGTTCGTTCACCTAAGAGAGTTGAATCTATGTTGAGATTCAGCGGGTCAGAAACACGTTTCTTGTAGGAGCCGCGTTGGGATATTTCCGAGTGAAAGGGACCATAGGCTGCATAGAGAAATATCTGCTTCTAAAACCAAAACGGAGCTATCTAACTGAATGGTTGTCAATGTGTGCATTCAACTGACAGAGTTAAACTCACGTGTAGATTCAGCGGTTTGCAAACCCTTTCTGTACAGAATCCCCAAACCGGTATTTCCAGTCCAATGCCGGCATACGTATTAAACCGCCGTAAACTTCGTCTAAAACTCAGGAGAAACGTGTCCTTGAAACTGCTCTGCTGTGCGTTCGTTCACCTAAGAGAGTTGAACCTATGTTGAGATTCAGCGAGTCAGAAACACGTTTCTTCTAGGAGCTGCGTTGGGATATTCCTGAGTGAATGGGACCATAGGCTGTACAGAGAAATATCTGCTCCTAAAACCAAAACGGAGCTATCTAACTCAATGGTTGTCAATGTGTGCATTCAACTGACAGAGTTAAACTCACGTGTGGATTCAGCGGTTTGCACACCCTTTCTGTGCAGAATCCCAAAACCGGCATTTCCAGCCCAATGCCGGCATACGTACTAAACCGCAGAAAACTTCGTCTAAAACTCAGGAGAAACGTTTCCTTGAAACTCCTCTGCTGTGCGTTCGTTCACCTAAGAGAGTTGAATCTATGTTGAGATTCAGCAAGTCAGAAACATGTTTCTTCTAGGAGCCGCGTTGGGATATTCCCGAGTGAATGGGACCATAGGCTGTACAGAGAAATATCTGCTCCTAAAACCAAAACGGAGCTATCTAACTGAATGGTTGTCAATCTGTGCATTCAACTGACAGAGTTAAACTCACCTTTGGATACAGCGGTTTGCAAACCCTTTCTGTGTAGAATCCCAAAACCGGTGTTTCCAACCCAATGACGGAATACGTACTAAACCGCTGTAAACTTCGTCTAAAACTCAGGAGAAACGTTTCCTTGAAACTGCTCTGCTGTCCGTTCGCTCACCTAAGAGAGTTGAATCTATGTTGAGATTCAGCGGGTCAGAAAAACGTTTCTTCTAGGAGCCGCGTTGGGATATTTCCGAGTGTATGGGACCATAGGCTGTATAGAGAAATATCTGCTTCTAAAACCAAAAAGGAGCTATCTAACTGAATGTTTGTCAATGTGTGCATTCAACTGACAGAGTTAAACTCACGTGTGGATTCAGCGGTTTCCAAACCGTTTCTGTGCGGAATCCCAAAACCGGTATTTCCAGCCCAATTCTGGCATACGTACTAAACCGCAGTAAACTTCGTCTAAAACTCAGGAGAAACGTGTCCTTGAAACTGCTCTGATGCGCGTTCGTTCACCTAAGAGAGTTGAATCTATGCTGAGATTCAGCGAGTCAGAAAAACGTTTCTTCTAAGAGCTGCATTGGGATATTCCCGAGTGAATGGGACCATAGGCTGTACAGAGAAATATCTGCTCCTAAAACCAAAACGGAGCTATCTAACTGAATGGTTGTCAATGTGTGCATTCAACTGACAGAGTTAAACTCACGTGTGGATTCAGTGGTTTGCAAACCCTTTCTGTACAGAATCCCCAAACCGGTATTTCCAGTCCAATGCCGGCATACGTACTAAACCGCAGTAAACTTCGCCTAAAACTCAGGAGAAACGTTTCCTTGAAACTGCTCTGCTGTGCGTTCGTTCACCTAAGAGAGTTGAATCTATGTTGAGATTCAGCGAGTCAGAAACACGTTTCTTCTAGGAGCTGCGTTGGGATATTCCCGAGTGAATGGGACCATAGGCTGTACAGAGAAATATCTGCTCCTAAAACCAAAACGGAGCTATCTAACTGAATGGTTGTCAATGTGTGCATTCAACTGACAGAGTTAAACTCACGTGTGGATTCAGCGGTTTGCAAACCCTTTCTGTGTAGAATCCCAAAACCGGTGTTTCCAGCCAAATGCCGGAATACGTATTAAACCGCCGTAAACTTCGTCTAAAACTCAGGAGAAACGTTTCCTTCAAACTGCTCTGCTGTGCGTTCGTTCACCTAAGAGAGTTGAATCTATGTTGAGATTCAGCGGGTCAGAAACACGTTTCTTGTAGGAGCCGCGTTGGGATATTTCCGAGTGAATGGGACCATAGGCTGTATAGAGAAATATCTGCTTCTAAAACCAAAACAGAGCTATCTAACTATATGGTTGTCAATGTGTGCATTCAACTGACAGAGTTAAACTCAGGTGTGGATTCAGCGGTTTGCAAACCCTTTCTGTGCAGAATCCCAAAACCGGTATCTCCAGCCCAATGACGGCATACGTAGTAAACCGCAGTAAACATCGTCTAAAACTCAGGAGAAACGTTTCTTGAAACTGCTCTGCTGTGCGTTCGTTCACCTAAGAGAGTTGAATCTATGCTGAGATTCAGCGAGTCAGAAAAACGTTTCTTCTAGGAGCCGCATTGGGATATTCCCGAGTGAATGGGACCATAGGCTGTACAGAGAATTATCTGCTCATAAAACCAAAACGGAGCTCTCTAACTGAATGGTTGTCAATGTGTGCATTCAACTGACAGAGTTAAACTCAGGTGTGGATTCAGCGGTTTGCAAACCCTTTCTGTGCAGAATCCCAAAACCGGTATTTCCAGCCCAATGCCGGAATACGTACTAAACCGCAATAAACTTCGTCTAAAACTCAGGAGAAACGTTTCGTTGAAACTGCTCGGCTGTGCGTTCGTTCACCTAAGAGAGTTGAACCTATGTTGAGATTCAGCGAGTCAGAAACACGTTTCTTCTAGGAGCTGCGTTGGGATATTCCCGAGTGAATGGGACCATAGGCTGTACAGAGAAATATCTGCTCCTAAAACCAAAACGAAGCTATCTAACTGAATGGTTGTCAATCTGTGCATTCAACTGACAGAGTTAAACTCACCTTTGGATACAGCGGTTTGCAAACCCTTTCTGTGTAGAATCCCAAAACCGGTGTTTCCACCCCAAAGCCGGAATACGTACTAAACCGCTGTAAACTTCTTCTAAAACTCAGGAGAAACGTTTCCTTGAAACTGCTCTGCTGTGCGTTCGCTCACCTAAGAGAGTTGAATCTATGTTGAGATTCAGCGGGTCAGAAAAACGTTGCTTCTAGGAGCCGCGTTGGGATATTCCCGAGTGAATGGGACCATAGGCTGTATAGAGAAATATCTGCTTCTAAAACCAAAACGGAGCTATCTAACTGAATGTTTGTCAATGTGTGCATTCAACTGACAGAGTTAAACTCACGTGTGGATTCAGCGGTTTGCAAACCGTTTCTGTGCGGAATCCCAAAACCGGTATTTCCAGCCCAATTCTGGCATACGTACTAAACCGCAGTAAACTTCGTCTAAAACTCAGGAGAAACGTGTCCTTGAAACTGCTCTGCTGCGCGATCGTTCACCTAAGAGAGTTGAATCTATGCTGAGATTCAGCGAGTCAGAAAAACGTTTCTTCTAGGAGCTGCATTGGGATATTCCCGAGTGAATGGGACCGTAGGCTGCATAGAGAAATATCTGCTTCTAAAACCAGAACGGAGCTATCTAACTGAATGGTTGTCAATGTGTACATTCAACTGACAGAGTTCAACTCACGTGTGTTTTCAGCGGTTCGCAAACCATTTCTGTGCAGAATCACAAAAACGGTATTTCCAGCCCAATGCCGGCATTCGTACTAAACAGCAGGAAACTTCGTCTAAATCTCAGGAGAAACGTTTCCTTGAAACTGCTCTGCTGTGCTTTCGCTCACCTAAGAGAGTTGAATCTATGTTGAGATTCAGCAAGTCAGAAAAACGTTTCTTCTAGGAGCTGCGTTCGGATATTCCCGAGTGAATGGGACAATAGGCTGTACAGAGAAATATCTGCTCCTAAAACCAAAACGGAGCAAGCTAACTGAATGGTTGTCAATGTGTGCATTCAACTGACAGAGTTAAACTCAAGTGTGGATTCAGTGGTTGCAAACCCTTTCTGTACAGAATCCCCAAACCGGTATTTCCAGCCCAATGCCGGCATACGTACTAAACAGCAGGAAACTTCGTCTAAAACTCAGGAGAAACGTTTCCTTGAAACTGCTCTGCTGTGCGTTCGTTCACCTAAGAGAGTTGAATCTATGTTGAGATTCAGCGAGTCAGAAACACGTTTCTTCTAGGAGCTGCGTTGGGATATTCCCGAGTGAATGGGACCATAGGCTGTACAGAGAAATATCTGCTCCTAAAACCAAAACGGAGCTATCTAACTGAATGGTTGTCAATGTGTGCATTCAACTGACAGAGTTAAACTCACGTGTGCATTCAGCCGTTTGAAAACCCTTTCTGTGCAGAATCGCAAAACCGGTGTTTCCAACCCAATGCCGGCATACGTACTAAACAGCAGGAAACTTCGTCAAAAACTCAGGAGAAACGTTTCCGTGAAACTGCTCTGCTGTTCGTTCGTTCACCTAAGAGAGTTGAATCTATGTTGAGATTCAGCGAGTCAGAAACACGTTTCTTCTAGGAGCTGCGTTCGGATATTCCCGAGTGAATGGGACCATAGGTTGTACAGAGAAATATCTGCTCCTAAAACCAAAACGGAGCTATCTAACTGAAAGGTTGTCAATGTCTGCATTCAACTGACAGAGTTAAACTCACGTGTGGATTCAGCGGTTTGCAAACCCTTTCTGTGCAGAATCCCAAAACCGGCATTTCCAGCCCAATGACGGCATACGTACTAAAACGCAGTAAACTTCGTCTAAAACTCAGGAGAAACGTTTCCTTGAAACTGCTCTGTTGTGGGTTCGTTCACCTAAGAGAGTTGAATCTATGTTGAGATTCAGCGAGTCAGAAACACGTTTCTTCTAGGAGCTGCGTTGGGATATTCCCGAGTGAATGGGACCATAGGCTGTACAGAGAAATATCTGCTCCTAAAAGCAAAACGGAGCTATCTAACTGAATGGTTGCCAATGTGTGCATTCAACTGACAGAGATAAACTCAGGTGTGGATTCATCGGTTTGCAAACTCTTTCTATGCAGAATCCCAAAACCGGTATTTCCAGGCCAATGACGGCATACGTACTAAACCGCAATAAACATCGTCTAAAACTCAAGAGAAACGTGTCCTTGAAACTGCTCTGCTGTGCGTTCGTTCACCTAAGAGAGTTGAATCTATGTTGAGATTGAGCGAGTCAGAAACACGTTTCTTCTAGGAGCTGCGTTGGGATATTCCCGAGTGAATGGGACCATAGGCTGTACAGAGAAATATCTGCTCCGAAAACCAAAACGTAGCTATCTAACTCAATGGTTGTCAATGCGTGCATTCAATTGACAGAGTTAAACTCACGTCTGGATTCAGCGGTTTGCAAACCCTTTCTGTGCAGAATCCCAAAACCGGCATTTCCAGCCCAATGACGGCATACGTACTAAAACGCAGTAAACTTCGTCTAAAACTCAGGAGAAACGTTTCCTTGAAACTGCTCTGCTGTGCGTTTGTTCACCTAAGAGAGTTGAATCTATGTTGAGATTCAGCGAGTCAGAAACACGTTTCTTCTAGGAGCTGCGTTGGGATATTCCCGAGTGAATGGTACCATAGGCTGTACAGAGAAATATCTGCTCCTAAAACCAAAACGGAGCTATCTAACTGAATGGTTGTCAATGTGTGCATTCAACTGACAGAGTTAAACTCACGTGTGGATTCAGCGGTTTGCAAACCCTTTCTGTGCAGAATCCCAAAACCGGTGTTTCCAGCCCAATGCCGGCATACGTACTAAACCGCAGAAAACTTCGTCTAAAACTCAGGAGAAACGTTTCCTTGAAACTGCTCTGCTGTGCGTTCGTTCACCTAAGAGAGTTGAATCTATGTTGAGATTCAGCGAGTCAGAAACACGTTTCTTCTAGGAGCTGCGTTGGGATATTCCCGAGTGAAAGGGACCATAGGCTGTACAGAGAAATATCTACTCCTAAAACCAAAACGGAGCTATCTAACTGAATGGCGGTCAATGTGTGCATTCAACTGACAGAGTTAAACTCACGTGTGCATTCAGCCGTTTGCAAACCCGTTCTGTGAAGAATCCCAAAACCGGTATTTCTAGCCCAAAGCCAGCATACGTACTAAACCGCAGTAAACTTCGTCTAAAACTCAGGAGAAACGTTTCCTTGAAACTGCTCTGCTGTGCGTTCGTTCACCTAAGAGAGTTGAATCGATGTTGAGATTCAGCGAGTCAGAAACAGGTTTCTTCTAGGAGCTGCGTTGGGATATTCCCGAGTGATTGGGACCATAGCCTGTACAGAGAAATATCTGCTCATAAAACCAAAACGGAGCTATCTAACTGAATGGTTGTCAATGTGTGCATTCAACTGACAGAGTTAAACTCTCCTGTGGATTCATCGGTTTGCAAACCCTTTCTGTGCAGAATCCCAAAACCGGTATTTCCAGCCCAATGCCGGCATACGTACTAAACCGCAGTAAACTTCGTCTAAAACTCAGGAGAAACGTTTCCTTGAAACTGCTCTGCTGTGCGTTAGTTCACCTAGGAGAGTTGAATCTATGTTGAGATTCACCGAGTCAGAAACACGTTTCTTCTAGGAGCTGCGTTGGGATATTCCCGAGTGAATGGGACCATAGGCTGTACAGAGAAATATCTGCTCCTAAAACCAAAACGGAGCTATCTAACTCAATGGTTGTCAATGTGTGCATTCAACTGACAGAGTTAAACTCACGTGTGGATTCAGCGGTTTGCAAACCCTTTCTGTGCAGAATCCCAAAACCGGTATTTCCAGCCCAATGACGGCATACGTACTAAACCGCAGTAAACTTCGTCTAAAACTCCAGAGAAACGTTTCCTTGAAACCGCTCTGCTGTGCGTTCGTTCACCTAAGAGATTTGAATCTATGTTGAGATTCAGAGAGTCAGAAACACGTTTCCTCTAGGAGCTGCGTTGGGATATTCCCGAGTGAATGGGACCATAGACTGTACAGAGAAATATCTGTTCCTAAAACCAAAACGGAGCTTTCTAACTGAATGGTGGTCAATGTGTGCATTCAACTGACAGAGTTAAACTCACGTGTGGATTCAGCGGTTTGCAAACCCTTTCTGTGCAGAATCCCAAAACCGGTATTTACAGCCCAATGCCGGCATACGTACTAAACGGCAGTAAACTTCGTCTAAAACTCAGGAGAAACGTTTCCTTGAAACTGCTCTGCTGTGCGTTCGTTCACCTAAGAGAGTTGAATCTATGTTGAGATTCAGCAAGTCAGAAACATGTTTCTTCTAGGAGCCGCGTTGGGATATTCCCGAGTGAATGGGACCATAGGCTGTACAGAGAAATATCTGCTCCTAAAACCAAAACGGAGCTATCTAACTGAATGGTTGTCAATCTGTGCATTCAACTGACAGAGTTAAACTCACCTTTGGATACAGCGGTTTGCAAACCCTTTCTGTGTAGAATCCCAAAACCGGTGTTTCCAACCCAATGACGGAATACGTGCTAAACCGCTGTAAACTTCGTCTAAAACTAAGGAGAAACGTTTCCTTGAAACTGCTCTGCTGTCCGTTCGCTCACCTAAGAGAGTTGAATCTATGTTGAGATTCAGCGGGTCAGAAAAACGTTTCTTCTAGGAGCCGCGTTGGGATATTTCCGAGTGAATGGGACCATAGGCTGTATAGAGAAATATCTGCTTCTAAAACCAAAAAGGAGCTATCTAACTGAATGTTTGTCAATGTGTGCATTCAACTGACAGAGTTAAACTCACGTGTGGATTCAGCGGTTTCCAAACCGTTTCTGTGCGGAATCCCAAAACCGGTATTTCCAGCCCAATTCTGGCATACGTACTAAACCGCAGTAAACTTCGTCTAAAACTCAGGAGAAAAGTGTCCTTGAAACTGCTCTGATGCGCGTTCGTTCACCTAAGAGAGTTGAATCTATGCTGAGATTCAGCGAGTCAGAAAAACGTTTCTTCTAAGAGCTGCATTGGGATATTCCCGAGTGAATGGGACCATAGGCTGTACAGAGAAATATCTGCTCCTAAAACCAAAACGGAGCTATCTAACTGAATGGTTGTCAATGTGTGCATTCAACTGACAGAGTTAAACTCACGTGTGGATTCAGTGGTTTGCAAACCCTTTCTGTACAGAATCCCCAAACCGGTATTTCCAGTCCAATGCCGGCATACGTACTAAACCGCAGTAAACTTCGTCTAAAACTCAGGAGAAACGTTTCCTTGAAACTGCTCTGCTGTGCTTTCGCTCACCTAAGAGAGTTGAATCTATGTTGAGATTCAGCAAGTCAGAAACATGTTTCTTCTAGGAGCCGCGTTGGGATATTCCCGAGTGAATGGGACCATAGGCTGTACAGAGAAATATCTGCTCCTAAAAACAAAAGGGAGCTATCTAACTGAATGGTTGTCAATGTGTGCATTCAACTGACAGAGTTAAACTCACGTGTGCATTCAGCCGTTTGCAAACCCTTTCTGTGCAGAATCGCAAAACCGGTGTTTGCAACCCAATGCCGGTATACGTACTAAACAGCAGGAAACTTCGTCAAAAACTCAGGATAAACGTTTCCGTGAAACTGCTCTGCTGTTCGTTCGTTCACCTAAGAGAGTTGAATCTATGTTGAGATTCAGCGAGTCAGAAACACGTTTCTTCTAGGAGCTGCGTTCGGATATTCCCGAGTGAGTGGGCCCATAGGCTGTACAGAGAAATTCTGCTCCTAAAACCATAACGGAGGTATCTAACTGAAAGGTTGTCAATGTGTGCATTCAACTGACAGAGTTAAAGTCACGTGTGGATTCAGCGGTTTGCAAACCCTTTCTATGCAGAATCCCAAAACCGGTATTTCCAGGCCAATGACGGCATACGTACTAAACCGCAATAAACATCGTCTAAAACTCAGGAGAAACGTGTCCTTGAAACTGCTCTGCTGTGCGTTCGTTCACCTAAGAGAGTTGAATCTATGTTGAGATTCAGCGAGTCAGAAACACGTTTCTTCTAGGAGCTGCGTTGGGATATTCCCGAGTGAATGGGACCATAGGCTGTACAGAGAAATATCTGCTCCTAAAACCAAAACGAAGC
Source organism: Aotus nancymaae (assembly GCF_030222135.1). Lineage (NCBI taxonomy): Eukaryota > Metazoa > Chordata > Mammalia > Primates > Aotidae > Aotus > Aotus nancymaae. The sequence goes on along the minus strand of NW_026988501.1, from coordinate 622,971 downwards.
TATCTAACTGAATGGTTGTCAATCTGTGCATTCAACTGACAGAGTTAAACTCACCTTTGGATACAGCGGTTTGCAAACCCTTTCTGTGTAGAATCCCAAAACCGGTGTTTCCACCCCAATGCCGGAATACGTACTAAACCGCTGTAAACTTCTTCTAAAACTCAGGAGAAACGTTTCCTTGAAACTGCTCTGCTGTGCGTTCGCTCACCTAAGAGAGTTGAATCTATGTTGAGATTCAGCGGGTCAGAAAAACGTTGCTTCTAGGAGCCGCGTTGGGATATTCCCGAGTGAATGGGACCATAGGCTGTATAGAGAAATATCTGCTTCTAAAACCAAAACGGAGCTATCTAACTGAATGTTTGTCAATGTGTGCATTCAACTGACAGAGTTAAACTCACGTGTGGATTCAGCGGTTTGCAAACCGTTTCTGTGCGGAATCCCAAAACCGGTATTTCCAGCCCAATTCTGGCATACGTACTAAACCGCAGTAAACTTCGTCTAAAACTCAGGAGAAACGTGTCCTTGAAACTGCTCTGCTGCGCGATCGTTCACCTAAGAGAGTTGAATCTATGCTGAGATTCAGCGAGTCAGAAAAACGTTTCTTCTAGGAGCTGCATTGGGATATTCCCGAGTGAATGGGACCGTAGGCTGCATAGAGAAATATCTGCTTCTAAAACCAGAACGGAGCTATCTAACTGAATGGTTGTCAATGTGTACATTCAACTGACAGAGTTCAACTCACGTGTGGTTTCAGCGGTTCGCAAACCATTTCTGTGCAGAATCACAAAAACGGTATTTCCAGCCCAATGCCGGCATACGTACTAAACAGCAGGAAACTTCGTCTAAATCTCAGGAGAAACGTTTCCTTGAAACTGCTCTGCTGTGCTTTCGCTCACCTAAGAGAGTTGAATCTATGTTGAGATTCAGCAAGTCAGAAACACGTTTCTTCTAGGAGCTGCGTTCGGATATTCCCGAGTGAATGGGACAATAGGCTGTACAGAGAAATATCTGCTCCTAAAACCAAAACGGAGCAAGCTAACTGAATGGTTGTCAATGTGTGCATTCAACTGACAGAGTTAAACTCAAGTGTGGATTCAGTGGTTGCAAACCCTTTCTGTACAGAATCCCCAAACCAGTATTTCCAGCCCAATGCCGGCATACGTACTAAACCGCAGTAAACTTCGTCTAAAACTCAGGAGAAACGTTTCCTTGAAACTGCTCTGCTGTGCGTTCGTTCACCTAAGAGAGTTGAATCTATGTTGAGATTCAGCGAGTCAGAAACACGTTTCTTCTAGGAGCTGCGTTGGGATATTCCCGAGTGAATGGGACCATAGGCTGTACAGAGAAATATCTGCTCCTAAAACCAAAACGGAGCTATCTAACTGAATGGTTGTCAATGTGTGCATTCAACTGACAGAGTTAAACTCACGTGTGCATTCAGCCGTTTGAAAACCCTTTCTGTGCAGAATCGCAAAACCGGTGTTTCCAACCCAATGCCGGCATACGTACTAAACAGCAGGAAACTTCGTCAAAAACTCAGGAGAAACGTTTCCGTGAAACTGCTCTGCTGTTCGTTCGTTCACCTAAGAGAGTTGAATCTATGTTGAGATTCAGCGAGTCAGAAACACGTTTCTTCTAGGAGCTGCGTTCGGATATTCCCGAGTGAATGGGACCATAGGTTGTACAGAGAAATATCTGCTCCTAAAACCAAAACGGAGCTATCTAACTGAAAGGTTGTCAATGTCTGCATTCAACTGACAGAGTTAAACTCACGTGTGGATTCAGCGGTTTGCAAACCCTTTCTGTGCAGAATCCCAAAACCGGCATTTCCAGCCCAATGACGGCATACGTACTAAAACGCAGTAAACTTCGTCTAAAACTCAGGAGAAACGTTTCCTTGAAACTGCTCTGTTGTGGGTTCGTTCACCTAAGAGAGTTGAATCTATGTTGAGATTCAGCGAGTCAGAAACACGTTTCTTCTAGGAGCTGCGTTGGGATATTCCCGAGTGAATGGGACCATAGGCTGTACAGAGAAATATCTGCTCCTAAAACCAAAACGGAGCTATCTAACTGAATGGTTGTCAATGTGTGCATTCAACTGACAGAGATAAACTCAGGTGTGGATTCAGCGGTTTGCAAACTCTTTCTATGCAGAATCCCAAAACCGGTATTTCCAGGCCAATGACGGCATACGTACTAAACCGCAATAAACATCGTCTAAAACTCAAGAGAAACGTGTCCTTGAAACTGCTCTGCTGTGCGTTCGTTCACCTAAGAGAGTTGAATCTATGTTGAGATTGAGCGAGTCAGAAACACGTTTCTTCTAGGAGCTGCGTTGGGATATTCCCGAGTGAATGGGACCATAGCCTGTACAGAGAAATATCTGCTCCGAAAACCAAAACGGAGCTATCTAACTGAATGTTTGTCAATGCGTGCATTCAATTGACAGAGTTAAACTCACGTGTGGATTCAGCGGTTTGCAAACCCTTTCTGTGCAGAATCCCAAAACCGGCATTTCCAGCCCAATGACGGCATACGTACTAAAACGCAGTAAACTTCGTCTACAACTCAGGAGAAACGTTTCCTTGAAACTGCTCTGCTGTGCGTTTGTTCACCTAAGAGAGTTGAATCTATGTTGAGATTCAGCGAGTCAGAAACACGTTTCTTCTAGGAGCTGCGTTGGGATATTCCCGAGTGAATGGTACCATAGGCTGTACAGAGAAATATCTGCTCCTAAAACCAAAACGGAGCTATCTAACTGAATGGTTGTCAATGTGTGCATTCAACTGACAGAGTTAAACTCACGTGTGGATTCAGCGGTTTGCAAACCCTTTCTGTGCAGAATCCCAAAACCGGTGTTTCCAGCCCAATGCCGGCATACGTACTAAACCGCAGAAAACTTCGTCTAAAACTCAGGAGAAACGTTTCCTTGAAACTGCTCTGCTGTGCGTTCGTTCACCTAAGAGAGTTGAATCTATGTTGAGATTCAGCGAGTCAGAAACACGTTTCTTCTAGGAGCTGCGTTGGGATATTCCCGAGTGAAAGGGACCATAGGCTGTACAGAGAAATATCTACTCCTAAAACCAAAACGGAGCTATCTAACTGAATGGTGGTCAATGTGTGCATTCAACTGACAGAGTTAAACTCACGTGTGGATTCAGCGGTTTGCAAACCCTTTCTGTGCAGAATCCCAAAACCGGTATTTCCAGCCCAATGACGGCATACGTACTAAACCGCAGTAAACTTCGTCTAAAACTCCAGAGAAACGTTTCCTTGAAACTGCTCTGCTCTGCGTTCGTTCACCTAAGAGATTTGAATCTATGTTGAGATTCAGAGAGTCAGAAACACGTTTCCTCTAGGAGCTGCGTTGGGATATTCCCGAGTGAATGGGACCATAGACTGTACAGAGAAATATCTGTTCCTAAAACCAAAACGGAGCTTTCTAACTGAATGGTGGTCAATGTGTGCATTCAACTGACAGAGTTAAACTCACGTGTGGATTCAGCGGTTTGCAAACCCTTTCTGTGCAGAATCCCAAAACCGGTATTTATAGCCCAATGCCGGCATACGTACTAAACGGCAGTAAACATCGTCTAAAACTCAGGAGAAACGTTTCCTTGAAACTGCTCTGCTCTGCGTTCGTTCAGCTAAGAGAGTTGAATCTATGTTGACATTCAGCGAGTCAGAAACACGTTTCTTCTAGGAGCTGCGTTGGGATATTCCCGAGTGAAAGGGACCATAGGCTGTACAGAGAAATATCTACTCCTAAAACCAAAACGGAGCTATCTAACTGAATGGTGGTCAATGTGTGCATTCAACTGACAGAGTTAAACTCACGTGTGCATTCAGCCGTTTGCAAACCCGTTCTGTGAAGAATCCCAAAACCGGTATTTCCAGCCCAAAGCCAGCATACGTACTAAACCGCAGTAAACTTCGTCTAAAACTCAGGAGAAACGTTTCCTTGAAACTGCTCTGCTGTGCGTTCGTTCACCTAAGAGAGTTGAATCGATGTTGAGATTCAGCGAGTCAGAAACAGGTTTCTTCTAGGAGCTGCGTTGGGATATTCCCGAGTGATTGGGACCATAGCCTGTACAGAGAAATATCTGCTCATAAAACCAAAACGGAGCTATCTAACTGAATGGTTGTCAATGTGTGCATTCAACTGACAGAGTTAAACTCTCCTGTGGATTCATCGGTTTGCAAACCCTTTCTGTGCAGAATCCCAAAACCGGTATTTCCAGCCCAATGCCGGCATACGTACTAAACCGCAGTAAACTTCGTCTAAAACTCAGGAGAAACGTTTCCTTGAAACTGCTCTGCTGTGCGTTAGTTCACCTAGGAGAGTTGAATCTATGTTGAGATTCAGCGAGTCAGAAACACGTTTCTTCTAGGAGCTGCGTTGGGATATTCCCGAGTGAATGGGACCATAGGCTGTACAGAGAAATATCTGCTCCTAAAACCAAAACGGAGCTATCTAACTCAATGGTTGTCAATGTGTGCATTCAACTGACAGAGTTAAACTCACGTGTGGATTCAGCGGTTTGCAAACCCTTTCTGTGCAGAATCCCAAAACCGGTATTTCCAGCCCAATGACGGCATACGTACTAAACCGCAGTAAACTTCGTCTAAAACTCCAGAGAAACGTTTCCTTGAAACTGCTCTGCTCTGCGTTCGTTCACCTAAGAGATTTGAATCTATGTTGAGATTCAGAGAGTCAGAAACACGTTTCCTCTAGGAGCTGCGTTGGGATATTCCCGAGTGAATGGGACCATAGACTGTACAGAGAAATATCTGTTCCTAAAACCAAAACGGAGCTTTCTAACTGAATGGTGGTCAATGTGTGCATTCAACTGACAGAGTTAAACTCACGTGTGGATTCAGCGGTTTGCAAACCCTTTCTGTGCAGAATCCCAAAACCGGTATTTACAGCCCAATGCCGGCATACGTACTAAACGGCAGTAAACATCGTCTAAAACTCAGGAGAAACGTTTCCTTGAAACTGCTCTGCTCTGCGTTCGTTCAGCTAAGAGAGTTGAATCTATGTTGACATTAAGCGAGTCAGAAACACGTTTCTTCTAGGAGCTGCGTTGGGATATTCCCGAGTGAATGGGACCATAGGCTGTACAGAGAAATATCTACTCCTAAAACCAAAACGGAGCTATCTAACTGAATGGTGGTCAATGTGTGCATTCAACTGACAGAGTTAAACTCACGTGTGCATTCAGCCGTTTGCAAACCCGTTCTGTGAAGAATCCCAAAACCGGTATTTCCAGCCCAAAGTCAGCATATGTACTAAACCGCAGTAAACTTCGTCTAAAACTCAGGAGAAACGTTTCCTTGAAACTGCTCTGCTGTGCGTTCGTTCACCTAAGAGAGTTGAATCGATGTTGAGATTCAGCGAGTCAGAAACAGGTTTCTTCTAGGAGCTGCGTTGGGATATTCCCGAGTGATTGGGACCATAGCCTGTACAGAGAAATATCTGCTCATAAAACCAAAACGGAGCTATCTAACTGAATGGTTGTCAATGTGTGCATTCAACTGACAGAGTTAAACTCTCCTGTGGATTCATCGGTTTGCAAACCCTTTCTGTGCAGAATCCCAAAACCGGTATTTCCAGCCCAATGCCGGCATACGTACTAAACCGCAGTAAACTTCGTCTAAAACTCAGGAGAAACGTTTCCTTGAAACTGCTCTGCTGTGCGTTAGTTCACCTAGGAGAGTTGAATCTATGTTGAGATTCAGCGAGTCAGAAACACGTTTCTTCTAGGAGCTGCGTTGGGATATTCCCGAGTGAATGGGACCATAGGCTGTACAGAGAAATATCTGCTCCTAAAACCAAAACGGAGCTATCTAACTCAATGGTTGTCAATGTGTGCATTCAACTGACAGAGTTAAACTCACGTGTGGATTCAGCGGTTTGCAAACCCTTTCTGTGCAGAATCCCAAAACCGGTATTTCCAGCCCAATGACGGCATACGTACTAAACCGCAGTAAACTTCGTCTAAAACTCCAGAGAAACGTTTCCTTGAAACTGCTCTGCTCTGCGTTCGTTCACCTAAGAGATTTGAATCTATGTTGAGATTCAGAGAGTCAGAAACACGTTTCCTCTAGGAGCTGCGTTGGGATATTCCCGAGTGAATGGGACCATAGACTGTACAGAGAAATATCTGTTCCTAAAACCAAAACGGAGCTTTCTAACTGAATGGTGGTCAATGTGTGCATTCAACTGACAGAGTTAAACTCACGTGTGGATTCAGCGGTTTGCAAACCCTTTCTGTGCAGAATCCCAAAACCGGTATTTACAGCCCAATGCCGGCATACGTACTAAACGGCAGTAAACATCGTCTAAAACTCAGGAGAAACGTTTCCTTGAAACTGCTCTGCTCTGCGTTCGTTCAGCTAAGAGAGTTGAATCTATGTTGACATTAAGCGAGTCAGAAACACGTTTCTTCTAGGAGCTGCGTTGGGATATTCCCGAGTGAATGGGACCATAGGCTGTACAGAGAAATATCTACTCCTAAAACCAAAACGGAGCTATCTAACTGAATGGTGGTCAATGTGTGCATTCAACTGACAGAGTTAAACTCACGTGTGCATTCAGCCGTTTGCAAACCCGTTCTGTGAAGAATCCCAAAACCGGTATTTCCAGCCCAAAGTCAGCATATGTACTAAACCGCAGTAAACTTCGTCTAAAACTCAGGAGAAACGTTTCCTTGAAACTGCTCTGCTGTGCGTTCGTTCACCTAAGAGAGTTGAATCGATGTTGAGATTCAGCGAGTCAGAAACAGGTTTCTTCTAGGAGCTGCGTTGGGATATTCCCGAGTGATTGGGACCATAGCCTGTACAGAGAAATATCTGCTCATAAAACCAAAACGGAGCTATCTAACTGAATGGTTGTCAATGTGTGCATTCAACTGACAGAGTTAAACTCTCCTGTGGATTCATCGGTTTGCAAACCCTGTCTGTGCAGAATCCCAAAACCGGTATTTCCAGCCCAATGCCGGCATACGTACTAAACCGCAGTAAACTTCGTCTAAAACTCAGGAGAAACGTTTCCTTGAAACTGCTCTGCTGTGCGTTAGTTCACCTAGGAGAGTTGAATCTATGTTGAGATTCAGCGAGTCAGAAACACGTTTCTTCTAGGAGCTGCGTTGGGATATTCCCGAGTGAATGGGACCATAGGCTGTACAGAGAAATATCTGCTCCTAAAACCAAAACGGAGCTATCTAACTCAATGGTTGTCAATGTGTGCATTCAACTGACAGAGTTAAACTCACGTGTGGATTCAGCGGTTTGCAAACCCTTTCTGTGCAGAATCCCAAAACCGGTATTTCCAGCCCAATGACGGCATACGTACTAAACCGCAGTAAACTTCGTCTAAAACTCCAGAGAAACGTTTCCTTGAAACTGCTCTGCTGTGCGTTCATTCACCTAAGAGATTTGAATCTATGTTGAGATTCAGAGAGTCAGAAACACGTTTCCTCTAGGAGCTGCGTTGGGATATTCCCGAGTGAATGGGACCATAGACTGTACAGAGAAATATCTGTTCCTAAAACCAAAACGGAGCTTTCTAACTGAATGGTGGTCAATGTGTGCATTCAACTGACAGAGTTAAACTCACGTGTGGATTCAGCGGTTTGCAAACCCTTTCTGTGCAGAATCCCAAAACCGGTATTTACAGCCCAATGCCGGCATACGTACTAAACGGCAGTAAACATCGTCTAAAACTCAGGAGAAACGTTTCCTTGAAACTGCTCTGCTCTGCGTTGGTTCAGCTAAGAGAGTTGATTCTATGTTGATATTCAGCGAGTCAGAAACACGTTTCTTCTAGGAGCTGCGTTGGGATATTCCCGAGTGAATGGGACCATAGGCTGTACAGAGAAATATCTGCTCCTAAAACCAAAACGAAGCTATCTAACTGAATGGTTGTCAATGTGTGCATTCAACTGACAGAGTTAAACTCACCTGTGGATTCAGCGGTTTGCAAACACTTTCTGTGTAGAATCCCAAAACCGGTGTTTCCAGCCAAATGCCGGAATACGTATTAAACCGCCGTAAACTTCGTCTAAAACTCAGGAGAAACGTTTCCTTGAAACTGCTCTGATGTGCGTTCGTTCACCTAAGAGAGTTGAATCTATGTTGAGATTCAGCGGGTCAGAAACACGTTTCTTGTAGGAGCCTCGTTGGGATATTTCCGAGTGAATGGGACCATAGGCTGTATAGAGAAATATCTGCTTCTAAAACCAAAACGGAGCTATCTAACTGAATGTTTGTCAATGTGTGCATTCAACTGACAGAGTTAAACTCACGTGTAGATTCAGCGGTTTGCAAACCCTTTCTGTGCAGAATCCCAAAACCGGTATTTCCAGCAAAATTCTGGCATACGTACTAAACCGCAGTAAACTTCGTCTAAAACTCAGGAGAAACGTGTCCTTGAAACTGCTCTGCTGTGCCTTCGTTCACCTAAGAGAGTTGAATCTATGCGGAGATTCAGCGAGTCTGAAAAACGTTTCTTCTAAGAGCTGCATTGGGATATTCCCGAGTGAATGGGACCATAGGCTGTACAGAGAAATATCTGCTCCTAAAACCAAAACGGAGCTATCTAACTGAATGGTTGTCAATGTGTGCATTTACCTGACAGAGTTAAACTCACCTGTGGATTCAGCGGTTTCCAAACCCTTTCTGTACAGAATCCCCAAACCGGTATTTCCAGTCCAATGCCGGCATACGTATTAAACCGCCGTAAACTTCGTCTAAAACTCAGGAGTAACGTTTCCTTGAAACTGCTCTTCTGTGCGTTCGTTCACCTAAGAGAGTTGAATCTATGTTGAGATTCAGCGGGTCAGAAACACGTTTCTTGTAGGAGCCGCGTTGGGATATTTCCGAGTGAAAGGGACCATAGGCTGTATAGAGAAATATCTGCTTCTAAAACCAAAACGGAGCTATCTAACTGAATGGTTGTCAATGTGTGCATTCAACTGACAGAGTTAAACTCACGTGTAGATTCAGCGGTTTGCAAACCCTTTCTGTACAGAATCCCCAAACCGGTATTTCCAGTCCAATGCCGGCATACGTATTAAACCGCCGTAAACTTCGTCTAAAACTCAGGAGAAACGTGTCCTTGAAACTGCTCTGCTGTGCGTTCGTTCACCTAAGAGAGTTGAACCTATGTTGAGATTCAGCGAGTCAGAAACACGTTTCTTCTAGGAGCTGCGTTGGGATATTCCTGAGTGAATGGGACCATAGGCTGTACAGAGAAATATCTGCTCCTAAAACCAAAACGGAGCTATCTAAGTCAATGGTTGTCAATGTGTGCATTCAACTGACAGAGTTAAACTCACGTGTGGATTCAGCGGTTTGCAAACCCTTTCTGTGCAGAATCCCAAAACCGGCATTTCCAGCCCAATGCCGGCATACGTACTAAACCGCAGAAAACTTCGTCTAAAACTCAGGAGAAACGTTTCCTTGAAACTCCTCTGCTGTGCGTTCGTTCACCTAAGAGAGTTGAATCTATGTTGAGATTGAGCGAGTCAGAAACACGTTTCTTCTAAGAGCTGCATTGGGATATTCCCGAGTGAATGGGACCATAGGCTGTACAGAGAAATATCTGCTCCTAAAACCAAAACGGAGCTATCTAACTGAATGGTTGTCAATGTGTGCATTCAACTGACAGAGTTAAACTCACGTGTGGATTCAGTGGTTTGCAAACCCTTTCTGTACAGAATCCCCAAACCGGTATTTCCAGTCCAATGCCGGCATACGTACTAAACCGCAGTAAACTTCGTCTAAAACTCAGGAGAAACGTTTCCTTGAAACTGCTCTGCTGTGCTTTCGCTCACCTAAGAGAGTTGAATCTATGTTGAGATTCAGCAAGTCAGAAACATGTTTCTTCTAGGAGCCGCGTTGGGATATTCCCGAGTGAATGGGACCATAGGCTGTACAGAGAAATATCTGCTCCTAAAACCAAAACGGAGCTATCTAACTGAATGGTTGTCAATGTGTGCATTCAACTGACAGAGTTAAACTCACGTGTGCATTCAGCCGTTTGCAAACCCTTTCTGTGCAGAATCGCAAAACCGGTGTTTGCAACCCAATGCCGGTATACGTACTAAACAGCAGGAAACTTCGTCAAAAACTCAGGATAAACGTTTCCGTGAAACTGCTCTGCTGTTCGTTCGTTCACCTAAGAGAGTTGAATCTATGTTGAGATTCAGCGAGTCAGAAACACGTTTCTTCTAGGAGCTGCGTTCGGATATTCCCGAGTGAGTGGGCCCATAGGCTGTACAAAGAAATTCTGCTCCTAAAACCATAACGGATGTATCTAACTGAAAGGTTGTCAATGTGTGCATTCAACTGACAGAGTTAAAGTCACGTGTGGATTCAGCGGTTTGCAAACCCTTTCTATGCAGAATCCCAAAACCGGTATTTCCAGGCCAATGACGGCATACGTACTAAACCGCAATAAACATCGTCTAAAACTCAGGAGAAACGTGTCCTTGAAACTGCTCTGCTGTGCGTTCGTTCACCTAAGAGAGTTGAATCTATGTTGAGATTCAGCGAGTCAGAAACACGTTTCTTCTAGGAGCTGCGTTGGGATATTCCCGAGTGAATGGGACCATAGGCTGTACAGAGAAATATCTGCTCCTAAAACCAAAACGAAGCTATCTAACTGAATGGTTGTCAATCTGTGCATTCAACTGACAGAGTTAAACTCACCTTTGGATACAGCGGTTTGCAAACCCTTTCTGTGTAGAATCCCAAAACCGGTGTTTCCACCCCAATGCCGGAATACGTACTAAACCGCTGTAAACTTCTTCTAAAACTCAGGAGAAACGTTTCCTTGAAACTGCTCTGCTGTGCGTTCGCTCACCTAAGAGAGTTGAATCTATGTTGAGATTCAGCGGGTCAGAAAAACGTTGCTTCTAGGAGCCGCGTTGGGATATTCCCGAGTGAATGGGACCATAGGCTGTATAGAGAAATATCTGCTTCTAAAACCAAAACGGAGCTATCTAACTGAATGTTTGTCAATGTGTGCATTCAACTGACAGAGTTAAACTCACGTGTGGATTCAGCGGTTTGCAAACCGTTTCTGTGCGGAATCCCAAAACCGGTATTTCCAGCCCAATTCTGGCATACGTACTAAACCGCAGTAAACTTCGTCTAAAACTCAGGAGAAACGTGTCCTTGAAACTGCTCTGCTGCGCGATCGTTCACCTAAGAGAGTTGAATCTATGCTGAGATTCAGCGAGTCAGAAAAACGTTTCTTCTAGGAGCTGCATTGGGATATTCCCGAGTGAATGGGACCGTAGGCTGCATAGAGAAATATCTGCTTCTAAAACCAGAACGGAGCTATCTAACTGAATGGTTGTCAATGTGTACATTCAACTGACAGAGTTCAACTCACGTGTGGTTTCAGCGGTTCGCAAACCATTTCTGTGCAGAATCACAAAAACGGTATTTCCAGCCCAATGCCGGCATACGTACTAAACAGCAGGAAACTTCGTCTAAATCTCAGGAGAAACGTTTCCTTGAAACTGCTCTGCTGTGCTTTCGCTCACCTAAGAGAGTTGAATCTATGTTGAGATTCAGCAAGTCAGAAACACGTTTCTTCTAGGAGCTGCGTTCGGATATTCCCGAGTGAATGGGACAATAGGCTGTACAGAGAAATATCTGCTCCTAAAACCAAAACGGAGCAAGCTAACTGAATGGTTGTCAATGTGTGCATTCAACTGACAGAGTTAAACTCAAGTGTGGATTCAGTGGTTGCAAACCCTTTCTGTACAGAATCCCCAAACCGGTATTTCCAGCCCAATGCCGGCATACGTACTAAACCGCAGTAAACTTCGTCTAAAACTCAGGAGAAACGTTTCCTTGAAACTGCTCTGCTGTGCGTTCGTTCACCTAAGAGAGTTGAATCTATGTTGAGATTCAGCGAGTCAGAAACACGTTTCCTCTAGGAGCTGCGTTGGGATATTCCCGAGTGAATGGGACCATAGACTGTACAGAGAAATATCTGTTCCTAAAACCAAAACGGAGCTTTCTAACTGAATGGTGGTCAATGTGTGCATTCAACTGACAGAGTTAAACTCACGTGTGGATTCAGCGGTTTGCAAACCCTTTCTGTGCAGAATCCCAAAACCGGTATTTACAGCCCAATGCCGGCATACGTACTAAACGGCAGTAAACATCGTCTAAAACTCAGGAGAAACGTTTCCTTGAAACTGCTCTGCTCTGCGTTCGTTCAGCTAAGAGAGTTGAATCTATGTTGACATTCAGCGAGTCAGAAACACGTTTCTTCTAGGAGCTGCGTTGGGATATTCCCGAGTGAATGGGACCATAGGCTGTACAGAGAAATATCTACTCCTAAAACCAAAACGGAGCTATCTAACTGAATGGTGGTCAATGTGTGCATTCAACTGACAGAGTTAAACTCACGTGTGCATTCAGCCGTTTGCAAACCCGTTCTGTGAAGAATCCCAAAACCGGTATTTCCAGCCCAAAGCCAGCATATGTACTAAACCGCAGTAAACTTCGTCTAAAACTCAGGAGAAACGTTTCCTTGAAACTGCTCTGCTGTGCGTTCGTTCACCTAAGAGAGTTGAATCGATGTTGAGATTCAGCGAGTCAGAAACAGGTTTCTTCTAGGAGCTGCGTTGGGATATTCCCGAGTGATTGGGACCATAGCCTGTACAGAGAAATATCTGCTCATAAAACCAAAACGGAGCTATCTAACTGAATGGTTGTCAATGTGTGCATTCAACTGACAGAGTTAAACTCTCCTGTGGATTCATCGGTTTGCAAACCCTTTCTGTGCAGAATCCCAAAACCGGTATTTCCAGCCCAATGCCGGCATACGTACTAAACCGCAGTAAACTTCGTCTAAAACTCAGGAGAAACGTTTCCTTGAAACTGCTCTGCTGTGCGTTAGTTCACCTAGGAGAGTTGAATCTATGTTGAGATTCAGCGAGTCAGAAACACGTTTCTTCTAGGAGCTGCGTTGGGATATTCCCGAGTGAATGGGACCATAGGCTGTACAGAGAAATATCTGCTCCTAAAACCAAAACGGAGCTATCTAACTCAATGGTTGTCAATGTGTGCATTCAACTGACAGAGTTAAACTCACGTGTGGATTCAGCGGTTTGCAAACCCTTTCTGTGCAGAATCCCAAAACCGGTATTTCCAGCCCAATGACGGCATACGTACTAAACCGCAGTAAACTTCGTCTAAAACTCCAGAGAAACGTTTCCTTGAAACTGCTCTGCTGTGCGTTCGTTCACCTAAGAGATTTGAATCTATGTTGAGATTCAGAGAGTCAGAAACACGTTTCCTCTAGGAGCTGCGTTGGGATATTCCCGAGTGAATGGGACCATAGACTGTACAGAGAAATATCTGTTCCTAAAACCAAAACGGAGCTTTCTAACTGAATGGTGGTCAATGTGTGCATTCAACTGACAGAGTTAAACTCACGTGTGGATTCAGCGGTTTGCAAACCCTTTCTGTGCAGAATCCCAAAACCGGTATTTACAGCCCAATGCCGGCATACGTACTAAACGGCAGTAAACATCGTCTAAAACTCAGGAGAAACGTTTCCTTGAAACTGCTCTGCTCTGCGTTGGTTCAGCTAAGAGAGTTGAATCTATGTTGATATTCAGCGAGTCAGAAACACGTTTCTTCTAGGAGCTGCGTTGGGATATTCCCGAGTGAATGGGACCATAGGCTGTACAGAGAAATATCTGCTCCTAAAACCAAAACGAAGCTATCTAACTGAATGGTTGTCAATGTGTGCATTCAACTGAGAGAGTTAAACTCACCTGTGGATTCAGCGGTTTGCAAACACTTTCTGTGTAGAATCCCAAAACCGGTGTTTCCAGCCAAATGCCGGAATACATATTAAACCGCCGTAAACTTCGTCTAAAACTCAGGAGAAACGTTTCCTTGAAACTGCTCTGATGTGCGTTCGTTCACCTAAGAGAGTTGAATCTATGTTGAGATTCAGCGGGTCAGAAACACGTTTCTTGTAGGAGCCTCGTTGGGATATTTCCGAGTGAATGGGACCATAGGCTGTATAGAGAAATATCTGCTTCTAAAACCAAAACGGAGCTATCTAACTGAATGGTTGTCAATGTGTGCATTCAACTGACAGAGTTAAACTCAAGTGCAGATTCAGCGGTTTGCAAACCCTTTCTGTGCAGAATCCCAAAACCGGTATTTCCAGCAAAATTCTGGCATACGTACTAAACCGCAGTAAACTTCGTCTAAAACTCAGGAGAAACGTTTCCTTGAAACTCCTCTGCTGTGCGTTCGTTCACCTAAGAGAGTTGAATCTATGTTGAGATTCAGCAAGTCAGAAACATGTTTCTTCTAGGAGCCGCGTTGGGATATTCCCGAGTGAATGGGACCATAGGCTGTACAGAGAAATATCTGCTCCTAAAACCAAAACGGAGCTATCTAACTGAATGGTTGTCAATCTGTGCATTCAACTGACAGAGTTAAACTCACCTTTGGATACAGCGGTTTGCAAACCCTTTCTGTGTAGAATCCCAAAACCGGTGTTTCCAACCCAATGACGGAATACGTGCTAAACCGCTGTAAACTTCGTCTAAAACTAAGGAGAAACGTTTCCTTGAAACTGCTCTGCTGTCCGTTCGCTCACCTAAGAGAGTTGAATCTATGTTGAGATTCAGCGGGTCAGAAAAACGTTTCTTCTAGGAGCCGCGTTGGGATATTTCCGAGTGAATGGGACCATAGGCTGTATAGAGAAATATCTGCTTCTAAAACCAAAAAGGAGCTATCTAACTGAATGTTTGTCAATGTGTGCATTCAACTGACAGAGTTAAACTCACGTGTGGATTCAGCGGTTTCCAAACCGTTTCTGTGCGGAATCCCAAAACCGGTATTTCCAGCCCAATTCTGGCATACGTACTAAACCGCAGTAAACTTCGTCTAAAACTCAGGAGAAACGTGTCCTTGAAACTGCTCTGATGCGCGTTCGTTCACCTAAGAGAGTTGAATCTATGCTGAGATTCAGCGAGTCAGAAAAACGTTTCTTCTAAGAGCTGCATTGGGATATTCCCGAGTGAATGGGACCATAGGCTGTACAGAGAAATATCTGCTCCTAAAACCAAAACGGAGCTATCTAACTGAATGGTTGTCAATGTGTGCATTCAACTGACAGAGTTAAACTCACGTGTGGATTCAGTGGTTTGCAAACCCTTTCTGTACAGAATCCCCAAACCGGTATTTCCAGTCCAATGCCGGCATACGTACTAAACCGCAGTAAACTTCGTCTAAAACTCAGGAGAAACGTTTCCTTGAAACTGCTCTGCTGTGCTTTCGCTCACCTAAGAGAGTTGAATCTATGTTGAGATTCAGCAAGTCAGAAACATGTTTCTTCTAGGAGCCGCGTTGGGATATTCCCGAGTGAATGGGACCATAGGCTGTACAGAGAAATATCTGCTCCTAAAACCAAAACGGAGCTATCTAACTGAATGGTTGTCAATGTGTGCATTCAACTGACAGAGTTAAACTCACGTGTGCATTCAGCCGTTTGCAAACCCTTTCTGTGCAGAATCGCAAAACCGGTGTTTGCAACCCAATGCCGGTATACGTACTAAACAGCAGGAAACTTCGTCAAAAACTCAGGATAAACGTTTCCGTGAAACTGCTCTGCTGTTGGTTCGTTCACCTAAGAGAGTTGAATCTATGTTGAGATTCAGCGAGTCAGAAACACGTTTCTTCTAGGAGCTGCGTTCGGATATTCCCGAGTGAGTGGGCCCATAGGCTGTACAGAGAAATTCTGCTCCTAAAACCATAACGGAGGTATCTAACTGAAAGGTTGTCAATGTGTGCATTCAACTGACAGAGTTAAAGTCACGTGTGGATTCAGCGGTTTGCAAACCCTTTCTATGCAGAATCCCAAAACCGGTATTTCCAGGCCAATGACGGCATACGTACTAAACCGCAATAAACATCGTCTAAAACTCAGGAGAAACGTGTCCTTGAAACTGCTCTGCTGTGCGTTCGTTCACCTAAGAGAGTTGAATCTATGTTGAGATTCAGCGAGTCAGAAACACGTTTCTTCTAGGAGCTGCGTTGGGATATTCCCGAGTGAATGGGA
Source organism: Aotus nancymaae (assembly GCF_030222135.1). Classification (NCBI taxonomy): domain Eukaryota; kingdom Metazoa; phylum Chordata; class Mammalia; order Primates; family Aotidae; genus Aotus; species Aotus nancymaae. The sequence goes on along the minus strand of NW_026988501.1, from coordinate 606,854 downwards.
CCATAGGCTGTACAGAGAAATATCTGCTCCTAAAACCAAAACGGAGCTATCTAACTCAATGGTTGTCAATGCGTGCATTCAACTGACAGAGTTAAACTCACGTGTGGATTCAGCGGTTTGCAAATCCTTTCTGTGCAGAATCCCAAAACCGGTATTTCCACCCCAATGCCGGCATACGTACTAAACCGCAGTAAACTTCGTCTAAAACTCAGGAGAAACGTTTCCTTGAAACTGCTCTGCTGTGCGTTCGTTCACCTAAGAGAGTTGAATCTATGTTGAGATTCAGAGAGTCAGAACCACGTTTCTTCTAGGAGCTGCGTTGGGATATTCCCGAGTGAATGGGACCATAGGCTGTACAGAGAAATATCTGCTCCTAAAACCAAAACGGAGCTATCTAACTCAATGGTTGTCAATGTGTGCATTCAACTCACAGAGTTAAACTCACGTGTAGATTCAGCGGTTTGCAAACCCTTTCTGTGCAGAATCCCAAAACCGGTATCTCCAGCCCAATGACGGCATACGTACTCAACCACAGTAAACATAGTCTAAAACTCAGGAGAAACGTTTCTTGAAACTGCTCTGCTGTGCGTTCATTCACCTAAGAGAGCTGAATCTATGCTGAGATCCAGCGAGTCAGAAAAACGTTTCTTCTAGGAGCCGCATTGGGATATTCCCGAGTGAATGGGACCGTAGGCTGTACAGAGAATTATCTGCTCATAAAACCAAAACGGAGCTCTCTAACTGAATGGTTGTCAATGTGTGCATTCAACTGACAGAGTTAAACTCACCTGTGGATTCAGCGGTTTCCAAACCCTTTCTGTGCAGAATCCCAAAACCGGTATGTCCAGCCGAATGCCGGAATACGTACTAAACCGCAATAAACTTCGTCTAAAACTCAGGAGAAACGTTTCCTTGAAACTGCTCTGCTGTGCGTTCGTTCACCTAAGAGAGTTGAACCTATGTTGAGATTCAGCGAGTCAGAAACACGTTTCTTCTAGGAGCTGCGTTGGGATATTCCTGAGTGAATGGGACCATAGGCTGTACAGAGAAATATCTGCTCCTAAAACCAAAACGGAGCTATCTAACTCAATGGTTGTCAATGTGTGCATTCAACTGACAGAGTTAAACTCACGTGTGGATTCAGCGGTTTGCAAACCCTTTCTGTGCAGAATCCCAATACCGGCATTTCCAGCCCAATGCCGGCATACGTACTAAACCGCAGAAAACTTCGTCTAAAACTCAGGAGAAACGTTTCCTTGAAACTGCTCTGCTGTGCGTTAGTTCACCTAAGAGAGTTGAATCTATGTTGATATTCAGCGAGTCAGAAACACGTTTCTTCTAGGAGCTGCGTTGGGATATTCCCGAGTGAATGGGACCATAGGCTGTACAGAGAAATATCTGCTCCTAAAACCAAAACGAAGCTATCTAACTGAATGGTTGTCAATGTGTGCATTCAACTGACAGAGTTAAACTCACCTGTGGATTCAGCGGTTTGCAAACCCTTTCTGTGTAGAATCCCAAAACCGGTGTTTCCAGCCACATGCCGGAATACGTATTAAACCGCCGTAAACTTCGTCTGAAACTCAGGAGAAACGTTTCCTTGAAACTGCCCTGATGTGCGTTCGTTCACCTAAGAGAGTTGAATCTATGTTGAGATTCAGCGGGTCAGAAACACGTTTCTTGTAGGAGCCTCGTTGGGATATTTCCGAGTGAATGGGACCATAGGCTGTATAGAGAAATATCTGCTTCTAAAACCAAAACGGAGCTATCTAACTGAATGGTTGTCAATGTGTGCATTCAACTGACAGAGTTAAACTCACGTGTAGATTCAGCGGTTTGCAAACCCTTTCTGTGCAGAATCCCAAAACCGGTATTTCCAGCAAAATTCTGGCATACGTACTAAACCGCAGTAAACTTCGTCTAAAACTCAGGAGAAACGTGTCCTTGAAACTGCTCTGCTGTGCGTTCGTTCACCTAAGAGAGTTGAATCTATGTTGAGATTCAGCGGGTCAGAAACACGTTTCTTGTAGGAGCCGCGTTGGGATATTTCCGAGTGAAAGGGACCATAGGCTGTATAGAGAAATATCTGCTTCTAAAACCAAAACGGAGCTATCTAACTGAATGGTTGTCAATGTGTGCATTCAACTGACAGAGTTAAACTCACGTGTAGATTCAGCGGTTTGCAAACCCTTTCTGTACAGAATCCCCAAACCGGTATTTCCAGTCCAATGCCGGCATACGTATTAAACCGCCGTAAACTTCGTCTAAAACTCAGGAGAAACGTGTCCTTGAAACTACTCTGCTGTGCGTTCGTTCACCTAAGAGAGTTGAACCTATGTTGAGATTCAGCGAGTCAGAAACACGTTTCTTCTAGGAGCTGCGTTGGGATATTCCTGAGTGAATGGGACCATAGGCTGTACAGAGAAATATCTGCTCCTAAAACCAAAACGGAGCTATCTAACTCAATGGTTGTCAATGTGTGCATTCAACTGACAGAGTTAAACTCACGTGTGGATTCAGCGGTTTGCAAACCCTTTCTGTGCAGAATCCCAAAACCGGCATTTCCAGCCCAATGCCGGCATACGTACTAAACCGCAGAAAACTTCGTCTAAAACTCAGGAGAAACGTTTCCTTGAAACTCCTCTGCTGTGCGTTCGTTCACCTAAGAGAGTTGAATCTATGTTGAGATTCAGCAAGTCAGAAACACGTTTCTTATAGGAGCTGCGTTGGGATATTCCCGAGTGAATGGGACCATAGGCTGTACAGAGAAATATCTGCTCCTAAAACCAAAACGGAGCTATCTAACTGAATGGTTGTCAATCTGTGCATTCAACTGACAGAGTTAAACTCACCTTTGGATACAGCGGTTTGCAAACCCTTTCTGTGTAGAATCCCAAAACCGGTGTTTCCAACCCAATGACGGAATACGTGCTAAACCGCTGTAAACTTCGTCTAAAACTAAGGAGAAACGTTTCCTTGAAACTGCTCTGCTGTCCGTTCGCTCACCTAAGAGAGTTGAATCTATGTTGAGATTCAGCGGGTCAGAAAAACGTTTCTTCTAGGAGCCGCGTTGGGATATTTCCGAGTGAATGGGACCATAGGCTGTATAGAGAAATATCTGCTTCTAAAACCAAAAAGGAGCTATCTAACTGAATGTTTGTCAATGTGTGCATTCAACTGACAGAGTTAAACTCACGTGTGGATTCAGCGGTTTCCAAACCGTTTCTGTGCGGAATCCCAAAACCGGTATTTCCAGCCCAATTCTGGCATACGTACTAAACCGCAGTAAACTTCGTCTAAAACTCAGGAGAAACGTGTCCTTGAAACTGCTCTGATGCGCGTTCGTTCACCTAAGAGAGTTGAATCTATGCTGAGATTCAGCGAGTCAGAAAAACGTTTCTTCTAAGAGCTGCATTGGGATATTCCCGAGTGAATGGGACCATAGGCTGTACAGAGAAATATCTGCTCCTAAAACCAAAACGGAGCTATCTAACTGAATGGTTGTCAATGTGTGCATTCAACTGACAGAGTTAAACTCACGTGTGGATTCAGTGGTTTGCAAACCCTTTCTGTACAGAATCCCCAAACCGGTATTTCCAGTCCAATGCCGGCATACGTACTAAACCGCAGTAAACTTCGTCTAAAACTCAGGAGAAACGTTTCCTTGAAACTGCTCTGCTGTGCTTTCGCTCACCTAAGAGAGTTGAATCTATGTTGAGATTCAGCAAGTCAGAAACATGTTTCTTCTAGGAGCCGCGTTGGGATATTCCCGAGTGAATGGGACCATAGGCTGTACAGAGAAATATCTGCTCCTAAAACCAAAACGGAGCTATCTAACTGAATGGTTGTCAATGTGTGCATTCAACTGACAGAGTTAAACTCACGTGTGCATTCAGCCGTTTGCAAACCCTTTCTGTGCAGAATCGCAAAACCGGTGTTTGCAACCCAATGCCGGTATACGTACTAAACAGCAGGAAACTTCGTCAAAAACTCAGGATAAACGTTTCCGTGAAACTGCTCTGCTGTTGGTTCGTTCACCTAAGAGAGTTGAATCTATGTTGAGATTCAGCGAGTCAGAAACACGTTTCTTCTAGGAGCTGCGTTCGGATATTCCCGAGTGAGTGGGCCCATAGGCTGTACAGAGAAATTCTGCTCCTAAAACCATAACGGAGGTATCTAACTGAAAGGTTGTCAATGTGTGCATTCAACTGACAGAGTTAAACTCACGTGTGGATTCAGCGGTTTGCAAACCCTTTCTATGCAGAATCCCAAAACCGGTATTTCCAGGCCAATGACGGCATACGTACTAAACCACAGTAAACATCGTCTAAAACTCAGGAGAAACGTTTCTTGAAACTGCTCTGCTGTGCGTTCGTTCACCTAAGAGAGCTGAATCTATGCTGAGATTCAGCGAGTCAGAAAAACGTTTCTTCTAGGAGCCGCATTGGGATATTCCCGAGTGAATGGGACCATAGGCTGTACAGAGAATTATCTGCTCATAAAACCAAAACGGAGCTCTCTAACTGAATGGTTGTCAATGTGTGCATTCAACTGACAGAGTTAAACTCACCTGTGGATTCAGCGGTTTCCAAACCCTTTCTGTGCAGAATCCCAAAACCGGTATGTCCAGCCGAATGCCGGAATACGTACTAAACCGCAATAAACTTCGTCTAAAACTCAGGAGAAACGTTTCCTTGAAACTGCTCTGCTGTGCGTTCGTTCACCTAAGAGAGTTGAATCTATGTTGAGATTCAGAGAGTCAGAACCACGTTTCTTCTAGGAGCTGCGTTGGGATATTCCCGAGTGAATGGGACCATAGGCTGTACAGAGAAATATCTGCTCCTAAAACCAAAACGGAGCTATCTAACTCAATGGTTGTCAATGTGTGCATTCAACTGGCAGAGTTAAACTCACGTGTGGATTCAGCGGTTTGCAAACCCTTTCTGTGCAGAATCCCAAAACCGGTATTTCCAGGCCAATGCTGGCATACGTACTAAACCGCAGTAAACTTCGTCTAAAACTCAGGAGAAACGTTTCCTTGAAACTGCTCTGCTGTGCGTTCATTCACCTAAGAGAGTTGAATCAATGTTGAGATTCAGCGATTCAGAAACACGTTTCTTCTAGGAGCTGCGTTGGGATAATCCCGAGTGAATGGGACCATAGACTGTACAGAGTAATATCTGCTCCTAAAACCAAAACGGAGCTATCTAACTCAATGGTTGTCAATGTGTGCATTCAACTGACAGTGTTAAACTCACGTGTGCATTCAGCCATTTGCAAACCCTTTCTGTGAAGAATCCCAAAACCGGTATTTCCAGCCCAATGCCGGCATACGTACTAAACCGCAGTAAACATCGTCTAAAACTCAGGAGAAACGTTTCCTTGAAACTGCTCTGCTGTGCGTTCGTTCACCTAAGAGAGTTGAATCTATGTTGAGATTCAGCGAGTCAGAAACACGTTTCTTCTAGGAGCTGCGTTGGGATATTCCCGAGTGAATGGGACCATAGGCTGTACAGAGAAATATCTGCTCCTAAAACCAAAACGGAGCTATCTAACTGAAGGGTTGTCAATGTGTGCATTCAACTGACAGTGTTAAACTCACGTGTGCATTCAGCCCTTTGCAAACCCTTTCTGTGAAGAATCCCAAAACCGGTATTTCCATCCTAATGCCAGCATACGTACTAAACCGCAGTAAACATAGTCTAAAACTCAGGAGAAACGTTTCCTTGAAACTGCTCTGCTGTGCGTTCGTTCACCTAAGAGAGTTGAATCTATGTTGAGATTCAGCAAGTCAGAAACACGTATCTTCTAGGAGCTGCGTTGGGATATTCCCGAGTGAATGGGACCATAGGCTGTACAGAGAAATATCTGCTCCGAAAACCAAAACGGAGCTATCTAACTGAAAGGTTGTCAATGTGTGCATTCAACTGACAGAGTTAAACTCACGTGTGGATTCAGCGGTTTGCAAACCCTTTCTGTGCAGAATCCCAAAACCGGCATTTCCAGCCCAATGACGGCATACGTACTAAACCGCAGTAAACTTCGTCTAAAACTCAGGAGAAACGTTTCCTTGAAACTGCTCTGCTGTGCGTTCGTTCACCTAAGAGATTTGAATCCATGTTGAGATTCAGAGAGTCAGAAACACGTTTCTTCTAAGAGCTGCGTTGGGATATTCCCGAGTGAATGGGACCATACGCTGTACAGAGAAATATCTGATCCTAAAACCAAAACGGAGCTTTCTAAAGGAATGGTGGTGAATGTGTGCATTCAACTGACAGAGTTAAACTCACGTGTGGATTCAGCGGTTTGCAAACCCTTTCTATGCAGAATCCCAAAACCGGTATTTCCAGGCCAATGACGGCATACGTACTAAACCGCAATAAACATCGTCTAAAACTCAGGAGAAACGTGTCCTTGAAACTGCTCTGCTGTGCCTTCGTTCACCTAAGAGAGTTGAATCTATGTTGAGATTCAGCGGGTCAGAAACACGTTTCTTGCAGGAGCTGCGTTGGGATATTCCCGAGTGAATGGGACCATAGGCTGTACAGAGAAATATCTGCTCCGAAAACCAAAACGGAGCTATCTAACTCAATGGTTGCCAATGTGTGCATTCAACTGACAGTGTTAAACTCACGTGTGCATTCAGCCATTTGCAAATCCTTTCTGTGAAGAATCCCAAAACCGGTATTTCCAGCCCAATGCCGGCATACGTACTAAACCGCAGTAAACATAGTCTAAAACTCAGGAGAAACGTTTCCTTGAAACTGCTCTGCTGTGCGTTCGTTCACCTAAGAGAGTTGTATCTATGTTGAGATTCAGCGAGTCAGAAACACGTTTCTTCTAGGAGCTGCGTTGGGATATTCCCGAGTGAATGGGACCATAGGCTGTACAGAGAAATATCTGCCCCGAAAACCAAAACGGAGCTATCTAACTGAATGGTTTTCAATGTGTGCATTCAACTCACAGAGTTAAACTCAAGTGTGGATTCAGCGGCTTGCAAACCCTTTCTGTGCAGAATCCCAAAACCGGTATTTCCAGCCCAATGCTGGCATACGTACTAAACCGCAGTAAACTTCGTCTAAAACTCAGGAGAAACGTTTCCTTGAAACGGCTCTGCTGTGCGTAAGTTCACCTAAGAGAGTTGAATCTATGTTGAGATTCAGCGAGTCAGAAACACGTTTCTTCTAGGAGCTGCGTTGGGATATTCCCGAGTGAATGGGACCATAGGCTGTACAGAGAAATATCTGCTCCTAAAACCAAAACGGAGCTATCTAACTGAATGGTTGTCAATGTGTGCATTCAACTGACAGAGTTAAACTCAGGTGTGGATTCAGCGGTTTGCAAACTCTTTCTATGCAGAATCCCAAAACCGGTATTTCCAGGCCAATGACGGCATACGTACTAAACCGCAATAAACATCGTCTAAAACTCAGGAGAAACGTTTCCTTGAAACTGCTCTGCTGTGCGTTCGTTCACCTAAGAGAGTTGAATCTATGTTGAGATTCAGCGAGTCAGAAACACGTTTCTACTAGGAGCTGCGTTGGGATATTCCCGAGTGAATGGGACCATAGGCTGTACAGAGAAATATCTGCTCCGAAAACCAAAACGGAGCTATCTAACTCAATGGTTGTCAATGCGTGCATTCAACTGACAGAGTTAAACTCACGTGTGGATTCAGCGGTTTGCAAAGCCTTTCTGTGCAGAATCCCAAAACCGGTATTTCCAGCCCAATGCCGGCATACGTAATAAACCGCAGTAAACTTCGTCTAAAACTCAGGAGAAACGTTTCCTTGAAACTGCTCTGCTGTGCGTTCGTTCACCTAAGAGAGTTGAATCTATGTTGAGATTCAGCGAGTCAGAACCACGTTTCTTCTAGGAGCTGCGTTGGGATATTCCCGAGTGAATGGGACCATAGGCTGTACAGAGAAATATCTGCTCCTAAAACCAAAACGGAGCTATCTAACTCAATGGTTGTCAATGTGTGCATTCAACTGGCAGAGTTAAACTCACGTGTGGATTCAGAGGTTTGCAAACCCTTTCTGTGCAGAATCCCAAAACCGGTATTTCCAGCCCAATGCTGGCATACGTACTAAACCGCAGTAAACTTCGTCTAAAACTCAGGAGAAACGTTTCCTTGAAACTGCTCTGCTGTGCGTTCATTCTCCTAAGAGAGTTGAATCAATGTTGAGATTCAGCGATTCAGAAACACGTTTCTTCTAGGAGCTGCGTTGGGATATTCCCGAGTGAATGGGACCATAGGCTGTACAGAGAAATATCTGCTCCTAAAACCAAAACGGAGCTACCTAACTGAATGGTTGTCAATGTGTGCATTCAACTGACAGTGTTAAACTCACGTGTGCATTCAGCCATTTGCAAACCCTTTCTGTGAAGAATCCCAAAACCGGTATTTCCAGCCCAATGCCGGCATACGTACTAAACCGCAGTAAACATCGTCTAAAACTCAGGAGAAACGTTTCCTTGAAACTGCTCTGCTGTGCGTTCGTTCACCTAAGAGAGTTGAATCTATGTTGAGATTCAGCGAGTCAGAAACACGTTTCTTCTAGGAGCTGCGTTGGGATATTCACGAGTGAATGGGACCATAGGCTGTACAGAGAAATATCTGCTCCTAAAACCAAAACGGAGCTATCTAACTGAATGGTTGTCAATGTGTGCATTCAACTGACAGTGTTAAACTCACGTGTGCATTCAGCCATTTGCAAACCCTTTCTGTGAAGAATCCCAAAACCGGTATTTCCAGCCCAATGCCGGCATACGTACTAAACCGCAGTAAACATAGTCTAAAACTCAGGAGAAACGTTTCCTTGAAACTGCTCTGCTGTGCGTTCGTTCACCTAAGAGAGTTGAATCTATGTTGAGATTCAGCGAGTCAGAAACACGTTTCTACTAGGAGCTGCGTTGGGATATTCCCGAGTGAATGGGACCATAGGCTGTACAGAGAAATATCTGCTCCGAAAACCAAAACGGAGCTATCTAACTCAATGGTTGTCAATGCGTGCATTCAACTGACAGAGTTAAACTCAAGTGTGGATTCAGCGGTTTGCAAATCCTTTCTGTGCAGAATCCCAAAACCGGTATTTCCAGCCCAATGCCGGCATACGTACTAAACCGCAGTAAACTTCGTCTAAAACTCAGGAGAAACGTTTCCTTGAAACTGCTCTACTGTGCGTTCGTTCACCTAAGAGAGTTGAATCTATGTTGAGATTCAGCGAGTCAGAACCACGTTTCTTCTAGGAGCTGCGTTGGGATATTCCCGAGTGAATGGGACCATAGGCTGTACAGAGAAATATCTGCTCCTAAAACCAAAACGGAGCTATCTAACTCAATGGTTGTCAATGTGTGCATTCAACTGGCAGAGTTAAACTCACGTGTGGATTCAGAGGTTTGCAAACCCTTTCTGTGCAGAATCCCAAAACCGGTATTTCCAGCCCAATGCTGGCATACGTACTAAACCGCAGTAAACTTCGTCTAAAACTCAGGAGAAACGTTTCCTTGAAACTGCTCTGCTGTGCGTTCATTCACCTAAGAGAGTTGAATCAATGTTGAGATTCAGCGATTCAGAAACACGTTTCTTCTAGGAGCTGCGTTGGGATATTCCCGAGTGAATGGGACCATAGGCTGTACAGAGAAATATCTGCTCCTAAAACCAAAACGGAGCTACCTAACTGAATGGTTGTCAATGTGTGCATTCAACTGACAGTGTTAAACTCACGTGTGCATTCAGCCATTTGCAAACCCTTTCTGTGAAGAATCCCAAAACCGGTATTTCCAGCCCAATGCCGGCATACGTACTAAACCGCAGTAAACATCGTCTAAAACTCAGGAGAAACGTTTCCTTGAAACTGCTCTGCTGTGCGTTCGTTCACCTAAGAGAGTTGAATCTATGTTGAGATTCAGCGAGTCAGAAACACGTTTCTACTAGGAGCTGCGTTGGGATATTCCCGAGTGAATGGGACCATAGGCTGTACAGAGAAATATCTGCTCCGAAAACCAAAACGGAGCTATCTAACTCAATGGTTGTCAATGCGTGCATTCAACTGACAGAGTTAAACTCAAGTGTGGATTCAGCGGTTTGCAAATCCTTTCTGTGCAGAATCCCAAAACCGGTATTTCCAGCCCAATGCCGGCATACGTACTAAACCGCAGTAAACTTCGTCTAAAACTCAGGAGAAACGTTTCCTTGAAACTGCTCTACTGTGCGTTCGTTCACCTAAGAGAGTTGAATCTATGTTGAGATTCAGCGAGTCAGAACCACGTTTCTTCTAGGAGCTGCGTTGGGATATTCCCGAGTGAATGGGACCATAGGCTGTACAGAGAAATATCTGCTCCTAAAACCAAAACGGAGCTATCTAACTCAATGGTTGTCAATGTGTGCATTCAACTGGCAGAGTTAAACTCACGTGTGGATTCAGAGGTTTGCAAACCCTTTCTGTGCAGAATCCCAAAACCGGTATTTCCAGCCCAATGCTGGCATACGTACTAAACCGCAGTAAACTTCGTCTAAAACTCAGGAGAAACGTTTCCTTGAAACTGCTCTGCTGTGCGTTCATTCACCTAAGAGAGTTGAATCAATGTTGAGATTCAGCGATTCAGAAACACGTTTCTTCTAGGAGCTGCGTTGGGATATTCCCGAGTGAATGGGACCATAGGCTGTACAGAGAAATATCTGCTCCTAAAACCAAAACGGAGCTACCTAACTGAATGGTTGTCAATGTGTGCATTCAACTGACAGTGTTAAACTCACGTGTGCATTCAGCCATTTGCAAACCCTTTCTGTGAAGAATCCCAAAACCGGTATTTCCAGCCCAATGCCGGCATACGTACTAAACCGCAGTAAACATCGTCTAAAACTCAGGAGAAACGTTTCCTTGAAACTGCTCTGCTGTGCGTTCGTTCACCTAAGAGAGTTGAATCTATGTTGAGATTCAGCGAGTCAGAAACACGTTTCTTCTAGGAGCTGCGTTGGGATATTCCCGAGTGAATGGGACCATAGGCTGTACAGAGAAATATCTGCTCCTAAAACCAAAACGGAGCTATCTAACTGAATGGTTGTCAATGTGTGCATTCAACTGACAGTGTTAAACTCACGTGTGCATTCAGCCATTTGCAAACCCTTTCTGTGAAGAATCCCAAAACCGGTATTTCCAGCCCAATGCCGGCATACGTACTAAACCGCAGTAAACATAGTCTAAAACTCAGGAGAAACGTTTCCTTGAAACTGCTCTGCTGTGCGTTCGTTCACCTAAGAGAGTTGAATCTATGTTGAGATTCAGCAAGTCAGAAACACGTATCTTCTAGGAGCTGCGTTCGGATATTCCCGAGTGAATGGGACCATAGGTTGTACAGAGAAATATCTGCTCCTAAAACCAAAACGGAGCTATCTATCTGAAAGGTTGTCAATGTGTGCATTCAACTGACAGAGTTAAACTCACGTGTGGATTCAGCGGTTTGCAAACCCTTTCTGTGCAGAATCCCAAAACCGGCATTTCCAGCCCAATGACGGCATACGTACTAAACCGCAGTAAACTTCGTCTAAAACTCAGGAGAAACGTTTCCTTGAAACTGCTCTGCTGTGCGTTCGTTCACCTAAGAGATTTGAATCCATGTTGAGATTCAGAGAGTCAGAAACACGTTTCTTCTAGGAGCTGCGTTGGGATATTCCCGAGTGAATGGGACCATACGCTGTACAGAGAAATATCTGATCCTAAAACCAAAACGGAGCTTTCAAACGGAATGGTGGTGAATGTGTGCATTCAACTGACAGAGTTAAACTCACGTGTGGATTCAGCGGTTTGCAAACCCTTTCTATGCAGAATCCCAAAACCGGTATTTCCAGGCCAATGACGGCATACGTACTAAACCGCAATAAACATCGTCTAAAACTCAGGAGAAACGTGTCCTTGAAACTGCTCTGCTGTGCCTTCGTTCACCTAAGAGAGTTGAATCTATGTTGAGATTCAGCGGGTCAGAAACACGTTTCTTGTAGGAGCTGCGTTGGGATATTCCCGAGTGAATGGGACCATAGGCTGTACAGAGAAATATCTGCTCCGAAAACCAAAACGGAGCTATCTAACTCAATGGTTGTCAATGTGTGCATTCAACTGACAGAGTTAAACTCACGTGTGGATTCAGCGGTTTGCAAACCCTTTCTGTGCAGAATCCCAAAACCGGTATTTCCAGCCCAATTCTGGCATACGTACTAAACCGCAGTAAACTTCGTTTAAAACTCAGGAGAAACGTGTCCTTGAAACTGCTCTGCTGTGCGATCGTTCACCTAAGAGAGTTGAATCTATGCTGAGATTCAGGGAGACAGAAAAACGTTTCTTCTAGGAGCCGCATTGGGATATTCCCGAGTGAATGGGACCATAGGCTGTACAGAGAAATATCTGCTCCTAAAACCAAAACGGAGCTATCTAACTGAATGGTGGTCAATGTGTGCATTCAACTGACAGAGTTAAACTTACGTGTGGTTTCAGCGGTTGGCACACCCTCCTCTGCAGAATCGCAAAACATGTATTTCCAGCCCAATGCCGGCATACGTACTAAACAGCAGGAAACATCGTCTAAAACTCAGGAGAAACGTTTCCTTGAAACTGCTCTGCTGTGCATCGCTCACCTAAGAGAGTTGAATCTATGTTCAGATTCAGGGAGTCAGAGAAACGTTTCTTCTAGGAGCTGCGTTCGGATATTCCCGAGTGAATGGGACCATAGGCTGTACAGAGACATATCTGCTCCTAAAACCAAAACGGAGCTCTCTAACTGAATGGTTGTCAATGCGTGCATTCAACTGACAGAGTTAAACTCACGTGTGGATTCAGTGGTTTGCAAACCCTTTCTGTACAGAATCCCTAAACCGGTATTTCCAGTCCAATGCCGGCATACGTACTAAACCGCAGTAAACTTCGTATAAAACTCAGGAGAAACGTTTCCTTGAAACTGCTCTGCTGTGCGTTCGTTTACCTAAGAGAGTTGAATCTATGTTGAGATTCAGCGAGTCAGAAACACGTTGCTTATAGGAGCTGCGTTGGGATATTCCCGAGTGAATGGGACCATAGGCTGTACAGAGAAATATCTGCTCCTAAAACCAAAACGGAGCTATCTAACTGAAAGGTTGTCAATGTGTGCATTCAACTGACAGAGTTAAACTCACGTGTGGACTCAGCGGTTTGCAAACCCTTTCTGTGCAGAATCCCAAAACCGGTATTTCCAGCCCAAGGCCGGCATACGTACTAAACGGCAGTAAACTTCGTCTAAAACTCAGGAGAAACGTTTCCTTGAAACTGCTCTGCTGTGCGTTCGTTCACCTAAGAGAGTTGAATCTATGTTGAGATTCAGCGAGTCAGAAACACGTTTCTTCTAGGAGCTGCGTTGGGATATTCCCGAGTGAATGGGACTATAGGCTGTACAGAGAAATATCTGCTCCTACAACCAAAACGGAGCTATTTAACTGAATGGTTGTCAATGTGTGCATTCAACTGACAGAGTTAAACTCACCTGTGGATTCAGCGGTTTGCAAAACCTTTCTGTGTAGAATCCCAAAACCGGTGTTTCCAGCCCAATGCCGGAATACGTACTAAACCGCCGTAAACTTCGTCTAAAACTCAGGAGAAACGTTTCCTTGAAACTGCTCTGCTGTGCGTTCGTTCACCTAAGAGAGTTGAATCTATGTTGAGATTCAGCAGGTCAGAAACAGGTTTCTTCTAGGAGCTGCATTGGGATATTCCCGAGTGATTGGGACCATAGTCTGTATAGAGAAATATCTGCTCATAAAACCAAAACGGAGCTATCTAACTGAATGGTGGTCAATGTGTGCATTCAACTGACAGAGTTAAACTCACGTGTGCATTCAGCCGTTTGCAAACCCGTTCTGTGAAGAATCCCAAAACCGGTATTTCCAGCCCAATGCCAGCATACGTACTAAACCGCAGTAAACATCGTCTAAAACTCAGGAGAAACGTTTCTTGAAACTGCTCTGCTGTGCGTTCGTTCACCTAAGAGAGTTGAATCTATGTTGAGATTCAGCGAGTCAGAAACACGTTTCTTCTAGGAGCCGCGTTGGGATATTCCCGAGTGAATGGGACCATAGGCTGTATAGAGAAATATCTGCTTCTAAAATCAAAACCGAGCTATCTAACTGAATGGTTGTCAATGTGTGCATTCAACTGACAGAGTTAAACTCTCCTGTGGATTCAGCGGTTTGCAAACCCTTTCTGTGCAGAATCCCAAAACCGGTATTTCCAGCCGAATTCTGGCATACGTACTAAACCGCAGTAAACTTCGTCTAAAACTCAGGAGAAACGTGTCCTTGAAACTGCTCTGCTGTGCGTTCGTTCACCTAAGAGAGTTGAATCTATGCTGAGATTCAGCGAGTCAGAAAAACGTTTCTTCTAGGAGCCGCATTGGGATATTCCCGAGTGAATGGGACCATAGGCTGTACAGAGAAATATCTGCTCATAAAACCAAAACGGAGCTATCTAACTCAATGGTTGTCAATGTGTGCATTCAACTGACAGAGTTAAACTCACCTGTGGATTCAGCGGTTTCCAAACACTTTCTGTGCAGAATCCCAAAACCGGTGTTTCCAGCCCAATGCCGGAATACGTACTAAACCGCCGTAAACTTCGTCTAAAACTCAGGAGAAACGTTTCCTTGAAACTGCTCTGCTGTGTGTTCGTTCACCTAAGAGAGTTGAATCTATGTTGAGATTCAGCGAGTCAGAAACACGTTTCTTCTAGGAGCTGCGTTGGGATATTCCCGAGTGAATGGGACCATAGGCTGTACAGAGAAATATCTGCTCCTAAAACCAAAACGGTGCGATCTAACTCAATGGTTGTCAATGTGTGCATTCAACTGACAGAGTTAAACTCACGTGTGGATTCAGCGGTTTGCAAACCCTTTCTGTGCAGAATCCCAAAACCGGTATTTCCAGCCCAATGCCGGCATACGTACTAAACCGCAGAAAACTTCGTCTAAAACTCAGGAGAAACGTTTCCTTGAAACTGCTCTGCTGTGCGTTCGTTCACCTAAGAGAGTTGAATCTATGTTGAGATTCAGCGAGTCAGAAACACGTTTCTTCTAGGAGCTGCGTTGGGATATTCCGGAGTGAATGGGACCATAGGCTATACAGAGAAATATCTACTCCTAAAACCAAAACGGAGCTATCTAACTGAATGGTTGTCAATGTGTGCATTCAACTGACAGAGTTAAACTTACGTGTGATTTCAGCGGTTGGCAAACCCTCCTGTGCAGAATCGCAAAACAGGTATTTCCAGCCCAATGCCGGCATACGTACTAAACAGCAGGAAACATCGTCTAAAACTCAGGAGAAACGTTTCCTTGAAACTGCTCTGCTGTGCATCGCTCACCTAAGAGAGTTGAATCTATGTTCAGATTCAGGGAGTCAGAGACACGTTTCTTCTAGGAGCTGCGTTCGGATATTCCCGAGTGAATGGGACCATAGGCTGTACAGAGAAATATCTGCTCCGAAAACCAAAACGGAGCTATCTAACTGAATGGTCGTCAATGCGTGCATTCAACTGACAGAGATAAACTCACGTGTGGATTCAGTGGTTTGCAAACCCTTTCTGTGTAGAATCCCAAAACCGGTGTTTCCAGCCCAATGCCGGAATACGTACTAAACCGCCGTAAACTTCGTCTAAAACTCAGGAGAAACGTTTCCTTGAAACTGCTCTGCTGTGTGTTCGTTCACCTAAGAGAGTTGAATCTATGTTGAGATTCAGCGGGTCAGAAACACGTTTCTTCTAGGAGCCGCGTTGGGATATTCCCGAGTGAATGGGACCATAGGCTGTATAGAGAAATATCTGCTTCTAAAATCAAAACCGATCTATCTAACTGAATGGTTGTCAATGTGTGCATTCAACTGACAGAGTTAAACTCACGTGTGGATTCAGCGGTTTGCAAACCCTTTCTGTGCAGAATCTCAAAACCGGTATTTCCAGCCCAATTCTGGCATACGTAGTAAACCGCAGTAAACTTCGTTTAAAACTCAGGAGAAACGTGTCCTTGAAACTGCTCTGCTGTGCGATCGTTCACCTAAGAGAGTTGAATCTATGCTGAGATTCAGGGAGTCAGAAAAACGTTTCTTCTAGGAGCCGCATTGGGATATTCCCGAGTGAATGGGACCATAGGCTGTACAGAGAAATATCTGCTCATAAAACCAAAACGGAGCTATCTAACTGAATGGTTGTCAATGTGTGCATTCAACTGACAGAGTTAAACTCACCTGTGGATTCAGCGGTTTCCAACCCCTTTCTGTGCAGAATCCCAAAACCGGTGTTTCCAGCCCAATGCCGGAATACGTACTAAACCGCAATAAACTTCGTCTAAAACTCAGGAGAAACGTTTCCTTGAAACTGCTCTGCTGTGCGTTCGTTCACCTAAGAGAGTTGAATCTATGTTGAGATTCAGCGAGTCAGAAACAGGTTTCTTCTAGGAGCTGCATTGGGATATTCCCGAGTGATTGGGACCATAGTCTGTACAGAGAAATATCTGCTCATAAAACCAAAACGGAGCTATCTAACTGAATGGTTGTCAATGTGTGCATTCAACTGACAGAGTTAAACTCTCCTGTGGATTCAGCGGTTTGCAAACCCTTTCTGTGCAGAATCCCAAAACCGGTATTTCCAGCCCAATGCCGGCATACGTACTAAACCGCAGTAAACTTCGTCTAAAACTCAGGAGAAACGTTTCCTTGAAACTGCTCTGCTGTGCGTTAGTTCACCTAAGAGAGTTGAATCTATGTTGAGATTCAGCGAGTCAGAAACACGTTTCTTCTAGGAGCTGCGTTGGGATATTCCCGAGTGAATGGTACCATAGGCTGTACAGAGAAATATCTGCTCCTAAAACCAAAACGGAGCTATCTAACTGAATGGTTGTCAATGTGTGCATTCAACTGACAGAGTTAAACTCACGTGTGGATTCAGCGGTTTGCAAACCCTTTCTGTGCAGAATCCCAAAACCGGTATTTCCAGCCCAATTCTGGCATACGTACTAAACCGCAGTAAACTTCGTCTAAAACTCAGGAGAAACGTGTCCTTGAAACTGCTCTGCTGTGCGTTAGTTCACCTAGGAGAGTTGAATCTATGTTGAGTTTCAGCGAGTCAGAAACACGTTTCTTCTAGGAGCTGCGTTGGGATATTCCCGAGTGAATGGGACCATAGGCTGTACAGAGAAATATCTGCTCCTAAAACCAAAACGGTGCGATCTAACTCAATGGTTGTCAATGTGTGCATTCAACTGACAGAGTTAAACTCACGTGTGGATTCAGCGGTTTGCAAACCCTTTCTGTGCAGAATCCCAAAACCGGTATTTCCAGCCCAATGCCGGCATACGTACTAAACCGCAGAAAACTTCGTCTAAAACTCAGGAGAAACGTTTCCTTGAAACAGCTCTGCTGTGCGTTCGTTCACCTAAGAGAGTTGAATCTATGTTGAGATTCAGCGAGTCAGAAACACGTTTCTTCTAGGAGCTGCGTTGGGATATTCCGGAGTGAATGGGACCATAGGCTATACAGAGAAATATCTACTCCTAAAACCAAAACGGAGCTATCTAACTGAATGGTTGTCAATGTGTGCATTCAACTGACAGAGTTAAACTTACGTGTGATTTCAGCGGTTGGCAAACCCTCCTGTGCAGAATCGCAAAACAGGTATTTCCAGCCCAATGCCGGCATACGTACTAAACAGCAGGAAACATCGTCTAAAACTCAGGAGAAACGTTTCCTTGAAACTGCTCTGCTGTGCATCGCTCACCTAAGAGAGTTGAATCTATGTTCAGATTCAGGGAGTCAGAGACACGTTTCTTCTAGGAGCTGCGTTCGGATATTCCCGAGTGAATGGGACCATAGGCTGTACAGAGAAATATCAGCTCCTAAAACCAAAACGGAGCTCTCTAACTGAATGGTCGTCAATGCGTGCATTCAACTGACAGAGATAAACTCACGTGTGGATTCAGTGGTTTGCAAACCCTTTCTGTGTAGAATCCCAAAACCGGTGTTTCCAGCCCAATGCCGGAATACGTACTAAACCGCCGTAAACTTCGTCTAAAACTCAGGAGAAACGTTTCCTTGAAACTGCTCTGCTGTGTGTTCGTTCACCTAAGAGAGTTGAATCTATGTTGAGATTCAGCGGGTCAGAAACACGTTTCTTCTAGGAGCCGCGTTGGGATATTCCCGAGTGAATGGGACCATAGGCTGTATAGAGAAATATCTGCTTCTAAAATCAAAACCGATCTATCTAACTGAATGGTTGTCAATGTGTGCATTCAACTGACAGAGTTAAACTCACGTGTGGATTCAGCGGTTTGCAAACCCTTTCTGTGCAGAATCTCAAAACCGGTATTTCCAGCCCAATTCTGGCATACGTAGTAAACCGCAGTAAACTTCGTTTAAAAGTCAGGAGAAACGTGTCCTTGAAACTGCTCTGCTGTGCGATCGTTCACCTAAGAGAGTTGAATCTATGCTGAGATTCAGGGAGTCAGAAAAACGTTTCTTCTAGGAGCCGCATTGGGATATTCCCGAGTGAATGGGACCATAGGCTGTACAGAGAAATATCTGCTCATAAAACCAAAACGGAGCTATCTAACTGAATGGTTGTCAATGTGTGCATTCAACTGACAGAGTTAAACTCACCTGTGGATTCAGCGGTTTCCAACCCCTTTCTGTGCAGAATCCCAAAACCGGTGTTTCCAGCCCAATGCCGGAATACGTACTAAACCGCAATAAACTTCGTCTAAAACTCAGGAGAAACGTTTCCTTGAAACTGCTCTGCTGTGCGTTCGTTCACCTAAGAGAGTTGAATCTATGTTGAGATTCAGCGAGTCAGAAACAGGTTTCTTCTAGGAGCTGCATTGGGATATTCCCGAGTGAATGGTACCATAGGCTGTACAGAGAAATATCTGCTCCTAAAACCAAAACGGAGCTATCTAACTGAATGGTTGTCAATGTGTGCATTCAACTGACAGAGTTAAACTCACGTGTGGATTCAGCGGTTTGCAAACCCTTTCTGTGCAGAATCCCAAAACCGGTATTTCCATCCCAATGCCGGCATACGTACTAAACCGCAGAAAACTTCGTCTAAAACTCAGGAGAAACGTTTCCTTGAAACTGCTCTGCTGCGCGTTCGTTCACCTAAGAGAGTTGAATCTATGTTGAGATTCAGCGAGTCAGAAACACGTTTCTTCTAGGAGCTGCGTTGGGATATTCCCGAGTGAAAGGGACCATAGGCTGTACAGAGAAATATCTACTCCTAAAACCAAAACGGAGCTATCTAACTGAATGGTGGTCAATGTGTGCATTCAACTGACAGAGTTAAACTCACGTGTGCATTCAGCCGTTTGCAAACCCGTTCTGTGAAGAATCCCAAAACCGGTATTTCCAGCCCAAAGCCAGCATACGTACTAAACCGCAGTAAACATCGTCTAAAACTCAGGAGAAAGGTTTCTTGAATCTGCTCTGCTGTGCGTTCGTTCACCTAAGAGAGTTGAATCGATGTTGAGATTCAGCGAGTCAGAAACACGTTTCTTCTAGGAGCTGCGTTGGGATATTCCCGAGTGAATGGGACCATAGGCTGTACAGAGAAATATCTGCTCCTAAAACCAAAACGGAGCTATCTAACTGAATGGTTGTCAATGTGTGCATTCAACTGACAGAGTTAAACTCACGTGTGGATTCAGCGGTTTACAAACCCTTTCTGTGCAGAATCCCAAAACCGGTAATTACAGCCCAATGCCGGCATACGTACTAAACGGCAGTAAACATCGTCTAAAACTCAGGAGAAACGTTTCCTTGAAACTTCTTTGCTCTGCGTTCGTTCAGCTAAGAGAGTTGAATCTATGTTGATATTCAGCGAGTCAGAAACACGTTTCTTCTAGGAGCTGCGTTGGGATATTCCCGAGTGAATGGGACCATAGGCTGTACAGAGAAATATCTGCTCCTAAAACCAAAACGAAGCTATCTAACTGAATGGTTGTCAATGTGTGCATTCAACTGACAGAGTTAAACTCACCTGTGGATTCAGCGGTTTGCAAACACTTTCTGTGTAGAATCCCAAAACCGGTGTTTCCAGCCAAATGCCGGAATACGTATTAAACCGCCGTAAACTTCGTCTAAAACTCAGGAGAAACGTTTCCTTGAAACTGCTCTGATGTGCGTTCGTTCACCTAAGAGAGTTGAATCTATGTTGAGATTCAGGAAGTCAGAAACACGTTTCTTGTAGGAGCCTCGTTGGGATATTTCCGAGTGAATGGGACCATAGGCTGTATAGAGAAATATCTGCTTCTAAAACCAAAACGGAGCTATCTAACTGAATGGTTGTCAATGTGTGCATTCAACTGACAGAGTTAAACTCACGTGTAGATTCAGCGGTTTGCAAACCCTTTCTGTGCAGAATCCCAAAACCGGTATTTCCAGCCCAATTCTGGCATACGTACTAAACCGCAGTAAACTTCGTCTAAAACTCAGGAGAAACGTGTCCTTGAAACTGCTCTGCTGTGCGTTCGTTCACCTAAGAGAGTTGAATCTATGCGGAGATTCAGCGAGTCTGAAAAACGTTTCTTCTAAGAGCTGCATTGGGATATTCCCGAGTGAATGGAACCATAGGCTGTACAGAGAAATATCTGCTCATAAAACCAAAACGGAGCTATCTAACTGAATGGTTGTCAATGTGTGCATTTACCTGACAGAGTTAAATTCACCTGTGGATTCAGCGGTTTCCAAACCCTTTCTGTACAGAATCCCCAAACCGGTATTTCCAGTCCAATGCCGGCATACGTATTAAACCGCCGTAAACTTCGTCTAAAACTCAGGAGAAACGTTTCCTAGAAACTGCTCTTCTGTGCGTTCGTTCACCTAAGAGAGTTGAATCTATGTTGAGATTCAGCGGGTCAGAAACACGTTTCTTGTAGGAGCCGCGTTGGGATATTTCCGAGTGAAAGGGACCATAGGCTGTATAGAGAAATATCTGCTTCTAAAACCAAAACGGAGCTATCTAACTGAATGGTTGTCAATGTGTGCATTCAACTGACAGAGTTAAACTCACGTGTAGATTCAGCGGTTTGCAAACCCTTTCTGTACAGATTCCCCAAACCGGTATTTCCAGTCCAATGCCGGCATACGTATTAAACCGCCGTAAACTTCGTCTAAAACTCAGGAGAAACGCGTCCTTGAAACTGCTCTGCCGTGCGTTCGTTCACCTAAGAGAGTTGAACCTATGTTGAGATTCAGCGAGTCAGAAACACGTTTCTTCTAGGAGCTGCGTTGGGATATTCCTGAGTGAATGGGACCATAGGTTGTACAGAGAAATATCTGCTCCTAAAACCAAAACGGAGCTATCTAACTCAATGGTTGTCAATGTGTGCATTCAACTGACAGAGTTAAACTCACGTGTGGATTCAGCGGTTTGCATACCCTTTCTGTGCAGAATCCCAAAACCGGCATTTCCAGCCCAATGCCGGCATACGGACTAAACCGCAGAAAACTTCGCCTAAAACTCAGGAGAAACGTTTCCTTGAAACTCCTCTGCTGTGCGTTCGTTCACCTAAGAGAGTTGAATCTATGTTGAGATTCAGCAAGTCAGAAACACGTTTCTTATAGGAGCTGCGTTGGGATATTCCCGAGTGAATGGGACCATAGGCTGTACAGAGAAATATCTGCTCCTAAAACCAAAACGGAGCTATCTAACTGAATGGTTGTCAATCTGTGCATTCAACTGACAGAGTTAAACTCACCTTTGCATACAGCGGTTTGCAAACCCTTTCTGTGTAGAATCCCAAAACCGGTGTTTCCAACCCAATGACGGAATACGTGCTAAACCGCTGTAAACTTCGTCTAAAACTAAGGAGAAACGTTTCCTTGAAACTGCTCTGCTGTGCGTTCGTTCACCTAAGAGAGTTGAATCTATGTTGAGATTCAGCGGGTCAGAAAAACGTTTCTTCTAGGAGCCGCGTTGGGATATTTCCGAGTGAATGGGACCATAGGCTGTATAGAGAAATATCTGCTTCTAAAACCAAAAAGGAGCTATCTAACTGAATGTTTGTCAATGTGTGCATTCAACTGACAGAGTTAAACTCACGTGTGGATTCAGCGGTTTCCAAACCGTTTCTGTGAGGAATCCCAAAACCGGTATTTCCAGCCCAATTCTGGCATACGTACTAAACCGCAGTAAACTTCGTCTAAAACTCAGGAGAAACGTGTCCATGAAACTGCTCTGATGCGCGTTCGTTCACCTAAGAGAGTTGAATCTATGCTGAGATTCAGCGAGTCAGAAAAACGTTTCTTCTAAGAGCTGCATTGGGATATTCCCGAGTGAATGGGACCATAGGCTGTACAGAGAAATATCTGCTCCTAAAACCAAAACGGAGCTATCTAACTGAATGGTTGTCAATGTGTGCATTCAACTGACAGAGTTAAACTCACGTGTGGATTCAGTGGTTTGCAAACCCTTTCTGTACAGAATCCCCAAACCGGTATTTCCAGTCCAATGCCGGCATACGTACTAAACCGTAGTAAACTTCGTCTAAAACTCAGGAGAAACGTTTCCTTGAAACTGCTCTGCTGTGCTTTCGCTCACCTAAGAGAGTTGAATCTATGTTGAGATTCAGCAAGTCAGAAACATGTTTCTTCTAGGAGCCGCGTTGGGATATTCCCGAGTGAATGGGACCATAGGCTGTACAGAGAAATATCTGCTCCTAAAACCAAAACGGAGCTGTCTAACTGAATGGTTGTCAATGTGTGCATTCAACTGACAGAGTTAAAGTCACGTGTGCATTCAGCCGTTTGCAAACACTTTCTGTGCAGAATCGCAAAACCGGTGTTTGCAACCCAATGCCGGCATACGTACTAAACAGCAGGAAACTTCGTCAAAAACTCAGGATAAACGTTTCCGTGAAACTGCTCTGCTGTTCGTTCGTTCACCTAAGAGAGTTGAATCTATGTTGAGATTCAGCGAGTCAGAAACACGTTTCTTCTAGGAGCTGCGTTCCGATATTCCCGAGTGAGTGGGCCCATAGGCTGTACAGAGAAATTCTGCTCCTAAAACCATAACGGAGGTATCTAACTGAAAGGTTGTCAATGTGTGCATTCAACTGACAGAGTTAAACTCACGTGTGGATTCAGCGGTTTGCAAACCCTTTCTATGCAGAATCCCAAAACCGGTATTTCCAGGCCAATGACGGCATACGTACTAAACCGCAATAAACATCGTCTAAAACTCAGGAGAAACGTGTCCTTGAAACTGCTCTGCTGTGCCTTCGTTCACCTAAGAGAGTTGAATCTATCTTGAGATTCAGCGAGTCAGAAACACGTTTCTTCTAGGAGCTGCGTTGGGATATTCCCGAGTGAATGGGACCATAGGCTGTACAGAGAAATATCTGCTCCGAAAACCAAAACGGAGCTATCTAACTCAATGGTTGTCAATGCGTGCATTCAACTGACAGAGTTAAACTCACGTGTGGATTCAGCGGTTTGCAAATCCTTTCTGTGCAGAATCCCAAAACCGGTATTTCCACCCCAATGCCGGCATACGTACTAAACCGCAGTAAACTTCGTCTAAAACTCAGGAGAAACGTTTCCTTGAAACTGCTCTGCTGTGCGTTCGTTCACCTAAGAGAGTTGAATCTATGTTGAGATTCAGAGAGTCAGAACCACGTTTCTTCTAGGAGCTGCGTTGGGATATTCCCGAGTGAATGGGACCATAGGCTGTACAGAGAAATATCTGCTCCTAAAACCAAAACGGAGCTATCTAACTCAATGGTTGTCAATGTGTGCATTCAACTGACAGAGTTAAACTCACGTGTAGATTCAGCGGTTTGCAAACCCTTTCTGTGCAGAATCCCAAAACCGGTATCTCCAGCCCAATGACGGCATACGTACTCAACCACAGTAAACATCGTCTAAAACTCAGGATAAACGTTTCTTGAAACTGCTCTGCTGTGCGTTCGTTCACCTAAGAGAGCTGAATCTATGCTGAGATTCAGCGAGTCAGAAAAACGTTTCTTCTAGGAGCCGCATTGGGATATTCCCGAGTGAATGGGACCATAGGCTGTACAGAGAATTATCTGCTCATAAAACCAAAACGGAGCTCTCTAACTGAATGGTTGTCAATGTGTGCATTCAACTGACAGAGTTAAACTCACCTGTGGATTCAGCGGTTTCCAAACCCTTTCTATGCAGAATCCCAAAACCGGTATGTCCAGCCGAATGCCGGAATACGTACTAAACCGCAATAAACTTCGTCTAAAACTCAGGAGAAACGTTTCCTTGAAACTGCTCTGCTGTGCGTTCGTTCACCTAAGAGAGTTGAACCTCTGTTGAGATTCAGCGAGTCAGAAACACGTTTCTTCTAGGAGCTGCGTTGGGATATTCCTGAGTGAATGGGACCATAGGCTGTACAGAGAAATATCTGCTCCTAAAACCAAAACGGAGCTATCTAACTCAATGGTTGTCAATGTGTGCATTCAACTGACAGAGTTAAACTCACGTGTGGATTCAGCGGTTTGCAAACCCTTTCTGTGCAGAATCCCAAAACCGGCATTTCCAGCCCAATGCCGGCATACGTACTAAACCGCAGAAAACTTCGTCTAAAACTCAGGAGAAACGTTTCCTTGAAACTCCTCTGCTGTGCGTTCGTTCACCTAAGAGAGTTGAATCTATGTTGAGATTCAGCAAGTCAGAAACACGTTTCTTATAGGAGCTGCGTTGGGATATTACCGAGTGAATGGGACCATAGGCTGTACAGAGAAATATCTGCTCCTAAAACCAAAACGGAGCTATCTAACTGAATGGCTGTCAATCTGTGCATTCAACTGACAGAGTTAAACTCACCTTTGGATACAGCGGTTTGCAAACCCTTTCTGTGTAGAATCCCAAAACAGGTGTTTCCAACCCAATGACGGAATACGTACTAAACCGCTGTAAACTTCGTTTAAAACTAAGGAGAAACGTTTCCTTGAAACTGCTCTGCTGTCCGTTCGCTCACCTAAGAGAGTTGAATCTATGTTGAGATTCAGCGGGTCAGAAAAACGTTTCTTCTAGGAGCCGCGTTGGGATATTTCCGAGTGAATGGGACCATAGGCTGTATAGAGAAATATCTGCTTCTAAAACCAAAAAGGAGCTATCTAACTGAATGTTTGTCAATGTGTGCATTCAACTGACAGAGTTAAACTCACGTGTGGATTCAGCGGTTTCCAAACCGTTTCTGTGCGGAATCCCAAAACCGGTATTTCCAGGCCAATTCTGGCATACGTACTAAACCGCAGTAAACTTCGTCTAAAACTCAGGTGAAACGTGTCCTTGAAACTGCTCTGATGCGCGTTCGTTCACCTAAGAGAGTTGAATCTATGTTGAGATTCAGCGAGTCAGAAAAACGTTTCTTCTAAGAGCTGCATTGGGATATTCCCGAGTGAATGGGACCATAGGCTGTACAGAGAAATATCTGCTACTAAAACCAAAACGGAGCTATCTAACTGAATGGTTGTCAATGTGTGCATTCAACTGACAGAGTTAAACTCACGTGTGGATTCAGTGGTTTGCAAACCCTTTCTGTACAGAATCCCCAAACCGGTATTTCCAGTCCAATGCCGGCATACGTACTAAACCGCAGTAAACTTCGTCTAAAACTCAGGAGAAACGTTTCCTTGAAACTGCTCTGCTGTGCTTTCGCTCACCTAAGAGAGTTGAATCTATGTTGAGATTCAGCAAGTCAGAAACATGTTTCTTCTAGGAGCCGCGTTGGGATATTCCCGAGTGAATGGGACCATAGGCTGTACAGAGAAATATCTGCTCCTAAAACCAAAACGGAGCTATCTAACTGAATGGTTGTCAATGTGTGCATTCAACTGACAGAGTTAAACTCACGTGTGCATTCAGCCGTTTGCAAAGCCTTTCTGTGCAGAATCGCAAAACCGGTGTTTGCAACCCAATGCCGGCATACGTACTAAACAGCAGGAAACTTCGTCAAAAACTCAGGATAAACGTTTCCGTGAAACTGCTCTGCTGTTCGTTCGTTCACCTAAGAGAGTTGAATCTATGTTGAGATTCAGCGAGTCAGAAACACGTTTCTTCTAGGAGCTGCGTTCGGATATTCCCGAGTGAGTGGGCCCATAGGCTGTACAGAGAAATTCTGCTCCTAAAACCATAACGGAGGTATCTAACTGAAAGGTTGTCAATGTGTGCATTCAACTGACAGAGTTAAACTCACGTGTGGATTCAGCGGTTTGCAAACCCTTTCTATGCAGAATCCCAAAACCGGTATTTCCAGGCCAATGACGGCATACGTACTAAACTGCAATAAACATCGTCTAAAACTCAGGAGAAACGTGTCCTTGAAACTGCTCTGCTGTGCCTTCGTTCACCTAAGAGAGTTGAATCTATGTTGAGATTCAGCGAGTCAGAAACACGTTTCTTCTAGGAGCTGCGTTGGGATATTCCCGAGTGAATGGGACCATAGGCTGTACAGAGAAATATCTGCTCCGAAAACCAAAACGGAGCTATCTAACTCAATGGTTGTCAATGCGTGCATTCAACTGACAGAGTTAAACTCACGTGTGGATTCAGCGGTTTGCAAATCCTTTCTGTGCAGAATCCCAAAACCGGTATTTCCACCCCAATGCCGGCATACGTACTAAACCGCAGTAAACTTCGTCTAAAACTCAGGAGAAACGTTTCCTTGAAACTGCTCTGCTGTGCGTTCGTTCACCTAAGAGAGTTGAATCTATGTTGAGATTCAGAGAGTCAGAACCACGTTTCTTCTATGAGCTGCGTTGGGATATTCCCGAGTGAATGGGACCATAGGCTGTACAGAGAAATATCTGCTCCTAAAACCAAAACGGAGCTATCTAACTCAATGGTTGTCAATGTGTGCATTCAACTGGCAGAGTTAAACTCACGTGTGTATTCAGCGGTTTGCAAACCCTTTCTGTGCAGAATCCCAAAACCGGTATTTCCAGGCCAATGCTGGCATACGTACTAAACCGCAGTAAACATCGTCTAAAACTCAGGAGAAACGTTTCCTTGAAACTGCTCTGCTGTGCTTTCATTCACCTAAGAGAGTTGAATCAATGTTGAGATTCAGCGATTCAGAAACACGTTTCTTCTAGGAGCTGCGTTGGGATATTCCCGAGTGAATGGGACCGTAGGCTGTACAGAGTAATATCTGCTCCTAAAACCAAAACGGAGCTATCTAACTGAATGGTTGTCAATGTGTGCATTCAACTGACAGTGTTAAACTCACGTGTGCATTCAGCCATTTGCAAACCCTTTCTGTGAAGAATCCCAAAACCGGTATTTCCAGCCCAATGCCGGCATACGTACTAAACCGCAGTAAACATCGTCTAAAACTCAGGAGAAACGTTTCCTTGAAACTGCTCTGCTGTGCGTTCGTTCACCTAAGAGAGTTGAATCTATGTTGAGATTCAGCGAGTCAGAAACACGTTTCTTCTAGGAGCTGCGTTGGGATATTCCCGAGTGAATGGGACCATAGGCTGTACAGAGAAATATCTGCTCCTAAAACCAAAACGGAGCTATCTAACTGAATGGTTGTCAATGTGTGCATTCAACTGACAGTGTTAAACTCAGGTGTGCATTCAGCCCTTTGCAAACCCTTTCTGTGAAGAATCCCAAAACCGGTATTTCCATCCTAATGCCAGCATACGTACTAAACCGCAGTAAACATAGTCTAAAACTCAGGAGAAACGTTTCCTTGAAACTGCTCTGCTGTGCGTTCGTTCACCTAAGAGAGTTGAATCTATGTTGAGATTCAGCAAGTCAGAAACACGTATCTTCTAGGAGCTGCGTTCGGATATTCCCGAGTGAATGGGACCATAGGTTGTACTGAGAAATATCTGCTCCGAAAACCAAAACGGAGCTATCTAACTGAAAGGTTGTCAATGTGTGCATTCAAGTGACAGAGTTAAACTCACGTGTGGATTCAGCGGTTTGCAAACCCTTTCTGTGCAGAATCCCAAAACCGGCATTTCCAGCCCAATGACGGCATACGTACTAAACCGCAGTAAACTTCGTCTAAAACTCAGGAGAAACGTTTCCTTGAAACTGCTCTGCTGTGCGTTCGTTCACCTAAGAGATTTGAATCTATGTTGAGATTCAGAGAGTCAGAAACACGTTTCTTCTAGGAGCTGCGTTGGGATATTCCCGAGTGAATGGGACCATACGCTGTACAGAGAAATATCTGATCCTAAAACCAAAACGGAGCTTTCTAACGGAATGGTGGTGAATGTGTGCATTCAACTGACAGAGTTAAACTCACGTGTGGATTCAGCGGTTTGCAAACCCTTTCTATGCAGAATCCCAAAACCGGTATTTCCAGGCCAATGACGGCATACGTACTAAACCGCAATAAACATCGTCTAAAACTCAGGAGAAACGTGTCCTTGAAACTGCTCTGCTGTGCCTTCGTTCACCTAAGAGAGTTGAATCTATGTTGAGATTCAGCGGGTCAGAAACACGTTTCTTGTAGGAGCTGCGTTGGGATATTCCCGAGTGAATGGGACCATAGGCTGTACAGAGAAATATCTGCTCCGAAAACCAAAACGGAGCTATCTAACTCAATGGTTGTCAATGTGTGCATTCAACTGACAGTGTTAAACTCACGTGTGCATTCAGCCATTTGCAAATCCTTTCTGTGAAGAATCCCAAAACCGGTATTTCCAGCCCAATGACGGCATACGTACTAAACCGCAGTAAACATAGTCTAAAACTCAGGAGAAACGTTTCCTTGAAACTGCTCTGCTGTGCGTTCGTTCACCTAAGAGAGTTGAATCTATGTTGAGATTCAGCAAGTCAGAAACACGTTTCTTCTAGGAGCTGCGTTCGGATATTCCCGAGTGAATGGGACCATAGGTTGTACAGAGAAATATCTGCTCCTAAAACCAAAACGGAGCTATCTAACTGAAAGGTTGTCAATGTGTGCATTCAACTGACAGAGTTAAACTCACGTGTGGATTCAGCGGTTTGCAAATCCTTTCTGTGCAGAATCCCAAAACCGGCATTTCCAGCCCAATAACGGCGTACGTACTAAACCGCAGTAAACTTCGTCTAAAACTCAGGAGAAACGTTTCCTTGAAACTGCTCTGCTGTGCGTTCGTTCACCTAAGAGAGTTGTATCTATGTTGAGATTCAGCGAGTCAGAAACACGTTTCTTCTAGGAGTTGCGTTGGGATATTCCCGAGTGAATGGGACCATAGGCTGTACAGAGAAATATCTGCCCCGAAAACCAAAACAGAGCTATCTAACTGAATGGTTTTCAATGTGTGCATTCAACTGACA
The DNA here is from genome assembly GCF_030222135.1 of Aotus nancymaae. Classification (NCBI taxonomy): domain Eukaryota; kingdom Metazoa; phylum Chordata; class Mammalia; order Primates; family Aotidae; genus Aotus; species Aotus nancymaae. Next base: position 577,540 of record NW_026988501.1, on the reverse strand, counting down.
GAGTTAAACTCAAGTGTGGATTCAGCGGCTTGCAAACCCTTTCTGTGCAGAATCCCAAAACCGGTATTTCCAGCCCAATGCTGGCATACGTACTAAACCGCAGTAAACTTCGTCTCAAACTCAGGAGAAACGTTTCCTTGAAACGGCTCTGCTGTGCGTAAGTTCACCTAAGAGAGTTGAATCTATGTTGAGATTCAGCGAGTCAGAAACACGTTTCTTCTAGGAGCTGCGTTGGGATATTCCCGAGTGAATGGGACCATAGGCTGTACAGAGAAATATCTGCTCCTAAAACCAAAACGGAGCTATCTAACTGAATGGTTGTCAATGTGTGCATTCAACTGACAGAGGTAAACTCAGGTGTGGATTCAGCGGTTTGCAAACTCTTTCTATGCAGAATCCCAAAACCGGTATTTCCAGGCCAATGGCGGCATATGTACTAAACCGCAATAAACATCGTCTAAAACTCAGGAGAAACGTATCCTTGAAACTGCTCTGCTGTGCGTTCGTTCACCTAAGAGAGTTGAATCTATGTTGAGATTCAGCGAGTCAGAAACACGTTTCTTCTAGGAGCTGCGTTGGGATATTCCCGAGTGAATGGGACCATAGGCTGTACAGAGAAATATCTGCTCCGAAAACCAAAACGGAGCTATCTAACTCAATGGTTGTCAATGCGTGCATTCAACTAACAGAGTTAAACTCACGTGTGGATTCAGCGGTTTGCAAATCCTTTCTGTGCAGAATCCCAAAACCGGTATTTCCAGCCCAATGCCGGCATACGTACTAAACCGCAGTAAACTTCGTCTAAAACTCAGGAGAAACGTTTCCTTGAAACTGCTCTGCTGTGCGTTCGTTCACCTAAGAGAGTTGAATCTATGTTGAGATTCAGCGAGTCAGAACCACGTTTCTTCTAGGAGCTGCGTTGGGATATTCCCTAGTGAATGGGACCATAGGCTGTACAGAGAAATATCTGCTCCTAAAACCAAAACGGAGCTATCTAACTCAATGGTTGTCAATGTGTGCATTCAACTGACAGAGTTAAACTCACGTGTGGATTCAGCGGTTTGCAAACCCTTTCTGTGCAGAATCCCAAAACCGGCATTTCCAGCCCAATGCCGGCATACGGACTAAACCGCAGAAAACATCGTCTAAAACTCAGGAGAAACGTTTCCTTGAAACTCCTCTGCTGTGCGTTCGTTCACCTAAGAGAGTTGAATCTATGTTGAGATTCATCAAGTCAGAAACACGTTTCTTATATGAGCTGCGTTGGGATATTCCCGAGTGAATGGGACCATAGGCTGTACAGAGAAATATCTGCTCCTAAAACCAAAACGGAGCTATCTAACTGAATGGTTGTCAATCTGTGCATTCAACTGACAGAGTTAAACTCACCTTTGGATACAGCGGTTTGCAAACCCTTTCTGTGTAGAATCCCAAAACCGGTGTTTCCAACCCAATGACGGAATACGTGCTAAACCGCTGTAAACTTCGTCTAAAACTAAGGAGAAACGTTTCCTTGAAACTGCTCTGCTGTCCGTTCGCTCACCTAAGAGAGTTGAATCTATGTTGAGATTCAGCGGGTCAGAAAAACGTTTCTTCTAGGAGCCGCGTTGGGATATTTCCGAGTGAATGGGACCATAGGCTGTATAGAGAAATATCTGCTTCTAAAACCAAAAAGGAGCTATCTAACTGAATGTTTGTCAATGTGTGCATTCAACTGACAGAGTTAAACTCACGTGTGGATTCAGCGGTTTCCAAACCGTTTCTGTGCGGAATCCCAAAACCGGTATTTCCAGCCCAATTCTGGCATACGTACTAAACCGCAGTAAACTTCGTCTAAAACTCAGGAGAAACGTGTCCATGAAACTGCTCTGATGCGCGTTCGTTCACCTAAGAGAGTTGAATCTATGCTGAGATTCAGCGATTCAGAAAAACGTTTCTTCTAAGAGCTGCATTGGGATATTCCCGAGTGAATGGGACCATAGGCTGTACAGAGAAATATCTGCTCCTAAAACCAAAACGGAGCTATCTAACTGAATGGTTGTCAATGTGTGCATTCAACTGACAGAGTTAAACTCACGTGTGGATTCAGTGGTTTGCAAACCCTTTCTGTACAGAATCCCCAAACCGGTATTTCCAGTCCAATGCCGGCATACGTACTAAACCGCAGTAAACTTCGTCTAAAACTCAGGAGAAACTTTTCCTTGAAACTGCTCTGCTGTGCTTTCGCTCACCTAAGAGAGTTGAATCTATGTTGAGATTCAGCAAGTCAGAAACATGTTTCTTCTAGGAGCCGCGTTGGGATATTCCCGAGTGAATGGGACCATAGGCTGTACAGAGAAATATCTGCTCCTAAAACCAAAACGGAGCTATCTAACTGAATGGTTGTCAATGTGTGCATTCAACTGACAGAGTTAAACTCACGTGTGCATTCAGCCGTTTGCAAACCCTTTCTGTGCAGAATCGCAAAACCGGTGTTTGCAACCCAATGCCGGCATACGTACTAAACAGCAGGAAACTTCGTCAAAAACTCAGGATAAACGTTTCCGTGAAACTGCTCTGCTGTTCGTTCGTTCACCTAAGAGAGTTGAATCTATGTTGAGATTCAGCGAGTCAGAAACACGTTTCTTCTAGGAGCTGCGTTCGGATATTCCCGAGTGAGTGGGCCCATAGGCTGTACAGAGAAATTCTGCTCCTAAAACCATAACGGAGGTATCTAACTGAAAGGTTGTCAATGTGTGCATTCAACTGACAGAGTTAAACTCACGTGTGGATTCAGCGGTTTGCAAACCCTTTCTATGCAGAATCCCAAAACCGGTATTTCCAGGCCAATGACGGCATACGTACTAAACCGCAATAAACATCGTCTAAAACTCAGGAGAAACGTGTCCTTGAAACTGCTCTGCTGTGCCTTCGTTCACCTAAGAGAGTTGAATCTATGTTGAGATTCAGCGAGTCAGAAACACGTTTCTTCTAGGAGCTGTGTTGGGATATTCCCGAGTGAATGGGACCATAGGCTGTACAGAGAAATATCTGCTCCGAAAACCAAAACGGAGCTATCTAACTCAATGGTTGTCAAGGCGTGCATTCAACTGACAGAGTTAAACTCACGTGTGGATTCAGCGGTTTGCCAATCCTTTCTGTGCAGAATCCCAAAACCGGTATTTCCACCCCAATGCCGGCATACGGACTAAACCGCAGAAAACTTCGTCTAAAACTCAGGAGAAACGTTTCCTTGAAACTCCTCTGCTGTGCGTTCGTTCACCTAAGAGAGTTGAATCTATGTTGAGATTCAGCAAGTCAGAAACACGTTTCTTATAGGAGCTGCGTTGGGATATTCCCGAGTGAATGGGACCATAGGCTGTACAGAGAAATATCTGCTCCTAAAACCAAAACGGAGCTATCTAACTGAATGGTTGTCAATCTGTGCATTCAACTGACAGAGTTAAACTCACCTTTGGATACAGCGGTTTGCAAACCCTTTCTGTGTAGAATCCCAAAACCGGTGTTTCCAACCCAATGACGGAATACGTGCTAAACCGCTGTAAACTTCGTCTAAAACTAAGGAGAAACGTTTCCTTGAAACTGCTCTGCTGTCCGTTCGCTCACCTAAGAGAGTTGAATCTATGTTGAGATTCAGCGGGTCAGAAAAACGTTTCTTCTAGGAGCCGCGTTGGGATATTTCCGAGTGAATGGGACCATAGGCTGTATAGAGAAATATCTGCTTCTAAAACCAAAAAGGAGCTATCTAACTGAATGTTTGTCAATGTGTGCATTCAACTGACAGAGTTAAACTCACGTGTGGATTCAGCGGTTTCCAAACCGTTTCTGTGCGGAATCCCAAAACCGGTATTTCCAGCCCAATTCTGGCATACGTACTAAACCGCAGTAAACTTCGTCTAAAACTCAGGAGAAACGTGTCCATGAAACTGCTCTGATGCGCGTTCGTTCACCTAAGAGAGTTGAATCTATGCTGAGATTCAGCGAGTCAGAAAAACGTTTCTTCTAAGAGCTGCATTGGGATATTCCCGAGTGAATGGGACCATAGGCTGTACAGAGAAATATCTGCTCCTAAAACCAAAACGGAGCTATCTAACTGAATGGTTGTCAATGTGTGCATTCAACTGACAGAGTTAAACTCACGTGTGGATTCAGTGGTTTGCAAACCCTTTCTGTACAGAATCCCCAAACTGGTATTTTCAGTCCAATGCCGGCATACGTACTAAACCGCAGTAAACTTCGTCTAAAACTCAGGAGAAACTTTTCCTTGAAACTGCTCTGCTGTGCTTTCGCTCACCTAAGAGAGTTGAATCTATGTTGAGATTCAGCAAGTCAGAAACATGTTTCTTCTAGGAGCCGCGTTGGGATATTCCCGAGTGAATGGGACCATAGGCTGTACAGAGAAATATCTGCTCCTAAAACCAAAACGGAGCTATCTAACTGAATGGTTGTCAATGTGTGCATTCAACTGACAGAGTTAAACTCACGTGTGCATTCAGCCGTTTGCAAACCCTTTCTGTGCAGAATCGCAAAACCGGTGTTTGCAACCCAATGCCGGCATACGTACTAAACAGCAGGAAACTTCGTCAAAAACTCAGGATAAACGTTTCCGTGAAACTGCTCTGCTGTTCGTTCGTTCACCTAAGAGAGTTGAATCTATGTTGAGATTCAGCGAGTCAGAAACACGTTTCTTCTAGGAGCTGCGTTCGGATATTCCCGAGTGAGTGGGCCCATAGGCTGTACAGAGAAATTCTGCTCCTAAAACCATAACGGAGGTATCTAACTGAAAGGTTGTCAATGTGTGCATTCAACTGACAGAGTTAAACTCACGTGTGGATTCAGCGGTTTGCAAACCCTTTCTATGCAGAATCCCAAAACCGGTATTTCCAGGCCAATGACGGCATACGTACTAAACCGCAATAAACATCGTCTAAAACTCAGGAGAAACGTGTCCTTGAAACTGCTCTGCTGTGCCTTCGTTCACCTAAGAGAGTTGAATCTATGTTGAGATTCAGCGAGTCAGAAACACGTTTCTTCTAGGAGCTGCGTTGGGATATTCCCGAGTGAATGGGACCATAGGCTGTACAGAGAAATATCTGCTCCGAAAACCAAAACGGAGCTATCTAACTCAATGGTTGTCAATGCGTGCATTCAACTGACAGAGTTAAACTCACGTGTGGATTCAGCGGTTTGCAAATCCTTTCTGTGCAGAATCCCAAAACCGGTATTTCCACCCCAATGCCGGCATACGTACTAAACCGCAGTAAACTTCGTCTAAAACTCAGGAGAAACGTTTCCTTGAAACTGCTCTGCTGTGCGTTCGTTCACCTAAGAGAGTTGAATCTATGTTGAGATTCAGAGAGTCAGAACCACGTTTCTTCTAGGAGCTGCGTTGGGATATTCCCGAGTGAATGGGACCATAGGCTGTACAGAGAAATATCTGCTCCTAAAACCAAAACGGAGCTATCTAACTCAATGGTTGTCAATGTGTGCATTCAACTGACAGAGTTAAACTCACTTGTAGATTCAGCGGTTTTCAAACCCTTTCTGTGCAGAATCCCAAAACCGGTATCTCCAGCCCAATGACGGCATACGTACTCAACCACAGTAAACATCGTCTAAAACTCAGGAGAAACGTTTCTTGAAACTGCTCTGCTGTTCGTTCGTTCACCTAAGAGAGCTGAATCTATGCTGAGATTCAGCGAGTCAGAAAAACGTTTCTTCTAGGAGCCGCATTGGGATATTCCCGAGTGAATGGGACCATAGGCTGTACAGAGAATTATCTGCTCATAAAACCAAAACGGAGCTCTCTAACTGAATGGTTGTCAATGTGTGCATTCAACTGACAGAGTTAAACTCACCTGTGGATTCAGCGGTTTCCAAACCCTTTCTGTGCAGAATCCCAAAACCGGTATGTCCAGCCGAATGCCGGAATACGTACTAAACCGCAATAAACTTGGTCTAAAACTCAGGAGAAACGTTTCCTTGAAACTGCTCTGCTGTGCGTTCGTTCACCTAAGAGAGTTGAACCTATGTTGAGATTCAGCGAGTCAGAAACACGTTTCTTCTAGGAGCTGCGTTGGGATATTCCTGAGTGAATGGGACCATAGGCTGTACAGAGAAATATCTGCTCCTAAAACCAAAACGGAGCTTTCTAACTCAATGGTTGTCAATGTGTGCATTCAACTGACAGAGTTAAACTCACGTGTGGATTCAGCGGTTTGCAAACCCTTTCTGTGCAGAATCCCAAAACCGGCATTTCCAGCCCAATGCCGGCATACGTACTAAACCGCAGAAAACTTCGTCTAAAACTCAGGAGAAACGTTTCCTTGAAACTCCTCTGCTGTGCGTTCGTTCACCTAAGAGAGTTGAATCTATGTTGAGATTCAGCAAGTCAGAAACACGTTTCTTTTAGGAGCTGCGTTGGGATATTCCCGAGTGAATGGGACCATAGGCTGTACAGAGAAATATCTGCTCCTAAAACCAAAACGGAGCTATCTAACTGAATGGTTGTCAATCTGTGCATTCAACTGACAGAGTTAAACTCACCTTTGGATACAGCGGTTTGCAAACCCTTTCTGTGTAGAATCCCAAAACCGGTGTTTCCAACCCAATGACGGAATACATACTAAACCGCTGAAAACTTCGTCTAAAACTAAGGAGAAACGTTTCCTTGAAACTGCTCTGCTGTCCGTTCGTTCACCTAAGAGAGTTGAATCTATGTTGAGATTCAGCGGGTCAGAAAAACGTTTCTTCTAGGAGCCGCGTTGGGATATTTCCGAGTGAATGGGACCATAGGCTGTATAGAGAAATATCTGCTTCTAAAACCAAAAAGGAGCTATCTAACTGAATGTTTGTCAATGTGTGCATTCAACTGACAGAGTTAAACTCACGTGTGGATTCAGCGGTTTCCAAACCGTTTCTGTGCGGAATCCCAAAACCGGTATTTCCAGCCCAATTCTGGCATACGTACTAAACCGCAGTAAACTTCGTCTAAAACTCAGGTGAAACGAGTCCTTGAAACTGCTCTGATGCGCGTTCGTTCACCTAAGAGAGTTGAATCTATGTTGAGATTCAGCGAGTCAGAAAAACGTTTCTTCTAAGAGCTGCATTGGGATATTCCCGAGTGAATGGGACCATAGGCTGTACAGAGAAATATCTGCTCCTAAAACCAAAACGGATCTATCTAACTGAATGGTTGTCAATGTGTGCATTCAACTGACAGAGTTAAACTCACGTGTGGATTCAGTGGTTTGCAAACCCTTTCTGTACAGAATCCCCAAACCGGTATTTCCAGTCCAATGCCGGCATACGTACTAAACCGCAGTAAACTTCGTCTAAAACTCAGGAGAAACGTTTCCTTGAAACTGCTCTGCTGTGCTTTCGCTCACCTAAGAGAGTTGAATCTATGTTGAGATTCAGCAAGTCAGAAACATGTTTCTTCTAGGAGCCGCGTTGGGATATTCCCGAGTGAATGGGACCATAGGCTGTACAGAGAAATATCTGCTCCTAAAACCAAAACGGAGTTATCTAACTGAATAGTTGTCAATGTGTGCATTCAACTGACAGAGTTAAACTCACGTGTGCATTCAGCCGTTTGCAAAGCCTTTCTGTGCAGAATCGCAGAACCGGTGTTTGCAACCCAATGCCGGCATACGTACTAAACAGCAGGAAACTTCGTCAAAAACTCAGGATAAACGTTTCCGTGAAACTGCTCTGCTGTTCGTTCGTTCACCTAAGAGAGTTGAATCTATGTTGAGATTCAGCGAGTCAGAAACACGTTTCTTCTAGGAGCTGCGTTCGGATATTCCCGAGTGAGTGGGCCCATAGGCTGTACAGAGAAATTCTGCTCCTAAAACCATAACGGAGGTATCTAACTGAAAGGTTGCCAATGTGTGCATTCAACTGACAGAGTTAAACTCACGTGTGGATTCAGCGGTTTGCAAACCCTTTCTATGCAGAATCCCAAAACCGGTATTTCCAGGCCAATGACGGCATACGTACTAAACCGCAATAAACATCGTCTAAAACTCAGGAGAAACGTGTCCTTGAAACTGCTCTGCTGTGCCTTCGTTCACCTAAGAGAGTTGAATCTATGTTGAGATTCAGCGAGTCAGAAACACGTTTCTTCTAGGAGCTGCGTTGGGATATTCCCGAGTGAATGGGACCATAGGCTGTACAGAGAAATATCTGCTCCGAAAACCAAAACGGAGCTATCTAACTCAATGGTTGTCAATGCGTGCATTCAACTGACAGAGTTAAACTCACGTGTGGATTCAGCGGTTTGCAAATCCTTTCTGTGCAGAATCCCAAAACCGGTATTTCCACCCCAATGCCGGCATACGTACTAAACCGCAGTAAACTTCGTCTAAAACTCAGGAGAAACGTTTCCTTGAAACTGCTCTGCTGTGCGTTCGTTCACCTAAGAGAGTTGAATCTATGTTGAGATTCAGCAAGTCAGAAACACGTATCTTCTAGGAGCTGCGTTCGGATATTCCCGAGTGAATGGGACCATAGGTTGTACTGAGAAATATCTGCTCCAAAAACCAAAACGGAGCTATCTAACTGAAAGGTTGTCAATGTGGGCATTCAAGTGACAGAGTTAAACTCACGTGTGGATTCAGCGGTTTGCAAACCCTTTCTGTGCAGAATCCCAAAACCGGCATTTCCAGCCCAATGACGGCATACGTACTAAACCGCAGTAAACTTCGTCTAAAACTCAGGAGAAACGTTTCCTTGAAACTGCTCTGCTGTGCGTTCGTTCACCTAAGAGATTTGAATCCATGTTGAGATTCAGAGAGTCAGAAACACGTTTCTTCTAGGAGCTGCGTTGGGATATTCCCGAGTGAATGGGACCATACGCTGTACAGAGAAATATCTGATCCTAAAACCAAAACGGAGCTTTCTAACGGAATGGTGGTGAATGTGTGCATTCAACTGACAGAGTTAAACTCACGTGTGGCTTCAGCGGTTTGCAAACCCTTTCTATGCAGAATCCCAAAACCGGTATTTCCAGGCCAATGACGGCATACGTACTAAACCGCAATAAACATCGTCTAAAACTCAGGAGAAACGTGTCCTTGAAACTGCTCTGCTGTGCCTTCGTTCACCTAAGAGAGTTGAATCTATGTTGAGATTCAGCGGGTCAGAAACACGTTTCTTGTAGGAGCTGCGTTGGGATATTCCCGAGTGAATGGGACCATAGGCTGTACAGAGAAATATCTGCTCCGAAAACCAAAACGGAGCTATCTAACTCAATGGTTGTCAATGTGTGCATTCAACTGACAGTGTTAAACTCACGTGTGCATTCAGCCATTTGCAAATCCTTTCTGTGAAGAATCCCAAAACCGGTATTTCCAGCCCAATGCCGGCATACGTACTAAACCGCAGTAAACTTCGTCTAAAACTCAGGAGAAACGTTTCCTTAAAACTGCTCTGCTGTGCGTTCGTTCATCTAAGAGAGTTGAATCTATGTTGAGATTCAGCAAGTCAGAAACACGTTTCTTCTAGGAGCTGCGTTCGGATATTCCCGAGTGAACGGGACCATAGGTTGTACAGAGAAATATCTGCTCCTAAAACCAAAACGGAGCTATCTAACTGAAAGGTTGTCAATGTGTGCATTCAACTGACAGAGTTAAACTCACGTGTGGATTCAGCGGTTTGCAAATCCTTTCTGTGCAGAATCCCAAAACCGGCATTTCCAGCCCAATGACGTCATACGTACTAAACCGCAGTAAACTTCGTCTAAAACTCAGGAGAAACGTTTCCTTGAAACTGCTCTGCTGTGCGTTCGTTCACCTAAGAGAGTTGTATCTATGTTGAGATTCAGCGAGTCAGAAACACGTTTCTTCTAGGAGCTGCGTTGGGATATTCCCGAGTGAATGGGACCATAGGCTGTACAGAGAAATATCTGCCCCGAAAACCAAAACGGAGCTATCTAACTGAATGGTTTTCAATGTGTGCATTCAACTGACAGAGTTAAACTCAAGTGTGGATTCAGCGGCTTGCAAACCCTTTCTGAGCAGAATCCCAAAACCGGTATTTCCAGCCCAATGCTGGCATACGTACTAAACCGCAGTAAACTTCGTCTCAAACTCAGGAGAAACGTTTCCTTGAAACGGCTCTGCTGTGCGTAAGTTCACCTAAGAGAGTTGAATCTATGTTGAGATTCAGCGAGTCAGAAACACGTTTCTTCTAGGAGCTGCGTTGGGATATTCCCGAGTGAATGGGACCATAGGCTGTACAGAGAAATATCTGCTCCTAAAACCAAAACGGAGCTATCTAACTGAATGGTTGTCAATGTGTGCATTCAACTGACAGAGGTAAACTCAGGTGTGGATTCAGCGGTTTGCAAACTCTTTCTATGCAGAATCCCAAAACCGGTATTTCCAGGCCAACGGCGGCATACGTACTAAACCGCAATAAACATCGTCTAAAACTCAGGAGAAACGTGTCCTTGAAACTGCTCTGCTGTGCGTTCGTTCACCTAAGAGAGTTGAATCTATGTTGAGATTCAGCGAGTCAGAAACACGTTTCTTCTAGGAGCTGCGTTGGGATATTCCCGAGTGAATGGGACCATAGGCTGTACAGAGAAATATCTGCTCCGAAAACCAAAACGGAGCTATCTAACTCAATGGTTGTCAATGCGTGCATTCAACTAACAGAGTTAAACTCACGTGTGGATTCAGCGGTTTGCAAATCCTTTCTGTGCAGAATCCCAAAACCGGTATTTCCAGCCCAGTGCCGGCATACGTACTAAACCGCAGTAAACTTCGTCTAAAACTCAGGAGAAACGTTTCCTTGAAACTGCTCTGCTGTGCGTTCGTTCACCTAAGAGAGTTGAATCTATGTTGAGATTCAGCGCGTCAGAACCACGTTTCTTCTAGGAGCTGCGTTGGGATATTCCCGAGTGAATGGGACCATAGGCTGTACAGAGAAATATCTGCTCCTAAAACCAAAACGGAGCTATCTAACTCAATGGTTGTCAATGTGTGCATTCAACTGGCAGAGTTAAACTCACGTGTGGATTCAGAGGTTTGCAAACCCTTTCTGTGCAGAATCCCAAAAGCGGTATTTCCAGCTCAATGCTGGCATACGTACTAAACCGCAGTAAACTTCGTCTAAAACTCAGGAGAAACGTTTCCGTGAAACTGCTCTGCTGTGCGTTCATTCACCTAAGAGAGTTGAATCAATGTTGAGATTCAGCGATTCAGAAACACGTTTCTTCTAGGAGCTGCGTTGGGATATTCCCGAGTGAATGGGACCATAGGCTGTACAGAGAAATATCTGCTCCTAAAACCAAAACGGAGCTACCTAACTGAATGGTTGTCAATGTGTGCATTCAACTGACAGTGTTAAACTCACGTGTGCATTCAGCCATTTGCAAACCCTTTCTGTGAAGAATCCCAAAACCGGTATTTCCAGCCCAATGACGTCATACGTACTAAACCGCAGTAAACATCGTCTAAAACTCAGGAGAAACGTTTCCTTGAAACTGCTCTGCTGTGCGTTCGTTCACCTAAGAGAGTTGAATCTATGTTGAGATTCAGCGAGTCAGAAACACGTTTCTTCTAGGAGCTGCGTTGGGATATTCCCGAGTGAATGGGACCATAGGCTGTACAGAGAAATATGTGCTCCTAAAACCAAAACGGAGCTATCTAACTGAAAGGTTGTCAATGTGTGCATTCAACTGACAGAGTTAAACTCACGTGTGGATTCAGCGGTTTGCAAAACCTTTCTGTGCAGAATCCCAAAACCGGCATTTCCAGCCCAATGACGGCATACGTACTAAACCGCAGTAAACTTCGTCTAAAACTCAGGAGAAACGTTTCCTTGAAACTGCTCTGCTGTGCGTTCGTTCACCTAAGAGAGTTGTATCTGTGTTGAGATTCAGCGAGTCAGAAACACGTTTCTTCTAGGAGCTGCGTTGGGATATTCCCGAGTGAATGGGACCATAGGCTGTACAGAGAAATATCTGCCCCGAAAACCAAAACGGAGCTATCTAACTGAATGGTTTTCAATGTGTGCATTCAACTGACAGAGTTAAACTCAAGTGTGGATTCAGCGGCTTGCAAACCCTTTCTGTGCAGAATCCCAAAACCGGTATTTCCAGCCCAATGCTGGCATACGTACTAAACCGCAGTAAACTTCGTCTCAAACTCAGGAGAAAAGTTTCCTTGAAACGGCTCTGCTGTGCGTAAGTTCACCAAAGAGAGTTGAATCTATGTTGAGATTCAGCGAGTCAGAAACACGTTTCTTCTAGGAGCTGCGTTGGGATATTCCCGAGTGAATGGGACCATAGGCTGTACAGAGAAATATTTGCTCCTAAAACCAAAACGGAGCTATCTAACTGAATGGTTGTCAATGTGTGCATTCAACTGACAGAGGTAAACTCAGGTGTGGATTCAGCGGTTTGCAAACTCTTTCTATGCAGAATCCCAAAACCGGTATTTCCAGGTCAATGGCGGCATACGTACTAAACCGCAATAAACATCGTCTAAAACTCAGGAGAAACGTGTCCTTGAAACTGCTCTGCTGTGCGTTCGTTCACCTAAGAGAGTTGAATCTATGTTGAGATTCAGCGAGTCAGAAACACTTTTCTTCTAGGAGCTGCGTTGGGATATTCCCGAGTGAATGGGACCATAGGCTGTACAGAGAAATATCTGCTCCGAAAACCAAAACGGAGCTATCTAACTCAATGGTTGTCAATGCGTGCATTCAACTAACAGAGTTAAACTCACGTGTGGATTCAGCGGTTTGCAAATCCTTTCTGTGCAGAATCCCAAAACCGGTATTTCCAGCCCAATGCCGGCATACGTACTAAACCGCAGGAAACTTCGTCTAAAACTCAGGAGAAACGTTTCCTTGAAACTGCTCTGCTGTGCGTTCGTTCACCTAAGAGAGTTGAATCTATGTTGAGATTCAGCAAGTCAGAAACATGTTTCTTCTAGGAGCCGCGTTGGGATATTCCCGAGTGAATGGGACCATAGGCTGTACAGAGAAATATCTGCTCCTAAAACCAAAACGGAGCTGTCTAACTGAATGGTTGTCAATGTGTGCATTCAACTGACAGAGTTAAACTCACGTGTGCATTCAGCCGTTTGCAAACCCTTTCTGTGCAGAATCGCAAAACCGGTGTTTGCAACCCAATGCCGGCATACGTACTAAACAGCAGGAAACTTCGTCAAAAACTCAGGATAAACGTTTCCGTGAAACTGCTCTGCTGTTCGTTCGTTCACCTAAGAGAGTTGAATCTATGTTGAGATTCAGCGAGTCAGAAACACGTTTCTTCTAGGAGCTGCGTTCGGATATTCCCGAGTGAGTGGGCCCATAGGCTGTACAGAGAAATTCTGCTCCTAAAACCACAACGGAGGTATCTAACTGAAAGGTTGTCAATGTGTGCATTCAACTGACAGAGTTAAACTCACGTGTGGATTCAGCGGTTTGCAAACCCTTTCTATGCAGAATCCCAAAACCGGTATTTCCAGGCCAATGACGGCATACGTACTAAACCGCAATAAACATCGTCTAAAACTCAGGAGAAACGTGTCCTTGAAACTGCTCTGCTGTGCCTTCGTTCACCTAAGAGAGTTGAATCTATGTTGAGATTCAGCGAGTCAGAAACACGTTTCTTCTAGGAGCTGCGTTGGGATATTCCCGAGTGAATGGGACCATAGGCTGTACAGAGAAATATCTGCTCCGAAAACCAAAACGGAGCTATCTAACTCAATGGTTGTCAATGCGTGCATTCAACTGACAGAGTTAAACTCACGTGTGGATTCAGCGGTTTGCAAATCCTTTCTGTGCAGAATCCCAAAACCGGTATTTCCACCCCAATGCCGGCATACGTACTAAACCGCAGTAAACTTCGTCTAAAACTCAGGAGAAACGTTTCCTTGAAACTGCTCTGCTGTGCGTTCGTTCACCTAAGAGAGTTGAATCTATGTTGAGATTCAGAGAGTCAGAACCACGTTTCTTCTAGGAGCTGCGTTGGGATATTCCCGAGTGAATGGGACCATACGCTGTACAGAGAAATATCTGATCCTAAAACCAAAACGGAGCTATCTAACTCAATGGTTGTCAATGTGTGCATTCAACTGGCAGAGTTAAACTCACGTGTGGATTCAGCGGTTTGCAAACCCTTTCTGTGCAGAATCCCAAAACCGGTATTTCCAGGCCAATGCTGGCATACGTACTAAACCGCAGTAAACTTCGTCTAAAACTCAGGAGAAACGTTTCCTTGAAACTGCTCTGCTGTGCGTTCATTCACCTAAGAGAGTTGAATCAATGTTGAGATTCAGCGATTCAGAAACACGTTTCTTCTAGGATCTGCGTTGGGATATTCCCGAGTGAATGGGACCGTAGGCTGTACAGAGTAATATCTGCTCCTAAAACCAAAACGGAGCTATCTAACTGAATGGTTGTCAATGTGTGCATTCAACTGACAGTGTTAAACTCACGTGTGCATTCAGCCACTTGCAAACCCTTTCTGTGAAGAATCCCAAAACCGGTATTTCCAGCCCAATGCCGGCATACGTACTAAACCGCAGTAAACATCGTCTAAAACTCAGGAGAAACGTTTCCTTGAAACTGCTCTGCTGTGCGTTCGTTCACCTAAGAGAGTTGAATCTATGTTGAGATTCAGCGAGTCAGAAACACGTTTCTTCTAGGAGCTGCGTTGGGATATTCCCGAGTGAATGGGACCATAGGCTGTACAGAGAAATATCTGCTCCGAAAACCAAAACGGAGCTATCTAACTCAATGGTTGTCAATGCGTGCATTCAACTGACAGAGTTAAACTCACGTGTGGATTCAGCGGTTTGCAAATCCTTTCTGTGCAGAATCCCAAAACCGGTATTTCCACCCCAATGCCGGCATACGTACTAAACCGCAGTAAACTTCGTCTAAAACTCAGGAGAAACGTTTCCTTGAAACTGCTCTGCTGTGCGTTCGTTCACCTAAGAGAGTTGAATCTATGTTGAGATTCAGAGAGTCAGAACCACGTTTCTTCTAGGAGCTGCGTTGGGATATTCCCGAGTGAATGGGACCATACGCTGTACAGAGAAATATCTGATCCTAAAACCAAAACGGAGCTATCTAACTCAATGGTTGTCAATGTGTGCATTCAACTGGCAGAGTTAAACTCACGTGTGGATTCAGCGGTTTGCAAACCCTTTCTGTGCAGAATCCCAAAACCGGTATTTCCAGGCCAATGCTGGCATACGTACTAAACCGCAGTAAACTTCGTCTAAAACTCAGGAGAAACGTTTCCTTGAAACTGCTCTGCTGTGCGTTCATTCACCTAAGAGAGTTGAATCAATGTTGAGATTCAGCGATTCAGAAACACGTTTCTTCTAGGATCTGCGTTGGGATATTCCCGAGTGAATGGGACCGTAGGCTGTACAGAGTAATATCTGCTCCTAAAACCAAAACGGAGCTATCTAACTGAATGGTTGTCAATGTGTGCATTCAACTGACAGTGTTAAACTCACGTGTGCATTCAGCCACTTGCAAACCCTTTCTGTGAAGAATCCCAAAACCGGTATTTCCAGCCCAATGCCGGCATACGTACTAAACCGCAGTAAACATCGTCTAAAACTCAGGAGAAACGTTTCCTTGAAACTGCTCTGCTGTGCGTTCGTTCACCTAAGAGAGTTGAATCTATGTTGAGATTCAGCGAGTCAGAAACACGTTTCTTCTAGGAGCTGCGTTGGGATATTCCCGAGTGAATGGGACCATAGGCTGTACAGAGAAATATCTGCTCCTAAAACCAAAACGGAGCTATCTAACTGAATGGTTGTCAATGTGTGCATTCAACTGACAGTGTTAAACTCAGGTGTGCATTCAGCCCTTTGCAAACCCTTTCTGTGAAGAATCCCAAAACCGGTATTTCCATCCTAATGCCAGCATACGTACTAAACCGCAGTAAACATAGTCTAAAACTCAGGAGAAACGTTTCCTTGAAACTGCTCTGCTGTGCGTTCGTTCACCTAAGAGAGTTGAATCTATGTTGAGATTCAGCAAGTCAGAAACACGTATCTTCTAGGAGCTGCGTTCGGATATTCCCGAGTGAATGGGACCATAGGTTGTACTGAGAAATATCTGCTCCGAAAACCAAAACGGAGCTATCTAACTGAAAGGTTGTCAATGTGTGCATTCAAGTGACAGAGTTAAACTCACGTGTGGATTCAGCGGTTTGCAAACCCTTTCTGTGCAGAATCCCAAAACCGGCATTTCCAGCCCAATGACGGCATACGTACTAAACCGCAGTAAACTTCGTCTAAAACTCAGGAGAAACGTTTCCTTGACACTGCTCTGCTGTGCGTTCGTTCACCTAAGAGATTTGAATCCATGTTGAGATTCAGAGAGTCAGAAACACGTTTCTTCTAGGAGCTGCGTTGGGATATTCCCGAGTGAATGGGACCATACGCTGTACAGAGAAATATCTGATCCTAAAACCAAAACGGAGCTTTCTAACGGAATGGTGGTGAATGTGTGCATTCAACTGACAGAGTTAAACTCACGTGTGGATTTAGCGGTTTGCAAACCCTTTCTATGCAGAATCCCAAAACCGGTATTTCCAGGCCAATGACGGCATACGTACTAAACCGCAATAAACATCGTCTAAAACTCAGGAGAAACGTGTCCTTGAAACTGCTCTGCTGTGCCTTCGTTCACCTAAGAGAGTTGAATCTATGTTGAGATTCAGCGGGTCAGAAACACGTTTCTTGTAGGAGCTGCGTTGGGATATTCCCGAGTGAAAGGGACCATAGGCTGTACAGAGAAATATCTGCTCCGAAAACCAAAACGGAGCTATCTAACTCAATGGTTGTCAATGTGTGCATTCAACTGACAGTGTTAAACTCACGTGTGCATTCAGCCATTTGCAAATCCTTTCTGTGAAGAATCCCAAAACCGGTATTTCCAGCCCAATGCCGGCATACGTACTAAACCGCAGTAAACATAGTCTAAAACTCAGGAGAAACGTTTCCTTGAAACTGCTCTGCTGTGCGTTCGTTCATCTAAGAGAGTTGAATCTATGTTGAGATTCAGCAAGTCAGAAACACGTTTCTTCTAGGAGCTGCGTTCGGATATTCCCGAGTGAATGGGACCATAGGTTGTACAGAGAAATATCTGCTCCTAAAACCAAAACGGAGCTATCTAACTGAAAGGTTGTCAATGTGTGCATTCAACTGACAGAGTTAAACTCACGTGTGGATTCAGCGGTTTGCAAATCCTTTCTGTGCAGAATCCCAAAACCGGCATTTCCAGCCCAATGACGGCATACGTACTAAACCGCAGTAAACTTCGTCTAAAACTCAGGAGAAACGTTTCCTTGAAACTGCTCTGCTGTGCGTTCGTTCACCTAAGAGAGTTGTATCTATGTTGAGATTCAGCGAGTCAGAAACACGTTTCTTCTAGGAGCTGCGTTCGGATATTCCCGAGTGAATGGGACCATAGGCTGTACAGAGAAATATCTGCCCCGAAAACCAAAACGGAGCTATCTAACTGAATGGTTTTCAATGTGTGCATTCAACTGACAGAGTTAAACTCAAGTGTGGATTCAGCGGCTTGCAAACCCTTTCTGTGCAGAATCCCAAAACCGGTATTTCCAGCCCAATGCTGGCATACGTACTAAACCGCAGTAAACTTCGTCTCAAACTCAGGAGAAACGATTCCTTGAAACGGCTCTGCTGTGCGTAAGTTCACCTAAGAGAGTTGAATCTATGTTGAGATTCAGCGAGTCAGAAACACGTTTCTTCTAGGAGCTGCGTTGGGATATTCCCGAGTGAATGGGACCATAGGCTGTACAGAGAAATATCTGCTCCGAAAACCAAAACGGAGCTATCTAACTGAATGTTTGTCAATGTGTGCATTCAACTGACAGAGGTAAACTCAGGTGTGGATTCAGCGGTTTGCAAACTCTTTCTATGCAGAATCCCAAAACCGGTATTTCCAGGCCAATGGCGGCATACGTACTAAACCGCAATAAACATCGTCTAAAACTCAGGAGAAACGTGTCCTTGAAACTGCTCTGCTGTGCGTTCGTTCACCTAAGAGAGTTGAATCTATGTTGAGATTCAGCGAGTCAGAAACACGTTTCTTCTAGGAGCTGCGTTGGGATATTCCCGAGTGAATGGGACCATAGGCTGTACAGAGAAATATCTGCTCCGAAAACCAAAACGGAGCTATCTAACTGAATGGTTGTCAATGCGTGCATTCAACTAACAGAGTTAAACTCACGTGTGGATTCAGCGGTTTGCAAATCCTTTCTGTGCAGAATCCCAAAACCGGTATTTCCAGCCCAATGCCGGCATACGTACTAAACCGCAGTAAACTTCGTCTAAAACTCAGGAGAAACGTTTCCTTGAAACTGCTCTGCTGTGCGTTCGTTCACCTAAGAGAGTTGAATCTATGTTGAGATTCAGCGAGTCAGAACCACGTTTCTTCTAGGAGCTGCGTTGGGATATTCCCGAGTGAATGGGACCATAGGCTGTACAGAGAAATATCTGCTCCTAAAACCAAAACGGAGCTATCTAACTCAATGGTTGTCAATGTGTGCATTCAACTGGCAGAGTTAAACTCACGTGTGGATTCAGAGGTTTGCAAACCCTTTCTGTGCAGAATCCCAAAACCGGTATTTCCAGCCCAATGCTGGCATACGTACTAAACCGCAGTAAACTTCGTCTAAAACTCAGGAGAAACGTTTCCTTGAAACTGCTCTGCTGTGCGTTCATTCACCTAAGAGAGTTGAATCAATGTTGAGATTCAGCGATTCAGAAACACGTTTCTTCTAGGAGCTGCGTTGGGATATTCCCGAGTGAATGGGACCATAGGCTGTACAGAGAAATATCTGCTCCTAAAACCAAAACGGAGCTACCTAACTGAATGGTTGTCAATGTGTGCATTCAACTGACAGTGTTAAACTCACGTGTGCATTCAGCCATTTGCAAACCCTTTCTGTGAAGAATCCCAAAACCGGTATTTCCAGCCCAATGACGTCATACGTACTAAACCGCAGTAAACATCGTCTAAAACTCAGGAGAAACGTTTCCTTGAAACTGCTCTGCTGTGCGTTCGTTCACCTAAGAGAGTTGAATCTATGTTGAGATTCAGCGAGTCAGAAACACGTTTCTTCTAGGAGCTGCGTTGGGATATTCCCGAGTGAATGGGACCATAGGCTGTACAGAGAAATATCTGCTCCTAAATCCAAAACGGAGCTATCTAACTGAAAGGTTGTCAATGTGTGCATTCAACTGACAGAGTTAAACTCACGTGTGGATTCAGCGGTTTGCAAATACTTTCTGTGCAGAATCCCAAAACCGGCATTTCCAGCCCAATGACGGCATACGTACTAAACCGCAGTAAACTTCGTCTAAAACTCAGGAGAAACGTTTCCTTGAAACTGCTCTGCTGTGCGTTCGTTCACCTAAGAGAGTTGTATCTATGTTGAGATTCAGCGAGTCAGAAACACGTTTCTTCTAGGAGCTGCGTTGGGATATTCCCGAGTGAATGGGACCATAGGCTGTACAGAGAAATATCTGCTCCTAAAACCAAAACGGAGCTATCTAACTGAATGGTTGTCAATGTGTGCATTCAACTGACAGTGTTAAACTCACGTGTGCATTCAGCCATTTGCAAACCCTTTCTGTGAAGAATCCCAAAACCGGTATTTCCAGCCCAATGCCGGCATACGTACTAAACCGCAGTAAACTTCGTCTAAAACTCAGGAGAAACGTTTCCTTGAAACTGCTCTGCTGTGCGTTCGTTCACCTAAGAGATTTGAATCCATGTTGAGATTCAGAGAGTCAGAAACACGTTTCTTCTAGGAGCTGCGTTGGGATATTCCCGAGTGAATGGGACCATACGCTGTACAGAGAAATATCTGATCCTAAAACCAAAACGGAGCTTTCTAACGGAATGGTGGTGAATGTGTGCATTCAACTGACAGAGTTAAACTCACGTGTGGATTCAGCGGTTTGCAAACCCTTTCAATGCAGAATCCCAAAACCGGTATTTCCAGGCCAATGACGGCATACGTACTAAACCGCAATAAACATCGTCTAAAACTCAGGAGAAACGTGTCCTTGAAACTGCTCTGCTGTGCCTTCGTTCACCTAAGAGAGTTGAATCTATGTTGAGATTCAGCGGGTCAGAAACACGTTTCTTGTAGGAGCTGCGTTGGGATATTCCCGAGTGAATGGGACCATAGGCTGTACAGAGAAATATCTGCTCCGAAAACCAAAACGGAGCTATCTAACTCAATGGTTGTCAATGTGTGCATTCAACAGACAGTGTTAAACTCACGTGTGCATTCAGCCATTTGCAATTCCTTTCTGTGAAGAATCCCAAAACCGGTATTTCCAGCCCAATGCCGGCATACGTACTAAACCGCAGTAAACATAGTCTAAAACTCAGGAGAAACGTTTCCTTGAAACTGCTCTGCTGTGCGTTCGTTCACCTAAGAGAGTTGAATCTATGTTGAGATTCAGGAAGTCAGAAACACGTTTCTTCTAGGAGCTGCGTTGGGATATTCCCGAGTGAATGGGACCATAGGCTGTACAGAGAAATATCTGCCCCGAAAACCAAAACGGAGCTATCTAACTGAAAGGTTGTCAATGTGTGCATTCAACTGACAGAGTTAAACTCACGTGTGGATTCAGCGGTTTGCAAACCCTTTCTGTGCAGAATCCCAAAACCGGCATTTCCAGCCCAATGACGGGATACGTACTAAACCGCAGTAAACTTCGTCTAAAACTCAGGAGAAACGTTTCCTTGAAACTGCTCTGCTGTGCGTTCGTTCACCTAAGAGAGTTGAATCTATGTTGAGATTCAGCGAGTCAGAAACACGTTTCTTCTAGGAGCTGCGTTGGGATATTCCCGAGTGAATGGGACCATAGGCTGTACAGAGAAATATCTGCCCCGAAAACCAAAACGGAGCTATCTAACTGAATGGTTTTCAATGTGTGCATTCAACTGACAGAGTTAAACTCTCCTGTGGATTCAGCGGTTTGCAAACCCTTTCTGTGCAGAATCCGAAAACCGGTATTTGCAGCCCAATGCTGGCATACGTCCTAAACCGCAGTAAACTTCGTATAAAACTCAGGAGAAACGTTTCCTTGAAACTGCTCTGCTGTGCGTTCGTTCACCTAAGAGATTTGAATCCATGTTGAGATTCAGAGAGTCAGAAACACGTTTCTTCTAGGAGCTGCGTTCGGATATTCCCGAGTGAATGGGACCATAGGCTGTACAGAGAAATATCTGCTCCTAAAACCAAAACGGAGCTATCTAACTGAATGGTTGTCAATGTGTGCATTCAACTGACAGAGTTAAACTCAAGTGTGGATTCAGCGGTTTGCAAACCCTTTCTGTGCAGAATCCCAAAACCGGTATTTGCAGCCCAATGCTGGCATACGTACTAAACCGCAGTAAACTTCGTCTAAAACTCAGGAGAAACGTTTCCTTGAAACTGCTCTGCTGTGCGTAAGTTCACCTAAGAGAGTTGAATCTATGTTGAGATTCAGCGAGTCAGAAACACGTTTCTTCTAGGAGCTGCGTTGGGATATTCCCGAGTGAATGGGACCATAGGCTGTACAGAGAAATATCTGCTCCTAAAACCAAAACGGAGCTATCTAACTGAATAGTTGTCAATGTGTGCATTCAACTGACAGAGTTAAACTCAAGTGTGGATTCAGCGGTTTGCAAACCCTTTCTGTGCAGAATCCCAAAACCGGAATTTGCAGCCCAATGACGGCATACGTACTAAACCGCAGTAAACTTCGTCTAAAACTCAGGAGAAACGTTTCTTTGAAACCGCTCTGCTGTGCGTTCGTTCACCTAAGAGAGTTGTATCTATGTTGAGATTCAGCGAGTCAGAAACACGTTTCTTCTAGGAGCTGCGTTGGGATATTCCCGAGGGAATGGGACCATAGGCTGTACAGAGAAATATCTGCTCCTAAAACCAAAACGGAGCTATCTAACTGAATGGTTGTCAATGTGTGCATTCAACTGACAGAGATAAACTCAGGTGTGGATTCAGCGGTTTGCAAACTCTTTCTATGCAGAATCCCAAAACCGGTATTTCCAGGCCAATGACGGCATACGTACTAAACCGCAATAAACATCGTCTAAAACTCAGGAGAAACGTGTCCTTGAAACTGCTCTGCTGTGCGTTCGTTCACCTAAGAGAGTTGAATCTATGTTGAGATTCAGCGAGTCAGAAACACGTTTCTTCTAGGAGCTGCGTTGGGATATTCCCGAGTGAATGGGACCATAGGCTGTACAGAGAAATATCTGCTCCGAAAACCAAAACGGAGCTATCTAACTCAATGGTTGTCAATGCGTGCATTCAACTGACAGAGTTAAACTCACGTGTGGATTCAGCGGTTTGCAAATCCTTTCTGTGCAGAATCCCAAAACCGGTATTTCCAGCCCAATGCCGGCATACGTACTAAACCGCAGTAAACTTCGTCTAAAACTCAGGAGAAACGTTTCCTTGAAACTGCTCTGCTGTGCGTTCGTTCACCTAAGAGAGTTGAATCTATGTTGAGATTCAGCGAGTCAGAACCACGTTTCTTCTAGGAGCTGCGTTGGGATATTCCCGAGTGAATGGGACCATAGGCTGTACAGAGAAATATCTGCTCCTAAAACCAAAACGGAGCTATCTAACTCAATGGTTGTCAATGTGTGCATTCAACTGGCAGAGTTAAACTCACGTGTGGATTCAGAGGTTTGCAAACCCTTTCTGTGCAGAATCCCAAAACCGGTATTTCCAGCCCAATGCTGGCATACGTACTAAACCGCAGTTAACTTCGTCTAAAACTCAGGAGAAACGTTTCCTTGAAACTGCTCTGCTGTGCGTTCATTCACCTAAGAGAGTTGAATCAATTTTGAGATTCAGCGATTCAGAAACACGTTTCTTCTAGGAGCTGCGTTGGGATATTCCCGAGTGAATGAGACCATAGGCTGTACAGAGAAATATCTGCTCCTAAAACCAAAACGGAGCTATCTAACTGAATGGCTGTCAATGTGTGCATTCAACTGACAGTGTTAAACTCACGTGTGCATTCAGCCATTTGCAAATCCTTTCTGTGAAGAATCCCAAAACCGGTATTTCCAGCCCAATGACGGCATACGTACTAAACCGCAGTAAACATCGTCTAAAACTCAGGAGAAACGTTTCCTTGAAACTGCTCTGCTGTGCGTTCGTTCACCTAAGAGAGTTGAATCTATGTTGAGATTCAGCGAGTCAGAAACACGTTTCTTCTAGGAGCTGCGTTGGGATATTCCCGAGTGAATGGGACCATAGGCTGTACAGAGAAATATCTGCTCCTAAAACCAAAACGGAGCTATCTAACTGAATGGTTGTCAATGTGTGCATTCAACTGACAGAGTTAAACTCACGTGTGGATTCAGCGGTTTGCAAACCCTTTCTGTGTAGAATCCCAAAACCGGTGTTTCCAGCCAAATGCCGGAATACGTATTAAACCGCCGTAAACTTCGTCTAAAACTCAGGAGAAACGTTTCCTTGAAACTGCTCTGCTGTGCGATCGTTCACCTAAGAGAGTTGAATCTATGTTGAGATTCAGCGGGTCAGAAACACGTTTCTTGTAGGAGCCGCGTTGGGATATTTCCGAGTGAATGGGACCATAGGCTGTATAGAGAAATATCTGCTTCTAAAACCAAAACAGAGCTATCTAACTGTATGGTTGTCAATGTGTGCATTCAACTGACAGAGTTAAACTCACGTGTAGATTCAGCGGTTTGCAAACCATTTCTGTGCAGAATCCCAAAACCGGTATCTCCAGCCCAATGACGGCATACGTACTAAACCGCAGTAAACATCGTCTAAAACTCAGGAGAAACGTTTCTTGAAACTGCTCTGCTGTGCGTTCGTTCACCTAAGAGAGTTGAATCTATGCTGAGATTCAGCGAGTCAGAAAAACGTTTCTTCTAGGAGCCGCATTGGGATATTCCCGAGTGAATGGGACCATAGGCTGTACAGAGAATTATCTGCTCATAAAACCAAAACGGAGCTCTCTAACTGAATGGTTGTCAATGTGTGCATTCAACTGACAGAGTTAAACTCACCTGTGGATTCAGCGGTTTCCAAACCCTTTCTGTGCAGAATCCCAAAACCGGTATTTCCAGCCCAATGCCGGAATACGTACTAAACCGCAATAAACTTCGTCTAAAACTCAGGAGAAACGTTTCGTTGAAACTGCTCGGCTGTGCGTTCGTTCACCTAAGAGAGTTGAACCTATGTTGAGATTCAGCGAGTCAGAAACACGTTTCTTCTAGGAGCTGCGTTGGGATATTCCCGAGTGAATGGGACCATAGGCTGTACAGAGAAATATCTGCTCCTAAAACCAAAACGAAGCTCTCTAACTGAATGGTTGTCAATCTGTGCATTCAACTGACAGAGTTAAACTCACCTTTGGATACAGCGGTTTGCAAACCCTTTCTGTGTAGAATCCCAAAACCGGTGTTTCCACCCCAATGCCGGAATACGTACTAAACCGCTGTAAACTTCTTCTAAAACTCAGGAGAAACGTTTCCTTGAAAGTGCTCTGCTGTGCGTTCGCTCACCTAAGAGAGTTGAATCTATGTTGAGATTCAGCGGGTCAGAAAAACGTTGCTTCTAGGAGCCGCGTTGGGATATTCCCGAGTGAATGGGACCATAGGCTGTATAGAGAAATATCTGCTTCTAAAACCAAAACGGAGCTATCTAACTGAATGTTTGTCAATGTGTGCATTCAACTGACAGAGTTAAACTCACGTGTGGATTCAGCGGTTTGCAAACCGTTTCTGTGCGGAATCCCAAAACCGGTATTTCCAGCCCAATTCTGGCATACGTACTAAACCGCAGTAAACTTCGTCTAAAACTCAGGAGAAACGTGTCCTTGAAACTGCTCTGCTGCGCGATCGTTCACCTAAGAGAGTTGAATCTATGCTGAGATTCAGCGAGTCAGAAAAACGTTTCTTCTAGGAGCTGCATTGGGATATTCCCGAGTGAATGGGACCGTAGGCTGCATAGAGAAATATCTGCTTCTAAAACCAGAACGGAGCTATCTAACTGAATGGTTGTCAATGTGTACATTCAACTGACAGAGTTCAACTCACGTGTGGTTTCAGCGGTTCGCAAACCATTTCTGTGCAGAATCACAAAAACGGTATTTCCAGCCCAATGCCGGCATACGTACTAAACAGCAGGAAACTTCGTCTAAATCTCAGGAGAAACGTTTCCTTGAAACTGCTCTGCTGTGCTTTCGCTCACCTAAGAGAGTTGAATCTATGTTGAGATTCAGCAAGTCAGAAACACGTTTCTTCTAGGAGCTGCGTTCGGATATTCCCGAGTGAATGGGACAATAGGCTGTACAGAGAAATATCTGCTCCTAAAACCAAAACGGAGCAAGCTAACTGAATGGTTGTCAATGTGTGCATTCAACTGACAGAGTTAAACTCAAGTGTGGATTCAGTGGTTGCAAACCCTTTCTGTACAGAATCCCCAAACCGGTATTTCCAGCCCAATGCCGGCATACGTACTAAACCGCAGTAAACTTCGTCTAAAACTCAGGAGAAACGTTTCCTTGAAACTGCTCTGCTGTGCGTTCGTTCACCTAAGAGAGTTGAATCTATGTTGAGATTCAGCGAGTCAGAAACACGTTTCTTCTAGGAGCTGCGTTGGGATATTCCCGAGTGAATGGGACCATAGGCTGTACAGAGAAATATCTGATCCTAAAACCAAAACGGAGCTATCTAACTGAATGGTTGTCAATGTGTGCATTCAACTGACAGAGTTAAACTCACGTGTGCATTCAGCCGTTTGCAAACCCTTTCTGTGCAGAATCGCAAAACCGGTGTTTCCAACCCAATGCCGGCATACGTACTAAACAGCAGGAAACTTCGTCTAAAACTCAGGAGAAACGTTTCTTTGAAACTGCACTGCTGTGCGTTCGTTCACCTAAGAGAGTTGTATCTATGTTGAGATTCAGCGAGTCAGAAACACGTTTCTTCTAGGAGCTGCGTTGGGATATTCCCGAGGGAATGGGACCATAGGCTGTACAGAGAAATATCTGCTCCTAAAACCAAAACGGAGCTATCTAACTGAATGGTTGTCAATGTGTGCATTCAACTGACAGAGATAAACTCAGGTGTGGATTCAGCGGTTTGCAAACTCTTTCTATGCAGAATCCCAAAACCGGTATTTCCAGGCCAATGACGGCATACGTACTAAACCGCAATAAACATCGTCTAAAACTCAGGAGAAACGTGTCCTTGAAACTGCTCTGCTGTGCGTTCGTTCACCTAAGAGAGTTGAATCTATGTTGAGATTCAGCGAGTCAGAAACACGTTTCTTCTAGGAGCTGCGTTGGGATATTCCCGAGTGAATGGGACCATAGGCTGTACAGAGAAATATCTGCTCCGAAAACCAAAACGGAGCTCTCTAACTCAATGGTTGTCAATGCGTGCATTCAACTGACAGAGTTAAACTCACGTGTGGATTCAGCGGTTTGCAAATCCTTTCTGTGCAGAATCCCAAAACCGGTATTTCCAGCCCAATGCCGGCATACGTACTAAACCGCAGTAAACTTCGTCTAAAACTCAGGAGAAACGTTTCCTTGAAACTGCTCTGCTGTGCGTTCGTTCACCTAAGAGAGTTGAATCTATGTTGAGATTCAGCGAGTCAGAACCACGTTTCTTCTAGGAGCTGCGTTGGGATATTCCCGAGTGAATGGGACCATAGGCTGTACAGAGAAATATCTGCTCCTAAAACCAAAACGGAGCTATCTAACTCAATGGTTGTCAATGTGTGCATTCAACTGGCAGAGTTAAACTCACGTGTGGATTCAGAGGTTTGCAAACCCTTTCTGTGCAGAATCCCAAAACCGGTATTTCCAGCCCAATGCTGGCATACGTACTAAACCGCAGTTAACTTCGTCTAAAACTCAGGAGAAACGTTTCCTTGAAACTGCTCTGCTGTGCGTTCATTCACCTAAGAGAGTTGAATCAATGTTGAGATTCAGCGATTCAGAAACACGTTTCTTCTAGGAGCTGCGTTGGGATATTCCCGAGTGAATGAGACCATAGGCTGTACAGAGAAATATCTGCTCCTAAAACCAAAACGGAGCTATCTAACTGAATGGCTGTCAATGTGTGCATTCAACTGACAGTGTTAAACTCACGTGTGCATTCAGCCATTTGCAAACCCTTTCTGTGAAGAATCCCAAAACCGGTATTTCCAGCCCAATGACGGCATACGTACTAAACCGCAGTAAACATCGTCTAAAACTCAGGAGAAACGTTTCGTTGAAACTGCTCGGCTGTGCGTTCGTTCACCTAAGAGAGTTGAACCTATGTTGAGATTCAGCGAGTCAGAAACACGTTTCTTCTAGGAGCTGCGTTGGGATATTCCCGAGTGAATGGGACCATAGGCTGTACAGAGAAATATCTGCTCCTAAAACCAAAACGAAGCTCTCTAACTGAATGGTTGTCAATCTGTGCATTCAACTGACAGAGTTAAACTCACCTTTGGATACAGCGGTTTGCAAACCCTTTCTGTGTAGAATCCCAAAACCGGTGTTTCCACCCCAATGCCGGAATACGTACTAAACCGCTGTAAACTTCTTCTAAAACTCAGGAGAAACGTTTCCTTGAAACTGCTCTGCTGTGCGTTCGCTCACCTAAGAGAGTTGAATCTATGTTGAGATTCAGCGGGTCAGAAAAACGTTGCTTCTAGGAGCCGCGTTGGGATATTCCCGAGTGAATGGGACCATAGGCTGTATAGAGAAATATCTGCTTCTAAAACCAAAACGGAGCTATCTAACTGAATGTTTGTCAATGTGTGCATTCAACTGACAGAGTTAAACTCACGTGTGGATTCAGCGGTTTGCAAACCGTTTCTGTGCGGAATCCCAAAACCGGTATTTCCAGCCCAATTCTGGCATACGTACTAAACCGCAGTAAACTTCGTCTAAAACTCAGGAGAAACGTGTCCTTGAAACTGCTCTGCTGCGCGATCGTTCACCTAAGAGAGTTGAATCTATGCTGAGATTCAGCGAGTCAGAAAAACGTTTCTTCTAGGAGCTGCATTGGGATATTCCCGAGTGAATGGGACCGTAGGCTGCATAGAGAAATATCTGCTTCTAAAACCAGAACGGAGCTATCTAACTGAATGGTTGTCAATGTGTACATTCAACTGACAGAGTTCAACTCACGTGTGGTTTCAGCGGTTCGCAAACCATTTCTGTGCAGAATCACAAAAACGGTATTTCCAGCCCAATGCCGGCATACGTACTAAACAGCAGGAAACTTCGTCTAAATCTCAGGAGAAACGTTTCCTTGAAACTGCTCTGCTGTGCTTTCGCTCACCTAAGAGAGTTGAATCTATGTTGAGATTCAGCAAGTCAGAAACACGTTTCTTCTAGGAGCTGCGTTCGGATATTCCCGAGTGAATGGGACAATAGGCTGTACAGAGAAATATCTGCTCCTAAAACCAAAACGGAGCAAGCTAACTGAATGGTTGTCAATGTGTGCATTCAACTGACAGAGTTAAACTCAAGTGTGGATTCAGTGGTTGCAAACCCTTTCTGTACAGAATCCCCAAACCGGTATTTCCAGCCCAATGCCGGCATACGTACTAAACCGCAGTAAACTTCGTCTAAAACTCAGGAGAAACGTTTCCTTGAAACTGCTCTGCTGTGCGTTCGTTCACCTAAGAGAGTTGAATCTATGTTGAGATTCAGCGAGTCAGAAACACGTTTCTTCTAGGAGCTGCGTTGGGATATTCCCGAGTGAATGGGACCATAGGCTGTACAGAGAAATATCTGCTCCTAAAACCAAAACGGAGCTATCTAACTGAATGGTTGTCAATGTGTGCATTCAACTGACAGAGTTAAACTCACGTGTGCATTCAGCCGTTTGCAAACCCTTTCTGTGCAGAATCGCAAAACCGGTGTTTCCAACCCAATGCCGGCATACGTACTAAACAGCAGGAAACTTCGTCTAAAACTCAGGAGAAACGTTTCCGTGAAACTGCTCTGCTGTTCGTTCGTTCACCTAAGAGAGTTGAATCTATGTTGAGATTCAGGGAGTCAGAAACACGTTTCTTCTAGGAGCTGCGTTGGGATATTCCCGAGTGAATGGGACCATAGGCTGTACAGAGAAATATCTGCTCCTAAAACCAAAACGGAGCTTTCTAACTGAAAGGTTGTCAATGTCTGCATTCAACTGACAGAGTTAAACTCACGTGTGGATTCAGCGGTTTGCAAACCCTTTCTGTGCAGAATCCCAAAACCGGCATTTCCAGCCCAATGACGGCATACGTACTAAAACGCAGTAAACTTCGTCTAAAACTCAGGAGAAACGTTTCCTTGAAACTGCTCTGTTGTGGGTTCGTTCACCTAAGAGAGTTGAATCTATGTTGAGATTCAGGGAGTCAGAAACACGTTTCTTCTAGGAGCTGCGTTGGGATATTCCCGAGTGAATGGGACCATAGGCTGTACAGAGAAATATCTGCTCCTAAAACCAAAACGGAGCTATCTAACTGAATGGTTGTCAATGTGTGCATTCAACTGACAGAGATAAACTCAGGTGTGGATTCAGCGGTTTGCAAACTCTTTCTATGCAGAATCCCAAAACCGGTATTTCCAGGTCAATGACGGCATACGTACTAAACCGCAATAAACATCGTCTAAAACTCAAGAGAAACGTGTCCTTGAAACTGCTCTGCTGTGCGTTCGTTCACCTAAGAGAGTTGAATCTATGTTGAGATTCAGCGAGTCAGAAACACGTTTCTTCTAGGAGCTGCGTTGGGATATTCCCGAGTGAATGGGACCATAGGCTGTACAGAGAAATATCTGCTCCGAAAACCAAAACGTAGCTATCTAACTCAATGGTTGTCAATGCGTGCATTCAATTGACAGAGTTAAACTCACGTGTGGATTCAGCGGTTTGCAAACCCTTTCTGTGCAGAATCCCAAAACCGACATTTCCAGCCCAATGACGGCATACGTACTAAAACGCAGTAAACTTCGTCTACAACTCAGGAGAAACGTTTCCTTGAAACTGCTCTGTTGTGCGTTCGTTCACCTAAGAGAGTTGAATCTATGTTGAGATTCAGCGAGTCAGAAACACGTTTCTTCTAGGAGCTGCGTTGGGATATTCCCGAGTGAATGGGACCATAGGCTGTACAGAGAAATATCTGCTCCTAAAACCAAAACGGAGCTATCTAACTGAATGGTTGTCAATGTGTGCATTCAACTGACAGAGATAAACTCAGGTGTGGATTCAGCGGTTTGCAAACTCTTTCTATGCAGAATCCCAAAACCGGTATTTCCAGGCCAATGACGGCATACGTACTAAACCGCAATAAACATCATCTAAAACTCAGGAGAAACGTGTCCTTGAAACTGCTCTGCTGTGCCTTCGTTCACCTAAGAGAGTTGAATCTATGTTGAGATTCAGCGAGTCAGAAACACGTTTCTTCTAGGAGCTGCGTTGGGATATTCCCGAGTGAATGGGACCATAGGCTTTACAGAGAAATATCTGCTCCGCAAACCAAAACGGAGCTATCTAACTCAATGGTTGTCAATGCGTGCATTCAACTGACAGAGTTAAACTCACGTGTGGATTCAACGGTTTGCAAATCCTTTCTGTGCAGAATCCCAAAACCGGTATTTCCAGCCCAATGCCGGCATACGTACTAAACCGCAGTAAACTTCGTCTAAAACTCAGGAGAAACGTTTCCTTGAAACTGCTCTGCTGTGCGTTCGTTCACCTAAGAGAGTTGAATCTATGTTGAGATTCAGCGAGTCAGAAACACGTTTCTTCTAGGAGCTGCGTTGGGATATTCCCGAGTGAATGGGACCATAGGCTGTACAGAGAAATATCTGCTCCTAAAACCAAAACGGAGCTATCTAACTCAATGGTTGTCAATGTGTGCATTCAACTGGCAGAGTTAAACTCACGTGTGGATTCAGAGGTTTGCAAACCCTTTCTGTGCAGAATCCCAAAACCGGTATTTCCAGCCCAATGCTGGCATACGTACTAAACCGCAGTTAACTTCGTCTAAAACTCAGGAGAAACGTTTCCTTGAAACTGCTCTGCTGTGCGTTCATTCACCTAAGAGAGTTGAATCAATGTTGAGATTCAGCGATTCAGAAACACGTTTCTTCTAGGAGCTGCGTTGGGATATTCCCGAGTGAATGGGACCATAGGCTGTACAGAGAAATATCTGCTCCTAAAACCAAAACGGAGCTATCTAACTGAATGGTTGTCAATGTGTGCATTCAACTGACAGTGTTAAACTCACGTGTGCATTCAGCCATTTGCAAACCCTTTCTGTGAAGAATCCCAAAACCGGTATTTCCAGCCCAATGACGGCATACGTGCTAAACCGCAGTAAACATCGTCTAAAACTCAGGAGAAACGTTTCCTTGAAACTGCTCTGCTGTGCGTTCGTTCACCTAAGAGAGTTGAATCTATGTTGTGATTCAGCGAGTCAGAAACACGTTTCTTCTAGGAGCTGCGTTGGGATATTCCCGAGTGAATGGGACCATAGGCTGTACAGAGAAATATCTGCTCCTAAAACCAAAACGGAGCTATCTAACTGAATGGTTGTCAATGTGTGCATTCAACTGACAGAGATAAACTCAGGTGTGGATTCAGCGGTTTGCAAACTCTTTCTATGCAGAATCCCAAGACCGGTATTTCCAGGCCAATGACGGCATACGTACTAAACCGCAATAAACATCGTCTAAAACTCAGGAGAAACGTGTCCTTGAAACTGCTCTGCTGTGCGTTCGTTCACCTAAGAGAGTTGAATCTATGTTGAGATTCAGCGAGTCAGAAACACGTTTCTTCTAGGAGCTGCGTTGGGATATTCCCGAGTGAATGGGACCATAGGCTGTACAGAGAAATATATGCTCCGAAAACCAAAACGGAGCTATCTAACTCAATGGTTGTCAATGCGTGCATTCAACTGACAGCGTTAAACTCACGTGTGGATTCAGCGGTTTGCAAATCCTTTCTGTGCAGAATCCCAAAACCGGTATTTCCAGCCCAATGCCGGCATACGTACTAAACCGCAGTAAACTTCGTCTAAAACTCAGGAGAAACGTTTCCTTGAAACTGCTCTGCTGTGCGTTCGTTCACCTAAGAGAGTTGAATCTATGCTGAGATTCAGCGAGTCAGAACCACGTTTCTTCTAGGAGCTGCGTTGGGATATTCCCGAGTGAATGGGACCATAGGCTGTACAGAGAAATATCTGCTCCTAAAACCAAAACGGAGCTATCTAACTCAATGGTTGTCAATGTGTGCATTCAACTGGCAGAGTTAAACTCACGTGTGGATTCAGAGGTTTGCAAACCCTTTCTGTGCAGAATCCCAAAACCGGTATTTCCAGCCCAATGCTGGCATACGTACTAAACCGCAGTTAACTTCGTCTAAAACTCAGGAGAAACGTTTCCTTGAAACTCCTCTGCTGTGCGTTCATTCACCTAAGAGAGTTGAATCAATGTTGAGATTCAGCGATTCAGAAACACGTTTCTTCTAGGAGCTGCGTTGGGATATTCCCGAGTGAATGGGACCATAGGCTGTACAGAGAAATAGCTGCTCCTAAAACCAAAACGGAGCTATCTAACTGAATGGTTGTCAATGTGTGCATTCAACTGACAGTGTTAAACTCAAGTGTGCATTCAGCCATTTGCAAACCCTTTCTGTGAAGAATCCCAAAACCGGTATTTCCAGCCCAATGACGGCATACGTACTAAACCGCAGTAAACATCGTCTAAAACTCAGGAGAAACGTTTCCTTGAAACTGCTCTGCTGTGCGTTCGTTCACCTAAGAGAGTTGAATCTATGTTGAGATTCAGCGAGTCAGAAACACGTTTCTTCTAGGAGCTGCGTTGGGATATTCCCGAGTGAATGGGACCATAGGCTGTACAGAGAAATATCTGCTCCTAAAACCAAAACGGAGCTATCTAACTGAATGGTTGTCAATGTGTGCATTCAACTGACAGTGTTAAACTCACGTGTGCATTCAGCCATTTGCAAACCCTTTCTGTAAATAATCCCAAAACCGGTATTTCCAGCCCAATGCCGGCTACGTACTAAACCGCAGTAAACATAGTCTAAAACTCAGGAGAAACGTTTCCTTGAAACTGGCCTGCTGTGCGTTCGTTCACCTAAGAGAGTTGAATCTATGTTGAGATTCAGCGAGTCAGAAACACGTTTCTTCTAGGAGCTGCGTTCGGATATTCCCGAGTGAATGGGACCATAGGTTGTACAGAGAAATATCTGCTCCGAAAACCAAAACGGAGCTATCTAACTGAAAGGTTGTCAATGTGTGCATTCAACTGACAGAGTTAAACTCACGTGTGGATTCAGCGGTTTGCAAACCCTTTCTGTGCAGAATCCCAAAACCGGAATTTCCAGCCCAATGACGGCATACGTACTAAACCGCAGTAAACTTCGTCTAAAACTCAGGAGAAACGTTTCCTTGTAACTGCTCTGCTGTGCGTTCGTTCACCTAAGAGAGTTGAATCTATGTTGAGATTCAGCGAGTCAGAAACACGTTTCTTCTAGTAGCTGCGTTGGGATATTCCCGAGTGAATGGGACCATAGGCTGTACAGAGAAATATCTGCCCCGAAAACCAAAACGGAGCTATCTAACTGAATGGTTTTCAATGTGTGCATTCAACTGACAGAGTTAAACTCTCCTGTGGATTCAGCGGTTTGCAAACCCTTTCTGTGCAGAATCCGAAAACCGGTATTTGCAGCCCAATGCTGGCATACGTCCTAAACCGCAGTAAACTTCGTCTAAAACTGAGGAGAAACGTTTCCTTGAAACTGCTCTGCTGTGCCTTCGTTCACCTAAGAGCGTTGAATCTATGTTGAGATTCAGCGAGTCAGAAACACGTTTCTTCTAGGAGCTGCGTTGGGATTTTCCCGAGTGAATGGGACCATAGGCTGTACAGAGAAATATCTGCTCCTAAAACCAAAACGGAGCTATCTAACTGAATGGTTGTCAATGTGTGCATTCAACTGACAGAGTTAAACTCACGTGTGCATTCAGCGGTTTGCAAACCCTTTCTGTGCAGAATCCCAAAACCGGTATTTGCAGCCCAATGCTGGCATACGTACTAAACCGCAGTAAACTTCGTCTAAAACTCGGGAGAAACGTTTCCTTGAAACTGCTCTGCTGTGCGTAAGTTCACCTAAGAGAGTTGAATCTATGTTGAGATTCAGCGAGTCAGAAACACGTTTCTTCTAGGAGCTGCGTTGGGATATTCCCGAGTGAATGGGACCATAGGCTGTACAGAGAAATATCTGCTCCTAAAACCAAAACGGAGCTATCTAACTGAATAGTTGTCAATGTGTGCATTCAACTGACAGAGTTAAACTCAAGTGTGGATTCAGCGGTTTGCAAACCCTTTCTGTGCAGAATCCCAAAACCGGTATTTCCAGCCCAATTCTGGCATACATACTAAACCGCAGTAAACTTCGTCTAAAACTCAGGAGAAACGTGTCCTTGAAACTGCTCTGATGCGCGTTCGTTCACCTAAGAGAGTTGAATCTATGCGGAGATTCAGCGAGTCAGAAAAACGTTTCTTCTAAGAGCTGCATTGGGATATTCCCGAGTGAATGGGACCATAGGCTGTACAGAGAAATATCTGCTCCTAAAACCAAAACGGAGTTATCTAACTGAATGGTTGTCAATGTGTGCATTCAACTGACAGAGTTAAACTCACGTGTGGATTCAGTGGTTTGCAAACCCATTCTGTACAGAATCCCCAAACCGGTATTTCCAGTCCAATGCCGGCATACGTACTAAACCGCAGTAAACTTCGTCTAAAACTCAGGAGAAACGTTTCCTTGAAACTGCTCTGCTGTGCGTTCGTTTACCTAAGAGAGTTGAATCTATGTTGAGATTCAGCGAGTCAGAAACACGTTTCTTCTAGGAGCTGCGTTGGGATATTCCCGAATGAATGGGACCATAGGCTGTACAGAGAAATATCTGCTCCTAAAACCAAAACGGAGCTATCTAACTGAAAGGTTGTCAATGTGTGCATTCAGCGGACGGAGATAAACTCACGTGTGGATTCAGCGGTTTACAAACCCTTTCTTTGTAGAATCCCAAAACCGGTTTTTCCAGACCAATGACGGCACACGTACTAAACCGCAGTAAACTTCCTCTAAAACTCCAGAGAAACGATTCCTTGAAACTGCTCTGCTGTGCGTTCGTTCACCTAAGAGATTTGAATCTATGTTGAGATTCAGAGAGTCAGAAACACGTTTCCTCTAGGAGCTGCGTTGGGATATTCCCGAGTGAATGGGACCATAGGCTGTACAGAGAAATATCTGATCCTAAAACCAAAACGGAGCTTTCTAACTGAATGGTGGTCAATGTGTGCATTCAACTGACAGAGTTAAACTCACGTGTGGATTCAGCGGTTTGCAAACCCTTTCTGTGCAGAATCCCAAAACCGGTATTTCCAGCCCAATGCCGGCATACGTACTAAACGGCAGTAAACATCGTCTAAAACTCAGGAGAAACGTTTCCTTGAAACTGCTCTGCTGTGCGTTCGTTCAGCTAAGAGAGTTGAGTCTATGTTGAGATTCAGCGAGTCAGAAACACGTTTCTTCTAGGAGCTGCGTTGGGATATTCCCGAGTGAATGGGACCATAGGCTGTACAGAGAAATATCTGCTATGAAAACCAAAACGGAGGTATCTAGCTGAATGGTTGTCAATGTGTGCATTCAACTGACAGAGTTAAACTCAAGTGTGGATTCAGCGGTTTGCAAACCCTTTCTGTGCAGAATCCCAAAACCGGTATTTGCAGCCCAATGACGGTATACGTACTAAACCGCAGTAAACTTAGTCTAAAACTCAGGAGAATCGTTTCCTTGAAACTGCTCTGCTGTGCGTTCGTTCACCTAAGAGAGTTGAATCTATGTTGAGATTCAGCGAGTCAGAAACACGTTTCTTCTAGGAGCTGCGCTGGGATATTCCCGAGTGAATGGGACCATAGGCTGTACAGAGAAATATCTGCTCCTAAAATCAAAACGGAGCAATCTAACTGAAAGGTTGTCAATGTGTGCATTCAACTCACAGAGTTAAACTCACGTGTGGATTCAGCGGTTTGCAAACCCTTTCTGTGCAGAATCCCAAAACCGGTATTTCCAGCCCAATGCCGGCATACGTACTACACCGCAGTAAACTTCGTCTAAAACTCACGAGAAACGTTTCCTTGAAACTGCTCTGCTGTGCGTTCGTTCACCTAAGAGAGTTGAATCTATGTTGAGATTCAGGGAGTCAGAAACACGTTTCTTCTAGGAGCTGCGTTGGGATATTCTCGCGTGAATGGGACCATAGTCTGTACAGAGAAATATCTGCTCCTAAAACCAAAACGGAGCTCTCTAACTGAATGGTTGTCAATGTGTGCATTCAACTGACAGAGTTAAACTCACATGTGGATTCAGCGGTTTGCAAACCCTTTCTGTGCAGAATCCCAAAACCGGTATTTGCATCCCAA
Source organism: Aotus nancymaae (assembly GCF_030222135.1). NCBI lineage: Eukaryota > Metazoa > Chordata > Mammalia > Primates > Aotidae > Aotus > Aotus nancymaae. The sequence goes on along the minus strand of NW_026988501.1, from coordinate 541,007 downwards.
TGCTGGCATAAGTACTAAACCGCTGTAAACTTCGTCTAAAACTCAGGGGAAACGTTTCCTTGAAACTGCTCTGTTGTGTGTAAGTTCACCTAAGAGAGTTGAATGTATGTTGAGATTCAGCGAGTCAGAAACACGTTTCTTCTAGGAGCTGCGTTGGGATATTCCCGAGTGAATGGGACCATAGGCTGTACAGAGAAATATCTGCTCCTAAAGATAAAACGGAGTTATCTAACTGAATGGTTGTCAATGTGTGCATTCAGCGGATGGAGTTAATCTCACGTGTGAATTCAGCGGTTTGCAAACCCTTTCTGTGCAGAATCACAAAACCGGTATTTCCATCCCAATGACGGCATACGTACTAAACCGCAGTAAACTTAGTCTAAAACTCAGGAGAAACGTTTTCTTGAAACTGCTCTGCTGTCCGTTCGTTCACCTAAGAGAGTTGAATCTATGTTGAGATTCAGCGAGTCAGAAACACGTTTCTTCTAGGAGCTGCGTTCGGATATTCCCGAGTGAATGGGACCATAGGCTGTACAGAGAAATATCTGCTCCTAAAACCAAAACGGAGCTATCTAACTGAAAGGTTGTCATTGTGTGAATTCAACTGACAGAGTTAAACTCACCTGTGGATTCAGCGGCTTGCAAACCCTTTTTTGCAGAATCCCAAAACCGGTATTTCCAGCCCAATGATGGCATACGTAGTAAAACGCAGTAAACTTCGTCTAAAACTCAAGAAAAACGTTTCCTTCAAACTGCTCTGCTGTGCGTTCGTTCACCTAAGAGAGTTGAGTCTATGTTGAGATTCAGCGAGTCAGAAACACGTTTCTTCTAGGAGCTGCGTTGGGATATTCCCGAGTGAATGGGACCATAGGATGTACAGAGAAATATCTGCTATGAAAACCAAAACGGAGGTATCTAGCTGAATGGTTGTCAATGTGTGCATTCAACTGACAGAGTTAAACTCACGTGTGGATTCAATCGTTTGCAAACCCTTTCTGTAGAGAATCCCGAAACCGGTATTCCCAGCCCAATGCTGGCATACGTACTAAACCGCAGTAAATTTCGTCTAACACTCAGGAGAAACGTTTCCTTGAAACTGGCCTTCTGTGTGTTCGTTCACCTAAGAGAGTTGAATCTATGTTGAGATTCAGCGAGTCAGAAACACGTTTCTTCTAGGAGCTGCGTTGGGATATTTCCGAGTGAATGGGACCATAGGCTGTACAGAGAAATATCTGCTCCTAAAACCAAAACGGAGCTATCTGACTGAATGGTTGTCAATGTGTGCATTCAACTGACAGAGTTAAACTCACGTGTGGATTCAGCGGTTTGCAAACCCTTACTGTGCAGGATCCCAAAACCGGTATATCCAGCCCAATGCCGGCATACGTACTAAACCGCAGTAAACTTCGTCTAAAACTCAGGAGAAACGTTTCCTTGAAACTGGTCTGCTGTGCGTTCCTTCACCTAAGAGAGTTGAATCTATGTGGAGATTCAGCGAGTCAGAAACCCGTTTCTTCTAGGAGCTGTGTTCGGATATTCCCGAGTGAATGGGACCATAGGCTCTACAGAGAAATATCTGCTCCTAAAACCAAAACGGAGCTATCTAACTGAAAGATTGTCATTGTGTGCATTCAACTGACAGAGTTAAACTCACCTGTGGATTCAGCGGTTTGCAAACCCTTTTTTGCAGAATCCCAAAACCGGTATATCCAGCCCAATGACGGCATACGTACTCAACCGCTGTAAACTTCGTCTTAAACTCAGAGGAAACGTTTCCTTGAAACTGCTCTGCTGTGCGTTCGTTCACCTAAGAGAGTTGAATCTATGTTGAGATTCAGCGAGTCAGAAACACGTTTCTTCTAGGAGCTGCGTTGGGATATTCCCGAGTGAATGGGACCACAGGCTGTACAGAGAAATATCTGCTCCTGAAACCAAAACGGAGCTATCTAACTGAATGGCTGTCAATGTGTGCATTCATCTGACAGAGTTAAACTCACGTGTATTCAGCGGTTTGCAAACCCTTACTGTGCAGAATCCCAAAACCGGTATTTCCAGCCCAATGCCGGAATACGTACTAAACCGCAGTAAACTTCGTCTAAAACTCAGGAGAAACGTTTCCTTGAAACTGCTCTGCTGTGCGTTCGTTCAGCTAAGAGAGTTGAATCTATGTTGAGATTCAGCAAGTCAGAAACACGTTTCTTCTAGGAGCTGCGTTGGGATATTCCCGAGTGAATGGGACCATAGGCTGTACAGAGAAATATCTGCTCCTAAAACCAAAACGGAGCTATCTAACTCAATGGTTTTCAATGTGTGCATTCAACTGACAGAGTTAAACTCACGTGTGGATTCAGCGGTTTGCAAACCCTTTCTGTGAAGAATCCCAAAACCGGTATTTCCAGGCCAATGCTGGCATACGTAGTAAAAAGCAGGAAACTTCGTCTAAAACTCAGGAGAAACGTTTCCTTGAAACTGCTCTGCTGTCCGTTCGTTCACGTAAGACAGTTGAATCTATGTTGAGATTCACCGAATCAGAAACACGTTTCTTCTAGGAGCTGCGTTCGGATATTCCCGAGTGAATGGGACCATAGGCTGTACAGAGAAATATCTGCTCCTAAAACCAAAACGGAGCTATCTAACTGAAAGGTTGTCAATGTGTGCATTCAACTGACAGAGTTAAACTCACATGTGGATTCAGCGGTTTGCAAACCCTTTCTGTGCAGAATCCCAAAACCGGTGTTTCCAGCCCAATGACGGCCTACGTACTAAACCGCAGTAAACTTCGTCTAAAACTCAGGAGAAACGTTTCCTTGAGACTGCTGTACTGTGCGTTCGTTCACCTAAGAGAGTTGAATCCATGTGGAGATTCAGCGAGTCAGAAACACGTTTCTTCTAGGAGCTGCGTTGGGATATTCCCGAGTGAATGGGACCATAGGCTGTATAGAGAAATATCTGCTTCTGAAACCAAAACGGGGCTATCTAACTGAATGGTTGTCAATGTGTGCATTCAACTGAGAGAGTTAAACTTACCTGTGGTTTCAGCGGTTGGCAAATCCTTTCTGTGCAGAATCGCAAAACCGGTATTTCCAGCCCAATGCCGGGATACGTACTAAACAGCAGGAAACTTCGTCTAAAACTCAAGAGAAACGTTTCCTTGAAACTGCTCTGCTGTGCGTTCGTTCACCTAAGAGAGTTGAATCTATGTTGAGATTCAGCGAGTCAGAAACACGCTTCTTCTAGGAGCTGCGTTCAGATACTCCCGAGTGAATGGGACCATAGGCTGTACAGAGAAATATCTGCTCCTAAAACCAAAACGGAGCTATCTAACTGAAAGGCTGTCATTGTGTGCATTCAACTGACAGAGTTAAACTCACCTGTGGATTCAGCGGTTTGCAAACCCTTTTTTGCAGAATCCCAAAACCGGTATTTCCAGCCCAATGACGGCATACGTACTAAACAGCAGGAAACTTCGTCTAAAACTCAGGAGAAACGTTTCCTTGAAACTGCTCTGCTGTGCGTTCGTTCACCTAAGAGAGGTAAATCTATTTTGATATTCAGCGAGTCAGAAACATGTTTCTTCTATTAGCTGCGTTGGGATATTCCCGAGTGAATGGGACCATAGGCTGTAGAGAGAAATATCTGCTCCTAAAACCAAAACGGAGCTATCTAAGTGAATGGCTGTCAATGTGTGCATTCAACTGACAGAGTTAAACTCACGTGGGGATTCAGCGGTTTGCAAACCCTTTCTGTGCAGAATCCCAAAACCGGTATTTCCAGCCCAATGCCAGAATACGTACTAAACCGCAGTAAACTTCGTCTAAAACTCAGGAGAAACGTTTCCTTGAAACTGCTCTGCTGTGCGTTCGTTCACCTAAGAGAGTTGAATCTATGTTGAGATTCAGCGAGTCAGAAACACGTTTCTTCTAGGAGCTGCGTTGGGATATTCCCGAGTGAATTGGACCATAGGCTGTACAGAGAAATATCTACTCCTAAAACCAAAACGGAGCTATCTAACTGAATGGTTGTCAATGTGTGCATTCAACTGACAGAGTTAAACTCACGTGTGGATTCAGCGTTTTGCAAACCCTTACTGTGCAGAATCCCAAAACCGGTATTTCCAGCCCAATGCCGGCATACGTACTAAACCGCAGTAAGCTTCGTCTAAAACTCAGGAGAAACGTTTCCTTGAAACTGCTCTGCTGTGCGTTCGTTCACCTAAGAGAGTTGAATCTATGTTGAGATTCAGCGAGTCACAAACACGTTTCTTCTAAGAGCTGCGTTCGGATATTCCCGAGTGAATGGGACCATAGGCTGTACAGAGAAATATCTGCTCCTAAAACCAAAACGGAGCTATCTAACTGAATGGCTGTCAATGTGTGCATTCAACTGACAGAGTTAAGCTCACCTTTGGATTCAGCGGTTTGCAAACCCTTACTGTGCAGAATCCCAAACCGGTATTTCCAGCCCAATGCCGGCATACGTACTAAAGTGCAGGAAACATCGTCTAAAACTCAGGAGAAACGTTTCCTTCAAACTGCTCTGCTGTGCGTTCGTTCTCCTAAGACAGTTGAATCTATGTTGAGATTCAGCGAGTCAGAAACACGTTTCTTCTAGCAGCTGCGTTCGGATATTCCCGAGTGAATGGGACCATAGGCTGTACAGAGAAATATCTGATCCTAAAACCAAAACGGAGCTATCTAACTGAAAGGTTGTCAATGTGTGCATTCAACTGAGAGAGTTAAACTCACGTGTGGATTCAGCGGTTTGCAAACCCTTTCTGTGCAGAATCCCAAAACCGGTATTTCCAGCCCAATGACGGCATACGTACTAAACCGCAGTAAATTTCGTCTAAAACTCAGGGGAGACGTTTCCTTGAAACTGCTCTGCTGTACGTTCGTTCACCTAAGAGAGTTGAATCTATTTTGATATTCAGCGAGTCAGAAACACGTTTCTTCTAGGAGCTGCGTTGGGATATTCCCGAGTGAATGGGATCATAGGCTGTACAGAGAAATATCTGATCCTAAAACCAAAACGGAGCTGTCTAACTGAATGGTGGTCAATGTGTGCATTCAACTGGCAGAGTTAAACTCACGTGTGGATTCAGCGGTTTGCAAATCATTTCTGTGCAGAATCCCAAAGCCGGTATTTCCAGCCCAATGCCGGCATACGTACTAAACCGCAGTAAACATCGTCTAAATCTCAGGAGAAACGTGTCCTTGAAACTGCTCTGCTGTGCGTTCGTTCACCTAAGAGAGTTGAATCTATGTTGAGATTCACCGAGTCAGAAACACGTTTCTTCTAGGAGCTGCATTGGGATATTCCCGAGTGAATGGGACCATAGGCTGTACAGAGAAATATCTGCTCGAAAACCAAAACGGAGCTATCTAACTCAATGGTTGTCAATGCGTGCATTCAACTGACAGAGTTAAACTCACGTGTGGATTCAGCGGTTTGCAAACCCTTACTGTGCAGAATCCCAAAACCGGTATTTCCAGCCCAATGCTGGAATACGTACTAAACCGCAGTAAACTTCGTCTAAAACTCAGGAGAAACGTTTCCTTGAAACTGCTCTGCTGTGCGTTCGTTCTCCTAAGAGAGTTGAATCTATGTTGAGATTCAGCGAGTCAGAAACACGTTTCTTCCAGGAGTTGCGTTGGGATATTCCCGAGTGAATGGGACCATAGGCTGTACAGAGAAGTATCTGCTCCTAAAACCAAAACGGAGCTATCTAAATGAATGCTTGTCAATGTGTGCATTCAACTGACAGAATTAAACTCACGTGTGGATTCAATGGTTTGCAAACACTTTCTGTGCAGAATCCCCAAACCGGTATTTCCAGCCAATGCCGGCATACGTACTAAACCACAGTAAACTTCGTCTAAAATTCAGGAGAAACGTTTCCTTGAACCTGGCCTGCTGTGCGTTCGTTCACCTAAGAGACTTGAATCTATGTTGAGATTCAGCGAGTCAGAAACACGTTTCTTCTAGGAGCTGCGTTGGGATATCCCCGAGTGAATGGGACCATAGGCTGTACAGAGAAATATCTGCTCCTAAAACCAAAACGGAGCTATCTAACTGAATGGTTGTCAATGTGTGCATTCAACTGACAGAGTTAAACTCACGTGGGGATTCAGCGGTTTGCAAACCCTTTCTGTGCAGAATCCCAAAACCGGTATTTCCAGCCCAATGCCAGAATACGTACTAAACCGCAGTAAACTTCGTCTAAAACTCAGGAGAAACGTTTCCTTGAAACTGCTCTGCTGTGCGTTCGTTCACCTAAGAGAGTTGAATCTATGTTGAGATTCAGCGAGTCAGAAACACGTTCCTTCTAGGAGCTGCGTTGGGATATTCCCGAGTGAATTGGACCATAGGCTGTACAGAGAAATATCTACTCCTAAAACCAAAACGGAGCTATCTAACTGAATGGTTGTCAATGTGTGCATTCAACTGACAGAGTTAAACTCACGTGTGGATTCAGCGGTTTGCAAACCCTTACTGTGCAGAATCCCAAAACCGGTATTTCCAGCCCAATGCCGGCATACGTACTAAACCGCAGTAAGCTTCGTCTAAAACTCAGGAGAAACGTTTCCTTGAAACTGCTCTGCTGTGCGTTCGTTCACCTAAGAGAGTTGAATCTATGTTGAGATTCAGCGAGTCACAAACACGTTTCTTCTAAGAGCTGCGTTCGGATATTCCCGAGTGAATGGGACCATAGGCTGTACAGAGAAATATCTGCTCCTAAAACCAAAACGGAGCTATCTAACTGAATGGCTGTCAATGTGTGCATTCAACTGACAGAGTTAAGCTCACCTTTGGATTCAGCGGTTTGCAAACCCTTACTGTGCAGAATCCCAAACCGGTATTTCCAGCCCAATGCCGGCATACGTACTAAACCGCAGTAAACTTCGTCTAAAACTCAGGAGAAACGTTTCCTTGAAACTGCTCTGCTGTGCGTTCGTTCACGTAAGATAGTTGAATCTATGTTGAGATTCAGCGAGTCAGAAACACGTTTCTTCTAGGAGCTGCGTTCGGATATTCCCAAGTGAATGGGACCATAGGCTGTACAGAGAAATATCTGCTCCTAAAACCAAAACGGAGCTATCTAACTGAAAGGTTGTCATTGTGTGCATTCAACTGACAGAGGTAAACTCACCTGTGGATTCAGCGGTTTGCAAACCCTTTTTTGCAGAATACCAAAACCGGTATTTCCGCCCAAAGACGGCATACGTACTAAACCGCAGTAAACTTCGTCTAAAACTCAGGAGAAACGTTTCCTTGGAACTGCTCTGCTGTGCGTTCGTTCACCTAAGAGAGTTGAATCTATGTTGAGATTCAGCGAGTCAGAAACACGTTTCTTCTAGGAGCTGCGTTGGGATATTCCCGAGTGAATGGGGACATAGGCTGTACAGAGAAATATCTGCTCCTAAAACCAAAACGGAGCTATCTGACTCAATGGTTGTCAATGTGTGCATTCAACTGACAGAGTTAAACTCACGTGTGGATTCAATGGTTTGCAAACCCTTTCTGTACAGAATACCTAAACCGGTATTTCCATCCCAATGCCGGCATACTTACTAAACCGCAGTAAACATCGTCTAAAACTCAGGAGAAACGTTTCCTTGAAACTGCTCCGCTGTGCGTTCGTTCACCTAAGAGAGTTGAATCTATGTTGAGATTCAGCGAGTCAGAAACACGTTTCTTCTAGGAGCTGCGTTGGGATATTCCCGAGAGAATGGGACCATAGGCTGTATAGAGAAATATCTGCTTCTAAAACCAAAACGGAGCTATCTAACTGAATGGTTGTCAATGTGTGCATTCAACTGACAGAGTTAAACTCACGTGTGGATTCAGCGGTTTGCAAACCCTTACTGTGCAGAATCCCAAAACCGGTATTTCCAGCCCAATGCCGGCATACGTACTAAACGGCAGTAAGCTTCGTCTAAAACTCAGGAGAAACGTTTCCTTGAAACTGCTCTGCTGTGCGTTCGTTCACCTAAGAGAGTTGAAGCTATGTTGAGATTCAGCGAGTCACAAACACGTTTCTTCTAAGAGCTGCGTTCGGATATTCCCGAGTGAATGGGACCATAGGCTGTACAGAGAAATATCTGCTCCTAAAACCAAAACGGAGCTATCTAACTGAATGGCTGTCAATGTGTGCATTCAACTGACAGAGTTAAGCTCACCTTTGGATTCAGCGGTTTGCAAACCCTTACTGTGCAGAATCCCAAACCGGTATTTCCAGCCCAATGCCGGCATACGTACTAAACCGCAGTAAACTTCGTCTAAAACTCAGGAGAAACGTTTCCTTGAAACTGCTCTGCTGTGCGTTCGTTCACGTAAGATAGTTGAATCTATGTTGAGATTCAGCGAGTCAGAAACACGTTTCTTCTAGGAGCTGCGTTCGGATATTCCCAAGTGAATGGGACCATAGGCTGTACAGAGAAATATCTGCTCCTAAAACCAAAACGGAGCTATCTAACTGAAAGGTTGTCATTGTGTGCATTCAACTGACAGAGTTAAACTCACCTGTGGATTCAGCGGTTTGCAAACCCTTTTTTGCAGAATCCCAAAACCGGTATTTCCGCCCAAAGACGGCATACGTACTAAACCGCAGTAAACTTCGTCTAAAACTCAGGAGAAACGTTTCCTTGAAACTGCTCTGCTGTGCGTTCGTTCACCTAAGAGAGTTGAATCTATGTTGAGATTCAGCGAGTCAGAAACACGTTTCTTCTAGGAGCTGCGTTGGGATATTCCCGAGTGAATGGGGACATAGGCTGTACAGAGAAATATCTGCTCCTAAAACCAAAACGGAGCTATCTGACTCAATGGTTGTCAATGTGTGCATTCAACTGACAGAGTTAAACTCACGTGTGGATTCAATGGTTTGCAAACCCTTTCTGTACAGAATCCCTAAACTGGTATTTCCATCCCAATGCCGGCATACTTACTAAACCGCAGTAAACATCGTCTAAAACTCAGGAGAAACGTTTCCTTGAAACTGCTCCGCTGTGCGTTCGTTCACCTAAGGGAGTTGAATCTATGTTGAGATTCAGCGAGTCAGAAACAAGTTTCTTCTAGGAGCTGCGTTGGGATATTCCCGAGAGAATGGGACCATAGGCTGTATAGAGAAATATCGGCTTCTAAAACCAAAACGGAGCTATCTAACTGAATGGTTGTAAACGTGTGCATTCAACTGAAGGAGTTAAACTTACGTGTGGATTCAGCGGTTGGCAAACCCTTTCTGTGCAGAATCCCAAAACCGGTATTTCCAGCCCACTGACGGCCTACGTACTAAACCGCAGTAAACTTCGTCTAAAACTCAGGAGAAACGTTTCCCTGAAACTGCTCTGCTGTGCGTTCGTTCAGCTAAGAGAGTTGAATCTATGTTGAGATTCAGCGAGTCAGAAACACGTTTCTTCTAGGAGCTGTGTTGGGATATTCCCGAGTGAATGGGACCATAGGCTGTACAGAGAAATATCTGATCCTAAAACCAAAACGGAGCTGTCTAACTGAATGGTGGTCAATGTGTGCATTCAACTGGCAGAGTTAAACTCACGTGTGGATTCAGCGGTTTGCAAACCGTTTCTGTGCAGAATCCGAAAGCCGGTATTTCCAGCCCAATGCCGGCATACGTACTAAACCGCAGTAAACATCGTCTAAAACTCAGGAGAAACGTGTCCTTGAAACTGCTCTGCTGTGCGTTCGTTCACCTAAGAGAATTCAATCTATGTTGAGATTCACCGAGTCAGAAACACGTTTTTTCTAGGAGCTGCATTGGGATATTCCCGGGTGAATGGGACCATAGGCTGTACAGAGAAATATCTGCTCGAAAACCAAAACGGAGCTATCTAAGTCAATGGTTGTCAATGCGTGCATTCAACTGACAGAGTTAAACTCACGTGTGGATTCAGCAGTTTGCAAACCCTTTCTGTGCAGAATCCCAAAACCGGTATTTCCAGCCCAATGACGGCATACGTACTAAACCGCAGTAAACTTCGTCTAAAACTCAGGAGAAACGTTTCCTTGAAACTGCTCTGCTGTGCGTTCGTTCACCTAAGAGAGTTGAATCTATTTTGATATTCAGCGAGTCAGAAACACGTTTCTTCTAGGAGCTGCGTTGGGATATTAACGAGTTAATGGGACCATAGGCTGTATAAAGAAATATCTGCTTCTAAAACCAAAACGGAGCTATCTAACTGAATGGTTGTCAATGTGTGCACTCAACAGACAGAGTTAAACTTACGTGTGGTTTCAGCGGTTGGCAAACCCTTTCTGTGCAGAATCGCAAAACCGGTATTTCCAGACCAATGCAGGCATACGTACTAAACAGCAGGAAACATCGTCTAAAACTCAGGAGAAACGTTTCCTTGAAACTGCTCTGCTGTGCGTTCGTTCACCTAAGAGAGTTGAATCTATGTTGAGATTCAGCGAGTCAGAAACACGTTTCTTCTAGGAGCTGCATTGGGATATTCCCGAGTGAATGGGACCATAGGCTGTACAGAGAAATATCTGCTCCTAAAACCAAAACGGAGCTATCTAACTGAATGGTTGTCAATGTGTGCATTCAACTGACAGAGTTAAACTCACGTGTGCATTCAGCCGTTTGCAAACCCTTTCTGTGAAGAATCCCAAAACCGGTATTTCCAGCCCAATGCCGGCATACGTACTAAACTGCATTAAACATCGTCTAAAACTCAAGAGAAAAGTTTCCTTGAAACTGCTCCGCTGTGCCTTCGTTCATCTAAGAGAGTTGAATCTATTTTGATATTCAGCGAGTCAGAAACACGTTTATTCTAGGAGCTGCATTGGGATATTTACGAGTTAATGGGACCATAGGCTGTGTAGAGAAATATCTGCTTCTAAAACCAAAACGGAGCTATCTAACTGAATGGTTGTCAATGTGTGCATTCAACTGACAGAGTTAAACTTACCTGTGGTTTCAGCGTTTGGCAAACCCTTTCTGTGCAGAATTTTAAAACCGGTATTTCCAGCCCAATGCCGGCATACGTACTAAACAGCAGGAAACTTCGTCTAAAACTCAGGAGAAACGTTTCCTTGAAACTGCTCTACTGTGCGTTCGTTCACCTAAGAGAGTTGAATCTATGTAGAGATTCAGCGAGTCAGAAACACGTTTCTTCTAGGAGCTGCGTTCGGATATTCCGGAGTGAATGGGACCATAGGCTCTACAGAGAAATATCTGCTCCTAAAACCTAAACGGAGCTATCTAACTGCAAGGTTGTCAATGTGTGCATTCACTTGACAGTTAAACTCACCTTTGGATTCAGCGGTTTGCAAACCCTTTCTGTGCAGAATCCCAAAACCGGTATTTCCATCCCAATGACGGCATACGTACTAATCCACAGTAAACTTCGTCTAAAACTCAGGAGAAACGTTTCTTTGAAACTGCTCTGCTGTGCGTTCGTTCAACTAAGAGAGTTGAATCTATGTTGAGATTCAGCGAGTCAGAAACACGTTTCTTCTAGGAGCTGCGTTGGGATATTCCCGAGTGAATGGGACCATAGGCTGTACAGAGAAATATCTGCTCCGAAAACCAAAACTGAGCTATATAACTCAATGGTTGTCAATGCGTGCATTCAACTGAAAGAGTTAAACTTATGTGTGGTTTCAGCGGTTGGCAAACCTTTTCTGTGCAGAATCCCAAAACTGGTATTTCCAGCCCAATGACGGCCTACGTACTAAACCGCAGTAAACTTCGTCTAAAACACAGGAGAAACGTTTCCTTGAAACTGCTCTGCTGTTCCTTCGTTCACCTAAGATAGTTGAATCTATGTGGAGATTCAGCGAGTCAGAAACACGTTTCTTCTAGGAGCTGCGTTGGGATATTCCCGAGTTAATGGGACCATAGGCTGTATAGAAAAATATCTGCTTCTAAAACCAAAACGGAGCTATCTAACTGAATGGCTGTCCATCTGTGCATTCAACTGACAGAGTTAAACTTACCTGTGGTTTCAACGGTTGGCAAACCCTTTCTGTGCAGAATCGCAAAACCGGTATTTCCAGCCCAATGCCGGGATACGTACGAAACAGCAGGAAACGTCGTCTGAAACTCAGGAGAAACGTTTTCTTGAAACTGCTCTGCTGTGCGTTCGTTCACCTAAGAGCGTTGTATCTATGTTGAGATTCAGCGAGTCAGAAACACGTTTCTTCTAGGAGCTGCGTTGGGATATTCCCGAGTCAATGGGACCATAGGCTGTACAGAGAAATATCTGCTCCTAAAACCAAAACGGAGCTATCTAACTGAATGGTTGTCAATGTGTGCATTCAACTGACAGAGTTAAATTCACTTTTGGATTCAATGGTTTGCAAACCCTTTCTGTACAGAATCCCCAAACCGGTATTTCCAGCCCAATGCCGGCATACGTACTAAACCGCAGTAAACTTCGTCTAAAACTCAGGAGAAACGTTTCCTTCAAACTGGCCGGCTGTGCGTTCGTTCACCTAAGAGAGTTGAATCTATGTTGAGATTCAGCGAGTCAGATACACGTTTCTACTAGGAGCTGCGTTGGGATATTCCCGAGTGAATGGAACCATAGGCTGTACAGAGAAATATCTGCTCCTAAAACCAAAACGGAGCTATCTAACTCAATGGTTGTCAATGTGTGCATTCAACTGACAGAGTTAAACTGACGTGTGGATTCAGCGGTTTGCAAACCCTTTCTGTGAAGAATCCCAAAACCGGTATTTCCACCCCAAAGCTGGCATACGTAGTAAACAGCAGGAAACTTCGTCTAAAACTCAGGAGAAACGTTTCCTTGAACCTGCTCTGCTGTGCGTTCGTTCACGTAAGAGAGTTGAATCTATGTTGAGATTCAGCGAGTCAGAAACACGTTTCTTCTAGGAGCTGCGTTGGGATATTCCCGAGTGAATGGGACCATAGGCTGTACAGAGAAATATCTGCTCCGAAAACCAAAACGGAGCTATTTAACTGAATGGTTGTCAATGTGTGCATTCAACTGACAGAGTTAAACTCACGTGTGGATTCAGCGGTTTGCAAACCCTTTCTGTGCAGAATCCCAAAGCCGGTATTTCCAGTCCAATGCCGGCATACGTACTAAACCGCAGTAAACATCGTCTAAAACTCAGGAGAAACATTTCTTTGAAACTGCTCTGCTGTGCGTTCGTTCACCTAAGAGAGTTGAATCTATTTTGATATTCAGCGAGTCAGAAACACGTTTATTCTAGGAGATGCGTTGGGATATTTACGAGTTAATGGGAACATAGGCTGTGTAGAGAAATATCTGCTTCTAAAACCAAAACGGAGCTATCGAACTGAATGGTTGTCAATGTGTGCATTCAACTGACAGAATTAAACTCACGTGTGGATTCAGCGGTTTGCAAACCCTTTCTGTGCAGAATCCCAAAACCGGTATTTCCAGCCCAATGCTGGAATACGTACTAAACCGCAGTAAACTTCGTCTAAAACTCAGGAGAAACGTTTCCTTCAAACTGCTCTGCTGTGCGTTCGTTCTCCTAAGAGAGTTGAATCTATGTTGAGATTCAGCGAGTCAGAAACACGTTTCTTCCAGGAGTTGCGTTGGGATATTCCCGAGTGAATGGGACCATAGGCTGTACAGAGAAGTATCTGCTCCTAAAACCAAAACGGAGCTGTCTAAATGAATGGTTGTCAATGTGTGCATTCAACTGACAGAATTAAACTCACGTGTGGATTCAATGGTTTGCAAACCCTTTCTGTGCAGAATCCCCAAACCGGTATTTCCAGCCCAATGCCGGCATACGTACTAAACCACAGTAAACTTCGTCTAAAATTCAGGAGAAACGTTTCCTTGAACCTGGCCTGCTGTGCGTTCGTTCACCTAAGAGAGTTGAATCTATGTTGAGATTCAGCGAGTCAGAAACACGTTTCTTCTAGGAGCTGCGTTGGGATATCCCCGAGTGAATGGGACCATAGGCTGTACAGAGAAATATCTGCTCCTAAAACCAAAACGGAGCTATCTAACTGAATGGTTGTCAATGTGTGCATTCAACTGACAGAGTTAAACTCACGTGTGGATTCAGCGGTTTGCAAACCCTTACTGTGCAGAATCCCAAAACCGGTATTTCCAGCCCAATGCCGGCATACGTACTAAACCGCAGTAAACTTCGTCTGAAACTCAGGAGAAACGTTTCCTTGAAACTGCTCTGCTGTGCGTTCGTTCACCTAAGAGAGTTGAATCTATGTTGAGATTCAGCGAGTCAGAAACACGTTTCTTCTAGGAGCTGCGTTGGGATATTCCCGAGTGAATGGGGCCATAGGCTGTACAGAGAAATATCTGCTCCTAAAACCAAAACGGGGCTATCTAACTCAATGGTTGTCAATGTGTGCATTCAACTGACAGAGTTAAACTCACGTGTGGATTCAATGGTTTGCAAACCCTTTCTGTACAGAATCCCCAAACCGGTATTTCCAGCCCAATGCCGGCATACGTACTAAACCGCAGTAAACTTCGTCTAAAACTCAGGAGAAACGTTTCCTTGAAACTGTTCTGCTGTGCGTTCGTTCACCTAAGAGAGTTGAATCTATGTTGAGATTCAGCGAGTCAGAAACACGTTTCTTCTAGGAGCTGCGTTGGGATATTCCCGAGTGAATGGGACCATAGGCTGTACAGAGAAATATCTGATCCTAAAACCAAAACGGAGCTATCTAAATGAATGGTTGTCAATGTGTGCATTCAACTGATACAGTTAAACTCACGTGTCGATTCAGCGGTTTGCAAAACCTTACTGTGCAGAATCCCAAAACCGGTTTTTCCAGCCCAATGCCGGCATACGTACTAAACCGCAGTAAACTTCGTCTAAAACTCAGGAGAAACGTTTCCTTGAAACTGCTCTGCTGTGCGTTCGTTCACCTAAGAGAGTTGAATCTATGTTGAGATTCAGCGAGTCAGAAACACGTTTCTTCTAGGAGCTGCGTTCGGATATTCCCGAGTGAATGGGATCATAGGCGCTACAGAGAAATATCTGCTCCTAAAACCAAAACGGAGATATCTAACTGAATGGTTGTCAATGTGTGCATTCAACTGACAGCGTTAAATTAAAGTGTGGATTCAATGGTTTGCAAACCCTTTCTGTACAGAATCCCCAAACCGGTATTTCCAGCCCAATGCCGGCATACGTACTAAACCGCAGTAAACTTCGTCTAAAACTCAGGAGAAACGTTTCCTTGAAACTGGCCTGCTGTGCGTTCGTTCACCTAAGAGAGTTGAATCTATGTTGAGATTCAGCGAGTCAGAAACACGTTTCTTCTAGGAGCTGCGTTGGGATATTCCCGAGTGAATGGGACCATAGGCTGTACAGAGAAATATCTGCTCCTAAAACCAAAACGGAGCTATCTAACAGAATGGTTGTCAATGTGTGCATTCAACTGACAGAGTTAAATTCAAGTGTGGATTCAATGGTTTGCAAACCCTTTCTGTACAGAATCCCCAAACCGGTATTTCCAGCCCAATGCCGGCATACGTACTAAACTGCAGTAAACTTCGTCTAAAACTCAGGAGAAACGTTTCCTTGAAACTGGCCTGCTGTGCGTTCGTTCACCTAAGAGAGTTGAATCTATGTTGAGATTCAGCGAGTCAGAAACACGTTTCTTCTAGGAGCTGCGTTGGGATATTCCCGAGTGAATGGGACCATAGGCTGTACAGAGAAATATCTGCTCCTAAAACCAAAACGGAGCTATCTAACTGAATGGTTGTCAATGTGTGCACTCAACTGACAGAGTTAAACTCACGTGTGGATTCTGCGGTTTGCAAACCCTTTCTGTGAAGAATCCCAAAACCGGAATTTCCAGCCCAATGATGGCATACGTAGTAAAAAGCAGGAAACTTCGTCTAAAACTCAGGAGAAACGTTTCCTTGAAACTGCTCTGCTGTGCGTTCGTTCACCTAAGAGAGTTGAATCTATGTTGAGATTCAGCGAGTCAGAATCACGTTTCTTCTAGGAGCTGCGTTGGGATATTCCCGAGTGAATGGGACCATAGGCTGTATAGACAAATATCTGCTCCTAAAACCAAAACGGAGCTATCTAACTGAATGGTTGTCAATGTTTGCATTCAACTGACAGAGTTAAACTCACGTGTGAATTCAGCCGTTTGCAAAACCTTTCTGTGAAGAATCCCAAAACCGGTATTTCCAGCCCAATGACGGCATACGTACTAAACCGCAGTAAATATCGTCTAAAACTCAGGAGAAACGTTTCCTTGAAACTGCTCTGCTGTGTGTTCGTTCACCTAAGAGAGTTGAATCTATGTTGAGATTCAGCGAGTCAGAAACACGTTTCTTCTAGGAGCTGCGTTGGGATATTCCCGAGAGAATGGCACCATAGGATGTATAGAGAAATATCTGCTTCTAAAACCAAAACGGAGCTATCTAACTGAATGGTTGTCAACGTGTGCACTCAACTGAAAGAGTTAAACTTACGTCTGGTTTCAGCGCTTGGCAAACTCTTTCTGTGCAGAATCGCAAAACCGTTATTTCCAGCCCAATGACGGCATACGTACTAAACAGCAGGAAACTTCGTCTAAAACTCAGGAGTAACGTTTCCTTGAAACTGCTCTACTGTGCGTTCGTTCACCTAACAGAGTTGAATCTATGTTGAGATTCAGCGAGTCAGAAACACGTTTCTTCTAGGAGCTGCGCTCGGATATTCCCAAGTGAATGGGACCATAGGCTGTTCAGAGAAATATCTGCTCCTAAAACCAAAACGGAGCTATCAAACTGAAAGGTTGTCAATGTGTGCATTCAACTGACAGAGTTAAACTCACATGTGGATTCAGCGTTTTGCAAACCCTTTCTGTGCAGAATCCCCAAACCGGTATTTCCAGCCGAATGACGGCCTACGTACTAAACCGCAGTAAACTTCGTCTAAAACTCAGGAGAAACGTTTCCTTGAGACTGCTCTGCTGTGCGTTCGTTCACCTAAGGGAGTTGAATCTATGTTGAGATTCAGCGAGTCAGAAACACGTTTCTTCTAGGAGCTGCGTTGGGATATTCCCGAGTGAATGGGACCATAGGCTGTACAGAGAAATATCTGCTCCTAAAACCAAAACGGAGCTATCTAACTCAATGGTTGTCAATGTGTGCATTCAACTGACAGAGTTAAACTCACGTGTGGATTCAATGGTTTGCAAACCCTTTCTGTACAGAATCCCCAAACCGGTATTTCCAGCCCAATACCGGCATACGTACTAAACCGCAGTAAACTTCGTCTAAAACTCAGGAGAAACGTTTCCTTGAAACTGCTCTGCTGTGCGTTCGTTCACCTAAGAGAGTTGAATCTATGTTGAGATTCAGCGAGTCAGAAACACGTTTCTTCTAGGAGCTGCGTTGGGATATTCCCGAGTGAATGGGACCATAGGCTGTACAGAGAAATATCTGCTCCTAAAACCAAAACGGAGCTATCTAACTGAATGGTTGTCAATGTGTGCATTCAACTGACAGAGTTAAACTCACGTGTGCATTCAGCCGTTTGCAAACCCTTTCTGTGCAGAATCCCAAAACCGGTATTTCCAGCCCAATGCCGGAATACGTACTAAACCGCAGTAAACTTCGTCTAAAACTCAGGAGAAACGTTTCCTTGAAACTGCTCTGCTGTGCGTTCGTTCACCTAAGAGAGTTGAATCTATGTTGAGATTCAGCGAGTCAGAAACACGTTTCTTCCAGGAGCTGCGTTGGGATATTCCCAAGTGAATGGGACCATAGGATGTATAGAGAAGTATCTGCTCCTAAAACCAAAACGGAGCTATCTAAATGAATGGTTGTCAATGTGTGCATTCAACTGACAGAATTAAACTCACGTGCGGATTCAATGGTTTGCAAACCCTTTCTGTGCAGAATCCCCAAACCGGTATTTCCAGCCCAATGCCGGCATACGTACTAAACCGCAGTAAACTTCGTCTAAAATTCAGGAGAAACGTTTCCTTGAACCTGGCCTGCTGTGCGTTCGTTCACCTAAGAGAGTTGAATCTATGTTGAGTTTCAGCGAGTCAGAAACACGTTTCTTCTAGGAGCTGCGTTGGGATATCCCCGAGTGAATGGGACCATAGGCTGTACAGAGAAATATCTGCTCCTAAAACCAAAACGGAGCTATCTAACTGAATGGTTGTCAATGTGTGCATTCAACTGACAGAGTTAAACTCACGTGTGGATTCAGCGGTTTGCAAACCCTTACTGTGCAGAATCCCAAAACCGGTATTTCCAGCCCAATGCCGGCATACGTACTAAACCGCAGTAAACTTCGTCTAAAACTCAGGAGAAACGTTTCCTTGAAACTGCTCTGCTGTGCGTTCGTTCACCTAAGAGAGTTGAATCTATGTTGAGATTCAGCGAGTCAGAAACACGTTTCTTCTAGGAGCTGCGTTGGGATATTCCCGAGTGAATGGGGCCATAGGCTGTACAGAGAAATATCTGCTCCTAAAACCAAAACGGAGCTATCTAACTCAATGGTTGTCAATGTGTGCATTCAACTGACAGAGTTAAACTCACGTGTGGATTCAATGGTTTGCAAACCCTTTCTGTGCAGAATCCCCAAACCGGTATTTCCAGCCCAATGCCGGCATACGTACTAAACCGCAGTAAACTTCGTCTAAAACTCAGGAGAAACGTTTCCTTGAAACTGGCCTGCTGTGCGTTCGTTCACCTAAGAGAGTTGAATCTATGTTGAGATTCAGCGAGTCAGAAACACGTTTCTTCTAGGAGCTGCGTTGGGATATTCCCGAGTGAATGGGACCATAGGCTGTACAGAGAAATATCTGATCCTAAAACCAAAACGGAGCTATCTAAATGAATGGTTGTCAATGTGTGCATTCAACTGACAGAGTTAAACTCACGTGTGGATTCAGCGGTTTGCAAAACCTTACTGTGCAGAATCCCAAAACCGGTTTGTCCAGCCCAATGCCGGCATACGTACTAAACCGCAGTAAACTTCGTCTAAAACTCAGGAGAAACGTTTCCTTGAAACTGCTCTGCTGTGCGTTCGTTTACCTAAGAGAGCTGAATCTATATTGAGATTCAGCGAGTCAGAAACACGTTTCTTCTAGGAGCTGCGTTCGGATATTCCCGAGTGAATGGGACCATAGGCTGTACAGATAAATATCTGCTCCTAAAACCAAAACGGAGCTATCTAATTGAAAGGTTGTCATTGTGTGCATTCAACTGACAGTGTTAAACTCACCTGTGGATTCAGCGGTTTGCAAACCCTTTTTTGCAGAATCCCAAAACCAGTATTTCCAGCCCAATGACGGCATACGTACTAAACCGCAGTAAACTTCGTCTAAAACTCAGGAGAAACGTTTCCTTGAAACTGCTCTGCTGTGCGTTCGTTCACCTAAGAGAGTTGAAACTATGTTGAGATTCAGCGAGTCAGAAACACGTTTCTTCTAGGAGCTGCGTTGGGATATTCCCGAGTGAATGGGACCATAGGCTGTACAGAGAAATATCTGCTCCTAAAACCAAAACGGAGCTATCTAACTCAATGGTTCTCAATGCGTGCATTCAACTGAAAGAGTTAAACTCACGTGTGCATTCAGCGGTTTGCAAAACCTTTCTGTGCAGAATCCCAAAACCGGTATTTCCAGCCCAATGCCGGCATACGTATTAAACCGCAGTAAACATCGTCTAAAACTCAGGAGAAACGTTTCCTTGAAACTGCTCTGCTGTGCGTTCGTTCACCTAAGAGAGTTGAATCTATGTTGAGATTCAGCGAGTCAGAAACACGTTTCTTCTAGGAGCTGCGTTCGGATATTCTCGAGTGAATGGGACCATAGGCGCTACAGAGAAATATCTGCTCCTAAAACCAAAACGGAGCTATCTAACTGAAAGGTTGTCAGTGTGTGCATTCAACTGACAGTTAAACTCACGAGTGGATTCAGCGGTTTGCAAACCCTTTCTGTGCAGAATCCCAAAACGGGTATTTCCAGCCCAATGACGGCATACGTACTAAACCGCAGTAAACTTCGTCTAAAACTCAGGGGAGACGTTTCCTTGAAACTGCTCTGCTGTGCGTTCGTTCACCTAAGAGAGTTGAATCTATTTTGATATTCAGCGAGTGAGAAACACGTTTCTTCTAGGAGCTGCATTGGGATATTCCCGAGTGAATGGGACCACAGGCTGTACAGAGAAATATCTGCTCGAAAACCAAAACGGAGCTATCTAACTCAATGGTTGTCAATGTGTGCATTCAACTGACAGAGTTAAACTCACGTGTGCATTCAGCCGTTTGCAAACCCTTTCTGTGAAGAATCCCAAAACCGGTATTTCCAGACCAATGCCGGCATACGTACTAAACAGCAGGAAACTTCGTCTAAAACTCAGTAGAAACGTTTCCTTGAAACTGCTCTGCTGTGCGTTCGTTCACCTAAGAGAGTTGAATCTATGTGGAGATTCAGCGAGTCAGAAACACGTTTCTCCTAGGAGCTGCGTTGGGATATACCCGAGTTAATGGGACCATAGGCTGTATAGAGAAATATCTGCTTCTAAAACCAAAACGGAGCTATCTAACTGAATGGCTGTCCATCTGTGCATTGAACTGACAGAGTTAAACTTACCTGTGGTTTCAGCGCTTGTCAAACCCTTTCTGTGCAGAATCGCAAAACCGGTATTTCCAGCCCAATGCCGGGATACGTACTAAACAGCAGGAAACGTCGTCGAAATCTCAGGAGAAACGTTTCCTTGAAACTGCTCTGCTGTGCGTTCGTTCACCTAAGAGAGTTGAATCTATGTTGAGATTCAACGAGTCAGAAACATGTTTCTTCTAGGAGCTGCGTTCGGAAATTCCCGAGTGAATGGGACCATAGGCTCTACAGAGAAATATCTGCTCCTAAAACCAAAACGGAGCTATCTAACTAAAAGGTTGTCAATGTGTGCATTCAACTGACAGTTCAACTCTCCTGTGGATTCAGCGGTTTGCAAACCCTTTCTGTGCAGAATCCCAAAACCGGTATTTCCAGGCCAATGATGGCATACGTACTAAACCGCAGTAAACTTCGTCTAAAACTCAGGAGAAACGTTTCCTTGAAACTGCTCTGCTGTGCGTTCGTTCACCTAAGAGAGTTGAATCTATGTTGAGATTCAGCGAGTCAGAAACACGTTTCTTCTAGGAGCTGCGTTGGGATATTCCCGAGTGAATGGGACCATAGGCTGTACAGAGAAATATCTGCTCCGAAAACCGAAACGGAGCTATCTAACTGAATGGTTGTCAATGTGTGCATTCAACTGACAGAGTTAAACTCACGTGTGGATTCAGCGGTTTGCAAACCCTTTCTGTGCAGAATCCCAAAACCGGTATTTCCAGCCCAATGCCGGCATACGTACTAAACCGCAGTAAACTTCGTCTAAATCTCAGGAGAAACGTTTCCTTGAAACTGCTCTGCTGTGCGTTCGTTCACCTAAGAGCGTTGAATCTATGTTGAGATTCAGCGAGTCAGAAACACGTTTCTTCTAGGAGCTGCGTTGGGATATTCCCGAGTGAATGGGACCATAGGCTGTACAGAGAAATATCTGCTCCTAAAACCAAAACGGAGCTATCTAACTCAATGGTTGTCAATGTGTGCATTCAACTGACAGAGTTAAATTCACTTGTGGATTCAATGGTTTGCAAACCCTTTCTGTACAGAATCCCCAAACCGGTATTTCCAGCCCAATGCCGGCATACGTACTAAATCGCAGTAAACTTCGTCTAAAACTCAGGAGAAACGTTTCCTTCAAACTGGCCTGCTGTGCATTCGTTCACCTAAGAGAGTTGAATCTATGTTGAGATTCAGCGAGTCAGAAACACGTTTCTTCTAGGAGCGGCGTTGGGATATTCCCGAGTGAATGGAACCATAGGCTGTACAGAGAAATATCTGCTCCTAAAACCAAAACGGTGCTATCTAACTCAATGGTTGTCAATGGGTGCATTCAACTGACAGAGTTAAACTCACGTGTGGATTCTGCGCTTTGGAAACCCTTTCTGTGCAGAATCCCAAAACCGGTATTTCCAGACCAATGCCGGCATACGTACTAAACCGCAGTAAACTTCGTCTAAAACTCAGGAGAAACGTTTCCTTGAAACTGCTCTGCTGTGCGTTCGTTCACCTAAGAGAGTTGAATCTATGTTGAGATTCAGCGAGTCAGAAACACGTTTCTTCTAGGAGCTGCGTTGGGATATTCCCGAGTGAATTGTATCATAGGCTGTACAGAGAAATATCTGCTCCTAAAACCAAAACGGAGCTATCTAACTGAATGGTTGTCAATGTGTGCATTCTACTGACAGAGTTAAACTCACGTGTGGATTCAGCGGTTTGCAAACCCTTTCTGTGCAGAATCCCAAAGCCGGTATTTCCAGCCCAATGCCGGCATACGTACTAAACCGCAGTAAACATCGTCTAAAACTCAGGAGAAACCTGTCCTTGAAACTGCTTTGCTGTGCTTTCGTTCACCTAAGAGAGTTGAATCTATGTTGAGATTCAGCGAGTCAGAAGCACGTTTCTTCTAGGAGCTGCGTTGGGATATTCCCGAGTTAATGGGACCATAGGCTGTACAGAGAAATATCTGCTCGAAAACCAAAACGGAGCTATCTAACTCAATGGTTGTCAATGCGTGCATTCAACTGACAGAGTTAAACTCCCGTGTGGATTCAGCGGTTTGCAAACCCTTTCTGTGCAGAATCCCAAAACCGGAATTTCCAGCCCAATGACGGCATACGTACTAAACCGCAGTAAACTTCGTCTAAAACTCAGGAGAAACGTTTCCTTGAAACTGCTCTGCTGTGCGTTCATTCACCTAAGAGAGTTCAATCTATTTTGATATTCAGCGAGTCAGAAACACGTTTATTCTAGGAGCTGCGTTGGGATATTTACGAGTTAATGGGACCTTAGGCTGTGTAGAGAAATATCTCCTTCTAAAACCAAAACCGAGCTAGCTAACTGAATAGTGGTCAATGTGTGCATTCAGCTGACAGAGTTAAACTTACCTGTGGTTTCAGCGTTTGGCAAACCCTTTCTGTGCAGAATTTTAAAACCGGTATTTCCAGCCCAATGCCGGCATACGTACTAAACAGCAGGAAACGTCGTCTAAAACTCAGGAGAACCGTTTCCTTGAAACTGCTCTACTGTGCGTTCGTTCACCTAAGAGAGTTGAATCTATGTAGAGATTCAGCGAGTCAGAAACACGTTTCTTCTAGGAGCTGCGTTCGGATATTCCCGAGTGAATGGGACCATAGGCTCTACAGAGAAATATCTGCTCCTAAAACCAAAACGGAGCTATCTAACTGCAAGGTTGTCAATGTGTGCATTCAACTGACAGTTAAACACACCTGTGGATTCAGCGGTATGCAAACCCTTTCTGTGCAGAATCCCAAAACCGGTATTTCCAGCCCAATGACGGCATACGTACTAATCCGCAGTAAACTTCGTCTAAAACTCAGGAGAAACGTTTCCTTGAAACTGCTCTCCTGTGCGTTTGTTCACCTAAGAGAGTTAAATCTATGTTGAGATTCAGCGAGTCAGGAACACGTTTCTTCTAGGAGCTGCGTTGGGATATTCCCGAGTGAATGGGACCATAGTCTGTACAGAGAAATATCTGCTCCGAAAACCAAAACGGAGCTATCTAACTCAATGGTTGTCAATGCGTGCATTCAACTGACAGAGTTAAACTCACTTGTGGATTCAGCGGTTTGCAAACCCTTTCTGTGCAGAATCCCAAAGCCGGTATTTCCCGCCCAATGCTGGCATACGTACTAAACCGCAGTAAACTTCGTCTAAAACTCAGGAGAATCGTTTCCTTGAAACTGCTCTGCTGTGCGTTTGTTCACCTAAGAGAGTTGAATCTATGTTGAGATTCAGCGAGTCAGAAACACGTCTCTTCTAGGAACTGCGTTGGGATATTCCCGAGTGAATGGGACCATAGGCTGTATAGAGAAATATCTGCTTCTAAAACCAAAACGGAGCTATCTAACTGAATGGTTGTCAATGTGTGCATTCAACTGACAGAGTTAAACTCACGTGTGCATTCAGCCGTTTGCAAACCCTTTCTGTGAAGAATCCCAAAACCGGTATTTCCAGCCCAATGCGGTCATACGTACTCAACCGCAGTAAATATCGTCTAAAACTCAGGAGAAACGTTTCCTTGAAACTGCTCTGCTGTGCGTTCGTTCACCTAAGAGAGTTAAATCTATGTTGAGATTCAGCGAGTCAGAAACACGTTTCTTCTAGGAGCTGCGCTGGGATATTCCCGAGTGAATGGGACCATAGGCTGTACAGAGAAATATCTGCTCCTAAAACCAAAACGGAGCTATCTAACTGAATGGTTGTCAATGTGTGCATTCAACTGACAGAGTTAAACTCACGTGTGTATTCAGCGGTTTGCAAACCCTTTCTGTGCAGAATCCCAAAACCGGTATTTCCAGCCCAATGCCATCATACGTACTAAACCGCAGTAAACTTCGTCTAAAACTCAGGAGAAACGTTTCCTTGAAACTGCTCTGCTGTGCGTTCGTTCACCTAAGAGAGTTGAATCTATGTTCAGATTCAGCGAGTCAGAAACACGTTTCTTCTAGGAGCTGCGTTCGGATATTCCCGAGTGAATGGGACCATAGGCTGTATAGAGAAATACGTGCTTTTAAAACCAAAACGGAGCCATCTAACTGAATGGTTGTCAATGTGTGCATTCAACGGACAGAGTTAAACTTACGTGTGGTTTCAGCGGTTGGCAAACCCTTTCTGTGCAGAATCGCAAATCCGGTATTTCCAGCCCAATACTGGCATACGTACTAAACAGCAGGAAACTTCGTCTAAAACTCAGGAGAAACGTTTCCTTGTAACTGCTATGCTGTGCGTTCGTTCACCTAAGAGAGTTGAATCTATGTTGAGATTCAGCGAGTCAGAAACACGTTTCTTCTAGGAGCTGCGTTCGGATATTCCCGAGTGAATGGGACCATAGGCTGTATAGAGAAATATCTACTCCTAAAACCAAAACGGAGCTATCTAACTGAATGGTTGTCAATGTGTGCATTCAACTGACAGCGTTAAACTCACGTGTGCATTCAGACGTTTGCAAACCCTTTCTGTGCAGAATCCCATAACCCGTATTTCCAGCCCAACTCCGGCATACGTACTAAACCGCAGTAAACATCGTCTAAAACTCAGGAGAAACGTTTCCTTGAAACTGCTCTGCTGTGCGTTCATTCACCTAAGAGACTTGAAACTATGTTGAGATTCCGCGAGTCAGAAACACGTTTCTTCTAGGAGCTGCATTGGTATATTCCCGAGTGAATGGACCATAGGCTGTACAGAGAAATATCTGCTCTGAAAACCAAAACGGAGATATCTAACTCAATGGTTGTCAATGTGTGCATTCAACTGACAGAGTTAAACTCATGTGTACATTCAGCCGTTTGCAAACCCTTTCTGCGAAGAATCCCAAAACCGGTATTTCCAGCCCAATGCCGGCATACGTACTAAACCGCAGTAAACATCGTCTAAAACTCAGGAGAAACGTTTCATTGAAACTGTTCTGCTGTGCGTTCGTTCATCTAAGAGAGTTGAATCTAAGTTGAGATTCAGCGAGTCAGAAACACGTTTCTTCTAGGAACAGCGTTGGGATATTCCCGAGTGAATGGGACCATAGTCTGTACAGAGAAATATCTGCTCCTAAAACCAAAACGGAGCTATCTAACTCAATGATTGTCAATGCGTGCATTCAACTGACAGAGTTAAACTCACGTGTGGATTCAGCGGTTTGCAAACCCTTTCTGTGCAGAATCCCAAAACCGGTATTTCCAGCCCAATGTCGGCATACGTACTAAACCGCAGTAAACTTCGTCTAAACTCAAGAGAAACGTTTCGTTGAAACTGCTCTGCTGTGCGTTCGTTCACCTAACAGAGTTGAATCTATGTTGAGATTCAGCGAGTCAGAAACACGTTTCTTCTAGGAGCTGCGTTGGGATATTCCTGAGTGAATTGGACCATAGTCTGTACAGACAAATATCTGCTCCTAAAACCAAAACGGAGCTATCTAACTCAATGGTTGTCAATGTGTGCATTCAACTGACAGAGTTAAACTCACGTGTGGATTCAGCGGTTTGCAAACCCTTTCTGTGAAGAATCCCAAAACCGGTATTTCCAGCCCAATGCCGGCATACGTACTAAACCGCAGTAAAGTTCGTCTAAACTCAGGAGAAACGTTTCCTTGAAACTGTTCTGCTGTGCTTTCGTTCACCTAAGAGAGTTGAATCTATGTTGAGATTCAGCGAATCAGAAACACGTTTCTTCTAGGAGCTGCGTTGGGATATTCCCGAGTGAATGGGACCATAGTCTGTACAGAGAAATATCTGCTCCTAAAACCAAAACGGAGCTATCTAACTCAATGGTTGTCAATGCGTGCATTCAACTGACAGAGTTAAACTCACGTGTGGATTCAGCTGTTTGCAAACCCTTTCTGTGAAGAATCCCAAAACCGGTATTCCAGCCCAATGCCGGCATACGTACTATACCGCAGTAAACATCGTCTAAAACTCAGGAGAAACCTTTCCTTGAAACTGCTCTGCTGTGCGTTCATTCACCTAAGAGAGTTGAATCTATGTTAAGATTCAGCGAGTCAGAAACACGTTTCTTCTAGGAGCTGCGTTCGGATATTCCCGAGTGAATTGGACCATAGGCTGTACAGAGAAATATCTGCTCCTAAAACCAAAACGGAGCTATCTAACTAAATGGTTGTCATTGTGTGTATTCAACTGACAGAGTTAAACTCACCTGTGGATTCAGCGGTTGGCAAACCCTTTTTGGCAGAATCCCAAAACCGGTATTTCCAGCCCAATGACGGCATACGTACTAAACCGCAGTAAACTTCGTCTAAAACTCAGGAGAAACGTTTCCTTGAAACTGCTCTGCTGTGCGTTCTTTCACCTAAGAGAGTTGAATCTATGTTGAGATTCAGCGAGTCAGAAACACGTTTCTTCTAGGAGCTGCGTTGGGATATTCCCGAGTGAATGGGACCATAGGCTGTACAGAGAAATATCTGCTCCTAAAACCAAAACGGAGCTATCTAACTGAATGGTTGTCAATGTGTGCATTTAACTGACAGAGTTAAACTCACGTGTGGATTCAATCGTTTCCAACCCCTTTCTGTACAGAATCCCCAAACCGGTATTCCCAGCCCAATGCTGGCATACGTACTAAACCGCAGTAAACTTCGTCTAAAACTCAGGAGAAACGTTTCCTTGAAACTGGCCTTCTGTGCGTTCGTTCACCTAAGAGAGTTGAATCTATGTTGAGATTCAGCGAGTCAGAAACACGTTTCTTCTAGGAGCTGCGTTGGGATATTCCCGAGTGAATGGGACCATAGGCTGTACAGAGAAATATCTGCTCCTAAAAACAAAACGGAGCTATCTAACTGAATGGTTGTCAATGTGTGCATTCAACTGACAGAGTTAAACTCACGTGTGGATTCAGCGGTTTGCAAACCCTTACTGTGCAGGATCCCAAAACCGGTATTTCCAGCCCAATGCCGGAATACGTACTAAACCGCAGTAAACTTCGTCTAAAACTCAGGAGAAACGTTTCCTTGAAACTGGTCTGCTGTGCGTTCGTTCACCTAAGAGAGGTAAATCTATTTTGATATTCAGCAAGTCAGAAACATGTTTCTTCTATTAGCTGCGTTGGGATATTCCCGAGTGAATGGGACCATAGGTTGTACAGAGAAATATCTGCTCCTAAAACCAAAACGGAGCTATCTAAGTGAATGGTTGTCAATGTGTGCATTCAACTGACAGAGTTAAACTCACGTGGGGATTCAGCGGTTTGCAAACCCTTTCTGTGCAGAATCCCAAAACCGGTATTTCCAGCCCAATGCCGGCATACTTACTAAACCGCAGTAAACATCGTATAAAACTCAGGAGAAACGTTTCCTTGAAACTGCTCCGCTGTGCATTCGTTCACCTAGGAGAGTTGAATCTATGTTGAGATTCAGGTAGTCAGAAACACGTTTCATCTATGAGCTGTGTTGGGATATTGCCGAGTGAATGGGACCATAGGCTGTACAGAGAAATATCTACTCCTAAAACCAAAACGGAGCTATCTAAATGAATGGTTGTAAATGTGTGCATTCAACTGACAGAGTTAAACTCACGTGTGGATTCAGCGGTTTGCAAACCCTTTCTATGCAGAATCCGAAAACCGGTATTTCCAGGCCAATGCCGGCATACGTACTAAACAGCAGGAAACTTCGTCTAAAACTCAGGAAAAACGTTTCCTTCAAACTGCTCTGCTGTGCATTCGTTCTCCTAAGACAGTTGAATCTATGTTGAGATTCAGCGAGTCAGAAACACGTTTCTACTAGCAGCTGCGTTCGGATATTCCCGAGTGAATGGGACCATAGGCTGTACAGATAAATATCTGCTCCTAAAACCAAAACGGAGGTATCTAATTGAAAGGTTGTCATTGTGTGCATTCAACTGAGAGAGTTAAACTCACGTGTGGATTCAGCGGTTTGCAAACCCTTTCTTTGCAGAATCCCAAAACCGGTATTTCCAGCCGAATGACGGCATACGTACTAAACCGCAGTAAACTTCGTCTAAAACTCAGGAGAAACGTTTCCTTGAAACTGGTCTGCTGTGCGTTCGTTCACCTAAGAGAGTTGAATCTATTTTGTTATTCAGCGAGTCAGAAACACGTTTCTTCTAGGAGTTGCGTTGGGATATTAACGAGTTAATGGGACCATAGGCTGTATAGAGAAATATCTGCTTCTAAAACCAAAACGGAGCTATCTAACTGAATGGTTGTCAACGTGTCCACTCAACAGACAGAGTTAAACTTACGTGTGGTTTCAGCGGTTGGCAAATCCTTTCTGTGCAGAATCGCAAAACCGGTATTTCCAGCCCAATGCCGGCATACGTACTAAACAGCAGGAAACTTCGTCTAAAACTCAGGAGAAACGTTTCCTTGAAACTGCTCTGCTGTGCGTTCGTTCAACTAAGAGAGTTGAATGTATGTTGAGATTCAGCGAGTCAGAAACACGTTTCTTCTAGGAGCTGCATTGGGATATTCCCAAGTGAATGGGACCATAGGCTGTACAGAGAAATATCTGCTCCTAAAACCAAAACGGAGCTATCTAACTGAATGGTTGTCAATGTGTGCATTCAACTGACAGAGTTAAACTCACGTGTGCATTCAGCCGTTTGCAAACCCTTTCTGTGAAGAATCCCAAAACCGGTATTTCCAGCCCAATGCTGGCATACGTACTAAACCGCAGTAAACATCGTCTAAATCTCAGGAGAAACGTTTCCTTGAAACTGCTCTGCTGTGCGTTCGTTCACCTAAGAGAGTTTAACCTATGTTGAGATTCAGCGAGTCAGAAACACGTTTCTTCTAGGAGCTACGTTGGGATATTCCCGAGTGAATGGGACCATAGGCTGTGTTGAGAAATATCTGCTTCTAAAACCAAAACGGAGCTATCTAACTGAATGGTTGTCAATGTGTGCATTCAACTGACAGAGTTAAACTTACATGTGGTTTCAGCGGTTGGCAAAACCTTTCTGTGCAGAATCGTAAAACCGGTATTTCCAGCCCAATGCCGGCATACGTACTAAAGTGCATTAAACATCGTCTAAAACTCAAGAGAAACGTTTCCTTGAAACTGCTCCGCTGTGCCTTCGTTCACCTAAGAGAGTTGAATCTATTTTGATATTCAGCGAGTCAGAAACACGTTTTTTCTAGGAGCTGCGTTGGGATATTTACGAGTTAATGGGACCATAGGCTGTGTAGAGAAATATCTGCTTCTAAAACCAAAACGGAGCTATCTAACTGAATGGTTGTCAATGTGTGCATTCAACTGACAGAGTTAAACTCACGTGTGGATTCAATGGTTTGCAAACCCTTTCTGTGCAGAATCCCCAAACCGGTATTTCCAGCCCAATGCCGGCATACGTACTAAACCGCAGTAAACTTCGTCTAAAATACAGGAGAAACGTTTCCTTGAACCTGGCCGGCTGTGCGTTCGTTCACCTAAGAGAGTTGAATCTATGTTGAGATTCAGCGAGTCAGAAACACATTTTTTCTAGGAGCTGCGTTGGGATATCCCCGAGTGAATGGGACCATAGGCTGTACAGAGAAATATCTGCTCCTTAAACCAAAACGGAGCTATCTAACTGAATGATTGTCAATGTGTGCATTCAACTGACAGAGTTAAACTCACGTGTGGATTCAGCGGTTTGCAAACCCTTACTGTGCAGAATCCCCAAACCGGTATTTCCAGCCCAATGCCGGCATACGTACTAAACCGCAGTAAACTTCGTCTAAAACTCAGGAGAAACGTTTCCTTGAAACTGTTCTGCTGTGCGTTCGTTCACCTAAGAGAGTTGAATCTATTTTGATATTCAGCGAGTCAGAAACAAGTTTCTTCTAGGAACTGCGTTGGGATATTCCCGAGTGAATGGGACCATAGGCCGTATAGAGAAATATCTACTCCTAAAACCAAAACGGAGCTATCTAACTGAATGGTTGTCAATGTGTGCATTCAACTGACAGAGTTAAACTCACGAGTGGATTCAGCGGTTTGCAAACCCTTTCTGTGCAGAATCCCAAAACCGATATTTCCAGCCCAATGCCGGAATACGTACTAAACCGCAGTAAACTTCATCTAAAACTCAGGAGAAACGTTTCCTTGAAACTGCTCTGCTGTGCGTTCGTTCACCTAAGAGAGTTGAATCTATGTTGAGATTCAGCGAGTCAGAAACACGTTTCATCTAGGAGCTGTGTTGGGATATTCCCGAGTGAATGGGACCATAGGCTGTACAGAGAAATATCTACTCCTAAAACCAAAACGGAGCTATCTAACTGAATGGTTGTCATTGTGTGCATTCAACTGACAGAGTTAAACTCACGTGTGGATTCAGCGGTTTGCAAAACCTTTCTGTGCAGAATCCGAAAACCGGTATTTCCAGCCCAATGCCGGCATACGTACTAAACAGCAGGAAACTTCGTCTAAAACTCAGGAGAAACGTTTCCTTGAAACTGCTCTGCTGTACGTTCGTTCACCTAAGACAGTTGAATCTATGTTGAGATTCAGCGAGTCAGAAACACGTTTCTTCTAGGAGCTTCGTTCGGATATTCCCGAGTGAATGGGACCATAGGCTGTACAGAGAAATATCTGCTCCTAAAACCAAAACGGAGCTAGCTAACCGAATAGTTGTCAATGTGTGCATTCAGCTGACAGAGTTAAACTTACCTGTGGTTTCAGCGGTTGGCAAACCCTTTCTGTGCAGAATTTTAAAATCGGTATTTCCAGCCCAATGCCGGCATACGTACTAAACAGCAGGAAACTTCGTCTAAAACTCAGGAGAACCGTTTCCTTGAAACTGCTCTACTGTGCGTTCGTTCACCTAAGAGAGTTGAATCTATGTAGAGATTCAGCGAGTCAGAAACACGTTTCTTCTAGGAGCTGCGTTCGGATATTCCCGAGTGAATGGGACCATAGGCTCTACAGAGAAATATCTGCTCCTAAAACCAAAACGGAGCTATCTAACTGCAAGGTTGTCAATGTGTGCATTCAACTGACAGTTAAACTCACCTGTGGATTCAGCGGTATGTAAACCCTTTCTGTGCAGAATCCCAAAACCGGTATTTCCAGCCCAATGCCGTCATACGTACTAAAGCGCAGTAAACTTCGTCTAAAATTCAGGAAAAACGTTTCCTTGAAACTGCTCTGCTGTGCGTTCGTTCACCTAAGAGAGTTGAATCTATGTTCAGATTTAGCGAGTCAGAAACACGTTTCTTCTAGGAGCTGCGTTCGGATATTCCCGAGTGAATGGGACCATAGGCTGTATAGAGAAATACGTGCTTTTAAAACCAAAACGGAGCCATCTAACTGAATGGTTGTCAATGTGTGCATTCAACGGACAGAGTTAAACTTACGTGTGGTTTCAGCGGTTGGCAAACCCTTTCTGTGCAGAATCGCAAAACCGGTATTTCCAGCCCAATGCTGGCATACGTACTAAACAGCAGGAAACTTCGTCTAAAACTCAGGAGAAACGTTTCCTTGTAACTGCTCTGATGTGCGTTCGTTCACCTAAGAGAGTTGAATCTATGTTGAGATTCAGCGAGTCAGAAACACGATTCTTCTAGGAGCTGCGTTCGGATATTCCCGAGTGAATGGGACCATAGGCTGTATAGAGAAATATCTACTCCTAAAACCAAAACGGAGATATCTAACTGAATGGTTGTCAATGTGTGCATTCAACTGACAGAGTTAAACTCACGTGTGCATTCAGCCGTTTGCAAACCCTTTCTGTGCAGAATCCCATAACCGGTATTTCCAGCCCAGCTCCGGCATACGTACTAAACCGCAGTAAACATCGTCTAAAACTCAGGAAAAACGTTTCCTTGAAACTGCTCTGCTGTGCGTTCATTGACCTAAGAGACTTGAAACTATGTTGAGATTCAGCGAGTCAGAAACACGTTTCCTCTAGGAGCTGCATTGGGATATTCCCGAGTGAATGGACCATAGGCTGTACAGAGAAATATCTGCTCTGAAAACCAAAACGGAGCTATCTAACTCATTGGTTGTCAATGTGTGCATTCAACTGACAGAGTTAAACTCACGTGTGCATTCAGCCGTTTGCAAACCCTTTCTGCGAAGAATCCCAAAACCGGTATTTCCAGCCCAATGCCGGCATACGTACTAAACCGCAGTAAACATCGTCTAAAACTCAGGAGAAACGTTTCATTGAAACTGTTCTGCTGTGCGTTCGTTCATCTAAGAGAGTTTAATCTATGTTGAGATTCAGCGAGTCAGAAACACGTTTCTTCTAGGAACTGCGTTGGGATATTCCCGAGTGAATGGGACCATAGTCTGTACAGAGAAATATCTGCTCCTAAAACCAAAACGGAGCTATCTAACTCAATGATTGTCAATGCGTGCATTCAACTGACAGAGTTAAACTCACGTGTGCATTCAGCCGTTTGCAAACCCTTTCTGTGCAGAATCCCATAACCGGTATTTCCAGTCCAATGCCGGCATACGTACTAAACAGCAGGAAAGTTCGTCTAAAACTCAGGAGAACCGTTTCCTTGAAACTGCTCTACTGTGCGTTCGTTCACCTAAGAGAGTTGAATCTATGTGGAGATTCAGCGAGTCAGAAACACGTTTCTTCTAGGAGCTGCGTTCGGATATTCCCGAGTGAATGGGACCATTGGCTCTACAGAGAAATATCTGCTCCTAAAACCAAAACGGAGCTATCTAACTGCAAGGTTGTCAATGTGTGCATTCAACTGACAGTTAAACTCACCTGTGGATTCAGCGGTATACAAACCCTTTCTGTGCAGAATCCCAAAACCGGTATTTCCAGCCCAATGACGGCATACGTACTAATCCGCAGTAAACTTCGTCTAAAACTCAGGAGAAACGTTTCCTTGAAACTGCTCTGCTGTGCGTTCGTTCACCTAAGAGAGTTGAATCTATGTTGAGATTCAGCGAGTCAGAAACACGTTTCTTCTAGGAGCTGCGTTGGGATATTCCCGAGTGTATGGGACCATAGTCTGTACAGAGAAATATCTGCTCCGAAAACCAAAACGGAGCTATCTAACTCAATGGTTGTCAATGCGTGCATTCAACTGACAGAGTTAAACTCACGTGTGGATTCAGCGGTTTGCAAACCCTTTCTGTGCAGAATCCCAAAACCGGTATTTCCCGTCCAATGATGGCATACGTACTAAACCGCAGTAAACTTCGTCTAAAACTCAGGAGAAACGTTTCCTTGAAACTGCTCTGCTGTGCGTTTGTTCACCTAAGAGAGTTGAATCTATGTTGAGATTCAGCGAGTCAGAAACACGTTTCTTCTAGGAACTGCGTTGGGATATTCCCGAGTGAATGGGACCATAGGCTGTATAGAGAAATATCTGCTTCTAAAACCAAAACGGAGCTATCTAACTGAATGGTTGTCAATGTGTGCATTCAACTGACAGAGTTAAACTTTCCTGTTGTTTCAGCGGTTGGCAAACCGTTTCTGTGCAGAATCGTAAAACCGGTATTTCCAGCCCAATGCCGGCATACGTACTAAACAGCAGGAAACTTCGTCTAAAACTCAGGAGAAACGTTTCCTTGAAACTGCTCTACTGTGCGTTCGTTCACCTAAGAGAGATGAATCTATGTTGAGATTCAGTGAGTCAGAAACACGTTTCTTCTAGGAGCTGCGTTGGGATATTCCCGAGTGAATGGGACCATAGGCTGTACAGAGAAATATCTGCTCCTAAAACCAAAACGGAGCTATCTAACTGAATGGTTGTCAATGTGTGCATTCAACTGACAGAGTTAAACTCACGTGTGCATTCAGCCGTTTGCAAACCCTTTCTGTGAAGAATCCCAAAACCGGTATTTCCAGCCCAATGCCGTCATACGTACTCAACCGCAGTAAATATCGTCTAAAACTCAGGAGAAACGTTTCCTTGAAACTGCTCTGCTGTGCGTTCGTTCACCTAAGAGAGTTGAATCTATGTTGAGATTCAGCGAGTCAGAAACACGTTTCTTCTAGGAGCTGCGTTGGGATATTCCCGAGTGAATGGGACCATAGGCTGTACAGAGAAATATCTGCTCCTAAAACCAAAACGGAGCTATCTAACTGAATGGTTGTCAATGTGTGCATTCAACTGACAGAGTTAAACTCACGTGTGTATTCAGCGGTTTGCAAACCCTTTCTGTGCAGAATCCCAAAACCGGTATTTCCAGCCCAATGCCGTCATACGTACTAAAGCGCAGTAAACTTCGTCTAAAATTCAGGAGAAAAGTTTCCTTGAAACTGCTCTGCTGTGCGTTCGTTCACCTAAGAGAGTTGAATCTATGTTCAGATTCAGCGAGTCAGAAACACGTTTCTTCTAGGAGCTGCGTTCGGATATTCCCGAGTGAATGGGACCATAGGCTGTATAGAGAAATACGTGCTTTTAAAACCAAAACGGAGCCATCTAACTGAATGGTTGTCAATGTGTGCATTCAACTGACAGAGTTAAACTTGCGTGTGGTTTCAGCGGTTGGCAAACCCTTTCTGTGCAGAATCGCAAAACCGGTATTTCCAGCCCAATATTGGCATACGTACTAAACAGCAGGAAACTTCGTCTAAAACTCAGGAGAAACGTTTCCTTGTAACTGCTCTGCTGTGCGTTCGTTCACCTAAGAGAGTTGAATCTATGTTGAGATTCAGCGAGTCAGAAACACGTTTCTTCTAGGAGCTGCGTTCGGATATTCCCGAGTGAATGGGACCAAAGGCTGTATAGAGAAATATCTGCTCCGAAAACCAAAACGGAGCTATCTAACTCAATGATTGTCAATGCGTGCATTCAACTGACAGAGTTAAACTCACGTGTGGATTCAGCGGTTTGCAAACCCTTTCTGTGCAGAATCCCAAAACCGGTATTTCCAGCCCAATGCCGGCATACGTACTAAACCGCAGTAAACTTCGTCTAAACTCAGGAGAAACGTTTCCTTGAAACTGCTCTGCTGTGCGTTCGTTCACCTAAGAGAGTTGAATCTATGTTGAGATTCAGCGAGTCAGAAACACGTTTCTTCTAGGAGCTGCGTTGGGATATTCCCGAGTGAATGGGACCATAGTCTGTACAGAAAAATATCTGCTCCTAAAACCAAAACGGAGCTATCTAACTCAATGGTTGTCAATGTGTGCATTCAACTGACAGAGTTAAACTCACGTGTGGATTCAGCGGTTTGCAAACCCTTTCTGTGAAGAATCCCAAAACCGGTATTTCCAGCCCAATGCCGGCATACGTACTAAACCGCAGTAAAGTTCGTCTAAACTCAGGAGAAACGTTTCCTTGAAACTGTTCTGCTGTGCTTTCGTTCACCTAAGAGAGTTGAATCTATGTTGAGATTCAGAGAGTCAGAAACACGTTTCTTCTAGGAGCTGCGTTGGGATATTCCCGAGTGAATGGGACCATAGTCTGTACAGAGAAATATCTGCTCCGAAAACCAAAACGGAGCTATCTAACTCAATGGTTTTCAATGTGTGCATTCAACTGACAGAGTTAAACTCACGTGTGGATTCAGCTGTTTGCAAACCCTTTCTGTGAAGAATCCCAAAACCGGTATTCCAGCCCAATGCCGGCATACGTTCTAAACCGCAGTAAACATCGTCTAAAACTCAGGAGAAACGTTTCCTAGAAACTGCTCTGCTGTGCGTTCATTCACCTAAGAGAGTTGAATCTATGTTGAGATTCAGCGAGTCAGAAACACGTTTCCTCTAGGAGCTGCATTGGGATATTCCCGAGTGAATGGGACCATAGGCTGTACAGAGAAATATCTGCTCCTAAAACCAAAACGGAGCTATCTAACTCAATGGTTGTCAATGTGTGCATTCAACTGACAGAGCTGAACTCACGTGTTGATTCAGCGGATTGCAAACCCTTTCTGTGCAGAATCCCAAAACCGGTATTTCCAGCCCAATGCCGGCATACGTACTAAACAGCAGGAAACTTCGTCTAAAACTCAGGAGAAACGTTTCCTTGAAACTGCTCTACTGTGCGTTCGTTCACCTAAGAGAGTTGAATCTATGTTGAGATTCAGCGAGTCAGAAACACGTTTCTTCTAGGAGCTGCGTTCGGATATTCCCGAGTGAATGGGACCATAGGCTCTACAGAGAAATATCTGCTCCTAAACCAAAACGGAGCTATCTAACTGAAAGGTTGTCAATGTGTGCATTCAACTGACAGTTAAACTCACCTGTGGATTTAGCCGTGTGCAAACCGTTTCTGTGCAGAATCCCAAAACCGGTATTTCCAGCCCAATGCTGGCATACGTAATAAACAGCAGGAAACTTCGTCTAAAACTCAGGAGAAACGTTTCTTTGAAACTGCTCTACTGTGCGTTCGTTCACCTAAGAGAGTTGAATCTAAGTTGAGATTCAGAGAGTCAGAAACACGTTTCTTCTAGGAGCTGCGTTGGGATATTCCCGAGTGAATGGACCATAGGCTGTACAGAGAAATATCTGCTCCTAAAACCAAAAAGGAGCTATCTAACTGAAAGGTTGTCAATGTGTGCATTCAACTGACAGTTAAACTCACCTGTGGATTCAGCGGTGTGCAAACCGTTTCTGTGCAGAATCCCAAAACCGGTATTTCCAGCCCAATGATGGCATACGTACTAAACCGCAGTAAACTTCGTCTAAAACTCAGGAGAAACGTTTCCTTGAAACTGTTCTGCAGTGCGTTCGTTCACCTAAGAGAGTTGAATCTATGTTGAGATTCAGCGAGTCAGAAACACGTTTCTTCTAGGAGCTGCGTTGGGATATTCCCGAGTGAATGGGACCATAGGCTGTACAGAGAAATATCTGCTCCGAAAACCAAAACGGAGCTATCTAACTGAATGGTTGTCAATGCGTGCATTCAGCTGACAGAGTTAAACTCACGTGTGGATTCTGCGGTTTTCAAACCCTTTCTGTGCAGAATCCCAAAACCGGTATTTCCAGCCCAATGCCGGAATATGTACTAAACCGCAGTAAACTTCGTCTAAAACTCAGGAGAAACGTTTCCTTGAAACTGCTCTACTGTGCGTTCGTTCACCTAAGAGAGTTGAATCTATGTTGAGATTCAGCGAGTCAGAAACAAGTTTCTTCTAGGAGCTGCGCTGGGATATTCCCGAGTGAATGGGACCATAGTCTGTACAGAGAAATATCTGCTCCTAAAACCAAAACGGAGCTATCTAACTCAATGTTAGTCATTGTGTGCATTCAACTGACAGAGTTAAACTCACGTGTGGATTCAGCTGTTTTCAAACCCTTACTGTGAAGAATCCCAAAACCGGAATTTCCAGCCCAATGCCAGCATACGTACTAAACCGCAGTAAACATCGTCTAAAACTCAGGAGAAACGTTTCCTTGAAACTGCTCTGCTCCGCGTTCATTCACCTAAGAGAGTTGAATCTATGTTGAGATTCAGAGAGTCAGAAACACGTTTCCTCTAGGAGCTGCATTGGGATATTCCCGAGTGAATGGGACCATAGGCTGTACAGAGAAATATCTGCTCCTAAAACCAAAACGGAGCTATCTAACTCAATGGTTGTCAATGTGTGCATTCAACTGACAGAGCTAAACTCACGTGTCGATTCAGCGGTTTGCAAACCCTTTCTGTGCAGAATCCCAAAACCGGTATTTCCAGCCCAATGCCGGCATACGTACTAAACCGCAGTAAACATTGTCTAAAACTCAGGAGAAACGTGTCCTTGAAACTGCTCTGCTGTGCGTTCGTTCACCTAAGAGAGTTGAATCTAAGTTGAGATTCAGAGAGTCAGAAACACGTTTCTTCTAGGAGCTGCGTTCGGATATTCCCGAGTGAATGGGACCATAGGCTCTACAGAGAAATATCTGCTCCTAAAACCAAAACGGAGCTATCTAACTGAAAGGTTGTCAATGTGTGCATTCAACTGACAGTTAAACTCACCTGTGGATTCAGCGGTGTGCAAACCGTTTCGGTGCAGAATCCCAAAACCGGTATTTCCAGCCCAATGACGGCATACGTACTAAACCGCAGTAAACTTCGTCTGAAACTCAGGAGAAACGTTTCCTTGAAACTGCTCTGCTGTGCGTTCGTTCACCTAAGAGAGTTGAATCTATGTTGAGATTCAGCGAGTCAGAATCACGTTTCTTCTAGGAGCTGCGTTGGGATATTCCCGAGTGAATGGGACCATAGGCTGTACAGAGAAATATCTGCTCCGAAAACCAAAACGGAGCTATCTAACTGAATGGTTGCCAATGCGTGCATTCAACTGACAGAGTTAAACTCACGTGTGGATTCAGCGGTTTGCAAACCCTTTCTGTGCAGAATCCCAAAACCGGTATTTCCAGCCCAATGCCGGCATACGTACTAAACCGCAGTAAACTTCGTCTAAACTCAGGAGAAACGTTTCCTTGAAACTGCTCTGCTGTGCGTTCGTTCACCTAAGAGAGTTGAATCTATGTTGAGATTGAGCGAGTCAGAAACACGTTTCTTCCAAGAGCTGTGTTGGGATATTCACGAGAGAATGGGACCATAGTCTGTACAGAGAAATATCTGCTCCTAAAACCAAAACGGAGCTATCTAACTCAATGGTTGTCAATGTGTGCATTCAACTGACAGAGTTAAACTCACGTGTGGATTCAGCGGTATGCAAACCCTTTCTGTGCAGAATCCCAAAACCGGTATTTCCAGCCCAATGCCGGCATACGTACTAAACGGCAGTAAACTTCGTCTAAACTCAGGAGAAACGTTTCCTTGAAACTGCTCTGCTGTGCGTTCGTTCACCTAAGAGAGTTGAATCTATGTTGAGATTCAGCGAGTCAGAAACACGTTTCTTCTAGGAGCTGCGTTGGGATATTCCCGAGTGAATGGGACCATAGTCTGTACAGAGAAATATCTACTCCTAAAACCAAAACGGAGCTATCTAACTGAATGGTTGTCAATGTGTGCATTCAACTGACAGAGTTAAACTCACGTGTGGATTCAGCTCTTTGCAAACCCTTTCTGTGAAGAATCCCAAAACCGGTATTTGCAGCCCAATGCCGGCATACGTACTAAACCGCAGTAAACATCGTCTAAAACTCAGGAGAAACGTTTCCTTGAAACTGCTCTGCTGTGCGTTCATTCACCTAAGAGAGTTGAATCTATATTGAGATTCAGCGAGTCAGAAACACGTTTCCTCTAGGAGCTGCATTGGGATATTCCCGAGTGAATGGGACCCTAGGCTGTACAGAGAAATAGCTGCTCCTAAAAACAAAACGGAGCTATCTAACTCAATGGTTGTCAATGTGTGCATTCAACTGACAGAGCTAAACTCACGTGTTGATTCAGCGGTTTGCAAACCCTTTCTGTGCAGAATCCCAAAACCGGTATTTCCAGCCCAATGCTGGCATACGTACTAAACCGCAGTAAACATTGTCTAAAACTCAGGAGAAACGTGTCCTTGAAACTGCTCTGCTGTGCGTTCCTTCACCTAAGAGAGTTGAATCTAAGTTGAGATTCAGAGAGTCAGAAACACGTTTCTTCTAGGAGCTGCGTTGGGATATTCCCGAGTGAATGGACCATAGGCTGTACAGAGAAATATCTGCTCCGAAAACCAAAACGGAGCTATCTAACTGAATGGTTGTCAATGCGTGCATTCAACTGACAGAGTTAAACTCACGTGTGGATTCAGCGGTTTGCAAACCCTTTCTGTGCAGAATCCCAAAACCGGTATTTCCAGCCCTATGCCGGCATACGTACTAAACAGCAGGAAACTTCGTCTAAAACTCAGGAGAAACGTTTCCTTGAAACTGCTCTGCTGTGCGTTCGTTCACCAAGGAGAGTTGAATCTATGTTGAGATTCAGCGAGTCAGAAACACGTTTCTTCTAGGAGCTGCGTTGGGATATTCCCGAGTGAATGGGACCATAGGCTCTACAGAGAAATATCTGCTCCGAAAACCAAAACGGAGCTATCTAACTGAATGGTTGTCAATGCGTGCATTCAGCTGACAGAGTTAAACTCACGTGTGGATTCTGCGGTTTGCAAACCCTTTCTGTGCAGAATCCCAAAACCGGTATTTCCAGCCCAATGCCGGAATATGTACTAAACCGCAGTAAACTTCGTCTAAAACTCAGGAGAAACGTTTCCTTGAAACTGCTCTACTGTGCGTTCGTTCACCTAAGAGAGTTGAATCTATGTTGAGATTCAGCGAGTCAGAAACAAGTTTCTTCTAGGAGCTGCGCTGGGATATTCCCGAGTGAATGGGACCATAGTCTGTACAGAGAAATATCTGCTCCTAAAACCAAAACGGAGCTATCTAACTCAATGTTAGTCATTGTGTGCATTCAACTGACAGAGTTAAACTCACGTGTGGATTCAGCTGTTTGCAAACCCTTTC
Source organism: Aotus nancymaae (assembly GCF_030222135.1). Lineage (NCBI taxonomy): Eukaryota > Metazoa > Chordata > Mammalia > Primates > Aotidae > Aotus > Aotus nancymaae. The sequence goes on along the minus strand of NW_026988501.1, from coordinate 500,156 downwards.
TGTGAAGAATCCCAAAACCGGTATTTCCAGCCCAATGCCAGCATACGTACTAAACCGCAGTAAACATCGTCTAAAACTCAGGAGAAACGTTTCCTTGAAACTGCTCTGCTCCGCGTTCATTCACCTAAGAGAGTTGAATCTATGTTGAGATTCAGAGAGTCAGAAACACGTTTCCTCTAGGAGCTGCATTGGGATATTCCCGAGTGAATGGGACCATAGGCTGTACAGAGAAATATCTGCTCCTAAAACCAAAACGGAGCTATCTAACTGAATGGTTGTCAATGTGTGCATTCAACTGACAGAGCTAAACTCACGTGTCGATTCAGCGGTTTGCAAACCCTTTCTGTGCAGATTCCCAAAACCGGTATTTCCAGCCCAATGCCGGCATACGTACTAAACCGCAGTAAACATCGTCTAAAACTCAGGAGAAACGTGTCCTTGAAACTGCTCTGCTGTGCGTTCGTTCACCTAAGAGAGTTGAATCTAAGTTGAGACTCAGAGAGTCAGAAACACGTTTCTTCTAGGAGCTGCGTTCGGATATTCCCGAGTGAATGGGACCATAGGCTCTACAGAGAAATATCTGCTCCTAAAACCAAAACGGAGCTATCTAACTGAAAGGTTGTCAATGTGTGCATTCAACTGACAGTTAAACTCACCTGTGGATACAGCGGTGTGCAAACCGTTTCGGTGCAGAATCCCAAAACCGGTATTTCCAGCCCAATGCCGGCATCTGTAATAAACAGCAGGAAACTTCGTCTAAAACTCAGAACAAACGTTTCCTTGAAACTGCTCTGCTGTGCGTTCGTTCAACTAAGAGAGTTGAATCTATGTTGAGATTCAGCGAGTCAGAAACACGTTTCTTCCAGGAGCTGCGTTGGGATATTCCCGAGTGAATGGGACCATAGGCTGTACAGAGAAATATCTGCTCCGAAAACCAAAACGGAGCTATCTAACTGAATGGTTGCCAATGCGTGCATTCAACTGACAGAGTTAAACTCACGTGTGGATTCAGCGGTTTGCAAACCCTTTCTGTGCAGAATCCCAAAACCGGTATTTCCAGCCCAATGCCGGCATACGTACTAAACCGCAGTAAACTTCGTCTAAACTCAGGAGAAACGTTTCCTAGAAACTACTCTGCTGTGCGTTCGTTCACCTAAGAGAGTTGAATCTAGGTTGAGATTGAGCGAGTCAGAAACACGTTTCCTCTAGGAGCTGTGTTGGGATATTCCCGAGAGAATGGGACCATAGTCTGTACAGAGAAATATCTGCTCCTAAAACCAAAACGGAGCTATCTAACTCAATGGTTGTCAATGTGTGCATTCAACTGACAGAGTTAAACTCACGTGTGGATTCAGCGGTATGCAAACCCTTTCTGTGCAGAATACCATAACCGGTATTTCCAGCCCAACTCCGGCATACGTACTAAACCGCAGTAAACATCGTCTAAAACTCAGGAGATACGTTTCCTTGAAACTGCTCTGCTGTGCGTTCATTCACCTAAGAGACTTGAAACTATGTTGAGATTCAGCGAGTCAGAAACACGTTTCCTCTAGGAGCTGCATTGGGATATTCCCGAGTGAATATACCATAGGCTGTACAGAGAAATATCTGCTCTGAAAACCAAAACGGAGCTATCTAACTCAATGGTTGTCAATGTGTGCATTCAACTGACAGAGTTAAACTCACGTGTGCATTCAGCCGTTTGCAAACCCTTTCTGCGAAGAATCCCAAAACCGGTATTTCCAGCCCAATGCCGGCATACGTACTAAACCGCAGTAAAGTTCGTCTAAACTCAGGAGAAACGTTTCCTTGAAACTGTTCTGCTGTGCTTTCGTTCACCTAAGAGAGTTGAATCTATGTTGAGATTCAGCGAGTCAGAAACACGTTTCTTCTAGGAGCTGCGTTGGGATATTCCCGAGTGAATGGGACCATAGTCTGTACAGAGAAATATCTGCTCCGAAAACCAAAACGGAGCTATCTAACTCAATGGTTGTCAATGTGTGCATTCAACTGACAGAGTTAAACTCACGTGTGGATTCAGCTGTTTGCAAACCCTTTCTGTGAAGAATCCCAAAACCGGTATTCCAGCCCAATGCCGGCATACGTTCTAAACCGCAGTAAACATCGTCTAAAACTCAGGAGAAACGTTTCCTAGAAACTGCTCTGCTGTGCGTTCATTCACCTAAGAGAGTTGAATCTATGTTGAGATTCAGCGAGTCAGAAACACGTTTCCTCTAGGAGCTGCGTTGGGATATTCCCGAGTGAATGGGACCATAGGCTGTACAGAGAAATATCTGCTCCTAAAACCAAAACGGAGCTATCTAACTCAATGGTTGTCAATGTGTGCATTCAACTGACAGAGCTGAACTCACGTGTTGATTCAGCGGATTGCAAACCCTTTCTGTGCAGAATCCCAAAACCGGTATTTCCAGCCCAATGCCGGCATACTTACTAAACAGCAGGAAACTTCATCTAAAACTCAGGAGAAACGTTTCCTTGAAACTGCTCTACTGTGCGTTCGTTCACCTAAGAGAGTTGAATCTATGTTGAGATTCAGCGAGTCAGAAACACGTTTCTTCTAGGAGCTGCGTTCGGATATTCCCGAGTGAATGGGACCATAGGCTCTACAGAGAAATATCTGCTCCTAAACCAAAACGGAGCTATCTTACTGAAAGGTTGTCAATGTGTGCATTCAACTGACAGTTAAACTCACCTGTGGATTTAGCCGTGTGCAAACCGTTTCTGTGCAGAATCCCAAAACCGGTATTTCCAGCCCAATGCTGGCATACGTAATAAACAGCAGGAAACTTCGTCTAAAACTCAGGAGAAACGTTTCCTTGAAACTGCTCTACTGTGCGTTCGTTCACCTAAGAGAGATGAATCTATGTTGAGATTCAGTGAGTCAGAAACACGTTTCTTCTAGGAGCTGCGTTGGGATATTCCCGAGTGAATGGGACCATAGGCTGTACAGAGAAATATCTGCTCCTAAAACCAAAACGGAGCTATCTAACTGAATGGTTGTCAATGTGTGCATTCAACTGACAGAGTTAAACTCACGTGTGCATTCAGCCGTTTGCAAACCCTTTCTGTGAAGAATCCCAAAACCGGTATTTCCAGCCCAATGCCGTCATACGTACTCAACCGCAGTAAATATCGTCTAAAACTCAGGAGAAACGTTTCCTTGAAACTGCTCTGCTGTGCGTTCGTTCACCTAAGAGAGTTGAATGTATGTTGAGATTCAGCGAGTCAGAAACACGTTTCTTCTAGGAGTTGCGTTGGGATATTCCCGAGTGAATGGGACCATAGGCTGTACAGAGAAATATCTGCTCCTAAAACCAAAATGGAGCTATCTAACTGAATGGTTGTCAATGTGTGCATTCAACTGACAAAGTTAAACTTACTTGTGGTTTCAGCGGTTGGCAAACCCTTTCTGTGCAGAATCGCAAAACCGGTATTTCCAGCCCAATACTGGCATACGTACTAAACAGCAGGAAACTTCGTCTAAAACTCAGGAGAAACGTTTCCTTGTAACTGCTCTGCTGTGCGTTCGTTCACCTAAGAGAGTTGAATCTATGTTGAGATTCAGCGAGTCAGAAACACGTTTCTTCTAGGAGCTGCGTTCGGATATTCCCGAGTGAATGGGACCAAAGGCTGTATAGAGAAATATCTACTCCTAAAACCAAAACGGAGATATCTAACTGAATGGTTGTCAATGTGTGCATTCAATTGACAGAGTTAAACTCACGTATGCATTCAGCCGTTTGCAAACCCTTTCTGTGCAGCATCCCATAACCGGTATTTCCAGCCCAACTCCGGCATACGTACTAAACCGCAGTAAACATCGTCTAAAACTCAGGAGAAACGTTTCCTTGAAACTGCTCTGCTGTGCGTTCATTCACCTAAGAGACTTGAAACTATGTTGAGATTCAGCGAGTCAGAAACACGTTTCCTCTAGGAGCTGCATTGGGATATTCCCGAGTGAATGGACCATAGGCTGTACAGAGAAATATCTGCTCTGAAAACCAAAACGGAGCTATCTAACTCAATGGTTGTCAATGTGTGCATTCAACTGACAGAGTTAAACTCACGTGTGCATTCAGCCGTTTGCAAACCCTTTCTGCGAAGAATCCCAAAACCGGTATTTCCAGCCCAATGCCGGCATACGTACTAAACCGCAGTAAACATCGTCTAAAATTCAGGAGAAACGTTTCATTGAAACTGTTCTGCTGTGCGTTCGTTCATCGAAGAGAGTTGAATCTATGTTGAGATTCAGCGAGTCAGAAACACGTTTCTTCTAGGAGCTGCGTTGGGATATTCCCGAGTGAATGGGACCATAGTCTGTACAGAGAAATATCTGCTCCTAAAACCAAAACGGAGCTATCTAACTCAATGATTGTCAATGCGTGCATTCAACTGACAGAGTTAAACTCACGTGTGGATTCAGCGGTTTGCAAACCCTTTCTGTGCAGAATCCCAAAACCGGTATTTCCAGCCCAATGCCGGCATACGTACTAAACCGCAGTAAACTTCGTCTAAACTCAGGAGAAACGTTTCCTTGAAACTGCTCTGCTGTGCGTTCGTTCACCTAAGAGAGTTGAATCTATGTTGAGATTCAGCGAGTCAGAAACACGTTTCTTCTAGGAGCTGCGTTGGGATATTCCCGAGTGAATGGGACCATAGTCTGTACAGACAAATATCTGCTCCTAAAACCAAAAGGAGCTATCTAACTCAATGGTTGTCAATGTGTGCATTCAACTGACAGAGTTAAACTCACGTGTGGATTCAGCTGTTTGCAAACCCTTTCTGTGAAGAATCCCAAAACCGGTATTCCAGCCCATTGCCGGCATACGTTCTAAACCGCAGTAAACATCGTCTAAAACTCAGGAGAAACGTTTCCTAGAAACTGCTCTGCTGTGCGTTCATTCACCTAAGAGAGTTGAATCTATGTTGAGATTCAGCGAGTCAGAAACACGTTTCCTCTAGGAGCTGCATTGGGATATTCCCGAGTGAATGGGACCATAGGCTGTACAGAGAAATATCTGCTCCTAAAACCAAAACGGAGCTATCTAACTCAATGGTTGTCAATGTGTGCATTCAACTGATAGAGCTAAACTCACGTGTTGATTCAGCGGATTTCAAACCTTTTCTGTGCAGAATCCCAAAACCGGTATTTCCAGCCCAATGCCGGCATACGTACTAAACCGCAGTAAACATTGTCTAAAACTCAGGAGAAACGTGTCCTTGAAACTGCTCTGCTGTGCGTTCGTTCACCTAAGAGAGTTGAATCTAAGTTGAGATTCAGAGAGTCAGAAACACGTTTCTTCTAGGAGCTGCGTTGGGATATTCCCGAGTGAATGGACCATAGGCTGTACAGAGAAATATCTGCTCCTAAAACCAAAAAGGAGCTATCTAACTGAAAGGTTGTCAATGTGTGCATTCAACTGACAGTTAAACTCACCTGTGGATTCAGCGGTGTGCAAACCGTTTCTGTGCAGAATCCCAAAACCGGTATTTCCAGCCCAATGATGGCATACGTACTAAACCGCAGTAAACTTCGTCTAAAACTCAGGAGAAACGTTTCCTTGAAACTGTTCTGCAGTGCGTTCGTTCACCTAAGAGAGTTGAATCTATGTTGAGATTCAGCGAGTCAGAAACACGTTTCTTCTAGGAGCTGCGTTGGGATATTCCCGAGTGAATGGGACCATAGGCTGTACAGAGAAATATCTGCTCCGAAAACCAAAACGGAGCTATCTAACTGAATGGTTGTCAATGCGTGCATTCAGCTGACAGAGTTAAACTCACGTGTGGATTCTGCGGTTTGCAAACCCTTTCTGTGCAGAATCCCAAAACCGGTATTTCCAGCCCAATGCCGGCATACGTACTAAACCGCAGTAAACTTCGTCTAAAACTCAGGAGAAACGTTTCCTTGAAACTGCTCTACTGTGCGTTCGTTCACCTAAGAGAGTTGAATCTATGTTGAGATTCAGCGAGTCAGAAACAAGTTTCTTCTAGGAGCTGCGCTGGGATATTCCCGAGTGAATGGGACCATAGTCTGTACAGAGAAATATCTGCTCCTAAAACCAAAACGGAGCTATCTAACTCAATGTTAGTCATTGTGTGCATTCAACTGACAGAGTTAAACTCACGTGTGGATTCAGCTGTTTTCAAACCCTTTCTGTGAAGAATCCCAAAACCGGTATTTCCAGCCCAATGATGGCATACGTAGTAAAAAGCAGGAAACTTCGTCTAAAACTCAGGAGAAACGTTTCCTTGAAACTGCTCTGCTCCGCGTTCATTCACCTAAGAGAGTTGAATCTATGTTGAGATTCAGAGAGTCAGAAACACGTTTCTTCTAGGAGCTGCGTTGGGATATTCCCGAGTGAATGGGACCATAGGCTGTACAGAGAAATATCTGCTCCTAAAACCAAAACGGAGCTATCTAACTCAATGGTTGTCAATGTGTGCATTCAACTGACAGAGCTAAACTCACGTGTCGATTCAGCGGTTTGCAAACCCTTTCTGTGCAGAATCCCAAAACCGGTATTTCCAGCCCAATGCCGGCATACGTACTAAACCGCAGTAAACATCGTCTAAAACTCAGGAGAAACGTGTCCTTGAAACTGCTCTGCTGTGCGTTCGTTCACCTAAGAGAGTTGAATCTAAGTTGAGATTCAGAGAGTCAGAAACACGTTTCTTCTAGGAGCTGCGTTCGGATATTCCCGAGTGAATGGGACCATAGGCTCTACAGAGAAATATCTGCTCCTAAAACCAAAACGGAGCTATCTAACTGAAAGGTTGTCAATGTGTGCATTCAGCTGACAGTTAAACTCACCTGTGGATTCAGCGGTGTGCAAACCGTTTCGGTGCAGAATCCCAAAACCGGTATTTCCAGCCCAATGACGGCATACGTACTAAACCGCAGTAAACTTCGTCTGAAACTCAGGAGAAACGTTTCCTTGAAACTGCTCTGCTGTGCGTTCGTTCACCTAAGAGAGTTGAATCTATGTTGAGATTCAGCGAGTCAGAATCACGTTTCTTCTAGGAGCTGCGTTGGGATATTCCCGAGTGAATGGGACCATAGGCTGTACAGAGAAATATCTGCTCCGAAAACCAAAACGGAGCTATCTAACTGAATGGTTGCCAATGCGTGCATTCAACTGACAGAGTTAAACTCACGTGTGGATTCAGCGGTTTGCAAACCCTTTCTGTGCAGAATCCCAAAACCGGTATTTCCAGCCCAATGCCGGCATACGTACTAAACCGCAGTAAACTTCGTCTAAACTCAGGAGAAACGTTTCCTTGAAACTGCTCTGCTGTGCGTTCGTTCACCTAAGAGAGTTGAATCTATGTTGAGATTGAGCGAGTCAGAAACACGTTTCTTCTAGGAGCTGTGTTGGGATATTCCCGAGAGAATGGGACCATAGTCTGTACAGAGAAATATCTGCTCCTAAAACCAAAACGGAGCTATCTAACTCAATGGTTGTCAATGTGTGCATTCAACTGACAGAGTTAAACTCACGTGTGGATTCAGCGGTATGCAAACCCTTTCTGTGCAGAATCCCAAAACCGGTATTTCCAGCCCAATGCCGGCATACGTACTAAACGGCAGTAAACTTCGTCTAAACTCAGGAGAAACGTTTCCTTGAAACTGCTCTGCTGTGCGTTCGTTCACCTAAGAGAGTTGAATCTATGTTGAGATTCAGCGAGTCAGAAACACGTTTCTTCTAGGAGCTGCGTTGGGATATTCCCGAGTGAATGGGACCATAGTCTGTACAGAGAAATATCTGCTCCTAAAACCAAAACGGAGCTATCTAACTGAATGGTTGTCAATGTGTGCATTCAACTGACAGAGTTAAACTCACGTGTGGATTCAGCTCTTTGCAAACCCTTTCTGTGAAGAATCCCAAAACCGGTATTTCCAGCCAAATGCCGGCATACGTACTAAACCGCAGTAAACATCGTCTAAAACTCAGGAGAAACGTTTCCTTGAAACTGCTCTGCTGTGCGTTCATTCACCTAAGAGAGTTGAATCTATGTTGAGATTCAGCGAGTCAGAAACACGTTTCCTCTAGGAGCTGCATTGGGATATTCCCGAGTGAATGGGACCCTAGGCTGTACAGAGAAATATCTGCTCCTAAAAACAAAACGGAGCTATCTAACTCAATGGTTGTCAATGTGTGCATTCATCTGACAGAGCTAAACTCACGTGTTGATTCAGCGGTTTGCAAACCCTTTCTGTGCAGAATCCCAAAACCGGTATTTCCAGCCCAATGCTGGCATACGTACTAAACCGCAGTAAACATTGTCTAAAACTCAGGAGAAACGTGTCCTTGAAACTGCTCTGCTGTGCGTTCGTTCACCTAAGAGAGTTGAATCTAAGGTGAGATTCAGAGAGTCAGAAACACGTTTCTTCTAGGAGCTGCGTTGGGATATTCCCGAGTGAATGGACCATAGGCTGTACAGAGAAATATCTGCTCCGAAAACCAAAACGGAGCTACCTAACTGAATGGTTGTCAATGCGTGCATTCAACTGACAGAGTTAAACTCACGTGTGGATTCAGCGGTTTGCAAACCCTTTCTGTGCAGAATCCCAAAACCGGTATTTCCAGCCCAATGCCGGCATACGTACTAAACAGCAGGAAACTTCGTCTAAAACTCAGGAAAAACGTTTCCTTGAAACTGCTCTGCTGTGCGTTCGTTCACCTAAGAGAGTTGAATCTATGTTGAGATTCAGCGAGTCAGAAACACGTTTCTTCTAGGAGCTGCGTTGGGATATTCCCGAGTGAATGGGACCATAGGCTCTACAGAGAAATATCTGCTCCGAAAACCAAAACGGAGCTATCTAACTGAATGGTTGTCAATGCGTGCATTCAGCTGACAGAGTTAAACTCACGTGTGGATTCTGCGGTTTGCAAACCCTTTCTGTGCAGAATCCCAAAACCGGTATTTCCAGCCAAATGCCGGAATATGTACTAAACCGCAGTAAACTTCGTCTAAAACTCAGGAGAAACGTTTCCTTGAAACTGCTCTACTGTGCGTTCGTTCACCTAAGAGAGTTGAATCTATGTTGAGATTCAGCGAGTCAGAAACAAGTTTCTTCTAGGAGCTGCGCTGGGATATTCCCGAGTGAATGGGACCATAGTCTGTACAGAGAAATATCTGCTCCTAAAACCAAAACGGAGCTATCTAACTCAATGTTAGTCATTGTGTGCATTCAACTGACAGAGTTAAACTCACGTGTGGATTCAGGTGTTTGCAAACCCTTTCTGTGAAGAATCCCAAAACCGGTATTTCCAGCCCAATGCCAGCATACGTACTAAACCGCAGTAAACATCGTCTAAAACTCAGGAGAAACGTTTCCTTGAAACTGCTCTGCTCCGCGTTCATTCACCTAAGAGAGTTGAATCTATGTTGAGATTCAGAGAGTCAGAAACACGTTTCCTCTAGGAGGTGCATTGGGATATTCCCGAGTGAATGGGACCATAGGCTGTACAGAGAAATATCTGCTCCTAAAACCAAAACGGAGCTATCTAACTCAATGGTTGTCAATGTGTGCATTCAACTGACAGAGCTAAACTCACGTGTCGATTCAGCGGTTTGCAAACCCTTTCTGTGCAGAATCCCAAAACCGGTATTTCCAGCCCAATGCCGGCATACGTACTAAACCGCAGTAAACATCGTCTAAAACTCAGGAGAAACGTGTCCTTGAAACTGCTCTGCTGTGCGTTCGTTCACGTAAGAGAGTTGAATCTAAGTTGAGATTCAGAGAGTCAGAAACACGTTTCTTCTAGGAGCTGCGTTCGGATATTCCCGAGTGAATGGGACCATAGGCTCTACAGAGAAATATCTGCTCCTAAAACCAAAACGGAGCTATCTAACTGAAAGGTTGTCAATGTGTGCATTCAACTGACAGTTAAACTCACCTGTGGATTCAGCGGTGTGCAAACCGTTTCGGTGCAGAATCCCAAAACCGGTATTTCCAGCCCAATGACGGCATACGTACTAAACCGCAGTAAACTTCGTCTGAAACTCAGGAGAAACGTTTCCTTGAAACTGCTCTGCTGTGCGTTCGTTCACCTAAGAGAGTTGAATCTATGTTGAGATTCAGCGAGTCAGAATCACGTTTCTTCTAGGAGCTGCGTTGGGATATTCCCGAGTGAATGGGATCATAGGCTGTACAGAGAAATATCTGCTCCGAAAACCAAAACGGAGCTATCTAACTGAATGGTTGCCAATGCGTGCATTCAACTGACAGAGTTAAACTCACGTGTGGATTCAGCGGTTTGCAAACCCTTTCTGTGCAGAATCCCAAAACCGGTATTTCCAGCCCAATGCCGGCATACGTACTAAACCGCAGTAAACTTCGTCTAAACTCAGGAGAAACGTTTCCTTGAAACTGCTCTGCTGTGCGTTCGTTCACCTAAGAGAGTTGAATCTATGTTGAGATTGAGCGAGTCAGAAACACGTTTCTTCTAGGAGCTGTGTTGGGATATTCCCGAGAGAATGGGACCATAGTCTGTACAGAGAAATATCTGCTCCTAAAACCAAAACGGAGCTATCTAACTCAATGGTTGTCAATGTGTGCATTCAACTGACAGAGTTAAACTCACGTGTGGATTCAGCGGTATGCAAACCCTTTCTGTGCAGAATCCCAAAACCGGTATTTCCAGCCCAATGCCGGCATACGTACTAAACGGCAGTAAACTTCGTCTAAACTCAGGAGAAACGTTTCCTTGAAACTGCTCTGCTGTGCGTTCGTTCACCTAAGAGAGTTGAATCTATGTTGAGATTCAGCGAGTCAGAAACACGTTTCTTCTAGGAGCTGCGTTGGGATATTCCCGAGTGAATGGGACCATAGTCTGTACAGAGAAATATCTGCTCCTAAAACCAAAACGGAGCTATCTAACTGAATGGTTGTCAATGTGTGCATTCAACTGACAGAGTTAAACTCACGTGTGGATTCAGCTCTTTGCAAACCCTTTCTGTGAAGAATCCCAAAACCGGTATTTCCAGCCCAATGCCGGCATACGTACTAAACCGCAGTAAACATCGTCTAAAACTCAGGAGAAACGTTTCCTTGAAACTGCTCTGCTGTGCGTTCATTCACCTAAGAGAGTTGAATCTATGTTGAGATTCAGCGAGTCAGAAACACGTTTCCTCTAGGAGCTGCATTGGGATATTCCCGAGTGAATGGGACCCTAGGCTGTACAGAGAAATATCTGCTCCTAAAAACAAAACGGAGCTATCTAACTCAATGGTTGTCAATGTGTGCATTCAACTGACAGAGCTAAACTCACGTGTTGATTCAGCGGTTTGCAAACCCTTTCTGTGCAGAATCCCAAAACCAGTATTTCCAGCCCAATGCTGGCATACGTACTAAACCGCAGTAAACATTGTCTAAAACTCAGGAGAAACGTGTCCTTGAAACTGCTCTGCTGTGCGTTCGTTCACCTAAGAGAGTTGAATCTAAGTTGAGATTCAGAGAGTCAGAAACACGTTTCTTCTAGGAGCTGCGTTCGGATATTCCCGAGTGAATGGGACCATAGGATCTACAGAGAAATATCTGCTCCGAAAACCAAAACGGAGCTATCTAACTGAATGGTTGTCAATGCGTGCATTCAGCTGACAGAGTTAAACTCACGTGTGGATTCTGCGGTTTGCAAACCCTTTCTGTGCAGAATCCCAAAACCGGTATTTCCAGCCCAATGCCGGAATATGTACTAAACCGCAGTAAACTTCGTCTAAAACTCAGGAGAAACGTTTCCTTGAAACTGCTCTACTGTGCGTTCGTTCACCTAAGAGAGTTGAATCTATGTTGTGATTCAGCGAGTCAGAAACAAGTTTCTTCTAGGAGCTGCGCTGGGATATTCCCGAGTGAATGGGACCATAGTCTGTACAGAGAAATATCTGCTCCTAAAACCAAAACGGAGCTATCTAACTCAATGTTAGTCATTGTGTGCATTCAACTGACAGAGTTAAACTCACATGTGGATTCAGCTGTTTGCAAACCCTTTCTGTGAAGAATCCCAAAACCGGTATTTCCAGCCCAATGCCAGCATACGTACTAAACCGCAGTAAACATCGTCTAAAACTCAGGAGAAACGTTTCCTTGAAACTGCTCTGCTCCGCGTTCATTCACCTAAGAGAGTTGAATCTATGTTGAGATTCAGAGAGTCAGAAACACGTTTCCTCTAGGAGCTGCATTGGGATATTCCCGAGTGAATGGGACCATAGGCTGTACAGAGAAATATCTGCTCCTAAAACCAAAACGGAGCTATCTAACTCAATGGTTGTCAATGTGTGCATTCAACTGACAGAGCTAAACTCACGTGTCGATTCAGCGGTTTGCAAACCCTTTCTGTGCAGAATCCCAAAACCGGTATTTCCAGCCCAATGCCGGCATACGTACTAAACCGCAGTAAACATCGTCTAAAACTCAGGAGAAACGTGTCCTTGAAACTGCTCTGCTGTGCGTTCGTTCACCTAAGAGAGTTGAATCTAAGTTGAGATTCAGAGAGTCAGAAACACGTTTCTTCTAGGAGCTGCGTTCGGATATTCCCGAGTGAATGGGACCATAGGCTCTACAGAGAAATATCTGCTCCTAAAACCAAAACGGAGCTATCTAACTGAAAGGTTGTCAATGTGTGCATTCAACTGACAGTTAAACTCACCTGTGGATTCAGCGGTGTGCAAACCGTTTCGGTGCAGAATCCCAAAACCGGTATTTCCAGCCCAATGCCGGCATCTGTAATAAACAGCAGGAAACTTCGTCTAAAACTCAGAACAAACGTTTCCTTGAAACTGCTCTGTTGTGCGTTCGTTCAACTAAGAGAGTTGAATCTATGTTGAGATTCAGCGAGTCAGAAACACGTTTCTTCCAGGAGCTGCGTTGGGATATTCCCGAGTGAATGGGACCATAGGCTGTACAGAGAAATATCTGCTCCGAAAACCAAAACGGAGCTATCTAACTGAATGGTTGTCAATGTGTGCATTCAACTGACAGAGTTAAACTCACGTGTGGATTCAGCGGTTTGCAAACCCTTTCTGTGCAGAATCCCAAAGCCGGTATTTCCAGTCCAATGCCGGCATACGTACTAAACCGCAGTAAACATCGTCTAAAACTCAGGAGAAACATTTCTTTGAAACTGCTCTGCTGTGCGTTCGTTCACCTAAGAGAGTTGAATCTATTTTGATATTCAGCGAGTGAGAAACACGTTTATTCTAGGAGCTGCGTTGGGATATTTACGAGTTAATGGGAACATAGGCTGTGTAGAGAAATATCTGCTTCTAAAACCAAAACGGAGCTATCGAACTGAATGGTTGTCAATGTGTGCATTCAACTGACAGAATTAAACTCACGTGTGGATTCAGCGGTTTGCAAACCCTTTCTGTGCAGAATCCCAAAACCGGTATTTCCAGCCCAATGCTGGAATACGTACTAAACCGCAGTAAACTTCGTCTAAAACTCAGGAGAAACGTTTCCTTCAAACTGCTCTGCTGTGCGTTCGTTCTCCTAAGAGAGTTGAATCTATGTTGAGATTCAGCGAGTCAGAAACACGTTTCTTCCAGGAGTTGCGTTGGGATATTCCCGAGTGAATGGGACCATAGGTTGTACAGAGAAGTATCTGCTCCTAAAACCAAAACGGAGCTGTCTAAATGAATGGTTGTCAATGTGTGCATTCAACTGACAGAATTAAACTCACGTGTGGATTCAATGGTTTGCAAACCCTTTCTGTGCAGAATCCCCAAACCGGTATTTCCAGCCCAATGCCGGCATACGTACTAAACCACAGTAAACTTCGTCTAAAATTCAGGAGAAACGTTTCCTTGAACCTGGCCTGCTGTGCGTTCGTTCACCTAAGAGAGTTGAATGTATGTTGAGATTCAGCGAGTCAGAAACACGTTTCTTCTAGGAGCTGCGTTGGGATATCCCCGAGTGAATGGGACCGTAGGCTGTACAGAGAAATATCTGCTCCTAAAACCAAAACGGAGCTATCTAACTGAATGGTTGTCAATGTGTGCATTCAACTGACAGAGTTAAACTCACGTGTGGATTCAGCGGTTTGCAAACCCTTACTGTGCAGAATCCCAAAACCGGTATTTCCAGCCGAATGCCGGCATACGTACTAAACCGCAGTAAACTTCGTCTAAAACTCAGGAGAAACGTTTCCTTGAAACTGCTCTGCTGTGCGTTCGTTCACCTAAGAGAGTTGAATCTATGTTGAGATTCAGCGAGTCAGAAACACGTTTCTTCTAGGAGCTGCGTTGGGATATTCCCGAGTGAATGGGGCCATAGGCTGTACAGAGAAATATCTGCTCCTAAAACCAAAACGGGGCTATCTAACTCAATGGTTGTCAATGTGTGCATTCAACTGACAGAGTTAAACTCACGTGTGGATTCAATGGTTTGCAAACCCTTTCTGTACAGAATCCCCAAACCGGTATTTCCAGCCCAATGCCGGCATACGTACTAAACCGCAGTAAACTTCGTCTAAAACTCAGGAGAAACGTTTCCTTGAAACTGTTCTGCTGTGCGTTCGTTCACCTAAGAGAGTTGAATCTATGTTGAGATTCAGCGAGTCAGAAACACGTTTCTTCTAGGAGCTGCGTTGGGATATTCCCGAGTGAATGGGACCATAGGCTGTACAGAGAAATATCTGATCCTAAAACCAAAACGGAGCTATCTAAATGAATGGTTGTCAATGTGTGCATTCAACTGATACAGTTAAACTCACGTGTGGATTCAGCGGTTTGCAAAACCTTACTGTGCAGAATCCCAAAACCGGTTTTTCCAGCCCAATGCCGGCATACGTACTAAACCGCAGTAAACTTCGTCTAAAACTCAGGAGAAACGTTTCCTTGAAACTGCTCTGCTGTGCGTTCGTTTACCTAAGAGAGTTGAATCTATATTGAGATTCAGCGAGTCAGAAACACGTTTCTTCTAGGAGCTGCGTTCGAATATTCCCGAGTGAATGGGACCATAGGCTGTACAGATAAATATCTGCTCCTAAAACCAAAACGGAGCTATCTAATTGAAAGGTTGTCATTGTGTGGATTCAACTGACAGTGTTAAACTCACCTGTGGATGCAGCGGTTTGCAAACCCTTTTTTGCAGAATCCCAAAACCAGTATTTCCAGCCCAATGACGGCATACGTACTAAACCGCAGTAAACTTCGTCTAAAACTCAGGAGAAACGTTTCCTTGAAACTGCTCTGCTGTGCGTTCGTTCACCTAAGAGAGTTGAAACTATGTTGAGATTCAGCGAGTCAGAAACACGTTTCTTCTAGGAGCTGCGTTGGGATATTCCCGAGTGAATGGGACCATAGGCTGTACAGAGAAATATCTGCTCCTAAAACCAAAACGGAGCTATCTAACTCAATGGTTCTCAATGCGTGCATTCAACTGACAGAGTTAAACTCACGTGTGGATTCAGCTGTTTGCAAAACCTTTCTGTGCAGAATCCCAAAACCGGTATTTCCAGCCCAATGCCGGCATACGTACTAAACCGCAGTAAACATCGTCTAAAACTCAGGAGAAACGTTTCCTTGAAACTGCTCTGCTGTGCGTTCGTTCACCTAAGAGAGTTGAATCTATGTTGAGATTCAGCGAGTGAGAAACACGTTTCTTCTAGTAGCTGCGTTCGGATATTCCCGAGTGAATGGGACCATAGGCGCTACAGAGAAATATCTGCTCCTAAAACCAAAACGGAGATATCTAACTGAATGGTTGTCAATGTGTGCATTCAACTGACAGAGTTAAATTCAAGTGTGGATTCAATGGTTTGCAAACCCTTTCTGTACAGAATCCCCAAACCGGTATTTCCAGCCCAATGCCGGCATACGTACTAAACTGCAGTAAACTTCGTCTAAAACTCAGGAGAAACGTTTCCTTGAAACTGGCCTGCTGTGCGTTCGTTCACCTAAGAGAGTTGAATCTATGTTGAGATTCAGCGAGTCAGAAACACGTTTCTTCTAGGAGCTGCGTTGGGATATTCCCGAGTGAATGGGACCATAGGCTGTACAGAGAAATATCTGCTCCTAAAACCAAAACGGAGCTGTCTAACTGAATGGTTGTCAATGTGTGCACTCAACTGACAGAGTTAAACTCACGTGTGGATTCTGCGGTTTGCAAACCCTTTCTGTGAAGAATCCCAAAACCGGAATTTCCAGCCCAATGATGGCATACGTAGTAAAAAGCAGGAAACTTCGTCTAAAACTCAGGAGAAACGTTTCCTTGAAACTGCTCTGCTGTGCGTTCGTTCACCTAAGAGAGTTGAATCTATGTTGAGATTCAGCGAGTCAGAAACACGTTTCTTCTAGGAGCTGCGTTGGGATATTCCCGAGTGAATGGGACCATAGGCTGTATAGACAAATATCTGCTCCTAAAACCAAAACGGAGCTATCTAACTGAATGGTTGTCAATGTTTGCATTCAACTGACAGAGTTAAACTCACGTGTGAATTCAGCCGTTTGCAAAACCTTTCTGTGAAGAATCCCAAAACCGGTATTTCCAGCCCAATGACGGCATACGTACTAAACCGCAGTAAACATCGTCTAAAACTCAGGAGAAACGTTTCCTTGAAACTGCTCTGCTGTGTGTTCGTTCACCTAAGAGAGTTGAATCTATGTTGAGATTCAGCGAGTCAGAAACACGTTTCTTCTAGGAGCTGCGTTGGGATATTCCCGAGAGAATGGCACCATAGGATGTATAGAGAAATATCTGCTTCTAAAACCAAAACGGAGCTATCTAACTGAATGGTTGTCAACGTGTGCACTCAACTGAAAGAGTTAAACTTACGTGTGGTTTCAGCGCTTGGCAAACTCTTTCTGTGCAGAATCGCAAAACCGTTATTTCCAGCCCAATGACGGCATACGTACTAAACAGCAGGAAACTTCGTCTAAAACTCAGGAGTAACGTTTCCTTGAAACTGCTCTACTGTGCGTTCGTTCACCTAACAGAGTTGAATCTATGTTGAGATTCAGCGAGTCAGAAACACGTTTCTTCTAGGAGCTGCGCTCGGATATTCCCAAGTGAATGGGACCATAGGCTGTACAGAGAAATATCTGCTCCTAAAACCAAAACGGAGCTATCAAACTGAAAGGTTGTCAATGTGTGCATTCAACTGACAGAGTTAAACTCACATGTGGATTCAGCGGTTTGCAAACCCTTTCTGTGCAGAATCCCCAAACCGGTATTTCCAGCCGAATGACGGCCTACGTACTAAACCGCAGTAAACTTCGTCTAAAACTCAGGAGAAACGTTTCCTTGAGACTGCTCTGCTGTGCGTTCGTTCACCTAAGGGAGTTGAATCTATGTTGAGATTCAGCGAGTCAGAAACACGTTTCTTCTAGGAGCTGCGTTCGGATATTCCCGAGTGAATGGGACCATAGGCTCTACAGAGAAATATCTGCTCCTAAACCAAAACGGAGCTATCTTACTGAAAGGTTGTCAATGTGTGCATTCAACTGACAGTTAAACTCACCTGTGGATTTAGCCGTGTGCAAACCGTTTCTGTGCAGAATCCCAAAACCGGTATTTCCAGCCCAATGCTGGCATACGTAATAAACAGCAGGAAACTTCGTCTAAAACTCAGGAGAAACGTTTCCTTGAAACTGCTCTACTGTGCGTTCGTTCACCTAAGAGAGATGAATCTATGTTGAGATTCAGTGAGTCAGAAACACGTTTCTTCTAGGAGCTGCGTTGGGATATTCCCGAGTGAATGGGACCATAGGCTGTACAGAGAAATATCTGCTCCTAAAACCAAAACGGAGCTATCTAACTGAATGGTTGTCAATGTGTGCATTCAACTGACAGAGTTAAACTCACGTGTGCATTCAGCCGTTTGCAAACCCTTTCTGTGAAGAATCCCAAAACCGGTATTTCCAGCCCAATGCCGTCATACGTACTCAACCGCAGTAAATATCGTCTAAAACTCAGGAGAAACGTTTCCTTGAAACTGCTCTGCTGTGCGTTCGTTCACCTAAGAGAGTTGAATGTATGTTGAGATTCAGCGAGTCAGAAACACGTTTCTTCTAGGAGCTGCGTTGGGATATTCCCGAGTGAATGGGACCATAGGCTGTACAGAGAAATATCTGCTCCTAAAACCAAAATGGAGCTATCTAACTGAATGGTTGTCAATGTGTGCATTCAACTGACAAAGTTAAACTTACTTGTGGTTTCAGCGGTTGGCAAACCCTTTCTGTGCAGAATCGCAAAACCG
Organism: Aotus nancymaae; assembly: GCF_030222135.1. Taxonomy (NCBI): domain Eukaryota; kingdom Metazoa; phylum Chordata; class Mammalia; order Primates; family Aotidae; genus Aotus; species Aotus nancymaae. The sequence continues at coordinate 481,935 of NW_026988501.1, read as the reverse complement.
GTATTTCCAGCCCAATACTGGCATACGTACTAAACAGCAGGAAACTTCGTCTAAAACTCAGGAGAAACGTTTCCTTGTAACTGCTCTGCTGTGCGTTCGTTCACCTAAGAGAGTTGAATCTATGTTGAGATTCACCGAGTCAGAAACACGTTTCTTCTAGGAGCTGCGTTCGGATATTCCCGAGTGAATGGGACCAAAGGCTGTATAGAGAAATATCTACTCCTAAAACCAAAACGGAGATATCTAACTGAATGGTTGTCAATGTGTGCATTCAATTGACAGAGTTAAACTCACGTATGCATTCAGCCGTTTGCAAACCCTTTCTGTGCAGCATCCCATAACCGGTATTTCCAGCCCCACTCCGGCATACGTACTAAACCGCAGTAAACATCGTCTAAAACTCAGGAGAAACGTTTCCTTGAAACTGCTCTGCTGTGCGTTCATTCACCTAAGAGACTTGAAACTATGTTGAGATTCAGCGAGTCAGAAACACGTTTCCCCTAGGAGCTGCATTGGGATATTCCCGAGTGAATGGACCATAGGCTGTACAGAGAAATATCTGCTCTGAAAACCAAAACGGAGCTATCTAACTCAATGGTTGTCAATGTGTGCATTCAACTGACAGAGTTAAACTCACGTGTGCATTCAGCCGTTTGCAAACCCTTTCTGCGAAGAATCCCAAAACCGGTATTTCCAGCCCAATGCCGGCATACGTACTAAACCGCAGTAAACATCGTCTAAAATTCAGGAGAAACGTTTCATTGAAACTGTTCTGCTGTGCGTTCGTTCATCGAAGAGAGTTGAATCTATGTTGAGATTCAGCGAGTCAGAAACACGTTTCTTCTAGGAGCTGCGTTGGGATATTCCCGAGTGAATGGGACCATAGTCTGTACAGAGAAATATCTGCTCCTAAAACCAAAACGGAGCTATCTAACTCAATGATTGTCAATGCGTGCATTCAACTGACAGAGTTAAACTCACGTGTGGATTCAGCGGTTTGCAAACCCTTTCTGTGCAGAATCCCAAAACCGGTATTTCCAGCCCAATGCCGGCATACGTACTAAACCGCAGTAAACTTCGTCTAAAACTCAGGAGAAACGTTTCCTTGAAACTGTTCTGCTGTGCGTTCGTTCACCTAAGAGAGTTGAATCTATGTTGAGATTCAGCGAGTCAGAAACACGTTTCTTCTAGGAGCTGCGTTGGGATATTCCCGAGTGAATGGGACCATAGGCTGTACAGAGAAATATCTGATCCTAAAACCAAAACGGAGCTACCTAAATGAATGGTTGTCAATGTGTGCATTCAACTGATACAGTTAAACTCACGTGTGGATTCAGCGGTTTGCAAAACCTTACTGTGCAGAATCCCAAAACCGGTTTTTCCAGCCCAATGACGGCATACGTACTAAACCGCAGTAAACTTCGTCTAAAACTCAGGAGAAACGTTTCCTTGAAACTGCTCTGCTGTGCGTTCGTTTACCTAAGAGAGTTGAATCTATATTGAGATTCAGCGAGTCAGAAACACGTTTCTTCTAGGAGCTGCGTTCGAATATTCCCGAGTGAATGGGTCCATAGGCTGTACAGATAAATATCTGCTCCTAAAACCAAAACGGAGCTATCTAATTGAAAGGTTGTCATTGTGTGGATTCAACTGACAGTGTTAAACTCACCTGTGGATGCAGCGGTTTGCAAACCCTTTTTTGCAGAATCCCAAAACCAGTATTTCCAGCCCAATGACGGCATACGTACTAAACCGCAGTAAACTTCGTCTAAAACTCAGGAGAAACGTTTCCTTGAAACTGCTCTGCTGTGCGTTCGTTCACCTAAGAGAGTTGAATCTATGTTGAGATTCAGCGAGTCAGAAACACGTTTCTTCTAGGAGCTGCGTTGGGATATTCCCGAGTGAATGGGACCATAGGCTGTACAGAGAAATATCTGCTCCTAAAACCAAAACGGAGCTATCTAACTCAATGGTTCTCAATGCGTGCATTCAACTGACAGAGTTAAACTCACGTGTGGATTCAGCTGTTTGCAAAACCTTTCTGTGCAGAATCCCAAAACCGGTATTTCCAGCCCAATTCCGGCATACGTACTAAACCGCAGTAAACATCGTCTAAAACTCAGGAGAAACGTTTCCTTGAAACTGCTCTGCTGTGCGTTCGTTCACCTAAGAGAGTTGAATCTATGTTGAGATTCAGCGAGTGAGAAACACGTTTCTTCTAGTAGCTGCGTTCGGATATTCCCGAGTGAATGGGACCATAGGCGCTACAGAGAAATATCTGCTCCTAAAACCAAAACGGAGATATCTAACTGAATGGTTGTCAATGTGTGCATTCAACTGACAGAGTTAAATTAAAGTGTGGATTCAATGGTTTGCAAACCCTTTCTGTACAGAATCCCCAAACCGGTATTTCCAGCCCAATGCCGGCATACGTACTAAACCGCAGTAAACTTCTTCTAAAACTCAGGAGAAACGTTTCCTTGAAACTGGCCTGCTGTGCGTTCGTTCACCTAAGAGAGTTGAATCTATGTTGAGATTCAGCGAGTCAGAAACACGTTTCTTCTAGGAGCTGCGTTGGGATATTCCCGAGTGAATGGGACCATAGGCTGTACAGAGAAATATCTGCTCCTAAAACCAAAACGGAGCTATCTAACAGAATGGTTGTCAATGTGTGCATTCAACTGACAGAGTTAAATTCAAGTGTGGATTCAATGGTTTGCAAACCCTTTCTGTACAGAATCCCCAAACCGGTATTTCCAGCCCAATGCCGGCATACGTACTAAACTGCAGTAAACTTCGTCTAAAACTCAGGAGAAACGTTTCCTTGAAACTGGCCTGCTGTGCGTTCGTTCACCTAAGAGAGTTGAATCTATGTTGAGATTCAGCGAGTCAGAAACACGTTTCTTCTAGGAGCTGCGTTGGGATATTCCCGAGTGAATGGGACCATAGGCTGTACAGAGAAATATCTGCTCCTAAAACCAAAACGGAGCTGTCTAACTGAATGGTTGTCAATGTGTGCACTCAACTGACAGAGTTAAACTCACGTGTGGATTCTGCGGTTTGCAAACCCTTTCTGTGAAGAATCCCAAAACCGGAATTTCCAGCCCAATGATGGCATACGTAGTAAAAAGCAGGAAACTTCGTCTAAAACTCAGGAGAAACGTTTCCTTGAAACTGCTCTGCTGTGCGTTCGTTCACCTAAGAGAGTTGAATCTATGTTGAGATTCAGCGAGTCAGAAACACGTTTCTTCTAGGAGCTGCGTTGGGATATTCCCGAGTGAATGGGACCATAGGCTGTATAGACAAATATCTGCTCCTAAAACCAAAACGGAGCTATCTAACTGAATGGTTGTCAATGTTTGCATTCAACTGACAGAGTTAAACTCACGTGTGAATTCAGCCGTTTGCAAAACCTTTCTGTGAAGAATCCCAAAACCGGTATTTCCAGCCCAATGACGGCATACGTACTAAACCGCAGTAAACATCGTCTAAAACTCAGGAGAAACGTTTCCTTGAAACTGCTCTGCTGTGTGTTCGTTCACCTAAGAGAGTTGAATCTATGTTGAGATTCAGCGAGTCAGAAACACGTTTCTTCTAGGAGCTGCGTTGGGATATTCCCGAGAGAATGGCACCATAGGATGTATAGAGAAATATCTGCTTCTAAAACCAAAACGGAGCTATCTAACTGAATGGTTGTCAACGTGTGCACTCAACTGAAAGAGTTAAACTTACGTGTGGTTTCAGCGCTTGGCAAACTCTTTCTGTGCAGAATCGCAAAACCGTTATTTCCAGCCCAATGACGGCATACGTACTAAACAGCAGGAAACTTCGTCTAAAACTCAGGAGTAACGTTTCCTTGAAACTGCTCTACTGTGCGTTCGTTCACCTAACAGAGTTGAATCTATGTTGAGATTCAGCGAGTCAGAAACACGTTTCTTCTAGGAGCTGCGCTCGGATATTCCCAAGTGAATGGGACCATAGGCTGTACAGAGAAATATCTGCTCCTAAAACCAAAACGGAGCTATCAAACTGAAAGGTTGTCAATGTGTGCATTCAACTGACAGAGTTAAACTCACATGTGGATTCAGCGGTTTGCAAACCCTTTCTGTGCAGAATCCCCAAACCGGTATTTCCAGCCGAATGACGGCCTACGTACTAAACCGCAGTAAACTTCGTCTAAAACTCAGGAGAAACGTTTCCTTGAGACTGCTCTGCTGTGCGTTCGTTCACCTAAGGGAGTTGAATCTATGTTGAGATTCAGCGAGTCAGAAACACGTTTCTTCTAGGAGCTGCGTTCGGATATTCCCGAGTGAATGGGACCATAGGCTCTACAGAGAAATATGTGCTCCTAAACCAAAACGGAGCTATCTTACTGAAAGGTTGTCAATGTGTGCATTCAACTGACAGTTAAACTCACCTGTGGATTTAGCCGTGTGCAAACCGTTTCTGTGCAGAATCCCAAAACCGGTATTTCCAGCCCAATGCTGGCATACGTAATAAACAGCAGGAAACTTCGTCTAAAACTCAGGAGAAACGTTTCCTTGAAACTGCTCTACTGTGCGTTCGTTCACCTAAGAGAGATGAATCTATGTTGAGATTCAGTGAGTCAGAAACACGTTTCTTCTAGGAGCTGCGTTGGGATATTCCCGAGTGAATGGGACCATAGGCTGTACAGAGAAATATCTGCTCCTAAAACCAAAACGGAGCTATCTAACTGAATGGTTGTCAATGTGTGCATTCAACTGACAGAGTTAAACTCACGTGTGCATTCAGCCGTTTGCAAACCCTTTCTGTGAAGAATCCCAAAACCGGTATTTCCAGCCCAATGCCGTCATACGTACTCAACCGCAGTAAATATCGTCTAAAACTCAGGAGAAACGTTTCCTTGAAACTGCTCTGCTGTGCGTTCGTTCACCTAAGAGAGTTGAATGTATGTTGAGATTCAGCGAGTCAGAAACACGTTTCTTCTAGGAGCTGCGTTGGGATATTCCCGAGTGAATGGGACCATAGGCTGTACAGAGAAATATCTGCTCCTAAAACCAAAATGGAGCTATCTAACTGAATGGTTGTCAATGTGTGCATTCAACTGACAAAGTTAAACTTACTTGTGGTTTCAGCGGTTGGCAAACCCTTTCTGTGCAGAATCGCAAAACCGGTATTTCCAGCCCAATACTGGCATACGTACTAAACAGCAGGAAACTTCGTCTAAAACTCAGGAGAAACGTTTCCTTGTAACTGCTCTGCTGTGCGTTCGTTCACCTAAGAGAGTTGAATCTATGTTGAGATTCACCGAGTCAGAAACACGTTTCTTCTAGGAGCTGCGTTCGGATATTCCCGAGTGAATGGGACCAAAGGCTGTATAGAGAAATATCTACTCCTAAAACCAAAACGGAGATATCTAACTGAATGGTTGTCAATGTGTGCATTCAATTGACAGAGTTAAACTCACGTATGCATTCAGCCGTTTGCAAACCCTTTCTGTGCAGCATCCCATAACCGGTATTTCCAGCCCCACTCCGGCATACGTACTAAACCGCAGTAAACATCGTCTAAAACTCAGGAGAAACGTTTCCTTGAAACTGCTCTGCTGTGCGTTCATTCACCTAAGAGACTTGAAACTATGTTGAGATTCAGCGAGTCAGAAACACGTTTCCTCTAGGAGCTGCATTGGGATATTCCCGAGTGAATGGACCATAGGCTGTACAGAGAAATATCTGCTCTGAAAACCAAAACGGAGCTATCTAACTCAATGGTTGTCAATGTGTGCATTCAACTGACAGAGTTAAACTCACGTGTGCATTCAGCCGTTTGCAAACCCTTTCTGCGAAGAATCCCAAAACCGGTATTTCCAGCCCAATGCCGGCATACGTACTAAACCGCAGTAAACATCGTCTAAAATTCAGGAGAAACGTTTCATTGAAACTGTTCTGCTGTGCGTTCGTTCATCGAAGAGAGTTGAATCTATGTTGAGATTCAGCGAGTCAGAAACACGTTTCTTCTAGGAGCTGCGTTGGGATATTCCCGAGTGAATGGGACCATAGTCTGTACAGAGAAATATCTGCTCCTAAAACCAAAACGGAGCTATCTAACTCAATGATTGTCAATGCGTGCATTCAACTGACAGAGTTAAACTCACGTGTGGATTCAGCGGTTTGCAAACCCTTTCTGTGCAGAATCCCAAAACCGGTATTTCCAGCCCAATGCCGGCATACGTACTAAACCGCAGTAAACTTCGTCTAAACTCAGGAGAAACGTTTCCTTGAAACTGCTCTGCTGTGCGTTCGTTCACCTAAGAGAGTTGAATCTATGTTGAGATTCAGCGAGTCAGAAACACGTTTCTTCTAGGAGCTGCGTTGGGATATTCCCGAGTGAATGGGACCATAGTCTGTACAGAGAAATATCTGCACCGAAAACCAAAACGGAGCTATCTAACTCAATGGTTGTCAATGTGTGCATTCAACTGACAGAGTTAAACTCACGTGTGGATTCAGCTGTTTGCAAACCCTTTCTGTGAAGAATCCCAAAACCGGTATTCCAGCCCATTGCCGGCATACGTTCTAAACCGCAGTAAACATCGTCTAAAACTCAGGAGAAACGTTTCCTAGAAACTGCTCTGCTGTGCGTTCATTCACCTAAGAGAGTTGAATCTATGTTGAGATTCAGCGAGTCAGAAACACGTTTCCTCTAGGAGCTGCATTGGGATATTCCCGAGTGAATGGGACCATAGGCTGTACAGAGAAATATCTGCTCCTAAAACCAAAACGGAGCTATCTAACTCAATGGTTGTCAATGTGTGCATTCAACTGACAGAGCTAAACTCACGTGTTGATTCAGCGGATTGCAAACCTTTTCTGTGCAGAATCCCAAAACCGGTATTTCCAGCCCAATGCCGGCATACGTACTAAACCGCAGTAAACATTGTCTAAAACTCAGGAGAAACGTGTCCTTGAAACTGCTCTGCTGTGCGTTCGTTCACCTAAGAGAGTTGAATCTAAGTTGAGATTCAGAGAGTCAGAAACACGTTTCTTCTAGGAGCTGCGTTGGGATATTCCCGAGTGAATGGACCATAGGCTGTACAGAGAAATATCTGCTCCTAAAACCAAAAAGGAGCTATCTAACTGAAAGGTTGTCAATGTGTGCATTCAACTGACAGTTAAACTCACCTGTGGATTCAGCGGTGTGCAAACCGTTTCTGTGCAGAATCCCAAAACCGGTATTTCCAGCCCAATGATGGCATACGTACTAAACCGCAGTAAACTTCGTCTAAAACTCAGGAGAAACGTTTCCTTGAAACTGTTCTGCAGTGCGTTCGTTCACCTAAGAGAGTTGAATCTATGTTGAGATTCAGCGAGTCAGAAACACGTTTCTTCTAGGAGCTGCGTTGGGATATTCCCGAGTGAATGGGACCATAGGCTGTACAGAGAAATATCTGCTCCGAAAACCAAAACGGAGCTATCTAACTGAATGGTTGTCAATGCGTGCATTCAGCTGACAGAGTTAAACTCACGTGTGGATTCTGCGGTTTGCAAACCCTTTCTGTGCAGAATCCCAAAACCGGTATTTCCAGCCCAATGCCGGCATACGTACTAAACCGCAGTAAACTTCGTCTAAAACTCAGGAGAAACGTTTCCTTGAAACTGCTCTACTGTGCGTTCGTTCACCTAAGAGAGTTGAATCTATGTTGAGATTCAGCGAGTCAGAAACAAGTTTCTTCTAGGAGCTGCGCTGGGATATTCCCGAGTGAATGGGACCATAGTCTGTACAGAGAAATATCTGCTCCTAAAACCAAAACGGAGCTATCTAACTCAATGTTAGTCATTGTGTGCATTCAACTGACAGAGTTAAACTCACGTGTGGATTCAGCTGTTTTCAAACCCTTTCTGTGAAGAATCCCAAAACCGGTATTTCCATCCCAATGATGGCATACGTAGTAAAAAGCAGGAAACTTCGTATAAAACTCAGGAGAAACGTTTCCTTGAAACTGCTCTGCTCCGCGTTCATTCACCTAAGAGAGTTGAATCTATGTTGAGATTCAGAGAGTCAGAAACACGTTTCTTCTAGGAGCTGCGTTGGGATATTCCCGAGTGAATGGGACCATAGGCTGTACAGAGAAATATCTGCTCCTAAAACCAAAACGGAGCTATCTAACTCAATGGTTGTCAATGTGTGCATTCAACTGACAGAGCTAAACTCACGTGTCGATTCAGCGGTTTGCAAACCCTTTCTGTGCAGAATCCCAAAACCGGTATTTCCAGCCCAATGCCGGCATACGTACTAAACCGCAGTAAACATCGTCTAAAACTCAGGAGAAACGTGTCCTTGAAACTGCTCTGCTGTGCGTTCGTTCACCTAAGAGAGTTGAATCTAAGTTGAGATTCAGAGAGTCAGAAACACGTTTCTTCTAGGAGCTGCGTTCGGATATTCCCGAGTGAATGGGACCATAGGCTCTACAGAGAAATATCTGCTCCTAAAACCAAAACGGAGCTATCTAACTGAAAGGTTGTCAATGTGTGCATTCAGCTGACAGTTAAACTCACCTGTGGATTCAGCGGTGTGCAAACCGTTTCGGTGCAGAATCCCAAAACCGGTATTTCCAGCCCAATGACGGCATACGTACTAAACCGCAGTAAACTTCGTCTGAAACTCAGGAGAAACGTTTCCTTGAAACTGCTCTGCTGTGCGTTCGTTCACCTAAGAGAGTTGAATCTATGTTGAGATTCAGCGAGTCAGAATCACGTTTCTTCTAGGAGCTGCGTTGGGATATTCCCGAGTGAATGGGACCATAGGCTGTACAGAGAAATATCTGCTCCGAAAACCAAAACGGAGCTATCTAACTGAATGGTTGCCAATGCGTGCATTCAACTGACAGAGTTAAACTCACGTGTGGATTCAGCGGTTTGCAAACCCTTTCTGTGCAGAATCCCAAAACCGGTATTTCCAGCCCAATGCCGGCATACGTACTAAACCGCAGTAAACTTCGTCTAAACTCAGGAGAAACGTTTCCTTGAAACTGCTCTGCTGTGCGTTCGTTCACCTAAGAGAGTTGAATCTATGTTGAGATTGAGCGAGTCAGAAACACGTTTCTTCTAGGAGCTGTGTTGGGATATTCCCGAGAGAATGGGACCATAGTCTGTACAGAGAAATATCTGCTCCTAAAACCAAAACGGAGCTATCTAACTCAATGGTTGTCAATGTGTGCATTCAACTGACAGAGTTAAACTCACGTGTGGATTCAGCGGTATGCAAACCCTTTCTGTGCAGAATCCCAAAACCGGTATTTCCAGCCCAATGCCGGCATACGTACTAAACGGCAGTAAACTTCGTCTAAACTCAGGAGAAACGTTTCCTTGAAACTGCTCTGCTGTGCGTTCGTTCACCTAAGAGAGTTGAATCTATGTTGAGATTCAGCGAGTCAGAAACACGTTTCTTCTAGGAGCTGCGTTGGGATATTCCCGAGTGAATGGGACCATAGTCTGTACAGAGAAATATCTGCTCCTAAAACCAAAACGGAGCTATCTAACTGAATGGTTGTCAATGTGTGCATTCAACTGACAGAGTTAAACTCACGTGTGGATTCAGCTCTTTGCAAACCCTTTCTGTGAAGAATCCCAAAACCGGTATTTCCAGCCCAATGCCGGCATACGTACTAAACCGCAGTAAACATCGTCTAAAACTCAGGAGAAACGTTTCCTTGAAACTGCTCTGCTGTGCGTTCATTCACCTAAGAGAGTTGAATCTATGTTGAGATTCAGCGAGTCAGAAACACGTTTCCTCTAGGAGCTGCATTGGGATATTCCCGAGTGAATGGGACCCTAGGCTGTACAGAGAAATATCTGCTCCTAAAAACAAAACGGAGCTATCTAACTCAATGGTTGTCAATGTGTGCATTCATCTGACAGAGCTAAACTCACGTGTTGATTCAGCGGTTTGCAAACCCTTTCTGTGCAGAATCCCAAAACCGGTATTTCCAGCCCAATGCTGGCATACGTACTAAACCGCAGTAAACATTGTCTAAAACTCAGGAGAAACGTGTCCTTGAAACTGCTCTGCTGTGCGTTCGTTCACCTAAGAGAGTTGAATCTAAGTTGAGATTCAGAGAGTCAGAAACACGTTTCTTCTAGGAGCTGCGTTGGGATATTCCCGAGTGAATGGACCATAGGCTGTACAGAGAAATATCTGCTCCGAAAACCAAAACGGAGCTATCTAACTGAATGGTTGTCAATGCGTGCATTCAACTGACAGAGTTAAACTCACGTGTGGATTCAGCGGTTTGCAAACCCTTTCTGTGCAGAATCCCAAAACCGGTATTTCCAGCCCTATGCCGGCATACGTACTAAACAGCAGGAAACTTCGTCTAAAACTCAGGAGAAACGTTTCCTTGAAACTGCTCTGCTGTGCGTTCGTTCACCTAAGAGAGTTGAATCTATGTTGAGATTCAGCGAGTCAGAAACACGTTTCTTCTAGGAGCTGCGTTGGGATATTCCCGAGTGAATGGGACCATAGGCTCTACAGAGAAATATCTGCTCCGAAAACCAAAACGGAGCTATCTAACTGAATGGTTGTCAATGCGTGCATTCAGCTGACAGAGTTAAACTCACGTGTGGATTCTGCGGTTTGCAAACCCTTTCTGTGCAGAATCCCAAAACCGGTATTTCCAGCCCAATGCCGGAATATGTACTAAACCGCAGTAAACTTCGTCTAAAACTCAGGAGAAACGTTTCCTTGAAACTGCTCTACTGTGCGTTCGTTCACCTAAGAGAGTTGAATCTATGTTGAGATTCAGCGAGTCAGAAACAAGTTTCTTCTAGGAGCTGCGCTGGGATATTCCCGAGTGAATGGGACCATAGTCTGTACAGAGAAATATCTGCTCCTAAAACCAAACGGAGCTATCTAACTCAATGTTAGTCATTGTGTGCATTCAACTGACAGAGTTAAACTCACGTGTGGATTCAGCTGTTTGCAAACCCTTTCTGTGAAGAATCCCAAAACCGGTATTTCCAGCCCAATGCCAGCATACGTACTAAACCGCAGTAAACATCGTCTAAAACTCAGGAGAAACGTTTCCTTGAAACTGCTCTGCTCCGCGTTCATTCACCTAAGAGAGTTGAATCTATGTTGAGATTCAGAGAGTCAGAAACACGTTTCCTCTAGGAGGTGCATTGGGATATTCCCGAGTGAATGGGACCATAGGCTGTACAGAGAAATATCTGCTCCTAAAACCAAAACGGAGCTATCTAACTCAATGGTTGTCAATGTGTGCATTCAACTGACAGAGCTAAACTCACGTGTCGATTCAGCGGTTTGCAAACCCTTTCTGTGCAGAATCCCAAAACCGGTATTTCCAGCCCAATGCCGGCATACGTACTAAACCGCAGTAAACATCGTCTAAAACTCAGGAGAAACGTGTCCTTGAAACTGCTCTGCTGTGCGTTCGTTCACGTAAGAGAGTTGAATCTAAGTTGAGATTCAGAGAGTCAGAAACACGTTTCTTCTAGGAGCTGCGTTCGGATATTCCCGAGTGAATGGGACCATAGGCTCTACAGAGAAATATCTGCTCCTAAAACCAAAACGGAGCTATCTAACTGAAAGGTTGTCAATGTGTGCATTCAACTGACAGTTAAACTCACCTGTGGATTCAGCGGTGTGCAAACCGTTTCGGTGCAGAATCCCAAAACCGGTATTTCCAGCCCAATGACGGCATACGTACTAAACCGCAGTAAACTTCGTCTGAAACTCAGGAGAAACGTTTCCTTGAAACTGCTCTGCTGTGCGTTCGTTCACCTAAGAGAGTTGAATCTATGTTGAGATTCAGCGAGTCAGAATCACGTTTCTTCTAGGAGCTGCGTTGGGATATTCCCGAGTGAATGGGATCATAGGCTGTACAGAGAAATATCTGCTCCGAAAACCAAAACGGAGCTATCTAACTGAATGGTTGCCAATGCGTGCATTCAACTGACAGAGTTAAACTCACGTGTGGATTCAGCGGTTTGCAAACCCTTTCTGTGCAGAATCCCAAAACCGGTATTTCCAGCCCAATGCCGGCATACGTACTAAACCGCAGTAAACTTCGTCTAAACTCAGGAGAAACGTTTCCTTGAAACTGCTCTGCTGTGCGTTCGTTCACCTAAGAGAGTTGAATCTATGTTGAGATTGAGCGAGTCAGAAACACGTTTCTTCTAGGAGCTGTGTTGGGATATTCCCGAGAGAATGGGACCATAGTCTGTACAGAGAAATATCTGCTCCTAAAACCAAAACGGAGCTATCTAACTCAATGGTTGTCAATGTGTGCATTCAACTGACAGAGTTAAACTCACGTGTGGATTCAGCGGTATGCAAACCCTTTCTGTGCAGAATCCCAAAACCGGTATTTCCAGCCCAATGCCGGCATACGTACTAAACGGCAGTAAACTTCGTCTAAACTCAGGAGAAACGTTTCCTTGAAACTGCTCTGCTGTGCGTTCGTTCACCTAAGAGAGTTGAATCTATGTTGAGATTCAGCGAGTCAGAAACACGTTTCTTCTAGGAGCTGCGTTGGGATATTCCCGAGTGAATGGGACCATAGTCTGTACAGAGAAATATCTGCTCCTAAAACCAAAACGGAGCTATCTAACTGAATGGTTGTCAATGTGTGCATTCAACTGACAGAGTTAAACTCACGTGTGGATTCAGCTCTTTGCAAACCCTTTCTGTGAAGAATCCCAAAACCGGTATTTCCAGCCCAATGCCGGCATACGTACTAAACCGCAGTAAACATCGTCTAAAACTCAGGAGAAACGTTTCCTTGAAACTGCTCTGCTGTGCGTTCATTCACCTAAGAGAGTTGAATCTATGTTGAGATTCAGCGAGTCAGAAACACGTTTCCTCTAGGAGCTGCATTGGGATATTCCCGAGTGAATGGGACCCTAGGCTGTACAGAGAAATATCTGCTCCTAAAAACAAAACGGAGCTATCTAACTCAATGGTTGTCAATGTGTGCATTCAACTGACAGAGCTAAACTCACGTGTTGATTCAGCGGTTTGCAAACCCTTTCTGTGCAGAATCCCAAAACCAGTATTTCCAGCCCAATGCTGGCATACGTACTAAACCGCAGTAAACATTGTCTAAAACTCAGGAGAAACGTGTCCTTGAAACTGCTCTGCTGTGCGTTCGTTCACCTAAGAGAGTTGAATCTAAGTTGAGATTCAGAGAGTCAGAAACACGTTTCTTCTAGGAGCTGCGTTGGGATATTCCCGAGTGAATGGGACCATAGGCTGTACAGAGAAGTATCTGCTCCTAAAACCAAAACGGAGCTGTCTAAATGAATGGTTGTCAATGTGTGCATTCAACTGACAGAATTAAACTCACGTGTGGATTCAATGGTTTGCAAACCCTTTCTGTGCAGAATCCCCAAACCGGTATTTCCAGCCCAATGCCGGCATACGTACTAAACCACAGTAAACTTCGTCTAAAATTCAGGAGAAACGTTTCCTTGAACCTGGCCTGCTGTGCGTTCGTTCACCTAAGAGAGTTGAATGTATGTTGAGATTCAGCGAGTCAGAAACACGTTTCTTCTAGGAGCTGCGTTGGGATATCCCCGAGTGAATGGGACCGTAGGCTGTACAGAGAAATATCTGCTCCTAAAACCAAAACGGAGCTATCTAACTGAATGGTTGTCAATGTGTGCATTCAACTGACAGAGTTAAACTCACGTGTGGATTCAGCGGTTTGCAAACCCTTACTGTGCAGAATCCCAAAACCGGTATTTCCAGCCCAATGCCGGCATACGTACTAAACCGCAGTAAACTTCGTCTAAAACTCAGGAGAAACGTTTCCTTGAAACTGCTCTGCTGTGCGTTCGTTCACCTAAGAGAGTTGAATCTATGTTGAGATTCAGCGAGTCAGAAACACGTTTCTTCTAGGAGCTGCGTTGGGATATTCCCGAGTGAATGGGGCCATAGGCTGTACAGAGAAATATCTGCTCCTAAAACCAAAACGGGGCTATCTAACTCAATGGTTGTCAATGTGTGCATTCAACTGACAGAGTTAAACTCACGTGTGGATTCAATGGTTTGCAAACCCTTTCTGTACAGAATCCCCAAACCGGTATTTCCAGCCCAATGCCGGCATACGTACTAAACCGCAGTAAACTTCGTCTAAAACTCAGGAGAAACGTTTCCTTGAAACTGTTCTGCTGTGCGTTCGTTCACCTAAGAGAGTTGAATCTATGTTGAGATTCAGCGAGTCAGAAACACGTTTCTTCTAGGAGCTGCGTTGGGATATTCCCGAGTGAATGGGACCATAGGCTGTACAGAGAAATATCTGATCCTAAAACCAAAACGGAGCTATCTAAATGAATGGTTGTCAATGTGTGCATTCAACTGATACAGTTAAACTCACGTGTGGATTCAGCGGTTTGCAAAACCTTACTGTGCAGAATCCCAAAACCGGTTTTTCCAGCCCAATGCCGGCATACGTACTAAACCGCAGTAAACTTCGTCTAAAACTCAGGAGAAACGTTTCCTTGAAACTGCTCTGCTGTGCGTTCGTTTACCTAAGAGAGTTGAATCTTTATTGAGATTCAGCGAGTCAGAAACACGTTTCTTCTAGGAGCTGCGTTCGAATATTCCCGAGTGAATGGGACCATAGGCTGTACAGATAAATATCTGCTCCTAAAACCAAAACGGAGCTATCTAATTGAAAGGTTGTCATTGTGTGGATTCAACTGACAGTGTTAAACTCACCTGTGGATGCAGCGGTTTGCAAACCCTTTTTTGCAGAATCCCAAAACCAGTATTTCCAGCCCAATGACGGCATACGTACTAAACCGCAGTAAACTTCGTCTAAAACTCAGGAGAAACGTTTCCTTGAAACTGCTCTGCTGTGCGTTCGTTCACCTAAGAGAGTTGAAACTATGTTGAGATTCAGCGAGTCAGAAACACGTTTCTTCTAGGAGCTGCGTTGGGATATTCCCGAGTGAATGGGACCATAGGCTGTACAGAGAATTATCTGCTCCTAAAACCAAAACGGAGCTATCTAACTCAATGGTTCTCAATGCGTGCATTCAACTGACAGAGTTAAACTCACGTTTGGATTCAGCTGTTTGCAAAACCTTTCTGTGCAGAATCCCAAAACCGGTATTTCCAGCCCAATGCCGGCATACGTACTAAACCGCAGTAAACATCGTCTAAAACTCAGGAGAAACGTTTCCTTGAAACTGCTCTGCTGTGCGTTCGTTCACCTAAGAGAGTTGAATCTATGTTGAGATTCAGCGAGTGAGAAACACGTTTCTTCTAGGAGCTGCGTTCGGATATTCCCGAGTGAATGGGACCATAGGCGCTACAGAGAAATATCTGCTCCTAAAACCAAAACGGAGATATCTAACTGAATGGTTGTCAATGTGTGCATTCAACTGACAGAGTTAAATTAAAGTGTGGATTCAATGGTTTGCAAACCCTTTCTGTACAGAATCCCCAAACCGGTATTTCCAGCCCAATGCCGGCATATGTACTAAACCGCAGTAAACTTCTTCTAAAACTCAGGAGAAACGTTTCCTTGAAACTGGCCTGCTGTGCGTTCGTTCACCTAAGAGAGTTGAATCTATGTTGAGATTCAGCGAGTCAGAAACACGTTTCTTCTAGGAGCTGCGTTGGGATATTCCCGAGTGAATGGGACCATAGGCTGTACAGAGAAATATCTGCTCCTAAAACCAAAACGGAGCTATCTAACAGAATGGTTGTCAATGTGTGCATTCAACTGACAGAGTTAAATTCAAGTGTGGATTCAATGGTTTGCAAACCCTTTCTGTACAGAATCCCCAAACCGGTATTTCCAGCCCAATGCCGGCATACGTACTAAACTGCAGTAAACTTCGTCTAAAACTCAGGAGAAACGTTTCCTTGAAACTGGCCTGCTGTGCGTTCGTTCACCTAAGAGAGTTGAATCTATGTTGAGATTCAGCGAGTCAGAAACACGTTTCTTCTAGGAGCTGCGTTGGGATATTCCCGAGTGAATGGGACCATAGGCTGTACAGAGAAATATCTGCTCCTAAAACCAAAACGGAGCTATCTAACTGAATGGTTGTCAATGTGTGCACTCAACTGACAGAGTTAAACTCACGTGTGGATTCTGCGGTTTGCAAACCCTTTCTGTGAAGAATCCCAAAACCGGAATTTCCAGCCCAATGATGGCATACGTAGTAAAAAGCAGGAAACTTCGTCTAAAACTCAGGAGAAACGTTTCCTTGAAACTGCTCTGCTGTGCGTTCGTTCACCTAAGAGAGTTGAATCTATGTTGAGATTCAGCGAGTCAGAAACACGTTTCTTCTAGGAGCTGCGTTGGGATATTCCCGAGTGAATGGGACCATAGGCTGTATAGACAAATATCTGCTCCTAAAACCAAAACGGAGCTATCTAACTGAATGGTTGTCAATGTTTGCATTCAACTGACAGAGTTAAACTCACGTGTGAATTCAGCCGTTTGCAAAACCTTTCTGTGAAGAATCCCAAAACCGGTATTTCCAGCCCAATGACGGCATACGTACTAAACCGCAGTAAACATCGTCTAAAACTCAGGAGAAACGTTTCCTTGAAACTGCTCTGCTGTGTGTTCGTTCACCTAAGAGAGTTGAATCTATGTTGAGATTCAGCGAGTCAGAAACACGTTTCTTCTAGGAGCTGCGTTGGGATATTCCCGAGAGAATGGCACCATAGGATGTATAGAGAAATATCTGCTTCTAAAACCAAAACGGAGCTATCTAACTGAATGGTTGTCAACGTGTGCACTCAACTGAAAGAGTTAAACTTACGTGTGGTTTCAGCGCTTGGCAAACTCTTTCTGTGCAGAATCGCAAAACCGTTATTTCCAGCCCAATGACGGCATACGTACTAAACAGCAGGAAACTTCGTCTAAAACTCAGGAGTAACGTTTCCTTGAAACTGCTCTACTGTGCGTTCGTTCACCTAACAGAGTTGAATCTATGTTGAGATTCAGCGAGTCAGAAACACGTTTCTTCTAGGAGCTGCGCTCGGATATTCCCAAGTGAATGGGACCATAGGCTGTACAGAGAAATATCTGCTCCTAAAACCAAAACGGAGCTATCAAACTGAAAGGTTGTCAATGTGTGCATTCAACTGACAGAGTTAAACTCACATGTGGATTCAGCGGTTTGCAAACCCTTTCTGTGCAGAATCCCCAAACCGGTATTTCCAGCCGAATGACGGCCTACGTACTAAACCGCAGTAAACTTCGTCTAAAACTCAGGAGAAACGTTTCCTTGAGACTGCTCTGCTGTGCGTTCGTTCACCTAAGGGAGTTGAATCTATGTTGAGATTCAGCGAGTCAGAAACACGTTTCTTCTAGGAGCTGCGTTGGGATATTCCCGAGTGAATGGGACCATAGGCTGTACAGAGAAATATCTGCTCCTAAAACCAAAACGGAGCTATCTAACTGAATGGTTGTCAATGTGTGCATTCAACTGACAGAGTTAAACGCACGTGTGCATTCAGCCGTTTGCAAACCCTTTCTGTGCAGAATCCCAAAACCGGTATTTCCAGCCCAATGCCGGAATACGTACTAAACCGCAGTAAACTTCGTCTAAAACTCAGGAGAAACGTTTCCTTGAAACTGCTCTGCTGTTCGTTCGTTCACCTAAGAGAGTTGAATCTATGTTGAGATTCAGCGAGTCAGAAACACGTTTCTTCCAGGAGCTGCGTTGGGATATTCCCAAGTGAATGGGACCATAGGATGTATAGAGAAGTATCTGCTCCTAAAACCAAAACGGAGCTATCTAAATGAATGGTTGTCAATGTGTGCATTCAACTGACAGAATTAAACTCACGTGTGGATTCAATGGTTTGCAAACCCTTTCTGTGCAGAATCCCCAAACCGGTATTTCCAGCCCAATGCCGGCATACGTACTAAACCGCAGTAAAATTCGTCTAAAATTCAGGAGAAACGTTTCCTTGAACCTGGCCTGCTGTGCGTTCGTTCACCTAAGAGAGTTGAATCTATGTTGAGTTTCAGCGAGTCAGAAACACGTTTCTTCTAGGAGCTGCGTTGGGATATCCCCGAGTGAATGGGACCATAGGCTGTACAGAGAAATATCTGCTCCTAAAACCAAAACGGAGCTATCTAACTGAATGGTTGTCAATGTGTGCATTCAACTGACAGAGTTAAACTCACGTGTGGATTCAGCGGTTTGCAAACCCTTACTGTGCAGAATCCCAAAACCGGTATTTCCAGCCCAATGCCGGCATACGTACTAAACCGCAGTAAACTTCGTCTAAAACTCAGGAGAAACGTTTCCTTGAAACTGCTCTGCTGTGCGTTCGTTCACCTAAGAGAGTTGAATCTATGTTGAGATTCAGCGAGTCAGAAACACGTTTCTTCTAGGAGCTGCGTTGGGATATTCCCGAGTGAATGGGGCCATAGGCTGTACAGAGAAATATCTGCTCCTAAAACCAAAACGGAGCTATCTAACTCAATGGTTGTCAATGTGTGCATTCAACTGACAGAGTTAAACTCACGTGTGGATTCAATGGTTTGCAAACCCTTTCTGTGCAGAATCCCCAAACCGGTATTTCCAGCCCAATGTCAGCATACGTACTAAACCGCAGTAAACTTCGTCTAAAACTCAGGAGAAACGTTTCCTTGAAACTGGCCTGCTGTGCGTTCGTTCACCTAAGAGAGTTGAATCTATGTTGAGATTCAGCGAGTCAGAAACACGTTTCTTCTAGGAGCTGCGTTGGGATATTCCCGAGTGAATGGGACCATAGGCTGTACAGAGAAATATCTGATCCAAAAACCAAAACGGAGCTATCTAAATGAATGGTTGTCAATGTGTGCATTCAACTGACAGAGTTAAACTCACGTGTTGATTCAGCGGTTTGCAAAACCTTACTGTGCAGAATCCCAAAACCGGTTTGTCCAGCCCAATGCCAGCATACGTACTAAACCGCAGTAAACTTCGTCTAAAACTCAGGAGAAACGTTTCCTTGAAACTGCTCTGCTGTGCGTTCGTTTACCTAAGAGAGCTGAATCTATATTGAGATTCAGCGAGTCAGAAACACGTTTCTTCTAGGAGCTGCGTTCGGATATTCCCGAGTGAATGGGACCATAGGCTGTACAGATAAATATCTGCTCCTAAAACCAAAACGGAGCTATCTAATTGAAAGGTTGTCATTGTGTGCATTCAACTGACAGTGTTAAACTCACCTGTGGATTCAGCGGTTTGCAAACCCTTTTTTGCAGAATCCCAAAACCAGTATTTCCAGCCCAATGACGGCATACGTACTAAACCGCAGTAAACTTCGTCTAAAACTCAGGAGAAACGTTTCCTTGAAACTGCTCTGCTGTGCGTTCGTTCACCTAAGAGAGTTGAAACTATGTTGAGATTCAGCGAGTCAGAAACACGTTTCTTCTAGGAGCTGCGTTGGGATATTCCCGAGTGAATGGGACCATAGGCTGTACAGAGAAATATCTGCTCCTAAAACCAAAACGGAGCTATCTAACTCAATGGTTCTCAATGCGTGCATTCAACTGACAGAGTTAAACTCACGTGTGGATTCAGCTGTTTGCAAAACCTTTCTGTGCAGAATCCCAAAACCGGTATTTCCAGCCCAATGCCGGCATACGTACTAAACCGCAGTAAACATCGTCTAAAACTCAGGAGAAACGTTTCCTTGAAACTGCTCTGCTGTGCGTTCGTTCACCTAAGAGAGTTGAATCTATGTTGAGATTCAGCGAGTGAGAAACACGTTTCTTCTAGTAGCTGCGTTCGAATATTCCCGAGTGAATGGGACCATAGGCGCTACAGAGAAATATCTGCTCCTAAAACCAAAACGGAGATATCTAACTGAATGGTTGTCAATGTGTGCATTCAACTGACAGAGTTAAATTCAAGTGTGGATTCAATGGTTTGCAAACCCTTTCTGTACAGAATCCCCAAACCGGTATTTCCAGCCCAATGCCGGCATACGTACTAAACTGCAGTAAACTTCGTCTAAAACTCAGGAGAAACGTTTCCTTGAAACTGGCCTGCTGTGCGTTCGTTCACCTAAGAGAGTTGAATCTATGTTGAGATTCAGCGAGTCAGAAACACGTTTCTTCTAGGAGCTGCGTTGGGATATTCCCGAGTGAATGGGACCATAGGCTGTACAGAGAAATATCTGCTCCTAAAACCAAAACGGAGCTGTCTAACTGAATGGTTGTCAATGTGTGCACTCAACTGACAGAGTTAAACTCACGTGTGGATTCTGCGGTTTGCAAACCCTTTCTGTGAAGAATCCCAAAACCGGAATTTCCAGCCCAATGATGGCATACGTAGTAAAAAGCAGGAAACTTCGTCTAAAACTCAGGAGAAACGTTTCCTTGAAACTGCTCTGCTGTGCGTTCGTTCACCTAAGAGAGTTGAATCTATGTTGAGATTCAGCGAGTCAGAAACACGTTTCTTCTAGGAGCTGCGTTGGGATATTCCCGAGTGAATGGGACCATAGGCTGTATAGACAAATATCTGCTCCTAAAACCAAAACGGAGCTATCTAACTGAATGGTTGTCAATGTTTGCACTCAACTGACAGAGTTAAACTCACGTGTGAATTCAGCCGTTTGCAAAACCTTTCTGTGAAGAATCCCAAAACCGGTATTTCCAGCCCAATGACGGCATACGTACTAAACCGCAGTAAACATCGTCTAAAACTCAGGAGAAACGTTTCCTTGAAACTGCTCTGCTGTGTGTTCGTTCACCTAAGAGAGTTGAATCTATGTTGAGATTCAGCGAGTCAGAAACACGTTTCTTCTAGGAGCTGCGTTGGGATATTCCCGAGAGAATGGCACCATAGGATGTATAGAGAAATATCTGCTTCTAAAACCAAAACGGAGCTATCTAACTGAATGGTTGTCAACGTGTGCACTCAACTGAAAGAGTTAAACTTACGTGTGGTTTCAGCGCTTGGCAAACTCTTTCTGTGCAGAATCGCAAAACCGTTATTTCCAGCCCAATGACGGCATACGTACTAAACAGCAGGAAACTTCGTCTAAAACTCAGGAGTAACGTTTCCTTGAAACTGCTCTACTGTGCGTTCGTTCACCTAACAGAGTTGAATCTATGTTGAGATTCAGCGAGTCAGAAACACGTTTCTTCTAGGAGCTGCGCTCGGATATTCCCAAGTGAATGGGACCATAGGCTGTACAGAGAAATATCTGCTCCTAAAACCAAAACGGAGCTATCAAACTGAAAGGTTGTCAATGTGTGCATTCAACTGACAGAGTTAAACTCACATGTGGATTCAGCGGTTTGCAAACCCTTTCTGTGCAGAATCCCCAAACCGGTATTTCCAGCCGAATGACGGCCTACGTACTAAACCGCAGTAAACTTCGTCTAAAACTCAGGAGAAACGTTTCCTTGAGACTGCTCTGCTGTGCGTTCGTTCACCTAAGGGAGTTGAATCTATGTTGAGATTCAGCGAGTCAGAAACACGTTTCTTCTAGGAGCTGCGTTCGGATATTCCCGAGTGAATGGGACCATAGGCTCTACAGAGAAATATCTGCTCCTAAACCAAAACGGAGCTATCTTACTGAAAGGTTGTCAATGTGTGCATTCAACTGACAGTTAAACTCACCTGTGGATTTAGCCGTGTGCAAACCGTTTCTGTGCAGAATCCCAAAACCGGTATTTCCAGCCCAATGCTGGCATACGTAATAAACAGCAGGAAACTTCGTCTAAAACTCAGGAGAAACGTTTCCTTGAAACTGCTCTACTGTGCGTTCGTTCACCTAAGAGAGATGAATCTATGTTGAGATTCAGTGAGTCAGAAACACGTTTCTTCTAGGAGCTGCGTTGGGATATTCCCGAGTGAATGGGACCATAGGCTGTACAGAGAAATATCTGCTCCTAAAACCAAAACGGAGCTATCTAACTGAATGGTTGTCAATGTGTGCATTCAACTGACAGAGTTAAACTCACGTGTGCATTCAGCCGTTTGCAAACCCTTTCTGTGAAGAATCCCAAAACCGGTATTTCCAGCCCAATGCCGTCATACGTACTCAACCGCAGTAAATATCGTCTAAAACTCAGGAGAAACGTTTCCTTGAAACTGCTCTGCTGTGCGTTCGTTCACCTAAGAGAGTTGAATGTATGTTGAGATTCAGCGAGTCAGAAACACGTTTCTTCTAGGAGCTGCGTTGGGATATTCCCGAGTGAATGGGACCATAGGCTGTACAGAGAAATATCTGCTCCTAAAACCAAAATGGAGCTATGTAACTGAATGGTTGTCAATGTGTGCATTCAACTGACAAAGTTAAACTTACTTGTGGTTTCAGCGGTTGGCAAACCCTTTCTGTGCAGAATCGCAAAACCGGTATTTCCAGCCCAATACTGGCATACGTACTAAACAGCAGGAAACTTCGTCTAAAACTCAGGAGAAACGTTTCCTTGTAACTGCTCTGCTGTGCGTTCGTTCACCTAAGAGAGTTGAATCTATGTTGAGATTCACCGAGTCAGAAACACGTTTCTTCTAGGAGCTGCGTTCGGATATTCCCGAGTGAATGGGACCAAAGGCTGTATAGAGAAATATCTACTCCTAAAACCAAAACGGAGATATCTAACTGAATGGTTGTCAATGTGTGCATTCAATTGACAGAGTTAAACTCACGTATGCATTCAGCCGTTTGCAAACCCTTTCTGTGCAGCATCCCATAACCGGTATTTCCAGCCCCACTCCGGCATACGTACTAAACCGCAGTAAACATCGTCTAAAACTCAGGAGAAACGTTTCCTTGAAACTGCTCTGCTGTGCGTTCATTCACCTAAGAGACTTGAAACTATGTTGAGATTCAGCGAGTCAGAAACACGTTTCCTCTAGGAGCTGCATTGGGATATTCCCGAGTGAATGGACCATAGGCTGTACAGAGAAATATCTGCTCTGAAAACCAAAACGGAGCTATCTAACTCAATGGTTGTCAATGTGTGCATTCAACTGACAGAGTTAAACTCACGTGTGCATTCAGCCGTTTGCAAACCCTTTCTGCGAAGAATCCCAAAACCGGTATTTCCAGCCCAATGCCGGCATACGTACTAAACCGCAGTAAACATCGTCTAAAATTCAGGAGAAACGTTTCATTGAAACTGTTCTGCTGTGCGTTCGTTCATCGAAGAGAGTTGAATCTATGTTGAGATTCAGCGAGTCAGAAACACGTTTCTTCTAGGAGCTGCGTTGGGATATTCCCGAGTGAATGGGACCATAGTCTGTACAGAGAAATATCTGCTCCTAAAACCAAAACGGAGCTATCTAACTCAATGATTGTCAATGCGTGCATTCAACTGACAGAGTTAAACTCACGTGTGGATTCAGCGGTTTCCAAACCCTTTCTGTGCAGAATCCCAAAACCGGTATTTCCAGCCCAATGCCGGCATACGTACTAAACCGCAGTAAACTTCGTCTAAACTCAGGAGAAACGTTTCCTTGAAACTGCTCTGCTGTGCGTTCGTTCACCTAAGAGAGTTGAATCTATGTTGAGATTCAGCGAGTCAGAAACACGTTTCTTCTAGGAGCTGCGTTGGGATATTCCCGAGTGAATGGGACCATAGTCTGTACAGACAAATATCTGCTCCTAAAACCAAAAGGAGCTATCTAACTCAATGGTTGTCAATGTGTGCATTCAACTGACAGAGTTAAACTCACGTGTGGATTCAGCGGTTTGCAAACCCTTTCTGTGAAGAATCCCAAACCGGTATTTCCAGCCCAATGCCGGCATACGTACTAAACCGCAGTAAAGTTCGTCTAAACTCAGGAGAAACGTTTCCTTGAAACTGTTCTGCTGTGCTTTCGTTCACCTAAGAGAGTTGAATCTATGTTGAGATTCAGCGAGTCAGAAACACGTTTCTTCTAGGAGCTGCGTTGGGATATTCCCGAGTGAATGGGACCATAGTCTGTACAGAGAAATATCTGCACCGAAAACCAAAACGGAGCTATCTAACTCAATGGTTGTCAATGTGTGCATTCAACTGACAGAGTTAAACTCACGTGTGGATTCAGCTGTTTGCAAACCCTTTCTGTGAAGAATCCCAAAACCGGTATTCCAGCCCATTGCCGGCATACGTTCTAAACCGCAGTAAACATCGTCTAAAACTCAGGAGAAACGTTTCCTAGAAACTGCTCTGCTGTGCGTTCATTCACCTAAGAGAGTTGAATCTATGTTGAGATTCAGCGAGTCAGAAACACGTTTCCTCTAGGAGCTGCATTGGGATATTCCCGAGTGAATGGGACCATAGGCTGTACAGAGAAATATCTGCTCCTAAAACCAAAACGGAGCTATCTAACTCAATGGTTGTCAATGTGTGCATTCAACTGACAGAGCTAAACTCACGTGTTGATTCAGCGGATTGCAAACCTTTTCTGTGCAGAATCCCAAAACCGGTATTTCCAGCCCAATGCCGGCATACGTACTAAACCGCAGTAAACATTGTCTAAAACTCAGGAGAAACGTGTCCTTGAAACTGCTCTGCTGTGCGTTCGTTCACCTAAGAGAGTTGAATCTAAGTTGAGATTCAGAGAGTCAGAAACACGTTTCTTCTAGGAGCTGCGTTGGGATATTCCCGAGTGAATGGACCATAGGCTGTACAGAGAAATATCTGCTCCTAAAACCAAAAAGGAGCTATCTAACTGAAAGGTTGTCAATGTGTGCATTCAACTGACAGTTAAACTCACCTGTGGATTCAGCGGTGTGCAAACCGTTTCTGTGCAGAATCCCAAAACCGGTATTTCCAGCCCAATGATGGCATACGTACTAAACCGCAGTAAACTTCGTCTAAAACTCAGGAGAAACGTTTCCTTGAAACTGTTCTGCAGTGCGTTCGTTCACCTAAGAGAGTTGAATCTATGTTGAGATTCAGCGAGTCAGAAACACTTTTCTTCTAGGAGCTGCGTTGGGATATTCCCGAGTGAATGGGACCATAGGCTGTACAGAGAAATATCTGCTCCGAAAACCAAAACGGAGCTATCTAACTGAACGGTTGTCAATGCGTGCATTCAGCTGACAGAGTTAAACTCACGTGTGGATTCTGCGGTTTGCAAACCCTTTCTGTGCAGAATCCCAAAACCGGTATTTCCAGCCCAATGCCGGCATACGTACTAAACCGCAGTAAACTTCGTCTAAAACTCAGGAGA
Organism: Aotus nancymaae; assembly: GCF_030222135.1. NCBI lineage: Eukaryota > Metazoa > Chordata > Mammalia > Primates > Aotidae > Aotus > Aotus nancymaae. The sequence continues at coordinate 456,793 of NW_026988501.1, read as the reverse complement.
AACGTTTCCTTGAAACTGCTCTACTGTGCGTTCGTTCACCTAAGAGAGTTGAATCTATGTTGAGATTCAGCGAGTCAGAAACAAGTTTCTTCTAGGAGCTGCGCTGGGATATTCCCGAGTGAATGGGACCATAGTCTGTACAGAGAAATATCTGCTCCTAAAACCAAAACGGAGCTATCTAACTCAATGTTAGTCATTGTGTGCATTCAACTGACAGAGTTAAACTCACGTGTGGATTCAGCTGTTTTCAAACCCTTTCTGTGAAGAATCCCAAAACCGGTATTTCCAGCCCAATGATGGCATACGTAGTAAAAAGCAGGAAACTTCGTATAAAACTCAGGAGAAACGTTTCCTTGAAACTGCTCTGCTCCGCGTTCATTCACCTAAGAGAGTTGAATCTATGTTGAGATTCAGAGAGTCAGAAACACGTTTCTTCTAGGAGCTGCGTTGGGATATTCCCGAGTGAATGGGACCATAGGCTGTAGAGAGAAATATCTGCTCCTAAAACCAAAACGGAGCTATCTAACTCAATGGTTGTCAATGTGTGCATTCAACTGACAGAGCTAAACTCACGTGTCGATTCAGCGGTTTGCAAACCCTTTCTGTGCAGAATCCCAAAACCGGTATTTCCAGCCCAATGCCGGCATACGTACTAAACCGCAGTAAACATCGTCTAAAACTCAGGAGAAACGTGTCCTTGAAACTGCTCTGCTGTGCGTTCGTTCACCTAAGAGAGTTGAATCTAAGTTGAGATTCAGAGAGTCAGAAACACGTTTCTTCTAGGAGCTGCGTTCGGATATTCCCGAGTGAATGGGACCATAGGCTCTACAGAGAAATATCTGCTCCTAAAACCAAAACGGAGCTATCTAACTGAAAGGTTGTCAATGTGTGCATTCAGCTGACAGTTAAACTCACCTGTGGATTCAGCGGTGTGCAAACCGTTTCGGTGCAGAATCCCAAAACCGGTATTTCCAGCCCAATGACGGCATACGTACTAAACCGCAGTAAACTTCGTCTGAAACTCAGGAGAAACGTTTCCTTGAAACTGCTCTGCTGTGCGTTCGTTCACCTAAGAGAGTTGAATCTATGTTGAGATTCAGCGAGTCAGAATCACGTTTCTTCTAGGAGCTGCGTTGGGATATTCCCGAGTGAATGGGACCATAGGCTGTACAGAGAAATATCTGCTCCGAAAACCAAAACGGAGCTATCTAACTGAATGGTTGCCAATGCGTGCATTCAACTGACAGAGTTAAACTCACGTGTGGATTCAGCGGTTTGCAAACCCTTTCTGTGCAGAATCCCAAAACCGGTATTTCCAGCCCAATGCCGGCATACGTACTAAACCGCAGTAAACTTCGTCTAAACTCAGGAGAAACGTTTCCTTGAAACTGCTCTGCTGTGCGTTCGTTCACCTAAGAGAGTTGAATCTATGTTGAGATTGAGCGAGTCAGAAACACGTTTCTTCTAGGAGCTGTGTTGGGATATTCCCGAGAGAATGGGACCATAGTCTGTACAGAGAAATATCTGCTCCTAAAACCAAAACGGAGCTATCTAACTCAATGGTTGTCAATGTGTGCATTCAACTGACAGAGTTAAACTCACGTGTGGATTCAGCGGTATGCAAACCCTTTCTGTGCAGAATCCCAAAACCGGTATTTCCAGCCCAATGCCGGCATACGTACTAAACGGCAGTAAACTTCGTCTAAACTCAGGAGAAACGTTTCCTTGAAACTGCTCTGCTGTGCGTTCGTTCACCTAAGAGAGTTGAATCTATGTTGAGATTCAGCGAGTCAGAAACACGTTTCTTCTAGGAGCTGCGTTGGGATATTCCCGAGTGAATGGGACCATAGTCTGTACAGAGAAATATCTGCTCCTAAAACCAAAACGGAGCTATCTAACTGAATGGTTGTCAATGTGTGCATTCAACTGACAGAGTTAAACTCACGTGTGGATTCAGCTCTTTGCAAACCCTTTCTGTGAAGAATCCCAAAACCGGTATTTCCAGCCCAATGCCGGCATACGTACTAAACCGCAGTAAACATCGTCTAAAACTCAGGAGAAACGTTTCCTTGAAACTGCTCTGCTGTGCGTTCATTCACCTAAGAGAGTTGAATCTATGTTGAGATTCAGCGAGTCAGAAACACGTTTCCTCTAGGAGCTGCATTGGGATATTCCCGAGTGAATGGGACCCTAGGCTGTACAGAGAAATATCTGCTCCTAAAAACAAAACGGAGCTATCTAACTCAATGGTTGTCAATGTGTGCATTCATCTGACAGAGCTAAACTCACGTGTTGATTCAGCGGTTTGCAAACCCTTTCTGTGCAGAATCCCAAAACCGGTATTTCCAGCCCAATGCTGGCATACGTACTAAACCGCAGTAAACATTGTCTAAAACTCAGGAGAAACGTGTCCTTGAAACTGCTCTGCTGTGCGTTCGTTCACCTAAGAGAGTTGAATCTAAGTTGAGATTCAGAGAGTCAGAAACACGTTTCTTCTAGGAGCTGCGTTGGGATATTCCCGAGTGAATGGACCATAGGCTGTACAGAGAAATATCTGCTCCGAAAACCAAAACGGAGCTATCTAACTGAATGGTTGTCAATGCGTGCATTCAACTGACAGAGTTAAACTCACGTGTGGATTCAGCGGTTTGCAAACCCTTTCTGTGCAGAATCCCAAAACCGGTATTTCCAGCCCTATGCCGGCATACGTACTAAACAGCAGGAAACTTCGTCTAAAACTCAGGAGAAACGTTTCCTTGAAACTGCTCTGCTGTGCGTTCGTTCACCTAAGAGAGTTGAATCTATGTTGAGATTCAGCGAGTCAGAAACACGTTTCTTCTAGGAGCTGCGTTGGGATATTCCCGAGTGAATGGGACCATAGGCTCTACAGAGAAATATCTGCTCCGAAAACCAAAACGGAGCTATCTAACTGAATGGTTGTCAATGCGTGCATTCAGCTGACAGAGTTAAACTCACGTGTGGATTCTGCGGTTTGCAAACCCTTTCTGTGCAGAATCCCAAAACCGGTATTTCCAGCCCAATGCCGGAATATGTACTAAACCGCAGTAAACTTCGTCTAAAACTCAGGAGAAACGTTTCCTTGAAACTGCTCTACTGTGCGTTCGTTCACCTAAGAGAGTTGAATCTATGTTGAGATTCAGCGAGTCAGAAACAAGTTTCTTCTAGGAGCTGCGCTGGGATATTCCCGAGTGAATGGGACCATAGTCTGTACAGAGAAATATCTGCTCCTAAAACCAAAACGGAGCTATCTAACTCAATGTTAGTCATTGTGTGCATTCAACTGACAGAGTTAAACTCACGTGTGGATTCAGCTGTTTGCAAACCCTTTCTGTGAAGAATCCCAAAACCGGTATTTCCAGCCCAATGCCAGCATACGTACTAAACCGCAGTAAACATCGTCTAAAACTCAGGAGAAACGTTTCCTTGAAACTGCTCTGCTCCGCGTTCATTCACCTAAGAGAGTTGAATCTATGTTGAGATTCAGAGAGTCAGAAACACGTTTCCTCTAGGAGGTGCATTGGGATATTCCCGAGTGAATGGGACCATAGGCTGTACAGAGAAATATCTGCTCCTAAAACCAAAACGGAGCTATCTAACTCAATGGTTGTCAATGTGTGCATTCAACTGACAGAGCTAAACTCACGTGTCGATTCAGCGGTTTGCAAACCCTTTCTGTGCAGAATCCCAAAACCGGTATTTCCAGCCCAATGCCGGCATACGTACTAAACCGCAGTAAACATCGTCTAAAACTCAGGAGAAACGTGTCCTTGAAACTGCTCTGCTGTGCGTTCGTTCACGTAAGAGAGTTGAATCTAAGTTGAGATTCAGAGAGTCAGAAACACGTTTCTTCTAGGAGCTGCGTTCGGATATTCCCGAGTGAATGGGACCATAGGCTCTACAGAGAAATATCTGCTCCTAAAACCAAAACGGAGCTATCTAACTGAAAGGTTGTCAATGTGTGCATTCAACTGACAGTTAAACTCACCTGTGGATTCAGCGGTGTGCAAACCGTTTCGGTGCAGAATCCCAAAACCGGTATTTCCAGCCCAATGACGGCATACGTACTAAACCGCAGTAAACTTCGTCTGAAACTCAGGAGAAACGTTTCCTTGAAACTGCTCTGCTGTGCGTTCGTTCACCTAAGAGAGTTGAATCTATGTTGAGATTCAGCGAGTCAGAATCACGTTTCTTCTAGGAGCTGCGTTGGGATATTCCCGAGTGAATGGGATCATAGGCTGTACAGAGAAATATCTGCTCCTAAAACCAAAACGGAGCTATCTAACTGAATGGTTGCCAATGCGTGCATTCAACTGACAGAGTTAAACTCACGTGTGGATTCAGCGGTTTGCAAACCCTTTCTGTGCAGAATCCCAAAACCGGTATTTCCAGCCCAATGCCGGCATACGTACTAAACCGCAGTAAACTTCGTCTAAACTCAGGAGAAACGTTTCCTTGAAACTGCTCTGCTGTGCGTTCGTTCACCTAAGAGAGTTGAATCTATGTTGAGATTGAGCGAGTCAGAAACACGTTTCTTCTAGGAGCTGTGTTGGGATATTCCCGAGAGAATGGGACCATAGTCTGTACAGAGAAATATCTGCTCCTAAAACCAAAACGGAGCTATCTAACTCAATGGTTGTCAATGTGTGCATTCAACTGACAGAGTTAAACTCACGTGTGGATTCAGCGGTATGCAAACCCTTTCTGTGCAGAATCCCAAAACCGGTATTTCCAGCCCAATGCCGGCATACGTACTAAACGGCAGTAAACTTCGTCTAAACTCAGGAGAAACGTTTCCTTGAAACTGCTCTGCTGTGCGTTCGTTCACCTAAGAGAGTTGAATCTATGTTGAGATTCAGCGAGTCAGAAACACGTTTCTTCTAGGAGCTGCGTTGGGATATTCCCGAGTGAATGGGACCATAGTCTGTACAGAGAAATATCTGCTCCTAAAACCAAAACGGAGCTATCTAACTGAATGGTTGTCAATGTGTGCATTCAACTGACAGAGTTAAACTCACGTGTGGATTCAGCTCTTTGCAAACCCTTTCTGTGAAGAATCCCAAAACCGGTATTTCCAGCCCAATGCCGGCATACGTACTAAACCGCAGTAAACATCGTCTAAAACTCAGGAGAAACGTTTCCTTGAAACTGCTCTGCTGTGCGTTCATTCACCTAAGAGAGTTGAATCTATGTTGAGATTCAGCGAGTCAGAAACACGTTTCCTCTAGGAGCTGCATTGGGATATTCCCGAGTGAATGGGACCCTAGGCTGTACAGAGAAATATCTGCTCCTAAAAACAAAACGGAGCTATCTAACTCAATGGTTGTCAATGTGTGCATTCAACTGACAGAGCTAAACTCACGTGTTGATTCAGCGGTTTGCAAACCCTTTCTGTGCAGAATCCCAAAACCAGTATTTCCAGCCCAATGCTGGCATACGTACTAAACCGCAGTAAACATTGTCTAAAACTCAGGAGAAACGTGTCCTTGAAACTGCTCTGCTGTGCGTTCGTTCACCTAAGAGAGTTGAATCTAAGTTGAGATTCAGAGAGTCAGAAACACGTTTCTTCTAGGAGCTGCGTTCGGATATTCCCGAGTGAATGGGACCATAGGATCTACAGAGAAATATCTGCTCCGAAAACCAAAACGGAGCTATCTAACTGAATGGTTGTCAATGCGTGCATTCAGCTGACAGAGTTAAACTCACGTGTGGATTCTGCGGTTTGCAAACCCTTTCTGTGCAGAATCCCAAAACCGGTATTTCCAGCCCAATGCCGGAATATGTACTAAACCGCAGTAAACTTCGTCTAAAACTCAGGAGAAACGTTTCCTTGAAACTGCTCTACTGTGCGTTCGTTCACCTAAGAGAGTTGAATCTATGTTGAGATTCAGCGAGTCAGAAACAAGTTTCTTCTAGGAGCTGCGCTGGGATATTCCCGAGTGAATGGGACCATAGTCTGTACAGAGAAATATCTGCTCCTAAAACCAAAACGGAGCTATCTAACTCAATGTTAGTCATTGTCTGCATTCAACTGACAGAGTTAAACTCACATGTGGATTCAGCTGTTTGCAAACCCTTTCTGTGAAGAATCCCAAAACCGGTATTTCCAGCCCAATGCCAGCATACGTACTAAACCGCAGTAAACATCGTCTAAAACTCAGGAGAAACGTTTCCTTGAAACTGCTCTGCTCCGCGTTCATTCACCTAAGAGAGTTGAATCTATGTTGAGATTCAGAGAGTCAGAAACACGTTTCCTCTAGGAGCTGCATTGGGATATTCCCGAGTGAATGGGACCATAGGCTGTACAGAGAAATATCTGCTCCTAAAACCAAAACGGAGCTATCTAACTCAATGGTTGTCAATGTGTGCATTCAACTGACAGAGCTAAACTCACGTGTCGATTCAGCGGTTTGCAAACCCTTTCTGTGCAGAATCCCAAAACCGGTATTTCCAGCCCAATGCCGGCATACGTACTAAACCGCAGTAAACATCGTCTAAAACTCAGGAGAAACGTGTCCTTGAAACTGCTCTGCTGTGCGTTCGTTCACCTAAGAGAGTTGAATCTAAGTTGAGATTCAGAGAGTCAGAAACACGTTTCTTCTAGGAGCTGCGTTCGGATATTCCCGAGTGAATGGGACCATAGGCTCTACAGAGAAATATCTGCTCCTAAAACCAAAACGGAGCTATCTAACTGAAAGGTTGTCAATGTGTGCATTCAACTGACAGTTAAACTCACCTGTGGATTCAGCGGTGTGCAAACCGTTTCGGTGCAGAATCCCAAAACCGGTATTTCCAGCCCAATGCCGGCATCTGTAATAAACAGCAGGAAACTTCGTCTAAAACTCAGAACAAACGTTTCCTTGAAACTGCTCTGCTGTGCGTTCGTTCAACTAAGAGAGTTGAATCTATGTTGAGATTCAGCGAGTCAGAAACACGTTTCTTCCAGGAGCTGCGTTGGGATATTCCCGAGTGAATGGGACCATAGGCTGTACAGAGAAATATCTGCTCCGAAAACCAAAACGGAGCTATCTAACTGAATGGTTGTCAATGTGTGCATTCAACTGACAGAGTTAAACTCACGTGTGGATTCAGCGGTTTGCAAACCCTTTCTGTGCAGAATCCCAAAGCCGGTATTTCCAGTCCAATGCCGGCATACGTACTAAACCGCAGTAAACATCGTCTAAAACTCAGGAGAAACATTTCTTTGAAACTGCTCTGCTGTGCGTTCGTTCACCTAAGAGAGTTGAATCTATTTTGATATTCAGCGAGTGAGAAACACGTTTATTCTAGGAGCTGCGTTGGGATATTTACGAGTTAATGGGAACATAGGCTGTGTAGAGAAATATCTGCTTCTAAAACCAAAACGGAGCTATCGAACTGAATGGTTGTCAATGTGTGCATTCAACTGACAGAATTAAACTCACGTGTGGATTCAGCGGTTTGCAAACCCTTTCTGTGCAGAATCCCAAAACCGGTATTTCCAGCCCAATGCTGGAATACGTACTAAACCGCAGTAAACTTCGTCTAAAACTCAGGAGAAACGTTTCCTGCAAACTGCTCTGCTGTGCGTTCGTTCTCCTAAGAGAGTTGAATCTATGTTGAGATTCAGCGAGTCAGAAACACGTTTCTTCCAGGAGTTGCGTTGGGATATTCCCGAGTGAATGGGACCATAGGCTGTACAGAGAAGTATCTGCTCCTAAAACCAAAACGGAGCTGTCTAAATGAATGGTTGTCAATGTGTGCATTCAACTGACAGAATTAAACTCACGTGTGGATTCAATGGTTTGCAAACCCTTTCTGTGCAGAATCCCCAAACCGGTATTTCCAGCCCAATGCCGGCATACGTACTAAACCACAGTAAACTTCGTCTAAAATTCAGGAGAAACGTTTCCTTGAACCTGGCCTGCTGTGCGTTCGTTCACCTAAGAGAGTTGAATGTATGTTGAGATTCAGCGAGACAGAAACACGTTTCTTCTAGGAGCTGCGTTGGGATATCCCCGAGTGAATGGGACCGTAGGCTGTACAGAGAAATATCTGCTCCTAAAACCAAAACGGAGCTATCTAACTGAATGGTTGTCAATGTGTGCATTCAACTGACAGAGTTAAACTCACGTGTGGATTCAGCGGTTTGCAAACCCTTACTGTGCAGAATCCCAAAACCGGTATTTCCAGCCCAATGCCGGCATACGTACTAAACCGCAGTAAACTTCGTCTAAAACTCAGGAGAAACGTTTCCTTGAAACTGCTCTGCTGTGCGTTCGTTCACCTAAGAGAGTTGAATCTATGTTGAGATTCAGCGAGTCAGAAACACGTTTCTTCTAGGAGCTGCGTTGGGATATTCCCGAGTGAATGGGGCCATAGGCTGTACAGAGAAATATCTGCTCCTAAAACCAAAACGGGGCTATCTAACTCAATGGTTGTCAATGTGTGCATTCAACTGACAGAGTTAAACTCACGTGTGGATTCAATGGTTTGCAAACCCTTTCTGTACAGAATCCCCAAACCGGTATTTCCAGCCCAATGCCGGCATACGTACTAAACCGCAGTAAACTTCGTCTAAAACTCAGGAGAAACGTTTCCTTGAAACTGTTCTGCTGTGCGTTCGTTCACCTAAGAGAGTTGAATCTATGTTGAGATTCAGCGAGTCAGAAACACGTTTCTTCTAGGAGCTGCGTTGGGATATTCCCGAGTGAATGGGACCATAGGCTGTACAGAGAAATATCTGATCCTAAAACCAAAACGGAGCTATCTAAATGAATGGTTGTCAATGTGTGCATTCAACTGATACAGTTAAACTCACGTGTGGATTCAGCGGTTTGCAAAACCTTACTGTGCAGAATCCCAAAACCGGTTTTTCCAGCCCAATGCCGGCATACGTACTAAACCGCAGTAAACTTCGTCTAAAACTCAGGAGAAACGTTTCCTTGAAACTGCTCTGCTGTGCGTTCGTTTACCTAAGAGAGTTGAATCTATATTGAGATTCAGCGAGTCAGAAACACGTTTCTTCTAGGAGCTGCGTTCGAATATTCCCGAGTGAATGGGACCATAGGCTGTACAGATAAATATCTGCTCCTAAAACCAAAACGGAGCTATCTAATTGAAAGGTTGTCATTGTGTGGATTCAACTGACAGTGTTAAACTCACCTGTGGATGCAGCGGTTTGCAAACCCTTTTTTGCAGAATCCCAAAACCAGTATTTCCAGCCCAATGACGGCATACGTACTAAACCGCAGTAAACTTCGTCTAAAACTCAGGAGAAACGTTTCCTTGAAACTGCTCTGCTGTGCGTTCGTTCACCTAAGAGAGTTGAAACTATGTTGAGATTCAGCGAGTCAGAAACACGTTTCTTCTAGGAGCTGCGTTGGGATATTCCCGAGTGAATGGGACCATAGGCTGTACAGAGAATTATCTGCTCCTAAAACCAAAACGGAGCTATCTAACTCAATGGTTCTCAATGCGTGCATTCAACTGACAGAGTTAAACTCACGTTTGGATTCAGCTGTTTGCAAAACCTTTCTGTGCAGAATCCCAAAACCGGTATTTCCAGCCCAATGCCGGCATACGTACTAAACCGCAGTAAACATCGTCTAAAACTCAGGAGAAACGTTTCCTTGAAACTGCTCTGCTGTGCGTTCGTTCACCTAAGAGAGTTGAATCTATGTTGAGATTCAGCGAGTGAGAAACACGTTTCTTCTATTAGCTGCGTTCGGATATTCCCGAGTGAATGGGACCATAGGCGCTACAGAGAAATATCTGCTCCTAAAACCAAAACGGAGATATCTAACTGAATGGTTGTCAATGTGTGCATTCAACTGACAGAGTTAAATTAAAGTGTGGATTCAATGGTTTGCAAACCCTTTCTGTACAGAATCCCCAAACCGGTATTTCCAGCCCAATGCCGGCATATGTACTAAACCGCAGTAAACTTCTTCTAAAACTCAGGAGAAACGTTTCCTTGAAACTGGCCTGCTGTGCGTTCGTTCACCTAAGAGAGTTGAATCTATGTTGAGATTCAGCGAGTCAGAAACACGTTTCTTCTAGGAGCTGCGTTGGGATATTCCCGAGTGAATGGGACCATAGGCTGTACAGAGAAATATCTGCTCCTAAAACCAAAACGGAGCTATCTAACAGAATGGTTGTCAATGTGTGCATTCAACTGACAGAGTTAAATTCAAGTGTGGATTCAATGGTTTGCAAACCCTTTCTGTACAGAATCCCCAAACCGGTATTTCCAGCCCAATGCCGGCATACGTACTAAACTGCAGTAAACTTCGTCTAAAACTCAGGAGAAACGTTTCCTTGAAACTGGCCTGCTGTGCGTTCGTTCACCTAAGAGAGTTGAATCTATGTTGAGATTCAGCGAGTCAGAAACACGTTTCTTCTAGGAGCTGCGTTGGGATATTCCCGAGTGAATGGGACCATAGGCTGTACAGAGAAATATCTGCTCCTAAAACCAAAACGGAGCTATCTAACTGAATGGTTGTCAATGTGTGCACTCAACTGACAGAGTTAAACTCACGTGTGGATTCTGCGGTTTGCAAACCCTTTCTGTGAAGAATCCCAAAACCGGAATTTCCAGCCCAATGATGGCATACGTAGTAAAAAGCAGGAAACTTCGTCTAAAACTCAGGAGAAACGTTTCCTTGAAACTGCTCTGCTGTGCGTTCGTTCACCTAAGAGAGTTGAATCTATGTTGAGATTCAGCGAGTCAGAAACACGTTTCTTCTAGGAGCTGCGTTGGGATATTCCCGAGTGAATGGGACCATAGGCTGTATAGACAAATATCTGCTCCTAAAACCAAAACGGAGCTATCTAACTGAATGGTTGTCAATGTTTGCTTTCAACTGACAGAGTTAAACTCACGTGTGAATTCAGCCGTTTGCAAAACCTTTCTGTGAAGAATCCCAAAACCGGTATTTCCAGCCCAATGACGGCATACGTACTAAACCGCAGTAAACATCGTCTAAAACTCAGGAGAAACGTTTCCTTGAAACTGCTCTGCTGTGTGTTCGTTCACCTAAGAGAGTTGAATCTATGTTGAGATTCAGCGAGTCAGAAACACGTTTCTTCTAGGAGCTGCGTTGGGATATTCCCGAGAGAATGGCACCATAGGATGTATAGAGAAATATCTGCTTCTAAAACCAAAACGGAGCTATCTAACTGAATGGTTGTCAACGTGTGCACTCAACTGAAAGAGTTAAACTTACGTGTGGTTTCAGCGCTTGGCAAACTCTTTCTGTGCAGAATCGCAAAACCGTTATTTCCAGCCCAATGACGGCATACGTACTAAACAGCAGGAAACTTCGTCTAAAACTCAGGAGTAACGTTTCCTTGAAACTGCTCTACTGTGCGTTCGTTCACCTAACAGAGTTGAATCTATGTTGAGATTCAGCGAGTCAGAAACACGTTTCTTCTAGGAGCTGCGCTCGGATATTCCCAAGTGAATGGGACCATAGGCTGTACAGAGAAATATCTGCTCCTAAAACCAAAACGGAGCTATCAAACTGAAAGGTTGTCAATGTGTGCATTCAACTGACAGAGTTAAACTCACATGTGGATTCAGCGGTTTGCAAACCCTTTCTGTGCAGAATCCCCAAACCGGTATTTCCAGCCGAATGACGGCCTACGTACTAAACCGCAGTAAACTTCGTCTAAAACTCAGGAGAAACGTTTCCTTGAGACTGCTCTGCTGTGCGTTCGTTCACCTAAGGGAGTTGAATCTATGTTGAGATTCAGCGAGTCAGAAACACGTTTCTTCTAGGAGCTGCGTTGGGATATTCCCGAGTGAATGGGACCATAGGCTGTACAGAGAAATATCTGCTCCTAAAACCAAAACGGAGCTATCTAACTGAATGGTTGTCAATGTGTGCATTCAACTGACAGAGTTAAACTCACGTGTGCATTCAGCCGTTTGCAAACCCTTTCTGTGCAGAATCCCAAAACCGGTATTTCCAGCCCAATGCCGGAATACGTACTAAACCGCAGTAAACTTCGTCTAAAACTCAGGAGAAACGTTTCCTTGAAACTGCTCTGCTGTGCGTTCGTTCACCTAAGAGAGTTGAATCTATGTTGAGATTCAGCGAGTCAGAAACACGTTTCTTCCAGGAGCTGCGTTGGGATATTCCCAAGTGAATGGGACCATAGGATGTATAGAGAAGTATCTGCTCCTAAAACCAAAACGGAGCTATCTAAATGAATGGTTGTCAATGTGTGCATTCAACTGACAGAATTAAACTCACGTGTGGATTCAATGGTTTGCAAACCCTTTCTGTGCAGAATCCCCAAACCGGTATTTCCAGCCCAATGCCGGCATACGTACTAAACCGCAGTAAAATTCGTCTAAAATTCAGGAGAAACGTTTCCTTGAACCTGGCCTGCTGTGCGTTCGTTCACCTAAGAGAGTTGAATCTATGTTGAGTTTCAGCGAGTCAGAAACACGTTTCTTCTAGGAGCTGCGTTGGGATATCCCCGAGTGAATGGGACCATAGGCTGTACAGAGAAATATCTGCTCCTAAAACCAAAACGGAGCTATCTAACTGAATGGTTGTCAATGTGTGCATTCAACTGACAGAGTTAAACTCACGTGTGGATTCAGCGGTTTGCAAACCCTTACTGTGCAGAATCCCAAAACCGGTATTTCCAGCCCAATGCCGGCATACGTACTAAACCGCAGTAAACTTCGTCTAAAACTCAGGAGAAACGTTTCCTTGAAACTGCTCTGCTGTGCGTTCGTTCACCTAAGAGAGTTGAATCTATGTTGAGATTCAGCGAGTCAGAAACACGTTTCTTCTAGGAGCTGCGTTGGGATATTCCCGAGTGAATGGGGCCATAGGCTGTACAGAGAAATATCTGCTCCTAAAACCAAAACGGAGCTATCTAACTCAATGGTTGTCAATGTGTGCATTCAACTGACAGAGTTAAACTCACGTGTGAATTCAGCCGTTTGCAAAACCTTTCTGTGCAGAATCCCCAAACCGGTATTTCCAGCCCAATGTCAGCATACGTACTAAACCGCAGTAAACTTCGTCTAAAACTCAGGAGAAACGTTTCCTTGAAACTGGCCTGCTGTGCGTTCGTTCACCTAAGAGAGTTGAATCTATGTTGAGATTCAGCGAGTCAGAAACACGTTTCTTCTAGGAGCTGCGTTGGGATATTCCCGAGTGAATGGGACCATAGGCTGTACAGAGAAATATCTGATCCAAAAACCAAAACGGAGCTATCTAAATGAATGGTTGTCAATGTGTGCATTCAACTGACAGAGTTAAACTCACGTGTTGATTCAGCGGTTTGCAAAACCTTACTGTGCAGAATCCCAAAACCGGTTTGTCCAGCCCAATGCCAGCATACGTACTAAACCGCAGTAAACTTCGTCTAAAACTCAGGAGAAACGTTTCCTTGAAACTGCTCTGCTGTGCGTTCGTTTACCTAAGAGAGCTGAATCTATATTGAGATTCAGCGAGTCAGAAACACGTTTCTTCTAGGAGCTGCGTTCGGATATTCCCGAGTGAATGGGACCATAGGCTGTACAGATAAATATCTGCTCCTAAAACCAAAACGGAGCTATCTAATTGAAAGGTTGTCATTGTGTGCATTCAACTGACAGTGTTAAACTCACCTGTGGATTCAGCGGTTTGCAAACCCTTTTTTGCAGAATCCCAAAACCAGTATTTCCAGCCCAATGACGGCATACGTACTAAACCGCAGTAAACTTCGTCTAAAACTCAGGAGAAACGTTTCCTTGAAACTGCTCTGCTGTGCGTTCGTTCACCTAAGAGAGTTGAAACTATGTTGAGATTCAGCGAGTCAGAAACACGTTTCTTCTAGGAGCTGCGTTGGGATATTCCCGAGTGAATGGGACCATAGGCTGTACAGAGAAATATCTGCTCCTAAAACCAAAACGGAGCTATCTAACTCAATGGTTCTCAATGCGTGCATTCAACTGAAAGAGTTAAACTCACGTGTGCATTCAGCGGTTTGCAAAACCTTTCTGTGCAGAATCCCAAAACCGGTATTTCCAGCCCAATGCCGGCATACGTATTAAACCGCAGTAAACATCGTCTAAAACTCAGGAGAAACGTTTCCTTGAAACTGCTCTGCTGTGCGTTCGTTCACCTAAGAGAGTTGAATCTATGTTGAGATTCAGCGAGTCAGAAACACGTTTCTTCTAGGAGCTGCGTTCGGATATTCTCGAGTGAATGGGACCATAGGCGCTACAGAGAAATATCTGCTCCTAAAACCAAAACGGAGCTATCTAACTGAAAGGTTGTCAGTGTGTGCATTCAACTGACAGTTAAACTCACCTGTGGATTCAGCGGTTTGCAAACCCTTTCTGTGCAGAATCCCAAAACCGGTATTTCCAGCCCAATGACGGCATACGTACTAAACCGCAGTAAACTTCGTCTAAAACTCAGGAGAAACGTTTCGTTGAAACTGCTCTGCTGTGCGTTCGTTCACCTAAGAGAGATGAATCTATGTTGAGATTCAGCGAGTCAGAAACACGTTTCTTCTAGGAGCTGCGTTGGGATGTTCCCCAGTGAATGGGACCATAGGCTGTACAGAGAAATATCTGCTCCGAAAACCAAAACGGAGCTATCTAACTCAATGGTTGTCAATGCGTGCATTCAACTGACAGAGTTAATCTCACGTGTGGATTCAGCTTTTTGCAAACCCTTTGTGTGCAGAATCCCAAAACCGGTATTTCCCGCCCAATGCTGGCATACGTACTAAACCGCAGTAAACTTCGTCTAAAACTCAGGAGAAACGTTTCCTTGAAACTGATCTGCTGTGCGTTCGTTCACCTAAGAGAGTTGAATCTATTTTGATATTCAGCGAGTCAGAAACACGTTTCTTCTAGGAGCTGCGTTGGGATATTCCCGAGTGAATGGGACCGTAGGCCGTATAGAGAAATATCTGCTCCGAAAACCAAAACGGAGCTATCTAACTGAATGGTTGTCAATGTGTGCATTCAACTGACAGAGTTAAACTCACGAGTGGATTCAGCGGTTTGCAAACCCTTTCTGTGCAGAATCCCAAAACCGGTATTTCCAGCCCAATGCCGGAATACGTACTAAACCGCAGTAAACTTCATCTAAAACTCAGGAGAAACGTTTCCATGAAACTGCTCTGCTGTGCGTTCGTTCACCTAAGAGAGTTGAATCTATGTTGAGATTCAGCGAGTCAGAAACACGTTTCATCTAGGAGCTGTGTTGGGATATTCCCGAGTGAATGGGACCATAGGCTGTACAGAGCAATATCTACTCCTAAAACCAAAACGGAGCTATCTAACTGAATGGTTGTCATTGTGTGCATTCAACTGACAGAGTTAAACTCACGTGTGGATTCAGCGGTTTGCAAAACCTTTCTGTGCAGAATCCGAAAACCGGTATTTCCAGCCCAATGCCGGCATACGTACTAAACAGCAGGAAACTTCGTCTAAAACTCAGGAGAAACGTTTCCTTGAAACTGCTCTGCTGTACGTTCGTTCACCTAAGACAGTTGAATCTATGTTGAGATTCAGCGAGTCAGAAACACGTTTCTTCTAGGAGCTTCGTTAGGATATTCCCGAGTGAATGGGACCATAGGCTGTACAGAGAAATATCTGCTCCTAAAACCAAAACGGAGCTATCTAACTGAAAGGTTGTCAATGTGTGCATTCAACTGAGAGATTTAAACTCACGAGTGGATTCAGCGGTTTGCAAACCCTTTCTGTGCAGAATCCCAAAACCGGTATTTCCAGCCCAATGACGGCATACGTACTAAACCGCAGTAAACTTCGTCTAAAACTCAGGGGAGACGTTTCCTTGAAACTGCTCTGCTGTGCGTTCGTTCACCTAAGAGAGTTGAATCTATTTTGATATTCAGCGAGTGAGAAACACGTTTCTTCTAGGAGCTGCATTGGGATATTCCCGAGTGAATGGGACCACAGGCTGTACAGAGAAATATCTGCTCGAAAACCAAAACGGAGCTATCTAACTCAATGGTTGTCAATGTGTGCATTCAACTGACAGAGTTAAACTCACGTGTGCATTCAGCCGTTTGCAAACCCTTTCTGTGAAGAATCCCAAAACCGGTATTTCCAGACCAATGCCGGCATACGTACTAAACAGCAGGAAACTTCGTCTAAAACTCAGTAGAAACGTTTCCTTGAAACTGCTCTGCTGTGCGTTCGTTCACCTAAGAGAGTTGAATCTATGTGGAGATTCAGCGAGTCAGAAACACGTTTCTCCTAGGAGCTCCGTTGGGATATACCCGAGTTAATGGGACCATAGGCTGTATAGAGAAATATCTGCTTCTAAAACCAAAACGGAGCTATCTAACTGAATGGCTGTCCACCTGTGCATTCAACTGACAGAGTTAAACTTACCTGTGGTTTCAGCGCTTGTCAAACCCTTTCTGTGCAGAATCGCAAAACCGGTATTTCCAGCCCAATTCCGGGATACGTACTAAACAGCAGGAAACGTCGTCGAAATCTCAGGAGAAACGTTTCCTTGAAACTGCTCTGCTGTGCGTTCGTTCACCTAAGAGAGTTGAATCTATGTTGAGATTCAACGAGTCAGAAACATGTTTCTTCTAGGAGCTGCGTTCGGAAATTCCCGAGTGAATGGGACCATAGGCTCTACAGAGAAATATCTGCTCCTAAAACCAAAACGGAGCTATCTAACTAAAAGGTTGTCAATGTGTGCATTCAACTGACAGTTCAACTCTCCTGTGGATTCAGCGGTTTGCAAACCCTTTCTGTGCAGAATCCCAAAACCGGTATTGCCAGGCCAATGATGGCGTACGTACTAAACCGCAGTAAACTTCGTCTAAAACTCAGGAGAAACGTTTCCTTGAAACTGCTCTGCTGTGCGTTCGTTCACCTAAGAGAGTTGAATCTACGTTGAGATTCAGCGAGTCAGAAACACGTTTCTTCTAGGAGCTGCGTTGGGATATTCCCGAGTGAATGGGACCATAGGCTGTACAGAGAAATATCTGCTCCGAAAACCGAAACGGAGCTATCTAACTGAATGGTTGTCAATGTGTGCATTCAACTGACAGAGTTAAACTCACGTGTGGATTCAGCGGTTTGCAAACCCTTTCTGTGCAGAATCCCAAAACCGGTATTTCCAGCCCAATGCCGGCATACGTACTAAACCGCAGTAAACTTCGTCTAAATCTCAGGAGAAACGTTTCCTTGAAACTGCTCTGCTGTGCGTTCGTTCACCTAAGAGCGTTGAATCTATGTTGAGATTCAGCGAGTCAGAAACACGTTTCTTCTAGGAGCTGCGTTGGGATATTCCCGAGTGAATGGGACCATAGGCTGTACAGAGAAATATCTGCTCCTAAAACCAAAACGGAGCTATCTAACTCAATGGTTGTCAATGTGTGCATTCAACTGACAGAGTTAAATTCACTTGTGGATTCAATGGTTTGCAAACCCTTTCTGTACAGAATCCCCAAACCGGTATTTCCAGCCCAATGCCGGCATACGTACTAAATCGCAGTAAACTTCGTCTAAAACTCAGGAGAAACGTTTCCTTCAAACTGGCCTGCTGTGCATTCGTTCACCTAAGAGAGTTGAATCTATGTTGAGATTCAGCGAGTCAGAAACACGTTTCTTCTAGGAGCGGCGTTGGGATATTCCCGAGTGAATGGAACCATAGGCTGTACAGAGAAATATCTGCTCCTAAAACCAAAACGGTGCTATCTAACTCAATGGTTGTCAATGGGTGCATTCAACTGACAGAGTTAAACTCACGTGTGGATTCTGCGTTTTGGAAACCCTTTCTGTGCAGAATCCCAAAACCGGTATTTCCAGACCAATGCCGGCATACGTACTAAACCGCAGTAAACTTCGTCTAAAACTCAGGAGAAACGTTTCCTTGAAACTGCTCTGCTGTGCGTTCGTTCACCTAAGAGAGTTGAATCTATGTTGAGATTCAGCGAGTCAGAAACACGTTTCTTCTAGGAGCTGCGTTGGGATATTCCCGAGTGAATGGGACCATAGGCTGTACAGAGAAATATCTGCTCCTAAAACCAAAACGGAGCTATCTAACTGAATGGTTGTCAATGTGTGCATTCTACTGACAGAGTTAAACTCACGTGTGGATTCAGCGGTTTGCAAACCCTTTCTGTGCAGAATCCCAAAGCCGGTATTTCCAGCCCAATGCCGGCATACGTACTAAACCGCAGTAAACATCGTCTAAAACTCAGGAGAAACCTGTCCTTGAAACTGCTTTGCTGTGCTTTCGTTCACCTAAGAGAGTTGAATCTATGTTGAGATTCAGCGAGTCAGAAGCACGTTTCTTCTAGGAGCTGCGTTGGGATATTCCCGAGTTAATGGGACCATAGGCTGTACAGAGAAATATCTGCTCGAAAACCAAAACGGAGCTATCTAACTCAATGGTTGTCAATGCGTGCATTCAACTGACAGAGTTAAACTCCCGTGTGGATTCAGCGGTTTGCAAACCCTTTCTGTGCAGAATCCCAAAACCGGAATTTCCAGCCCAATGACGGCATACGTACTAAACCGCAGTAAACTTCGTCTAAAACTCAGGAGAAACGTTTCCTTGAAACTGCTCTGCTGTGCGTTCATTCACCTAAGAGAGTTCAATCTATTTTGATATTCAGCGAGTCAGAAACACGTTTATTCTAGGAGCTGCGTTGGGATATTTACGAGTTAATGGGACCATAGGCTGTGTAGAGAAATATCTGCTTCTAAAACCAAAACGGAGCTAGCTAACTGAATAGTGGTCAATGTGTGCATTCAGCTGACAGAGTTAAACTTACCTGTGGTTTCAGCGGTTGGCAAACTCTTTCTGTGCAGAATTTTAAAACCGGTATTTCCAGCCCAATGCCGGCATACGTACTAAACAGCAGGAAACTTCGTCTAAAACTCAGGAGAACCGTTTACTTGAAACTGCTCTACTGTGCGTTCGTTCACCTAAGAGAGTTGAATCTATGTAGAGATTCAGCGAGTCAGAAACACGTTTCTTCTAGGAGCTGCGTTCGGATATTCCCGAGTGAATGGGACCATAGGCTCTACAGAGAAATATCTGCTCCTAAAACCAAAACGGAGCTATCTACCTGCAAGGTTGTCAATGTGTGCATTCAACTGACAGTTAAACTCACCTGTGGATTCAGCGGTATGCAAACCCTTTCTGTGCAGAATCCCAAAACCCGTATTTCCAGCCCAATGACGGCATACGTACTAATCCGCAGTAAACTTCGTCTAAAACTCAGGAGAAACGTTTCCTTGAAACTGCTCTGCTGTGCGTTTGTTCACCTAAGAGAGTTAAATCTATGTTGAGATTCAGCGAGTCAGGAACACGTTTCTTCTAGGAGCTGCGTTGGGATATTCCCGAGTGAATGGGACCATAGTCTGTACAGAGAAATATCTGCTCCGAAAACCAAAACGGAGCTATCTAACTCAATGGTTGTCAATGCGTGCATTCAACTGACAGAGTTAAACTCACGTGTGGATTCAGCGGTTTGCAAACCCTTTCTGTGAAGAATCCCAAAACCGGTATTTCCCGCCCAATGCTGGCATACGTACTAAACCGCAGTAAACTTCGTCTAAAACTCAGGAGAAACGTTTCCTTGAAACTGCTCTGCTGTGCGTTTGTTCACCTAAGAGAGTTGAATCTATGTTGAGATTCAGCGAGTCAGAAACACGTCTCTTCTAGGAACTGCGTTGGGATATTCCCGAGTGAATGGGACCATAGGCTGTATAGAGAAATATCTGTTTCTAAAACCAAAACGGAGCTATCTAACTGAATGGTTGTCAATGTGTGCATTCAACTGACAGAGTTAAACTCACGTGTGCATTGAGCCGTTTGCAAACCCTTTCTGTGAAGAATCCCAAAACCGGTATTTCCAGCCCAATGCGGTCATACGTACTCAACCGCAGTAAATATCGTCTAAAACTCAGGAGAAACGTTTCCTTGAAACTACTCTGCTATGCGTTCGTTCACCTAAGAGAGTTAAATCTATGTTGAGATTCAGCGAGTCAGAAACACGTTTCTTCTAGGAGCTGCGCTGGGATATTCCCGAGTGAATGGGACCATAGGCTGTACAGAGAAATATCTGCTCCTAAAACCAAAACGGAGCTATCAAACTGAATGGTTGTCAATGTGTGCATTCAACTGACAGAGTTAAACTCACGTGTGTATTCAGCGGTTTGCAAACCCTTTCTGTGCAGAATCCCAAAACCGGTATTTCCAGCCCAATGCCGTCATACGTACTAAACCGCAGTAAACTTCGTCTAAAACTCAGGAGAAACGTTTCCTTGAAACTGCTCTGCTGTGCGTTCGTTCACCTAAGAGAGTTGAATCTATGTTCAGATTCAGCGAGTCAGAAACACGTTTCTTCTAGGAGCTGCGTTCGGATATTCCCGAGTGAATGGGACTATAGGCTGTATAGAGAAATACGTGCTTTTAAAACCAAAACGGAGCCATCTAACTGAATGGTTGTCAATGTGTGCATTCAACGGACAGAGTTAAACTTACGTGTGGTTTCAGCGGTTGGCAAACCCTTTCTGTACAGAATCGCAAATCCGGTATTTCCAGCCCAATACTGGCATACGTACTAAACAGCAGGAAACTTCGTCTAAAACTCAGGAGAAACGTTTCCTTGTAACTGCTCTGCTGTGCGTTCGTTCACCTAAGAGAGTTGAATCTATGTTGAGATTCAGCGAGTCAGAAACACGTTTCTTCTAGGAGCTGCGTTCGGATATTCCCGAGTGAATGGGACCATAGGCTGTATAGAGAAATATCTACTCCTAAAACCAAAACGGAGCTATCTAACTGAATGGTTGTCAATGTGTGCATTCAACTGACAGCGTTAAACTCACGTGTGCATTCAGACGTTTGCAAACCCTTTCTGTGCAGAATCCCATAACCCGTATTTCCAGCCCAACTCCGGCATACGTACTAAACCGCAGTAAACATCGTCTAAAACTCAGGAGAAACGTTTCCTTGAAACTGCTCTGCTGTGCGTTCATTCACCTAAGAGACTTGAAACTATGTTGAGATTCAGCGAGTCAGAAACACGTTTCCTCTAGGAGCTGCATTGGTATATTCCCGAGTGAATGGACCATAGGCTGTACAGAGAAATATCTGCTCTGAAAACCAAAACGGAGCTATCTAACTCAATGGTTGTCAATGTGTGCATTCAACTGACAGAGTTAAACTCATCTGTGCATTCAACCGTTTGCAAACCCTTTCTGCGAAGAATCCCAAAACCGGTATTTCCAGCCCAATGCCGGCATACGTACTAAACCGCAGTAAACATCGTCTAAAACTCAGGAGAAACGTTTCATTGAAACTGTTCTGCTGTGCGTTCGTTCATCTAAGAGAGTTGAATGTATGTTGAGATTCAGCGAGTCAGAAACACGTTTCTTCTAGGAACTGCGTTGGGATATTCCCGAGTGAATGGGACCATAGTCTGTACAGAGAAATATCTGCTCCTAAAACCAAAACGGAGCTATCTAACTCAATGATTGTCAATGCGTGCATTCAACTGACAGAGTTAAACTCACGTGTGGATTCAGCGGTTTGCAAACCCTTTCTGTGCAGAATCCCAAAACCGGTATTTCCAGCCCAATGTCGGCATACGTACTAAACCGCAGTAAACTTCGTCTAAACTCAGGAGAAACGTTTCGTTGAAACTGCTCTGCTGTGCGTTCGTTCACCTAAGAGAGTTGAATCTATGTTGAGATTCAGCGAGTCAGAAACACGTTTCTTCTAGGAGCTGCGTTGGGATATTCCTGAGTGAATTGGACCATAGTCTGTACAGACAAATATCTGCTCCTAAAACCAAAACGGAGCTATCTAACTCAATGGTTGTCAATGTGTGCATTCAACTGACAGAGGTAAACTCACGTGTGGATTCAGCGGTTTGCAAACCCTTTCTGTGAAGAATCCCAAAACCGGTATTTCCAGCCCAATGCCGGCATACGTACTAAACCGCAGTAAAGTTCGTCTAAACTCAGGAGAAACGTTTCCTTGAAACTGTTCTGCTGTGCTTTCGTTCACCTAAGAGAGTTGAATCTATGTTGAGATTCAGCGAATCAGAAACACGTTTCTTCTAGGAGCTGCGTTGGGATATTCCCGAGTGAATGGGACCATAGTCTGTACAGAGAAATATCTGCTCCTAAAACCAAAACGGAGCTATCTAACTCAATGGTTGTCAATGCGTGCATTCAACTGACAGAGTTAAACTCACGTGTGGATTCAGCTGTTTGCAAACCCTTTCTGTGAAGAATCCCAAAACCGGTATTCCAGCCCAATGCCGGCATACGTACTATACCGCAGTAAACATCGTCTAAAACTCAGGAGAAACCTTTCCTTGAAACTGCTCTGCTGTGCGTTCATTCACCTAAGAGAGTTGAATCTATGTTAAGATTCAGCGAGTCAGAAACGCGTTTCTTCTAGGAGCTGCGTTCGGATATTCCCGAGTGAATTGGACCATAGGCTGTACAGAGAAATATCTGCTCCTAAAACCAAAACGGAGCTATCTAACTAAATGGTTGTCATTGTGTGTATTCAACTGACAGAGTTAAACTCACCTGTGGATTCAGCGGTTGGCAAACCCTTTTTGGCAGAATCCCAAAACCGGTATTTCCAGCCCAATGACGGCATACGTACTAAACCGCAGTAAACTTCGTCTAAAACTCAGGAGAAACGTTTCCTTGCAACTGCTCTGCTGTGCGTTCTTTCACCTAAGAGAGTTGAATCTATGTTCAGATTCAGCGAGTCAGAAACACGTTTCTTCTAGGAGCTGCGTTGGGATATTCCCGAGTGAATGGGACCATAGGCTGTACAGAGAAATATCTGCTCCTAAAACCAAAACGGAGCTATCTAACTGAATGGTTGTCAATGTGTGCATTTAACTGACAGAGTTAAACTCACGTGTGGATTCAATCGTTTCCAACCCCTTTCTGTACAGAATCCCCAAACCGGTATTCCCAGCCCAATGCTGGCATACGTACTAAACCGCAGTAAACTTCGTCTAAAACTCAGGAGAAACGTTTCCTTGAAACTGGCCTTCTGTGCGTTCGTTCACCTAAGAGAGTTGAATCTATGTTGAGATTCAGCGAGTCAGAAACACGTTTCTTCTAGGAGCTGCGTTGGGATATTCCCGAGTGAATGGGACCATAGGCTGTACAGAGAAATATCTGCTCCTAAAAACAAAACGGAGCTATCTAACTGAATGGTTGTCAATGTGTGCATTCAACTGACAGAGTTAAACTCACGTGTGGATTCAGCGGTTTGCAAACCCTTACTGTGCAGGATCCCAAAACCGGTATTTCCAGCCCAATGCCGGAATACGTACTAAACCGCAGTAAACTTCGTCTAAAACTCAGGAGAAACGTTTCCTTGAAACTGGTCTGCTGTGCGTTCGTTCACCTAAGAGAGGTAAATCTATTTTGATATTCAGCAAGTCAGAAACATGTTTCTTCTATTAGCTGCGTTGGGATATTCCCGAGTGAATGGGACCATAGGTTGTACAGAGAAATATCTGCTCCTAAAACCAAAACGGAGCTATCTAAGTGAATGGTTGTCAATGTGTGCATTCAACTGACAGAGTTAAACTCACGTGGGGATTCAGCGGTTTGCAAACCCTTTCTGTGCAGAATCCCAAAACCGGTATTTCCAGCCCAATGCCAGAATACATACTAAACCGCAGTAAACTTCGTCTAAAACTCAGGAGAAACGTTTCCTTGACACTGCTCTGCTGTGCGTTCGTTCACCTAAGAGAGTTGAATCTATGTTGAGATTCGGCGAGTCATAAACACGTTTCTTCTAGGAGCTGCGTTGGGATATTCCCGAGTGAATTGGACCATAGGCTGTACAGAGAAATATCTACTCCTAAAACCAAAACGGAGCTATCTAACTGAATGGTTGTCAATGTGTGCATTCAACTGACAGAGTTAAACTCACGTGTGGATTCAGCGGTTTGCAAACCCTTACTGTGCAGAATCCCAAAACCAGTATTTCCAGCCCAATGCCGGCATACGTACTAAACCGCAGTAAACTTCGTCTAAAACTCAGGAGAAACGTTTCCTTGAAACTGCTCTGCTGTGCGTTCGTTCACCTAAGAGAGTTGAATCTATGTTGAGATTCAGCGAGTCACAAACACGTTTCTTCTAGGAGCTGCGTTCGGATATTCCCGAGTGAATGGGACCATAGGCTGTACAGAGAAATATCTGCTCCTAAAACCAAAACGGAGCTATCTAACTGAATGGCTCTCAATGTGTGCATTCAACTGACAGAGTTAAACTCACGTGTGGATTCAGCGGTTTGCAAACCCTTACTGTGCAGAATCCCAAAACCGGTATTTCCAGCCCAATGCCGGCATACGTACTAAACCGCAGTAAACTTCGTCTAAAACTCAGGAGAAACGTTTCCTTGAAACTGCTCTGCTGCGCGTTCGTTCACGTAAGATAGTTGAATCTATGTTGAGATTCAGCGAGTCAGAAACACGTTTCTTCTAGGAGCTGCGTTCGGATATTCCCAAGTGAATGGGACCATAGGCTGTACAGAGAAATATCTGCTCCTAAAACCAAAACGGAGCTATCTAACTGAAAGGTTGTCATTGTGTGCATTCAACTGACAGAGTTTAACTCACCTGTGGATTCAGCGGTTTGCAAACCCTTTTTTGCAGAATCCCAAAACCGGTATTTCCGCCCAAAGACGGCATACGTACTAAACCGCAGTAAACTTCGTCTAAAACTCAGGAGAAACGTTTCCTTGAAACTGCTCTGCTGTGCGTTCGTTCACCTAAGAGAGCTGAATCTATGTTGAGATTCAGCGAGTCAGAAACACGTTTCTTCTAGGAGCTGCGTTGGGATATTCCCGAATGAATGGGGACATAGGCTGTACAGAGAAATATCTGCTCCTAAAAGCAAAACGGAGCTATTTAACTCAATGGTTGTCAATGTGTGCATTCAACTGACAGAGATAAACTCACGTGTGGATTCAATGGTTTGCAAACCCTTTCTGTACAGAATCCCCAAACCGGTATTTCCAGCCCAATGCCGGCATACGTACTAAACCGCAGTAAACTTCGTCTAAAACTCAGGAGAAACGTTTCCTTGAAACTGCTCTGCTGTGCGTTCGTTCACCTAAGAGAGTTGAATCTATGTTGAGATTCAGCGAGTCAGAAACACGTTTCTTCTAGGAGCTGCGTTGGGATATTCCCGAGTGAATGGGACCATAGGCTGTACAGAGAAATATCTGCTCCTAAAACCAAAACGGAGCTATCTAACTGAATGGTTGTCAATGTGTGCATTCAACTGACAGAGTTAAACTCACGTGTGCATTCAGCCGTTTGCAAACCCTTTCTGTGAAGAATCCCAAAACCGGTATTTCCAGCCCAATGCCGGCATACTTACTAAACCGCAGTAAACATCGTATAAAACTCAGGAGAAACGTTTCCTTGAAACTGCTCCGCTGTGCGTTCGTTCACCTAGGAGAGTTGAATCTATGTTGAGATTCACGTAGTCAGAAACACGTTTCATCTATGAGCTGTGTTGGGATATTGCCGAGTGAATGGGACCATAGGCTGTACAGAGAAATATCTACTCCTAAAACCAAAACGGAGCTATCTAAATGAATGGTTGTCAATGTGTGCATTCAACTGACAGAGTTAAACTCACGTGTGGATTCAGCGGTTTGCAAACCCTTACTGTGCAGAATCCCCAAACCGGTATTTCCAGCCCAATGCCGGCATACGTACTAAACCGCAGTAAACTTCGTCTAAAACTCAGGAGAAACGTTTCCTTGAAACTGCTCTGCTGTGCATTCGTTCACCTAAGAGAGTTGAATCTATGTTGAGATTCATCGAGTCAGAAACACGTTTCTTCCAGGAGCTGCGTTGGGATATTCCCGAGTGAATGGGGCCATAGGCTGTACAGAGAAATATCTGCTCCTAAAACCAAAACGGAGCTATCTAACTGAATGGTTGTCAATGTGTGCATTGAACTGACAGAGTTAAACTCACGTGTGGATTCAATGGTTTGCAAACCCTTTCTGTACAGAATCCCCAAACCGGTATTTCCAGCCCAATGCCGGCATACATACTAAACCGCAGTAAACTTCGTCTAAAACTCAGGAGAAACGTTTCCTTGAAACTGGCCTGCTGTGCGTTCGTTCACCTAAGAGAGTTGAATCTATGTTGAGATTCATCGAGTCAGAAACAGGTTTATTCTAGGAGCTGCGTTGGGATATTCCCGAGTGAATGGGACCATAGGCTGTACAGAGAAATATCTGATCCTAAAACCAAAACGGAGCTATCTAAATGAATGGTTGTCAATGTGTGCATTCAACTGATACAGTTAAACTCACGTGTGGATTCAGCGGTTTGCAAAACCTTACTGTGCAGAATCCCAAAACCGGTTTTTCCAGCCCAATGCCGGCATACGTACTAAACCGCTGTAAACTTCTTCTAAAACTCAGGAGAAACGTTTCCTTGAAACTGCTCTGCTGTGAGTTCGTTTACCTAAGAGAGTTGAATCTATATTGAGATTCAACGAGTCAGAAACACGTTTCTTCTACGAGCTGCGTTGGGATATTCCCGAGTGAATGGGACCATAGGCTGTACAGATAAAAATCTGCTCCTAAAACCAAAACGGAGCTATCTAATTGAAAGGTTGTCATTGTGTGCATTCAACTGACAGTGTTAAACTCACCTGTGGATTCAGCGTTTTGCAAACCCTTTTTTGCAGAGTCCCAAAACCAGTATTTCCCGCCCAATGACGGCATACGTACTAAACCGCAGTAAACTTCGTCTAAAACTCAGGAGAAACGTTTCCTTGAAACTGCTCTGCTGTGCGTTCGTTCACCTAAGAGAGTTGAATCTATGTTGAGATTCAGCGAGTCAGAAACACGTTTCTTCTAGGAGCTGCGTTGGGATATTCCCGAGTGAATGGGACCATAGGCTGTACAGAGAAATATCTGCTCCTAAAACCAAAACGGAGCTATCTAACTCAATAGTTGTCAATGCGTGCATTCAACTGACAGAGTTAAACTCACGTGTGGATTCAGCGGTTTGCAAACCCTTTCTGTGCAGAATCCCAAAACCGGCATTTCCCGCCCAATGCTGGCATACGTTCTAAACAGCAGTAAACTTCGTCTAAAACTCAGGAGAAACGTTTCCTTGAAACTGCTCTGCTGTGCGTTTGTTCACCTAAGAGAGTTAAATCTATTTTGATATTCAGCGAGTCAGAAATACGTTTCTTCTAGGAGCTGCGTTGGGATATTCCCGAGTGAATGGGACCATAGGTTGTACAGAGAAATATCTGCTCCTGAAACCAAAACGGAGCTATCTAACTGAAAGGTTGTCAGTGTGTGCATTCAACTGACAGTTAAACTCACCTGTGGATTCAGCGGTTTGCAAACCCTTTCTGTGCAGAATCCCAAAACCGGTATTTCCAGCCCAATTCTGGCATACGTCCTAAACCGCAGTAAACTTCGTCTAAAACTCAGGAGAAACGTTTCCTTGAAACTGCTCTGCTGTGCGTTCGTTCACCTAAGAGAGTTGAATCTTTGTTGAGATTCAGCGAGTCAGAAACACGTTTCTTCTAGGAGCTCCGTTGGGATATTCCCGAGTGAATGGGACCATAGGCTGTACAGAGAAATATCTGCTCCGAAAACCAAAACGGAGCTATCTAACTCAATGGTTGTCAATGCGTGCATTCAACTGACAGAGTTAATCTCACGTGTGGATTCAGCGGTTTGCAAACCCTTAGTGTGCAGAATCCCAAAACCGGTATTTCCCGCCCAATGCTGGCATACGTACTAAACCGCAGTAAACTTCGTCTAAAACTCAGGAGAAACGTTTCCTTGAAACTGTTCTGCTGTGCGTTCGTTCACCTAAGAGAGTTGAATCTATTTTGATATTCAGCGAGTCAGAAACAAGTTTCTTCTAGGAGCTGCGTTGGGATATTCCCGAGTGAACGGGACCATAGGCCGTATAGAGAAATATCTACTCCTAAAACCAAAACGGAGCTATCTAACTGAATGGTTGTCAATGTGTGCATTCAACTGACAGAGTTAAACTCACGAGTGGATTCAGCGGTTTGCAAACCCTTTCTGTGCAGAATCCCAAAACCGGTATTTCCAGCCCAATGCCGGCATACGTACTAAACCGCAGTAAACTTCGTCTAAAACTCAGGAGAAACGTTTCCTTGAAACTGGCCTGCTGTGCGTTCGTTCACCTAAGAGAGTTGAATCTATGTTGAGATTCAGCGAGTCAGAAACACGTTTCTTCTAGGAGGTGCGTTGGGATATTCCCGAGTGAATGGGACCATAGGCTGTACAGAGAAATATCTGATCCTAAAACCAAAACGGAGCTATCTAAATGAATGGTTGTCAATGTGTGCATTCAACTGATACAGTTAAACTCACGTGTGGATTCAGCGGTTTGCAAAACCTTACTGTACAGAATCCCAAAACCGGTTTTTCCAGCCCAATGCCGGCATACGTACTAAACCGCAGTAAACTTCGTCTAAAACTCAGGAGAAACGTTTCCTTGAAACTGCTCTGCTGTGCGTTCGTTTACCTAAGAGAGTTGAATCTATATTGAGATTCAGCGAGTCAGAAACACGTTTCTTCTACGAGCTGCGTTTGGATATTCCCGAGTTAATGGGACCATAGGCTGTATAGATAAAAATCTGCTCCTAAAACCAAAACGGAGCTATCTAATTGAAAGGTTGTCATTGTGTGCATTCAACTGACAGTGTTAAACTCACCTGTGGATTCAGCGTTTTGCAAACCCTTTTTTGCAGAATCCCAAAACCAGTATTTCCAGCCCAATGACGGCATACGTACTAAACCGCAGTAAACTTCGTCTAAAACTCAGGAGAAACGTTTCCTTGAAACTGCTCTGCTGTGTGTTCGTTCACCTAAGAGAGTTGAATCTATGTTGAGATTCAGCGAGTCAGAAACACGTTTCTTCTAGGAGCTGCGTTGGGATATTCCCGAGTGAATGGGACCAAAGGCTGTACAGAGAAATATCTGCTCCTAAAACCAAAACGGAGCTATCTAACTGAAAGGTTGTCAGTGTGTGCATTCAACTGACAGTTAAACTCACGTGTGGATTCAGCGGTTTGCAAACCCTTTCTGTGCAGAATCCCAAAACCGGTATTTCCAGCCCAATGACGGCATACGTACTAAACCGCAGTAAACTTCGTCTAAAACTCAGGAGAAACGTTTCCTTGAAACTGCTCTGCTGTGCGTTCGTTCACCTAAGAGAGTTGAATCTTTGTTGAGATTCAGCGAGTCAGAAACACGTTTCTTCTAGGAGCTGCGTTGGGATTTTCCCCAGTGAATGGGACCATAGGCTGTACAGAGAACTATCTGCTCCGAAAACCAAAACGGAGCTATCTAACTCAATGGTTGTCAATGCGTGCATTCAACTGACAGAGTTAATCTCACGTGTGGATTCAGCGGTTTGCAAACCCTTAGTGTGCAGAATCCCAAAACCGGTATTTCCCGCC
The DNA here is from genome assembly GCF_030222135.1 of Aotus nancymaae. Lineage (NCBI taxonomy): Eukaryota > Metazoa > Chordata > Mammalia > Primates > Aotidae > Aotus > Aotus nancymaae. The sequence continues at coordinate 427,296 of NW_026988501.1, read as the reverse complement.
GAATGCTGGCATACGTACTAAACCGCAGTAAACTTCGTCTAAAACTCAGGAGAAACGTTTCCTTGAAACTGTTCTGCTGTGCGTTCGTTCACCTAAGAGAGTTGAATCTATTTTGATATTCAGCGAGTCAGAAACAAGTTTCTTCTAGGAGCTGCGTTGGGATATTCCCGAGTGAATGGGACCATAGGCCGTATAGAGAAATATCTACTCCTAAAACCAAAACGGAGCTATCTAACTGAATGGTTGTCAATGTGTGCATTCAACTGACAGAGTTAAACTCACGAGTGGATTCAGCGGTTTGCAAACCCTTTCTGTGCAGAATCCCAAAACCGGTATTTCCAGCCCAATGCCGTCATACGTACTAAAGCGCAGTAAACTTCGTCTAAAATTCAGGAAAAACGTTTCCTTGAAACTGCTCTGCTGTGCGTTCGTTCACCTAAGAGAGTTGAATCTATGTTCAGATTTAGCGAGTCAGAAACACGTTTCTTCTAGGAGCTGCGTTCGGATATTCCCGAGTGAATGGGACCATAGGCTGTATAGAGAAATACGTGCTTTTAAAACCAAAACGGAGCCATCTAACTGAATGGTTGTCAATGTGTGCATTCAACGGACAGAGTTAAACTTACGTGTGGTTTCAGCGGTTGGCAAACCCTTTCTGTGCAGAATCGCAAAACCGGTATTTCCAGCCCAATGCTGGCATACGTACTAAACAGCAGGAAACTTCGTCTAAAACTCAGGAGAAACGTTTCCTTGTAACTGCTCTGATGTGCGTTCGTTCACCTAAGAGAGTTGAATCTATGTTGAGATTCAGCGAGTCAGAAACACGATTCTTCTAGGAGCTGCGTTCGGATATTCCCGAGTGAATGGGACCATAGGCTGTATAGAGAAATATCTACTCCTAAAACCAAAACGGAGATATCTAACTGAATGGTTGTCAATGTGTGCATTCAACTGACAGAGTTAAACTCACGTGTGCATTCAGCCGTTTGCAAACCCTTTCTGTGCAGAATCCCATAACCGGTATTTCCAGCCCAGCTCCGGCATACGTACTAAACCGCAGTAAACATCGTCTAAAACTCAGGAAAAACGTTTCCTTGAAACTGCTCTGCTGTGCGTTCATTGACCTAAGAGACTTGAAACTATGTTGAGATTCAGCGAGTCAGAAACACGTTTCCTCTAGGAGCTGCATTGGGATATTCCCGAGTGAATGGACCATAGGCTGTACAGAGAAATATCTGCTCTGAAAACCAAAACGGAGCTATCTAACTCATTGGTTGTCAATGTGTGCATTCAACTGACAGAGTTAAACTCACGTGTGCATTCAGCCGTTTGCAAACCCTTTCTGTGCAGAATACCGTAACCGGTATTTCCAGCCCAAATCCGGCATACGTACTAAACCGCAGTAAACATCGTCTAAAACTCAGGAGAAACGTTTCCTTGAAACTGCTCTGCTGTGCGTTCATTCACCTAAGAGACTTGAAACTATGTTGAGATTCAGCGAGTCAGAAACACGTTTCCTCTAGGAGCTGCATTGGGATATTCCCGAATGAATGTACCATAGGCTGTACAGAGAAATATCTGCTCTGAAAACCAAAACGGAGCTATCTAACTCAATGGTTGTCAATGTGTGCATTCAACTGACAGAGTTAAACTCACGTGTGCATTCAGCCGTTTGCAAACCCTTTCTGCGAAGAATCCCAAAACCGGTATTTCCAGCCCAATGCCGGCATACGTACTAAACCGCAGTAAACATCGTCTAAAATTCAGGAGAAACGTTTCATTGAAACTGTTCTGCTGTGCGTTCGTTCATCTAAGAGAGTTGAATGTATGTTGAGATTCAGCGAGTCAGAAACACGTTTCTTCTAGGAACTGCGTTGGGATATTCCCGAGTGAATGGGACCATAGTCTGTACAGAGAAATATCTGCTCCTAAAACCAAAACGGAGCTATCTAACTCAATGATTGTCAATGCGTGCATTCAACTGACAGAGTTAAACTCACGTGTGGATTCAGCGGTTTGCAAACCCTTTCTGTGCAGAATCCCAAAACCGGTATTTCCAGCCCAATGCCGGCATACGTACTAAACCGCAGTAAACTTCGTCTAAACTCAGGAGAAACGTTTCCTTGAAACTGCTCTGCTGTGCGTTCGTTCACCTAAGAGAGTTGAATCTATGTTGAGATTCAGCGAGTCAGAAACACGTTTCTTCTAGGAGCTGCGTTGGGATATTCCCGAGTGAATGGGACCATAGTCTGTACAGACAAATATCTGCTCCTAAAACCAAAACGGAGCTATCTAACTCAATGGTTGTCAATGTGTGCATTCAACTGACAGAGTTAAACTCACGTGTGGATTCAGCGGTTTGCAAACCCTTTCTGTGAAGAATCCCAAAACCGGTATTTCCAGCCCAATGCCGGCATACGTACTAAACCGCAGTAAAGTTCGTCTAAACTCAGGAGAAACGTTTCCTTGAAACTGTTCTGCTGTGCTTTCGTTCACCTAAGAGAGTTGAATCTATGTTGAGATTCAGAGAGTCAGAAACACGTTTCTTCTAGGAGCTGCGTTGGGATATTCCCGAGTGAATGGGACCATAGTCTGTACAGAGAAATATCTGCTCCGAAAACCAAAACGGAGCTATCTAACTCAATGGTTGTCAATGTGTGCATTCAACTGACAGTTAAACTCACGTGTGGATTCAGCTGTTTGCAAACCCTTTCTGTGAAGAATCCCAAAACCGGTATTCCAGCCCAATGCCGGCATACGTTCTAAACCGCAGTAAACATCGTCTAAAACTCAGGAGAAACGTTTCCTAGAAACTGCTCTGCTGTGCGTTCATTCACCTAAGAGAGTTGAATCTATGTTGAGATTCAGCGAGTCAGAAACACGTTTCCTCTAGGAGCTGCATTGGGATATTCCCGAGTGAATGGGACCATAGGCTGTACAGAGAAATATCTGCTCCTAAAACCAAAACGGAGCTATCTAACTCAATGGTTGTCAATGTGTGCATTCAACTGACAGAGCTGAACTCACGTGTTGATTCAGCGGATTGCAAACCCTTTCTGTGCAGAATCCCAAAACCGGTATTTCCAGCCCAATGCCGGCATACGTACTAAACAGCAGGAAACTTCGTCTAAAACTCAGGAGAAACGTTTCCTTGAAACTGCTCTACTGTGCGTTCGTTCACCTAAGAGAGTTGAATCTATGTTGAGATTCAGCGAGTCAGAAACACGTTTCTTCTAGGAGCTGCGTTCGGATATTCCCGAGTGAATGGGACCATAGGCTCTACAGAGAAATATCTGCTCCTAAACCAAAACGGAGCTATCTAACTGAAAGGTTGTCAATGTGTGCATTCAACTGACAGTTAAACTCACCTGTGGATTTAGCCGTGTGCAAACCGTTTCTGTGCAGAATCCCAAAACCGGTATTTCCAGCCCAATGCTGGCATACGTAATAAACAGCAGGAAACTTCGTCTAAAACTCAGGAGAAACGTTTCCTTGAAACTGCTCTACTGTGCGTTCGTTCACCTAAGAGAGATGAATCTATGTTGAGATTCAGTGAGTCAGAAACACGTTTCTTCTAGGAGCTGCGTTGGGATATTCCCGAGTGAATGGGACCATAGGCTGTACAGAGAAATATCTGCTCCTAAAACCAAAACGGAGCTATCTAACTGAATGGTTGTCAATGTGTGCATTCAACTGACAGAGTTAAACTCACGTGTGCATTCAGCCGTTTGCAAACCCTTTCTGTGAAGAATCCCAAAACCGGTATTTCCAGCCCAATGCCGTCATACGTACTCAACCGCAGTAAATATCGTCTAAAACTCAGGAGAAACGTTTCCTTGAAACTGCTCTGCTGTGCGTTCGTTCACCTAAGAGAGTTGAATGTATGTTGAGATTCAGCGAGTCAGAAACACGTCTCTTCTAGGAGCTGCGTTGGGATATTCCCGAGTGAATGGGACCATAGGCTGTACAGAGAAATATCTGCTCCTAAAACCAAAACGGAGCTATCTAACTGAATGGTTGTCAATGTGTGCATTCAACTGACAGAGTTAAACTTACTTGTGGTTTCAGCGGTTGGCAAACCCTTTCTGTGCAGAATCACAAAACCGGTATTTCCAGCCCAATACTGGCATACGTACTAAACAGCAGGAAACTTCGTCTAAAACTCAGGAGAAACGTTTCCTTGTAACTGCTCTGCTGTGCGTTCATTCACCTAAGAGAGTTGAATCTATGTTGAGATTCAGCGAGTCAGAAACACGTTTCTTCTAGGAGCTGCGTTCGGATATTCCCGAGTGAATGGGACCAAAGGCTGTATAGAGAAATATCTACTCCTAAAACCAAAACGGAGATATCTAACTGAATGGTTGTCAATGTGTGCATTCAATTGACAGAGTTAAACTCACGTATGCATTCATCCGTTTGCAAACCCTTTCTGTGCAGAATCCCATAACCGGTATTTCCAGCCCAACTCCGGCATACGTACTAAACCGCAGTAAACATCGTCTAAAACTCAGGAGAAACGTTTCCTTGAAACTGCTCTGCTGTGCGTTCATTCACCTAAGAGACTTGAAACTATGTTGAGATTCAGCGAGTCAGAAACACGTTTCCTCTAGGAGCTGCATTGGGATATTCCCGAGTGAATGGACCATAGGCTGTACAGAGAAATATCTGCTCTGAAAACCAAAACGGAGCTATCTAACTCAATGGTTGTCAATGTGTGCATTCAACTGACAGAGTTAAACTCACGTGTGCATTCAGCCGTTTGCAAACCCTTTCTGCGAAGAATCCCAAAACCGGTATTTCCAGCCCAATGCCGGCATACGTACTAAACCGCAGTAAACATCGTCTAAAATTCAGGAGAAACATTTCATTGAAACTGTTCTGCTGTGCGTTCGTTCATCTAAGAGAGTTGAATCTATGTTGAGATTCAGCGAGTCAGAAACACGTTTCTTCTAGGAGCTGCGTTGGGATATTCCCGAGTGAATGGGACCATAGTCTGTACAGAGAAATATCTGCTCCTAAAACCAAAACGGAGCTATCTAACTCAATGATTGTCAATGCGTGCATTCAACTGACAGAGTTAAACTCACGTGTGGATTCAGCAGTTTGCAAACCCTTTCTGTGCAGAATCCCAAAACCGGTATTTCCAGCCCAATGCCGGCATACGTACTAAACCGCAGTAAACTTCGTCTAAACTCAGGAGAAACGTTTCCTTGAAACTGCTCTGCTGTGCGTTCGTTCACCTAAGAGAGTTGAATCTATGTTGAGATTCAGCGAGTCAGAAACACGTTTCTTCTAGGAGCTGCGTTGGGATATTCCCGAGTGAATGGGACCATAGTCTGTACAGACAAATATCTGCTCCTAAAACCAAAACGGAGCTATCTAACTCAATGGTTGTCAATGTGTGCATTCAACTGACAGAGTTAAACTCACGTGTGGATTCAGCGGTTTGCAAACCCTTTCTGTGAAGAATCCCAAACCGGTATTTCCAGCCCAATGCCGGCATACGTACTAAACCGCAGTAAAGTTCGTCTAAACTCAGGAGAAACGTTTCCTTGAAACTGTTCTGCTGTGCTTTCGTTCACCTAAGAGAGTTGAATCTATGTTGAGATTCAGCGAGTCAGAAACACGTTTCTTCTAGGAGCTGCGTTGGGAAATTCCCGAGTGAATGGGACCATAGTCTGTACAGAGAAATATCTGCTCCGAAAACCAAAACGGAGCTATCTAACTCAATGGTTGTCAATGTGTGCATTCAACTGACAGAGTTAAACTCACGTGTGGATTCAGCTGTTTGCAAACCCTTTCTGTGAAGAATCCCAAAACCGGTATTCCAGCCCACTGCCGGCATACGTTCTAAACCGCAGTAAACATCGTCTAAAACTCAGGAGAAACGTTTCCTAGAAACTGCTCTGCTGTGCGTTCATTCACCTAAGAGAGTTGAATCTATGTTGAGATTCAGCGAGTCAGAAACACGTTTCCTCTAGGAGCTGCATTGGGATATTCCCGAGTGAATGGGACCATAGGCTGTACAGAGAAATATCTGCTCCTAAAACCAAAACGGAGCTATCTAACTCAATGGTTGTCAATGTGTGCATTCAACTGACAGAGCTAAACTCACGTGTTGATTCAGCGGATTGCAAACCTTTTCTGTGCAGAATCCCAAAACCGGTATTTCCAGCCCAATGCCGGCATACGTACTAAACCGCAGTAAACATTGTCTAAAACTCAGGAGAAACGTGTCCTTGAAACTGCTCTGCTGTGCGTTCGTTCACCTAAGAGAGTTGAATCTAAGTTGAGATTCAGAGAGTCAGAAACACGTTTCTTCTAGGAGCTGCGTTGGGATATTCCCGAGTGAATGGACCATAGGCTGTACAGAGAAATATCTGCTCCTAAAACCAAAAAGGAGCTATCTAACTGAAAGGTTGTCAATGTGTGCATTCAACTGACAGTTAAATTCACCTGTGGATTCAGCGGTGTGCAAACCGTTTCTGTGCAGAATCCCAAAACCGGTATTTCCAGCCCAATGATGGCATACGTACTAAACCGCAGTAAACTTCGTCTAAAACTCAGGAGAAACGTTTCCTTGAAACTGTTCTGCAGTGCGTTCGTTCACCTAAGAGAGTTGAATCTATGTTGAGATTCAGCGAGTCAGAAACACGTTTCTTCTAGGAGCTGCGTTGGGATATTCCCGAGTGAATGGGACCATAGGCTGTACAGAGAAATATCTGCTCCGAAAACCAAAACGGAGCTATCTAACTGAATGGTTGTCAATGCGTGCATTCAGCTGACAGAGTTAAACTCACGTGTGGATTCTGCGGTTTGCAAACCCTTTCTGTGCAGAATCCCAAAACCGGTATTTCCAGCCCAATGCCGGAATATGTACTAAACCGCAGTAAACTTCGTCTAAAACTCAGGAGAAACGTTTCCTTGAAACTGCTCTACTGAGCGTTCGTTCACCTAAGAGAGTTGAATCTATGTTGAGATTCAGCGAGTCAGAAACAAGTTTCTTCTAGGAGCTGCGCTGGGATATTCCCGAGTGAATGGGACCATAGTCTGTACAGAGAAATATCTGCTCCTAAAACCAAAACGGAGCTATCTAACTCAATGTTAGTCATTGTGTGCATTCAACTGACAGAGTTAAACTCACGTGTGGATTCAGCTGTTTTCAAACCCTTTCTGTGAAGAATCCCAAAACCGGTATTTCCAGCCCAATGCCAGCATACGTACTAAACCGCAGTAAACATCGTCTAAAACTCAGGAGAAACGTTTCCTTGAAACTGCTCTGCTCCGCGTTCATTCACCTAAGAGAGTTGAATCTATGTTGAGATTCAGAGAGTCAGAAACACGTTTCCTCTAGGAGCTGCATTGGGATATTCCCGAGTGAATGGGACCATAGGCTGTACAGAGAAATATCTGCTCCTAAAACCAAAACGGAGCTATCTAACTCAATGGTTGTCAATGTGTGCATTCAACTGACAGAGCTAAACTCACGTGTCGATTCAGCGGTTTGCAAACCCTTTCTGTGCAGAATCCCAAAACCGGTATTTCCAGCCCAATGCCGGCATACGTACTAAACCGCAGTAAACATCGTCTAAAACTCAGGAGAAACGTGTCCTTGAAACTGCTCTGCTGTGCGTTCGTTCACCTAAGAGAGTTGAATCTAAGTTGAGATTCAGAGAGTCAGAAACACGTTTCTTCTAGGAGCTGCGTTCGGATATTCCCGAGTGAATGGGACCATAGGCTCTACAGAGAAATATCTGCTCCTAAAACCAAAACGGAGCTATCTAACTGAAAGGTTGTCAATGTGTGCATTCAACTGACAGTTAAACTCACCTGTGGATTCAGCGGTGTGCAAACCGTTTCGGTGCAGAATCCCAAAACCGGTATTTCCAGCCCAATGACGGCATACGTACTAAACCGCAGTAAACTTCGTCTGAAACTCAGGAGAAACGTTTCCTTGAAACTGCTCTGCTGTGCGTTCGTTCACCTAAGAGAGTTGAATCTATGTTGAGATTCAGCGAGTCAGAATCACGTTTCTTCCAAGAGCTGTGTTGGGATATTCCCGAGAGAATGGGACCATAGTCTGTACAGAGAAATATCTGCTCCTAAAACCAAAACGGAGCTATCTAACTCAATGGTTGTCAATGTGTGCATTCAACTGACAGAGTTAAACTCACGTGTGGATTCAGCGGTATGCAAACCCTTTCTGTGCAGAATCCCAAAACCGGTATTTCCAGCCCAATGCCGGCATACGTACTAAACGGCAGTAAACTTCGTCTAAACTCAGGAGAAACGTTTCCTTGAAACTGCTCTGCTGTGCGTTCGTTCACCTAAGAGAGTTGAATCTATGTTGAGATTCAGCGAGTCAGAAACACGTTTCTTCTAGGAGCTGCGTTGGGATATTCCCGAGTGAATGGGACCATAGTCTGTACAGAGAAATATCTGCTCCTAAAACCAAAACGGAGCTATCTAACTGAATGGTTGTCAATGTGTGCATTCAACTGACAGAGTTAAACTCACGTGTGGATTCAGCTCTTCGCAAACCCTTTCTGTGAAGAATCCCAAAACCGGTATTTCCAGCCCAATGCCGGCATACGTACTAAACCGCAGTAAACATCGTCTAAAACTCAGGAGAAACGTTTCCTTGAAACTGCTCTGCTGTGCGTTCATTCACCTAAGAGAGTTGAATCTATGTTGAGATTCAGCGAGTCAGAAACACGTTTCCTCTAGGAGCTGCATTGGGATATTCCCGAGTGAATGGGACCCTAGGCTGTACAGAGAAATATCTGCTCCTAAAAACAAAACGGAGCTATCTAACTCAATGGTTGTCAATGTGTGCATTCAACTGACAGAGCTAAACTCACGTGTTGATTCAGCGGTTTGCAAACCCTTTCTGTGCAGAATCCCAAAACCGGTATTTCCAGCCCAATGCTGGCATACGTACTAAACCGCAGTAAACATTGTCTAAAACTCAGGAGAAACGTGTCCTTGAAACTGCTCTGCTGTGCGTTCGTTCACCTAAGAGAGTTGAATCTAAGTTGAGATTCAGAGAGTCAGAAACACGTTTCTTCTAGGAGCTGCGTTGGGATATTCCCGAGTGAATGGACCATAGGCTGTACAGAGAAATATCTGCTCCGAAAACCAAAACGGAGCTATCTAACTGAATGGTTGTCAATGCGTGCATTCAACTGACAGAGTTAAACTCACGTGTGGATTCAGCGGTTTGCAAACCCTTTCTGTGCAGAATCCCAAAACCGGTATTTCCAGGCCTATGCCGGCATACGTACTAAACAGCAGGAAACTTCGTCTAAAACTCAGGAGAAACGTTTCCTTGAAACTGCTCTGCTGTGCGTTCGTTCACCTAGGAGAGTTGAATCTATGTTGAGATTCAGCGAGTCAGAAACACGTTTCTTCTAGGAGCTGCGTTGGGATATTCCCGAGTGAATTGGACCATAGGCTCTACAGAGAAATATCTGCTCCGAAAACCAAAACGGAGCTATCTAACTGAATGGTTGTCAATGCGTGCATTCAGCTGACAGAGTTAAACTCACGTGTGGATTCTGCGGTTTGCAAACCCTTTCTGTGCAGAATCCCAAAACCGGTATTTCCAGCCCAATGCCGGAATATGTACTAAACCGCAGTAAACTTCGTCTAAAACTCAGGAGAAACGTTTCCTTGAAACTGCTCTACTGTGCGTTCGTTCACCTAAGAGAGTTGAATCTATGTTGAGATTCAGCGAGTCAGAAACAAGTTTCTTCTAGGAGCTGCGCTGGGATATTCCCGAGTGAATGGGACCATAGTCTGTACAGAGAAATATCTGCTCCTAAAACCAAAACGGAGCTATCTAACTCAATGTTAGTCATTGTGTGCATTCAACTGACAGAGTTAAACTCACGTGTGGATTCAGCTGTTTGCAAACCCTTTCTGTGAAGAATCCCAAAACCGGTATTCCAGCCCAATGCCAGCATACGTACTAAACCGCAGTAAACATCGTCTAAAACTCAGGAGAAACGTTTCCTTGAAACTGCTCTGCTCCGCGTTCATTCACCTAAGAGAGTTGAATCTATGTTGAGATTCAGAGAGTCAGAAACACGTTTCCTCTAGGAGCTGCATTGGGATATTCCCGAGTGAATGGGACCATAGGCTGTACAGAGAAATATCTGCTCCTAAAACCAAAACGGAGCTATCTAACTCAATGGTTGTCAATGTGTGCATTCAACTGACAGAGCTAAACTCACGTGTCGATTCAGCGGTTTGCAAACCCTTTCTGTGCAGAATCCCAAAACCGGTATTTCCAGCCCAATGCCGGCATACGTACTAAACCGCAGTAAACATCGTCTAAAACTCAGGAGAAACGTGTCCTTGAAACTGCTCTGCTGTGCGTTCGTTCACCTAAGAGAGTTGAATCTAAGTTGAGATTCAGAGAGTCAGAAACACGTTTCTTCTAGGAGCTGCGTTCGGATATTCCCGAGTGAATGGGACCATAGGCTCTACAGAGAAATATCTGCTCCTAAAACCAAAACGGAGCTATCTAACTGAAAGGTTGTCAATGTGTGCATTCAACTGACAGTTAAACTCACCTGTGGATTCAGCGGTGTGCAAACCGTTTCGGTGCAGAATCCCAAAACCGGTATTTCCAGCCCAATGCCGGCATACGTACTAGACCGCAGTAAACTTCGTCTAAACTCAGGAGAAACGTTTCCTTGAAACTACTCTGCTGTGCGTTCGTTCACCTAAGAGAGTTGAATCTAGGTTGAGATTGAGCGAGTCAGAAACACGTTTCTTCTAGGAGCTGTGTTGGGATATTCCCGAGAGAATGGGACCATAGTCTGTACAGAGAAATATCTGCTCCTAAAACCAAAACGGAGCTATCTAACTCAATGGTTGTCAATGTGTGCATTCAACTGACAGAGTTAAACTCACGTGTGGATTCAGCGGTATGCAAACCCTTTCTGTGCAGAATACCATAACCGGTATTTCCAGCCCAACTCCGGCATACGTACTAAACCGCAGTAAACATCGTCTAAAACTCAGGAGATACGTTTCCTTGAAACTGCTCTGCTGTGCGTCCATTCACCTAAGAGACTTGAAACTATGTTGAGATTCAGCGAGTCAGAAACACGTTTCCTCTAGGAGCTGCATTGGGATATTCCCGAGTGAATGGACCATAGGCTGTACAGAGAAATATCTGCTCTGAAAACCAAAACGGAGCTATCTAACTCAATGGTTGTCAATGTGTGCATTCAACTGACAGAGTTAAACTCACGTGTGCATTCAGCCGTTTGCAAACCCTTTCTGCGAAGAATCCCAAAACCGGTATTTCCAGCCCAATGCCGGCATACGTACTAAACCGCAGTAAACATCGTCTAAAATTCAGGAGAAACGTTTCATTGAAACTGTTCTGCTGTGCGTTCGTTCATCTAAGAGAGTTGAATGTATGTTGAGATTCAGCGAGTCAGAAACACGTTTCTTCTAGGAACTGCGTTGGGATATTCCCGAGTGAATGGGACCATAGTCTGTACAGAGAAATATCTGCTCCTAAAACCAAAACGGAGCTATCTAACTCAATGATTGTCAATGCGTGCATTCAACTGACAGAGTTAAACTCACGTGTGGATTCAGCGGTTTGCAAACCCTTTCTGTGCAGAATCCCAAAACCGGTATTTCCAGCCCAATGCCGGCATACGTACTAAACCGCAGTAAACTTCGTCTAAACTCAGGAGAAACGTTTCCTTGAAACGGCTCTGCTGTGCGTTCGTTCACCTAAGAGAGTTGAATCTATGTTGAGATTCAGCGAGTCAGAAACACGTTTCTTCTAGGAGCTGCGTTGGGATATTCCCGAGTGAATGGGACCATAGTCTGTACAGACAAATATCTGCTCCTAAAACCAAAACGGAGCTATCTAACTCAATGGTTGTCAATGTGTGCATTCAACTGACAGAGTTAAACTCACGTGTGGATTCAGCGGTTTGCAAACCCTTTCTGTGAAGAATCCCAAAACCGGTATTTCCAGCCCAATGCCGGCATACGTACTAAACCGCAGTAAAGTTCGTCTAAACTCAGGAGAAACGTTTCCTTGAAACTGTTCTGCTGTGCTTTCGTTCACCTAAGAGAGTTGAATCTATGTTGAGATTCAGAGAGTCAGAAACACGTTTCTTCTAGGAGCTGCGTTGGGATATTCCCGAGTGAATGGGACCATAGTCTGTACAGAGAAATATCTGCTCCGAAAACCAAAACGGAGCTATCTAACTCAATGGTTGTCAATGTGTGCATTCAACTGACAGAGTTAAACTCACGTGTGGATTCAGCTGTTTGCAAACCCTTTCTGTGAAGAATCCCAAAACCGGTATTCCAGCCCAATGCCGGCATACGTTCTAAACCGCAGTAAACATCGTCTAAAACTCAGGAGAAACGTTTCCTAGAAACTGCTCTGCTGTGCGTTCATTCACCTAAGAGAGTTGAATCTATGTTGAGATTCAGCGAGTCAGAAACACGTTTCCTCTAGGAGCTGCATTGGGATATTCCCGAGTGAATGGGACCATAGGCTGTACAGAGAAATATCTGCTCCTAAAACCAAAACGGAGCTATCTAACTCAATGGTTGTCAATGTGTGCATTCAACTGACAGAGCTGAACTCACGTGTTGATTCAGCGGATTGCAAACCCTTTCTGTGCAGAATCCCAAAACCGGTATTTCCAGCCCAATGCCGGCATACTTACTAAACAGCAGGAAACTTCATCTAAAACTCAGGAGAAACGTTTCCTTGAAACTGCTCTACTGTGCGTTCGTTCACCTAAGAGAGTTGAATCTATGTTGAGATTCAGCGAGTCAGAAACACGTTTCTTCTAGGAGCTGCGTTCGGATATTCCCGAGTGAATGGGACCATAGGCTCTACAGAGAAATATCTGCTCCTAAACCAAAACGGAGCTATCTTACTGAAAGGTTGTCAATGTGTGCATTCAACTGACAGTTAAACTCACCTGTGGATTTAGCCGTGTGCAAACCGTTTCTGTGCAGAATCCCAAAACCGGTATTTCCAGCCCAATGCTGGCATACGTAATAAACAGCAGGAAACTTCGTCTAAAACTCAGGAGAAACGTTTCCTTGAAACTGCTCTACTGTGCGTTCGTTCACCTAAGAGAGATGAATCTATGTTGAGATTCAGTGAGTCAGAAACACGTTTCTTCTAGGAGCTGCGTTGGGATATTCCCGAGTGAATGGGACCATAGGCTGTACAGAGAAATATCTGCTCCTAAAACCAAAACGGAGCTATCTAACTGAATGGTTGTCAATGTGTGCATTCAACTGACAGAGTTAAACTCACGTGTGCATTCAGCCGTTTGCAAACCTTTTCTGTGAAGAATCCCAAAACCGGTATTTCCAGCCCAATGCCGTCATACGTACTCAACCGCAGTAAATATCGTCTAAAACTCAGGAGAAACGTTTCCTTGAAACTGCTCTGCTGTGCGTTCGTTCACCTAAGAGAGTTGAATGTATGTTGAGATTCAGCGAGTCAGAAACACGTTTCTTCTAGGAGCTGCGTTGGGATATTCCCGAGTGAATGGGACCATAGGCTGTACAGAGAAATATCTGCTCCTAAAACCAAAACGGAGCTATCTAACTGAATGGTTGTCAATGTGTGCATTCAACTGACAGAGTTAAACTTACTTGTGGTTTCAGCGGTTGGCAAACCCTTTCTGTGCAGAATCGCAAAACCGGTATTTCCAGCCCAATACTGGCATACGTACTAAACAGCAGGAAACTTCGTCTAAAACTCAGGAGAAACGTTTCCTTGTAACTGCTCTGCTGTGCGTTCGTTCACCTAAGAGAGTTGAATCTATGTTGAGATTCAGCGAGTCAGAAACACGTTTCTTCTAGGAGCTGCGTTCGGATATTCCCGAGTGAATGGGACCAAAGGCTGTATAGAGAAATATCTACTCCTAAAACCAAAACGGAGATATCTAACTGAATGGTTGTCAATGTGTGCATTCAATTGACAGAGTTAAACTCACGTATGCATTCAGCCGTTTGCAAACCCTTTCTGTGCAGCATCCCATAACCGGTATTTCCAGCCCAACTCCGGCATACGTACTAAACCGCAGTAAACATCGTCTAAAACTCAGGAGAAACGTTTCCTTGAAACTGCTCTGCTGTGCGTTCATTCACCTAAGAGACTTGAAACTATGTTGAGATTCAGCGAGTCAGAAACACGTTTCCTCTAGGAGCTGCATTGGGATATTCCCGAGTGAATGGACCATAGGCTGTACAGAGAAATATCTGCTCTGAAAACCAAAACGGAGCTATCTAACTCAATGGTTGTCAATGTGTGCATTCAACTGACAGAGTTAAACTCACGTGTGCATTCAGCCGTTTGCAAACCCTTTCTGCGAAGAATCCCAAAACCGGTATTTCCAGCCCAATGCCGGCATACGTACTAAACCGCAGTAAACATCGTCTAAATTTCAGGAGAAACGTTTCATTGAAACTGTTCTGCTGTGCGTTCGTTCATCTAAGAGAGTTGAATCTATGTTGAGATTCAGCGAGTCAGAAACACGTTTCTTCTAGGAGCTGCGTTGGGATATTCCCGAGTGAATGGGACCGTAGTCTGTACAGAGAAATATCTGCTCCTAAAACCAAAACGGAGCTATCTAACTCAATGATTGTCAATGCGTGCATTCAACTGACAGAGTTAAACTCACGTGTGGATTCAGCGGTTTGCAAACCCTTTCTGTGCAGAATCCCAAAACCGGTATTTCCAGCCCAATGCCGGCATACGTACTAAACCGCAGTAAACTTCGTCTAAACTCAGGAGAAACGTTTCCTTGAAACTGCTCTGCTGTGCGTTCGTTCACCTAAGAGAGTTGAATCTATGTTGAGATTCAACGAGTCAGAAACACGTTTCTTCTAGGAGCTGCGTTGGGATATTCCCGAGTGAATGGGACCATAGTCTGTACAGACATATATCTGCTCCTAAAACCAAAACGGAGCTATCTAACTCAATGGTTGTCAATGTGTGCATTCAACTGACAGAGTTAAACTCACGTGTGGATTCAGCGGTTTGCAAACCCTTTCTGTGAAGAATCCCAAACCGGTATTTCCAGCCCAATGCCGGCATACGTACTAAACCGCAGTAAAGTTCGTCTAAACTCAGGAGAAACGTTTCCTTGAAACTGTTCTGCTGTGCTTTCGTTCACCTAAGAGAGTTGAATCTATGTTGAGATTCAGCGAGTCAGAAACACGTTTCTTCTAGGAGCTGCGTTGGGATATTCCCGAGTGAATGGGAACATAGTCTGTACAGAGAAATATCTGCACCGAAAACCAAAACGGAGCTATCTAACTCAATGGTTGTCAATGTGTGCATTCAACTGACAGAGTTAAACTCACGTGTGGATTCAGCTGTTTGCAAACCCTTTCTGTGAAGAATCCCAAAACCGGTATTCCAGCCCATTGCCGGCATACGTTCTAAACCGCAGTAAACATCGTCTAAAACTCAGGAGAAACGTTTCCTAGAAACTGCTCTGCTGTGCGTTCATTCACCTAAGAGAGTTGAATCTATGTTGAGATTCAGCGAGTCAGAAACACGTTTCCTCTAGGAGCTGCATTGGGATATTCCCGAGTGAATGGGACCATAGGCTGTACAGAGAAATATCTGCTCCTAAAACCAAAACGGAGCTATCTAACTCAATGGTTGTCAATGTGTGCATTCAACTGACAGAGCTAAACTCACGTGTTGATTCAGCGGATTGCAAACCTTTTCTGTGCAGAATCCCAAAACCGGTATTTCCAGCCCAATGCCGGCATACGTACTAAACCGCAGTAAACATTGTCTAAAACTCAGGAGAAACGTGTCCTTGAAACTGCTCTGCTGTGCGTTCGTTCACCTAAGAGAGTTGAATCTAAGTTGAGATTCAGAGAGTCAGAAACACGTTTCTTCTAGGAGCTGCGTTCGGATATTCCCGAGTGAATGGGACCATAGGCTCTACAGAGAAATATCTGCTCCTAAAACCAAAACGGAGCTATCTAACTGAAAGGTTGTCAATGTGTGCATTCAACTGACAGTTAAACTCACCTGTGGATTCAGCGGTGTGCAAACCGTTTCGGTGCAGAATCCCAAAACCGGTATTTCCAGCCCAATGCCGGCATACGTACTAGACCGCAGTAAACTTCGTCTAAACTCAGGAGAAACGTTTCCTTGAAACTACTCTGCTGTGCGTTCGTTCACCTAAGAGAGTTGAATCTAGGTTGAGATTGAGCGAGTCAGAAACACGTTTCTTCTAGGAGCTGTGTTGGGATATTCCCGAGAGAATGGGACCATAGTCTGTACAGAGAAATATCTGCTCCTAAAACCAAAACGGAGCTATCTAACTCAATGGTTGTCAATGTGTGCATTCAACTGACAGAGTTAAACTCACGTGTGGATTCAGCGGTATGCAAACCCTTTCTGTGCAGAATACCATAACCGGTATTTCCAGCCCAACTCCGGCATACGTACTAAACCGCAGTAAACATCGTCTAAAACTCAGGAGATACGTTTCCTTGAAACTGCTCTGCTGTGCGTCCATTCACCTAAGAGACTTGAAACTATGTTGAGATTCAGCGAGTCAGAAACACGTTTCCTCTAGGAGCTGCATTGGGATATTCCCGAGTGAATGGACCATAGGCTGTACAGAGAAATATCTGCTCTGAAAACCAAAACGGAGCTATCTAACTCAATGGTTGTCAATGTGTGCATTCAACTGACAGAGTTAAACTCACGTGTGCATTCAGCCGTTTGCAAACCCTTTCTGCGAAGAATCCCAAAACCGGTATTTCCAGCCCAATGCCGGCATACGTACTAAACCGCAGTAAACATCGTCTAAAATTCAGGAGAAACGTTTCATTGAAACTGTTCTGCTGTGCGTTCGTTCATCTAAGAGAGTTGAATGTATGTTGAGATTCAGCGAGTCAGAAACACGTTTCTTCTAGGAACTGCGTTGGGATATTCCCGAGTGAATGGGACCATAGTCTGTACAGAGAAATATCTGCTCCTAAAACCAAAACGGAGCTATCTAACTCAATGATTGTCAATGCGTGCATTCAACTGACAGAGTTAAACTCACGTGTGGATTCAGCGGTTTGCAAACCCTTTCTGTGCAGAATCCCAAAACCGGTATTTCCAGCCCAATGCCGGCATACGTACTAAACCGCAGTAAACTTCGTCTAAACTCAGGAGAAACGTTTCCTTGAAACGGCTCTGCTGTGCGTTCGTTCACCTAAGAGAGTTGAATCTATGTTGAGATTCAGCGAGTCAGAAACACGTTTCTTCTAGGAGCTGCGTTGGGATATTCCCGAGTGAATGGGACCATAGTCTGTACAGACAAATATCTGCTCCTAAAACCAAAACGGAGCTATCTAACTCAATGGTTGTCAATGTGTGCATTCAACTGACAGAGTTAAACTCACGTGTGGATTCAGCGGTTTGCAAACCCTTTCTGTGAAGAATCCCAAAACCGGTATTTCCAGCCCAATGCCGGCATACGTACTAAACCGCAGTAAAGTTCGTCTAAACTCAGGAGAAACGTTTCCTTGAAACTGTTCTGCTGTGCTTTCGTTCACCTAAGAGAGTTGAATCTATGTTGAGATTCAGAGAGTCAGAAACACGTTTCTTCTAGGAGCTGCGTTGGGATATTCCCGAGTGAATGGGACCATAGTCTGTACAGAGAAATATCTGCTCCGAAAACCAAAACGGAGCTATCTAACTCAATGGTTGTCAATGTGTGCATTCAACTGACAGAGTTAAACTCACGTGTGGATTCAGCTGTTTGCAAACCCTTTCTGTGAAGAATCCCAAAACCGGTATTCCAGCCCAATGCCGGCATACGTTCTAAACCGCAGTAAACATCGTCTAAAACTCAGGAGAAACGTTTCCTAGAAACTGCTCTGCTGTGCGTTCATTCACCTAAGAGAGTTGAATCTATGTTGAGATTCAGCGAGTCAGAAACACGTTTCCTCTAGGAGCTGCATTGGGATATTCCCGAGTGAATGGGACCATAGGCTGTACAGAGAAATATCTGCTCCTAAAACCAAAACGGAGCTATCTAACTCAATGGTTGTCAATGTGTGCATTCAACTGACAGAGCTGAACTCACGTGTTGATTCAGCGGATTGCAAACCCTTTCTGTGCAGAATCCCAAAACCGGTATTTCCAGCCCAATGCCGGCATACTTACTAAACAGCAGGAAACTTCATCTAAAACTCAGGAGAAACGTTTCCTTGAAACTGCTCTACTGTGCGTTCGTTCACCTAAGAGAGTTGAATCTATGTTGAGATTCAGCGAGTCAGAAACACGTTTCTTCTAGGAGCTGCGTTCGGATATTCCCGAGTGAATGGGACCATAGGCTCTACAGAGAAATATCTGCTCCTAAACCAAAACGGAGCTATCTTACTGAAAGGTTGTCAATGTGTGCATTCAACTGACAGTTAAACTCACCTGTGGATTTAGCCGTGTGCAAACCGTTTCTGTGCAGAATCCCAAAACCGGTATTTCCAGCCCAATGCTGGCATACGTAATAAACAGCAGGAAACTTCGTCTAAAACTCAGGAGAAACGTTTCCTTGAAACTGCTCTACTGTGCGTTCGTTCACCTAAGAGAGATGAATCTATGTTGAGATTCAGTGAGTCAGAAACACGTTTCTTCTAGGAGCTGCGTTGGGATATTCCCGAGTGAATGGGACCATAGGCTGTACAGAGAAATATCTGCTCCTAAAACCAAAACGGAGCTATCTAACTGAATGGTTGTCAATGTGTGCATTCAACTGACAGAGTTAAACTCACGTGTGCATTCAGCCGTTTGCAAACCCTTTCTGTGAAGAATCCCAAAACCGGTATTTCCAGCCCAATGCCGTCATACGTACTCAACCGCAGTAAATATCGTCTAAAACTCAGGAGAAACGTTTCCTTGAAACTGCTCTGCTGTGCGTTCGTTCACCTAAGAGAGTTGAATGTATGTTGAGATTCAGCGAGTCAGAAACACGTTTCTTCTAGGAGCTGCGTTGGGATATTCCCGAGTGAATGGGACCATAGGCTGTACAGAGAAATATCTGCTCCTAAAACCAAAACGGAGCTATCTAACTGAATGGTTGTCAATGTGTGCATTCAACTGACAGAGTTAAACTTACTTGTGGTTTCAGCGGTTGGCAAACCCTTTCTGTGCAGAATCGCAAAACCGGTATTTCCAGCCCAATACTGGCATACGTACTAAACAGCAGGAAACTTCGTCTAAAACTCAGGAGAAACGTTTCCTTGTAACTGTTCTGCTGTGCGTTCGTTCACCTAAGAGAGTTGAATCTATGTTGAGATTCAGCGAGTCAGAAACACGTTTCTTCTAGGAGCTGCGTTCGGATATTCCCGAGTGAATGGGACCAAAGGCTGTATAGAGAAATATCTACTCCTAAAACCAAAACGGAGATATCTAACTGAATGGTTGTCAATGTGTGCATTCAATTGACAGAGTTAAACTCACGTATGCATTCAGCCGTTTGCAAACCCTTTCTGTGCAGCATCCCATAACCGGTATTTCCAGCCCAACTCCGGCATACGTACTAAACCGCAGTAAACATCGTCTAAAACTCAGGAGAAACGTTTCCTTGAAACTGCTCTGCTGTGCGTTCATTCACCTAAGAGACTTGAAACTATGTTGAGATTCAGCGAGTCAGAAACACGTTTCCTCTAGGAGCTGCATTGGGATATTCCCGAGTGAATGGACCATAGGCTGTACAGAGAAATATCTGCTCTGAAAACCAAAACGGAGCTATCTAACTCAATGGTTGTCAATGTGTGCATTCAACTGACAGAGTTAAACTCACGTGTGCATTCAACCGTTTGCAAACCCTTTCTGCGAAGAATCCCAAAACCGGTATTTCCAGCCCAATGCCGGCATACGTACTAAACCGCAGTAAACATCGTCTAAAATTCAGGAGAAACGTTTCATTGAAACTGTTCTGCTGTGCGTTCGTTCATCTAAGAGAGTTGAATCTATGTTGAGATTCAGCGAGTCAGAAACACGTTTCTTCTAGGAGCTGCGTTGGGATATTCCCGAGTGAATGGGACCGTAGTCTGTACAGAGAAATATCTGCTCCTAAAACCAAAACGGAGCTATCTAACTCAATGATTGTCAATGCGTGCATTCAACTGACAGAGTTAAACTCACGTGTGGATTCAGCGGTTTGCAAACCCTTTCTGTGCAGAATCCGAAAACCGGTATTTCCAGCCCAATGCCGGCATACGTACTAAACCGCAGTAAACTTCGTCTAAACTCAGGAGAAACGTTTCCTTGAAACTGCTCTGCTGTGCGTTCGTTCACCTAAGAGAGTTGAATCTATGTTGAGATTCAGCGAGTCAGAAACACGTTTCTTCTAGGAGCTGCGTTGGGATATTCCCGAGTGAATGGGACAATAGTCTGTACAGACAAATATCTGCTCCTAAAACCAAAACGGAGCTATCTAACTCAATGGTTGTCAATGTGTGCATTCAACTGACAGAGTTAAACTCACGTGTGGATTCAGCGGTTTGCAAACCCTTTCTGTGAAGAATCCCAAACCGGTATTTCCAGCCCAATGCCGGCATACGTACTAAACCGCAGTAAAGTTCGTCTAAACTCAGGAGAAACGTTTCCTTGAAACTGTTCTGCTGTGCTTTCGTTCACCTAAGAGAGTTGAATCTATGTTGAGATTCAGCGAGTCAGAAACACGTTTCTTCTAGGAGCTGCGTTGGGATATTCCCGAGTGAATGGGAACATAGTCTGTACAGAGAAATATCTGCACCGAAAACCAAAACGGAGCTATCTAACTCAATGGTTGTCAATGTGTGCATTCAACTGACAGAGTTAAACTCACGTGTGGATTCAGCTGTTTGCAAACCCTTTCTGTGAAGAATCCCAAAACCGGTATTCCAGCCCATTGCCGGCATACGTTCTAAACCGCAGTAAACATCGTCTAAAACTCAGGAGAAACGTTTCCTAGAAACTGCTCTGCTGTGCGTTCATTCACCTAAGAGAGTTGAATCTATGTTGAGATTCAGCGAGTCAGAAACACGTTTCCTCTAGGAGCTGCATTGGGATATTCCCGAGTGAATGGGACCATAGGCTGTACAGAGAAATATCTGCTCCTAAAACCAAAACGGAGCTATCTAACTCAATGGTTGTCAATGTGTGCATTCAACTGACAGAGCTAAACTCACGTGTTGATTCAGCGGATTGCAAACCTTTTCTGTGCAGAATCCCAAAACCGGTATTTCCAGCCCAATGCCGGCATACGTACTAAACCGCAGTAAACATTGTCTAAAACTCAGGAGAAACGTGTCCTTGAAACTGCTCTGCTGTGCGTTCGTTCACCTAAGAGAGTTGAATCTAAGTTGAGATTCAGAGAGTCAGAAACACGTTTCTTCTAGGAGCTGCGTTGGGATATTCCCGAGTGAATGGACCATAGGCTGTACAGAGAAATATCTGCTCCTAAAACCAAAAAGGAGCTATCTAACTGAAAGGTTGTCAATGTGTGCATTCAACTGACAGTTAAACTCACCTGTGGATTCAGCGGTGTGCAAACCGTTTCTGTGCAGAATCCCAAAACCGGTATTTCCAGCCCAATGATGGCATACGTACTAAACCGCAGTAAACTTCGTCTAAAACTCAGGAGAAACGTTTCCTTGAAACTGTTCTGCAGTGCGTTCGTTCACCTAAGAGAGTTGAATCTATGTTGAGATTCAGCGAGTCAGAAACACGTTTCTTCTAGGAGCTGCGTTGGGATATTCCCGAGTGAATGGGACCATAGGCTGTACAGAGAAATATCTGCTCCGAAAACCAAAACGGAGCTATCTAACTGAATGGTTGTCAATGCGTGCATTCAGCTGACAGAGTTAAACTCACGTGTGGATTCTGCGGTTTGCAAACCCTTTCTGTGCAGAATCCCAAAACCGGTATTTCCATCCCAATGCCGGAATATGTACTAAACCGCAGTAAACTTCGTCTAAAACTCAGGAGAAACGTTTCCTTGAAACTGTTCTGCAGTGCGTTCGTTCACCTAAGAGAGTTGAATCTATGTTGAGATTCAGCGAGTCAGAAACAAGTTTCTTCTAGGAGCTGCGCTGGGATATTCCCGAGTGAATGGGACCATAGTCTGTACAGAGAAATATCTGCTCCTAAAACCAAAACGGAGCTATCTAACTCAATGTTAGTCATTGTGTGCATTCAACTGACAGAGTTAAACTCACGTGTGGATTCAGCTGTTTTCAAACCCTTTCTGTGAAGAATCCCAAAACCGGTATTTCCAGCCCAATGCCAGCATACGTACTAAACCGCAGTAAACATCGTCTAAAACTCAGGAGAAACGTTTCCTTGAAACTGCTCTGCTCCGCGTTCATTCACCTAAGAGAGTTGAATCTATGTTGAGATTCAGAGAGTCAGAAACACGTTTCCTCTAGGAGCTGCATTGGGATATTCCCGAGTGAATGGGACCATAGGCTGTACAGAGAAATATCTGCTCCTAAAACCAAAACGGAGCTATCTAACTCAATGGTTGTCAATGTGCGCATTCAACTGACAGAGCTAAACTCACGTGTCGATTCAGCGGTTTGCAAACCCTTTCTGTGCAGAATCCCAAAACCGGTATTTCCAGCCCAATGCCGGCATACGTACTAAACCGCAGTAAACATCGTCTAAAACTCAGGAGAAACGTGTCCTTGAAACTGCTCTGCTGTGCGTTCGTTCACCTAAGAGAGTTGAATCTAAGTTGAGATTCAGAGAGTCAGAAACACGTTTCTTCTAGGAGCTGCGTTCGGATATTCCCGAGTGAATGGGACCATAGGCTCTACAGAGAAATATCTGCTCCTAAAACCAAAACGGAGCTATCTAACTGAAAGGTTGTCAATGTGTGCATTCAACTGACAGTTAAACTCACCTGTGGATTCAGCGGTGTGCAAACCGTTTCGGTGCAGAATCCCAAAACCGGTATTTCCAGCCCAATGACGGCATACGTACTAAACCGCAGTAAACTTCGTCTGAAACTCAGGAGAAACGTTTCCTTGAAACTGCTCTGCTGTGCGTTCGTTCACCTAAGAGAGTTGAATCTATGTTGAGATTCAGCGAGTCAGAATCACGTTTCTTCTAGGAGCTGCGTTGGGATATTCCCGAGTGAATGGGACCATAGGCTGTACAGAGAAATATCTGCTCCGAAAACCAAAACGGAGCTATCTAACTGAATGGTTGCCAATGCGTGCATTCAACTGACAGAGTTAAACTCACGTGTGGATTCAGCGGTTTGCAAACCCTTTCTGTGCAGAATCCCAAAACCGGTATTTCCAGCCCAATGCCGGCATACGTACTAAACCGCAGTAAACTTCGTCTAAACTCAGGAGAAACGTTTCCTTGAAACTGCTCTGCTGTGCGTTCGTTCACCTAAGAGAGTTGAATCTATGTTGAGATTCAGCGAGTCAGAAACACGTTTCTTCTAGGAGCTGCGTTGGGATATTCCCGAGTGAATGGGACCATAGTCTGTACAGAGAAATATCTGCTCCTAAAACCAAAACGGAGCTATCTAACTGAATGGTTGTCAATGTGTGCATTCAACTGACAGAGTTAAACTCACGTGTGGATTCAGCTCTTTGCAAACCCTTTCTGTGAAGAATCCCAAAACCGGTATTTCCAGCCAAATGCCGGCATACGTACTAAACCGCAGTAAACATCGTCTAAAACTCAGGAGAAACGTTTCCTTGAAACTGCTCTGCTGTGCGTTCATTCACCTAAGAGAGTTGAATCTATGTTGAGATTCAGCGAGTCAGAAACACGTTTCCTCTAGGAGCTGCATTGGGATATTCCCGAGTGAATGGGACCCTAGGCTGTACAGAGAAATATCTGCTCCTAAAAACAAAACGGAGCTATCTAACTCAATGGTTGTCAATGTGTGCATTCATCTGACAGAGCTAAACTCACGTGTTGATTCAGCGGTTTGCAAACCCTTTCTGTGCAGAATCCCAAAACCGGTATTTCCAGCCCAATGCTGGCATACGTACTAAACCGCAGTAAACATTGTCTAAAACTCAGGAGAAACGTGTCCTTGAAACTGCTCTGCTGTGCGTTCGTTCACCTAAGAGAGTTGAATCTAAGTTGAGATTCAGAGAGTCAGAAACACGTTTCTTCTAGGAGCTGCGTTGGGATATTCCCGAGTGAATGGACCATAGGCTGTACAGAGAAATATCTGCTCCGAAAACCAAAACGGAGCTATCTAACTGAATGGTTGTCAATGCGTGCATTCAACTGACAGAGTTAAACTCACGTGTGGATTCAGCGGTTTGCAAACCCTTTCTGTGCAGAATCCCAAAACCGGTATTTCCAGCCCTATGCCGGCATACGTACTAAACAGCAGGAAACTTCGTCTAAAACTCAGGAGAAACGTTTCCTTGAAACTGCTCTGCTGTGCGTTCGTTCACCTAAGAGAGTTGAATCTATGTTGAGATTCAGCGAGTCAGAAACACGTTTCTTCTAGGAGCTGCGTTGGGATATTCCCGAGTGAATGGGACCATAGGCTCTACAGAGAAATATCTGCTCCGAAAACCAAAACGGAGCTATCTAACTGAATGGTTGTCAATGCGTGCATTCAGCTGACAGAGTTAAACTCACGTGTGGATTCTGCGGTTTGCAAACCCTTTCTGTGCAGAATCCCAAAACCGGTATTTCCAGCCCAATGCCGGAATATGTACTAAACCGCAGTAAACTTCGTCTAAAACTCAGGAGAAACGTTTCCTTGAAACTGCTCTACTGTGCGTTCGTTCACCTAAGAGAGTTGAATCTATGTTGAGATTCAGCGAGTCAGAAACAAGTTTCTTCTAGGAGCTGCGCTGGGATATTCCCGAGTGAATGGGACCATAGTCTGTACAGAGAAATATCTGCTCCTAAAACCAAAACGGAGCTATCTAACTCAATGTTAGTCATTGTGTGCATTCAACTGACAGAGTTAAACTCACGTGTGGATTCAGCTGTTTGCAAACCCTTTCTGTGAAGAATCCCAAAACCGGTATTTCCAGCCCAATGCCAGCATACGTACTAAACCGCAGTAAACATCGTCTAAAACTCAGGAGAAACGTTTCCTTGAAACTGCTCTGCTCCGCGTTCATTCACCTAAGAGAGTTGAATCTATGTTGAGATTCAGAGAGTCAGAAACACGTTTCCTCTAGGAGGTGCATTGGGATATTCCCGAGTGAATGGGACCATAGGCTGTACAGAGAAATATCTGCTCCTAAAACCAAAACGGAGCTATCTAACTCAATGGTTGTCAATGTGTGCATTCAACTGACAGAGCTAAACTCACGTGTCGATTCAGCGGTTTGCAAACCCTTTCTGTGAAGAATCCCAAAACCGGTATTTCCAGCCCAATGCCGGCATACGTACTAAACCGCAGTAAACATCGTCTAAAACTCAGGAGAAACGTGTCCTTGAAACTGCTCTGCTGTGCGTTCGTTCACCTAAGAGAGTTGAATCTAAGTTGAGATTCAGCGAGTCAGAAACACGTTTCTTCTAGGAGCTGCGTTCGGATATTCCCGAGTGAATGGGACCATAGGCTCTACAGAGAAATATCTGCTCCTAAAACCAAAACGGAGCTATCTGACTGAAAGGTTGTCAATGTGTGCATTCAACTGACAGTTAAACTCACCTGTGGATTCAGCGGTGTGCAAACCGTTTCGGTGCAGAATCCCAAAACCGGTATTTCCAGCCCAATGACGGCATACGTACTAAACCGCAGTAAACTTCGTCTGAAACTCAGGAGAAACGTTTCCTTGAAACTGCTCTGCTGTGCGTTCGTTCACCTAAGAGAGTTGAATCTATGTTGAGATTCAGCGAGTCAGAATCACGTTTCTTCTAGGAGCTGTGTTGGGATATTCCCGAGTGAATGGGATCATAGGCTGTACAGAGAAATATCTGCTCCGAAAACCAAAACGGAGCTATCTAACTGAATGGTTGCCAATGCGTGCATTCAACTGACAGAGTTAAACTCACGTGTGGATTCAGCGGTTTGCAAACCCTTTCTGTGAAGAATCCCAAAACCGGTATTTCCAGCCCAATGCCGGCATACGTACTAAACCGCAGTAAACTTCGTCTAAACTCAGGAGAAACGTTTCCTTGAAACTGCTCTGCTGTGCGTTCGTTCACCTAAGAGAGTTGAATCTATGTTGAGATTGAGCGAGTCAGAAACACGTTTCTTCTAGGAGCTGTGTTGGGATATTCCCGAGAGAATGGGACCATAGTCTGTACAGAGAAATATCTGCTCCTAAAACCAAAACGGAGCTATCTAACTCAATGGTTGTCAATGTGTGCATTCAACTGACAGAGTTAAACTCACGTGTGGATTCAGCGGTATGCAAACCCTTTCTGTGCAGAATCCCAAAACCGGTATTTCCAGCCCAATGCCGGCATACGTACTAAACGGCAGTAAACTTCGTCTAAACTCAGGAGAAACGTTTCCTTGAAACTGCTCTGCTGTGCGTTCGTTCACCTAAGAGAGTTGAATCTATGTTGAGATTCAGCGAGTCAGAAACACGTTTCTTCTAGGAGCTGCGTTGGGATATTCCCGATTGAATGGGACCATAGTCTGTACAGAGAAATATCTGCTCCTAAAACCAAAACGGAGATATCTAACTGAATGGTTGTCAATGTGTGCATTCAACTGACAGAGTTAAACTCACGTGTGGATTCAGCTCTTTGCAAACCCTTTCTGTGAAGAATCCCAAAACCGGTATTTCCAGCCCAATGCCGGCATACGTACTAAACCGCAGTAAACATCGTCTAAAACTCAGGAGAAACGTTTCCTTGAAACTGCTCTGCTGTGCGTTCATTCACCTAAGAGAGTTGAATCTATGTTGAGATTCAGCGAGTCAGAAACACGTTTCCTCTAGGAGCTGCATTGGGATATTCCCGAGTGAATGGGACCCTAGGCTGTACAGAGAAATATCTGCTCCTAAAAACAAAACGGAGCTATCTAACTCAATGGTTGTCAATGTGTGCATTCAACTGACAGAGCTAAACTCACGTGTTGATTCAGCGGTTTGCAAACCCTTTCTGTGCAGAATCCCAAAACCAGTATTTCCAGCCCAATGCTGGCATACGTACTAAACCGCAGTAAACATTGTCTAAAACTCAGGAGAAACGTGTCCTTGAAACTGCTCTGCTGTGCGTTCGTTCACCTAAGAGAGTTGAATCTAAGTTGAGATTCAGAGAGTCAGAAACACGTTACTTCTAGGAGCTGCGTTGGGATATTCCCGAGTGAATGGACCATAGGCTGTACAGAGAAATATCTGCTCCGAAAAAAAAAACGGAGCTATCTAACTGAATGGTTGTCAATGCGTGCATTCAACTGACAGAGTTAAACTCACGTGTGGATTCAGCGGTTTGCAAACCCTTTCTGTGCAGAATCCCAAAACCGGTATTTCCAGCCCTATGCCGGCATACGTACTAAACAGCAGGAAACTTCGTCTAAAACTCAGGAGAAACGTTTCCTTGAAACTGCTCTGCTGTGCGTTCGTTCACCTAAGAGAGTTGAATCTATGTTGAGATTCAGCGAGTCAGAAACACGTTTCTTCTAGGAGCTGCGTTGGGATATTCCCGAGTGAATGGGACCATAGGCTCTACAGAGAAATATCTGCTCCGAAAACCAAAACGGAGCTATCTAACTGAATGGTTGTCAATGCGTGCATTCAGCTGACAGAGTTAAACTCACGTGTGGATTCTGCGGTTTGCAAACCCTTTCTGTGCAGAATCCCAAAACCGGTATTTCCAGCCCAATGCCGGAATATGTACTAAACCGCAGTAAACTTCGTCTAAAACTCAGGAGAAACGTTTCCTTGAAACTGCTCTACTGTGCGTTCGTTCACCTAAGAGAGTTGAATCTATGTTGAGATTCAGCGAGTCAGAAACAAGTTTCTTCTAGGAGCTGCGCTGGGATATTCCCGAGTGAATGGGACCATAGTCTGTACAGAGAAATATCTGCTCCTAAAACCAAAACGGAGCTATCTAACTCAATGTTAGTCATTGTGTGCATTCAACTGACAGAGTTAAACTCACATGTGGATTCAGCTGTTTTCAAACCCTTTCTGTGAAGAATCCCAAAACCGGTATTTCCAGCCCAATGCCAGCATACGTACTAAACCGCAGTAAACATCGTCTAAAACTCAGGAGAAACGTTTCCTTGAAACTGCTCTGCTCCGCGTTCATTCACCTAAGAGAGTTGAATCTATGTTGAGATTCAGAGAGTCAGAAACACGTTTCCTCTAGGAGCTGCATTGGGATATTCCCGAGTGAATGGGACCATAGGCTGTACAGAGAAATATCTGCTCCTAAAACCAAAACGGAGCTATCTAACTCAATGGTTGTCAATGTGTGCATTCAACTGACAGAGCTAAACTCACGTGTCGATTCAGCGGTTTGCAAACCCTTTCTGTGCAGAATCCCAAAACCGGTATTTCCAGCCCAATGCCGGCATACGTACTAAACCGCAGTAAACATCGTCTAAAACTCAGGAGAAACGTGTCCTTGAAACTGCTCTGCTGTGCGTTCGTTCACCTAAGAGAGTTGAATCTAAGTTGAGATTCAGAGAGTCAGAAACACGTTTCTTCTAGGAGCTGCGTTCGGATATTCCCGAGTGAATGGGACCATAGGCTCTACAGAGAAATATCTGCTCCTAAAACCAAAACGGAGCTATCTAACTGAAAGGTTGTCAATGTGTGCATTCAACTGACAGTTAAACTCACCTGTGGATTCAGCGGTGTGCAAACCGTTTCGGTGCAGAATGCCAAAACCGGTATTTCCAGCCCAATGCCGGCATCTGTAATAAACAGCAGGAAACTTCGTCTAAAACTCAGAACAAACGTTTCCTTGAAACTGCTCTGCTGTGCGTTCGTTCAACTAAGAGAGTTGAATCTATGTTGAGATTCAGCGAGTCAGAAACACGTTTCTTCCAGGAGCTGCGTTGGGATATTCCCGAGTGAATGGGACCATAGGCTGTACAGAGAAATATCTGCTCCGAAAACCAAAACGGAGCTATCTAACTGAATGGTTGCCAATGCGTGCATTTAACTGACAGAGTTAAACTCACGTGTGGATTCAGCGGTTTGCAAACCCTTTCTGTGCAGAATCCCAAAACCGGTATTTCCAGCCCAATGCCGGCATACGTACTAAACCGCAGTAAACTTCGTCTAAACTCAGGAGAAACGTTTCCTTGAAACTGCTCTGCTGTGCGTTCGTTCACCTAAGAGAGTTGAATCTAGGTTGAGATTGAGCGAGTCAGAAACACGTTTCTTCTAGGAGCTGTGTTGGGATATTCCCGAGAGAATGGGACCATAGTCTGTATAGAGAAATATCTGCTCCTAAAACCAAAACGGAGCTATCTAACTCAATGGTTGTCAATGTGTGCATTCAACTGACAGAGTTAAACTCACGTGTGGATTCAGCGGTATGCAAACCCTTTCTGTGCAGAATCCCAAAACCGGTATTTCCAGCCCAATGCCGGCATATGTACTAAACGGCAGTAAACTTCGTCTAAACTCAGGAGAAACGTTTCCTTGAAACTGCTCTGCTGTGCGGTCGTTCACCTAAGAGAGTTGAATCTATGTTCAGATTCAGCGAGTCAGAAACACGTTTCTTCTAGGAGCTGCGTTCGGATATTCCCGAGTGAATGGGACCATAGACTGTATAGAGAAATACGTGCTTTTAAAACCAAAACGGAGCCATCTAACTGAATGGTTGTCAATGCGTGCATTCAACGAACAGAGTTAAACTTTCGTGTGGTTTCAGCGGTTGGCAAACCCTTTCTGTGGAGAATCGCAAAACCGGTATTTCCAGCCCAATACTGGCATACGTACTAAACAGCAGGAAACTTCGTCTAAAACTCAGGATAAACGTTTCCTTGAAATTGCTCTGCTGTGCGTTCGTTCAACTAAGAGAGTTGAATCTATGTTGAGATTCAGCGAGTCAGAAACACGTTTCTTCTAGGAGCTGCGTTCGGATATTCCCGAGTGAATGGGACCATAGGCTGTATAGAGAAATATCTGCTCCTAAAACCAAAACGGAGCTATCTAACTGAATGGTTGTCAATGTGTGCATTCAACTGACAGAGTTAAACTCACGTGTGCATTCAGC
Organism: Aotus nancymaae; assembly: GCF_030222135.1. NCBI lineage: Eukaryota > Metazoa > Chordata > Mammalia > Primates > Aotidae > Aotus > Aotus nancymaae. The sequence continues at coordinate 397,142 of NW_026988501.1, read as the reverse complement.
CGTTTGCAAACCCTTTCTGTGCAGAATTCCAAAACCGGTATTTCCAGCCCAACTCCGGCATACGTACTAAACCGCAGTAAACATCGTCTAAAACTCAGGAGAAACGTTTCCTTGAAACTGCTCTGCTGTGCGTTCATTCACCTAAGAGAGCTGAAACTATGTTGAGATTCAGCGAGTCAGAAACACGTTTCCTCTAGGAGCTGCATTGGGATATTCCCGAGTGAATGGGACCATAGGCTGTACAGAGAAATATCTGCTCCTAAAACCAAAACGGAGCTATCTAACTCAATGGTTGCCAATGTGTGCATTCAACTGACAGAGCTAAACTCACGTGTGGATTCAGCGGTTTGCAAACCCTTTCTGTGCAGAATCCCAAAACCGGTATTTCCAGCCCAATGCCGGCATACGTACTAAACCGCAGTAAACATCGTCTAAAACTCAGGAGAAACGTGTCCTTGAAACTGCTCTGCTGTGCGTTCGTTCACCTAAGAGAGTTGAATCTAAGTTGAGATTCAGAGAGTCAGAAACACGTTTCTTCTAGGAGCTGCGTTGGGATATTCCCGAGTGAATGGACCATAGGCTGTACAGAGAAATATCTGCTCTGAAAACCAAAACGGAGCTATCTAACTCAATGGTTGTCAATGTGTGCATTCAACTGACAGAGTTAAACTCACGTGTGCATTCAGCCGTTTGCAAACCCTTTCTGTGAAGAATCCCAAAACCGGTATTTCCAGCCCAATGACGGCATACGTACTAAACCGCAGTAAACATCGTCTAAAACTCAGGAGAAACGTTTCATTGAAACTGCTCTGCTGTGCGTTCGTTCACCTAAGAGAGTTGAATCTATGTTGAGATTCAGCGAGTCAGAAACACGTTTCTTCTAGGAACTGCGTTGGGATATTCCCGAGTGAATGGGACCATAGGCTGTACAGAGAAATATCTGCTCCTAAAACCAAAACGGAGCTATCTAACTGAATGGTTGTCAATGTGTGCATTCAACTGACAGAGTTAAACTCACCTGTGGATTCAGTGCTTTGCAAACCCTTTCGGTACAGAATCCCCAAACCGGTATTTCCATCCCAATGCCGGCATACGTACTAAACCGCAGTAAACTTCGGCTAAAACTCAGGAGAAACGTTTCCTTGAAACTGCTCTGCTGTGCGTTCGTTCACCTAAGAGAGTTGAATCTATGTTGAGATTCAGCGAGTCAGAAACACGTTTCTTCTAGGAGCTGCGTTGGGATATTCCCGAGTGAATGGGACCATAGGCTGTACAGAGAAATATCTGCTCCTAAAACCAAAACGGAGCTATCTAACTCAATGGTTGTCAATGTGTGCATTCAACTGACAGAGTTAAACTCACGTGTGGATTCAGCGGATTGCAAAACCTTTCTGTGCAGAATCCCAAAACCGGTATTTCCAGCCCAATGCCGGCATACGTACTAAACCGCAGTAAACTTCGTCTAAACTCAGGAGAAATGTTTCCTTGAAACTGCTCTGCTGTGCGTTCGTTCACCTAAGAGAGTTGAATCTATGTTGAGATTCAGCGAGTCAGAAACACGTTTCTTCTAGGAGCTGCGTTGGGATATTCCCGAGTGAATGGGAACATAGTCTGTACAGAGAAATATCTGCACCGAAAACCAAAACGGAGCTATCTAACTCAATGGTTGTCAATGTGTGCATTCAACTGACAGAGTTAAACTCACGTGTGGATTCAGCTGTTTGCAAACCCTTTCTGTGAAGAATCCCAAAACCGGTATTCCAGCCCATTGCCGGCATACGTTCTAAACCGCAGTAAACATCGTCTAAAACTCAGGAGAAACGTTTCCTAGAAACTGCTCTGCTGTGCGTTCATTCACCTAAGAGAGTTGAATCTATGTTGAGATTCAGCGAGTCAGAAACACGTTTCCTCTAGGAGCTGCATTGGGATATTCCCGAGTGAATGGGACCATAGGCTGTACAGAGAAATATCTGCTCCTAAAACCAAAACGGAGCTATCTAACTCAGTGGTTGTCAATGTGTGCATTCAACTGACAGAGCTAAACTCACGTGTTGATTCAGCGGATTGCAAACCTTTTCTGTGCAGAATCCCAAAACCGGTATTTCCAGCCCAATGCCGGCATACGTACTAAACCGCAGTAAACATTGTCTAAAACTCAGGAGAAACGTGTCCTTGAAACTGCTCTGCTGTGCGTTCGTTCACCTAAGAGAGTTGAATCTAAGTTGAGATTCAGAGAGTCAGAAACACGTTTCTTCTAGGAGCTGCGTTCGGATATTCCCGAGTGAATGGGACCATAGGCTCTACAGAGAAATATCTGCTCCTAAAACCAAAACGGAGCTATCTAACTGAAAGGTTGTCAATGTGTGCATTCAACTGACAGTTAAACTCACCTGTGGATTCAGCGGTGTGCAAACCGTTTCGGTGCAGAATCCCAAAACCGGTATTTCCAGCCCAATGCCGGCATACGTACTAGACCGCAGTAAACTTCGTCTAAACTCAGGAGAAACGTTTCCTTGAAACTACTCTGCTGTGCGTTCGTTCACCTAAGAGAGTTGAATCTAGGTTGAGATTGATCGAGTCAGAAACACGTTTCTTCTAGGAGCTGTGTTGGGATATTCCCGAGAAAATGGGACCATAGTCTGTACAGAGAAATATCTGCTCCTAAAACCAAAACGGAGCTATCTAACTCAATGGTTGTCAATGTGTGCATTCAACTGACAGAGTTAAACTCACGTGTGGATTCAGCGGTATGCAAACCCTTTCTGTGCAGAATACCATAACCGGTATTTCCAGCCCAACTCCGGCATACGTACTAAACCGCAGTAAACATCGTCTAAAACTCAGGAGATACGTTTCCTTGAAACTGCTCTGCTGTGCGTCCATTCACCTAAGAGACTTGAAACTATGTTGAGATTCAGCGAGTCAGAAACACGTTTCCTCTAGGAGCTGCATTGGGATATTCCCGAGTGAATGGACCATAGGCTGTACAGAGAAATATCTGCTCTGAAAACCAAAACGGAGCTATCTAACTCAATGGTTGTCAATGTGTGCATTCAACTGACAGAGTTAAACTCACGTGTGCATTCAGCCGTTTGCAAACCCTTTCTGCGAAGAATCCCAAAACCGGTATTTCCAGCCCAATGCCGGCATACGTACTAAACCGCAGTAAACATCGTCTAAAATTCAGGAGAAACGTTTCATTGAAACTGTTCTGCTGTGCGTTCGTTCATCTAAGAGAGTTGAATGTATGTTGAGATTCAGCGAGTCAGAAACACGTTTCTTCTAGGAACTGCGTTGGGATATTCCCGAGTGAATGGGACCATAGTCTGTACAGAGAAATATCTGCTCCTAAAACCAAAACGGAGCTTTCTAACTCAATGATTGTCAATGCGTGCATTCAACTGACAGAGTTAAACTCACGTGTGGATTCAGCGGTTTGCAAACCCTTTCTGTGCAGAATCCCAAAACCGGTATTTCCAGCCCAATGCCGGCATACGTACTAAACCGCAGTAAACTTCGTCTAAACTCAGGAGAAACGTTTCCTTGAAACGGCTCTGCTGTGCGTTCGTTCACCTAAGAGAGTTGAATCTATGTGGAGATTCAGCGAGTCAGAAACACGTTTCTTCTAGGAGCTGCGTTGGGATATTCCCGAGTGAATGGGACCATAGTCTGTACAGACAAATATCTGCTCCTAAAACCAAAACGGAGCTATCTAACTCAATGGTTGTCAATGTGTGCATTCAACTGACAGAGTTAAACTCACGTGTGGATTCAGCGGTTTGCAAACCCTTTCTGTGAAGAATCCCAAAACCGGTATTTCCAGCCCAATGCCGGCATACGTACTAAACCGCAGTAAAGTTCGTCTAAACTCAGGAGAAACGTTTCCTTGAAACTGTTCTGCTGTGCTTTCGTTCACCTAAGAGAGTTGAATCTATGTTGAGATTCAGAGAGTCAGAAACACGTTTCTTCTAGGAGCTGCGTTGGGATATTCCCGAGTGAGTGGGACCATAGTCTGTACAGAGAAATATCTGCTCCGAAAACCAAAACGGAGCTATCTAACTCAATGGTTGTCAATGTGTGCATTCAACTGACAGAGTTAAACTCACGTGTGGATTCAGCTGTTTGCAAACCCTTTCTGTGAAGAATCCCAAAACCGGTATTCCAGCCCAATGCCGGCATACGTTCTAAACCGCAGTAAACATCGTCTAAAACTCAGGAGAAACGTTTCGTAGAAACTGCTCTGCTGTGCGTTCATTCACCTAAGAGAGTTGAATCTATGTTGAGATTCAGCGAGTCAGAAACACGTTTCCTCTAGGAGCTGCATTGGGATATTCCCGAGTGAATGGGACCATAGGCTGTACAGAGAAATATCTGCTCCTAAAACCAAAACGGAGCTATCTAACTCAATGGTTGTCAATGTGTGCATTCAACTGACAGAGCTGAACTCACGTGTTGATTCAGCGGATTGCAAACCCTTTCTGTGCAGAATCCCAAAACCGGTATTTCCAGCCCAATGCCGGCATACTTACTAAACAGCAGGAAACTTCATCTAAAACTCAGGAGAAACGTTTCCTTGAAACTGCTCTACTGTGCGTTCGTTCACCTAAGAGAGTTGAATCTATGTTGAGATTCAGCGAGTCAGAAACACGTTTCTTCTAGGAGCTGCGTTCGGATATTCCCGAGTGAATGGGACCATAGGCTCTACAGAGAAATATCTGCTCCTAAACCAAAACGGAGCTATCTTACTGAAAGGTTGTCAATGTGTGCATTCAACTGACAGTTAAACTCACCTGTGGATTTAGCCGTGTGCAAACCGTTTCTGTGCAGAATCCCAAAACCGGTATTTCCAGCCCAATGCTGGCATACGTAATAAACAGCAGGAAACTTCGTCTAAAACTCAGGAGAAACGTTTCCTTGAAACTGCTCTACTGTGCGTTCGTTCACCTAAGAGAGATGAATCTATGTTGAGATTCAGTGAGTCAGAAACACGTTTCTTCTAGGAGCTGCGTTGGGATATTCCCGAGTGAATGGGACCATAGGCTGTACAGAGAAATATCTGCTCCTAAAACCAAAACGGAGCTATCTAACTGAATGGTTGTCAATGTGTGCATTCAACTGACAGAGTTAAACTCACGTGTGCATTCAGCCGTTTGCAAACCCTTTCTGTGAAGAATCCCAAAACCGGTATTTCCAGCCCAATGCCGTCATACGTACTCAACCGCAGTAAATATCGTCTAAAACTCAGGAGAAACGTTTCCTTGAAACTGCTCTGCTGTGCGTTCGTTCACCTAAGAGAGTTGAATGTATGTTGAGATTCAGCGAGTCAGAAACACGTTTCTTCTAGGAGCTGCGTTGGGATATTCCCGAGTGAATGGGACCATAGGCTGTACAGAGAAATATCTGCTCCTAAAACCAAAACGGAGCTATCTAACTGAATGGTTGTCAATGTGTGCATTCAACTGACAGAGTTAAACTTACTTGTGGTTTCAGCGGTTGGCAAACCCTTTCTGTGCAGAATCGCAAAACCGGTATTTCCAGCGCAATACTGGCATACGTACTAAACAGCAGGAAACTTCGTCTAAAACTCAGGAGAAACGTTTCCTTGTAACTGCTCTGCTGTGCGTTCGTTCACCTAAGAGAGTTGAATCTATGTTGAGATTCAGCGAGTCAGAAACACGTTTCTTCTAGGAGCTGCGTTCGGATATTCCCGAGTGAATGGGACCAAAGGCTGTATAGAGAAATATCTACTCCTAAAACCAAAACGGAGATATCTAACTGAATGGTTGTCAATGTGTGCATTCAATTGACAGAGTTAAACTCACGTATGCATTCAGCCGTTTGCAAACCCTTTCTGTGCAGCATCCCATAACCGGTATTTCCAGCCCAACTCCGGCATACGTACTAAACCGCAGTAAACATCGTCTAAAACTCAGGAGAAACGTTTCCTTGAAACTGCTCTGCTGTGCGTTCATTCACCTAAGAGACTTGAAACTATGTTGAGATTCAGCGAGTCAGAAACACGTTTCCTCTAGGAGCTGCATTGGGATATTCCCGAGTGAATGGACCATAGGCTGTACAGAGAAATATCTGCTCTGAAAACCAAAACGGAGCTATCTAACTCAATGGTTGTCAATGTGTGCATTCAACTGACAGAGTTAAACTCACGTGTGCATTCAGCCGTTTGCAAACCCTTTCTGCGAAGAATCCCAAAACCGGTATTTCCAGCCCAATGCCGGCATACGTACTAAACCGCAGTAAACATCGTCTAAAATTCAGGAGAAACGTTTCATTGAAACTGTTCTGCTGTGCGTTCGTTCATCTAAGAGAGTTGAATCTATGTTGAGATTCAGCGAGTCAGAAACACGTTTCTTCTAGGAACTGCGTTGGGATATTCCCGAGTGAATGGGACCGTAGTCTGTACAGAGAAATATCTGCTCCTAAAACCAAAACGGAGCTATCTAACTCAATGATTGTCAATGCGTGCATTCAACTGACAGAGTTAAACTCACGTGTGGATTCAGCGGTTTGCAAACCCTTTCTGTGCAGAATCCCAAAACCGGTATTTCCAGCCCAATGCCGGCATACGTACTAAACCGCAGTAAACTTCGTCTAAACTCAGGAGAAACGTTTCCTTGAAACTGCTCTGCTGTGCGTTCGTTCACCTAAGAGAGTTGAATCTATGTTGAGATTCAGCGAGTCAGAAACACGTTTCTTCTAGGAGCTGCGTTGGGATATTCCCGAGTGAATGGGACAATAGTCTGTACAGACAAATATCTGCTCCTAAAACCAAAACGGAGCTATCTAACTCAATGGTTGTCAATGTGTGCATTCAACTGACAGAGTTAAACTCACGTGTGGATTCAGCGGTTTGCAAACCCTTTCTGTGAAGAATCCCAAACCGGTATTTCCAGCCCAATGCCGGCATACGTACTAAACCGCAGTAAAGTTCGTCTAAACTCAGGAGAAACGTTTCCTTGAAACTGTTCTGCTGTGCTTTCGTTCACCTAAGAGAGTTGAATCTATGTTGAGATTCAGCGAGTCAGAAACACGTTTCTTCTAGGAGCTGCGTTGGGATATTCCCGAGTGAATGGGAACATAGTCTGTACAGAGAAATATCTGCACCGAAAACCAAAACGGAGCTATCTAACTCAATGGTTGTCAATGTGTGCATTCAACTGACAGAGTTAAACTCACGTGTGGATTCAGCTGTTTGCAAACCCTTTCTGTGAAGAATCCCAAAACCGGTATTCCAGCCCATTGCCGGCATACGTTCTAAACCGCAGTAAACATCGTCTAAAACTCAGGAGAAACGTTTCCTAGAAACTGCTCTACTGTGCGTTCGTTCACCTAAGAGAGTTGAATCTATGTTGAGATTCAGCGAGTCAGAAACAAGTTTCTTCTAGGAGCTGCGCTGGGATATTCCCGAGTGAATGGGACCATAGTCTGTACAGAGAAATATCTGCTCCTAAAACCAAAACGGAGCTATCTAACTCAATGTTAGTCATTGTGTGCATTCAACTGACAGAGTTAAACTCACGTGTGGATTCAGCTGTTTTCAAACCCTTTCTGTGAAGAATCCCAAAACCGGTATTTCCAGCCCAATGCCAGCATACGTACTAAACCGCAGTAAACATCGTCTAAAACTCAGGAGAAACGTTTCCTTGAAACTGCTCTGCTCCGCGTTCATTCACCTAAGAGAGTTGAATCTATGTTGAGATTCAGAGAGTCAGAAACACGTTTCCTCTAGGAGCTGCATTGGGATATTCCCGAGTGAATGGGACCATAGGCTGTACAGAGAAATATCTGCTCCTAAAACCAAAACGGAGCTATCTAACTCAATGGTTGTCAATGTGTGCATTCAACTGACAGAGCTAAACTCACGTGTCGATTCAGCGGTTTGCAAACCCTTTCTGTGCAGAATCCCAAAACCGGTATTTCCAGCCCAATGCCGGCATACGTACTAAACCGCAGTAAACATCGTCTAAAACTCAGGAGAAACGTGTCCTTGAAACTGCTCTGCTGTGCGTTCGTTCACCTAAGAGAGTTGAATCTAAGTTGAGATTCAGAGAGTCAGAAACACGTTTCTTCTAGGAGCTGCGTTCGGATATTCCCGAGTGAATGGGACCATAGGCTCTACAGAGAAATATCTGCTCCTAAAACCAAAACGGAGCTATCTAACTGAAAGGTTGTCAATGTGTGCATTCAACTGACAGTTAAACTCACCTGTGGATTCAGCGGTGTGCAAACCGTTTCGGTGCAGAATCCCAAAATCGGTATTTCCAGCCCAATGACGGCATACGTACTAAACCGCAGTAAACTTCGTCTGAAACTCAGGAGAAACGTTTCCTTGAAACTGCTCTGCTGTGCGTTCGTTCACCTAAGAGAGTTGAATCTATGTTGAGAGTCAGCGAGTCAGAATCACGTTTCTTCTAGGAGCTGCGTTGGGATATTCCCGAGTGAATGGGACCATAGGCTGTACAGAGAAATATCTGCTCCGAAAACCAAAACGGAGCTATCTAACTGAATGGTTGCCAATGCGTGCATTCAACTGACAGAGTTAAACTCACGTGTGGATTCAGCGGTTTGCAAACCCTTTCTGTGCAGAATCCCAAAACCGGTATTTCCAGCCCAATGCCGGCATACGTACTAAACCGCAGTAAACTTCGTCTAAACTCAGGAGAAACGTTTCCTTGAAACTGCTCTGCTGTGCGTTCGTTCACCTAAGAGAGTTGAATCTATGTTGAGATTCAGCGAGTCAGAAACACGTTTCTTCTAGGAGCTGCGTTGGGATATTCCCGAGTGAATGGGACCATAGTCTGTACAGAGAAATATCTGCTCCTAAAACCAAAACGGAGCTATCTAACTGAATGTTTGTCAATGTGTGCATTCAACTGACAGAGTTAAACTCACGTGTGGATTCAGCTCTTTGCAAACCCTTTCTGTGAAGAATCCCAAAACCGGTATTTCCAGCCAAATGCCGGCATACGTACTAAACCGCAGTAAACATCGTCTAAAACTCAGGAGAAACGTTTCCTTGAAACTGCTCTGCTGTGCGTTCATTCACCTAAGAGAGTTGAATCTATGTTGAGATTCAGCGAGTCAGAAAAACGTTTCCTCTAGGAGCTGCATTGGGATATTCCCGAGTGAATGGGACCCTAGGCTGTACAGAGAAATATCTGCTCCTAAAAACAAAACGGAGCTATCTAACTCAATGGTTGTCAATGTGTGCATTCATCTGACAGAGCTAAACTCACGTGTTGATTCAGCGGTTTGCAAACCCTTTCTGTGCAGAATCCCAAAACCGGTATTTCCAGCCCAATGCTGGCATACGTACTAAACCGCAGTAAACATTGTCTAAAACTCAGGAGAAACGTGTCCTTGAAACTGCTCTGCTGTGCGTTCGTTCACCTAAGAGAGTTGAATCTAAGTTGAGATTCAGAGAGTCAGAAACACGTTTCTTCTAGGAGCTGCGTTGGGATATTCCCGAGTGAATGGACCATAGGCTGTACAGAGAAATATCTGCTCCGAAAACCAAAACGGAGCTATCTAACTGAATGGTTGTCAATGCGTGCATTCAACTGACAGAGTTAAACTCACGTGTGGATTCAGCGGTTTGCAAACCCTTTCTGTGCAGAATCCCAAAACCGGTATTTCCAGCCCTATGCCGGCATACGTACTAAACAGCAGGAAACTTCGTCTAAAACTCAGGAGAAACGTTTCCTTGAAACTGCTCTGCTGTGCGTTCGTTCACCTAAGAGAGTTGAATCTATGTTGAGATTCAGCGAGTCAGAAACACGTTTCTTCTAGGAGCTGCGTTGGGATATTCCCGAGTGAATGGGACCATAGGCTCTACAGAGAAATATCTGCTCCGAAAACCAAAACGGAGCTATCTAACTGAATGGTTGTCAATGCGTGCATTCAGCTGACAGAGTTAAACTCACGTGTGGATTCTGCGGTTTGCAAACCCTTTCTGTGCAGAATCCCAAAACCGGTATTTCCAGCCCAATGCCGGAATATGTACTAAACCGCAGTAAACTTCGTCTAAAACTCAGGAGAAACGTTTCCTTGAAACTGCTCTACTGTGCGTTCGTTCACCTAAGAGAGTTGAATCTATGTTGAGATTCAGCGAGTCAGAAACAAGTTTCTTCTAGGAGCTGCGCTGGGATATTCCCGAGTGAATGGGACCATAGTCTGTACAGAGAAATATCTGCTCCTAAAACCAAAACGGAGCTATCTAACTCAATGTTAGTCATTGTGTGCATTCAACTGACAGAGTTAAACTCACGTGTGGATTCAGCTGTTTGCAAACCCTTTCTGTGAAGAATCCCAAAACCGGTATTTCCAGCCCAATGCCAGCATACGTACTAAACCGCAGTAAACATCGTCTAAAACTCAGGAGAAACGTTTCCTTGAAACTGCTCTGCTCCGCGTTCATTCACCTAAGAGAGTTGAATCTATGTTGAGATTCAGAGAGTCAGAAACACGTTTCCTCTAGGAGGTGCATTGGGATATTCCCGAGTGAATGGGACCATAGGCTGTACAGAGAAATATCTGCTCCTAAAACCAAAACGGAGCTATCTAACTCAATGGTTGTCAATGTGTGCATTCAACTGACAGAGCTAAACTCACGTGTCGATTCAGCGGTTTGCAAACCCTTTCTGTGAAGAATCCCAAAACCGGTATTTCCAGCCCAATGCCGGCATACGTACTAAACCGCAGTAAACATCGTCTAAAACTCAGGAGAAACGTGTCCTTGAAACTGCTCTGCTGTGCGTTCGTTCACCTAAGAGAGTTGAATCTAAGTTGAGATTCAGCGAGTCAGAAACACGTTTCTTCTAGGAGCTGCGTTCGGATATTCCCGAGTGAATGGGACCATAGGCTCTACAGAGAAATATCTGCTCCTAAAACCAAAACGGAGCTATCTAACTGAAAGGTTGTCAATGTGTGCATTCAACTGACAGTTAAACTCACCTGTGGATTCAGCGGTGTGCAAACCGTTTCGGTGCAGAATCCCAAAACCGGTATTTCCAGCCCAATGACGGCATACGTACTAAACCGCAGTAAACTTCGTCTGAAACTCAGGAGAAACGTTTCCTTGAAACTGCTCTGCTGTGCGTTCGTTCACCTAAGAGAGTTGAATCTATGTTGAGATTCAGCGAGTCAGAATCACGTTTCTTCTAGGAGCTGCGTTGGGATATTCCCGAGTGAATGGGATCATAGGCTGTACAGAGAAATATCTGCTCCGAAAACCAAAACGGAGCTATCTAACTGAATGGTTGCCAATGCGTGCATTCAACTGACAGAGTTAAACTCACGTGTGGATTCAGCGGTTTGCAAACCCTTTCTGTGAAGAATCCCAAAACCGGTATTTCCAGCCCAATGCCGGCATACGTACTAAACCGCAGTAAACTTCGTCTAAACTCAGGAGAAACGTTTCCTTGAAACTGCTCTGCTGTGCGTTCGTTCACCTAAGAGAGTTGAATCTATGTTGAGATTGAGCGAGTCAGAAACACGTTTCTTCTAGGAGCTGTGTTGGGATATTCCCGAGAGAATGGGACCATAGTCTGTACAGAGAAATATCTGCTCCTAAAACCAAAACGGAGCTATCTAACTCAATGGTTGTCAATGTGTGCATTCAACTGACAGAGTTAAACTCACGTGTGGATTCAGCGGTATGCAAACCCTTTCTGTGCAGAATCCCAAAACCGGTATTTCCAGCCCAATGCCGGCATACGTACTAAACGGCAGTAAACTTCGTCTAAACTCAGGAGAAACGTTTCCTTGAAACTGCTCTGCTGTGCGTTCGTTCACCTAAGAGAGTTGAATCTATGTTGAGATTCAGCGAGTCAGAAACACGTTTCTTCTAGGAGCTGCGTTGGGATATTCCCGAGTGAATGGGACCATAGTCTGTACAGAGAAATATCTGCTCCTAAAACCAAAACGGAGCTATCTAACTGAATGGTTGTCAATGTGTGCATTCAACTGACAGAGTTAAACTCACGTGTGGATTCAGCTCTTTGCAAACCCTTTCTGTGAAGAATCCCAAAACCGGTATTTCCAGCCCAATGCCGGCATACGTACTAAACCGCAGTAAACATCGTCTAAAACTCAGGAGAAACGTTTCCTTGAAACTGCTCTGCTGTGCGTTCATTCACCTAAGAGAGTTGAATCTATGTTGAGATTCAGCGAGTCAGAAACACGTTTCCTCTAGGAGCTGCATTGGGATATTCCCGAGTGAATGGGACCCTAGGCTGTACAGAGAAATATCTGCTCCTAAAAACAAAACGGAGCTATCTAACTCAATGGTTGTCAATGTGTGCATTCAACTGACAGAGCTAAACTCACGTGTTGATTCAGCGGTTTGCAAACCCTTTCTGTGCAGAATCCCAAAACCAGTATTTCCAGCCCAATGCTGGCATACGTACTAAACCGCAGTAAACATTGTCTAAAACTCAGGAGAAACGTGTCCTTGAAACTGCTCTGCTGTGCGTTCGTTCACCTAAGAGAGTTGAATCTAAGTTGAGATTCAGAGAGTCAGAAACACGTTACTTCTAGGAGCTGCGTTGGGATATTCCCGAGTGAATGGACCATAGGCTGTACAGAGAAATATCTGCTCCGAAAAAAAAAACGGAGCTATCTAACTGAATGGTTGTCAATGCGTGCATTCAACTGACAGAGTTAAACTCACGTGTGGATTCAGCGGTTTGCAAACCCTTTCTGTGCAGAATCCCAAAACCGGTATTTCCAGCCCTATGCCGGCATACGTACTAAACAGCAGGAAACTTCGTCTAAAACTCAGGAGAAACGTTTCCTTGAAACTGCTCTGCTGTGCGTTCGTTCACCTAAGAGAGTTGAATCTATGTTGAGATTCAGCGAGTCAGAAACACGTTTCTTCTAGGAGCTGCGTTGGGATATTCCCGAGTGAATGGGACCATAGGCTCTACAGAGAAATATCTGCTCCGAAAACCAAAACGGAGCTATCTAACTGAATGGTTGTCAATGCGTGCATTCAGCTGACAGAGTTAAACTCACGTGTGGATTCTGCGGTTTGCAAACCCTTTCTGTGCAGAATCCCAAAACCGGTATTTCCAGCCCAATGCCGGAATATGTACTAAACCGCAGTAAACTTCGTCTAAAACTCAGGAGAAACGTTTCCTTGAAACTGCTCTACTGTGCGTTCGTTCACCTAAGAGAGTTGAATCTATGTTGAGATTCAGCGAGTCAGAAACAAGTTTCTTCTAGGAGCTGCGCTGGGATATTCCCGAGTGAATGGGACCATAGTCTGTACAGAGAAATATCTGCTCCTAAAACCAAAACGGAGCTATCTAACTCAATGTTAGTCATTGTGTGCATTCAACTGACAGAGTTAAACTCACATGTGGATTCAGCTGTTTGCAAACCCTTTCTGTGAAGAATCCCAAAACCGGTATTTCCAGCCCAATGCCAGCATACGTACTAAACCGCAGTAAACATCGTCTAAAACTCAGGAGAAACGTTTCCTTGAAACTGCTCTGCTCCGCGTTCATTCACCTAAGAGAGTTGAATCTATGTTGAGATTCAGAGAGTCAGAAACACGTTTCCTCTAGGAGCTGCATTGGGATATTCCCGAGTGAATGGGACCATAGGCTGTACAGAGAAATATCTGCTCCTAAAACCAAAACGGAGCTATCTAACTCAATGGTTGTCAATGTGTGCATTCAACTGACAGAGCTAAACTCACGTGTCGATTCAGCGGTTTGCAAACCCTTTCTGTGCAGAATCCCAAAACCGGTATTTCCAGCCCAATGCCGGCATACGTACTAAACCGCAGTAAACATCGTCTAAAACTCAGGAGAAACGTGTCCTTGAAACTGCTCTGCTGTGCGTTCGTTCACCTAAGAGAGTTGAATCTAAGTTGAGATTCAGAGAGTCAGAAACACGTTTCTTCTAGGAGCTGCGTTCGGATATTCCCGAGTGAATGGGACCATAGGCTCTACAGAGAAATATCTGCTCCTAAAACCAAAACGGAGCTATCTAACTGAAAGGTTGTCAATGTGTGCATTCAACTGACAGTTAAACTCACCTGTGGATTCAGCGGTGTGCAAACCATTTCGGTGCAGAATGCCAAAACCGGTATTTCCAGCCCAATGCCGGCATCTGTAATAAACAGCAGGAAACTTCGTCTAAAACTCAGAACAAACGTTTCCTTGAAACTGCTCTGCTGTGCGTTCGTTCAACTAAGAGAGTTGAATCTATGTTGAGATTCAGCGAGTCAGAAACACGTTTCTTCCAGGAGCTGCGTTGGGATATTCCCGAGTGAATGGGACCATAGGCTGTACAGAGAAATATCTGCTCCGAAAACCAAAACGGAGCTATCTAACTGAATGGTTGCCAATGCGTGCATTTAACTGACAGAGTTAAACTCACGTGTGGATTCAGCGGTTTGCAAACCCTTTCTGTGCAGAATCCCAAAACCGGTATTTCCAGCCCAATGCCGGCATACGTACTAAACCGCAGTAAACTTCGTCTAAACTCAGGAGAAACGTTTCCTCGAAACTGCTCTGCTGTGCGTTCGTTCACCTAAGAGAGTTGAATCTAGGTTGAGATTGAGCGAGTCAGAAACACGTTTCTTCTAGGAGCTGTGTTGGGATATTCCCGAGAGAATGGGACCATAGTCTGTACAGAGAAATATCTGCTCCTAAAACCAAAACGGAGCTATCTAACTCAATGGTTGTCAATGTGTGCATTCAACTGACAGAGTTAAACTCACGTGTGGATTCAGCGGTATGCAAACCCTTTCTGTGCAGAATCCCAAAACCGGTATTTCCAGCCCAATGCCGGCATATGTACTAAACGGCAGTAAACTTCGTCTAAACTCAGGAGAAACGTTTCCTTGAAACTGCTCTGCTGTGCGTTCGTTCACCTAAGAGAGTTGAATCTATGTTCAGATTCAGCGAGTCAGAAACACGTTTCTTCTAGGAGCTGCGTTCGGATATTCCCGAGTGAATGGGACCATAGACTGTATAGAGAAATACGTGCTTTTAAAACCAAAACGGAGCCATCTAACTGAATGGTTGTCAATGCGTGCATTCAACGAACAGAGTTAAACTTTCGTGTGGTTTCAGCGGTTGGCAAACCCTTTCTGTGGAGAATCGCAAAACCGGTATTTCCAGCCCAATACTGGCATACGTACTAAACAGCAGGAAACTTCGTCTAAAACTCAGGATAAACGTTTCCTTGAAACTGCTCTGCTGTGCGTTCGTTCAACTAAGAGAGTTGAATCTATGTTGAGATTCAGCGAGTCAGAAACACGTTTCTTCTAGGAGCTGCGTTCGGATATTCCCGAGTGAATGGGACCATAGGCTGTATAGAGAAATATCTGCTCCTAAAACCAAAACGTAGCTATCTAACTGAATGGTTGTCAATGTGTGCATTCAACTGACAGAGTTAAACTCACGTGTGCATTCAGCCGTTTGCAAACCCTTTCTGTGCAGAATTCCAAAACCGGTATTTCCAGCCCAACTCCGGCATACGTACTAAACCGCAGTAAACATCGTCTAAAACTCAGGAGAAACGTTTCCTTGAAACTGCTCTGCTGTGCGTTCATTCACCTAAGAGAGCTGAAACTATGTTGAGATTCAGCGAGTCAGAAACACGTTTCCTCTAGGAGCTGCATTGGGATATTCCCGAGTGAATGGGACCATAGGCTGTACAGAGAAATATCTGCTCCTAAAACCAAAACGGAGCTATCTAACTCAATGGTTGCCAATGTGTGCATTCAACTGACAGAGCTAAACTCACGTGTGGATTCAGCGGTTTGCAAACCCTTTCTGTGCAGAATCCCAAAACCGGTATTTCCAGCCCAATGCCGGCATACGTACTAAACCGCAGTAAACATCGTCTAAAACTCAGGAGAAACGTGTCCTTGAAACTGCTCTGCTGTTCGTTCGTTCACCTAAGAGAGTTGAATCTAAGTTGAGATTCAGAGAGTCAGAAACACGTTTCTTCTAGGAGCTGCGTTGGGATATTCCCGAGTGAATGGACCATAGGCTGTACAGAGAAATATCTGCTCTGAAAACCAAAACGGAGCTATCTAACTCAATGGTTGTCAATGTGTGCATTCAACTGACAGAGTTAAACTCACGTGTGCATTCAGCCGTTTGCAAACCCTTTCTGTGAAGAATCCCAAAACCGGTATTTCCAGCCCAATGACGGCATACGTACTAAACCGCAGTAAACATCGTCTAAAACTCAGGAGAAACGTTTCATTGAAACTGCTCTGCTGTGCGTTCGTTCACCTAAGAGAGTTGAATCTATGTTGAGATTCAGCGAGTCAGAAACACTTTTCTTCTAGGAACTGCGTTGGGATATTCCCGAGTGAATGGGACCATAGGCTGTACAGAGAAATATCTGCTCCTAAAACCAAAACGGAGCTATCTAACTGAATGGTTGTCAATGTGTGCATTCAACTGACAGAGTTAAACTCACCTGTGGATTCAGTGCTTTGCAAACCCTTTCGGTACAGAATCCCCAAACCGGTATTTCCATCCCAATGCCGGCATACGTACTAAACCGCAGTAAACTTCGGCTAAAACTCAGGAGAAACGTTTCCTTGAAACTGCTCTGCTGTGCGTTCGTTCACCTAAGAGAGTTGAATCTATGTTGAGATTCAGCGAGTCAGAAACACGTTTCTTCTAGGAGCTGCGTTGGGATATTCCCGAGTGAATGGGACCATAGGCTGTACAGAGAAATATCTGCTCCTAAAACCAAAACGGAGCTATCTAACTCAATGGTTGTCAATGTGTGCATTCAACTGACAGAGTTAAACTCACGTGTGGATTCAGCGGATTGCAAAACCTTTCTGTGCAGAATCCCAAAACCGGTATTTCCAGCCCAATGCCGGCATACGTACTAAACCGCAGTAAACTTCGTCTAAACTCAGGAGAAATGTTTCCTTGAAACTGCTCTGCTGTGCGTTCGTTCACCTAAGAGAGTTGAATCTATGTTGAGATTCAGCGAGTCAGAAACACGTTTCTTCTAGGAGCGGCGTTGGGATATTCCCGAGTGAATGGGACCATAGTCTGTACAGAGAAATATCTGCTCCTAAAACCAAAACGGAGCTATCTAACTCAATGGTTGTCAATGAGTGCATTCAACTGACAGAGTTAAACTCACGTGTGGATTCAGCGGTTTGCAAACCCTTTCTGTGAAGAATCCCAAAACCGGTATTTCCAGCCCAATGACGGCATACGTACTAAACCGCAGTAAAGTTCGTCTAAACTCAGGAGAAACGTTTCCTTGAAACTGCTCTGCTGTGCGTTCATTCACCTAAGAGAGTTGAATCTATGTTGAGATTCAGCGAGTCAGAAACACGTTTCCTCTAGGAGCTGCATTGGGATATTCCCGAGTGAATGGGACCATAGGCTGTACAGAGAAATATCTGCTCCTAAAACCAAAACGGAACTATCTAACTCAATGGTTGTCAATGTGTGCATTCAACTGACAGAGCTAAACTCACGTGTTGATTCAGCGAATTGCAAACCCTTTCTGTGCAGAATCCCAAAACCGGTATTTCCAGCCCTATGCCGGCATATGTACTAAACCGCAGTAAACATTGTCTAAAACTCAGGAGAAACGTGTCCTTGAAACTGCTCTGCTGTGCGTTCGTTCACCTAAGAGAGTTGAATCTAAGTTGAGATTCAGAGAGTCAGAAACACGTTTCTTCTAGGAGCTGCGTTGGGATATTCCCGAGTGAATGGACCATAGGCTGTACAGAGAAATATCTGCTCCGAAAACCAAAACGGAGCTATCTAACTCAATGGTTGTCAATGCGTGCATTCAACTGACAGAGTTAAACTCACGTGTGGATTCAGCGGTTTGCAAACCGTTTCTGTGCAGAATCCCAAAACCGGTATTTCCAGCCCAATGCCGGCATACGTACTAAACAGCAGGAAACTTCGTCTAAAACTCAGGAGAAACGTTTCCTTGAAACTACTCTACTGTGCGTTCGTTCACCTAAGAGAGTTGAATCTATGTTGAGATTCAGCGAGTCAGAAGCATGTTTCTTCTAGGAGCTGCGTTCGGATATTCCCGAGTGAATGGGACCATAGGCTCTACAGAGAAATATCTGCTCCTAAAACCAAAACGGAGCTATCTAACTGAAAGGTTGTCAATGTGTGCATTCAACTGACAGTTAAACTCACCTGTGGATTCAGCAGTGTGCAAACCGTTTCTGTGCAGAATCCCAAAACCGGTATTTCCAGCCCAATGACGGCATACGTACTAAACCACAGTAAACTTCGTCTGAAACTCAGGAGAAACGTTTCCTTGAAACTGCTCTGCTGTGCGTTCGTTCACCTAAGAGAGTTGAATCTATGTTGAGATTCAGCGAGTCAGAAACACGTTTCTTCTAGGAGCTGAGTTGGGATATTCCCGAGTGAATGGAACCATAGTCTGTACAGAGAAATATCTGCTCCTAAAACCAAAACGGAGCTATCTAACTCAATGGTTGTCAATGTGTGCATTCAACTGACAGAGTTAAACTCACGTGTGGATTCAGCTGTTTGCAAACCCTTTCTGTGAAGAATCCCAAAACCGGTATTTCCAGCCCAATGCCGGCATACGTACTAAACCGCAGTAAACATCGTCTAAAACTCAGGAGAAACGTTTCCTTGAAACTGCTCTGCTGTGCGTTCATTCACCTAAGAGAGTTGAATCTATGTTGAGATTCAGCGAGTCAGAAACACGTTTCCTCTAGGAGCTGCATTGGGATATTCCCGAGTGAATGGGACCATAGTCTGTACAGAGAAATATCTGCTCCTAAAACCAAAACGGAGCTATCTAACTCAATGGTTGCCAATGTGTGCATTCAACTGACAGAGCTAAACTCACGTGTTGATTCAGCGGTTTGCAAACCCTTTCTGTGCAGAATCCCAAAACCGGTATTTCCAGCCCAATGCCGGCATACGTTCTAAACCGCAGTAAACTTCGTCTAAAACTCAGGAGAAACGTTTCCTTGAAACTGCTCTGCTGTGCGTTCGTTCACCTAAGAGAGTTGAATCTATGTTGAGATTCAGAGAGTCAGAAACACGTTTCTTCTAGGAGCTGCGTTGGGATATTCCCGCGTGAATGGGACCATAGGCTGTACAGAGAAATATCTGCTCCTAAAACCAAAACGGAGCTATCTAACTGAATGGTTGTCAATGTGTGCATTCAACTGACAGTGTTGAACTCACGTGTGCATTCAGCCGTTTGCAAACCCTTTCTGTGAAGAATCCCATAACCGGTATTTCCAGCCCAATGCCGGCATACGTACTAAACCGTAGTAAACGTCGTCTAAGACTCAGGAGAAACGTTTCCTTGAAACTGCTCTGCTGTGCCTTCGTTCACCTAAGAGAGTTGAATCTATGTTGAGATTCAGCGAGTCAGAAACACGTTTCTTCTAGGAGCTGCGTTGGGATATTCCCGAGTGAATGGGACCATAGGCTGTACAGAGAAATATCTGCTCCTAAAACCAAAACGGAGCTATCTAACTCAATGGTTGTCAATGTGTGCATTCAACTGACAGAGGTAAACTCACGTGTGGATTCAGCGGTTTGCAAACCCTTTCTGTGCAGAATCCCAAAACCTGTATTTCCAGCCCAATGCCGGAATACGTACTAAACCGCAGTAAACATCGTCTAAAATTCAGGAGAAACGTGTCCTTGAAACTGCTCTGCTGTGCGTTCGTTCACCTAAGAGAGTTGAATCTATGTTGAGATTCAGCGAGTCAGAAACACGTTTCTTCTAGGAGCTGCGTTGGGATATTCCCGAGTGAATGGGACCATAGGCTGTACAGAGAAATATCTGCTCCTAAAACCAACACGGAGCTATCTAACTGAATGGTTGTCAATGTGTGCATTCAACTGACAGAGTTAAACTCACGTGTGGATTCAGCGGTTTGCAAACCCTTTCTGTGCAGAATCCCAAAACCGGTATTTCCAGCCCAATTCTGGCATACGTACTAAACCGCAGTAAACTTCGTCTAAAACTCAGGAGAATCGTGTCCTTGAAACTGCTCTGCTGTGCGTTCGTTCACCTAAGAGAGTTAAATCTATGCTGAGATTCAGCGAGTCAGAAAAACGTTTCTTCTTGGAGCTGCATTGGGATATTCCCGAGTGAATGGGACCATAGGCTGTACAGAGAAATATCTGCTCATAAAACCAAAACGGAGCTATCTAACTGAATGGTAGTCAATGTGTGCATTCAACTGACAGAGTTAAACTCACCTGTGGATTCAGCGGTTTCCAAACCCTTTCTGTGCAGAATCCCAAAACCGGTTTTTCCAGCCCAATGCCGGAATACGTACTAAACCGCAATAAACTTCGTCTAAAACTCAGGAGAAACGATTCCTTGTAACTGCTCCGCTGTGCGTTCGTTCACCTAAGAGAGTTGAATCTATGTTGAGATTCAGCGAGTCAGAGACAGGATTCTTCTAGGAGCTGCATTGGGATATTCCCGAGTGATTGGGACCATAGTCTGTACAGAGAAATATCTGCTCATAAAACCAAAACGGAGCTATCTAACTGAATGGTTGTCAATGTGTGCATTCAACTGACAGAGTTAAACTCTCGTGTGGATTCAGCGGTTTGCAAACCCTTTCTGTGCAGAATCCCAAAACCGGTATTTCCAGCCCAATGCCGGCATACGTACTAAACCGCAGTAAACTTTGTCTAAAACTCAGGACAAACGTTTCCTTGAAACTGCTCTGCTGTGCGTTCCTTCACCTAAGAGAGTTGAATCTATGTTGAGATTCAGCGGGTCAGAAAGACGTTTCTTCTAGGAGCCGCGTTGGGATATTCCCGAGTGAATGGGACCATAGTCTGTATAAAAAAATATCTGCTTCTAAAACCAAAACGGAGCTATCTAACTCAATGGTTGTCAATGTGTGCATTCAACTGACAGAGTTAAATTAACGTGTGGATTCAGCGGTTTGCAAACCCTTTCTGTGCAGAATCGCAAAACCGTTATTTCCAACCCAATGCCGGCATACGTACTAAACAGCAGGAAACTTCGTCTAAAACTCAGGAGAAACGTTTCCTTGAAACTGCTCTGCTGTGCGTTCGTTCACCTAAGAGAGTTTAATCTATGTGGAGATTCAGCGAGTCAGAAACACGTTTCATCTAGGAGCTGCGTAGGGATATTCCCGAGTGAATGGAACCATAGGCTGTACAGAGAAATATCTGCTTCTAAAACCAAAGCATAGCTATCTAACTGAATGGTTGTCAATGTGTGCATTCAACTGACAGAGTTAAACTCACGTGTGGTTTCAGCGGTTGACAAACCATTTCTGTGCAGAATCACAAAAACGGTATTTCCAGCCCAATGCCGGCATACGTACTAAACAGCAGGAAACTTCGTCTAAAACTCAGGAGAAATGTTTTCTTCAAACTGCTCTGCTGTGCTTTCGCTCACCTAAGAGAGTTGAATCTATGTTGAGATTCAGCGAGTCAGAAACACGTTTCTTCTAGGAGCTGCGTTGGGATATTCCCGAGTGAATGGGACCATAGGCTGTACAGAGAAATATCTGCTCCTAAAACCAAAACGGAGATATCTAACTGAATGGTTGTCAATGTGTGCATTCAACTGACAGAGTTAAACTCACGAGTGGATTCAGCGGTTTGTAAACCCTTTCTGTGCAGAATCCCAAAACCGGTATTTCCAGCCCCATGCCGGCATACGTACTAAACCGCAGGAAACTTCGTCTAAAACTCAGGAGAAACGTTTCCTTGAAACTGCTCTGCTGTGCGATCGTTCACCTAAGAGAGTTGAATCTATGTTGACATTCAGCGAGTCACAAACACGTTTCTTCTAGGAGCTGCGTTGGGATATTCCCGAGTGAATGGGACCATAGGCTGTACAGAGAAATATCTGATCCTAAAACCAAAACGGAGCTATCTAACTCAATGGTTGTCAATGTGTGCATTCAACTGACAGAGTTAAACTCACGTGTGCATTCAGCCGTTTGCAAACCCTTTCTGTGAAAAATCCCAAACCGGTATTTCCAGCACAATGCCGGCATACGTACTAAACCGCAGGAAACATCGTCTAAAACTCAGGAGAAACGTTTCCTTGAAACTGCTCTGCTCTGCGTTCGTTCACCTAAGAGAGTTGAATCTATCTTGAGATTCAGCGAGTCAGAAACACATTTCTTCTAGGAGATGCGTTGGGATATTCCCGAGTGAATGGGACCATAGGCTTCATAGAGAAATACCTGCTTCTAAAACCAAAACGGAGCTATCTAACTGAATGGTTGTCAATGTGTGCATTCAACTGACAGAGTTAAACTTACGTGTCGTTTCAGCGTTTGGCACATCCTTTCTGTGCAGAATCGCAAAACCGGTATTTCCAGCCCAATGCCGGCATACGTACTAAACAGCAGGAAACATCGTCTAAAACTCAGGAGAAACGTCTCCTTGAAACTGCTCTGCTGTGCGTTCGTTCACCTAAGAGAGTTGAATCTATGTTGAGATTCAGCGAATCAGAAACACGTTTCTTCTAGGAGCTGCGTTGGGATATTCCCGAGTGAATGGGACCATAGGCTCTACAGAGAAATATCTGCTCCTAAAACCAAAACGGAGCTATCTAACTGAAAGGTTGTCAATGTGTGCATTCAACTGACAGTTAAACTCACCTGTGGATTCAGCGGTGTGCAAACCGTTTCTGTGCAGAATCCCAAAACCGGTATTTCCAGCCCAATGACGGCATACGTACTAAACCGCAGTAAACCTCGTCTAAAACTCAGGAGAAACGTTTCCTTGAAACTGCTCTGCTGTGCGTTCGTTCACCTAAGAGAGTTGAATCTAAGTTGAGATTCAGAGAGTCAGAAACACGTTTCTTCTAGGAGCTGCGTTGGGATATTCCCGAGTGAATGGACCATAGGCTGTACAGAGAAATATCTGCTCCGAAAACCAAAACGGAGCTATCTAACTGAATGGTTGTCAATGCGTGCATTCAACTGACAGAGTTAAACTCACGTGTGGATTCAGCGGTTTGCAAACCCTTTCTGTGCAGAATCCCAAAACCGGTATTTCCAGCCCTATGCCGGCATACGTACTAAACAGCAGGAAACTTCGTCTAAAACTCAGGAAAAACGTTTCCTTGAAACTGCTCTGCTGTGCGTTCGTTCACCTAAGAGAGTTGAATCTATGTTGAGATTCAGCGAGTCAGAAACACGTTTCTTCTAGGAGCTGCGTTGGGATATTCCCGAGTGAATGGGACCATCGGCTCTACAGAGAAATATCTGCTCCTAAAACCAAAACGGAGCTATCTAACTGAATGGTTGTCAATGTGTGCATTCAACTGACAGAGTTAAACTCACGTGTGGATTCAGCGGTTTGCAAACC
Organism: Aotus nancymaae; assembly: GCF_030222135.1. Lineage (NCBI taxonomy): Eukaryota > Metazoa > Chordata > Mammalia > Primates > Aotidae > Aotus > Aotus nancymaae. The sequence continues at coordinate 373,779 of NW_026988501.1, read as the reverse complement.
CTTTCTGTGCAGAATCCCAAAACCGGTATTTCCAGCCCAATGCCGTCATACGTACTAAAGCGCAGTAAACTTCGTCTAAAACTCAGGAGAAACGTTTACTTGAAACTGCTCTGCTGTGCGGTCGTTCACCTTAGAGAGTTGAATCTATGTTCAGATTCAGCGAGTCAGAAACACGTTTCTTCTAGGAGCTGCGTTCGGATATTCCCGAGTGAATGGGACCATAGACTGTATAGAGAAATACGTGCTTTTAAAACCAAAACGGAGCCATCTAACTGAATGGTTGTCAATGCGTGCATTCAACGTACAGAGTTAAACTTTCGTGTGGTTTCAGCGGTTGGCAAACCCTTTCTGTGGAGAATCACAAAACCGGTATTTCCAGCCCAATACTGGCATACGTACTAAACAGCAGGAAACTTCGTCTAAAACTCAGGATAAACGTTTCCTTGAAACTGCTCTGCTGTGCGTTCGTTCAACTAAGAGAGTTGAATCTATGTTGAGATTCAGCGAGTCAGAAACACGTTTCTTCTAGGAGCTGCGTTTGGATATTCCCGATTGAATGGGACCATAGGCTGTAGAGAGAAACATCTGCTCCGAAAACCAAAACGGAGCTATCTAACTGAATGGTTGTCAATGTGTGCATTCAACTGACAGAATTAAACTCACGTGTGGATTCAGCGGTTTGCAAAACCTTTCTGTGCAAAATCCCAAAACCGGTATTTGCATCCCAATGCTGGCATACGTAGTAAACCGCAGTAAACTTCGTCTAAAACTCAGGAGAAACGTTTCCTTGAAACTGCTCTGCTGTGCGTTCGTTCACCTAAGAGAGTTGAATCTATGTTGAGATTCAGCGAGTCAGAAACACGTTTCTTCTAGGAGCTGCGTTGGGATATTCCCGAGTGAATGGGACCATAGGCTGTACAGAGAAATATCTGCTCCTAAAACCAACACGGAGCTATCTAACTGAATGGTTGTCAATGTGTGCATTCAACTGACAGAGTTAAACTCACGTGTGGATTCAGCGTTTTGCAAACCCTTTCTGTGCAGAATCCCAAAACCGGTATTTCCAGCCCAATTCTGGCATACGTACTAAACCGCAGTAAACTTCGTCTAAAACTCAGGAGAATCGTGTCCTTGAAACTGCTCTGCTGTGCGTTCGTTCACCTAAGAGAGTTAAATCTATGCTGAGATTCAGCGAGTCAGAAAAACGTTTCTTCTAGGAGCTGCATTGGGATATTCCCGAGTGAATGGGACCATAGGCTGTACAGAGAAATATCTGCTCATAAAACCAAAACGGAGCTATCTAACTGAATGGTAGTCAATGTGTGCATTCAACTGACAGAGTTAAACTCACCTGTGGATTCAGCGGTTTCCAAACCCTTGCTGTGCAGAATCCCAAAACCGGTGTTTCCAGCCCAATGCCGGAATACGTACTAAACCGCAATAAACTTCGTCTAAAACTCAGGAGAAACGATTCCTTGAAACTGCTCCGCTGTGCGTTCGTTCACCTAAGAGAGTTGAATCTATGTTGAGATTCAGCGAGTCAGAGACAGGATTCTTCTAGGAGCTGCATTGGGATATTCCCGAGTGATTGGGACCATAGTCTGTACAGAGAAATATCTGCTCATAAAACCAAAACGGAGCTATCTAACTGAATGGTTGTCAATGTGTCCATTCAACTGACAGAGTTAAACTCTCGTGTGGATTCAGCGGTTTGCAAACCCTTTCTATGCAGAATCCCAAAACCGGTATTTCCAGCCCAATGCCGGCATACGTACTAAACCGCAGTAAACTTTGTGTAAAACTCAGGACAAACGTTTCCTTGAAACTGCTCTGCTGTGCGTTCCTTCACCTAAGAGAGTTGAATCTATGTTGAGATTCAGCGGGTCAGAAAGACGTTTCTTCTAGGAGCCGCGTTGGGATATTCCCGAGTGAATGGGACCATAGTCTGTATAAAAAAATATCTGCTTCTAAAACCAAAACGGAGCTATCTAACTCAATGGTTGTCAATGTGTGCATTCAACTGACAGAGTTAAATTAACGTGTGGATTCAGCGGTTTGCAAACCCTTTCTGTGCAGAATCGCAAAACCGTTATTTCCAACCCAATGCCGGCATACGTACTAAACAGCAGGAAACTTCGTCTAAAACTCAGGAGAAACGTTTCCTTGAAACTGCTCTGCTGTTCGTTCGTTCACCTAAGAGAGTTTAATCTATGTGGAGATTCAGCGAGTCAGAAACACGTTTCATCTAGGAGCTGCGTAGGGATATTCCCGAGTGAATGGAACCATAGGCTGTACAGAGAAATATCTGCTTCTAAAACCGAAGCATAGCTATCTAACTGAATGGTTGTCAATGTGTGCATTCAACTGACAGAGTTAAACTCACGTGTGGTTTCAGCGGTTGACAAACCATTTCTGTGCAGAATCACAAAAACGGTATTTCCAGCCCAATGCCGGCATACGTACTAAACAGCAGGAAACTTCGTCTAAAACTCAGGAGAAACGTTTTCTTCAAACTGCTCTGCTGTGCTTTCGCTCACCTAAGAGAGTTGAATCTATGTTGAGATTCAGCGAGTCAGAAACACGTTTCTTCTAGGAGCTGCGTTGGGATATTCCCGAGTGAATGGGACCATAGGCTGTACAGAGAAATATCTGCTCCTAAAACCAAAACGTAGATATCTAACTGAATGGTTGTCAATGTGTGCATTCAACTGACAGAGTTAAACTCACGAGTGGATTCAGCGGTTTGTAAACGCTTTCTGTGCAGAATCCCAAAACCGGTATTTCCAGCCCAATGCCGGCATACGTACTAAACCGCAGGAAACTTCGTCTAAAACTCAGGAGAAACGTTTCCTTGAAACTGCTCTGCTGTGCGATCGTTCACCTAAGAGAGTTGAATCTATGTTGACATTCAGCGAGTCACAAACACGTTTCTTCTAGGAGCTGCGTTGGGATATTCCCGAGTGAATGGGACCATAGGCTGTACAAAGAAATATCTGCTCCTAGAACCAAAACGGAGCTATCTAACTCAATGGTTGTCAATGTGTGCATTCAACTGACAGAGTTAAACTCACGTGTGCATTCAGCCGTTTGCAAACCCTTTCTGTGAAAAATCCCAAACCGGTATTTCCAGCACAATGCCGGCATACGTACTAAACCGCAGGAAACATCGTCTAAAACTCAGGAGAAACGTTTCCTTGAAACTGCTCTGCTCTGCGTTCGTTCACCTAAGAGAGTTGAATCTATCTTGAGATTCAGCGAGTCAGAAACACATTTCTTCTAGGAGATGCGTTGGGATATTCCCGAGTGAATGGGACCATAGGCTTCATAGAGAAATACCTGCTTCTAAAACCAAAACGGAGCTATCTAACTGAATGGTTGTCAATGTGTGCATTCAACTGACAGAGTTAAACTTACGTGTCGTTTCAGCGTTTGGCACACCCTTTCTGTGCAGAATCGCAAAACCGGTATTTCCAGCCCAATGCCGGCATACGTACTAAACAGCAGGAAACTTCGTCTAAAACTCAGGAGAAACGTCTCCTTGAAACTGCTCTGCTGTGCGTTCGTTCACCTAAGAGAGTTGAATCTATGTTGAGATTCAGCGAGTCAGAAACACGTTTCTTCTAGGAGCTGCGTTCGGATATTCCCGAGTGAGTGGGACCACAGGCTGTACAGAGAAATATCTGCTCCTAAAACCAAAACGGAACTTTCTAACTGAATTGTGGTCAATGTGTGCATTCAACTGACAGAGTTAAACTCACGTGTGGATTCAGCGGTTTGCAAACCCTTTCTGTGCAGAATCCCAAAACCGGTATTTCCAGCCCAATGCCGGCATACGTACTAAACCGCAGTAAACTTCGTCTAAAACTCAGGAGAAACGTTTCCTTGAAACTGCTCTGCTGTGCTTTCGTTCACCTAAGAGAGTTGAATCTATGTTGAGTTTCAGCGAGTCAGAAACACGTTTCTTCTAGGATCTGCGTTGGGATATTCCCGAGTGAATGGGACCATAGGCTGTACAGAGAAATATCTGCTCCTAAAACCAAAACGGAGCTATCCAACTGAATGGTTGTCAATGTGTGCATTCAACTGACAGAGTTAAACTGACGTGTGGATTCAGCGGTTTGCAAACCCTTTCTGTGCAGAATCCCAAAACAGGTATTTCCAGCCCAATGCTGGCATACGTACTAAACCGCAGAAAACTTCGTCTAAAACTCAGGAGAAACGTTTCCTTGAAACTGCTCTGCTGTGCGTTCGTTCACCTAAGAGAGTTGAATCTATGTTGAGATTCAGCGAGTCAGAAACACGTTTCTTCTAGGAGCTGCGTTGGGATATTCCCGAGTGAATGGGACCATAGTCTGTACAGAGAAATATCTGCTCCTAAAACCAAAACGGAGCTATCTAACTGAATGGTTGTCAATGTGTGCATTCACCTGACAGAGTTAAACTTACGTGTGGTGTCAGCGGTTGGCAAACCCTTTCTGTGCAGAATCCCAAAACCGGTATTAACAACCCAATGCCGGCATACGTACTAAACAGCAGGAAACTTCGTCTAAAACTCAGGAGAAACGTTTCCTTGAAACTGCTCTGCTGTTCGTTCGTTCATCTAAGAGAGTTGAATCTATGTTGAGATTCAGCGAGTCAGAAACACGTTTCTTCTAGGAGCTGCGTTCGGATATTCCCGAGTGAATGGGACCATAGGCTGTACAGAGAAATATCTGCTCCTAAAACCAAAACGGAGCTATCTAACTGAAAGGTTGTCAATGTGTGCATTCAGCGGATGGAGTCAAACTCACGTGTGGATTCAGCGGTTTGCAAACCCATTCTGTGCAGAATCCCAAAACCGGTATTTCCAGCCCAATGACGGCATACGTACTAAACCGCAGTAAACTTCGTCTAAAACTCAGGAGAAACGTTACCTTGAAACTGCTTTGCTGTGCGCTCGTTCACCTAGGAGATTTGAATCTATGTTGAGATTCAGAGAGTCAGAAACACGTTTCTTCTAGGAGCTGCGTTGGGATATTCCCGAGTGAATGGGACCATAGGCTGTACAGAGAAATATCTGATCCTAAAACCAAAACGGAGCTATCTAACTGAATGGTGGTCAATGTGTGCATTCAACTGACAGAGGTAAACTCACGTGTGGATTCAGCGGTTTGCAAACCCTTTCTGTGAAGAATCCCAAAACCGGTATTTCCAGCCCAATGCCGGCATACGTACTAAACCGCAATAAACATCGTCTAAAACTCAGGAGAAACGTGTCCCTGAAACTGCTCTGCTGTGCGTTCGATCACCTAAGAGAGTTGAATCTATGTTGAGATTCAGCGAGTCAGAAACACGTTTCTTCTAGGAGCTGCGTTGGGATATTCCCGAGTGAATGGGACCATAGGCTGTACAGAGAAATATCTGATCCTAAAACCAAAACGGAGATATCTAACTGAATGGTTGTCAATGTGTGCATTCAACTGACAGAGTTAAACTGACGTGTGGATTCAGCGGTTTGCAAACCCTTTCTGTGCAGAATCCCAAAACCGGTATTTCCAGCCCAATGCTGGAATACGTACTAAACCGCAGTAAACTTTGTCTAAAACTCAGTAGAAACGTTTCCTTGAAACTGCTCTGCTGTGCGTTCGTTCACCTAAGAGAGTTGAATCTTTGTTGAGATTCAGCGAGTCAGAAACACGTTTCTTCTAGGAGCTGCGTTGGGATATTCCCGAGTGAATGGGACCATAGGCTGTACAGAGAAATATCTGCTCCTAAAACCAAAACGGAGATATCTAACTGAATGGTTGTCAATGTGTGCATTCACCTGACAGAGTTAAACTTACGTGTGGTGTCAGCGGTTGGCAAACCCTTTCTGTGCAGAATCGCAAAACCGGTATTTCCAACCCAATGCCGGCATACGTACTAAATAGCAGGAAACTTCGTCTAAAACTCAGGAGAAACGTTTCCTTGAAACTGCTCTGCTGTTCGTTCGTTCACCTAAGAGACTTGAATCTATGTTGAGATTCAGCGAGTCAGAAACACGTTTCTTCTAGGAGCTGCGTTCGGATATTCCCGAGTGAGTGGGACCATAGGCTGTACAGAGAAATATCTGCTCCTAAAACCAAAACGGAGCTATCTAACTGAAAGGTTGTCAATGTGTGCATTCAACTGACAGAGTTAAACTCACGTGTGGATTCAGCGGTTTGCAAACCCTTTCTGTGCAGAATCCCAGAACCGGTATTAACAATCCAATGCCGGCATACGTAATAAACAGCAGGAAACTTCGTCTAAAATTCCAGAGAAACGTTTCCTTGAAACTGCTCTGCTGATCGTTCGTTCGCCTAAGAGAGTTGAATCTATGTTGAGATTCAGCGAGTCAGAAACACGTTTCTTCTAGGAGCTGCGTTCGGATATTCCCGAGTGAATGGGACCATAGGCTGTACAGAGAAATATCTGCTCCTAAAACCAAAACGGAGCTATCTATCTGAAAGGTTGTCAATGTGTGCATTCAACTGACAGAGTTAAACTCACGTGTGGACTCAGCGGTTTGCAAACCCTTTCTGTGCAGAATCCCAAAACCGGTATTTCCAGCCCAATGACTGCGTACATGCTAAACCGCAGTAAACTTCGTCTAAAACTCAGGAGAAACGTGTCCTTGAAACTGCTCTGCTGTGCGTTCGTTCACCTAAGAGAGTTGAATCTATGTTGAGATTCAGCGAGTCAGAAACACGTTTCTTCTAGGAGCTGCATTGGGATATTCCCGAGTGAATGGGACCATAGGCTGTACAGACAAATATCTGCTCCTAAGCCAAAACGGAGCTATCTAACTGAAAGGTTGTCAATGTGTGCATTCAGCGGATGGAGTCAAACTCACGTGTGGATTCAGCGGTTTGCAACCCTTTCTGTGCAGAATCCCAAAACCGGTATTTCCAGCCCAATGACGGCATACTTACTAAACCGCAGTAAACTTCGTCTAAAACTCAGGAGAAACGTTTCCTTGAAACTGCTTCGCTGTGCGCTCGTTCACCTAGGAGATTTGAATCTATGTTGAGATTCAGAGAGTCAGAAACACGTTTCTTCTAGGAGCTGCGTTGGGATATTCCCGAGTGAATGGGACCATAGGCTGTACAGAGAAATATCTGATCCTAAAACCAAAACGGAGCTTTCTAACTGAATGGTGGTCAATGTGTGCATTCAACTGACAGAGTTAAACTCACGTGTGGATTCAGCGGTTTGCAAACCCTTTCTGTGAAGAATCCCAAAACCAGTATTTCCAGCCCAATGCCGGCATACGTACTAAACCGCAATAAACATCGTCTAAAACTCAGGAGAAACGTGTCCTTGAAACTGCTCTGCTGTGCGTTCGATCACCTAAGAGAGTTGAATCTATGTTGAGATTCAGCGAGTCAGAAACACGTTTCTTCTAGGAGCTGCATTGGGATATTCCCGAGTGAATGGGACCATAGGCTGTACAGACAAATATCTGCTCCTAAAACCAAAACGGAGATATCTAACTGAATGGTTGTGAATGTGTGCATTCAACTGACAGAGTTAAACTCACGTGTGGATTCAGCGGTTTGCAACACTTTCTGTGCAGAATCCCAAAACCGGTATTTCCAGCCCAATGCTGGAATACGTTCTAAATCGCAGTAAACTTCGTCTAAATCTCAGGAGAAACGTTTCCTTGAAAGTGCTCTGCTGTGCGTTCGTTCACCTAAGTGAGTTGAATCTATGTTGAAATTCAGCGAGTCAAAAACACGTTTCTTCTAGGAGCTGCGTTGGGATATTCCCGAGTGAATGGGAACATAGGCTGTACAGACAAATATCTGCTCCTAAAACCAAAACGGAGCTATCTAACTGAATGGTTGTCAATGTGTGCATTCAAATGACAGAGTTAAACTTACGTGTGGTGTCAGCGGTTGGCAAACCCTTTCTGTGCAGAATCGCAAAACCGGTATTTCCAACCCAATGCCGGCATACGTACTAAACAGCAGGAAACTTCGTCTAAAACTCAGGAGAAACGTTTCCTTGAAACTGCTCTGCAGTTCGTTCGTTCACCTAAGAGAGTTGAATCTATGTTGAGATTCAGCGAGTCAGAAACACGTTTCTTCTAGGAGCTGCGTTCGGATATTCCCGAGTGAGTGGGACCATAGGCTGTACAGAGAAATATCTGCTCCTAAAACCAAAACGGAGCTATCTAACTGAAAGGTTGTCAATGTGTGCATTCAGCGGATGGAGTCAAACTCACGTGTGGATTCAGCGGTTTGCAACCCTTTCTGTGCAGAATCCCAAAACCGGTATTTCCACCCCAATGACGGCATACGTACTAAACCGCAGTAAACTTCGTCTAAAACTCAGGAGAAACGTTTCCTTGAAACTGCTTTGCTGTGCGCTCGTTCACCTAGGAGATTTGAATCTATGTTGAGATTCAGAGAGTCAGAAACACGTTTCTTCTAGGAGCTGCGTTGGGATATTCCCGAGTGAATGGGACCATAGGCTGTACAGAGAAATATCTGATCCTAAAACCAAAACGGAGCTTTCTAACTGAATGGTGTTCAATGTGTGCATTCAACTGACAGAGTTAAACTCACGTGTGGATTCAGCGGTTTGCAAACCCTTTCTGTGAAGAATCCCAAAACCAGTATTTCCAGCCCAATGCCGGCATACGTACTAGACCGCAATAAACATCGTCTAAAACTCAGGAGAAACGTGTCCTTGAAACTGCTCTGCTGTGCGTTCGATCACCTAAGAGAGTTGAATCTATGTTGAGATTCATCGAGTCAGAAACACGTTTCTTCTAGGAGCTGCATTGGGATATTCCCGAGTAAATGGGACCATAGGCTGTACAGACAAATATCTGCTCCTAAAACCAAAACGGAGATATCTAACTGAATGGTTGTCAATGTGTGCATTCAACTGACAGAGTTAAACTCACGTGTGGATTCAGCGGTTTGCAACACTTTCTGTGCAGAATCCCAAAACCGGTATTTCCAGTCCAATGATGGAATACGTTCTAAATCGCAGTAAACTTCGTCTAAATCTCAGGAGAAACGTTTCCTTGAAAGTGCTCTGCTGTGCGTTCGTTCACCTAAGTGAGTTGAATCTATGTTGAAATTCAGCGAGTCAAAAACACGTTTCTTCTAGGAGCTGCGTTGGGATATTCCCGAGTGAATGGGACCATAGGCTGTACAGACAAATATCTGCTCCTAAAACCAAAACGGAGCTATCTAACTGAATGGTTGTCAATGTGTGCATTCAAATGACAGAGTGAAACTTACGTGTGGTGTCAGCGGTTGGCAAACCCTTTCTGTGCAGAATCGCAAAACCGGTATTTCCAACCCAATGACGGCATACGTACTAAACAGCAGGAAACTTCGTCTAAAACTCAGGAGAAACGTTTCCTTGAAACTGCTCTGCTGTTCGTTCGTTCACCTAAGAGAGTTGAATCTATGTTGAGATTCAGCGAGTCAGAAACACGTTTCTTCTAGGAGCTGCGTTCGGATATTCCCGAGTGAGTGGGACCATAGGCTGTACAGAGAAATATCTGCTCCTAAAACCAAAACGGAGCTATCTAACTGAAAGGTTGTCAATGTGTGCATTCAACTGACAAAGTTAAACTCACGTGTGGATTCAGCGGTTTGCAAACCCTTTCTGTGCAGAATCCCAAATCCGGTATTAACAACCCAATGCCGGCATACGTACAAAACAGCAGGAATCTTCGTCTAAAACTCAGGAGAAACGTTTCCTTGAAACTGCTCTGCTGTTCGTTCGTTCACCTAAGAGAGTTGAATCTATGTTGAGATTCAGCGAGTCAGAAACACGTTTCTTCTAGGAGCTGCGTTCGGATATTCCCGAGTGAATGGGACCATAGGCTGTACAGAGAAATATCTGCTCCTAAAACCAAAACGGAGCTATCTAACTGAAAGGTTGTCAATGTGTGCATTCAGCGGATGGAGTCAAACTCACGTGTGGATTCAGCGGTTTGCAAACCCATTCTGTGCAGAATCCCAAAACCGGTATTTCCCAACCAATGACGGCATACGTACTAAACCGCAGTAAACTTCGTCTAAAACTCAGGAAAAACGTGTCCTTGAAACTGCTCTGCTGTGCGTTCGTTCACCTAAGAGAGTTGAATCTATGTTGAGATTCAGCGAGTCAGAAACACGTTTCTTCTAGGACCTGCGTTGGGATATTCCCGAGTGAATGGGACCATAGGCTGTACAGAGAAATATCTGCTCCTAAAACCAAAACGGAGCTTTCTAACTGAATGGTTGTGAATGTGTGCATTCACCTGACAGAGTTAAACTTACCTGTGGTGTCAGCGGTTGGCAAACCCTTTCTGTGCAGAATCGCAAAACCGGTATTTCCAACCCAATGCCGGCATACGTACTAAACAGCAGGAAACTTCGTCTAAAACTCAGGAGAAACGTTTCCTTGAAACTGCTCTGCTGTTCGTTCGTTCACCTAAGAGAGTTGAATCTATGTTGAGATTCAGCGAGTCAGAAACACGTTTCTTCTAGGAGCTGCGTTGGGATATTCCCGAGTGAATGGGACTATAGGCTGTACAGAGAAATATCTGATCCTAAAACCAAAACGGAGCTTTCTAACTGAATGGTGGTCAATGTGTGCATTCAACTGACAGAGTTAAACTCAACTGTGGATTCAGCGGTTTGCAAACCCTTTCTGTGCAGTATCCCGAAACCGGTATTTCCAGCCCAATGACTGCGTGCATACTAAACCGCAGTAAACTTCGTCTAAAACGCAGGAGAAACTTTTCCTTGAAACTGCTCTGCTGTGCGTTCGTTCACCTAAGAGAGTTGAATCTATGTTGAGATTCAGCGAGTCAGAAACACGTTTCTTCTAGGAGCTGCGTTGGAATATTCCCGAGTGAATGGGACCATAGGCTGTACAGAGAAATATCTGCTCCTAAAACCAAAACGGAGCTATCTAACTGAAAGGTTGTCAATGTGTGCATTCAGCGGATGGAGTCAAACTCACGTGTGGATTCAGCGGTTTGCAAACCCATTCTGTGCAGAATCCCAAAACCGGTATTTCCCAACCAATGACGGCATACGTACTAAACCGCAGTAAACTTCGTCTAAAACTCAGGAAAAACGTGTCCTTGAAACTGCTCTGCTGTGCGTTCGTTCACCTAAGAGAGTTGAATCTATGTTGAGATTCAGCGAGTCAGAAACACGTTTCTTCTAGGACCTGCGTTGGGATATTCCCGAGTGAATGGGACCATAGGCTTTACAGAGAAATATCTGCTCCTAAAACCAAAACGGAGCTTTCTAACTGAATGGTTGTGAATGTGTGCATTCACCTGACAGAGTTAAACTTACCTGTGGTGTCAGCGGTTGGCAAACCCTTTCTGTGCAGAATCGCAAAACCGGTATTTCCAACCCAATGCCGTAATACGTACTAAACAGCAGGAAACTTCGTCTAAAACTCAGGAGAAACGTTTCCTTGAAACTGCTCTGCTGTTCGTTCGTTCACCTAAGAGAGTTGAATCTATGTTGAGATTCAGCGAGTCAGAAACACGTTTCTTCTAGGAGCTGCGTTGGGATATTCCCGAGTGAATGGGACTATAGGCTGTACAGAGAAATATCTGATCCTAAAACCAAAACGGAGCTTTCTAACTGAATGGTGGTCAATGTGTGCATTCAACTGACAGAGTTAAACTCAACTGTGGATTCAGCGGTTTGCAAACCCTTTCTGTGCAGTATCCCGAAACCGGTATTTCCAGCCCAATGACTGCGTGCATACTAAACCGCAGTAAACTTCGTCTAAAACGCAGGAGAAACTTTTCCTTGAAACTGCTCTGCTGTGCGTTCGTTCACCTAAGAGAGTTGAATCTATGTTGAGATTCAGCGAGTCAGAAACACGTTTCTTCTAGGAGCTGCGTTGGAATATTCCCGAGTGAATGGGACCATAGGCTGTACAGAGAAATATCTGCTCCGAAAACCAAAACGGAGCTATCTAACTGAATGGTTGTCAATGTGTGCATTCAACTGACAGAGTTAAACTCAAGGGTGGATTCAGTGGTTTGCAAACCCTTTCTGTGCAGAATCCCAAAACCGGTATTTCCAGCCCAATGCTGGCATACGTACTAAACTGCAGAAAACTTCGTCTAAAACTCAGGAGAAACGTTTCCTTGAAACTGCTCTGCTGTGCGTCCGTTCACCTAAGAGAGTTGAATCTATGTTGAGATTCAGCGAGTCAGAAACACGTTTCTTCTAGGAGCTGCGTTCGGATATTCCCGAGTGAATGGGACCATAGGCTGTACAGAGAAATTTCTGCTCCTAAAACCAAAACGGAGATATCTAACTGAAAGGTTGTCAATGTGTGCATTCAACTGATATAGTTAAACTCACGTGTGGATTCAACGGTTTGCAAACCCTTTCTGTGCAGAATCCCAAAACCGGTATTTCCAGCCCAATGACTGCGTACATACTAAACCGCAGTAAACTTCGTCTAAAACTCAGGAGAAACGTGTCCTTGAAACTGCTCTGCTGTGCGTTCGTTCACCTAAGAGAGTTGAATCTATGTTGAGATTCAGCGAGTCAGAAACACGTTTCTTCTAGGAGCTGCGTTGCGATATTCCCGAGTAAATGGGACCATAGGCTGTACAGAGAAATATCTGCTCCTAAAACCAAAACGGAGCTTTCTAACTGAATGGTTGTCAATGTGTGCATTTACCTGACAGAGTTAAACTTACGTGTGGTGTCAGCGGTTGTCAAACCCTTTCTGTGCAGAATCGCAAAACCGGTATTTCCAACCCAATGCCGGCATACGTACTAAACAGCAGGAAACTTCGTCTAAAACTCAGGAGAAACGTTTCCTTGAAACTGCTCTGCTGTTCGTTCGTTCACCTAAGAGAGTTGAATCTATGTTGAGATTCAGCGAGTCAGAAACACGTTTCTTCTAGGAGCTGCGTTCGGATATTCCCGAGTGAGTGGGACCATAGGCTGTACAGAGAAATATCTGCTCCTAAAACCAACACGGAGCTATCTAACTGAAAGGTTGTCAATGTGTGCATTCAACTGACAGAGTTAAACTCAAGTGTGGATTCAGCGGTTTGCAAACCCTTTCTGTGCAGAATCCCAGAACCGGTATTAACAATCCAATGCCGGCATACGTAATAAACAGCAGGAAACTTCGTCTAAAACTCCAGAGAAACGTTTCCTTGAAACTGCTCTGCTGATCGTTCGTTCGCCTAAGAGAGTTGAATCTATGTTGAGATTCAGCGAGTCAGAAACACGTTTCTTCTAGGAGCTGCGTTCGGATATTCCCGAGTGAATGGGACCATAGGCTGTACAGAGAAATATCTGCTCCTAAAACCAAAACGGAGCTATCTATCTGAAAGGTTGTCAATGTGTGCATTCAACTGACAGAGTTAAACTCACGTGTGGACTCAGCGGTTTGCAAACCCTTTCTGTGCAGAATCCCAAAACCGGTATTTCCAGCCCAATGACTGCGTACATGCTAAACCGCAGTAAACTTCGTCTAAAACTCAGGAGAAACGTGTCCTTGAAACTGCTCTGCTGTGCGTTCGTTCACCTAAGAGAGTTGAATCTATGTTGAGATTCAGCGAGTCAGAAACACGTTTCTTCTAGGAGCTGCATTGGGATATTCCCGAGTGAATGGGACCATAGGCTGTACAGAGAAATATCTGCTCCTAAGCCAAAACGGAGCTATCTAACTGAAAGGTTGTCAATGTGTGCATTCAGCGGATGGAGTCAAACTCACGTGTGGATTCAGCGGTTTGCAACCCTTTCTGTGCAGAATCCCAAAACCGGTATTTCCAGCCCAATGACGGCATACTTACTAAACCGCAGTAAACTTCGTCTAAAACTCAGGAGAAACGTTTCCTTGAAACTGCTTTGCTGTGCGCTCGTTCACCTAGGAGATTTGAATCTATGTTGAGATTCAGAGAGTCAGAAACACGTTTCTTCTAGGAGCTGCGTTGGGATATTCCCGAGTGAATGGGACCATAGGCTGTACAGAGAAATATCTGATCCTAAAATCAAAACGGAGCTTTCTAACTGAATGGTGGTCAATGTGTGCATTCAACTGACAGAGTTAAACTCACGGGTGGATTCAGCGGTTTGCAAACCCTTTCTGTGAAGAATCCCAAAACCAGTATTTCCAGCCCAATGCCGGCATACGTACTAAACCGCAATAAACATCGTCTAAAACTCAGGAGAAACGTGTCCTTGAAACTGCTCTGCTGTGCGTTCGATCACCTAAGAGAGTTGAATCTATGTTGAGATTCAGCGAGTCAGAAACACGTTTCTTCTAGGAGCTGCATTGGGATATTCCCGAGTGAATGGGACCATAGGCTGTACAGACAAATATCTGCTCCTAAAACCAAAACGGAGATATCTAACTGAATGGTTGTGAATGTGTGCATTCAACTGACAGAGTTAAACTCACGTGTGGATTCAGCGGTTTGCAACACTTTCTGTGCAGAATCCCAAAACCGGTATTTCCAGCCCAATGCTGGAATACGTTCTAAATCGCAGTAAACTTCGTCTAAATCTCAGGAGAAACGTTTCCTTGAAAGTGCTCTGCTGTGCGTTCGTTCACCTAAGTGAGTTGAATCTATGTTGAAATTCAGCGAGTCAAAAACACGTTTCTTCTAGGAGCTGCGTTGGGATATTCCCGAGTGAATGGGACCATAGGCTGTACAGACAAATATCTGCTCCTAAAACCAAAACGGAGCTATCTAACTGAATGGTTGTCAATGTGTGCATTCAAATGACAGAGTGAAACTTACGTGTGGTGTCAGCTGTTGGCAAACCCTTTCTGTGCAGAATCGCAAAACCGGTATTTCCAACCCAATGCCGGCATACGTACTAAACAGCAGGAAACTTCGTCTAAAACTCAGGAGAAACGTTTCCTTGAAACTGCTCTGCAGTTCGTTCGTTCACCTAAGAGAGTTGAATCTATGTTGAGATTCAGCGAGTCAGAAACACGTTTCTTCTAGGAGCTGCGTTCGGATATTCCCGAGTGAGTGGGACCATAGGCTGTACAGAGAAATATCTGCTCCTAAAACCAAAACGGAGCTATCTAACTGAAAGGTTGTCAATGTGTGCATTCAACTGACAAAGTTAAACTCACGTGTAGATTCAGCGGTTTGCAAACCCTTTCTGTGCAGAATCCCAAAACCGGTATTAACAACCCAATGCCGGCATACGTACAAAACAGCAGGAATCTTCGTCTAAAACTCAGGAGAAACGTTTCCTTGAAACTGCTCTGCTGTTCGTTCGTTCACCTAAGAGAGTTGAATCTATGTTGAGATTCAGCGAGTCAGAAACACGTTTCTTCTAGGAGCTGCGTTCGGATATTCCCGAGTGAATGGGACCATAGGCTGTACAGAGAAATATCTGCTCCTAAAACCAAAACGGAGCTATCTACCTGAAAGGTTGTCAATGTGTGCATTCAGCGGATGGAGTCAAACTCACGTGTGGAATCAGCGGTTTGCAAACCAATTCTGTGCAGAATCCCAAAACCGGTATTTCCCACCCAATGACGGCAAAGGTACTAAACCGCAGTAAACTTCGTCTAAAACTCAGGAGAAACGTGTCCTTGAAACTGCTATGCTGTGCGTTCGTTCACCTAAGAGAGTTGAATCTATGTTGAGATTCAGCGAGTCAGAAACACGTTTCTTCTAGGAGCTGCATTGGGATATTCCCGAGTGAATGGGACCATAGGCTGTACAGAGAAATATCTGCTCCTAAAACCAAAACGGAGCTATCTAATTGAATGGTTGTCAATGTGTGCATTCACCTGACAGAGTTAAACTTACGTGTGGTGTCAGCGGTTGGCAAACCCTTTCTGTGCAGAATCGCAAAACCGGTATTTCCAACCCAATGCCGGCATACGTACTAAACAGCAGGAAACTTCGTCTAAAACTCAGGAGAAACGTTTCCTTGAAACTGCTCTGCTGTTCGTTCGTTCACCTAAGAGAGTTGAATCTATGTTGAGATTCAGCGAGTCAGAAACACGTTTCTTCTAGGAGCTGCGTTCGTATATTCCCGAGTGAGTGGGACCATAGGCTGTACAGAGAAATATCTGCTCCTAAAACCAAAACGGAGCTATCTAACTGAAAGGTTGTCAATGTGTGCATTCAACTGACAAAGTTAAACTCACGTGTGGATTCAGCGGTTTGCAAACCCTTTCTGTGCAGAATCCCAAAACCGGTATTAACAACCCAATGCCGGCATACGTACTAAACAGCAGGAAACTTCGTCTAAAACTCAGGAGAAACGTTTCCTTGAAACTGCTCTGCTGTTCATTCTTTCACCTAAGAGAGTTGAATCTATGTTGAGATTCAGTGAGTCAGAAACACGTTTCTTCTAGGAGCTGCGTTCGGATATTCCCGAGTGAATGGGACCATAGGCTGTACAGAGAAATATCTGCTCCTAAACCAAAACGGAGCTATCTAACTGAAAGGTTGTCAATGTGTGCATTCAGCGGATGGAGTCAAACTCACGTGTGGATTCAGCGGTTTGCAACCCTTTCTGTGCAGAATCCCAAAACCGGTATTTCCACCCCAATGACGGCATACGTACTAAACCGCAGTAAACTTCGTCTAAAACTCAGGAGAAACGTTTCCTTGAAACTGCTTTGCTGTGCGCTCGTTCACCTAGGAGATTTGAATCTATGTTGAGATTCAGAGAGTCAGAAACACGTTTCTTCTAGGAGCTGCGTTGGGATATTCCCGAGTGAATGGGACCATAGGCTGTACAGAGAAATATCTGATCCTAAAACCAAAACGGAGCTTTCTAACTGAATGGTGGTCAATGTGTGCATTCAACTGACAGAGTTAAACTCACGTGTGGATTCAGCGGTTTGCAAACCCTTTCTGTGAAGAATCCCAAAACCAGTATTTCCAGCCCAATGCCGGCATA
Source organism: Aotus nancymaae (assembly GCF_030222135.1). NCBI lineage: Eukaryota > Metazoa > Chordata > Mammalia > Primates > Aotidae > Aotus > Aotus nancymaae. The sequence goes on along the minus strand of NW_026988501.1, from coordinate 356,884 downwards.
CGTACTAGACCGCAATAAACATCGTCTAAAACTCAGGAGAAACGTGTCCTTGAAACTGCTCTGCTGTGCGTTCGATCACCTAAGAGAGTTGAATCTATGTTGAGATTCAGCGAGTCAGAAACACGTTTCTTCTAGGAGCTGCATTGGGATATTCCCGAGTAAATGGGACCATAGGCTGTACAGACAAATATCTGCTCCTAAAACCAAAACGGAGATATCTAACTGAATGGTTGTCAATGTGTGCATTCAACTGACAGAGTTAAACTCACGTGTGGATTCAGCGGTTTGCAACACTTTCTGTGCAGAATCCCAAAACCGGTATTTCCAGTCCAATGATGGAATACGTTCTAAATCGCAGTAAACTTCGTCTAAATCTCAGGAGAAACGTTTCCTTGAAAGTGCTCTGCTGTGCGTTCGTTCACCTAAGTGAGTTGAATCTATGTTGAAATTCAGCGAGTCAAAAACACGTTTCTTCTAGGAGCTGCGTTGGGATATTCCCGAGTGAATGGGACCATAGGCTGTACAGACAAATATCTGCTCCTAAAACCAAAACGGAGCTATCTAACTGAATGGTTGTCAATGTGTGCATTCAAATGACAGAGTGAAACTTACGTGTGGTGTCAGCGGTTGGCAAACCCTTTCTGTGCAGAATCGCAAAACCGGTATTTCCAACCCAATGCCGGCATACGTACTAAACAACAGGAAACTTCGTCTAAAACTCAGGAGAAACGTTTCCTTGAAACTGCTCTGCTGTTCGTTCGTTCACCTAAGAGAGTTGAATCTATGTTGAGATTCAGCGAGTCAGAAACACGTTTCTTCTAGGAGCTGCGTTCGGATATTCCCGAGTGAGTGGGACCATAGGCTGTACAGAGAAATATCTGCTCCTAAAACCAAAACGGAGCTATCTAACTGAAAGGTTGTCAATGTGTGCATTCAACTGACAAAGTTAAACTCACGTGTGGATTCAGCGGTTTGCAAACCCTTTCTGTGCAGAATCCCAAATCCGGTATTAACAACCCAATGCCGGCATACGTACAAAACAGCAGGAATCTTCGTCTAAAACTCAGGAGAAACGTTTCCTTGAAACTGCTCTGCTGTTCGTTCGTTCACCTAAGAGAGTTGAATCTATGTTGAGATTCAGCGAGTCAGAAACACGTTTCTTCTAGGAGCTGCGTTCGGATATTCCCGAGTGAATGGGACCATAGGCTGTACAGAGAAATATCTGCTCCTAAAACCAAAACGGAGCTATCTAACTGAAAGGTTGTCAATGTGTGCATTCAGCGGATGGAGTCAAACTCACGTGTGGATTCAGCGGTTTGCAAACCCATTCTGTGCAGAATCCCAAAACCGGTATTTCCCAACCAATGACGGCATACGTACTAAACCGCAGTAAACTTCGTCTAAAACTCAGGAAAAACGTGTCCTTGAAACTGCTCTGCTGTGCGTTCGTTCACCTAAGAGAGTTGAATCTATGTTGAGATTCAGCGAGTCAGAAACACGTTTCTTCTAGGACCTGCGTTGGGATATTCCCGAGTGAATGGGACCATAGGCTGTACAGAGAAATATCTGCTCCTAAAACCAAAACGGAGCTTTCTAACTGAATGGTTGTGAATGTGTGCATTCACCTGACAGAGTTAAACTTACCTGTGGTGTCAGCGGTTGGCAAACCCTTTCTGTGCAGAATCGCAAAACCGGTATTTCCAACCCAATGCCGGCATACGTACTAAACAGCAGGAAACTTCGTCTAAAACTCAGGAGAAACGTTTCCTTGAAACTGCTCTGCTGTTCGTTCGTTCACCTAAGAGAGTTGAATCTATGTTGAGATTCAGCGAGTCAGAAACACGTTTCTTCTAGGAGCTGCGTTGGAATATTCCCGAGTGAATGGGACCATAGGCTGTACAGAGAAATATCTGCTCCGAAAACCAAAACGGAGCTATCTAACTGAATGGTTGTCAATGTGTGCATTCAACTGACAGAGTTAAACTCAAGGGTGGATTCAGTGGTTTGCAAACCCTTTCTGTGCAGAATCCCAAAACCGGTATTTCCAGCCCAATGCTGGCATACGTACTAAACTGCAGAAAACTTCGTCTAAAACTCAGGAGAAACGTTTCCTTGAAACTGCTCTGCTGTGCGTCCGTTCACCTAAGAGAGTTGAATCTATGTTGAGATTCAGCGAGTCAGAAACACGTTTCTTCTAGGAGCTGCGTTCGGATATTCCCGAGTGAATGGGACCATAGGCTGTACAGAGAAATATCTGCTCCTAAAACCAAAACGGAGATATCTAACTGAAAGGTTGTCAATGTGTGCATTCAACTGATATAGTTAAACTCACGTGTGGATTCAACGGTTTGCAAACCCTTTCTGTGCAGAATCCCAAAACCGGTATTTCCAGCCCAATGACTGCGTACATACTAAACCGCAGTAAACTTCGTCTAAAACTCAGGAGAAACGTGTCCTTGAAACTGCTCTGCTGTGCGTTCGTTCACCTAAGAGAGTTGAATCTATGTTGAGATTCAGCGAGTCAGAAACACGTTTCTTCTAGGAGCTGCGTTGCGATATTCCCGAGTAAATGGGACCATAGGCTGTACAGAGAAATATCTGCTCCTAAAACCAAAACGGAGCTTTCTAACTGAATGGTTGTCAATGTGTGCATTTACCTGACAGAGTTAACCTTACGTGTGGTGTCAGCGGTTGTCAAACCCTTTCTGTGCAGAATCGCAAAACCGGTATTTCCAACCCAATGTCGGCATACGTACTAAACAGCAGGAAACTTCGTCTAAAACTCAGGAGAAACGTTTCCTTGAAACTGCTCTGCTGTTCGTTCGTTCACCTAAGAGAGTTGAATCTATGTTGAGATTCAGCGAGTCAGAAACACGTTTCTTATAGGAGCTGCGTTCGGATATTCCCGAGTGAGTGGGACCATAGGCTGTACAGAGAAATATCTGCTCCTAAAACCAACACGGAGCTATCTAACTGAAAGGTTGTCAATGTGTGCATTCAACTGACAGAGTTAAACTCACGTGTGGATTCAGCGGTTTGCAAACCCTTTCTGTGCAGAATCCCAAAACCGGTATTTCCAACCCAATGCCGGCATACGTACTAAACAGCAGGAAACTTCGTCTAAAACTCAGGAGAAACGTTTCCTTGAAACTGCTCTGCTGTTCCTTCGTTCACCTAAGAGAGTTGAATCTATGTTGAGATTCAGCGAGTCAGAAACACGTTTCTTCTAGGAGCTGCGTTCGGATATTCCCGAGTGAATGGGACCATAGGCTGTACAGAGAAATATCTGCTCCTAAAACCAAAACGGAGCTATCTAACTGAAAGGTTGTCAATGTGTGCATTCAACTGATATAGTTAAACTCACGTGTGGATTCAACGGTTTGCAAACCCTTTCTGTGCAGAATCCCAAAACCGGTATTTCCAGCCCAATGACTGCGTACATACTAAACTGCAGTAAACTTCGTCTAAAACTCAGGGGAAACGTGTCCTTGAAACTGCTCTGCTGTGCGTTCGTTCACCTCAGAGAGTTGAATCTATGTTGAGATACAGCGAGTCAGAAACACGTTTCTTCTAGGAGCTGCGTTGGGATATTCCCGAGTGAATGGGACGATAGGCTGTACAGAGAAATATCTGCTCCTAAAACCAAAACGGAGATATCTAACTGAATGGTTGTCAATGTGTGCATTCAACTCACAGAGTTAAACTCACGTGTGCATTCAGCTGTTTGCAAACCCTTTCTGTGAAGAATCCCAATACCGGTATTTCCAGCCCAATGCCGGCATACGCACTAAACCGCAGTAAACATCGTCTAAAATTCAGGAGAAACGTGTCCTTGAAACTGCTCTGCTGTGCGTTCGTTCACCTAAGAGAGGTGAATCTATGATGAGATTCAGAGAGTCAGAAACACGTTTCTTCTAGGAGCTGCGTTGGGATATTCCCGAGTGAATGGGACCATAGGCTGTACAGAGAAATATCTTCTCCGAAAACCAAAACGGAGCTATCTAACTCAATGGTTGTCAATGCGTGCATTCAACTGACAGAGTTAAACTCACGTGTGGATTCAGCGGTTTGCAAACCCTTTCTGTGCAGAATCCCAAAACCGGTATTTGCAGCCCAATGCCGGCATACGTACTAAAGCGCAGTAAACTTCGTCTAAAACTCAGGAGAAACGTTTCCTTGAAACTGCTCTGCTGTGCGTTCGTTCACCTAAGAGAGTTGAATCTATGTTGAGATTCAGAGAGTCAGAAACACGTTTCTTCTAGGAACTGCGTTGGGATATTCCCGAGTGAATGGGACCAAAGGCTGTACAGAGAAATATCTGCTCCTAAAACCAAAACGGAGCTATCTAACTGAATGGTTGTCAATGTGTGCATTCAACTGACAGAGTTAAACTCACGTGTGCATTCAGCCGTTTGCAAACCCTTTCTGTGAAGAATCCCAAAACCGGTATTTCCAGCCCAATACCGGCATACGTACTAAACTGCAGTAAACATCGTCTAAAACTCAAGAGAAACGTTTCCTTGAAACTGCTCTGCTGTGCGTTCGTTCAACTAAGAGAGTTGAATCTATGTTGAGATTCAGCGAGTCAGAAACACGTTTCTTCTAGGAGCTGCGTAGGGATATTCCCGAGTGAATGGGACCATAGGCTGTACAGAGAAATATCTGCTCCGAAAACCAAAACGGAGCTATCTAACTCAATGGTTGAAAATGCGTGCATTCAACTGACAGAGTTAAACTCACGTGTGGTTTCAGCGGTTGGCAAACCATTTCTGTGCAGAATCACAAAAACGGTATTTCCAGCCCAATGCCGGCGTACGTACTAAACAGCAGGAAACTTCGTCTAAAACTCAGGAGAAACCTTTCCTTGAAACTGCTCTGCTGTCCTTTCGCTGACCTAAGAGAGTTGAATCTATGTTGAGATTCAGCGAGTCAGAAACACGTTTCTTCTAGGAGCTGCGTTCGGATATTCCCGAGTGAATGGGACCACAGGCTGTACAGAGAAATATCTGCTCCTAAAACCAAAACTTAGCTATCTAACTGAATGGTTGTCAATGTGTGCATTCAACTGACAGAATTAAACTCGTGTGGATTCACTGGTTTGCAAACCCTTTCTGTACAGAATCCCCAAACCGGTATTTCCAGCCCAATGCCGGCATACGTACTAAACCGCAGTAAACTTCGTCTAACACTCAGGAGAAACGTTTATTTGAAACTGCTCTGCTGTGCGTTCGTTCACCTAAGAGAGTTGAATCTATGTTGAGATTCAGCGATTCAGAAACACGTTTCTTCTAGGAGCTGCGTTGGGATATTCCCGAGTGAATGGGACCATAGGCTGTACAGAGAAATACCTGCTCCTAAAACCAAAACGGAGATATCTAACTGAATGGTTGTCAATGTGTGCATTCAACTGACAGAGTTAAACTCACGTGTGGATTCAGCCGTTTGCAAACCCTTTCTGTGCAGAATCCCAAAACCGGTATTTCCAGCCCAATGCTGGAATACGTACTAAACCGCAGTAAACTTCGTCTAAAACTCAGGAGAAACGTTTCCTTGAAACTGCTCTGCTGTGCGTTCGTTCACCTAAGAGAGTTGAATCTATGTTGAGATTCAGCGAGTCAGAAACACGTTTCTTCTAGGAGCTGCGTTGGGATATTCCCGAGTGAATGGGACCATAGGCTGTACAGAGAAATATCTGCTCCTAAAATCAAAACGGAGCTATGTAACTCAATGGTTGTCAATGTGTGCATTCAACTGACAGAGTTAAACTCACGTGTGCATTCAGCCGTTTGCAAACCCTTTCTGTGAAGAATCCCAAAACCGGTATTTCCAGCCCAATACCGGCATACGTACTAAACCGCAGTAAACATCGTCTAAAACTCAGGAGAAACGTTTCCTTGAAACTGCTCTGCTGTGCGTTCGTTCACCTAAGAGAGTTGTATCTATGTTGAGATTCAGCGAGTCAGAAACACGTTTCTTCTAGGAGCTGCGTTGGGATATTCCCGAGTGAATGGGACCATAGGTTGTGTAGAGAAATATCTGCTTCTAAAACCAAAACGGAGCTATCTAACTGAATGGTTGTCAATGTGTGCATTCAAGTGACAGAGTTAAACTTACGTGTGGTGTCAGCGGTTGGCAAACCCTTTCTGTGCAGAATCGCAAAACCGGTATTTCCAACCCAATGCCAGCATACGTAGTGAACAGCAGGAAACTTCGTCTAAAACTCAGGAGAAACGTTTCCTTGAAACTGCTCTGCTGTTCGTTCGTTCACCTAAGAGAGTTGAATCTATGTTGAGATTCAGCGAGTCAGAAACACGTTTCTTCTAGGAGCCGTGTTGGGATATTCCCGAGTGAATGGGACCATAGGCTGTACAGAGAAATATCTGCTCGTAGAACCAAAACGGAGATATCTAACTGAATGGCTGTCAATGTGTGCATTCAACTGAAAGAGTTAAACTCACGTGTGGATTCAGCGGTTTGCAAACCCTTTCTGTACAGAATCCCCAAACCGGTATTTCCAGCCCAATGCCATCATACGTACTAAACAGCAGGAAACTTCGTCTAAAACTCAGGAGAAACGTTTCCTTGAAACTGCTCTGCGGTGCGTTCGTTCACCTAAGAGAGTTTAATCTATGTTGAGATTCAGCGAGTCAGAAACACGTTTCTTCTAGGAGCTGCGTTGGGATATTCCCGAGTGAATGGGACCATAGGCTGTTCAGAGAAATATCTGCTCCTAAAACCAAAACGGAGCTATCTAACTGAATGGTTGTCAATGTGTGCATTCAACTGACAGAGTTAAACTCACGTGTGCATTCAGCTGTTTGCAAACCCTTTCTGTGAAGAATCCCAAAAACGGTATTTCCAGCCCAATGCCGGCATACGTACTAAACCGCAGTAAACATCGTCTAAAACTCAGGAGAAACGTTTCCTTGAAACTGCTCTGCTGTGCGTTCATTCACCTAAGAGAGTTGAATCTATGTTGAGATTCAGCGAGTCAGAAACACGTTTCTTCTAGGAGCTGCATTGGGATATTCCCGAGTGAACGGGACCATAGGCTGTACAGAGAAATATCTGCTCCTAAAACCAAAACGGAGCTATCTAAGTCAATGGTTGTCAATGTGTGCATTCAACTGACAGAGCTAAACTCACGTGTGGATTCAGCGGTTTGCAAACCCTTTCTGTGTAGAATCCCAAAACCGGTATTTCCAGCCCAATGCCGGCATTCGCACTAAACAGCAGGAAACGTCGTCTAAAACTCAGGAGAAACGTTTCCTTGAAACTGCTCTGCTGTGCGTTCGTTCACCTAAGAGAGTTGAATCTATATTGAGATTCAGCGAGTCAGAAACACGTTTCTTCTAGGAGCTCCGTTGGGATATTCCCGAGTGAATGGGACCATAGGCTGTACAGAGAAATATCTGCTCCTAAAACCAAAACGGAGCTATCTAACTGAATGGTTGTCAATGTGTGCATTCAACTGACAGAGTTAAACTCACGTGTGCATTCAGCCGTTTGCAAACCCTTTCTGTGAAGAATCCCAAAACCGGTATTTCCAGCCCAATACCGGCATACGTACTAAACTGCAGTAAACATCGTCTAAAACTCAAGAGAAACGTTTCCTTGAAACTACTCTGCTGTGCGTTCGTTCAACTAAGAGAGTTGAATCTATGTTGAGATTCAGCAAGTCAGAAACACGTTTCTTCTAGGAGCTGCGTAGGGATATTCCCGAGTGAATGGGACCATAGGCTGTACAGAGAAATATCTGCTCCGAAAACCAAAACGGAGCTATCTAACTCAATGGTTGAAACTGCGTGCATTGAACTGACAGAGTTAAACTCACGTGTGGTTTCAGCGGTTGGCAAACCATTTCTGTGCAGAATCACAAAAACGGTATTTCCAGCCCAATGCCGGCATACGTACTAAACAGCAGGAAACTTCGTCTAAAACTCAGGAGAAACGTTTCCTTGAAACTGCTCTGCTGTCCTTTCGCTCACCTAAGAGAGTTGAATCTATGTTGAGATTCAGCGAGTCAGAAACACGTTTCTTCTAGGAGCTGCGTTCGGATATTCCCGAGTGAAAGGGACCACAGGCTGTACAGAGAAATATCTGCTCCTAAAACCAAAACTTAGCTATCTAAATGAATGATTGTCAATGTGTGCATTCAACTGACAGAATTAAACTCAAGTGTGGATTCAGTGGTATGCAAACCCTTTCTGTACAGAATCCCCAAACCGGTATTTCCCGCCCAATGCCGGCATACGTACTAAACCGCAGTAAACTTCGTCTAACACTCAGGAGAAACGTTTCCTTGAAACTGCTCTGCTGTGCGTTCGTTCACCTAAGAGAGTTGAATCTATGTTGAGATTCAGCGAGTCAGAAACACGTTTCTTCTAGGAGCTGCGTTGGGATATTCCCGAGTGAATGGGACCATAGGCTGTACAGAGAAGTATCTGCTCCGAAAACCAAAACGGAGCTATCTAACTAAATGGTTGTCAATGCGTGCATTCAACTGATAGAGTTAAACTCACGTGTGGATTCAGCGGTTTGCAAACCCTTTCTGTGCAGAATCCCAAAACCGGTATTTCCAGCCCAATGCCGGAATACGTACTAAACTGCAGTAAACATCGCCTAAAATTCAGGAGAAACGTTTCCTTGAAACTGCTCTGCTGTGCGTTCGTTCACCTAAGAGAGTTGAATCTATGTTGAGATTCAGCGAGTCAGAAACACGTTTCTTCTAGGAGCTGCGTTGGGATATTCTCGAGTGAATGGGACCATAGGCTGTACAGACAAATATCTGCTCCGAAAACCAAAACGGAGCTATCTAACTCAATGGTTGTCAATGCGTGCAGTCAACTGACAGAGTTAAACTCACGTGTGGATTCAGCGGTTAGCAAACCCTTTCTGTGCAGAATCCCCAAACCGGTATTTCCAGCCCAATGCCGGCATACGTACTAAACCGCAGTAAACTTCGTTTAAAACTCAGGAGAAACGTTTCCTTGAAACTGCTCTGCTGTGCGTTCATTCACCTAAGAGAGTTGAGTCTATGTTGAGATTCAGCGAGTCAGAAACACGTTTCTTCTAGGAGCTGCGTTGGGATATTCCCGAGTGAATGAGATCATAGGCTGTACAGAGAAATATCTGCTCCTTAAACCAAAACGGAGATATCTAACTTAATGGTTGTCAATGTGTGCATTCAACTGACAGAGCTAAACTCACGTGTGGATTCAGCGGTTTGCAAACCCTTTCTGTACAGAATCCCCAAACCGGTATTTCCAGCCCAATGCCGGCATACGTACTAAACAGCAGGAAGCTTCGACTAAAACTCAGGAGAAACGTTTCCTTAAAACTGCTCTGCTGTGCGTTCGTTCACCTAAGAGAGTTGAATCTATGTTGAGATTCAGCGAGTCAGAAACACGTTTCTTCTAGGAGCTGCGTTGGGATATTCCCGAGGGAATGGGACCATAGGCTGTACAGAGAAATATCTGCTCCTAAAACCAAAACGGAGCTATCTAACTGAATAGTTGTCAATGTGTGCATTCAACTGACAGAGTTAAACTCACGTGTGGATTCAGCGGTTTGCAAACCCTTTCTATACAGAATCCCCAATCCGGTATTTCCAGCCCAATGCCGGCATACGTACTAAACCGCAGTAAACATCGTCTAAAACTCAGGAGAAACGTGTCCTTGAAACTGCTCTGCTGTGCGTTCGTTCACCTAAGAGAGGTGAATCTATGATGAGATTCAGAGAGTCAGAAAAACGTTTCTTCTAGGAGCTGCGTTGGGATATTCCCGAGTGAATGGGACCATAGGCTGTACAGAGAAATATCTTCTCCGAAAACCAAAACGGAGCTATCTAACTCAATGGTTGTCAATGCGTGCATTCAACTGACAGAGTTAAACTCACGTGTGGATTCAGCGGTTTGCAAACACTTTCTGTGCAGAATCCCAAAACCGGTATTTGCAGCCCAATGCCGGCATACGTACTAAAGCGCAGTAAACTTCGTCTAAAACTCAGGAGAAACGTTTCCTTGAAACTGCTCTGCTGTACGTTCGTTCACCTAAGAGAGTTGAATCTATGTTGAGATTCAGCGAGTCAGAAACACGTTTCTTCTAGGAGCTGCGTTGGGATATTCCCGAGTGAATGAGATCATAGGCTGTACAGAGAAATATCTGCTCCTTAAACCAAAACGGAGATATCTAACTTAATGGTTGTCAATGTGTGCATTCAACTGACAGAGCTAAACTCACGTGTGGATTCAGCGGTTTGCAAACCCTTTCTGTACAGAATCCCCAAACCGGTATTTCCAGCCCAATGCCGGCATACGTACTAAACAGCAGGAAGCTTCGTTTAAAACTCAGGAGAAACGTTTCCTTAAAACTGCTCTGCTGTGCGTTCGTTCACCTAAGAGAGTTGAATCTATGTTGAGATTCAGCGAGTCAGAAACACGTTTCTTCTAGGAGCTGCGTTGGGATATTCCCGAGTGAATGGGACCATAGGCTGTACAGAGAAATATCTGCTCCGAAAACCAAAACGGAGCTATCTAACTAAATGGTTGTCAATGCGTGCATTCAACTGATAGAGTTAAACTCACGTGTGGATTCAGCGGTTTGCAAACCCTTTCTGTGCAGAATCCCCAAACCGGTATTTCCAGCCCAATGCCGGCATACGTACTAAACAGCAGGAAGCTTCGTTTAAAACTCAGGAGAAACGTTTCCTTGAAACTGCTCTGCTGTGCGTTCGTTCACCTAAGAGAGTTGAATCTATGTTGAGATTCAGCGAGTCAGAAACACGTTTCTTCTAGGAGCTGCGTTGGGATATTCTCGAGTGAATGGGACCATAGGCTGTACAGACAAATATCTGCTCCGAAAACCAAAACGGAGCTATCTAACTCAATGGTTGTCAATGCGTGCAGTCAACTGACAGAGTTAAACTCACGTGTGGATTCAGCGGTTAGCAAACCCTTTCTGTGCAGAATCCCCAAACCGGTATTTCCAGCCCAATGCCGGCATACGTACTAAACCGCAGTAAACTTCGTTTAAAACTCAGGAGAAACGTTTCCTTGAAACTGCTCTGCTGTGCGTTCGTTCACCTAAGAGAGTTGAGTCTATGTTGAGATTCAGCGAGTCAGAAACACGTTTCTTCTAGGAGCTGCGTTGGGATATTCCCGAGTGAATGAGATCATAGGCTGTACAGAGAAATATCTGCTCCTTAAACCAAAACGGAGATATCTAACTTAATGGTTGTCAATGTGTGCATTCAACTGACAGAGCTAAACTCACGTGTGGATTCAGCGGTTTGCAAACCCTTTCTGTAAAGAATCCCCAAACCGGTATTTCCAGCCCAATGCCGGCATACGTACTAAACAGCAGGAAGCTTCGTCTAAAACTCAGGAGAAACGTTTCCTTGAAACTGCTCTGCTGTGCGTTCGTTCACCTAAGAGAGGTGAATCTATGATGAGATTCAGAGAGTCAGAAACACGTTTCTTCTAGGAGCTGCGTTGGGATATTCCCGAGTGAATGGGACCATAGGCTGTACAGAGAAATATCTTCTCCGAAAACCAAAACGGAGCTATCTAACTCAATGGTTGTCAATGCGTGCATTCAACTGACAGAGTTAAACTGACGTGTGGATTCAGCGGTTTGCAAACACTTTCTGTGCAGAATCCCAAAACCGGTATTTGCAGCCCAATGCCGGCATACGTACTAAAGCGCAGTAAACTTCGTCTAAAACTCAGGAGAAACGTTTCCTTGAAACTGCTCTGCTGTACGTTCGTTCACCTAAGAGAGTTGAATCTATGTTGAGATTCAGCGAGTCAGAAACACGTTTCTTCTAGGAGCTGCGTTGGGATATTCCCGAGTGAATGAGATCATAGGCTGTACAGAGAAATATCTGCTCCTTAAACCAAAACGGAGATATCTAACTTAATGGTTGTCAATGTGTGCATTCAACTGACAGAGCTAAACTCACGTGTGGATTCAGCGGTTTGCAAACCCTTTCTGTACAGAATCCCCAAACCGGTATTTCCAGCCCAATGCCGGCATACGTACTAAACAGCAGGAAGCTTCGTCTAAAACTCAGGAGAAACGTTTCCTTAAAACTGCTCTGCTGTGCGTTCGTTCACCTAAGAGAGTTGAATCTATGTTGAGATTCAGCGAGTCAGAAACACGTTTCTTCTAGGAGCTGCGTTGGGATATTCCCGAGTGAATGGGACCATAGGCTGTACAGAGAAATATCTGATCCTAAAACCAAAACGGAGCTATGTAACTCAATGGTTGTCAATGCGTGCACTCAACTGAGAGAGTTAAACTCACGTGTGGATTCAGCGGTTTGCAAACCCTTTCTGTGCAGAATCCCAAAACCGGTATTTCCAGCCCAATGCCGGCATACGTACTAAACCGCAGTAAACTTCGTCTAAAACTCAGGAGAAACGTTTCCTTGAAACTGCTCTGCTGTGCCTTCGTTCACCTAAGAGAGTTTAATCTATGTTGAGATTCAGCGAGTCAGAAACACGTTTCTTCTAGGAGCTGCATTGGGATATTCCCGAGTGAATGGGACCATAGGCTGTACAGAGAAATATCTGCTCCTAAAACCAAAACGGAGATATCTAACTGAATGGTTTTCAATGTGTGCATTCAACTGACAGAGTTAAACTCACGTGTGCATTCAGCTGTTTGCAAACCCCTTCTGTGAAGAATCCCAAAACCGGTATTTCCAGCCCCATGCCGGCATACGTACTAAACCGCAGTAAACATCGTCTAAAACTCAGGAGAAACGTGTCCTTGAAACTGCTCTGCTGTGCGTTCGTTAACCTAAGAGAGTTGAATCTATGTTGAGATTCAGTGAGTCAGAAACACGTTTCTTCTAGGAGATGCGTTGGGATATTTCCGAGTGAATGGGACCATAGGCTGTACAGAGAAATATCTGCTCCGAAAACCGAAACGGAGCTATCTAACTCAATGGTTGTCAATGCGTGCATTCAACTGACAGAGTTAAACTCACGTGTGCAATCAGCCGTTTGCAAACCCTTTCTGTGAAGAATCCCAAAACCGGTATTTCCACCCCAATGCTGGCATACGTACTAAACCGCAGTAAACTTCGTCTAAAACTCAGGAGAAACGTTTCCTTAAAACTGCTCTGCTGTGCGTTCGTTCACCTAAGAGAGTTGAATCTATGTTGAGATTCAGCGAGTCAGAAACACATTTCTTCTAGGAGCTGCGTTGGGATATTCCCGAGTGAATGGGACCATAGGCTGTACAGAGAAATATCTGCTCCTAAAACCAAAACGGAGCTATCTAATTCAATGGTTGTCAATGTGTTCATTCAACTGACAGAGTTAAATTCACGTGTGCATTCAGCGGTTTGCAAACCCTTTCTGTGAAGAATCCCAAAACCGGTATTTCTAGCCGAATGCCGGCATACGTACTAAACCGCAGTAAACATCGTCTAAAACTCAGCAGAAACGTTTTCTTGAAACTGCTCTGCTGTGCGTTCGTTCACCTAAGAGAGTTGAATCTATGTTGAGATTCAGCGAGTCAGAAACACGTTTCTTCTAGGTGCTGCGTTGGGATATTCCCGAGTGAATGGGACCATAGGCTGTACAGAGAAATACCTGCTTCTAAAACCAAAACGGAGCTATCTAACTGAATGTTTGTCAATGTGTGCATTCAACTGACAGAGTTAAACTCACGTTTGCATTCAGCTGTTTGCAAACCCTTTCTGTGAAGAATCCCAAAACCGGTATTTCCAGCCCAATGCCGGCATACGTACTAAACCGCAGTAAACATCGTCTAAAACTCAGGAGAAACGTTTCCTTGAAACTGCTCTGCCGTGCGTTCGTTCACCTAAGAGAGTTGAATCTATGTTGAGATTCAGTGAGTCAGAAACACGTTTCTTCTAGGAGCTGCGTTCGGATATTCTCGAGTGAATGGAACCATAGGCTGTACAGAGAAATATCTGCTCCTAAAACCAAAACGGAGCTATCTAACTCAATGGTTGTCAATGAGTGCATTCAACTGACAGAGCTAAACTCACGTGTGGATTCAGCGGTTTGCAAACCCTTTCTGTGCAGAATCCCAAAACCGGTATTTCCAGCCCAATGCCGGCATACGTACTAAACCGCAGTAAACATCGTCTAAAACTCAGGAGAAACGTGTCCTTGAAACTGCTCTGCTGTGCGTTCGTTCACCTAAGAGAGTTGAATCTAAGTTGAGATTCAGAGGGTCAGAAACACGTTTCTTCTAGGAGCTGCGTTGGGATATTCCCGAGTGAATGGGACCATAGGCTGTACAGAGAAATATCTGCTACGAAAACCAAAACGGAGCTATCTAACTCAATGGTTGTCAATGCGTGCATTCAAATGACAGAGTTAAACTCACGTGCGGATTCAGCGATTTGCAAACCCTTTCTGTGCCTAATCCCAAAACCGGTATTTCCAGCCCAATGCCGGCATACGTACTAAACCGCAGTAAACATCGTCTAAAACTCAGGAGAAACGTTTCCTTGAAACTGCGCTGCTGTGACTTCGTTCACCTAAGAGAGTTTAATCTATGTTGAGATTCAGCGAGTCAGAAACACGTTTCTTCTAGGAGCTGCGTTGGGATATTCCCGATTGAATGGGATCATAGGCTGTACAGAGAAATATCTGCTCCTTAAACCAAAACGGAGATATCTAACTTAATGGTTGTCAATGTGTGCATTCAACTGACAGAGTTAAACTCACGTGTGCATTCAGCTGTTTGCAAACCCCTTCTGTGAAGAATCCCAAAACCGGTATTTCCAGCCCAATGCCGGCATACGTACTAAACCGCAGTAAACATCGTCTAAAACTCAGGAGAAACGTTTCCTTGAAACTGCTCTGCGGTGCGTTCGTTCACCTAAGAGAGTTTAATCTATGTTGAGATTCAGCGAGTCAGAAACACGTTTCTTCTAGGAGCTGCGTTGGGATATTCCCGAGTGAATGGGACCATAGGCTGTACAGAGAAATATCTGCTCCTAAAACCAAAACGGAGATATCTAACTGAATGGTTGTCAATGTGTGCATTCAACTGACAGAGTTAAACTCACGTGTGCATTCAGCTGTTTGCAAACCCCTTCTGTGAAGAATCCCAAAACCGGTATTTCCAGCCCAATGCCGGCATACGTACTAAACCGCAGTAAACATCGTCTAAAACTCAGGAGAAACGTTTCCTTGAATCTGCTCTGCTGTGCCTTCGTTCACCTAAGAGAGTTGAATCTATGTTGAGATTCAGCGAGTCAGAAACACGTTTCTTCTAGGAGCCGCGTTGGGATATTCCCGAGTGAATGGGACCATAGGCTGTACAGAGAAATATCTGCTCCTAGAACCACAACGGAGATATCTAACTGAATGGTTGTCAATGTGTGCACTCAACTGACAGAGTTAATCTCACGTGTGGATTCAGCGGTTTGCAAACCCTTTATGTGCAGAATCCCAAAACCGGTATTTCCAGCCCAATGCCGGTATACGTACTAAACCGCAGTAAAAATCATCTAAAACTCAGGAGAAACGTGTCCTTGAAACTGCTCTGCTGTGCGTTCGTTCACCTCAGAGAGTTGAATCTATGTTGAGATTCAGCGAGTCAGAAACACGTTTCTTCTAGGAGCTGCGTTGGGATATTCCCGAGTGAATGGGACCATAGGCTGTACAGAGAAATATCTGCTCCGAAAACCAAAACGGAGCTATCTAACTCAATGGTTGTCAATGCGTGCATTCAACTGAGAGAGTTAAACTCACTTGTGGATTCAGCAGTTTGCCAATCCTTTCTGTGCAGAATCCCAAAACCGGTATTTCCAGCCCAATGCTGGCATACGTACTAAACCACAGTAAACTTCGTCTAAAACTCGGGAGAAACGTTTCCTTGAAACTGCTCTGCTGTGCCTTCGTTCACGTAAGAGAGTTGAATCTATGTTGAGATTCAGCGAGTCAGAAACACGTTTCTTCTAGGAGCTGCGTTGGGATATTCCCGAGTGAATGGGACCATAGTCTGTACAGAGAAATATCTGCTCCTAAAACCAAAACGGAGATATATAACTGAATGGTTGTCAATGTGTGCATTTAACTGACAGAGTTAAACTCACGTGTGCATTCAGCTGTTTGCAAACCCCTTCTGTGAAGAATCCCAAAACCGGTATTTCCAGCCCAATGCCGGCATACGTACTAAACCGCAGTAAACATCGTCTAAAACTCAGGAGAAACGTGTCCTTGAAACTGCTCTGCTGTGCGTTCGTTAACCTAAGAGAGTTGAATCTATGTTGAGATTCAGAGAGTCAGAAACACGTTTCTTCTAGGAGATGCGTTGGGATATTTCCGAGTGAATGGGACCATAGACTGTACAGAGAAATATCTGCTCCGAAAACCGAAACGGAGCTATCTAACTCAATGGTTGTCAATGCGTGCATTCAACTGACAGAGTTAAAGTCACCTGTGCTATCAGCCGTTTGCAAACCCTTTCTGTGAAGAATCCCAAAACCGGTATTTCCACGCCAATGCTGGCATACGTACTAAACCACAGTAAACTTCGTCTAAAACTCAGGAGAAACGTTTCCTTAAAACTGCTCTGCTGTGCGTTCGTTCACCTAAGAGAGTTGAATCTATGTTGAGATTCAGCGAGTCAGAAACACATTTCTTCTAGGAGCTGCGTTGGGATATTCCCGAGTGAATGGGACCATAGGCTGTACAGAGAAATATCTGCTCCTAAAACCAAAACGGAGCTATCTAACTCAATGGTTGTCAATGTGTGCATTCAACTGACAGAGTTAAACTCACGTGTGCATTCAGCGGTTTGCAAACCCTTTCTGTGAAGAATCCCAAAACCGGTATTTCCAGCCGAATGCCGGCATACGTACTAAACCGCAATAAACATCGTCTAAAACTCAGGAGAAACGTTTTCTTGAAACTGCTCTGCTGTGCGTTCGTTCACCTAAGAGAGTTGAATCTATGTTGAGATTCACCGAGTCAGAAACACGTTTCTTCTAGGTGCTGCGTTGGGATATTCCCGAGTGAATGGGACCATAGACTGTACAGAGAAATACCTGCTTCTAAAACCAAAACGGAGCTATCTAACTGAATGGTTGTCAATGTGTGCATTCAACTGACAGAGTTAAACTCACGTGTGCATTCAGCTGTTTGCAAACCCTTTCTGTGAAGAATCCCAAAACCGCTATTTGCAGCCCAATGCCGGAATACGTACTAAACCGCAGTAAACATCGTCTAAAATTGAGGAGAAACGTTTCCTTGAAACTGCTCTGCTGTGCGTTCGTTCACCTAAGAGAGTTGAATCTATGTTGAGATTCAGCGAGTCAGAAACACGTTTCTTCTAGGAGCTGCGTTGGGATATTCCCGAGTGAATGGCACCATAGGCTGTACAGAGAAATATCTGCTCCGAAAACCAAAACGGAGCTATCTAACTCAATGGCTGTCAATGCGTGCAGTCAACTGACAGAGTTAAACTCACGTGTGGATTCAGCGGTTTGCAAACCCTTTCTGTGCAGAATCCCCAAACCGGTATTACCAGCCCAATGCCGGCATACGTACTAAACCGCAGTAAACATCGTCTAAAACTCAGGAGAAACGTTTCCTTGAAACTGCTCTGCTGTGCGTTCGTTCACCTAAGAGAGTTGAATCTATGTTGAGTTTCAGCGAGTCAGAAACACGTTTCTTCTAGGAGCTGCGTTGGGATATTCCCGAGTGAATGGGACCATAGGCTGTACAAAGAAATATCTGCTCCTAAAACCAAAACGGAGATATCTAACTGAATGGTTGTCAATGTGTGCATTCAACTGACAGAGTTAAACTCACGTGTGCATTCAGCTGTTTGCAAACCCTTTCTGTGAAGAATCCCAAAACCGGTATTTCCAGCCCAATGCCGGCATACGTACTAAACCGCAGTAAACATCGTCTAAAACTCAGGAGAAACGTTTCCTTGAAACTGCTCTGCTGTGCGTTCATTCACCTAAGAGAGTTGAATCTATGTTGAGATTCAGCGAGTCAGAAACACGTTTCTTCTAGGAGCTGCATTGGGATATTCCCGAGTGAATGGGACCATAGGCTGTACAGAGAAATATCTGCTCCGAAAACCAAAACGGAGCTATCTAACTGAATGGTTGTCAATGTGTGCATTCAACTGACAGAGGTAAACTCACGTGTGGATTCAGCTTTTTGCAAACCCTTTCTGTGCAGAATCCCAAAACCGGTATTTCCAGCCCAATGCCGGCATACGTACTAAACAGCAGGAAACTTCGTCTAAAACTCAGGAGAAACGTGTCCTTGAAACTGCTCTGCTGTGCGTTCGTTCACCTAAGAGAGTTGAATCTATGTTGAGATTCAGCGAGTCAGAAACACGTTACTTCTAGGAGCTGCGTTGGGATCTTCCCGAGTGAATGGGACCATAGGCTGTACAGAGAAATATCTGCTCCGAAAACCAAAACGGAGCTATCTAACTCAATGGTTGTCAATGCGTGCATTCAACTGACAGAGTTAAACTCCCGTGTGGATTCAGCGGTTTGCAAACCCTTTCTGTGCAGAATCCCAAAACCGGTATTTCCAGCCCAATGACGGCATACGTACTAAACCGCAGTAAACATAGTCTAAAACTCAGGAGAAACGTTTCCTTGAAACTGCTCTGCTGTGCCTTCGTTCACCTAAGAGAGGTGAATCTATGTTGAGATTCAGCGAGTCAGAAACACGTTTCTTCTAGGAGCTGCGTTGGGATATTCCGGAGTGAATGGGACCATAGGCTGTACAGAGAAATATCTGCTCCGAAAACCAACACGGAGCTATCTAACTCAATGGTTGTCAATGCGTGCAGTCAACTGACAGAGTTAAACTCACGTGTGCAATCAGCCGTTTGCAAACCCTTTCTGTGCAGAATCCCCAAACCGGTATTTCCAGCCCAATGCCGGCATACGTACTAAACCGCAGTAAACTTCGTCTAAAACTCAGGAGAAACGTTTCCTTGAAACTGCTCTGCTCTACGTTCGTTCACCTAAGAGAGTTGAATCTATGTTGAGATTCAGCGAGTCAGAAACACGTTTCTTCTAGGAGCTGCGTTGGGATATTCCCGAGTGAATGGGACCATAGGCTCTACAGAGAAATATCTGCTCCTAAAACCAAAACGGAGCTATCTAACTGAATAGTTGTCAATGTGTGCATTCAACTGACAGAGTTAAACTCACGTGTGGATTCAGCGGTTTGCAAATCCTTTCTGTACAGAATCCCCAATCCGGTATTTTCAGCCCAATGCCGGCATACGTACTAAACCGCAGTAAACTTCGTCTAAAACTCAGGAGAAAAGTTTCCTTGAAACTGCTCTGTGGTGCGTTCGTTCACCTAAGAGAGTTGAATCTATGTTGAGATTCAGCGAGTCAGAAACACGTTTCTTCTAGGAGCTGCGTTGGGATATTCCCGAGTGAATGGGACCATAGGCTGTACAGAGAAATATCTGCTCCTAAAACCAAAACGGAGCTATCTAACTGAATGGTTGTCAATGTTTGCATTCAACTGACAGTGTTAAACTCACGTGTGCAATCAGCCGTTTGCAAACCCTTTCTGTGAAGAATCCTAAAACCGGTATTTCCAGCCCAATGCCGGCATACGTACTAAACCGCAGTAAACATCGTCTAAAACTCAGGAGAAACGTTTCCTTGAAACTGCTCTGCGGTGCGTTCGTTCACCTAAGAGAGTTGAATCTATGTTGAGATTCAGCGAGTCAGAAACACGTTTCTTCTAGGAGCTGCGTTGGGGTATTCCCGAGTGAATGGGCCCGAAGGCTGTATAGAGAAATACCTGCTTCTAAAACCAAAACGGAGCTATCTAACTGAATGGCTGTCAAAGTGTGCATTCAACTGACACAGTTAAACTTACGTGTGGTTTCAGCGGTTGGCAAACCCTTTCTGTGCAGAATCGCAAAACCGGTATTTCCAGCCCAATGCCGGCATACGTACTAAACAGCAGGAAATTTCCTCTAACACTCAGTAGAATCGTTTCCTTGAAACTGCTCTGCTGTGCGTTCGTTCACCTAAGAGAGTTGAATCTATGTTGAGATTCAGCGAGTCAGAAACACGTTTCTTCTAGGAGCTGCGTTCGGATATTCCCAAGTGAATGGGACCGTAGGCTGTACAGAGAAATATCTGCTCCTAAAACCAAAACGGAGATATCTAACTGAATGGTTGTCAATGTGTGCATTCAACTGACAGATTTAAACTCACGTCTGCATTCAGCTGTTTGCAAACACCTTCTGTGAAGAATCCCAAAACCGGTATTTCCAGCCCAATGCCGGCATACGTACTAAACCGCAGTAAACATCGTCTAAAACTCAGGAGAAACGTTTCCTTGAAACTGCTCTGCTGTGCCTTCGTTCACCTAAGAGAGTTGAATCTACGTTGAGATTCAGCGAGTCAGAAACACGTTTCTTCTAGGAGCCGCGTTGGGATATTCCCGAGTGAATGGGACCATAGGCTGTACAGAGAAATATCTGCTCCTAAAACCAAAACGGAGCTATCTAACTCAATGGCTGTCAATGTGTGCATTCAACTGACAGAGTTAAACTCACGTGTGCATTCAGCTGTTTGCAAACCCTTTCTGTGAAGAATCCCAAAACCGGTATTTCCAGCCCAATACCGGCATACGTACTAAACCGCAGTAAACATCGTCTAAAACTCAGGAGAAACGTTTCCTTGAAACTGCTCTGCTGTGCCTTCGTTCACCTAAGAGAGTTGAATCTATGTTGAGATTCAGCGAGTCAGAAACACGTTTCTTCTAGGAGCTGCGTTGGGATATTCCCGAGTGAATGGGACCATAGGCTGTACAAAGAAATATCTGCTCCTAAAACCAAAATGGAGATATCTAACTGAATGGTTGTCAATGTGTGCATTCAACTGACAGAGTTAAACTCACGTGTGCATTCAGCTGTTTGCAAACCCCTTCTGTGAAGAATCCCAAAACCGGTATTTCCAGCCCAATGCCGGCATACGTACTAAACCGCAGTAAACATCGTCTAAAACTCAGGAGAAACGTGTCCTTGAAACTGCTCTGCTGTGCGTTCGTTAACCTAAGAGAGTTGAATCTATGTTGAGATTCAGAGAGTCAGAAACACGTTTCTTCTAGGAGATGCGTTGGGATATTCCCGAGTGAATGGGACCATAGGGTGTACAGAGAAATATCTGCTCCGAAAACCGAAACGGAGCTATCTAACTCAATGGTTGTCAATGCGTGCATTCAACTGACAGAGTTAAACTCACGTGTGCAATCAGCCGTTTGCAAACCCTTTCTGTGAAGAATCCCAAAACCGGTATTTCCAGCCCAATGCCGGCATACGTACTAAACCGCAGTAAACATCGTCTAAAACTCAGGAGAAACGTTTCCTTGAATCTGCTCTGCTGTGCCTTCTTTCACCTAAGAGAGTTGAATCTATGTTGAGATTCAGCGAGTCAGAAACACGTTTCTTCTAGGAGCCGCGTTGGGATATTCCCGAGTGAATGGGACCATAGGATGTACAGAGAAATATCTGCTCCTAGAACCAAAACGGAGATATCTGACTGAATGGTTGTCAATGTGTGCACTCAACTGACAGAGTTAATCTCACGTGTGGATTCAGCGGTTTGCAAACCCTTTCTGTGCAGAATCCCCAAACCGGTATTTCCAGCCCATTGCCGGAATACGTACTAAACCACAGTAAACATCGTCTAAAATTCAGGAGAAACGTTTCCTTGAAACTGCTCTGCTGTGCGTTCGTTCACCTAAGAGAGTTGAATCTATGTTGAGTTTCAGCGAGTCAGAAACACGTTTCTTCTAGGAGCTGCGTTGGGATATTCCCGAGTGAATGGGACCATAGGCTGTACAAAGAAATATCTGCTCCTAAAACCAAAACGGAGATATCTAACTGAATGGTTGTCAATGTGTGCATTCAACTGACAGAGTTAAACTCACGTGTGCATTCAGCTGTTTGCAAACCCTTTCTGTGAAGAATCCCAAAACCGGTATTTCCAGCCCAATGCCGGCATACGTACTAAACCGCAGTAAACATCGTCTAAAACTCAGGAGAAACGTTTCCTTGAAACTGCTCTGCTGTGCGTTCATTCACCTAAGAGAGTTGAATCTATGTTGAGATTCAGCGAGTCAGAAACACGTTTCTTCTAGGAGCTGCATTGGGATATTCCCGAGTGAATGGGACCATAGGCTGTACAGAGAAATATCTGCTCCGAAAACCAAAACGGAGCTATCTAACTGAATGGTTGTCAATGTGTGCATTCAACTGACAGAGGTAAACTCACGTGTGGATTCAGCTTTTTGCAAACCCTTTCTGTGCAGAATCCCAAAACCGGTATTTCCAGCCCAATGCCGGCATACGTACTAAACAGCAGGAAACTTCGTCTAAAACTCAGGAGAAACGTGTCCTTGAAACTGCTCTGCTGTGCGTTCGTTCACCTAAGAGAGTTGAATCTATGTTGAGATTCAGCGAGTCAGAAACACGTTACTTCTAGGAGCTGCGTTGGGATCTTCCCGAGTGAATGGGACCATAGGCTGTACAGAGAAATATCTGCTCCGAAAACCAAAACGGAGCTATCTAACTCAATGGTTGTCAATGCATGCATTCAACTGACAGAGTTAAACTCCCGTGTGGATTCAGCGGTTTGCAAACCCTTTCTGTACAGAATCCATAATCCGGTATTTCCAGCCCAATGCCGGCATACGTACTAAACCGCAGTAAACATAGTCTAAAACTCAGGAGAAACGTTTCCTTGAAACTGCTCTGCTGTGCCTTCGTTCACCTAAGAGAGGTGAATCTATGTTGAGATTCAGCGAGTCAGAAACACGTTTCTTCTAGGAGCTGCGTTGGGATATTCCGGAGTGAATGGGACCATAGGCTGTACAGAGAAATATCTGCTCCGAAAACCAACACGGAGCTATCTAACTCAATGGTTGTCAATGCGTGCAGTCAACTGACAGAGTTAAACTCACGTGTGCAATCAGCCGTTTGCAAACCCTTTCTGTGCAGAATCCCCAAACCGGTATTTCCAGCCCAATGCCGGCATACGTACTAAACCGCAGTAAACTTCGTCTAAAACTCAGGAGAAACGTTTCCTTGAAACTGCTCTGCTCTACGTTCGTTCACCTAAGAGAGTTGAATCTATGTTGAGATTCAGCGAGTCAGAAACACGTTTCTTCTAGGAGCTGCGTTGGGATATTCCCGAGTGAATGGGACCATAGCCTCTACAGAGAAATATCTGCTCCTAAAACCAAAACGGAGCTATCTAACTGAATAGTTGTCAATGTGTGCATTCAACTGACAGATTTAAACTCACGTGTGCATTCAGCTGTTTGCAAACACCTTCTGTGAAGAATCCCAAAACCGGTATTTCCAGCCCAATGCCGGCATACGTACTAAACCGCAGTAAACATCGTCTAAAACTCAGGAGAAACGTTTCCTTGAAACTGCTCTGCGGTGCGTTCGTTCACCTAAGAGAGTTGAATCTATGTTGAGATTCAGCGAGTCAGAAACACGTTTCTTCTAGGAGCTGCGTTCGGATATTCCCAAGTGAATGGGACCGTAGGCTGTACAGAGAAATATCTGCTCCTAAAACCAAAACGGAGATATCTAACTGAATGGTTGTCAATGTGTGCATTCAACTGACAGATTTAAACTCACGTGTGCATTCAGCTGTTTGCAAACACCTTCTGTGAAGAATCCCAAAACCGGTATTTCCAGCCCAATGCCGGCATACGTACTAAACCGCAGTAAACATCGTCTAAAACTCAGGAGAAACGTTTCCTTGAAACTGCTCTGCTGTGCCTTCGTTCACCTAAGAGAGTTGAATCTACGTTGAGATTCAGCGAGTCAGAAACACGTTTCTTCTAGGAGCCGCGTTGGGATATTCCCGAGTGAATGGGACCATAGGATGTACAGAGAAACATCTGCTCCTAGAACCAAAACGGAGATATCTAACTGAATGGTTGTCAATGTGTGCATTCAACTGACAGAGTTAAACTCACGTGTGGATTCAGCGGTTTGCAAACCCTTTCTGTGCAGAATCCCAAAACCGGTATTTCCAGCCGAATGCCGGCATACGTACTAAACCGCAGTAAACATCGTCTAAAACTCAGGAGAAACGTTTCCTTGAAACTGCTCTGCGGTGCGTTCGTTCACCTAAGAGAGTTGAATCTATGTTGAGATTCAGCGAGTCAGAAACACGTTTCTTCTAGGAGCTGCGTTGGGATATTCCCGAGTGAATGGGACCATAGGCTGTACAGAGAAATATCTGCTCCTAGAACCAAAACGGAGGTATATAACTGAATGGTTGTCAATGTTTGCATTCAACTGACAGTGTTAAACTCACGTGTGCAATCAGCCGTTTGCAAACCCTTTCTGTGAAGAATCCCAAAACCGGTATTTCCAGCCCAATGCCGGCATACGTACTAAACCTCAGTAAACATCGTCTAAAACTCAGGAGAAACGTTTCCTTGAAACTGCTCTGCTGTGCCTTCGTTCACCTAAGAGAGTTGAATCTATGTTGAGATTCAGCGATTCAGAAACACGTTTCTTCTAGGAGCCGCGTTGGGATATTCCCGAGTGAATGGGACCATAGGCTGTACAGAGAAATATCTGCTCCTAAAACCAAAACGGAGCTATCTAACTCAATGGTTGTCAATGTGTGCATTCAACTGACAGAGTTAAACTCAGGTGTGCATTCAGCTGTTTGCAAACCCTTTCTGTGAAGAATCCCAAAACCGGTATTTCCAGCCCAATACCGTCATACGTACTAAACCGCAGTAAACATCGTCTAAAACTCAGGAGAAACGTTTCCTTGAAACTGCTCTGCTGTGCGTTCGTTCAACTAAGAGAGTTGAATCTATGTTGAGATTCCGCGAGTCAGAAACACGTTTCTTCTAGGAGCTGCGTTGGGATATTCCCGAGTGAGTGGGACCATAGGCTTTACAGAGAAATATCTGCTCCGAAAACCAAAACGGAGCTATCTAACTCAATGGTTGTCAATGCGTGCAGTCAACTGACAGAGTTAAACTCACGTGTGGATTCAGCTGTTTGCAAACCCCTTCTGTGAAGAATCCCAAAACCGGTATTTCCAGCCCAATGCCGGCATACGTACTAAACCGCAGTAAGCATCGTCTAAAACTCAGGAGAAACGTGTCCCTGAAACTGCTCTGCTGTGCGTTCGTTAACCTAAGAGAGTTAAATCTATGTTGAGATTCAGAGAGTCAGAAACACGTTTCTTCTAGGAGATGCGTTGGGATATTCCCGAGTGAATGGGACCATAGGCTGTACAGAGAAATATCTGCTCCGAAAACCAAAACGGAGCTATCTAACTCAATGGTTGTCAATGCGTGCATTCAACTGACAGAGTTAAACTCACCTGTGCAATCAGCCGTTTGCAAACCCTTTCTGTGAAGAATCCCAAAAGCGGTATTTCCAGCCCAATGCCGGTATACGTACTAAACCGCAGTAAACATCGTCTAAAACTCAGGAGAAACGTGTCCTTGAAACTGCTCTGCTGTGCGTTCGTTCACCTAAGAGAGTTAAATCTATGTTGAGATTCAGCGAGTCAGAAACACGTTTTTTCTAGGAGCTGCGTTGGGATATTCCCGAGTGAATGGGACCATAGGCTGCACAGAGAAATATCTGCTCCGAAAACCAAAACCGAGCTATCTATCTCAATGGTTGTCAATGCGTGCTTTCAACTGAGAGAGTTAAACTCACTTGTGGATTCAGCGGTTTTCAAACCCTTTCTGTGCAGAATCCCAAAACCGGTATTTCCAGCCCAATCCTGGCATACGTACTAAACCGCAGTAAACTTCGTCTAAAACTCGGGAGAAACGTTTCCTTGAAACTGCTCTGCTGTGCCTTCGTTCACGTAAGAGAGTTGAATCTATGTTGAGATTCAGCAAGTCAGAAACAGGTTTCTTCTAGGAGCTGCGTTGGGGTATTCCCGAGTGATTGGGACCATAGGCTGTACAGAGAAATATCTGCTCCTATAACCAAAACGGAGCTATCTAGCTGAATGGTTGTCAATGTGTGCATTCAACTGACAGAGTTAAACTCACTTGTGGATTCAGCGGTTTGCAAACCCTTTCTGTGCAGAATCCCAAAACCGGTATTTCCAGCCCAATGCCGGAATACGTACTAAACCGCAGTAAACATCGTCTAAAATTCAGGAGAAACGTTTCCTTGAAACTGCTCTGCTGTGCGTTCGTTCACCTAAGAGAGTTGAATCTATGTTGAGATTCAGCGAGTCAGAAACACGTTTCTTCTAGGAGCTGCGTTGGGATATTCCCGAGTGAATGGGACCATAGGCTGTACAGAGAAATATCTGCTCCGAAAAACAAAACGGAGCTATCTAACTCAATGGTTGTCAATGCGTGCAGTCAACTGACAGAGTTAAACTCACGTGTGGATTCAGCGGTTTGCAAACCCTTTCTGTGCAGAATCCCCAAACCGGTATTTCCAGCCCAATGCCGGCATACGTACTAAACCGCAGTAAACATCGTCTAAAACTCAGGAGAAACGTTTCCTTGAAACTGCTCTGCTGTGCGTTCGTTCACCTAAGAGAGTTGAATCTTTGTTGAGATTCAGCGAGTCAGAAACACATTTCTTGTAGGAGCTGCGTTCGGATATTCCCGAGTGAATGGGACCTTAGGCTGTACAGAGAAATATCTGCTCCTAAAACCAAAACGGAGCTATCTAACTGAATGGTTGTCAATGTGTGCATTCAACTGACAGAGTTAAACTCACGTGTGCATTCAGCCGTTTGCAAACCCTTTCTGTGCAGAATCCCAAAACCGGTATTTCCAGCCCAATGCCGGCATACGTACTAAACCGCAGTAAACATCGTCTAAAACTCAGGAGAAATGTTTCCTTGAAACTGGTCTGCTGTGCTTTCGTTCACCTAAGAGAGTTGAATCTATGTTGAGGTTCAGCGAGTCAGAAACACGTTTCTTCTAGGAGCTGCGTTGGGGTATTCCCGAGTGAATGGGACCGAAGGCTGTATAGAGAAATACCTGCTTCTAAAACCAAAACGGAGCTATCTAACTGAATGGCTGTCAAAGTGTGCATTCAACTGACACAGTTAAACTTACGTGTGTTTTCAGCGGTTGGCAAACCCATTCTCTGCAGAATCGCAAAACCGGTATTTCCAGCCCAATGCCGGCATACGTTCTAAACAGCAGGAAATTTCGTCTAACACTCAGGAGAAACGTTTCCTTGAAACTGCTCTGCTGTGCGTTCGTTCACCTAAGAGAGTTGAATCTATGTTGAGATTCAGCGAGACAGAAACACGTTTCTTCTAGGAGCTGCGTTCGGATATTCCCAAGTGAATGGGACCATAGGCTGTACAGAGAAATATCTGCTCCTAAAACCAAAACGGAGATATCTAACTGAATGGTTGTCAATGTGTGCATTCAACTGACAGAGTTAAACTCACATGTGCATTCAGCTGTTTGCAAACCCCTTCTGTGAAGAATCCCAAAACCGGTATTTCCAGCCCAATGCCGGCATACGTACTAAACCGCAGTAAACATCGTCTAAAACTCAGGAGAAACGTGTCCCTGAAACTGCTCTGCTGTGCGTTCGTTAACCTAAGAGAGTTGAATCTATGTTGAGATTCAGAGAGTCAGAAACACGTTTCTTCTAGGAGATGCGTTGGGATATTCCCGAGTGAATGGGACCATAGGCTGTACAGAGAAATATCTGCTCCGAAAACCAAAACGGAGCTATCTAACTCAATGGCTGTCAATGCGTGCATTCAACTGACAGAGTTAGACTCACCTGTGCAATGAGCCGTTTGCAAACCCTTTCTGTGAAGAATCCCAAAAGCGGTATTTCCAGCCCAATGCCGGTATACGTACTAAACCGCAGTAAACATCGTCTAAAACTCAGGAGAAACGTGTCCTTGAAACTGCTCTGCTGTGCGTTCGTTCACCTAAGAGAGTTAAATCTATGTTGAGATTCAGCGAGTCAGAAACACGTTTTTTCTAGGAGCTGCGTTGGGATATTCCCGAGTGAATGGGATCATAGGCTGTACAGAGAAATATCTGCTCCGAAAACCAAAACGGAGCTATCTATCTCAATGGTTGTCAATGCGTGCATTCAACTGAGGGAGTTAAACTCACTTGTGGATTCAGCGGTTTGCAAACCCTTTCTGTGCAGAATCCCAAAACCGGTATTTCCAGCCCAATGCTGGCATACGTACTAAACCGCAGTAAACTTCGTCTAAAACTCGGGAGAAACGTTTCCTTGAAACTGCTCTGCTGTGCCTTCGTTCACGTAAGAGAGTTGAATCTATGTTGAGATTCAGCGAGTCAGAAACACGTTTCTTCTAGGAGCTGCGTTGGGATATTCCCGAGTGAATGGGACCATAGTTTGTGTAGAGAAATATCTGCTTCTAAAACCAAAACGGAGCTATCTAACTGAATGGTTGTCAATGTGTGCATTCAACTGACAGAGTTAAACTCACGTGTGGATTCAGCGGTTTGCAAACCCTTTCTGTGCAGAATCCCAAAACCGGTATTTCCAGCCCAATGCCGGAATACGTACTAAACCGCAGTAAACATCGTCTAAAATTCAGGAGAAACGTTTCCTTGAAACTTCTCTGCTTTGCGTTCGTTCACCTAAGAGAGTTCAATCTATGTTGAGATTCAGCGAGTCAGAAACACGTTTCATCTAGGAGCTGCGTTGGGATATTCCCGAGTGAATGGGACCATAGGCTGTACAGAGAAATATCTGCTCCGAAAACCAAAACGGAGCTATCTAACTCAATGGTTGTCAATGCGTGCATTCAACTGACAGAGTTAAACTCACGTGTGGATTCAGCGGTTTGCAAACCCTTTCTGTGCAGAATCCCAAAACCGGTATTTGCAGCCCAATGCCGGCATACGTACTAAAGCGCTGTAAACTTCGTCTAAAACTCAGGAGAAACGTTTCCTTGAAACTGCTCTGCTGTGCGTTCGTTCACCTAAGAGAGGTGAATCTATGTTGAGATTCAGCGAGTCAGAAACACGTTTCTTCTAGGAGCTGCGTTGGGATATTCCCGAGTGAATGGGACCATAGGCTGTACAGAAAAATATCTGCTCCTAAAACCATAACGGAGCTATCTAACTGAATGGTTGTCAATGTTTGCATTCAACTGACAGTGTTAAACTCACGTGTGCAATCAGCCGTTTGCAAACCCTTTCTGTGAAGAATCCCAAAACCGGTATTTCCAGCCCAATGCCGGCATACGTACTAAACCGCAGTAAACATCGTCTAAAACTCAGGAGAAACGTTTCCTTGAAACTGCTCTGCTGTGCCTTCGTTCACCTAAGAGAGTTGAATCTATGTTGAGATTCAGCGAGTCAAAAACACGTTTCTTCTAGGAGCCGCGTTGGGATATTCCCGAGTGAATGGGACCATAGTCTGTACAGAGAAATATCTGCTCCTAGAACCAAAACGGTGATATCTAACTGAATAGTTGTCAATGTGTGCATTCAACTGACAGAGTTAAACTCACGTGTGGATTCAGCGGTTTGCGAAACCTTTCTGTGCAGAATCCCAAAACCGGTATTTCCAGACGAATGCCAGCATACGTACTAAACCGCAGTAAACATCGTCTAAAACTCAGGAGAAACGTTTCCTTGAAACTGCTCTGCTGTGCCTTCGTTCACCTAAGAGACTTTAATCTTTGTTGAGATTCAGCGAGTCAGAAACACATTTCTTCTAGGAGCTGCGTTCGGATATTCCCGAGTGAATGGGACCTTAGGCTGTACAGAGAAATATCTGCTCCTAAAACCAAAACGGAGCTATCTAACTGAATGGTTGTCAATGTGTGCATTCAACTGACAGAGTTAAACTCACGTGTGCATTCAGCCGTTTGCAAACCCTTTCTGTGCAGAATCCCAAAACCGGTATTTCCAGCCCAATGCCGGCATACGTACTAAACCGCAGTAAACACCGTCTAAAACTCAGGAGAAACGTTTCCTTGAAACTGCTCTGCTGTGCGTTCGTTCACCTAAGAGAGTTGAATCTATGTTGAGATTCAGCGAGTCAGAAAAACGTTTCTTCTAGGAGCTGCGTTTTGGTATTCCCGAGTGAATGGGACCGAAGGCTGTATAGAGAAATACCTGCTTCTAAAACCAAAACGGAGCTATCTAACTGAATGGCTGTCAAAGTGTGCATTCAACTGACACAGTTAAACTTACGTGTGGTTTCAGCGGTTGGCAAACCCTTTCTGTGCAGAATCGCAAAACCGGTATTTCCAGCCCAATGCCGGCATACGTACTAAACAGCAGGAAATTTCGTCTAACACTCAGGAGAAACGTTTCCTTGAAACTGCTCTGCTGTGCGTTCGTTCACCTAAGAGAGTTGAATCTATGTTGAGATTCAGCGAGTCAGAAACAAGTTTCTTCTAGGAGCTGCGTTCGGATATTCCCAAGTGAATGGGACCATAGGCTGTACAGAGAAATATCTGCTCCTAAAACCAAAACGGAGATATCTAACTGAATGGTTGTCAATGTGTGCATTCAACTGACAGAGTTAAACTCACGTGTGCATTCAGCTGTTTGCAAACCCCTTCTGTGAAGAATCCCAAAACCGGTATTTCCAGCCCAATGCCGGCATACGTACTAAACCGCAGTAAACATCGTCTAAAACTCAGGAGAAACGTGTCCGTGAAACTGCTCTGCTGTGCGTTCGTTAACCTAAGAGAGTTGAATCTATGTTGAGATTCAGAGAGTCAGAAACACGTTTCTTCTAGGAGATGAGTTGGGATATTCCCGAGTGAATGGGACCATAGGCTGTACAGAGAAATATCTGCTCCGAAAACCAAAACGGAGCTATCTAACTCAACGGTTGTCAATGCGTGCATTCAACTGACAGAGTTAAACTCACCTGTGCAATCAGCCGTTTGCAAACCCTTTCTGTGAAGAATCCCAAAAGCGGTATTTCCAGCCCAATGCCGGTATACGTACTAAACCGCAGTAAACATCGTCTAAAACTCAGGAGAAACGTGTCCTTGAAACTGCTCTGATGTGCGTTCGTTCACCTAAGAGAGTTAAATCTATGTTGAGATTCAGCGAGTCAGAAACACGTTTTTTCTAGGAGCTGCGTTGGGATATTCCCGAGTGAATGGGATCATAGGCTGTACAGAGAAATATCTGCTCCGAAAACAAAAACGGAGCTATCTATCTCAATGGTTGTCAATGCGTGCATTCAACTGAGGGAGTTAAACTCACTTGTGGATTCAGCGGTTTTCAAACCCTTTCTGTGCAGAATCCCAAAACCGGTATTTCCAGCCCATTGCTGGCATACGTACTAAACCGCAGTAAACTTTGTCTAAAACTCGGGAGAAACGTTTCCTTGAAACTGCTCTGCTGTGCCTTCGTTCACGTAAGAGAATTGAATCTATGTTGAGATTCAGCGAGTCAGAAACACGTTTCTTCTAGGAGCTGCGTTGGGGTATTCCCGAGTGAATGGGACCATAGGCTGTACAGCGAAATATCTGCTCCTAAAACCAAAACGGAGCTATCTAGCTGAATGGTTGTCAATGTGTACATTCAACTGACAG
Source organism: Aotus nancymaae (assembly GCF_030222135.1). Classification (NCBI taxonomy): domain Eukaryota; kingdom Metazoa; phylum Chordata; class Mammalia; order Primates; family Aotidae; genus Aotus; species Aotus nancymaae. The sequence goes on along the minus strand of NW_026988501.1, from coordinate 325,326 downwards.
AGGTAAACTCACGTGTGGATTCAGCGGTTTGCAAACCCTTTCTGTGCAGAATCCCCAAACCGGTATTTCCAGGCCATTGCCGGAATACGTACTAAACCGCAGTAAACATCGTCTAAAATTCAGGAGAAACGTGTCCTTGAAACTGCTCTGCTGTGCGTTCGTTCACCTAAGAGACGTGAATTTATGTTGAGATTCAGAGAGTCAGAAACACGTTTCTTCTAGGAGCTGCGTTGGGATATTCCCGAGTGAATGGGACCATAGGCTGTACAGAGAAATATCTGCTCCGAAAACCAAAACGGAGCTATCTAGCTCAATGGTTGTCAATGCGTGCATTCAACTGACAGAGTTAAACTCACGTGTGGATTCAGCGGTTTGCAAACCCTTTCTGTGCAGAATCCCAAAACCGGTATTTGCAGCCCAATGCCGGCATACGTACTAAACAGAAGGAAACTTCGTCTAAAACTCAGGAGAAACGTTTCCTTGAAACTGCTCCGCTGTGCGATCATTCACCTAAGAGAGTAGAATCTATGTTGAGATTCAGCGAATCAGAAACACGTTTCTTCTAGGAGCTGCATTGGGATATTCCCGAGTGAATGGGACCATAGGCTGTAAAGAGAAATATCTGCTCCTAGAACCAAAACGGAGATATCTAACTGAATGGTTGTCAATGTGTGCATTCAACTGACAGAGTTAAACTCACGTGTGGATTCAGCGGTTTGCAAACCCTTTCTGTACAGAATCCCCAAACCGGTATTTCCATCCCAATGCCGGCATACGTACTAAACCGCAGTAAACTTCGTTTAAAACCCACTAAAAACGTTTCCTTGAAACTGTTCTGCTGTGCGTTCGTTCACGTAAGAGAGTTGATTCTATGTTGAGATTCAGCGAGTCAGAAACACGTTTCTTCTAGGAGCTGCGTTGGGATATACCCGAGTGAATGGGACCATAGGCTGTACAGAGAAATATCTGCTCCTAAAACCAAAACGGAGCTATCTAACTCAATGGCTGTAAATGTGTGCATTCAACTGACAGAGTTAAACTCACGTGTGGATTCAGCGGTTTGCAAAGCCTTTCTGTGCAGAATCCCAAAACCGGTATTTCCAGCCCATTGCCGGAATACGTAATAAACCGCAGTAAACATCGTCCAAAACTCAGGAGAAACGTTTCCTTGAAACTGCTCTGCTGTGCGTTCGTTCACCTAAGAGAGTTGAATCTATGTTGAGATTCAGCGAGTCAGAAACACGTTTCTTCTAGGAGCTGCGTTGTGGTATTCCCGAGTGAATGGGACCGAAGGCTGTATAGAGAAATACCTGCTTCTAAAACCAAAACGGAGCTATCTAACTGAATGGTTGCAAATGTGTGCATTCAACTGACAGAGTTAAACTTACATGTGGTTTCAGCGGTTGGCAAACCCTTTCTGTGCAGAATCGCAAAACCGGTATTTCCAGCCCAATGCCGGCATACGTACTAAACAGCAGGAAATTTCGTCTAACCCTCAGGAGAAACGTTTCCTTGAATCTGCTCTGCTGTGCGTTCGTTCACCTAAGAGAGTTGAATCTATGCTGAGATTCAGCGAGTCAGAAACACGTTTCTTCTAGGAGCTGCGTTCGGATATTCCCAAGTGAATGGGACCATAGGCTGTACAGAGAAATATCTGCTCCTAAAACCAAAACGGAGATATCTAACTGAATGGTTGTCAATGTGTGCATTCAACTGACAGAGTTAAACTCACGTGTGCATTTAGCTGTTTGCAAACCCCTTCTGTGAAGAATCCCAAAACCGGTATTTCCAGCCCAATGCCGGCATACGTACTAAACCGCAGTAAGCATCGTCTAAAACTCAGGAGAAACGTGTCCCTGAAACTGCTCTGCTGTGCGTTCGTTAACCTAAGAGAGTTAAATCTATGTTGAGATTCAGAGAGTCAGAAACACGTTTCTTCTAGGAGATGCGTTGGGATATTCCCGAGTGAATGGGACCATAGGCTGTACAGAGAAATATCTGCTCCGAAAACCAAAACGGAGCTATCTAACTCAATGGTTGTCAATGCGTGCATTCAACTGACAGAGTTAAACTCACCTGTGCAATCAGCCGTTTGCAAACCCTTTCTGTGAAGAATCCCAAAAGCGGTATTTCAAGCCCAATGCCGGTATACGTACTAAACCGCAGTAAACATCGTCTAAAACTCAGGAGAAACGTGTCCTAGAAACTGCTCTGCTGTGCGTTCGTTCACCTAAGCGAGTTAAATCTATGTTGAGATTCAGCGAGTCAGAAACACGTTTTTTCTAGGAGCTGCGTTGGGATATTCCCGAGTGAATGGGACCATAGGCTGCACAGAGAAATATCTGCTCCGAAAACCAAAACGGAGCTATCTATCTCAATGGTTGTCAATGCGTGCATTCAACTGAGAGAGTTAAACTCACTTGTGGATTCAGCGGTTTGCAAACCCTTTCTGTGCAGAATCCCAAAACCGGGATTTCCAGCCCAATCCTGGCATACGTACTAAACCGCAGTAAACTTCGTCTAAAACTCGGGAGAAACGTTTCCTTGAAACTGCTCTGCTGTGCCTTCGTTCACGTAAGAGAGTTGAATCTATGTTGAGATTCAGCGAGTCAGAAACACGTTTCTTCTAGGAGCTGCGTTGGGGTATTCCCGAGTGAATGGGACCATAGGCTGTACAGAGAAATATCTGCTCCTATAACCAAAACGGAGCTATCTAGCTGAATGGTTGTCAATGTGTGCATTCAACTGACAGAGTTAAACTCACGTGTGGATTTAGCGGTTTGCAAACGCTTTCTGTGCAGAATCCCAAAACCGGTATTTCCAGCCCAATGCCGGAATACGTACTAAACCGCAGTAAACATCGTCTAAAATTCAGGAGAAACGTTTCCTTGAAACTGCTCTGCTGTGCGTTCGTTCACCTAAGAGAGTTGAATCTATGTTGAGATTCAGCGAGTCAGAAACACGTTTCTTCTAGGAGCTGCGTTGGGATATTCCCGAGTGAATGGGACCATAGGCTGTACAGAGAAATATCTGCTCCGAAAACCAAAACGGAGCTATCTAACTCAATGGTTGTCAATGCGTGCAGTCAACTGACAGAGTTAAACTCACGTGTGGATTCAGCGGTTTGCAAACCCTTTCTGTGCAGAATCCCCAAACCGGTATTTCCAGCCCAATGCCGGCATACGTACTAAACCGCAGTAAACTTCGTCTAAAACTCAGTAGAAACGTTTCCTTGAAACTGCTCTGCGGTGCGTTCGTTCACCTATGAGAGTTGAATCTATGTTGAGATTCAGCGAGTCAGAAACACGTTTCTTCTAGGAGCTGCGTTGGGATATTCCCGAGTGAATGGGACCATAGGATGTACAGAAAAATATCTGCTCCTAAAACCAAAACGGAGCTATCTAACTGAATGGTTGTCAATGTTTGCATTCAACTGACAGTGTTAAACTCACGTGTGCAATCAGCCGTTTGCAAACCCTTTCTGTGAAGAATCCCAAAACCGGTATTTCCAGCCCAATGCCGGCATACGTACTAAACCGCTGTAAACATCGTCTAAAACTCAGGAGAAACGTTTCCTTGAAACTGCTCTGCTGTGCCTTCGTTCACCTAAGAGAGTTGAATCTATGTTGAGATTCAGCGAGTCAAAAACACGTTTCTTCTAGGAGCCGCGTTGGGATATTCCCGAGTGAATGGGACCATAGGCTGTACAGAGAAATATCTGCTCCTAGAACCAAAACGGTGATATCTAACGGAATGGTTGTCAATGTGTGCATTCAACTGACAGAGGTAAACTCACGTGTGGATTCAGCGGTTTGCAAACCCTTTCTGTGCAGAATCCCAAAACCGGTATTTCCAGCCGAATGCCGGCATACGTACTAAACCGCAGTAAACATCGTCTAAAACTCAGGAGAAACGTTTCCTTGAAACTGCTCTGCTGTGCCTTCGTTCACCTAAGAGAGTTTAATCTTTGTTGAGATTCAGCGAGTCAGAAACACATTTCTTCTAGGAGCTGCGTTCGGATATTCCCGAGTGAATGGGACCTTAGGCTGTACAGAGAAATATCTGCTCCTAAAACCAAAACGGAGCTATCTAACTGAATGGTTGTCAATGTGTGCATTCAACTGACAGAGTTAAACTCACGTGTGCATTCAGCCGTTTGCAAACCCTCTCTGTGCAGAATCCCAATACCGGTATTTCCAGCCCAATGCCGGCATACGTACTAAACCGCAGTAAACATCGTCTAAAACTCAGGAGAAATGTTTCCTTGAAACTGCTCTGCTGTGCGTTCGTTCACCTAAGAGAGTTGAATCTATGTTGAGGTTCAGCGAGTCAGAAACACGTTTCTTCTAGGAGCTGCGTTGGGGTATTCCCGAGTGAATGGGACCGAAGGCTGTATAGAGAAATACCTGCTTCTAAAACCAAAACGGAGCTATCTAACTGAATGGCTGTCAAAGTGTGCATTCAACTGACACAGTTAAACTTACGTGTGTTTTCAGCGGTTGGCAAACCCTTTCTGTGCAGAATCGCAAAACCGGTATTTCCAGCCCAATGCCGGCATACGTACTAAACAGCAGGAAATTTCGTCTAACACTCAGGAGAAACGTTTCCTTGAAACTGCTCTGCTGTGCGTTCGTTCACCTAAGAGAGTTGAATCTATGTTGAGATTCAGCGAGTCAGAAACACGTTTCTTCTAGGAGCTGCGTTCGGATATTCCCAAGTGAATGGGACCATAGGCTGTACAGAGAAATATCTGCTCCTAAAACCAAAACGGAGATATCTAACTGAATGGTTGTCAATGTGTGCATTCAACTGACAGAGTTAAACTCACGTGTGCATTCAGCTGTTTGCAAACCCCTTCTGTGAAGAATCCCAAAACCGGTATTTCCAGCCCAATGCCGGCATACGTACTAAACCGCAGTAAACATCGTCTAAAACTCAGGAGAAACGTGTCCCTGAAACTGCTCTGCTGTGCGTTCGTTAACCTAAGAGAGTTGAATCTATGTTGAGATTCAGAGAGTCAGAAACACGTTTCTTCTAGGAGATGCGTTGGGATATTCCCGAGTGAATGGGACCATAGGCTGTACAGAGAAATATCTGCTCCGAAAACCAAAACGGAGCTATCTAACTCAATGGCTGTCAATGCGTGCATTCAACTGACAGAGTTAAACTCACCTGTGCAATCAGCCGTTTGCAAACCCTTTTTGTGAAGAATCCCAAAAGCGGTATTTCCAGCCCAATGCGGGTATACGTACTAAACCGCAGTAAACATCGTCTAAAACTCAGGAGAAACGTGTCCTTGAAACAGCTCTGCTGTGCGTTCGTTCACCTAAGAGAGTTAAATCTATGTTGAGATTCAGCGAGTCAGAAACACGTTTTTTCTAGGAGCTGCGTTGGGATATTCCCGAGTGAATGGGATCATAGGCTGTACAGAGAAATATCTGCTTCGAAAACCAAAACGGAGCTATCTATCTCAATGGTTGTCAATGCGTGCATTCAACTGAGGGAGCTAAACTCACTTGTGGATTCGGCGGTTTGCAAACCCTTTCTGTGCAGAATCCCAAAACCGGTATTTCCAGCCCAATGCTGGCATACGTACTAAACCGCAGTAAACTTCATCTAAAACTCGGGAGAAACGTTTCCTTGAAACTGCTCTGCTGTGCCTTCGTTCACGTAAGAGAGTTGAATCTATGTTGAGATTCAGCGAGTCAGAAACACGTTTCTTCTAGGAGCTGCGTTGGGGTATTCCCGAGTGAATGGGACCATAGGCTGTACAGAGAAATATCTGCTCCTATAACCAAAACGGAGCTATCTAGCTGAATGGTTGTCAATGTGTGCATTCAACTGACAGAGTTAAACTCACGTGTGGATTCAGCGGTTTGCAAACGCTTTCTGTGCAGAATCCCAAAACCGGTATTTCCAGCCCAATGCCGGAATACGTACTAAACCGCAGTAAACATCGTCTAAAATTCAGGAGAAACGTTTCCTTGAAACTGCTCTGCTGTGCGTTCGTTCACCTAAGAGAGTTGAATCTATGTTGAGATTCAGCGAGTCAGAAACACGTTTCATCTAGGAGCTGCGTTGGGATATTCCCGAGTGAATGGGACCATAGGATGTACAGAGAAATATCTGCTCCGAAAACCAAAACGGAGCTATCTAACTGAATGGTTGTCAATGCGTGCATTCAACTGACAGAGTTAAACTCACGTGTGGATTCAGCGGTTTGCAAACCCTTTCTGTGCAGAATCCCAAAACCGGTATTTGCAGCCCAATGCCGGCATACGTACTAAAGCGCTGTAAATTTCGTCTAAAACTCAGGAGAAACGTTTCCTTGAAACTGCTCTGCTGTGCGTTCGTTCACCTAAGAGAGTTGAATCTATGTTGAGATTCAGCGAGTCAGAAACACGTTTCTTCTAGGAGCTGCGTTGGGATATTCCCGAGTGAATGGGACCATAGGCTGTACAGAAAAATATCTGCTCCTAAAACCAAAACGGAGCTATCTAACTGAATGGTTGTCAATGTTTGCATTCAACTGACAGTGTTAAACTCACGTGTGCAATCAGCCGTTTGCAAACCCTTTCTGTGAAGAATCCCAAAACCGGTGTTTCCAGCCCAATGCCGGCATACGTACTAAACCGCAGTAAACATCATCTAAAACTCAGGAGAAACGTTTCCTTGAAACTGCTCTGCTGTGCCTTCGTTCACCTAAGAGAGTTGAATCTATGTTGAGATTCAGCGAGTCAAAAACACGTTTCTTCTAGGAGCCGCGTTGGGATATTCCCGAGTGAATGGGACCATAGGCTGTACAGAGAAATATCTGCTCCTAGAACCAAAACGGTGATATCTAACTGAATGGTTGTCAATGTGTGCATTCAACTGACAGAGTTAAACTCACGTGTGGATTCAGCGGTTTGCAAACCCTTTCTGTGTAGAATCCCAAAACCGGTATTTCCAGCCGAATGCCGGCATACGTACTAAACCGCAGTAAACATCGTCTAAAACTCAGGAGAAACGTTTCCTTGAAACTACTCTGCTGTGCCTTCGTTCACCTAAGAGAGTTTAATCTTTGTTGAGATTCAGCGAGTCAGAAACACATTTCTTCTAGGAGCTGCGTTCGGATATTCCCGAGTGAATGGGACCTTAGGCTGTACAGAGAAATATCTGCTCCGAAAACCAAAACGGAGCTATCTAACTCAATGGTTGTCAATGCGTGCATTCAACTGACAGAGTTAAACTCACCTGTGCAATCAGCCGTTTGCAAACCCTTTCTGTGAAGAATCTCAAATGCGGTATTTCCAGCCCAATGCCGGTATACGTACTAAACCGCTGTAAACATCGTCTAAAACTCAGGAGAAACGTGTCCTTGAAACTGCTCTGCTGTGCGTTCGTTCACCTAAGAGAGTTAAATCTATGTTGAGATTCAGCGAGTCAGAAACACGTTTTTTCTAGGAGCTGCGTTGGGATATTCCCGAGTGAATGGGATCATAGGCTGTACAGAGAAATATCTGCTCCGAAAACAAAAACGGAGCTATCTATCTCAATGGTGGTCAATGCGTGCATTCAACTGAGGGAGTTAAACTCACGTGTGGATTCAGCGGTTTGCAAACCCTTTCTGTGCAGAATCCCAAAACCGGTATTTCCAGCCCAATGCTGGCATACGTACTAAACCGCAGTAAACTTCGTCTAAAACTCGGGAGAAACGATTCCTTGAAACTGCTCTGCTGTGCCTTCGTTCACGTAAGAGAGTTGAATCTATGTTGAGATTCAGCGAGTCAGAAACACGTTTCTTCTAGGAGCTGCGTTGGGGTATTCCCGAGTGAATGGGACCATAGGCTGTACAGAGAAATATCTGCTCCTAAAACCAAAACGGAGCTATCTAGCTGAATGGTTGTCAATGTGTACATTCAACTGACAGAGGTAAACTCACGTGTGGATTCAGCGGTTTGCAAACCCTTTCTGTGCAGAATCCCCAAACCGGTATTTCCAGCCCATTGCCGGAATACGTACTAAACCGCAGTAAACATCGTCTAAAATTCAGGAGAAACGTGTCCTTGAAACTGCTCTGCTGTGCGTTCGTTCACCTAAGAGACGTGAATCTATGTTGAGATTCAGAGAGTCAGAAACACGTTTCTTCTAGGAGCTGCGCTGGGATATTCCCGAGTGAATGGGACCATAGGCTGTACAGAGAAATATCTGCTCCGAAAACCAAAACGGAGGTATCTAACTCAATGGTTGTCAATGCGTGCATTCAACTGACAGAGTTAAACTCACGTGTGGATTCAGCGGTTTGCAAACCCTTTCTGTGCAGAATCCCAAAACCGGTATTTGCAGCCCAATGCCGGCATACGTACTAAAGCGCTGTAAACTTCGTCTAAAACTCAGGAGAAACGTTTCCTTGAAACTGCTCTGCTGTGCGTTCGTTCACCTAAGAGAGTTGAATCTATGTTGAGATTCAGCGAGTCAGAAAAACGTTTCTTCTAGGAGCTGCGTTGGGATATTCCCGAGTGAATGGGACCATAGGCTGTACAGAGAAATATCTGCTCCTAGAACCAAAACGGAGATATCTAACTGAATGGTTGTCAATGTGTGCATTCAACTGACAGAGTTAAACTCAGGTGTGGATTCAGCGGTTTGCAAACGCTTTCTGTGCAGAATCCCAAAACCGGTATTTCCAGCCCAATGCCGGCATACGTACTAAACAGAAGGAAACCTCGTCTAAAACTCAGGAGAAACGTTTCCTTGAAACTGCTCCGCTGTGCGATCATTCACCTAAGAGAGTAGAATCTATGTTGAGATTCAGCGATTCAGAAACACGTTTCTTCCAGGAGCTGCATTGGGATATTCCCGAGTGAATGGGACCATAGGCTGTACAGAGAAATATCTGCTCCTAGAACCAAAACGGAGATATCTAACTGAATGGTTGTCAATGTGTGCATTCAACTGACAGAGTTAAACTCACCTGTGGATTCAGCGGTTTGCAAACCCTTTCTGTACAGAATCCCCAAACGGGTATTTCCATCCCAGTGCCGGCATACGTACTAAACCGCAGTAAACCTCGTTTAAAACCCACCAAAAACGTTTCCTTGAAACTGTTCTGCTGTGCGTTCGTTCACCTAAGAGAGTTGAATCTATGTTGAGATTCAGCGAGTCAGAAACACGTTTCTTCTAGGAGCTGCGTTGGGATATACCCGAGTGAATGGGACCATAGGCTGTACAGAGAAATATCTGCTCCTAAAACCAAAACGGACCTATCTAACTCAATGGTTGTAAATGTGTGCATTCAACTGACAGAGTTAAACTCACGTGTGGATTCAGCGGTTTGCAAAGCCTTTCTGTGCAGAATCCCAAAACCGGTATTTCCAGCCCAATGCTGGCATACGTCCTAAACCGCAGTAAACTTCGTCTAAAACTCAGGAGAAACGTTTCCTTGAAACTGCTCTGCTGTGCCTTCGTTCACCTAAGAGAGTTGAATCTATGTTGAGATTCAGCGAGTCAGAAACACGTTTCTTCTAGGAGCTGCGTTGGGATATTCCCGAGTGAATGGTACCATAGGCTGTACAGAGAAATATCTGCTCCTTAAACCAAAACGGAGATATCTAACTGAATGGTTGTCAATGTGTGCATTCAACTGACAGATTTAAACTCACGTGTGGATTCAGCGGTTTGCAAACGCTTTCTGTACAGAATCCCCAAACCGGTATTTCCAGCCCAATGCCGGCATACGTACTAAACCGCAGTAAACTTCGTCTAAAACTCAGGAAAAGCGTTTCCTTGAAACTGCTCTGCGGTGCGTTCGTTCACCTAAGAGAGTTGAATCTATGTTGAGATTCAGCGAGTCAGAAACACGTTTCTTCTAGGAGCTGCGTTGGGATATTCCCGAGTGAATGGGACCATAGGCTGTACAGAGAAATATCTGCTCCTAAAACCAAAACGGAGCTATCTAACTGAATGGTTGTCAATGTGTGCATTCAACTGACAGAGTTAAACTCACGTGTGCATTCAGCCGTTTGCAAACCCTTTCTGTGCAGAATCCCAAAACCGGTATTTCCAGCCCAATGCCGGCATACGTACTAAACAGCAGTAAACATCGTTTAAAATTCAGGAGATACGTTTCCTTGAAACTGCTCTGCTGTGCGTTCGTTCACCTAAGAGAGTTGAATCTATGTTGAGATTCAGCGAGTGAGAAACACGTTTCTTCTAGGAGCTGCGTTCGGATGTTCCCGAGTGAATGGGACCATAGGCTGTACAGAGAAATATCTGCTCCTAAAACCAAAACGGAGATATCTAACTGAATGGTTGTCAATGTGTGCATTCAACTGACAGAGTTAAACTCACGTGTGCATTCAGCTGTTTGCAAACCCTTTCTGTGAAGAATCACAAAACCGGTATTTCCAGCCCAATCCCGGCATACGTACTAAACCGCAGTAAACATCGTCTAAAACTCAGGAGAAACGTGTCCTTGAAACAGCTCTGCTCTGCGTTCGTTCACCTAAGAGAGGTGAATCTATGTTGAGATTCAGAGAGTCAGAAACACGTTTCTTCTAGGAGCTGCGTTGGGATATTCCCGAGAGAATGGGACCATAGGCTGTACAGAGAAATATCTGCTCCTAAAACCAAAACGGAGCTATCTAACTCAATGGTTGTCAATGCGTGCATTCAACTGACAGAGTTAAACTCACGTGTGGATTCAGCGGTTTGCAAACCCTTTCTGTGCAGAATCCCAAAACCGGTATTTGCAGCCCAATGCCGGCATACGTACTAAAGCGCTGTAAACTTCGTCTAAAACTCAGGAGAAACGTTTCCTTGAAACTGCTCTGCTGTGCGTTCGTTCACCTAAGAGAGTTGAATCTATGTTGAGATTCAAAGAGTCAGAAACACGTTTCTTCTAGGAGCTGCGTTGGGATATTCCCGAGTGAATGGGACCATAGGTTGTACAGAGAAATATCTGCTCCTAAAACCAAAACGGAGCTATCTAACTGAATGGTTGTCAATGTGTGCATTCAACTGACAGTGTTAAACTCACGTGTGCATTCAACCGTTTGCAAACCCTTTCTGTGAAGAATCCCAAAACCGGTATTTCCAGCCCAATGCCGGCATACGTACTAAACCGCAGTAAACATCGTCTAAGACTCAGGAGAAACGTTTCCTTGAAACTGCTCTGCTGTGCGTTCGTTCACCTAAGAGAGTTGAATCTATGTTGAGATTCAGCGAGTCAGAAACACGTTTCTTCTAGGAGACGCGTTGGGATATTCCCGAGTGAATGGGAACATAGGCTGTACAGAGAAATATCTGCTCCGAAAACCAAAACAGAGATATCTAACTGAATGGTTGTCAATGTGTGCATTCAACTGACAGAGTTAAACTCAGGTGTGGATTCAGCGGTTTGCAAACCCTTTCTGTGCAGAATCCCAAAACCGGTATTTCCAGCCCAATGCCGGCATACGTACTAAACAGCAGGAAACATCGTCTAAAACTCAGGAGAAACGTTTCCTTGAAACTGCTCTGCTGTGCGATCATTCACCTAAGAGAGTAGAATCTATGTTGAGATTCAGCGAGTCAGAAACACGTTTCTTCTAGGAGCTGCATTGGGATATTCCCGAGTGAATGGGACCATAGGCTGTACAGAGAAATATCTGCTCCTAGAACCAAAACGGAGATATCTAACTGAATGGTTGTCAATGTGTGCATTCAACTGACAGAGTTAAACTCACGTGTGGATTCAGCGGTTTGCAAACCCTTTCTGAACAGAATCCCCAAACCGGTATTTCCAGCCCAATGCCGGCATACGTACTAAACCGCAGTAAACTTCGTTTAAAACCCAAGAAAAACGTTTCCTTGAAACTGTTCTGCTGTTCGTTCGTTCACCTAAGAGAGCTGAATCTATGTTGAGATTCAGCGAGTCAGAAACACGTTTCTTCTAGGAGCTGCGTTGGTATATTCCCGAGTGAATGGGACCATAGGCTGTACAGAGAAATATCTGCTCCTAAAACCAAAACGGAGATATCTAACTGAATGGTTGTCAAAGTGTGCATTCAACTGACAGAGTTAAACTCAGGTGTGGATTCAGCGGTTTGCAAACCCTTTCTGTGCAGAATCCCAAAACCGGTATTTCCAGCCCAATGCCGGCATACGTACTAAACAGCAGGAAACTTCGTCTAAAACTCAGGAGAAACGTTTCCTTGAAACTGCTCTGCTGTGCGATCATTCACCTAAGAGAGTTGAATCTATGTTGAGATTCAGCGAGTCAGAAACACGTTTCTTCTAGGAGCTGCATTGGGATATTCCCGAGTGAATGGGACCATAGGCTGTACAGAGAAATATCTGCTCCTAGAACCAAAACGGAGATATCTAACTGAATGGTTGTCAATGTGTGCATTCAACTGACAGAGTTAAACTCACGTGTGGATTCAGCGGTTTGCAAACCCTTTCTGTACAGAATCCCCAAACCGGTATTTCCAGCCCAATGCCGGCATACGTACTAAACCGCAGTAAACTTCGTTTAAAACCCACGAAAAACGTTTCCTTGAAACTGTTCTGCTGTGCGTTCGTTCACCTAAGAGAGTTGAATCTATGTTGAGATTCAGCGAGTCAGAAACACGTTTCTTCTAGGAGCTGCGTTGGGATATTCCCGAGTGAATGGGACCATAGGCTGTACAGAGAAATATCTGCTCCTAAAACCAAAACGGAGCTATCTAACTCAATGGTTGTAAATGTGTGCATTCAACTGACAGAGTTAAACTCACGTGTGGATTCAGCGGTTTGCAAAGCCTTTCTGTGCAGAATCCCAAAACCTGTATTTCCAGCCCAATGCTGGCATACGTCCTAAACCGCAGTAAACTTCGTCTAAAACTCAGGAGAAACGTTTCCTTGAAACTGCTCTGCTGTGCGTTCGTTCAGCTAAGAGAGTTGAATCTATGTTGAGATTCAGCGAGTCAGAAACACGTTTCTTCTAGGAGCTGCGTTGGGATATTCCCGAGTGAATGGGACCATAGGCTGTACAGAGAAATATCTGCTCCTAAAACCAAAACGGAGCTATCTAACTGAATGTTTGTAAATATTTGCATTCAACTGACAGAGTTAAACTCACGTGTGGATTCAGCGGATTGCAAAGCTTTTCTGTGCAGAATCCCAAAACCGGTATTTCCAGCCCAATGCTGGCATACGTCCTAAACCGCAGTAAACTTCGTCTAAAACTCAGGAGAAACGTTTCCTTGAAACTGCTCTGCTGTGCGTTCGTTCACCTAAGAGAGTTGAATCTATGTTGAGATTCAGCGAGTCAGAAACACGTTTCTTCTAGGAGCTGTGTTGGGATATTCCCGAGTGAATGGGACCATAGGCTGTACAGAGAAATATCTGCTCCTAGAACCAAAACGGAGGTATATAACTGAATGGTTGTCAATGTTTGCATTCAACTGACAGTGTTAAACTCACGTGTGCAATCAGCCGTTTGCAAACCCTTTCTGTGAAGAATCCCAAAACCGGTATTTCCAGCCCAATGCCGGCATACGTACTAAACCTCAGTAAACATCGTCTAAAACTCAGGAGAAACGTTTCCTTGAAACTGCTCTGCTGTGCCTTCGTTCACCTAAGAGAGTTGAATCTATGTTGAGATTCAGCGATTCAGAAACACGTTTCTTCTAGGAGCCGCGTTGGGATATTCCCGAGTGAATGGGACCATAGTCTGTACAGAGAAATATCTGCTCCTAAAACCAAAACGGAGCTATCTAACTCAATGGTTGTCAATGTGTGCATTCAACTGACAGAGTTAAACTCAGGTGTGCATTCAGCTGTTTGCAAACCCTTTCTGTGAAGAATCCCAAAACCGGTATTTCCAGCCCAATACCGTCATACGTACTAAACCGCAGTAAACATCGTCTAAAACTCAGGAGAAACGTTTCCTTGAAACTGCTCTGCTGTGCGTTCGTTCAACTAAGAGAGTTGAATCTATGTTGAGATTCCGCGAGTCAGAAACACGTTTCTTCTAGGAGCTGCGTTGGGATATTCCCGAGTGAGTGGGACCATAGGCTTTACAGAGAAATATCTGCTCCGAAAACCAAAACGGAGCTATCTAACTCAATGGTTGTCAATGCGTGCAGTCAACTGACAGAGTTAAACTCACGTGTGGATTCAGCTGTTTGCAAACCCCTTCTGTGAAGAATCCCAAAACCGGTATTTCCAGCCCAATGCCGGCATACGTACTAAACCGCAGTAAGCATCGTCTAAAACTCAGGAGAAACGTGTCCCTGAAACTGCTCTGCTGTGCGTTCGTTAACCTAAGAGAGTTAAATCTATGTTGAGATTCAGAGAGTCAGAAACACGTTTCTTCTAGGAGATGCGTTGGGATATTCCCGAGTGAATGGGACCATAGGCTGTACAGAGAAATATCTGCTCCGAAAACCAAAACGGAGCTATCTAACTCAATGGTTGTCAATGCGTGCATTCAACTGACAGAGTTAAACTCACCTGTGCAATCAGCCGTTTGCAAACCCTTTCTGTGAAGAATCCCAAAAGCGGTATTTCCAGCCCAATGCCGGTATACGTACTAAACCGCAGTAAACATCGTCTAAAACTCAGGAGAAACGTGTCCTTGAAACTGCTCTGCTGTGCGTTCGTTCACCTAAGAGAGTTAAATCTATGTTGAGATTCAGCGAGTCAGAAACACGTTTTTTCTAGGAGCTGCGTTGCGATATTCCCGAGTGAATGGGACCATAGGCTGCACAGAGAAATATCTGCTCCGAAAACCAAAACCGAGCTATCTATCTCAATGGTTGTCAATGCGTGCTTTCAACTGAGAGAGTTAAACTCACTTGTGGATTCAGCGGTTTGCAAACCCTTTCTGTGCAGAATCCCAAAACCGGTATTTCCAGCCCAATCCGGGCATACGTACTAAACCGCAGTAAACTTCGTCTAAAACTCGGGAGAAACGTTTCCTTGAAACTGCTCTGCTGTGCCTTCGTTCACGTAAGAGAGTTGAATCTATGTTGAGATTCAGCAAGTCAGAAACACGTTTCTTCTAGGAGCTGCGTTGGGGTATTCCCGAGTGAATGGGACCATAGGCTGTACAGAGAAATATCTGCTCCTATAACCAAAACGGAGCTATCTAGCTGAATGGTTGTCAATGTGTGCATTCAACTGACAGAGTTAAACTCACGTGTGGATTCAGCGGTTTGCAAACCCTTTCTGTGCAGAATCCCAAAACCGGTATTTCCAGCCCAATGCCGGAATACGTACTAAACCGCAGTAAACATCGTCTAAAATTCAGGAGAAACGTTTCCTTGAAACTGCTCTGCTGTGCGTTCGTTCACCTAAGAGAGTTGAATCTATGTTGAGATTCAGCGAGTCAGAAACACGTTTCTTCTAGGAGCTGCGTTGGGATATTCCCGAGTGAATGGGACCATAGGCTGTACAGAGAAATATCTGCTCCGAAAAACAAAACGGAGCTATCTAACTCAATGGTTGTCAATGCGTGCAGTCAACTGACAGAGTTAAACTCACGTGTGGATTCACCGGTTTGCAAACCCTTTCTGTGCAGAATCCCCAAACCGGTATTTCCAGCCCAATGCCGGCATACGTACTAAACCGCAGTAAACATCGTCTAAAACTCAGGAGAAACGTTTCCTTGAAACTGCTCTGCTGTGCGTTCGTTCACCTAAGAGAGTTGAATCTTTGTTGAGAATCAGCGAGTCAGAAACACATTTCTTGTAGGAGCTGCGTTCGGATATTCCCGAGTGAATGGGACCTTAGGCTGTACAGAGAAATATCTCCTCCTAAAACCAAAACGGAGCTATCTAACTGAATGGTTGTCAATGTGTGCATTCAACTGACAGAGTTAAACTCACGTGTGCATTCAGCCGTTTGCAAACCCTTTCTGTGCAGAATCCCAAAACCGGTATTTCCAGCCCAATGCCGGCATACGTACTAAACCGCAGTAAACATCGTCTAAAACTCAGGAGAAATGTTTCCTTGAAACTGCTCTGCTGTGCGTTCGTTCACCTAAGAGAGTTGAATCTATGTTGAGGTTCAGCGAGTCAGAAACACGTTTCTTCTAGGAGCTGCGTTGGGATATTCCCGAGTGAATGGGACCATAGTTTGTGTAGAGAAATATCTGCTTCTAAAACCAAAACGGAGCTATCTAACTGAATGGTTGTCAATGTGTGCATTCAACTGACAGAGTTAAACTCACGTGTGGATTCAGCGGTTTGCAAACCCTTTCTGTGAAGAATCCCAAAACCGGTATTTCCAGCCCAATGCCGGAATACGTACTAAACCGCAGTAAACATCGTCTAAAACTCAGGAGAAACGTTTCCTTGAAACTGCTCTGCTGTGCCTTCGTTCACCTAAGAGAGTTGAATCTATGTTGAGATTCAGCGAGTCAAAAACACGTTTCTTCTAGGAGCCGCGTTGGGATATTCCCGAGTGAATGGGACCATAGTCTGTACAGAGAAATATCTGCTCCTAGAACCAAAACGGTGATATCTAACTGAATAGTTGTCAATGTGTGCATTCAACTGACAGAGTTAAACTCACGTGTGGATTCAGCGGTTTGCGAAACCTTTCTGTGCAGAATCCCAAAACCGGTAATTCCAGACGAATGCCAGCATACGTACTAAACCGCAGTAAACATCGTCTAAAACTCAGGAGAAACGTTTCCTTGAAACTGCTCTGCTGTGCCTTCGTTCACCTAAGAGAGTTTAATCTTTGTTGAGATTCAGCGAGTCAGAAACACATTTCTTCTAGGAGCTGCGTTCGGATATTCCCGAGTGAATGGGACCTTAGGCTGTACAGAGAAATATCTGCTCCTAAAACCAAAACGGAGCTATCTAACTGAATGGTTGTCAATGTGTGCATTCAACTGACAGAGTTAAACTCACGTGTGCATTCAGCCGTTTGCAAACCCTTTCTGTGCAGAATCCCAAAACCGGTATTTCCAGCCCAATGCCGGCATACGTACTAAACCGCAGTAAACATCGTCTAAAACTCAGGAGAAACGTTTCCTTGAAACTGCTCTGCTGTGCTTTCGTTCACCTAAGAGAGTTGAATCTATGTTGAGATTCAGCGAGTCAGAAAAAGGTTTCTTCTAGGAGCTGCGTTTTGGTATTCCCGAGTGAATGGGACCGAAGGCTGTATAGAGAAATACCTGCTTCTAAAACCAAAACGGAGCTATCTAACTGAATGGCTGTCAAAGTGTGCATTCAACTGACACAGTTAAACTTACGTGTGGTTTCAGCGGTTGGCAAACCCTTTCTGTGCAGAATCGCAAAACCGGTATTTCCAGCCCAATGCCGGCATACGTACTAAACAGCAGGAAATTTCGTCTAACACTCAGGAGAAACGTTTCCTTGAAACTGCTCTGCTGTGCGTTCGTTCACCTAAGAGAGTTGAATCTATGTTGAGATTCAGCGAGTCAGAAACACGTTTCTTCTAGGAGCTGCGTTCGGATATTCCCAAGTGAATGGGACCATAGGCTGTACAGAGAAATATCTGCTCCTAAAACCAAAACGGAGATATCTAACTGAATGGTTGTCAATGTGTGCATTCAACTGACAGAGTTAAACTCACGTGTGCATTCAGCTGTTTGCAAACCCCTTCTGTGAAGAATCCCAAAACCGGTATTTCCAGCCCAATGCCGGCATACGTACTAAACCGCAGTAAACATCGTCTAAAACTCAGGAGAAACGTGTCCGTGAAACTGCTCTGCTGTGCGTTCGTTAACCTAAGAGAGTTGAATCTATGTTGAGATTCAGAGAGTCAGAAACACGTTTCTTCTAGGAGATGCGTTGGGATATTCCCGAGTGAATGGGACCATAGGCTGTACAGAGAAATATCTGCTCCGAAAACCAAAACGGAGCTATCTAACTCAACGGTTGTCAATGCGTGCATTCAACTGACAGAGTTAAACTCACCTGTGCAATCAGCCGTTTGCAAACCCTTTCTGTGAAGAATCCCAAAAGCGGTATTTCCAGCCCAATGCCGGTATACGTACTAAACCGCAGTAAACATCGTCTAAAACTCAGGAGAAACGTGTCCTTGAAACTGCTCTGATGTGCGTTCGTTCACCTAAGAGAGTTAAATCTATGTTGAGATTCAGCGAGTCAGAAACACGTTTTTTCTAGGAGCTGCGTTGGGATATTCCCGAGTGAATGGGATCATAGGCTGTACAGAGAAATATCTGCTCCGAAAACAAAAACGGAGCTATCTATCTCAATGGTTGTCAATGCGTGCATTCAACTGAGGGAGTTAAACTCACTTGTGGATTCAGCGGTTTTCAAACCCTTTCTGTGCAGAATCCCAAAACCGGTATTTCCAGCCCATTGCTGGCATACGTACTAAACCGCAGTAAACTTTGTCTAAAACTCGGGAGAAACGTTTCCTTGAAACTGCTCTGCTGTGCCTTCGTTCACGTAAGAGAATTGAATCTATGTTGAGATTCAGCGAGTCAGAAACACGTTTCTCCTAGGAGCTGCGTTGGGGTATTCCCGAGTGAATGGGACCATAGGCTGTACAGAGAAATATCTGCTCCTAAAACCAAAACGGAGCTATCTAGCTGAATGGTTGTCAATGTGTACATTCAACTGACAGAGGTAAACTCACGTGTGGATTCAGCGGTTTGCAAACCCTTTCTGTGCAGAATCCCCAAACCGGTATTTCCAGCCCATTGCCGGAATACGTACTAAACCGCAGTAAACATCGTCTAAAATTCAGGAGAAACGTGTCCTTGAAACTGCTCTGCTGTGCGTTCGTTCACCTAAGAGACGTGAATTTATGTTGAGATTCAGAGAGTCAGAAACACGTTTCTTCTAGGAGCTGCGTTGGGATATTCCCGAGTGAATGGGACCATAGGCTGTACAGAGAAATATCTGCTCCGAAAACCAAAACGGAGCTATCTAGCTCAATGGTTGTCAATGCGTGCATTCAACTGACAGAGTTAAACTCACGTGTGGATTCAGCGGTTTGCAAACCCTTTCTGTGCAGAATCCCAAAACCGGTATTTGCAGCCCAATGCCGGCATACGTACTAAACAGAAGGAAACTTCGTCTAAAACTCAGGAGAAACGTTTCCTTGAAACTGCTCCGCTGTGCGATCATTCACCTAAGAGAGTAGAATCTATGTTGAGATACAGCGAATCAGAAACACGTTTCTTCTAGGAGCTGCATTGGGATATTCCCGAGTGAATGGGACCATAGGCTGTAAAGAGAAATATCTGCTCCTAGAACCAAAACGGAGATATCTAACTGAATGGTTGTCAATGTGTGCATTCAACTGACAGAGTTAAACTCACGTGTGGATTCAGCGGTTTGCAAACCCTTTCTGTACAGAATCCCCAAACCGGTATTTCCATCCCAATGCCGGCATACGTACTAAACCGCAGTAAACTTCGTTTAAAACCCACTAAAAACGTTTCCTTGAAACTGTTCTGCTGTGCGTTCGTTCACCTAAGAGAGTTGATTCTATGTTGAGATTCAGCGAGTCAGAAACACGTTTCTTCTAGGAGCTGCGTTGGGATATACCCGAGTGAATGGGACCATAGGCTGTACAGAGAAATATCTGCTCCTAAAACCAAAACGGAGCTATCTAACTCAATGGCTGTAAATGTGTGCATTCAACTGACAGAGTTAAACTCACGTGTGGATTCAGCGGTTTGCAAAGCCTTTCTGTGCAGAATCCCAAAACCGGTATTTCCAGCCCATTGCCGGAATACGTAATAAACCGCAGTAAACATCGTCCAAAACTCAGGAGAAACGTTTCCTTGAAACTGCTCTGCTGTGCGTTCGTTCACCTAAGAGAGTTGAATCTATGTTGAGATTCAGCGAGTCAGAAACACGTTTCTTCTAGGAGCTGCGTTGTGGTATTCCCGAGTGAATGGGACCGAAGGCTGTATAGAGAAATACCTGCTTCTAAAACCAAAACGGAGCTATCTAACTGAATGGTTGCAAATGTGTGCATTCAACTGACAGAGTTAAACTTACATGTGGTTTCAGCGGTTGGCAAACCCTTTCTGTGCAGAATCGCAAAACCGGTATTTCCAGCCCAATGCCGGCATACGTACTAAACAGCAGGAAATTTCGTCTAACCCTCAGGAGAAACGTTTCCTTGAATCTGCTCTGCTGTGCGTTCGTTCACCTAAGAGAGTTGAATCTATGCTGAGATTCAGCGAGTCAGAAACACGTTTCTTCTAGGAGCTGCGTTCGGATATTCCCAAGTGAATGGGACCATAGGCTGTACAGAGAAATATCTGCTCCTAAAACCAAAACGGAGATATCTAACTGAATGGTTGTCAATGTGTGCATTCAACTGACAGAGTTAAACTCACGTGTGCATTCAGCTGTTTGCAAACCCCTTCTGTGAAGAATCCCAAAACCGGTATTTCCAGCCCAATGCCGGCATACGTACTAAACCGCAGTAAGCATCGTCTAAAACTCAGGAGAAACGTGTCCCTGAAACTGCTCTGCTGTGCGTTCGTTAACCTAAGAGAGTTAAATCTATGTTGAGATTCAGAGAGTCAGAAACACGTTTCTTCTAGGAGATGCGTTGGGATATTCCCGAGTGAATGGGACCATAGGCTGTACAGAGAAATATCTGCTCCGAAAACCAAAACGGAGCTATCTAACTCAATGGTTGTCAATGCGTGCATTCAACTGACAGAGTTAAACTCACCTGTGCAATCAGCCGTTTGCAAACCCTTTCTGTGAAGAATCCCAAAAGCGGTATTTCCAGCCCAATGCCGGTATACGTACTAAACCGCAGTAAACATCGTCTAAAACTCAGGAGAAACGTGTCCTAGAAACTGCTCTGCTGTGCGTTCGTTCACCTAAGAGAGTTAAATCTATGTTGAGATTCAGCGAGTCAGAAACACGTTTTTTCTAGGAGCTGCGTTGGGATATTCCCGAGTGAATGGGACCATAGGCTGCACAGAGAAATATCTGCTCCGAAAACCAAAACGGAGCTATCTATCTCAATGGTTGTCAATGCGTGCATTCAACTGAGAGAGTTAAACTCACTTGTGGATTCAGCGGTTTGCAAACCCTTTCTGTGCAGAATCCCAAAACCGGGATTTCCAGCCCAATCCTGGCATACGTACTAAACCGCAGTAAACTTCGTCTAAAACTCGGGAGAAACGTTTCCTTGAAACTGCTCTGCTGTGCCTTCGTTCACGTAAGAGAGTTGAATCTATGTTGAGATTCAGCGAGTCAGAAACACGTTTCTTCTAGGAGCTGCGTTGGGGTATTCCCGAGTGAATGGGACCATAGGCTGTACAGAGAAATATCTGCTCCTATAACCAAAACGGAGCTATCTAGCTGAATGGTTGTCAATGTGTGCATTCAACTGACAGAGTTAAACTCACGTGTGGATTCAGCGGTTTGCAAACGCTTTCTGTGCAGAATCCCAAAACCGGTATTTCCAGCCCAATGCCGGAATACGTACTAAACCGCAGTAAACATCGTCTAAAATTCAGGAGAAACGTTTCCTTGAAACTGCTCTGCTGTGCGTTCGTTCACCTAAGAGAGTTGAATCTATGTTGAGATTCAGCGAGTCAGAAACACGTTTCTTCTAGGAGCTGCGTTGGGATATTCCCGAGTGAATGGGACCATAGGCTGTACAGAGAAATATCTGCTCCGAAAACCAAAACGGAGCTATCTAACTCAATGGTTGTCAATGCGTGCAGTCAACTGACAGAGTTAAACTCACGTGTGGATTCAGCGGTTTGCAAACCCTTTCTGTGCAGAATCCCCAAACCGGTATTTCCAGCCCAATGCCGGCATACGTACTAAACCGCAGTAAACTTCGTCTAAAACTCAGGAGAAACGTTTCCTTGAAACTGCTCTGCGGTGCGTTCGTTCACCTAAGAGAGTTGAATCTATGTTGAGATTCAGCGAGTCAGAAACACGTTTCTTCTAGGAGCTGCGTTGGGATATTCCCGAGTGAATGGGACCATAGGATGTACAGAAAAATATCTGCTCCTAAAACCAAAACGGAGCTATCTAACTGAATGGTTGTCAATGTTTGCATTCAAGTGACAGTGTTAAACTCACGTGTGCAATCAGCCGTTTGCAAACCCTTTCTGTGAAGAATCCCAAAACCGGTATTTCCAGCCCAATGCCGGCATACGTACTAAACCGCTGTAAACATTGTCTAAAACTCAGGAGAAACGTTTCCTTGAAACTGCTCTGCTGTGACTTCGTTCACCTAAGAGAGTTGAATCTATGTTGAGATTCAGCGAGTCAAAAACACGTTTCTTCTAGGAGCCACGTTGGGATATTCCCGAGTGAATGGGACCATAGGCTGTACAGAGAAATATCTGCTCCTAGAACCAAAACGGTGATATCTAACGGAATGGTTGTCAATGTGTGCATTCAACTGACAGAGTTAAACTCACGTGTGGATTCAGCGGTTTGCAAACCCTTTCTGTGCAGAATCCCAAAACCGGTATTTCCAGCCGAATGCCGGCATACGTACTAAACCGCAGTAAACATCGTCTAAAACTCAGGAGAAACGTTTCCTTGAAACTGCTCTGCTGTGCCTTCGTTCACCTAAGAGAGTTTAATCTTTGTTTAGATTCAGCGAGTCAGAAACACATTTCTTCTAGGAGCTGCGTTCGGATATTCCCGAGTGAATGGGACCTTAGGATGTACAGAGAAATATCTGCTCCTAAAACCAAAACGGAGCTATCTAACTGAATGGTTGTCAATGTGTGCATTCAACTGACAGAGTTAAACTCACGTCTGCATTCAGCCGTTTGCAAACCCTCTCTGTGCAGAATCCCAAAACCGGTATTTCCAGCCCAATGCCGGCATACGTACTAAACCGCAGTAAACATCGTCTAAAACTCAGGAGAAATGTTTCCTTGAAACTGCTCTGCTGTGCGTTCGTTCACCTAAGAGAGTTGAATCTATGTTGAGGTTCAGCGAGTCAGAAACACGTTTCTTCTAGGAGCTGCGTTGGGGTATTCCCGAGTGAATGGGACCGAAGGCTGTATAGAGAAATACCTGCTTCTAAAACCAAAACGGAGCTATCTAACTGAATGGCTGTCAAAGTGTGCATTCAACTGACACAGTTAAACTTACGTGTGTTTTCAGCGGTTGGCAAACCCTTTCTGTGCAGAATCGCAAAACCGGTATTTCCAGCCCAATGCCGGCATACGTACTAAACAGCAGGAAATTTCGTCTAACACTCAGGAGAAACGTTTCCTTGAAACTGCTCTGCTGTGCGTTCGTTCACCAAAGAGAGTTGAATCTATGTTGAGATTCAGCGAGTCAGAAACACGTTTCATCTAGGAGCTGCGTTCGGATATTCCCAAGTGAATGGGACCATAGGCTGTACAGAGAAATATCTGCTCCTAAAACCAAAACGGAGATATCTAACTGAATGGTTGTCAATGTGTGCATTCAACTGACAGAGTTAAACTCACGTGTGCATTCAGCTGTTTGCAAACCCCTTCTGTGAAGAATCCCAAAACCGGTATTTCCAGCCCAATGCCGGCATACGTACTAAACCGCAGTAAACATCGTCTAAAACTCAGGAGAAACGTGTCCCTGAAACTGCTCTGCTGTGCGTTCGTTAACCTAAGAGAGTTGAATCTATGTTGAGATTCAGAGAGTCAGAAACACGTTTCTTCTAGGAGATGCGTTGGGATATTCCCGAGTGAATGGGACCATAGGCTGTACAGAGAAATATCTGCTCCGAAAACCAAAACGGAGCTATCTAACTCAATGGCTGTCAATGCGTGCATTCAACTGACAGAGTTAGACTCACCTGTGCAATGAGCCGTTTGCAAACCCTTTCTGTGAAGAATCCCAAAAGCGGTATTTCCAGCCCAATGCCGGTATACGTACTAAACCGCAGTAAACATCGTCTAAAACTCAGGAGAAACGTGTCCTTGAAACTGCTCTGCTGTGCGTTCGTTCACCTAAGAGAGTTAAATCTATGTTGAGATTCAGCGAGTCAGAAACACGTTTTTTCTAGGAGCTGCGTTGGGATATTCCCGAGTGAATGGGATCATAGGCTGTACAGAGAAATATCTGCTCCGAAAACCAAAACGGAGCTATCTATCTCAATGGTTGTCAATGCGTGCATTCAACTGAGGGAGTTAAACTCACGTGTGGATTCAGCGGTTTGCAAACCCTTTCTGTGCAGAATCCCAAAACCGGTATTTCCAGCCCAATGCTGGCATACGTACTAAACCGCAGTAAACTTCGTCTAAAACTCGGGAGAAACGTTTCCTTGAAACTGCTCTGCTGTGCCTTCGTTCACGTAAGAGAGTTGAATCTATGTTGAGATTCAGCGAGTCAGAAACACGTTTCTTCTAGGAGCTGCGTTGGGATATTCCCGAGTGAATGGGACCATAGTTTGTGTAGAGAAATATCTGCTTCTAAAACCAAAACGGAGCTATCTAACTGAATGGTTGTCAATGTGTGCATTCAACTGACAGAGTTAAACTCACGTGTGGATTCAGCGGTTTGCAAACCCTTTCTGTGCAGAATCCCAAAACCGGTATTTCCAGCCCAATGCCGGAATACGTACTAAACCGCAGTAAACATCGTCTAAAATTCAGGAGAAACGTTTCCTTGAAACTTCTCTGCTGTGCGTTCGTTCACCTAAGAGAGTTCAATCTATGTTGAGATTCAGCGAGTCAGAAACACGTTTCATCTAGGAGCTGCGTTGGGATATTCCCGAGTGAATGGGACCATAGGCTGTACAGAGAAATATCTGCTCTGAAAACCAAAACGGAGCTATCTAACTCAATGGTTGTCAATGCGTGCATTCAACTGACAGAGTTAAACTCACGTGTGGATTCAGCGGTTTGCAAACCCTTTCTGTGCAGAATCCCAAAACCGGTATTTGCAGCCCAATGCCGGCATACGTACTAAAGCGCTGTAAACTTCGTCTAAAACTCAGGAGAAACGTTTCCTTGAAACTGCTCTGCTGTGCGTTCGTTCACCTAAGAGAGGTGAATCTATGTTGAGATTCAGCGAGTCAGAAACACGTTTCTTCTAGGAGCTGCGTTGGGATATTCCCGAGTGAATGGGACCATAGGCTGTACAGAAAAATATCTGCTCCTAAAACCATAACGGAGCTATCTAACTGAATGGTTGTCAATGTTTGCATTCAACTGACAGTGTTAAACTCACGTGTGCAATCAGCCGTTTGCAAACCCTTTCTGTGAAGAATCCCAAAACCGGTATTTCCAGCCCAATGCCGGCATACGTACTAAACCGCAGTAAACATCGTCTAAAACTCAGGAGAAACGTTTCCTTGAAACTGCTCTGCTGTGCCTTCGTTCACCTAAGAGAGTTGAATCTATGTTGAGATTCAGCGAGTCAAAAACACGTTTCTTCTAGGAGCCGCGTTGGGATATTCCCGAGTGAATGGGACCATAGTCTGTACAGAGAAATATCTGCTCCTAGAACCAAAACGGTGATATCTAACTGAATAGTTGTCAATGTGTGCATTCAACTGACAGAGTTAAACTCACGTGTGGATTCAGCGGTTTGCGAAACCTTTCTGTGCAGAATCCCAAAACCGGTATTTCCAGACGAATGCCAGCATACGTACTAAACCGCAGTAAACATCGTCTAAAACTCAGGAGAAACGTTTCCTTGAAACTGCTCTGCTGTGCCTTCGTTCACCTAAGAGAGTTTA
The DNA here is from genome assembly GCF_030222135.1 of Aotus nancymaae. Classification (NCBI taxonomy): domain Eukaryota; kingdom Metazoa; phylum Chordata; class Mammalia; order Primates; family Aotidae; genus Aotus; species Aotus nancymaae. The sequence continues at coordinate 299,691 of NW_026988501.1, read as the reverse complement.
ATCTTTGTTGAGATTCAGCGAGTCAGAAACACATTTCTTCTAGGAGCTGCGTTCGGATATTCCCGAGTGAATCGGACCTTAGGCTGTACAGAGAAATATCTGCTCCTAAAACCAAAACGGAGCTATCTAACTGAATGGTTGTCAATGTGTGCATTCAACTGACAGAGTTAAACTCACGTGTGCATTCAGCCGTTTGCAAACCCTTTCTGTGCAGAATCCCAAAACCGGTATTTCCAGCCCAATGCCGGCATACGTACTAAACCGCAGTAAACATCGTCTAAAACTCAGGAGAAACGTTTCCTTGAAACTGCTCTGCTGTGCGTTCGTTCACCTAAGAGAGTTGAATCTATGTTGAGATTCAGCGAGTCAGAAAAACGTTTCTTCTAGGAGCTGCGTTTTGGTATTCCCGAGTGAATGGGACCGAAGGCTGTATAGAGAAATACCTGCTTCTAAAACCAAAACGGAGCTATCTAACTGAATGGCTGTCAAAGTGTGCATTCAACTGACACAGTTAAACTTACGTGTGGTTTCAGCGGTTGGCAAACCCTTTCTGTGCAGAATCGCAAAACCGGTATTTCCAGCCCAATGCCGGCATACGTACTAAACAGCAGGAAATTTCGTCTAACACTCAGGAGAAACGTTTCCTTGAAACTGCTCTGCTGTGCGTTCGTTCACCTAAGAGAGTTGAATCTATGTTGAGATTCAGCGAGTCAGAAACACGTTTCTTCTAGGAGCTGCGTTCGGATATTCCCAAGTGAATGGGACCATAGGCTGTACAGAGAAATATCTGCTCCTAAAACCAAAACGGAGATATCTAACTGAATGGTTGTCAATGTGTGCATTCAACTGACAGAGTTAAACTCACGTGTGCATTCAGCTGTTTGCAAACCCCTTCTGTGAAGAATCCCAAAACCGGTATTTCCAGCCCAATGCCGGCATACGTACTAAACCGCAGTAAACATCGTCTAAAACTCAGGAGAAACGTGTCCCTGAAACTGCTCTGCTGTGCGTTCGTTAACCTAAGAGAGTTGAATCTATGTTGAGATTCAGAGAGTCAGAAACACGTTTCTTCTAGGAGATGCGTTGGGATATTCCCGAGTGAATGGGACCATAGGCTGTACAGAGAAATATCTGCTCCGAAAACCAAAACGGAGCTATCTAACTCAACGGTTGTCAATGCGTGCATTCAACTGACAGAGTTAAACTCACCTGTGCAATCAGCCGTTTGCAAGCCCTTTCTGTGAAGAATCCCAAAAGCGGTATTTCCAGCCCAATGCCGGTATACGTACTAAACCGCAGTAAACATCGTCTAAAACTCAGGAGAAACGTGTCCTTGAAACTGCTCTGATGTGCGTTCGTTCACCTAAGAGAGTTAAATCTATGTTGAGATTCAGCGAGTCAGAAACACGTTTTTTCTAGGAGCTGCGTTGGGATATTCCCGAGTGAATGGGATCATAGACTGTACAGAGAAATATCTGCTCCGAAAACAAAAACGGAGCTATCTATCTCAATGGTTGTCAATGCGTGCATTCAACTGAGGGAGTTAAACTCACTTGTGGATTCAGCGGTTTTCAAACCCTTTCTGTGCAGAATCCCAAAACCGGTATTTCCAGCCCATTGCTGGCATACGTACTAAACCGCAGTAAACTTTGTCTATAACTCGGGAGAAACGTTTCCTTGAAACTGCTCTGCTGTGCCTTCGTTCACGTAAGAGAATTGAATCTATGTTGAGATTCAGCGAGTCAGAAACACGTTTCTCCTAGGAGCTGCGTTGGGGTATTCCCGAGTGAATGGGACCATAGGCTGTACAGAGAAATATCTGCTCCTAAAACCAAAACGGAGCTATCTAGCTGAATGGTTGTCAATGTGTACATTCAACTGACAGAGGTAAACTCACGTGTGGATTCAGCGGTTTGCAAACCCTTTCTGTGCAGAATCCCCAAACCGGTATTTCCAGCCCATTGCCGGAATACGTACTAAACCGCAGTAAACATCGTCTAAAATTCAGGAGAAACGTGTCCTTGAAACTGCTCTGCTGTGCGTTCGTTCACCTAAGAGACGTGAATTTATGTTGAGATTCAGAGAGTCAGAAACACGTTTCTTCTAGGAGCTGCGTTGGGATATTCCCGAGTGAATGGGACCATAGGCTGTACAGAGAAATATCTGCTCCGAAAACCAAAACGGAGCTATCTAGCTCAATGGTTGTCAATGCGTGCATTCAACTGACAGAGTTAAACTCACGTGTGGATTCAGCGGTTTGCAAACCCTTTCTGTGCAGAATCCCAAAACCGGTATTTGCAGCCCAATGCCGGCATACGTACTAAACAGAAGGAAACTTCGTCTAAAACTCAGGAGAAACGTTTCCTTGAAACTGCTCCGCTGTGCGATCATTCACCTAAGAGAGTAGAATCTATGTTGAGATACAGCGAATCAGAAACACGTTTCTTCTAGGAGCTGCATTGGGATATTCCCGAGTGAATGGGACCATAGGCTGTAAAGAGAAATATCTGCTCCTAGAACCAAAACGGAGATATCTAACTGAATGGTTGTCAATGTGTGCATTCAACTGACAGAGTTAAACTCACGTGTGGATTCAGCGGTTTGCAAACCCTTTCTGTACAGAATCCCCAAACCGGTATTTCCATCCCAATGCCGGCATACGTACTAAACCGCAGTAAACTTCGTTTAAAACCCACTAAAAACGTTTCCTTGAAACTGTTCTGCTGTGCGTTCGTTCACCTAAGAGAGTTGATTCTATGTTGAGATTCAGCGAGTCAGAAACACGTTTCTTCTAGGAGCTGCGTTGGGATATACCCGAGTGAATGGGACCATAGGCTGTACAGAGAAATATCTGCTCCTAAAACCAAAACGGAGCTATCTAACTCAATGGCTGTAAATGTGTGCATTCAACTGACAGAGTTAAACTCACGTGTGGATTCAGCGGTTTGCAAAGCCTTTCTGTGCAGAATCCCAAAACCGGTATTTCCAGCCCATTGCCGGAATACGTAATAAACCGCAGTAAACATCGTCCAAAACTCAGGAGAAACGTTTCCTTGAAACTGCTCTGCTGTGCGTTCGTTCACCTAAGAGAGTTGAATCTATGTTGAGATTCAGCGAGTCAGAAACACGTTTCTTCTAGGAGCTGCGTTGTGGTATTCCCGAGTGAATGGGACCGAAGGCTGTATAGAGAAATACCTGCTTCTAAAACCAAAACGGAGCTATCTAACTGAATGGTTGCAAATGTGTGCATTCAACTGACAGAGTTAAACTTACATGTGGTTTCAGCGGTTGGCAAACCCTTTCTGTGCAGAATCGCAAAACCGGTATTTCCAGCCCAATGCCGGCATACGTACTAAACAGCAGGAAATTTCGTCTAACCCTCAGGAGAAACGTTTCCTTGAATCTGCTCTGCTGTGCGTTCGTTCACCTAAGAGAGTTGAATCTATGCTGAGATTCAGCGAGTCAGAAACACGTTTCTTCTAGGAGCTGCGTTCGGATATTCCCAAGTGAATGGGACCATAGCCTGTACAGAGAAATATCTGCTCCTAAAACCAAAACGGAGATATCTAACTGAATGGTTGTCAATGTGTGCATTCAACTGACAGAGTTAAACTCACGTGTGCATTCAGCTGTTTGCAAACCCCTTCTGTGAAGAATCCCAAAACCGGTATTTCCAGCCCAATGCCGGCATACGTACTAAACCGCAGTAAGCATCGTCTAAAACTCAGGAGAAACGTGTCCCTGAAACTGATCTGCTGTGCGTTCGTTAACCTAAGAGAGTTAAATCTATGTTGAGATTCAGAGAGTCAGAAACACGTTTCTTCTAGGAGATGCGTTGGGATATTCCCGAGTGAATGGGACCATAGGCTGTACAGAGAAATATCTGCTCCGAAAACCAAAACGGAGCTATCTAACTCAATGGTTGTCAATGCGTGCATTCAACTGACAGAGTTAAACTCACCTGTGCAATCAGCCGTTTGCAAACCCTTTCTGTGAAGAATCCCAAAAGCGGTATTTCCAGCCCAATGCCGGTATACGTACTAAACCGCAGTAAACATCGTCTAAAACTCAGGAGAAACGTGTCCTAGAAACTGCTCTGCTGTGCGTTCGTTCACCTAAGAGAGTTAAATCTATGTTGAGATTCAGCGAGTCAGAAACACGTTTTTTCTAGGAGCTGCGTTGGGATATTCCCGAGTGAATGGGACCATAGGCTGCACAGAGAAATATCTGCTCCGAAAACCAAAACGGAGCTATCTATCTCAATGGTTGTCAATGCGTGCATTCAACTGAGAGAGTTAAACTCACTTGTGGATTCAGCGGTTTGCAAACCCTTTCTGTGCAGAATCCCAAAACCGGGATTTCCAGCCCAATCCTGGCATACGTACTAAACCGCAATAAACTTCGTCTAAAACTCGGGAGAAACGTTTCCTTGAAACTGCTCTGCTGTGCCTTCGTTCACGTAAGAGAGTTGAATCTATGTTGAGATTCAGCGAGTCAGAAACACGTTTCTTCTAGGAGCTGCGTTGGGGTATTCCCGAGTGAATGGGACCATAGGCTGTACAGAGAAATATCTGCTCCTAAAACCAAAACGGAGCTATCTAACTGAATGGTTGTCAATGTGTGCATTCAACTGACAGAGTTAAACTCACGTGTGGATTCAGTGGTTTGCAAACCCTTTCTGTACAGAATCCCCAAACCGGTATTTCCAGTCCAATGCCGGCATACGTGCTAAACCGCAGTAAACTTCGTCTAAAACTCAGGAGAAACGTTTCCTTGAAACTGCTCTGCGGTGCGTTCGTTCACCTAAGAGAGTTGAATCTATGTTGAGATTCAGCGAGTCAGAAACACGTTTCTTCTAGGAGCTGCGTTGGGATATTCCCGAGTGAATGGGACCATAGGATGTACAGAAAAATATCTGCTCCTAAAACCAAAACGGAGCTATCTAACTGAATGGTTGTCAATGTTTGCATTCAACTGACAGTGTTAAACTCACGTGTGCAATCAGCCGTTTGCAAACCCTTTCTGTGAAGAATCCCAAAACCGGTATTTCCAGCCCAATGCCGGCATACGTACTAAACCGCTGTAAACATCGTCTAAAACTCAGGAGAAACGTTTCCTTGAAACTGCTCTGCTGTGACTTCGTTCACCTAAGAGAGTTGAATCTATGTTGAGATTCAGCGAGTCAAAAACACGTTTCTTCTAGGAGCCGCGTTGGGATATTCCCGAGTGAATGGGACCATAGGCTGTACAGAGAAATATCTGCTCCTAGAACCAAAACGGTGATATCTAACGGAATGGTTGTCAATGTGTGCATTCAACTGACAGAGTTAAACTCACGTGTGGATTCAGCGGTTTGCAAACCCTTTCTGTGCAGAATCCCAAAACCGGTATTTCCAGCCGAATGCCGGCATACGTACTAAACCGCAGTAAACATCGTCTAAAACTCAGGAGAAACGTTTCCTTGAAACTGCTCTGCTGTGCCTTCGTTCACCTAAGAGAGTTTAATCTTCGTTGAGATTCAGCGAGTCAGAAACACATTTCTTCTAGGAGCTGCGTTCGGATATTCCCGAGTGAATGGGACCTTAGGCTGTACAGAGAAATATCTGCTCCTAAAACCAAAACGGAGCTATCTAACTGAATGGTTGTCAATGTGTGCATTCAACTGACAGAGTTAAACTCACGTGTGCATTCAGCCGTTTGCAAACCCTCTCTGTGCAGAATCCCAAAACCGGTATTTCCAGCCCAATGCCGGCATACGTACTAAACCGCAGTAAACATCGTCTAAAACTCAGGAGAAATGTTTCCTTGAAACTGCTCTGCTGTCCGTTCGTTCACCTAAGAGAGTTGAATCTATGTTGAGGTTCAGCGAGTCAGAAACACGTTTCTTCTAGGAGCTGCGTTGGGGTATTCCCGAGTGAATGGGACCGAAGGCTGTATAGAGAAATACCTGCTTCTAAAACCAAAACGGAGCTATCTAACTGAATGGCTGTCAAAGTGTGCATTCAACTGACACAGTTAAACTTACGTGTGTTTTCAGCGGTTGGCAAACCCTTTCTGTGCAGAATCGCAAAACCGGTATTTCCAGCCCAATGCCGGCATACGTACTAAACAGCAGGAAATTTCGTCTAACACTCAGGAGAAACGTTTCCTTGAAACTGCTCTGCTGTGCGTTCGTTCACCTAAGAGAGTTGAATCTATGTTGAGATTCAGCGAGTCAGAAACACGTTTCATCTAGGAGCTGCGTTCGGATATTCCCAAGTGAATGGGACCATAGGCTGTACAGAGAAATATCTGCTCCTAAAACCAAAACGGAGATATCTAACTGAATGGTTGTCAATGTGTGCATTCAACTGACAGAGTTAAACTCACGTGTGCATTCAGCTGTTTGCAAACCCCTTCTGTGAAGAATCCCAAAACCGGTATTTCCAGCCCAATGCCGGCATACGTACTAAACCGCAGTAAACATCGTCTAAAACTCAGGAGAAACGTGTCCCTGAAACTGCTCTGCTGTGCGTTCGTTAACCTAAGAGAGTTGAATCTATGTTGAGATTCAGAGAGTCAGAAACACGTTTCTTCTAGGAGATGCGTTGGGATATTCCCGAGTGAATGGGACCATAGGCTGTACAGAGAAATATCTGCTCCGAAAACCAAAACGGAGCTATCTAACTCAATGGCTGTCAATGCGTGCATTCAACTGACAGAGTTAAACTCACCTGTGCAATCAGCCGTTTGCAAACCCTTTTTGTGAAGAATCCCAAAAGCGGTATTTCCAGCCCAATGCTGGCATACGTCCTAAACCGCAGTAAACTTCGTCTAAAACTCGGGAGAAACGTGTCCTTGAAACTGCTCTGCTGTGCGTTCGTTCACCTAAGAGAGTTAAATCTATGTTGAGATTCAGCGAGTCAGAAACACGTTTTTTCTAGGAGCTGCGTTGGGATATTCCCGAGTGAATGGGATCATAGGCTGTACAGAGAAATATCTGCTCCGAAAACCAAAACGGAGCTATCTATCTCAATGGTTGTCAATGCGTGCATTCAACTGAGGGAGCTAAACTCACTTGTGGATTCGGCGGTTTGCAAACCCTTTCTGTGCAGAATCCCAAAACCGGTATTTCCAGCCCAATGCTGGCATACGTACTAAACCGCAGTAAACTTCGTCTAAAACTCGGGAGAAACGTTTCCTTGAAACTGCTCTGCTGTGCCTTCGTTCACGTAAGAGAGTTGAATCTATGTTGAGATTCAGCGAGTCAGAAACACGTTTCTTCTAGGAGCTGCGTTGGGGTATTCCCGAGTGAATGGGACCATAGGCTGTACAGAGAAATATCTGCTCCTATAACCAAAACGGAGCTATCTAGCTGAATGGTTGTCAATGTGTGCATTCAACTGACAGAGTTAAACTCACGTGTGGATTCAGCGGTTTGCAAACGCTTTCTGTGCAGAATCCCAAAACCGGTATTTCCAGCCCAATGCCGGAATACGTACTAAACCGCAGTAAACATCGTCTAAAATTCAGGAGAAACGTTTCCTTGAAACTGCTCTGCTGTGCGTTCGTTCACCTAATAGAGTTGAATCTATGTTGAGATTCAGCGAGTCAGAAACACGTTTCTTCTAGGAGCTGCGTTGGGATATTGCCGAGTGAATGGGATCATAGGCTGTACAGAGAAATATCTGCTCCGAAAACCAAAACGGAGCTATCTAACTCAATGGTTGTCAATGCGTGCAGTCAACTGACAGAGTTAAACTCACGTGTGGATTCAGCGGTTTGCAAACCCTTTCTGTGCAGAATCCCCAAACCGGTATTTCCAGCCCAATGCCGGCATACGTACTAAACCGCAGTAAACTTCGTCTAAAACTCAGGAGAAACGTTTCCTTGAAACTGCTCTGCGGTGCGTTCGTTCACCTAAGAGAGTTGAATCTATGTTGAGATTCAGCGAGTCAGAAACACGTTTCTTCTAGGAGCTGCGTTGGGATATTCCCGAGTGAATGGGACCATAGGATGTACAGAAAAATATCTGCTCCTAAAACCAAAACGGAGCTATCTAACTGAATGGTTGTCAATGTTTGCATTCAACTGACAGTGTTAAACTCACGTGTGCAATCAGCCGTTTGCAAACCCTTTCTGTGAAGAATCCCAAAACCGGTATTTCCAGCCCAATGCCGGCATACGTACTAAACCGCTGTAAACATCGTCTAAAACTCAGGAGAAACGTTTCCTTGAAACTGCTCTGCTGTGCCTTCGTTCACCTAAGAGAGTTGAATCTATGTTGAGATTCAGCGAGTCAAAAACACGTTTCTTCTAGGAGCCGCGTTGGGATATTCCCGAGTGATTGGGACCATAGGCTGTACAGAGAAATATCTGCTCCTAGAACCAAAACGGTGATATCTAACGGAATGGTTGTCAATGTGTGCATTCAACTGACAGAGTTAAACTCACGTGTGGATTCAGCGGTTTGCAAACCCTTTCTGTGCAGAATCCCAAAACCGGTATTTCCAGCCGAATGCCGGCATACGTACTAAACCGCAGTAAACATCGTCTAAAACTCAGGAGAAACGTTTCCTTGAAACTGCTCTGCTGTGCCTTCGTTCACCTAAGAGAGTTTAATCTTTGTTGAGATTCAGCGAGTCAGAAACACAATTCTTCTAGGAGCTGCGTTCGGATATTCCCGAGTGAATGGGACCTTAGGCTGTACAGAGAAATATCTGCTCCTAAAACCAAAACGGAGCTATCTAACTGAATGGTTGTCAATGTGTGCATTCAACTGACAGAGTTAAACTCACGTGTGCATTCAGCCGTTTGCAAACCCTCTCTGTGCAGAATCCCAAAACCGGTATTTCCAGCCCAATGCCGGCATACGTACTAAACCGCAGTAAACATCGTCTAAAACTCAGGAGAAATGTTTCCTTGAAACTGCTCTGCTGTGCGTTCGTTCACCTAAGAGAGTTGAATCTATGTTGAGGTTCAGCGAGTCAGAAACACGTTTCTTCTAGGAGCTGCGTTGGGGTATTCCCGAGTGAATGGGACCGAAGGCTGTATAGAGAAATACCTGCTTCTAAAACCAAAACGGAACTATCTAACTGAATGGCTGTCAAAGTGTGCATTCAACTGACACAGTTAAACTTACGTGTGTTTTCAGCGGTTGGCAAACCCTTTCTGTGCAGAATCGCAAAACCGGTATTTCCAGCCCAATGCCGGCATACGTACTAAACAGCAGGAAATTTCGTCTAACACTCAGGAGAAACGTTTCCTTGAAACTGCTCTGCTGTGCGTTCGTTCACCTAAGAGAGTTGAATCTATGTTGAGATTCAGCGAGTCAGAAACACGTTTCATCTAGGAGCTGCGTTCGGATATTCCCAAGTGAATGGGACCATAGGCTGTACAGAGAAATATCTGCTCCTAAAACCAAAACGGAGATATCTAACTGAATGGTTGTCAATGTGTGCATTCAACTGACAGAGTTAAACTCACGTGTGCATTCAGCTGTTTGCAAACCCCTTCTGTGAAGAATCCCAAAACCGGTATTTCCAGCCCAATGCCGGCATATGTACTAAACCGCAGTAAACATCGTCTAAAACTCAGGAGAAACGTGTCCCTGAAACTGCTCTGCTGTGCGTTCGTTAACCTAAGAGAGTTGAATCTATGTTGAGATTCAGAGAGTCAGAAACACGTTTCTTCTAGGAGATGTGTTGGGATATTCCCGAGTGAATGGGACCATAGGCTGTACAGAGAAATATCTGCTCCGAAAACCAAAACGGAGCTATCTAACTCAATGGCTGTCAATGCGTGCATTCAACTGACAGAGTTAAACTCACCTGTGCGATCAGCCGTTTGCAAACCCTTTCTGTGAAGAATCCCAAAAGCGGTATTTCCAGCCCAATGCCGGTATACGTACTAAACCGCAGTAAACATCGTCTAAAACTCAGGAGAAACGTGTCCTTGAAACTGATCTGCAGTGCGTTCGTTCACCTAAGAGAGTTAAATCTATGTTGAGATTCAGCGAGTCAGAAACACGTTTTTTCTAGGAGCTGCGTTGGGATATTCCCGAGTGAATGGAATCATAGGCTGTACAGAGAAATATCTGCTCCGAAAACAAAAACGGAGCTATCTATCTCAATGGTTGTCAATGCGTGCATTCAACTGAGGGAGCTAAACTCACTTGTGGATTCGGCGGTTTGCAAACCCTTTCTGTGCAGAATCCCAAAACCGGTATTTCCAGCCCAATGCTGGCATACGTACTAAACCGCAGTAAACTTCGTCTAAAACTCGGGAGAAACGTTTCCTTGAAACTGCTCTGCTGTGCCTTCGTTCACGTAAGAGAGTTGAATCTATGTTGAGATTCAGCGAGTCAGAAACACGTTTCTTCTAGGAGCTGCGTTGGGGTATTCCCGAGTGAATGGGACAATAGGCTGTACAGAGAAATATCTGCTCCTAAAACCAAAACGGAGCTATCTAGCTGAATGGTTGTCAATGTGTACATTCAACTGACAGAGGTAAACTCACGTGTGGATTCAGCGGTTTGCAAACCCTTTCTGTGCAGAATCCCCAAACCGGTATTTCCAGCCCATTGCCGGAATACGTACTAAACCGCAGTAAACATCGTCTAAAACTCAGGAGAAACGTTTCCTTGAAACTGCTCTGCTGTGCGTTCGTTCACCTAAGAGAGTTGAATCTATGTTGAGATTCAGCGAGTCAGAAACACGTTTCTTCTAGGAGCCGCGTTGGGATATTCCCGAGTGAATGGGACCATAGGCTGTACAGAGAAATATCTGCTCCTAGAACCAAAACGGAGATATCTAACTCAATGGTTGTCAATGTGTGCATTCAACTGACAGAGTTAAACTCACGTGTGCATTCAGCTGTTTGCAAACCCTTGCTGTGAAGAATCCCAAAACCGGTATTTCCAGCCCAATACCGGCATACGTACTAAACTGCAGTAAACATCGTCTAAAACTCAGGAGAAACGTTTCCTTGAAACTGCTCTGCTGTGCGTTCGTTAAACTAAGAGAGTTGAATCTATGTTGAGATTCAGCGAGTCAGAAACACGTTTCTTCTAGGAGCAGCGTTGGGATATTCCCGAGTGAATGGGACCATAGGTTGTGTAGAGAAATATCTGCTTCTAAAACCAAAACGGAGCTATCTAACTGAATGGTTGTCAATGTGTGCATTCAACTGACAGAGTTAAACTCACGTGTGGATTCAGCGGTTTGCAAACCCTTTCTGTGCAGAATCCCAAAACCGGTATTTCCAGCCCAATGCCGGAATACGTACTAAACCGCAGTAAACATCGTCTAAAATTCAGGAGAAACGTTTCCTTGAAACTGCTCTGCTGTGCGTTCGTTCACCTAAGAGAGTTGAATCTATGTTGAGATTCAGCGAGTCAGAAACACGTTTCATCTAGGAGCTGCGTTGGGATATTCCCGAGTGAATGGGACCATAGGCTGTACAGAGAAATATCTGCTCCTAAAACCAAAACGGAGCTATCTAACTGAATGGTTGTCAATGCGTGCATTCAACTGACAGAGTTAAACTCACGTGTGGATTCAGCGGTTTGCAAACCCTTTCTGTGCAGAATCCCAAAACCGGTATTTGCAGCCCAATGCCGGCATACGTACTAAAGCGCTGTAAATTTCGTCTAAAACCCAGGAGAAACGTTTCCTTGAAACTGCTCTGCTGTGCGTTCGTTCACCTAAGAGAGTTGAATCTATGTTGAGATTCAGCGAGTCAGAAACACGTTTCTTCTAGGAGCTGCGTTGGGATATTCCCGAGTGAATGGGACCATAGGCTATACAGAAAAATATCTGCTCCTAAAACCAAAACGGAGCTATCTAACTGAATGGTTGTCAATGTTTGCATTCAACTGACAGTGTTAAACTCACGTGTGCAATCAGCCGTTTGCAAACCCTTTCTGTGAAGAATCCCAAAACCGGTGTTTCCAGCCAAATGCCGGCATACGTACTAAACCGCAGTAAACATCATCTAAAACTCAGGAGAAACGTTTCCTTGAAACTGCTCTGCTGTGCCTTCGTTCACCTAAGAGAGTTGAATCTATGTTGAGATTCAGCGAGTCAAAAACACGTTTCTTCTAGGAGCCGCGTTGGGATATTCCTGAGTGAATGGGACCATAGGCTGTACAGAGAAATATCTGCTCCTAGAACCAAAACGGTGATATCTAACTGAATGGTTGTCAATGTGTGCATTCAACTGACAGAGTTAAACTCACGTGTGGATTCAGCGGTTTGCAAACCCTTTCTGTGTAGAATCCCAAAACCGGTATTTCCAGCCCAATGCCGGCATACGTACTAAACCGCAGTAAACATCGTCTAAAACTCAGGAGAAACGTTTCCTTGAAACTACTCTGCTGTGCCTTCGTTCACCTAAGAGAGTTTAATCTTTGTTGAGATTCAGCGAGTCAGAAACACATTTCTTCTAGGAGCTGCGTTCGGATATTCCCGAGTGAATGGGACCTTAGGCTGTACAGAGAAATATCTGCTCCTAAAACCAAAACGGAGCTATCTAACTGAATGGTTGTCAATGTGTGCATTCAACTGACAGAGGTAAACTCACGTGTGCATTCAGCCGTTTGCAAACCCTTTCTGTGCAGAATCGCAAAACCGGTATTTCCAGCCCAATGCCGGCATACGTACTAAACAGCAGGAAATTTCGTCTAACACTCAGGAGAAACGTTTCCTTGAAACTGCTCTGCTGTGCGTTCGTTCACCTAAGAGAGTTGAATCTATGTTGAGATTCAGCGAGTCAGAAACACGTTTCTTCTAGGAGCTGCGTTCGGATATTCCCAAGTGAATGGGACCATAGGCTGTATAGAGAAATATCTGCTCCTAAAACCAAAACGGAGATATGTAACTGAATGATTGTCAATGTGTGCATTCAACTGACAGAGTTAAACTCACGTGTGCATTCAGCTGTTTGCAAACCCCTTCTGTGAAGAATCCCAAAACCGGTATTTCCAGCCCAATGCCGGCATACGTACTAAACCGCAGTAAACATCGTCTAAAACTCAGGAGAAACGTGTCCCTGAAACTGCTCTGCTGTGCGTTCGTTAACCTAAGAGAGTTGAATCTATGTTGAGATTCAGAGAGTCAGAAACACGTTTCTTCTAGGAGATGCGTTGGGATATTCCCGAGTGAATGGGACCATAGGCTGTACAGAGAAATATCTGCTCCGAAAACCAAAACGGAGCTATCTAACTCAATGGCTGTCAATGCGTGCATTCAACTGACAGAGTTAAACTCACCTGTGCAATCAGCCGTTTGCAAACCCTTTCTGTGAAGAATCCCAAAAGCGGTATTTCCAGCCCAATGCCGGTATACGTACTAAACCGCAGTAAACATCGTCTAAAACTCAGGAGAAACGTGTCCTTGAAACTGATCTGCGGTGCGTTCGTTCACCTAAGAGAGTTAAATCTATGTTGAGATTCAGCGAGTCAGAAACACGTTTATTCTAGGAGCTGCGTTGGGATATTCCCGAGTGAATGGAATCATAGGCTGTACAGAGAAATATCTGCTCCTAGAACCAAAACGGAGCTATCTAACTCAATGGTTGTCAATGTGTGCATTCAACTGACAGAGTTAAACTCACGTGTGCATTCAGCTGTTTGCAAACCCTTGCTGTGAAGAATCCCAAAACCGGTATTTCCAGCCCAATACCGGCATACGTACTAAACTGCAGTAAACATCGTCTAAAACTCAGGAGAAACGTTTCCTTGAAACTGCTCTGCTGTGCGTTCGTTAAACTAAGAGAGTTGAATCTATGTTGAGATTCAGCGAGTCAGAAACACGTTTCTTCTAGGAGCTGCGTTGGGATATTCCCGAGTGAATGGGACCATAGGTTGTGTAGAGAAATATCTGCTTCTAAAACCAAAACGGAGCTATCTAACTGAATGGTTGTCAATGTGTGCATTCAACTGACAGAGTTAAACTCACGTGTGGATTCAGCGGTTTGCAAACCCTTTCTGTGCAGAATCCCAAAACCGGTATTTGCAGCCCAATGCCGGCATACGTACTAAAGCGCTGTAAATTTCGTCTAAAACTCAGGAGAAACGTTTCCTTGAAACTGCTCTGCTGTGCGTTCGTTCACCTAAGAGAGTTGAATCTATGTTGAGATTCAGCGAGTCAGAAACACGTTTCTTCTAGGAGCTGCGTTGGGATATTCCCGAGTGAATGGGACCATAGGCTGTACAGAAAAATATCTGCTCCTAAAACCAAAACGGAGCTATCTAACTGAATGGTTGTCAATGTTTGCATTCAACTGACAGTGTTAAACTCACGTGTGCAATCAGCCGTTTGCAAACCCTTTCTGTGAAGAATCCCAAAACCGGTGTTTCCAGCCCAATGCCGGCATACGTACTAAACCGCAGTAAACATCATCTAAAACTCAGGAGAAACGTTTCCTTGAAACTGCTCTGCTGTGCCTTCGTTCACCTAAGAGAGTTGAATCTATGTTGAGATTCAGCGAGTCAAAAACACGTTTCTTCTAGGAGCCGCGTTGGGATATTCCCGAGTGAATGGGACCATAGGCTGTACAGAGAAATATCTGCTCCTAGAACCAAAACGGTGATATCTAACTGAATGGTTGTCAATGTGTGCATTCAACTGACAGAGTTAAACTCACGTGTGGATTCAGCGGTTTGCAAACCCTTTCTGTGTAGAATCCCAAAACCGGTATTTCCAGCCGAATGCCGGCATACGTACTAAACCGCAGTAAACATCGTCTAAAACTCAGGAGAAACGTTTCCTTGAAACTACTCTGCTGTGCCTTCGTTCACCTAAGAGAGTTTAATCTTTGTTGAGATTCAGCGAGTCAGAAACACATTTCTTCTAGGAGCTGCGTTCGGATATTCCCGAGTGAATGGGACCTTAGGCTGTACAGAGAAATATCTGCTCCTAAAACCAAAACGGAGCTATCTAACTGAATGGTTGTCAATGTGTGCATTCAACTGACAGAGTTAAACTCACGTGTGCATTCAGCCGTTTGCAAACCCTTTCTGTGCAGAATCCCAAAACCGGTATTTCCAGCCCAATGCCGGCATACGTACTAAACCGCAGTAAACATCGTCTAAAACTCAGGAGAAACGTTTCCTTGAAACTGCTCTGCTGTGCGTTCGTTCACCTAAGAGAGTTGAATCTATGTTGAGATTCAGCGAGTCAGAAACACGTTTCTTCTAGGAGCTGCGTTGGGGTATTCCCGAGTGAATGGGACCGAAGGCTGTATAGAGAAATACCTGCTTCTAAAACCAAAACGGAGCTATCTAACTGATTGGCTGTCAAAGTGTGCATTCAACTGACACAGTTAAACTTACGTGTGGTTTCAGCGGTTGGCAAACCCTTTCTGTGCAGAATCGCAAAACCGGTATTTCCAGCCCAATGCCGGCATACGTAATAAACAGCAGGAAATTTCGTCTAACACTCAGGAGAAACGTTTCCTTGAAACTGCTCTGCTGTGCGTTCGTTCACCTAAGAGAGTTGAATCTATGTTGAGATTCAGCGAGTCAGAAACACGTTTCTTCTAGGAGCTGCGTTCGGATATTCCCAAGTGAATGGGACCATAGGCTGTACAGAGAAATATCTGCTCCTAAAACCAAAACGGAGATATCTAACTGAATGGTTGTCAATGTGTGCATTCAACTGACAGAGTTAAACTCACGTGTGCATTCAGCTGTTTGCAAACCCCTTCTGTGAAGAATCCCAAAACCGGTATTTCCAGCCCAATGCCGGCATACGTACTAAACCGCAGTAAACATCGTCTAAAACTCAGGAGAAACGTGTCCGTGAAACTGCTCTGCTGTGCGTTCGTTAACCTAAGAGAGTTGAATCTATGTTGAGATTCAGAGAGTCAGAAACACGTTTCTTCTAGGAGATGCGTTGGGATATTCCCGAATGAATGGGACCATAGGCTGTACAGAGAAATATCTGCTCCGAAAACCAAAACGGAGCTATCTAACTCAATGGTTGTCAATGCGTGCATTCAACTGACAGAGTTAAACTCACCTGTGCAATCAGCCGTTTGCAAACCCTTTCTGTGAAGAATCCCAAAAGCGGTATTTCCAGCCCAATGCCGGTATACGTACTAAACCGCTGTAAACATCGTCTAAAACTCAGGAGAAACGTGTCCTTGAAACTGCTCTGCTGTGCGTTCGTTCACCTAAGAGAGTTAAATCTATGTTGAGATTCAGCGAGTCAGAAACACGTTTTTTCTAGGAGCTGCGTTGGGATATTCCCGAGTGAATGGGATCATAGGCTGTACAGAGAAATATCTGCTCCGAAAACAAAAACGGAGCTATCTATCTCAATGGTGGTCAATGCGTGCATTCAACTGAGGGAGTTAAACTCACGTGTGGATTCAGCGGTTTGCAAACCCTTTCTGTGCAGAATCCCAAGACCGGTATTTCCAGCCCAATGCTGGCATACGTACTAAACCGCAGTAAACTTCGTCTAAAACTCGGGAGAAACGATTCCTTGAAACTGCTCTGCTGTGCCTTCGTTCACGTAAGAGAGTTGAATCTATGTTGAGATTCAGCGAGTCAGAAACACGTTTCTTCTAGGAGCTGCGTTGGGGTATTCCCGAGTGAATGGGACCATAGGCTGTACAGAGAAATATCTGCTCCTAAAACCAAAACGGAGCTATCTAGCTGAATGGTTGTCAATGTGTACATTCAACTGACAGAGGTAAACTCACGTGTGGATTCAGCGGTTTGCAAACCCTTTCTGTGCAGAATCCCCAAACCGGTATTTCCAGCCCATTGCCGGAATAAGTACTAAACCGCAGTAAACATCGTCTAAAATTCAGGAGAAACGTGTCCTTGAAACTGCTCTGCTGTGCGTTCGTTCACCTAAGAGACGTGAATCTATGTTGAGATTCAGAGAGTCAGAAACACGTTTCTTCTAGGAGCTGCGCTGGGATATTCCCGAGTGAATGGGACCATAGGCTGTACAGAGAAATATCTGCTCCGAAAACCAAAACGGAGGTATCTAACTCAATGGTTGTCAATGCGTGCATTCAACTGACAGAGTTAAACTCACGTGTGGATTCAGCGGTTTGCAAACCCTTTCTGTGCAGAATCCCAAAACCGGTATTTGCAGCCCAATGCCGGCATACGTACTAAAGCGCTGTAAACTTCGTCTAAAACTCAGGAGAAACGTTTCCTTGAAACTGCTCTGCTGTGCGTTCGTTCACCTAAGAGAGTTGAATCTATGTTGAGATTCAGCGAGTCAGAAAAACGTTTCTTCTAGGAGCTGCGTTGGGATATTCCCGAGTGAATGGGACCATAGGCTGTACAGAGAAATATCTGCTCCGAAAACCAAAACGGAGATATCTAACTGAATGGTTGTCAATGTGTGCATTCAACTGACAGAGTTAAACTCAGGTGTGGATTCAGCGGTTTGCAAACGCTTTCTGTGCAGAATCCCAAAACCGGTATTTCCAGCCCAATGCCGGCATACGTACTAAACAGAAGGAAACTTCGTCTAAAACTCAGGAGAAACGTTTCCTTGAAACTGCTCCGCTGTGCGATCATTCACCTAAGAGAGTAGAATCTATGTTGAGATTCAGCGAATCAGAAACACGTTTCTTCCAGGAGCTGCATTGGGATATTCCCGAGTGAATGGGACCATAGGCTGTACAGAGAAATATCTGCTCCTAGAACCAAAACGGAGATATCTAACTGAATGGTTGTCAATGTGTGCATTCAACTGACAGAGTTAAACTCACCTGTGGATTCAGCGGTTTGCAAACCCTTTCTGTACAGAATCCCCAAACGGGTATTTCCATCCCAGTGCTGGCATACGTACTAAACCGCAGTAAACCTCGTTTAAAACCCACCAAAAACGTTTCCTTGAAACTGTTCTGCTGTGCGTTCGTTCACCTAAGAGAGTTGAATCTATGTTGAGATTCAGCGAGTCAGAAACACGTTTCTTCTAGGAGCTGCGTTGGGATATACCCGAGTGAATGGGACCATAGGCTGTACAGAGAAATATCTGCTCCTAAAACCAAAACGGACCTATCTAACTCAATGGTTGTAAATGTGTGCATTCAACTGACAGAGTTAAACTCACGTGTGGATTCAGCGGTTTGCAAAGCCTTTCTGTGCAGAATCCCAAAACCGGTATTTCCAGCCCAATGCTGGCATACGTCCTAAACCGCAGTAAACTTCGTCTAAAACTCAGGAGAAACGTTTCCTTGAAACTGCTCTGCTGTGCCTTCGTTCACCTAAGAGAGTTGAATCTATGTTGAGATTCAGCGAGTCAGAAACACGTTTCTTCTAGGAGCTGCGTTGGGATATTCCCGAGTGAATGGTACCATAGGCTGTACAGAGAAATATCTGCTCCTTAAACCAAAACGGAGATATCTAACTGAATGGTTGTCAATGTGTGCATTCAACTGACAGATTTAAACTCACGTGTGGATTCAGCGGTTTGCAAACCCTTTCTGTACAGAATCCCCAAACCGGTATTTCCAGCCCAATGCCGGCATACGTACTAAACCGCAGTAAACTTCGTCTAAAACTCAGGAAAAGCGTTTCCTTGAAACTGCTCTGCGGTGCGTTCGTTCACCTAAGAGAGTTGAATCTATGTTGAGATTCAGCGAGTCAGAAACACGTTTCTTCTAGGAGCTGCGTTGGGATATTCCCGAGTGAATGGGACCATAGGCTGTACAGAGAAATATCTGCTCCTAAAACCAAAACGGAGCTATCTAACTGAATGGTTGTCAATGTGTGCATTCAACTGACAGAGTTAAACTCACGTGTGGATTCAGCGGTTTGCAAACCCTTTCTGTGCAGAATCCCAAAACCGGTATTTGCAGCCCAATGCCGGCATACATACTAAAGCGCTGTAAATTTCGTCTAAAACTCAGGAGAAACGTTTCCTTGAAACTGCTCTGCTGTGCGTTCGTTCACCTAAGAGAGTTGAATCTATGTTGAGATTCAGCGAGTCAGAAACACGTTTCTTCTAGGAGCTGCGTTGGGATATTCCCGAGTGAATGGGACCATAGGCTGTACAGAAAAATATCTGCTCCTAAAACCAAAACGGAGCTGTCTAACTGAATGGTTGTCAATGTTTGCATTCAACTGACAGTGTTAAACTCACGTGTGCAATCAGCCGTTTGCAAACCCTTTCTGTGAAGAATCCCAAAACCGGTGTTTCCAGCCCAATGCCGGCATACGTACTAAACCGCAGTAAACATCATCTAAAACTCAGGAGAAACGTTTCCTTGAAACTGCTCTGCTGTGCCTTCGTTCACCTAAGAGAGTTGAATCTATGTTGAGATTCAGCGAGTCAAAAACACGTTTCTTCTAGGAGCCGCGTTGGGATATTCCCGAGTGAATGGGACCATAGGCTGTACAGAGAAATATCTGCTCCTAGAACCAAAACGGTGATATCTAACTGAATGGTTGTCAATGTGTGCATTCAACTGACAGAGTTAAACTCACGTGTGGATTCAGCGGTTTGCAAACCCTTTCTGTGTAGAATCCCAAAACCGGTATTTCCAGCCGAATGCCGGCATACGTACTAAACCGCAGTAAACATCGTCTAAAACTCAGGAGAAACGTTTCCTTGAAACTACTCTGCTGTGCCTTCGTTCACCTAAGAGAGTTTAATCTATGTTGAGATTCAGCGAGTCAGAAACACATTTCTTCTAGGAGCTGCGTTCGGATATTCCCGAGTGAATGGGACCTTAGGCTGTACAGAGAAATATCTGCTCCTAAAACCAAAACGGAGCTATCTAACTGAATGGTTGTCAATGTGTGCATTCAACTGACAGAGTTAAACTCACGTGTGCATTCAGCCGTTTGCAAACCCTTTCTGTGCAGAATCCCAAAACCGGTATTTCCAGCCCAATGCCGGCATACGTACTAAACCGCAGTAAACATCGTCTAAAACTCAGGAGAAACGTTTCCTTGAAACTGCTCTGCTGTGCGTTCGTTCACCTAAGAGAGTTGAATCTATGTTGAGATTCAGCGAGTCAGAAACACGTTTCTTCTAGGAGCTGCGTTGGGGTATTCCCGAGTGAATGGGACCGAAGGCTGTATAGAGAAATACCTGCTTCTAAAACCAAAACGGAGCTATCTAACTGATTGGCTGTCAAAGTGTGCATTCAACTGACACAGTTAAACTTACGTGTGGTTTCAGCGGTTGGCAAACCCTTTCTGTGCAGAATCGCAAAACCGGTATTTCCAGCCCAATGCCGGCATACGTACTAAACAGCAGGAAATTTCGTCTAACACTCAGGAGAAACGTTTCCTTGAAACTGCTCTGCTGTGCGTTCGTTCACCTAAGAGAGTTGAATCTATGTTGAGATTCAGCGAGTCAGAAACACGTTTCTTCTAGGAGCTGCGTTCGGATATTCCCAAGTGAATGGGACCATAGGCTGTACAGAGAAATATCTGCTCCTAAAACCAAAACGGAGATATCTAACTGAATGGTTGTCAATGTGTGCATTCAACTGACAGAGTTAAACTCACGTGTGCATTCAGCTGTTTGCAAACCACTTCTGTGAAGAATCCCAAAACCGGTATTTCCAGCCCAATGCCGGCATACGTACTAAACCGCAGTAAACATCGTCTAAAACTCAGGAGAAACGTGTCCGTGAAACTGCTCTGCTGTGCGTTCGTTAACCTAAGAGAGTTGAATCTATGTTGAGATTCAGAGAGTCAGAAACACGTTTCTTCTAGGAGATGCGTTTGGATATTCCCGAGTGAATGGGACCATAGGCTGTACAGAGAAATATCTGCTCCGAAAACCAAAACGGAGCTATCTAACTCAATGGTTGTCAATGCGTGCATTCAACTGACAGAGTTAAACTCACCTGTGCAATCAGCCGTTTGCAAACCCTTTCTTTGAAGAATCCCAAAAGCGGTATTTCCAGCCCAATGCCGGTATACGTACTAAACCGCTGTAAACATCGTCTAAAACTCAGGAGAAACGTGTCCTTGAAACTGCTCTGCTGTGCGTTCGTTCAGCTAAGAGAGTTAAATCTATGTTGAGATTCAGCGAGTCAGAAACACGTTTTTTCTAGGAGCTGCGTTGGGATATTCCCGAGTGAATGGGATCATAGGCTGTACAGAGAAATATCTGCTCCGAAAACAAAAACGGAGCTATCTATCTCAATGGTGGTCAATGCGTGCATTCAACTGAGGGAGTTAAACTCACGTGTGGATTCAGCGGTTTGCAAACCCTTTCTGTGCAGAATCCCAAAACCGGTATTTCCAGCCCAATGCTGGCATACGTACTAAACCGCAGTAAACTTCGTCTAAAACTCGGGAGAAACGATTCCTTGAAACTGCTCTGCTGTGCCTTCGTTCACGTAAGAGAGTTGAATCTATGTTGAGATTCAGCGAGTCAGAAACACGTTTCTTCTAGGAGCTGCGTTGGGGTATTCCCGAGTGAATGGGACCATAGGCTGTACAGAGAAATATCTGCTCCTAAAACCAAAACGGAGCTATCTAGCTGAATGGTTGTCAATGTGTACATTCAACTGACAGAGGTAAACTCACGTGTGGATTCAGCGGTTTGCAAACCCTTTCTGTGCAGAATCCCCAAACCGGTATTTCCAGCCCATTGCCGGAATACGTACTAAACCGCAGTAAACATCGTCTAAAATTCAGGAGAAACGTGTCCTTGAAACTGCTCTGCTGTGCGTTCGTTCACCTAAGAGACGTGAATCTATGTTGAGATTCAGAGAGTCAGAAACACGTTTCTTCTAGGAGCTGCGCTGGGATATTCCCAAGTGAATGGGACCATAGGCTGTACAGAGAAATATCTGCTCCGAAAACCAAAACGGAGGTATCTAACTCAATGGTTGTCAATGCGTGCATTCAACTGACAGAGTTAAACTCACGTGTGGATTCAGCGGTTTGCAAACCCTTTCTGTGCAGAATCCCAAAACCGGTATTTGCAGCCCAATGCCGGCATACGTACTAAAGCGCTGTAAACTTCGTCTAAAACTCAGGAGAAACGTTTCCTTGAAACTGCTCTGCTGTGCGTTCGTTCACCTAAGAGAGTTGAATCTATGTTGAGATTCAGCGAGTCAGAAAAACGTTTCTTCTAGGAGCTGCGTTGGGATATTCCCGAGTGAATGGGACCAAAGGCTGTACAGAGAAATATCTGCTCCGAAAACCAAAACGGAGATATCTAACTGAATGGTTGTCAATGTGTGCATTCAACTGACAGAGTTAAACTCAGGTGTGGATTCAGCGGTTTGCAAACGCTTTCTGTGCAGAATCCCAAAACCGGTATTTCCAGCCCAATGCCGGCATACGTACTAAACAGAAGGAAACTTCGTCTAAAACTCAGGAGAAACGTTTCCTTGAAACTGCTCCGCTGTGCGATCATTCACCTAAGAGAGTAGAATCTATGTTGAGATTCAGCGAATCAGAAACACGTTTCTTCCAGGAGCTGCATTGGGATATTCCCGAGTGAATGGGACCATAGGCTGTACAGAGAAATATCTGCTCCTAGAACCAAAACGGAGATATCTAACTGAATGGTTGTCAATGTGTGCATTCAACTGACAGAGTTAAACTCACCTGTGGATTCAGCGGTTTGCAAACCCTTTCTGTACAGAATCCCCAAACGGGTATTTCCATCCCAGTGCTGGCATACGTACTAAACCGCAGTAAACCTCGTTTAAAACCCACCAAAAACGTTTCCTTGAAACTGTTCTGCTGTGCGTTCGTTCACCTAAGAGAGTTGAATCTATGTTGAGATTCAGCGAGTCAGAAACACGTTTCTTCTAGGAGCTGCGTTGGGATATACCCGAGTGAATGGGACCATAGGCTGTACAGAGAAATATCTGCTCCTAAAACCAAAACGGACCTATCTAACTCAATGGTTGTAAATGTGTGCATTCAACTGACAGAGTTAAACTCACGTGTGGATTCAGCGGTTTGCAAAGCCTTTCTGTGCAGAATCCCAAAACCGGTATTTCCAGCCCAATGCTGGCATACGTCCTAAACCGCAGTAAACTTCGTCTAAAACTCAGGAGAAACGTTTCCTTGAAACTGCTCTGCTGTGCCTTCGTTCACCTAAGAGAGTTGAATCTATGTTGAGATTCAGCGAGTCAGAAACACGTTTCTTCTAGGAGCTGCGTTGGGATATTCCCGAGTGAATGGTACCATAGGCTGTACAGAGAAATATCTGCTCCTTAAACCAAAACGGAGATATCTAACTGAATGGTTGTCAATGTGTGCATTCAACTGACAGATTTAAACTCACGTGTGGATTCAGCGGTTTGCAAACCCTTTCTGTACAGAATCCCCAAACCGGTATTTCCAGCCCAATGCCGGCATACGTACTAAACCGCAGTAAACTTCGTCTAAAACTCAGGAAAAGCGTTTCCTTGAAACTGCTCTGCGGTGCGTTCGTTCACCTAAGAGAGTTGAATCTATGTTGAGATTCAGCGAGTCAGAAACACGTTTCTTCTAGGAGCTGCGTTGGGATATTCCCGAGTGAATGGGACCATAGGCTGTACAGAGAAATATCTGCTCCTAAAACCAAAACGGAGCTATCTAACTGAATGGTTGTCAATGTGTGCATTCAACTGACAGAGTTAAACTCACGTGTGCATTCAGCCGTTTGCAAACCCTTTCTGTGCAGAATCCCAAAACCGGTATTTCCAGCCCAATGCCGGCATACGTACTAAACCGCAGTAAACATCGTCTAAAATTCAGGAGATACGTTTCCTTGAAACTGCTCTGCTGTGCGTTCGTTCACCTAAGAGAGTTGAATCTATGTTGAGATTCAGCGAGTGAGAAACACGTTTCTTCTAGGAGCTGCGTTCGGATGTTCCCGAGTGAATGGGACCATAGGCTGTACAGAGAAATATCTGCTCCTAAAACCAAAACGGAGATATCTAACTGAATGGTTGTCAATGTGTGCATTCAACTGACAGAGTTAAACTCACGTGTGCATTCAGCTGTTTGCAAACCCTTTCTGTGAAGAATCACAAAACCGGTATTTCCAGCCCAATGCCGGCATACGTACTAAACCGCAGTAAACTTCGTTTAAAACCCAAGAAAAACGTTTCCTTGAAACTGTTCTGCTGTGCGTTCGTTCACCTAAGAGAGCTGAATCTATGTTGAGATTCAGCGAGTCAGAAACACGTTTCTTCTAGGAGCTGCGTTGGTATATTCCCGAGTGAATGGGACCATAGGCTGTACAGAGAAATATCTGCTCCTAAAACCAAAACGGAGATATCTAACTGAATGGTTGTCAAAGTGTGCATTCAACTGACAGAGTTAAACTCAGGTGTGGATTCAGCGGTTTGCAAACCCTTTCTGTGCAGAATCCCAAAACCGGTATTTCCAGCCCAATGCCGGCATACGTACTAAACAGCAGGAAACTTCGTCTAAAACTCAGGAGAAACGTTTCCTTGAAACTGCTCTGCTGTGCGATCATTCACCTAAGAGAGTAGAATCTATGTTGAGATTCAGCGAGTCAGAAACACGTTTCTTCTAGGAGCTGCATTGGGATATTCCCGAGTGAATGGGACCATAGGCTGTACAGAGAAATATCTGCTCCTAGAACCAAAACGGAGATATCTAACTGAATGGTTGTCAATGTGTGCATTCAACTGACAGAGTTAAACTCACGTGTGGATTCAGCGGTTTGCAAACCCTTTCTGAACAGAATCCCCAAACCGGTATTTCCAGCCCAATGCCGGCATACGTACTAAACCGCAGTAAACTTCGTTTAAAACCCAAGAAAAACGTTTCCTTGAAACTGTTCTGCTGTGCGTTCGTTCACCTAAGAGAGCTGAATCTATGTTGAGATTCAGCGAGTCAGAAACACGTTTCTTCTAGGAGCTGCGTTGGTATATTCCCGAGTGAATGGGACCATAGGCTGTACAGAGAAATATCTGCTCCTAAAACCAAAACGGAGATATCTAACTGAATGGTTGTCAAAGTGTGCATTCAACTGACAGAGTTAAACTCAGGTGTGGATTCAGCGGTTTGCAAACCCTTTCTGTGCAGAATCCCAAAACCGGTATTTCCAGCCCAATGCCGGCATACGTACTAAACAGCAGGAAACTTCGTCTAAAACTCAGGAGAAACGTTTCCTTGAAACTGCTCTGCTGTGCGATCATTCACCTAAGAGAGTTGAATCTATGTTGAGATTCAGCGAGTCAGAAACACGTTTCTTCTAGGAGCTGCATTGTGATATTCCCGAGTGAATGGGACCATAGGCTGTACAGAGAAATATCTGCTCCTAGAACCAAAACGGAGATATCTAACTGAATGGTTGTCAATGTGTGCATTCAACTGACAGAGTTAAACTCACGTGTGGATTCAGCGGTTTGCAAACCCTTTCTGTACAGAATCCCCAAACCGGTATTTCCAGCCCAATGCCGGCATACGTACTAAACCGCAGTAAACTTCGTTTAAAACCCACGAAAAACGTTTCCTTGAAACTGTTCTGCTGTGCGTTCGTTCACCTAAGAGAGTTGAATCTATGTTGAGATTCAGCGAGTCAGAAACACGTTTCTTCTAGGAGCTGCGTTGGGATATTCCCGAGTGAATGGGACCATAGGCTGTACAGAGAAATATCTGCTCCTAAAACCAAAACGGAGCTATCTAACTCAATGGTTGTAAATGTGTGCATTCAACTGACAGAGTTAAACTCACGTGTGGATTCAGCGGTTTGCAAAGCCTTTCTGTGCAGAATCCCAAAACCTGTATTTCCAGCCCAATGCTGGCATACGTCCTAAACCGCAGTAAACTTCGTCTAAAACTCAGGAGAAACGTTTCCTTGAAACTGCTCTGCTGTGCGTTCGTTCACCTAAGAGAGTTGAATCTATGTTGAGATTCAGCGAGTCAGAAACACGTTTCTTCTAGGAGCTGCGTTGGGATATTCCCGAGTGAATGGGACCATAGGCTGTACAGAGAAATATCTGCTCCTAAAACCAAAACGGAGCTATCTAACTGAATGTTTGTAAATATTTGCATTCAACTGACAGAGTTAAACTCACGTGTGGATTCAGCGGTTTGCAAAGCCTTTCTGTGCAGAATCCCAAAACCGGTATTTCCAGCCCAATGCTGGCATACGTCCTAAACCGCAGTAAACTTCGTCAAAAACTCAGGAGAAACGTTTCCTTGAAACTGCTCTGCTGTGCGTTCGTTCACCTAAGAGAGTTGAATCTATGTTGAGATTCAGCGAGTCAGAAACACGTTTCTTCTAGGAGCTGTGTTGGGATATTCCCGAGTGAATGGGACCATAGGCTGTACAGAGAAATATCTGCTCCTTAAACCAAAACGGAGATATCTAACTGAATGGTTGTCAATGTGTGCATTCAACTGACAGATTTAAACTCACGTGTGGATTCAGCGGTTTGCAAACCCTTTCTATACAGAATCCCCAAACCGGTATTTCCAGCCCAATGCCGGCATACGTACTAAACCGCAGTAAACTTCGTCTAAAACTCAGGAGAAACGTGTCCTTGAAACTGCTCTGCTATGCGTTCGTTCACCTAAGAGAGGTGAATCTATGTTGAGATTCAGAGAGTCAGAAACTCGTTTCTTCTAGGAGCTGCGTTGGGATATTCCCGAGTGAATGGGACCCTAGGCTGTACAGAGAAATATCTGCTCCGAAAACCAAAACGGAGCTATCTAACTCAATGGTTGTCAATGCGTGCATTCAACTGACAGAGTTAAACTCACATGTGGATTCAGCGGTTTGCAAACCCTTTCTGTGCAGAATCCCAAAACCGGTATTAGCAGCCCAATGCCGGCATACGTACTAAAGCGCAGTAAACTTCATCTAAAACTCAGGAGAAACGTTTCCTTGAAACTGCTCTGCTGGGCGTTCGTTCACCTAAGAGAGTTGAATCTATGTTGAGATTCAGAGAGTCAGAAACACGTTTCTTCTAGGAGCTGCGTGGGGATATTCCCGAGTGAATGGGACCATAGGCTGTACAGAGAAATATCTGCTCCTAAAACCAAAACGGAGCTATCTAACTGAATGGTTGTCAATGTGTGCATTCAACTGACAGTTTTAAACTCACGTGTGCATTCAGCCGTTTGCAAACCCTTTCTGTGAAGAATCCCAAAACCGGTATTTCCAGCCCAATGCCGGCATACGTACTAAACCGCAGTTAACATAGTCTAAGACTCAGGAGAAACGTTTCCTTGAAACTGCTCTGCTGTGCCTTCGTTCACCTAAGAGAGTTGAATCTATGTTGAGATTCAGCGAGTCAGAATCACGTTTCTTCTAGGAGCTGCGTTGGGATATTCCCGAGTGAATGGGACCATAGGCTGTACAGAGAAATATCTGCTCCTAAAACCAAAAAGGAGATATCTAACTGAATGGTTGTCAATGAGTGCATTCAACTGACAGAGTTAAACTCACGTGTGGATTCAGCGGTTTGCAAACCCTTTCTGTGCAGAATCCCAAAACCGGTATTTCCAGCCCAATGCCGGAATACGTACTAAACCGCAGTAAACATCGTCTAAAACTCAGGAGAAACGTTTCCTTGAAACTGCTCTGCTGTGCGTTCGTTAAACTAAGAGAGTTGAATCTATGTTGAGATTCAGCGAGTCAGAAACACGTTTCTTCTAGGAGCTGCGTTGGGGTATTCCCGAGTGAATGGGACCGAAGGCTGTATAGAGAAATACCTGCTTCTAAAACCAAAACGGAGCTATCTAACTGAATGGTTGTCAATGTGTGCATTCAACTGACAGAGTTAAACTTACGTGTGGTTTCAGCGGTTGGCAAACCCTTTCTGTGCAGAATCGCAAAACCGGTGTTTCCAGCCCAATTCCGGCATACGTACTAAACATCAGGAAACTTCGTCTATCACTCAGGAAAAACGTTTCCGGGAAACTGCTCTGCTGTGCGTTCGTTCACCTAAGAGAGTTGAATCTATGTTGAGATTCAGCGAGTCAGAAACACGTTTCTTCTAGGAGCTGCGTTCGGATATTCCCGAGTGAATGGGACCATAGGCTGTACAGAGAAATATCTGCTCCTAAAACCAAAACGGAGATATCTAACTGAATGGTTGTCAAAGTGTGCATTCAACTGACAGAGTTAAACTCAGGTGTGGATTCAGCGGTTTGCAAACCCTTTCTGTGCAGAATCCCAAAACCGGTATTTCCAGCCCAATGCCGGCATACGTACTAAACAGCAGGAAACTTCGTCTAAAACTCAGGAGAAACGTTTCCTTGAAACTGCTCTGCTGTGCGATCATTCACCTAAGAGAGTTGAATCTATGTTGAGATTCAGCGAGTCAGAAACACGTTTCTTCTAGGAGCTGCATTGTGATATTCCCGAGTGAATGGGACCATAGGCTGTACAGAGAAATATCTGCTCCTAGAACCAAAACGGAGATATCTAACTGAATGGTTGTCAATGTGTGCATTCAACTGACAGAGTTAAACTCACGTGTGGATTCAGCGGTTTGCAAACCCTTTCTGTACAGAATCCCCAAACCGGTATTTCCAGCCCAATGCCGGCATACGTACTAAACCGCAGTAAACTTCGTTTAAAACCCACGAAAAACGTTTCCTTGAAACTGTTCTGCTGTGCGTTCGTTCACCTAAGAGAGTTGAATCTATGTTGAGATTCAGCGAGTCAGAAACACGTTTCTTCTAGGAGCTGCGTTGGGATATTCCCGAGTGAATGGGACCATAGGCTGTACAGAGAAATATCTGCTCCTAAAACCAAAACGGAGCTATCTAACTCAATGGTTGTAAATGTGTGCATTCAACTGACAGAGTTAAACTCACGTGTGCATTCAGCCGTTTGCAAACCCTTTCTGTGCAGAATCCCAAAACCTGTATTTCCAGCCCAATGCTGGCATACGTCCTAAACCGCAGTAAACTTCGTCTAAAACTCAGGAGAAACGTTTCCTTGAAACTGCTCTGCTGTGCGTTCGTTCACCTAAGAGAGTTGAATCTATGTTGAGATTCAGCGAGTCAGAAACACGTTTTTTCTAGGAGCTGCGTTGGGATATTCCCGAGTGAATGGGACCATAGGCTGTACAGAGAAATATCTGCTCCTAAAACCAAAACGGAGCTATCTAACTGAATGTTTGTAAATATTTGCATTCAACTGACAGAGTTAAACTCACGTGTGCATTCAGCTGTTTGCAAACCCTTTCTGTGAAGAATCACAAAACCGGTATTTCCAGCCCAATGCCGGCATACGTACTAAACCGCAGTAAACTTCGTTTAAAACCCAAGAAAAACGTTTCCTTGAAACTGTTCTGCTGTGCGTTCGTTCACCTAAGAGAGCTGAATCTATGTTGAGATTCAGCGAGTCAGAAACACGTTTCTTCTAGGAGCTGCGTTGGTATATTCCCGAGTGAATGGGACCATAGGCTGTACAGAGAAATATCTGCTCCTAAAACCAAAACGGAGATATCTAACTGAATGGTTGTCAAAGTGTGCATTCAACTGACAGAGTTAAACTCAGGTGTGGATTCAGCGGTTTGCAAACCCTTTCTGTGCAGAATCCCAAAACCGGTATTTCCAGCCCAATGCCGGCATACGTACTAAACAGCAGGAAACTTCGTCTAAAACTCAGGAGAAACGTTTCCTTGAAACTGCTCTGCTGTGCGATCATTCACCTAAGAGAGTAGAATCTATGTTGAGATTCAGCGAGTCAGAAACACGTTTCTTCTAGGAGCTGCATTGGGATATTCCCGAGTGAATGGGACCATAGGCTGTACAGAGAAATATCTGCTCCTAGAACCAAAACGGAGATATCTAACTGAATGGTTGTCAATGTGTGCATTCAACTGACAGAGTTAAACTCACGTGTGGATTCAGCGGTTTGCAAACCCTTTCTGAACAGAATCCCCAAACCGGTATTTCCAGCCCAATGCCGGCATACGTACTAAACCGCAGTAAACTTCGTTTAAAACCCAAGAAAAACGTTTCCTTGAAACTGTTCTGCTGTGCGTTCGTTCACCTAAGAGAGCTGAATCTATGTTGAGATTCAGCGAGTCAGAAACACGTTTCTTCTAGGAGCTGCGTTGGTATATTCCCGAGTGAATGGGACCATAGGCTGTACAGAGAAATATCTGCTCCTAAAACCAAAACGGAGATATCTAACTGAATGGTTGTCAAAGTGTGCATTCAACTGACAGAGTTAAACTCAGGTGTGGATTCAGCGGTTTGCAAACCCTTTCTGTGCAGAATCCCAAAACCGGTATTTCCAGCCCAATGCCGGCATACGTACTAAACAGCAGGAAACTTCGTCTAAAACTCAGGAGAAACGTTTCCTTGAAACTGCTCTGCTGTGCGATCATTCACCTAAGAGAGTTGAATCTATGTTGAGATTCAGCGAGTCAGAAACACGTTTCTTCTAGGAGCTGCATTGTGATATTCCCGAGTGAATGGGACCATAGGCTGTACAGAGAAATATCTGCTCCTAGAACCAAAACGGAGATATCTAACTGAATGGTTGTCAATGTGTGCATTCAACTGACAGAGTTAAACTCACGTGTGGATTCAGCGGTTTGCAAACCCTTTCTGTACAGAATCCCCAAACCGGTATTTCCAGCCCAATGCCGGCATACGTACTAAACCGCAGTAAACTTCGTTTAAAACCCACGAAAAACGTTTCCTTGAAACTGTTCTGCTGTGCGTTCGTTCACCTAAGAGAGTTGAATCTATGTTGAGATTCAGCGAGTCAGAAACACGTTTCTTCTAGGAGCTGCGTTGGGATATTCCCGAGTGAATGGGACCATAGGCTGTACAGAGAAATATCTGCTCCTAAAACCAAAACGGAGCTATCTAACTCAATGGTTGTAAATGTGTGCATTCAACTGACAGAGTTAAACTCACGTGTGGATTCAGCGGTTTGCAAAGCCTTTCTGTGCAGAATCCCAAAACCTGTATTTCCAGCCCAATGCTGGCATACGTCCTAAACCGCAGTAAACTTCGTCTAAAACTCAGGAGAAACGTTTCCTTGAAACTGCTCTGCTGTGCGTTCGTTCACCTAAGAGAGTTGAATCTATGTTGAGATTCAGCGAGTCAGAAACACGTTTCTTCTAGGAGCTGCGTTGGGATATTCCCGAGTGAATGGGACCATAGGCTGTACAGAGAAATATCTGCTCCTAAAACCAAAACGGAGCTATCTAACTGAATGTTTGTAAATATTTGCATTCAACTGACAGAGTTAAACTCACGTGTGGATTCAGCGGTTTGCAAAGCCTTTCTGTGCAGAATCCCAAAACCGGTATTTCCAGCCCAATGCTGGCATACGTCCTAAACCGCAGTAAACTTCGTCAAAAACTCAGGAGAAACGTTTCCTTGAAACTGCTCTGCTGTGCGTTCGTTCACCTAAGAGAGTTGAATCTATGTTGAGATTCAGCGAGTCAGAAACACGTTTCTTCTAGGAGCTGTGTTGGGATATTCCCGAGTGAATGGGACCATAGGCTGTACAGAGAAATATCTGCTCCTTAAACCAAAACGGAGATATCTAACTGAATGGTTGTCAATGTGTGCATTCAACTGACAGATTTAAACTCACGTGTGGATTCAGCGGTTTGCAAACCCTTTCTATACAGAATCCCCAAACCGGTATTTCCAGCCCAATGCCGGCATACGTACTAAACCGCAGTAAACTTCGTCTAAAACTCAGGAGAAACGTGTCCTTGAAACTGCTCTGCTATGCGTTCGTTCACCTAAGAGAGGTGAATCTATGTTGAGATTCAGAGAGTCAGAAACTCGTTTCTTCTAGGAGCTGCGTTGGGATATTCCCGAGTGAATGGGACCCTAGGCTGTACAGAGAAATATCTGCTCCGAAAACCAAAACGGAGCTATCTAACTCAATGGTTGTCAATGCGTGCATTCAACTGACAGAGTTAAACTCACATGTGGATTCAGCGGTTTGCAAACCCTTTCTGTGCAGAATCCCAAAACCGGTATTAGCAGCCCAATGCCGGCATACGTACTAAAGCGCAGTAAACTTCATCTAAAACTCAGGAGAAACGTTTCCTTGAAACTGCTCTGCTGGGCGTTCGTTCACCTAAGAGAGTTGAATCTATGTTGAGATTCAGAGAGTCAGAAACACGTTTCTTCTAGGAGCTGCGTGGGGATATTCCCGAGTGAATGGGACCATAGGCTGTACAGAGAAATATCTGCTCCTAAAACCAAAACGGAGCTATCTAACTGAATGGTTGTCAATGTGTGCATTCAACTGACAGTTTTAAACTCACGTGTGCATTCAGCCGTTTGCAAACCCTTTCTGTGAAGAATCCCAAAACCGGTATTTCCAGCCCAATGCCGGCATACGTACTAAACCGCAGTTAACATAGTCTAAGACTCAGGAGAAACGTTTCCTTGAAACTGCTCTGCTGTGCCTTCGTTCACCTAAGAGAGTTGAATCTATGTTGAGATTCAGCGAGTCAGAATCACGTTTCTTCTAGGAGCTGCGTTGGGATATTCCCGAGTGAATGGGACCATAGGCTGTACAGAGAAATATCTGCTCCTAAAACCAAAAAGGAGATATCTAACTGAATGGTTGTCAATGAGTGCATTCAACTGACAGAGTTAAACTCACGTGTGGATTCAGCGGTTTGCAAACCCTTTCTGTGCAGAATCCCAAAACCGGTATTTCCAGCCCAATGCCGGAATACGTACTAAACCGCAGTAAACATCGTCTAAAACTCAGGAGAAACGTTTCCTTGAAACTGCTCTGCTGTGCGTTCGTTAAACTAAGAGAGTTGAATCTATGTTGAGATTCAGCGAGTCAGAAACACGTTTCTTCTAGGAGCTGCGTTGGGGTATTCCCGAGTGAATGGGACCGAAGGCTGTATAGAGAAATACCTGCTTCTAAAACCAAAACGGAGCTATCTAACTGAATGGTTGTCAATGTGTGCATTCAACTGACAGAGTTAAACTTACGTGTGGTTTCAGCGGTTGGCAAACCCTTTCTGTGCAGAATCGCAAAACCGGTGTTTCCAGCCCAATTCCGGCATACGTACTAAACATCAGGAAACTTCGTCTATCACTCAGGAAAAACGTTTCCGGGAAACTGCTCTGCTGTGCGTTCGTTCACCTAAGAGAGTTGAATCTATGTTGAGATTCAGCGAGTCAGAAACACGTTTCTTCTAGGAGCTGCGTTCGGATATTCCCGAGTGAATGGGACCATAGGCTGTACAGAGAAATATCTGCTCCTAAAACCAAAACGGAGATATCTAACTGAATGGTTGTCAAAGTGTGCATTCAACTGACAGAGTTAAACTCAGGTGTGGATTCAGCGGTTTGCAAACCCTTTCTGTGCAGAATCCCAAAACCGGTATTTCCAGCCCAATGCCGGCATACGTACTAAACAGCAGGAAACTTCGTCTAAAACTCAGGAGAAACGTTTCCTTGAAACTGCTCTGCTGTGCGATCATTCACCTAAGAGAGTTGAATCTATGTTGAGATTCAGCGAGTCAGAAACACGTTTCTTCTAGGAGCTGCATTGTGATATTCCCGAGTGAATGGGACCATAGGCTGTACAGAGAAATATCTGCTCCTAGAACCAAAACGGAGATATCTAACTGAATGGTTGTCAATGTGTGCATTCAACTGACAGAGTTAAACTCACGTGTGGATTCAGCGGTTTGCAAACCCTTTCTGTACAGAATCCCCAAACCGGTATTTCCAGCCCAATGCCGGCATACGTACTAAACCGCAGTAAACTTCGTTTAAAACCCACGAAAAACGTTTCCTTGAAACTGTTCTGCTGTGCGTTCGTTCACCTAAGAGAGTTGAATCTATGTTGAGATTCAGCGAGTCAGAAACACGTTTCTTCTAGGAGCTGCGTTGGGATATTCCCGAGTGAATGGGACCATAGGCTGTACAGAGAAATATCTGCTCCTAAAACCAAAACGGAGCTATCTAACTCAATGGTTGTAAATGTGTGCATTCAACTGACAGAGTTAAACTCACGTGTGCATTCAGCCGTTTGCAAACCCTTTCTGTGCAGAATCCCAAAACCTGTATTTCCAGCCCAATGCTGGCATACGTCCTAAACCGCAGTAAACTTCGTCTAAAACTCAGGAGAAACGTTTCCTTGAAACTGCTCTGCTGTGCGTTCGTTCACCTAAGAGAGTTGAATCTATGTTGAGATTCAGCGAGTCAGAAACACGTTTTTTCTAGGAGCTGCGTTGGGATATTCCCGAGTGAATGGGACCATAGGCTGTACAGAGAAATATCTGCTCCTAAAACCAAAACGGAGCTATCTAACTGAATGTTTGTAAATATTTGCATTCAACTGACAGAGTTAAACTCACGTGTGGATTCAGCGGTTTGCAAAGCCTTTCTGTGCAGAATCCCAAAACCGGTATTTCCAGCCCAATGCTGGCATACGTCCTAAACCGCAGTAAACTTCGTCAAAAACTCAGGAGAAACGTTTCCTTGAAACTGCTCTGCTGTGCGTTCGTTCACCTAAGAGAGTTGAATCTATGTTGAGATTCAGCGAGTCAGAAACACGTTTCTTCTAGGAGCTGTGTTGGGATATTCCCGAGTGAATGGGACCATAGGCTGTACAGAGAAATATCTGCTCCTTAAACCAAAACGGAGATATCTAACTGAATGGTTGTCAATGTGTGCATTCAACTGACAGATTTAAACTCACGTGTGGATTCAGCGGTTTGCAAACCCTTTCTATACAGAATCCCCAAACCGGTATTTCCAGCCCAATGCCGGCATACGTACTAAACCGCAGTAAACTTCGTCTAAAACTCAGGAGAAACGTGTCCTTGAAACTGCTCTGCTATGCGTTCGTTCACCTAAGAGAGGTGAATCTATGTTGAGATTCAGAGAGTCAGAAACTCGTTTCTTCTAGGAGCTGCGTTGGGATATTCCCGAGTGAATGGGACCCTAGGCTGTACAGAGAAATATCTGCTCCGAAAACCAAAACGGAGCTATCTAACTCAATGGTTGTCAATGCGTGCATTCAACTGACAGAGTTAAACTCACATGTGGATTCAGCGGTTTGCAAACCCTTTCTGTGCAGAATCCCAAAACCGGTATTAGCAGCCCAATGCCGGCATACGTACTAAAGCGCAGTAAACTTCGTCTAAAACTCAGGAGAAACGTTTCCTTGAAACTGCTCTGCTGGGCGTTCGTTCACCTAAGAGAGTTGAATCTATGTTGAGATTCAGAGAGTCAGAAACACGTTTCTTCTAGGAGCTGCGTGGGGATATTCCCGAGTGAATGGGACCATAGGCTGTACAGAGAAATATCTGCTCCTAAAACCAAAACGGAGCTATCTAACTGAATGGTTGTCAATGTGTGCATTCAACTGACAGTTTTAAACTCACGTGTGCATTCAGCCGTTTGCAAACCCTTTCTGTGAAGAATCCCAAAACCGGTATTTCCAGCCCAATGCCGGCATACGTACTAAACCGCAGTTAACATAGTCTAAGACTCAGGAGAAACGTTTCCTTGAAACTGCTCTGCTGTGCCTTCGTTCACCTAAGAGAGTTGAATCTATGTTGAGATTCAGCGAGTCAGAATCACGTTTCTTCTAGGAGCTGCGTTGGGATATTCCCGAGTGAATGGGACCATAGGCTGTACAGAGAAATATCTGCTCCTAAAACCAAAAAGGAGATATCTAACTGAATGGTTGTCAATGAGTGCATTCAACTGACAGAGTTAAACTCACGTGTGGATTCAGCGGTTTGCAAACCCTTTCTGTGCAGAATCCCAAAACCGGTATTTCCAGCCCAATGCCGGAATACGTACTAAACCGCAGTAAACATCGTCTAAAACTCAGGAGAAACGTTTCCTTGAAACTGCTCTGCTGTGCGTTCGTTAAACTAAGAGAGTTGAATCTATGTTGAGATTCAGCGAGTCAGAAACACGTTTCTTCTAGGAGCTGCGTTGGGGTATTCCCGAGTGAATGGGACCATAGGCTGTATAGAGAAATACCTGCTTCTAAAACCAAAACGGAGCTATCTAACTGAATGGTTGTCAATGTGTGCATTCAACTGACAGAGTTAAACTTACGTGTGGTTTCAGCGGTTGGCAAACCCTTTCTGTGCAGAATCGCAAAACCGGTGTTTCCAGCCCAATTCCGGCATACGTACTAAACATCAGGAAACTTCGTCTATCACTCAGGAAAAACGTTTCCGGGAAACTGCTCTGCTGTGCGTTCGTTCACCTAAGAGAGTTGAATCTATGTTGAGATTCAGCGAGTCAGAAACACGTTTCTTCTAGGAGCTGCGTTCGGATATTCCCGAGTGAATGGGACCATAGGCTGTACAGAGAAATATCTGCTCCTAAAACCAAAACGGAGATATCTAACTGAATGGTTGTCAAAGTGTGCATTCAACTGACAGAGTTAAACTCAGGTGTGGATTCAGCGGTTTGCAAACCCTTTCTGTGCAGAATCCCAAAACCGGTATTTCCAGCCCAATGCCGGCATACGTACTAAACAGCAGGAAACTTCGTCTAAAACTCAGGAGAAACGTTTCCTTGAAACTGCTCTGCTGTGCGATCATTCACCTAAGAGAGTTGAATCTATGTTGAGATTCAGCGAGTCAGAAACACGTTTCTTCTAGGAGCTGCATTGTGATATTCCCGAGTGAATGGGACCATAGGCTGTACAGAGAAATATCTGCTCCTAGAACCAAAACGGAGATATCTAACTGAATGGTTGTCAATGTGTGCATTCAACTGACAGAGTTAAACTCACGTGTGGATTCAGCGGTTTGCAAACCCTTTCTGTACAGAATCCCCAAACCGGTATTTCCAGCCCAATGCCGGCATACGTACTAAACCGCAGTAAACTTCGTTTAAAACCCACGAAAAACGTTTCCTTGAAACTGTTCTGCTGTGCGTTCGTTCACCTAAGAGAGTTGAATCTATGTTGAGATTCAGCGAGTCAGAAACACGTTTCTTCTAGGAGCTGCGTTGGGATATTCCCGAGTGAATGGGACCATAGGCTGTACAGAGAAATATCTGCTCCTAAAACCAAAACGGAGCTATCTAACTCAATGGTTGTAAATGTGTGCATTCAACTGACAGAGTTAAACTCACGTGTGCATTCAGCCGTTTGCAAACCCTTTCTGTGCAGAATCCCAAAACCTGTATTTCCAGCCCAATGCTGGCATACGTCCTAAACCGCAGTAAACTTCGTCTAAAACTCAGGAGAAACGTTTCCTTGAAACTGCTCTGCTGTGCGTTCGTTCACCTAAGAGAGTTGAATCTATGTTGAGATTCAGCGAGTCAGAAACACGTTTCTTCTAGGAGCTGCGTTGGGATATTCCCGAGTGAATGGGACCATAGGCTGTACAGAGAAATATCTGCTCCTAAAACCAAAACGGAGCTATCTAACTGAATGTTTGTAAATATTTGCATTCAACTGACAGAGTTAAACTCACGTGTGGATTCAGCGGTTTGCAAAGCCTTTCTGTGCAGAATCCCAAAACCGGTATTTCCAGCCCAATGCTGGCATACGTCCTAAACCGCAGTAAACTTCGTCAAAAACTCAGGAGAAACGTTTCCTTGAAACTGCTCTGCTGTGCGTTCGTTCACCTAAGAGAGTTGAATCTATGTTGAGATTCAGCGAGTCAGAAACACGTTTCTTCTAGGAGCTGCGTTGGGATATTCCCGAGTGAATGGGACCATAGGCTGTACAGAGAAATATCTGCTCCTTAAACCAAAACGGAGATATCTAACTGAATGGTTGTCAATGTGTGCATTCAACTGACAGATTTAAACTCACGTGTGGATTCAGCGGTTTGCAAACCCTTTCTATACAGAATCCCCAAACCGGTATTTCCAGCCCAATGCCGGCATACGTACTAAACCGCAGTAAACTTCGTCTAAAACTCAGGAGAAACGTGTCCTTGAAACTGCTCTGCTATGCGTTCGTTCACCTAAGAGAGGTGAATCTATGTTGAGATTCAGAGAGTCAGAAACTCGTTTCTTCTAGGAGCTGCGTTGGGATATTCCCGAGTGAATGGGACCCTAGGCTGTACAGAGAAATATCTGCTCCGAAAACCAAAACGGAGCTATCTAACTCAATGGTTGTCAATGCGTGCATTCAACTGACAGAGTTAAACTCACATGTGGATTCAGCGGTTTGCAAACCCTTTCTGTGCAGAATCCCAAAACCGGTATTAGCAGCCCAATGCCGGCATACGTACTAAAGCGCAGTAAACTTCGTCTAAAACTCAGGAGAAACGTTTCCTTGAAACTGCTCTGCTGGGCGTTCGTTCACCTAAGAGAGTTGAATCTATGTTGAGATTCAGAGAGTCAGAAACACGTTTCTTCTAGGAGCTGCGTGGGGATATTCCCGAGTGAATGGGACCATAGGCTGTACAGAGAAATATCTGCTCCTAAAACCAAAACGGAGCTATCTAACTGAATGGTTGTCAATGTGTGCATTCAACTGACAGTTTTAAACTCACGTGTGCATTCAGCCGTTTGCAAACCCTTTCTGTGAAGAATCCCAAAACCGGTATTTCCAGCCCAATGCCGGCATACGTACTAAACCGCAGTTAACATAGTCTAAGACTCAGGAGAAACGTTTCCTTGAAACTGCTCTGCTGTGCCTTCGTTCACCTAAGAGAGTTGAATCTATGTTGAGATTCAGCGAGTCAGAATCACGTTTCTTCTAGGAGCTGCGTTGGGATATTCCCGAGTGAATGGGACCATAGGCTGTACAGAGAAATATCTGCTCCTAAAACCAAAAAGGAGATATCTAACTGAATGGTTGTCAATGAGTGCATTCAACTGACAGAGTTAAACTCACGTGTGGATTCAGCGGTTTGCAAACCCTTTCTGTGCAGAATCCCAAAACCGGTATTTCCAGCCCAATGCCGGAATACGTACTAAACCGCAGTAAACATCGTCTAAAACTCAGGAGAAACGTTTCCTTGAAACTGCTCTGCTGTGCGTTCGTTAAACTAAGAGAGTTGAATCTATGTTGAGATTCAGCGAGTCAGAAACACGTTTCTTCTAGGAGCTGCGTTGGGGTATTCCCGAGTGAATGGGACCATAGGCTGTATAGAGAAATACCTGCTTCTAAAACCAAAACGGAGCTATCTAACTGAATGGTTGTCAATGTGTGCATTCAACTGACAGAGTTAAACTTACGTGTGGTTTCAGCGGTTGGCAAACCCTTTCTGTGCAGAATCGCAAAACCGGTGTTTCCAGCCCAATTCCGGCATACGTACTAAACATCAGGAAACTTCGTCTATCACTCAGGAAAAACGTTTCCGGGAAACTGCTCTGCTGTGCGTTCGTTCACCTAAGAGAGTTGAATCTATGTTGAGATTCAGCGAGTCAGAAACACGTTTCTTCTAGGAGCTGCGTTCGGATATTCCCGAGTGAATGGGACCATAGGCTGTACAGAGAAATATCTGCTCCTAAAACCAAAACGGAGATATCTAACTGAATGGTTGTCAATGTGTGCATTCAACTGACAGAGTTAAACTCACGTGTGCATTCAGCTGTTTGCAAACCCTTTCTGTGAAGAATCCCAAAACCGGTATTTCCAGCCCAATGCCGGCATACGTACTAAACCGCAGTAAACATCGTCTAAAACTCAGGAGAAACGTGTCCTTGAAACTGCTCTACTGTGCGTTCGTTCACCTAAGAGAGGTGAATCTATGTTGAGATTCAGAGAGTCAGAAACACGTTTCTTCTAGGAGCTGCGTTGGGATATTCCCGAGTGAATGGGACCATAGGCTGTACAGAGAAATATCTGCTCCGAAAACCAAAACGGAGCTATCTAACTCAATGGTTGTCAATGCGTGCATTCAGCTGACAGAGTTAAACAATCGTGTGGATTCAGCGGTTTGCAAACCCTTTCTGTGCAGAATCCCAAAACCGGTATTAGCAGCCCAATGCCGGCATACGTACTAAAGCACAGTAAACTTCGTCTAAAACTCAGGAGAAACGTTTCCTTGAAACTGCTCTGCTGTGCTATCGCTCACCTAAGAGAGTTGAATCTATGTTGAGATTCAGAGAGTCAGAAACACGTTTCTTCTAGGAGCTGCGTTGGGATATTCCCGAGTGAATGGGACCATAGGCTGTACAGAGAAATATCTGCTCCTAAAACCAAAACGGAGCTATCTATCTGAATGGTTGTCAATGTGTGCATTCAACTGACAGTGTTAAACTCACGTGTGCATTCAGCCGTTTGCAAACCCTTTCTGTGAAGAATCCCAAAACCGGTATTTCCAGCCCAATGCCGGCATACGTACTAAACCGCAGTAAACATCGTCTAAGCCTCAGGAGAAACGTTTCCTTGAAACTGCTCTGCTGTGCGATCATTCACCTAAGAGAGTTGAATCTATGTTGAGATTCAGCGAGTCAGAAACACGTTTCTTCTAGGAGCTACATTGGGATATTCCCGAGTGAATGGGACCATAGGCTGTACAGAGAAATATCTGCTCCTAAAACCAAAACGGAGCTATCTAACTGAATGGTTGTCAATGTGTGCATTCAACTGACAGAGTTAAACTCACGTGTGGATTCATCGGTTTGCAAACCCTTTCTGAACAGAATCCCCAAACCGGTATTTCCAGCCCAATGCCGGCATACGTACTAAACCGCAGTAAACTTCGTCTGAAACCCACGAGAAACGTTTCCTTGAAACTGTTCTGCTGTGCGTTCGTTCACCTAGGAGAGTTGAATCTATGTTGAGATTCAGCGAGTCAGAATCCAGTTTCTTCTAGGAGCTGTGTTGCGATATTCCCGAGTGAATGGGACCACAGGCTGTACAGAGAAATATCTGCTTCTAAAACCAAAACGGAGTTATGTAACTGAATGGTTGTCAATGTGTGCATTCAACTGACAGAGTTAAACTCACGTGTGGATTCAGCGGTTTGCAAAACCTTTCTGTGCAGAAACCAGAAACCGGAATTTCCAGCCCAATGCCGGCATACGTACGAAACAGCAGTATGACTTCGTCTGAAACTCAGAAGAAACGTCTCCTTGAAACTGCTCTGCGGTGCGTTCGTTCCCTTAAGAGAGTTGAATCTATGTTGAGATTCAGCGAGTCAGAAACACGTTTCTTCTAGGAGCTGCATTGGGATATTCCCGAGTGAATGGGACCATAGGCTGTACAGAGAAATATCTGCTTCTAAAACCAAAACGGAGCTATCTAACTGAATGGTTGTCGATGTGTGAATTTAACTGACAGAGTTACACTCACGTGAGAATTCACCATTTGCAAACCCGTTCTGTGCAGAATCCCAAAACCGGTATTTCCAGCCCAATGCCGGCATACGTACTAAACAGCAGGAAACTTCGTCTAAAACTCAGCAGAAACGTTTCCTTGAAACTGCTCTCCAGTGCGTCCGTTCACCTAAGAGAGTTGAATCTATGTTG
This sequence comes from Aotus nancymaae, assembly GCF_030222135.1. Lineage (NCBI taxonomy): Eukaryota > Metazoa > Chordata > Mammalia > Primates > Aotidae > Aotus > Aotus nancymaae. The sequence continues at coordinate 258,401 of NW_026988501.1, read as the reverse complement.
AGATTCAGCGAGTCAGAAATACCTTTCTTCTAGGAGCTGCGTTGGGATATTCCCGAGTGAATGGGACCATAGGTTGTACAGAGAAATATCTGCTTCTATTACCAAAACGGAGCTACCTAACTGAATTGTTGTCAATGTGTGCATTCAACTGACAGAGTTAAACTCACGTGTGGATTCAGCGGTTTGCAAACCCTTTCTGTGCAGAATCCCAAAACTGGTATTTCCAGCCCAATGCCCGCATACGTACGAAACAGCAGTATGACTTCGTCTGAAACTCAGGAGAAACGTCTCCTTGAAACTGCTCTGCTGTGCGTTCGTTCACCTAAGAGAGTTGAATCTATGTTGAGATTCAGCGAGTCAGAAACACGTTACTTCTAGGAGCTGCGTTGGGATATTCCCGAGTGAATGGGACCATAGGTTGTACAGAGAAATATCTGCTTCTGAAACCAAAACGGAGCTGTCTAACTGAATGGTTGTCGATGTGTGAATATAACTGACAGAGTTAAACTCACGTGAGCATTCAGCCGTTTGCAAACCCTTTCTGTGCAGAATCCCAAAACCGGCATTTCCAGCCCAATGCCGACATACGTACGAAACAGCAGTAAACTTCGTCTAAAACTCAGGAGAAACGTTTCCCTGAAACTGCTGTGCTGTACGTTCGTTCACCTAAGAGAGTTGAATCTATGTTGAGATTCACCGAGTCAGAAACACGTTTCTTCTAGGAGCTGCGTTGGGATATTCCCGAGTGAATGGGACCATAGGCTGTAGAGAGAAATATCTGCTTCTAAAATCAAAACGGAGCTATCAAACTGAATGGTTGTCAATGTCTGCATTCATGTGACAGAGGTAAACTCACGTGTGGATTTAGCAGTTTGCAAACACTTTCTGTGCAGAAACCCAAAAACGGTATTTCCAGCCCAATGCCGGCATACGTACTAAACCGCAGTAAACATCGTCTAAAACTCAGGAGAAACGTTTCCTTGAAACTGCTCTGCTGAGCCTTCGTTCACCTTAGAGAGCTGCATCTAAGTTGAGATTCAGCGTGTCGGAAACACGTTTCTTCTAGGAGCTGCGTTGGGATATTCCCGAGGGAATGGGACCATAGGCTGTACAGAGAAATATCTGCTTCTAAACCCAAAACGGAGCTATCTAACTGAATGGTTGTCAATCTGTGCATTCAACTCAGAGAGGTAAACTCACGTGTGCATTCAGCGGTTTGCAAACCCTTTCTGTGCAGAATCCCAAAACCGGCATTTCCAGCCCAATGCCGACATACGTACGAAACAGCAGTAAACTTCGTGTAAAACTCAGGAGAAACGTTTCCTTGAAACTGCTCTGCTGTGCGTACGTTCAGCTAAGAGAGTTGAATCTATGTTGAGATTCAGCGAGTCAGAAACACGTTTCTTCTAGGAGCTGCGTTGGGATATTCTCGAGTGAATGGGAGCATAGGCTGTACAGAGAAATATCTGCTTCTAAAACCAAAACGGAGCTCTCTAGCTGAATGGTTGTCAACGTGTGCATTCAACTGACAGAGTTAAACTCACTTGTGGATTCAGCGGTTTGCAAACCCTTTCTGTGCAGAATCCCAAAACCGGTAATTCCAGCCCAATGCTGGCATACGTACTAAACAGCAGGAAACTTCGTCTAAAACTCAGGAGAAACGTTTCCGTGAAACTGCTCTGCTGTGCGTTCGTTCACCTAAGAGAGTTGAATCTATGTTGAGATTCAGCGAGTCAGAAACACGTTTCTTCTAGGGGCTGCGTTTGGATATTCCCGAGTGAATGGGACCATAGGCTGTACAGAGAAATATATGCTTCTAAAACCAAAACGGAGGTCTCTAACTGAGTGGTTGTCAACGTGTGCATTCAAGTGACAGAGTTAAACTCACGTGTGGATTCAGCGGTTTGCCAACCCTTTCTGTGCAGAATCCCAAATCCGGTATTTCCAGCCCAATGCCGGCATACGTACTAAAGAGCAGGAAACTTCGTCTCAAACTCAGGAGAAACGTTTCCTTGAAACTGCTCTGCTGTGCCTTCGTTCAACTAAGAGAGTTGAATCTATGTTGAGATTCACGGAGACAGAAACACGTTTCTTCTAGGAGCTGCGTTGGGATATTCTCGAGTGAATGGGACCGTAGGCTGTACAGAGAAATATCTGCTTCTAAAACCAAAACGCAGCTATCTAACTGAATGGTTGTCAATGGGTACATTCAACTGACCGAGTTAAACTCACGTGTGGATTCAGCGGTTGGCAAACCCTTACTGTGCAGAATCCCAAAACCGATATTTCCAGCCCAAAGCCGGCATACGTACTATACAGCAGGAAACTTCGTCTAAAACTCAGGAGAAACGTTTCCTAGAAACTGCTCTGCTGTGCGTTCGTTCACCTAAGAGAGTTGAATCTATGTTGAGATTCAGTGAGTCAGAAACACGTTTCTTCTAGGAGCTGCGTTGGGGTATGCCCGAGTGAATGGGACCATAGGCTGTATAGAGAAATACCTGCTTCTAAAACCAAAACGCAGCTATCTATCTGAATGGTTGTCAATGTGTGCATTCAACTGACAGAGTTAAACTTACGTGTCGTTTCAGCGGTTGGCAAACCCTTTCTGTGCAGAATCGCAAAACCGGTATTTCCAGCCCAATTCCGGCATACGTACTAAACAGCAGGAAACTTCGTCTAACACTCAGGAGAAACGTTTCCGGGAAACTGCTCTGCTGTGCGTTCGTTCACCTAAGAGAGTTGAATCTATGTTGAGGTTCAGCGAGTCAGAAACACGTTTCTTCTAGGAGCTGCGTTCGGATATTCCCGAGTGAATGGGACCATAGGCTGTACAGAGAAATATCTGCTCCTAAAACCAAAACGGAGATATTTAACTGAATGTTTGTCAATGTGTGCATTTAACTGACAGAGTTAAACTCACGTGTGCATTCAGCTGTTTGCAAACCCTTTCTGTGAAGAATCCCAAAACCGGTATTTCCAGCCCAATGCCGGCATACGTACTAAACCGCAGTAAACATCGTCTAAAACTCAGGAGAAACGTGTCCTTGAAACTACTCTGCTCTGCGTTCGTTCACCTAAGAGAGTTGAATCTATGTTGAGATTCAGAGAGTCAGAAACACGTTTCTTCTAGGAGCTGCGTTGGGATATTCCCGAGTGAATGGGACCATAGGCTGTACAGAGAAATATCTGCTCCTAAAACCAAAACGGAGCTATCTAACTGAATGGTTGTCAATGTGTGCATTCAACTGACAGAGCTAAACTCACGTGTGGATTCAGCGGTTTGCAAACCCTTTCTGTACAGAATCCCCAAACCGGTATTTCCAGCCCAATGCCGGCATACGTACTAAACCGCAGTAAACTTCGTCTAAAACTCAGCGGAAACGTTTCCTTTAAACTGCTCTGCTGTGCGTTCGTTCACCTAAGAGAGCTGAATCTATGTTGAGATTCAGCGAGTCAGAAACACGTTTCTTCTAGGAGCTGCGTTGGGATATTCCCGAGCGAATGGGACCATAGGCTGTACAGAGAAATATCTGCTCCTAAAACCAAAACAGAGCTATCTAAGTGAATGGTTGTCAATGTGTGCATTCAACTGACAGAGATAAACTCACGTGTGCATTCACCGTTTGCAAACCCTTTCTGTGAAGAATCCCAAAACCAGTATTTCCAGCGCAATGCCGGCATACGTACTAAACCGCAGTAAACATCGTCTAAAACTCAGGAGAAACGTTTCCTTGAAACTGCTCTCCTGGGCGTTCGTTCACCTAAGAGAGTTGAATCTATGTTGAGATTCAGCGAGTCAGAAACACGTTTCTTCTAGGAGCTGCGTTGGGATATTCCCGAGTGAATGGGACCATAGGCTGTACAGAGAAATATCTGCTCCTAAAACCGAAGCGGAGCTATCTAACTCAGTGGTTGTCAATGTGTGCATTCAAGTGACAGAGTTAAACTCACGTGTGGTTTCAGCGGTTGGCAAACCATTTCTGTGCAGAGTCGAAAAAACGGTATTTCCAGCCCAATGCCGGCATACGTACTAAACAGCAGGAAACTTCGTCTAAAACTCACGAGAAACGTTTCCTTGAAACTGCTGTGCTGTGCTTTCGCTCACCTAAGAGAGTTGAATCTATGTTGAGATTCAGAGAGTCAGAAACACGTTTCTTCTAGGAGCTGCGTTGGGATATTCCTGAGTGAATGGGACCATACGCTGTACAGAGAAATATCTGCTCCTAAAACCCAAACGGACCTTCCTAACTGAATGGTGGTTAATCTGTGCATTCAACTGAAAGAGTTAAACTCACGTGTGGATTCAGCGCCTTGCAAACCCTTTCTGTGCAAAATCCCAAAACCGGAATTTCCAGCCCAATGCTGGCATACGTACTAAACCGCAGTAAACATCGTCTAAAGCTCAGGATAAACGTTACCTTGAAACTGCTCTGCTGTGCGCTCGTTCACCTAAGAGAGTTGTATCTATGTTGAGATTCAGCGAGTCAGAAACACGTTTCTTCTAGGAGCTGCGTTGGGATATTCCCGAGTGAAAGGGACCATAGGCTGTACAGAGAAATATCTGCTCCTAAAACCAAAACGGAGCTATCTAACTCAATGGTTGTCAATGTGTGCATTCAACTGACAGAGTCAAACTAACGTGTGAATTCAGTGGTTTGCAAACACTTTCTGTGCAGAATCCCCAAACCGGTATTTCCAGCCCAATGCCGGCATACGTACTAAACCGCAGTAAACTTCGTCTAAAACTCAGGAGAAACGTTTCCTTGAAGCTGCTCTGCTGTACCTTCATTCAACTAAGAGAGTTGAATCTATGTTGAGATTCACCGAGACAGAAACACATTTCTTCTAGGAGCTGCATTGGGATATTCTCGAGTGAATGGGACCATAGGCTGTACAGAGAAATATCTGCTTCTAAAACCAAAACGGAGCTATCTAACTGAATGGTTGTCGATGTGTGAATTTAACTGACAGAGTTAAACTTACGTGAGAATTCAGACGATTGCAAACACTTTCTATGCAGAATCCCAAAACCGGTATTTCCAGCCCAATGCCGGCATACGTACTAAACAGCAGGAAACTTCGTCTAAAACTCAGGAGAAACGTTTCCGTGAAACTGCTCTCCTGTGCGTCCGTTCACCTAAGAGAGTTGAATCTATGTTGAGATTCAGCGAGTCAGAAACACGTTTCTTCTAGGAGCTGCGTTGGGATATTCCCGAGTGAATGGGACCATAGGCTGTACCGAGAAATATCTGCTTCTAAAACCAAAACGGAGCTATCTAAGTGAATGGTTGTCAATGTGTGCATTCAACTGACAGAGTTAAACTCACGTGTGGATTCAGCGGTTTGCCAACCCTTTCTGTGCAGAATCCCAAATCCGGTATTTCCAGCCCAATGCCGGCATACGTACTAAAGAGCAGGAAACTTCGTCTCAAACTCAGGAGAAACGTTTCCTTGAAACTGCTCTGCTGTGCCTTCCTTCAACTAAGAGAATTGAATCTATATTGAGATTCACGGAGACAGAAACACGTTTCTTCTAGGAGCTGCGTTGGGATATTCTCGAGTGAGTGGGACCGTAGGCTGTACAGAGAAATATCTGCTTCTAAAACCAAAACGCAGCTATCTAACTGAATGGTTGTCAATGGGTACATTCGACTGACCGAGTTAAACTCACATCTGGATTCAGCGGTTGGCAAACCCTTACTGTGCAGAATCCCAAAACCGATATTTCCAGCCCAAAGCCGGCATACGTACTATACAGCAGGAAACTTCGTCTAAAACTCAGGAGAAACGTTTCCTAGAAACTGCTCTGCTGTGCGTTCGTTCACCTAAGAGAGTTCAATCTATGTTGAGATTCAGCGAGTCAGAATCCAGTTTCCTCTAGGAGCTGTATTGGGATATTCCCGAGTGAATGGGACCATAGGCTGTACGGAGAAATATCTGCTTCAAAAACCAAAACGGAGCTATCTAACTGAATGGTTGTCAATGTGTGCATTCAATTGACAGAGTTAAACTCACGTGTGGATTCCGCATTTTCCAAACCCTTTCTGTGCAGAATCCCAAAACCGGTATTTCCAGCCCAATGCCGGCATACGTACTAAACGGCAGGAAACTTCGTTTAAAACTCAGGAGAAACGTTTCCTTGACACTGCTCTGCTGTGCGTTCGTTCACCTAGGAGAGTTGAATCTATGTTGAGATTCAGCGAGTCAGAATCCAGTTTCTTCTAGGAGCTGTGTTGCGATATTCCCGAGTGAATGGGACCACAGGCTGTACAGAGAAATATCTGCTTCTAAAACCAAAACGGAGTTATGTAACTGAATGGTTGTCAATGTGTGCATTCAACTGACAGAGTTAAACTCACGTGTGGATTCAGCGGTTTGCAAAACCTTTCTGTGCAGAAACCAGAAACCGGAATTTCCAGCCCAATGCAGGCATACGTACGAAACAGCAGTATGACTTCGTCTGAAACTCAGAAGAAACGTCTCCATGAAACTGCTCTGCGGTGCGTTCGTTCCCTTAAGAGAGTTGAATCTATGTTGAGATTCAGCGAGTCAGAAACACGTTTCTTCTAGGAGCTGCGTTGGGATATTCCCGAGTGAATGGGACCATAGGTTGTACAGAGAAATATCTGCTTCTAAAACCAAAACGGAGCTATCTAACTGAATGGTTGTCGATGTGTGAATTTAACTGACAGAGTTACACTCACGTGAGAATTCAGCCATTTGCAAACCCGTTCTGTGCAGAATCCCAAAACCGGTATTTCCAGCCCAATGCCGGCATACGTACTAAACAGCAGGAAACTTCGTCTAAAACTCAGCAGAAACGTTTCCTTGAAACTGCTCTCCAGTGCGTCCGTTCACCTAAGAGAGTTGAATCTATGTTGAGATTCAGCGAGTCAGAAATACCTTTCTTCTAGGAGCTCCGTTGGGATATTCCCGAGTGAATGGGACCATAGGTTGTACAGAGAAATATCTGCTTCTAAAACCAAAACGGAGCTACCTAACTGAATGGTTGTCAATGTGTGCATTCAACTGACAGAGTTAAACTCACGTGTGGATTCAGCGGTTTGCAAACCCTTTCTGTGCAGAATCCCAAAACCGGTATTTCCAGCCCAATGCCGGCATACGTACGAAACAGCAGTATGACTTCGTCTGAAACTCAGGAGAAACGTCTCCTTGAAACTGCTCTGCTGTGCGTTCGTTCACCTAAGAGAGTTGAATCTATGTTGAGATTCAGCGAGTCAGAAACACGTTACTTCTAGGAGCTTCGTTGGGATATTCCCGAGTGAATGGGACCATAGGTTGTACAGAGAAATATCTGCTTCTGAAACCAAAACGGAGCTGTCTAACTGAATGGTTGTCGATGTGTGAATTTAACTGACAGAGTTAAACTCACGTGAGCATTCAGCCGTTTGCAAACCCTTTCTGTGCAGAATCCCAAAACCGGCATTTCCAGCCCAATGCCGACATACTTACGAAACAGCAGTAAACTTCGTCTAAAACTCAGGAGAAACGTTTCCCTGAACCTGCTGTGCTGTACGTTCGTTCACCTAAGAGAGTTGAATCTATGTTGAGATTCACCGAGTCAGAAACACGTTTCTTCTAGGAGCTGCGTTGGGATATTCCCGAGTGAATGGGACCATAGGCTGTAGAGAGAAATATCTGCTTCTAAAACCAAAACGGAGCTATCAAACTGAATGGTTGTCAATGTCTGCATTCATGTGACAGAGGTAAACTCACGTGTGGATTTAGCAGTTTGCAAACACTTTCTGTGCAGAAACCCAAAAACGGTATTTCCAGCCCAATGCCGGCATACGTACTAAACAGCAGTAAACTTCGTCTAAAACTCAGGAGAAACGTTTCCTTGAAACTGCTCTGCTGAGCCTTCATTCACCTTAGAGAGCTGCATCTAAGTTGAGATTCAGCGTGTCGGAAACACGTTCCTTCTAGGAGCTGCGTTGGGATATTCCCGAGGGAATGGGACCATAGGCTGTACAGAGAAATATCTGCTTCTAAACCCAAAACGGAGCTATCTAACTGAATGGTTGTCAATCTGTGCATTCAACTCAGAGAGGTAAACTCACGTGTGCTTTCAGCGGTTTGCAAACCCTTTCTGTGCAGAATCCCAAAACCGGCATTTCCAGCCCAATGCCGACATACGTACGAAACAGCAGTAAACTTCGTGTAAAACTCAGGAGAAACGTTTCCTTGAAACTGCTCTGCTGTGCGTACGTTCAGCTAAGAGAGTTGAATCTATGTTGAGATTCAGCGAGTCAGAAACACGTTTCTTCCAGGAGCTGCGTTGGGATATTCTCGAGTGAATGGGAGCATAGGCTGTACAGAGAAATATCTGCTTCTAAAACCAAAACGGAGCTCTCTAGCTGAATGGTTGTCAACGTGTGCATTCAACTGACAGAGTTAAACTCACTTGTGGATTCAGCGGTTTGCAAACCCTTTCTGTGCAGAATCCCAAAACCGGTATTTCCAGCCCAATGCTGGCATACGTACTAAACAGCAGGAAACTTCGTCTAAAACTCAGGAGAAACGTTTCCTTGAAACTGCTCTGCTGTGCGTTCGTTCACTTAAGAGAGTTGAATCTATGTTGAGATTCAGCGAGTCAGAAACACGTTTCTTCTAGGGGCTGCGTTGGGATATTCCCGAGTGAATGGGACCATAGGCTGTACAGAGAAATATCTGCTTCTAAACCCAAAACGGAGCTATCTAACTGAATGGTTGTCAATCTGTGCATTCAACTCAGAGAGGTAAACTCACGTGTGCATTCAGCGGTTTGCAAACCCTTTCTGTGCAGAATCCCAAAACCGGCATTTCCAGCCCAATGCCGACATACGTACGAAACAGCAGTAAACTTCGTGTAAAACTCAGGAGAAACGTTTCCTTGAAACTGCTCTGCTGTGCGTACGTTCAGCTAAGAGAGTTGAATCTATGTTGAGATTCAGCGAGTCAGAAACACGTTTCTTCTAGGAGCTGCGTTGGGATATTCTCGAGTGAATGGGAGCATAGGCTGTACAGAGAAATATCTGCTTCTAAAATCAAAACGCAGCTATCTAACTGAATGGTTGTCAATGGGTACATTCAACTGACCGAGTTAAACTCACGTGTGGATTCAGCGGTTGGCAAACCCTTACTGTGCAGAATCCCAAAACCGATATTTCCAGCCCAAAGCCGGCATACGTACTATACAGCAGGAAACTTCGTCTAAAACTCAGGAGAAACGTTTCCTAGAAACTGCTCTGCTGTGCGTTCGTTCACCTAAGAGAGTTGAATCTATGTTGAGATTCAGCGAGTCAGAATCCAGTTTCCTCTAGGAGCTGTATTGGGATATTCCCGAGTGAATGGGACCATAGGCTGTACAGAGAAATATCTGCTCCTTAAACCAAAACGGAGATATCTAATTGAATGGTTGTCAATGTGGGCATTCAATTGACAGAGTTAAACTCACGTGTGGATTCCGCATTTTCCAAACCCTTTCTGTGCAGAATCCCAAAACCGGTATTTCCAGCCCAATGCCGGCATACGTACTAAACGGCAGGAAACTTCGTCTAAAACTCAGGAGAAACGTTTCCTTGACACTGCTCTGCTGTGCGTTCGTTCACCTAGGAGAGTTGAATCTATGTTGAGATTCAGCGAGTCAGAATCCAGTTTCTTCTAGGAGCTGTGTTGCGATATTCCCGAGTGAATGGGACCACAGGCTGTACAGAGAAATATCTGCTTCTAAAACCAAAACGGAGTTATGTAACTGAATGGTTGTCAATGTGTGCATTCAACTGACAGAGTTAAACTCACGTGTGGATTCAGCGGTTTGCAAAACCTTTCTGTGCAGAAACCAGAAACCGGAATTTCCAGCCCAATGCCGGCATACGTACGAAACAGCAGTATGACTTCGTCTGAAACTCAGAAGAAACGTCTCCTTGAAACTGCTCTGCGGTGCGTTCGTTCCCTTAAGAGAGTTGAATCTATGTTGAGATTCAGCGAGTCAGAAACACGTTTCTTCTAGGAGCTGCGTTGGGATATTCCCGAGTGAATGGGACCATAGGTTGTACAGAGAAATATCTGCTTCTAAAACCAAAACGGAGCTATCTAACTGAATGGTTGTCGATGTGTGAATTTAACTGACAGAGTTACACTCACGTGAGAATTCAGCCATTTGCAAACCCGTTCTGTGCAGAATCCCAAAACCGGTATTTCCAGCCCAATGCCGGCATACGTACTAAACAGCAGGAAACTTCGTCTAAAACTCAGCAGAAACGTTTCCTTGAAACTGCTCTCCAGTGCGTCCGTTCACCTAAGAGAGTTGAATCTATGTTGAGATTCAGCGAGTCAGAAATACCTTTCTTCTAGGAGCTCCGTTGGGATATTCCCGAGTGAATGGGACCATAGGTTGTACAGAGAAATATCTGCTTCTAAAACGAAAACGGAGCTACCTAACTGAATGGTTGTCAATGTGTGCATTCAACTGACAGAGTTAAACTCACGTGTGGATTCAGCGGTTTGCAAACCCTTTCTGTGCAGAATCCCAAAACCGGTATTTCCAGCCCAATGCCGGCATACGTACGAAACAGCAGTATGACTTCGTCTGAAACTCAGGAGAAACGTCTCCTTGAAACTGCTCTGCTGTGCGTTCGTTCACCTAAGAGAGTTGAATCTATGTTGAGATTCAGCGAGTCAGAAACACGTTACTTCTAGGAGCTTCGTTGGGATATTCCCGAGTGAATGGGACCATAGGTTGTACAGAGAAATATCTGCTTCTGAATCCAAAACGGAGCTGTCTAACTGAATGGTTGTCGATGTGTGAATTTAACTGACAGATTTAAACTCACGTGAGCATTCAGCCGTTTGCAAACCCTTTCTGTGCAGAATCCCAAAACCGGCATTTCCAGCCCAATGCCGACATACGTACGAAACAGCAGTAAACTTCGTCTAAAACTCAGGAGAAACGTTTCCCTGAAACTGCTGTGCTGTACGTTCGTTCACCTAAGAGAGTTGAATCTATGTTGAGATTCACCGAGTCAGAAACACGTTTCTTCTAGGAGCTGCGTTGGGATATTCCCGAGTGAATGGGACCATAGGCTGTAGAGAGAAATATCTGCTTCTAAAACCAAAACGGAGCTATCAAACTGAATGGTTGTCAATGTCTGCATTCATGTGACAGAGGTAAACTCACGTGTGGATTTAGCAGTTTGCAAACACTTTCTGTGCAGAAACCCAAAAACGGTATTTCCAGCCCAATGCCGGCATACGTACTAAACAGCAGTAAACTTCGTCTAAAACTCAGGAGAAACGTTTCCTTGAAACTGCTCTGCTGAGCCTTCGTTCACCTTAGAGAGCTGCATCTAAGTTGAGATTCAGCGTGTCGGAAACACGTTCCTTCTAGGAGCTGCGTTGGGATATTCCCGAGGGAATGGGACCATAGGCTGTACAGAGAAATATCTGCTTCTAAACCCAAAACGGAGCTATCTAACTGAATGGTTGTCAATCTGTGCATTCAACTCAGAGAGGTAAACTCACGTGTGCATTCAGCGGTTTGCAAACCCTTTCTGTGCAGAATCCCAAAACCGGCATTTCCAGCCCAATGCCGACATACGTACGAAACAGCAGTAAACTTCGTGTAAAACTCAGGAGAAACGTTTCCTTGAAACTGCTCTGCTGTGCGTACGTTCAGCTAAGAGAGTTGAATCTATGTTGAGATTCAGCGAGTCAGAAACACGTTTCTTCCAGGAGCTGCGTTGGGATATTCTCGAGTGAATGGGAGCATAGGCTGTACAGAGAAATATCTGCTTCTAAAACCAAAACGGAGCTCTCTAGCTGAATGGTTGTCAACGTGTGCATTCAACTGACAGAGTTAAACTCACTTGTGGATTCAGCGGTTTGCAAACCCTTTCTGTGCAGAATCCCAAAACCGGTATTTCCAGCCCAATGCTGGCATACGTACTAAACAGCAGGAAACTTCGTCTAAAACTCAGGAGAAACGTTTCCTTGAAACTGCTCTGCTGTGCGTTCGTTCACTTAAGAGAGTTGAATCTATGTTGAGATTCAGCGAGTCAGAAACACGTTTCTTCTAGGGGCTGCGTTGGGATATTCCCGAGTGAATGGGACCATAGGCTGTACAGAGAAATATCTGCTTCTAAACCCAAAACGGAGCTATCTAACTGAATGGTTGTCAATCTGTGCATTCAACTCAGAGAGGTAAACTCACGTGTGCATTCAGCGGTTTGCAAACCCTTTCTGTGCAGAATCCCAAAACCGGCATTTCCAGCCCAATGCCGACATACGTACGAAACAGCAGTAAACTTCGTGTAAAACTCGGGAGAAACGTTTCCTTGAAACTGCTCTGCTGTGCGTACGTTCAGCTAAGAGAGTTGAATCTATGTTGAGATTCAGCGAGTCAGAAACACGTTTCTTCTAGGAGCTGCGTTGGGATATTCTCGAGTGAATGGGAGCATAGGCTGTACAGAGAAATATCTGCTTCTAAAATCAAAACGCAGCTATCTAACTGAATGGTTGTCAATGGGTACATTCAACTGACCGAGTTAAACTCACGTGTGGATTCAGCGGTTGGCAAACCCTTACTGTGCAGAATCCCAAAACCGATATTTCCAGCCCAAAGCCGGCATACGTACTATACAGCAGGAAACTTCGTCTAAAACTCAGGAGAAACGTTTCCTAGAAACTGCTCTGCTGTGCGTTCGTTCACCTAAGAGAGTTGAATCTATGTTGAGATTCAGCGAGTCAGAATCCAGTTTCCTCTAGGAGCTGTATTGGGATATTCCCGAGTGAATGGGACCATAGGCTGTACAGAGAAATATCTGCTCCTTAAACCAAAACGGAGATATCTAATTGAATGGTTGTCAATGTGGGCATTCAATTGACAGAGTTAAACTCACGTGTGGATTCCGCATTTTCCAAACCCTTTCTGTGCAGAATCCCAAAACCGGTATTTCCAGCCCAATGCCGGCATACGTACTAAACGGCAGGAAACTTCGTCTAAAACTCAGGAGAAACGTTTCCTTGACACTGCTCTGCTGTGCGTTCGTTCACCTAGGAGAGTTGAATCTATGTTGAGATTCAGCGAGTCAGAATCCAGTTTCTTCTAGGAGCTGTGTTGCGATATTCCCGAGTGAATGGGACCACAGGCTGTACAGAGAAATATCTGCTTCTAAAACCAAAACGGAGTTATGTAACTGAATGGTTGTCAATGTGTGCATTCAACTGACAGAGTTAAACTCACGTGTGGATTCAGCGGTTTGCAAAACCTTTCTGTGCAGAAACCAGAAACCGGAATTTCCAGCCCAATGCCGGCATACGTACGAAACAGCAGTATGACTTCGTCTGAAACTCAGAAGAAACGTCTCCTTGAAACTGCTCTGCGGTGCGTTCGTTCCCTTAAGAGAGTTGAATCTATGTTGAGATTCAGCGAGTCAGAAACACGTTTCTTCTAGGAGCTGCGTTGGGATATTCCCGAGTGAATGGGACCATAGGTTGTACAGAGAAATATCTGCTTCTAAAACCAAAACGGAGCTATCTAACTGAATGGTTGTCGATGTGTGAATTTAACTGACAGAGTTACACTCACGTGAGAATTCAGCCATTTGCAAACCCGTTCTGTGCAGAATCCCAAAACCGGTATTTCCAGCCCAATGCCGGCATACGTACTAAACAGCAGGAAACTTCGTCTAAAACTCAGCAGAAACGTTTCCTTGAAACTGCTCTCCAGTGCGTCCGTTCACCTAAGAGAGTTGAATCTATGTTGAGATTCAGCGAGTCAGAAATACCTTTCTTCTAGGAGCTCCGTTGGGATATTCCCGAGTGAATGGGACCATAGGTTGTACAGAGAAATATCTGCTTCTAAAACGAAAACGGAGCTACCTAACTGAATGGTTGTCAATGTGTGCATTCAACTGACAGAGTTAAACTCACGTGTGGATTCAGCGGTTTGCAAACCCTTTCTGTGCAGAATCCCAAAACCGGTATTTCCAGCCCAATGCCGGCATACGTACGAAACAGCAGTATGACTTCGTCTGAAACTCAGGAGAAACGTCTCCTTGAAACTGCTCTGCTGTGCGTTCGTTCACCTAAGAGAGTTGAATCTATGTTGAGATTCAGCGAGTCAGAAACACGTTACTTCTAGGAGCTTCGTTGGGATATTCCCGAGTGAATGGGACCATAGGTTGTACAGAGAAATATCTGCTTCTGAATCCAAAACGGAGCTGTCTAACTGAATGGTTGTCGATGTGTGAATTTAACTGACAGATTTAAACTCACGTGAGCATTCAGCCGTTTGCAAACCCTTTCTGTGCAGAATCCCAAAACCGGCATTTCCAGCCCAATGCCGACATACGTACGAAACAGCAGTAAACTTCGTCTAAAACTCAGGAGAAACGTTTCCCTGAAACTGCTGTGCTGTACGTTCGTTCACCTAAGAGAGTTGAATCTATGTTGAGATTCACCGAGTCAGAAACACGTTTCTTCTAGGAGCTGCGTTGGGATATTCCCGAGTGAATGGGACCATAGGCTGTAGAGAGAAATATCTGCTTCTAAAACCAAAACGGAGCTATCAAACTGAATGGTTGTCAATGTCTGCATTCATGTGACAGAGGTAAACTCACGTGTGGATTTAGCAGTTTGCAAACACTTTCTGTGCAGAAACCCAAAAACGGTATTTCCAGCCCAATGCCGGCATACGTACTAAACAGCAGTAAACTTCGTCTAAAACTCAGGAGAAACGTTTCCTTGAAACTGCTCTGCTGAGCCTTCGTTCACCTTAGAGAGCTGCATCTAAGTTGAGATTCAGCGTGTCGGAAACACGTTCCTTCTAGGAGCTGCGTTGGGATATTCCCGAGGGAATGGGACCATAGGCTGTACAGAGAAATATCTGCTTCTAAACCCAAAACGGAGCTATCTAACTGAATGGTTGTCAATCTGTGCATTCAACTCAGAGAGGTAAACTCACGTGTGCATTCAGCGGTTTGCAAACCCTTTCTGTGCAGAATCCCAAAACCGGCATTTCCAGCCCAATGCCGACATACGTACGAAACAGCAGTAAACTTCGTGTAAAACTCAGGAGAAACGTTTCCTTGAAACTGCTCTGCTGTGCGTACGTTCAGCTAAGAGAGTTGAATCTATGTTGAGATTCAGCGAGTCAGAAACACGTTTCTTCCAGGAGCTGCGTTGGGATATTCTCGAGTGAATGGGAGCATAGGCTGTACAGAGAAATATCTGCTTCTAAAACCAAAACGGAGCTCTCTAGCTGAATGGTTGTCAACGTGTGCATTCAACTGACAGAGTTAAACTCACTTGTGGATTCAGCGGTTTGCAAACCCTTTCTGTGCAGAATCCCAAAACCGGTATTTCCAGCCCAATGCTGGCATACGTACTAAACAGCAGGAAACTTCGTCTAAAACTCAGGAGAAACGTTTCCTTGAAACTGCTCTGCTGTGCGTTCGTTCACTTAAGAGAGTTGAATCTATGTTGAGATTCAGCGAGTCAGAAACACGTTTCTTCTAGGGGCTGCGTTGGGATATTCCCGAGTGAATGGGACCATAGGCTGTACAGAGAAATATCTGCTTCTAAACCCAAAACGGAGCTATCTAACTGAATGGTTGTCAATCTGTGCATTCAACTCAGAGAGGTAAACTCACGTGTGCATTCAGCGGTTTGCAAACCCTTTCTGTGCAGAATCCCAAAACCGGCATTTCCAGCCCAATGCCGACATACGTACGAAACAGCAGTAAACTTCGTGTAAAACTCAGGAGAAACGTTTCCTTGAAACTGCTCTGCTGTGCGTACGTTCAGCTAAGAGAGTTGAATCTATGTTGAGATTCAGCGAGTCAGAAACACGTTTCTTCTAGGAGCTGCGTTGGGATATTCTCGAGTGAATGGGAGCATAGGCTGTACAGAGAAATATCTGCTTCTAAAATCAAAACGCAGCTATCTAACTGAATGGTTGTCAATGGGTACATTCAACTGACCGAGTTAAACTCACGTGTGGATTCAGCGGTTGGCAAACCCTTACTGTGCAGAATCCCAAAACCGATATTTCCAGCCCAAAGCCGGCATACGTACTATACAGCAGGAAACTTCGTCTAAAACTCAGGAGAAACGTTTCCTAGAAACTGCTCTGCTGTGCGTTCGTTCACCTAAGAGAGTTGAATCTATGTTGAGATTCAGCGAGTCAGAATCCAGTTTCCTCTAGGAGCTGTATTGGGATATTCCCGAGTGAATGGGACCATAGGCTGTACAGAGAAATATCTGCTCCTTAAACCAAAACGGAGATATCTAATTGAATGGTTGTCAATGTGGGCATTCAATTGACAGAGTTAAACTCACGTGTGGATTCCGCATTTTCCAAACCCTTTCTGTGCAGAATCCCAAAACCGGTATTTCCAGCCCAATGCCGGCATACGTACTAAACGGCAGGAAACTTCGTCTAAAACTCAGGAGAAACGTTTCCTTGACACTGCTCTGCTGTGCGTTCGTTCACCTAGGAGAGTTGAATCTATGTTGAGATTCAGCGAGTCAGAATCCAGTTTCTTCTAGGAGCTGTGTTGCGATATTCCCGAGTGAATGGGACCACAGGCTGTACAGAGAAATATCTGCTTCTAAAACCAAAACGGAGTTATGTAACTGAATGGTTGTCAATGTGTGCATTCAACTGACAGAGTTAAACTCACGTGTGGATTCAGCGGTTTGCAAAACCTTTCTGTGCAGAAACCAGAAACCGGAATTTCCAGCCCAATGCCGGCATACGTACGAAACAGCAGTATGACTTCGTCTGAAACTCAGAAGAAACGTCTCCTTGAAACTGCTCTGCGGTGCGTTCGTTCCCTTAAGAGAGTTGAATCTATGTTGAGATTCAGCGAGTCAGAAACACGTTTCTTCTAGGAGCTGCGTTGGGATATTCCCGAGTGAATGGGACCATAGGTTGTACAGAGAAATATCTGCTTCTAAAACCAAAACGGAGCTATCTAACTGAATGGTTGTCGATGTGTGAATTTAACTGACAGAGTTACACTCACGTGAGAATTCAGCCATTTGCAAACCCGTTCTGTGCAGAATCCCAAAACCGGTATTTCCAGCCCAATGCCGGCATACGTACTAAACAGCAGGAAACTTCGTCTAAAACTCAGCAGAAACGTTTCCTTGAAACTGCTCTCCAGTGCGTCCGTTCACCTAAGAGAGTTGAATCTATGTTGAGATTCAGCGAGTCAGAAATACCTTTCTTCTAGGAGCTCCGTTGGGATATTCCCGAGTGAATGGGACCATAGGTTGTACAGAGAAATATCTGCTTCTAAAACGAAAACGGAGCTACCTAACTGAATGGTTGTCGATGTGTGAATTTAACTGACAGATTTAAACTCACGTGAGCATTCAGCCGTTTGCAAACCCTTTCTGTGCAGAATCCCAAAACCGGCATTTCCAGCCCAATGCCGACATACGTACGAAACAGCAGTAAACTTCGTCTAAAACTCAGGAGAAACGTTTCCCTGAAACTGCTGTGCTGTACGTTCGTTCACCTAAGAGAGTTGAATCTATGTTGAGATTCACCGAGTCAGAAACACGTTTCTTCTAGGAGCTGCGTTGGGATATTCCCGAGTGAATGGGACCATAGGCTGTAGAGAGAAATATCTGCTTCTAAAACCAAAACGGAGCTATCAAACTGAATGGTTGTCAATGTCTGCATTCATGTGACAGAGGTAAACTCACGTGTGGATTTAGCAGTTTGCAAACACTTTCTGTGCAGAAACCCAAAAACGGTATTTCCAGCCCAATGCCGGCTTACGTACTAAACAGCAGTAAACTTCGTCTAAAACTCAGGAGAAACGTTTCCTTGAAACTGCTCTGCTGAGCCTTCGTTCACCTTAGAGAGCTGCATCTAAGTTGAGATTCAGCGTGTCGGAAACACGTTCCTTCTAGGAGCTGCGTTGGGATATTCCCGAGGGAATGGGACCATAGGCTGTACAGAGAAATATCTGCTTCTAAACCCAAAACGGAGCTATCTAACTGAATGGTTGTCAATCTGTGCATTCAACTCAGAGAGGTAAACTCACGTGTGCATTCAGCGGTTTGCAAACCCTTTCTGTGCAGAATCCCAAAACCGGCATTTCCAGCCCAATGCCGACATACGTACGAAACAGCAGTAAACTTCGTGTAAAACTCAGGAGAAACGTTTCCTTGAAACTGCTCTGCTGTGCGTACGTTCAGCTAAGAGAGTTGAATCTATGTTGAGATTCAGCGAGTCAGAAACACGTTTCTTCCAGGAGCTGCGTTGGGATATTCTCGAGTGAATGGGAGCATAGGCTGTACAGAGAAATATCTGCTTCTAAAACCAAAACGGAGCTCTCTAGCTGAATGGTTGTCAACGTGTGCATTCAACTGACAGAGTTAAACTCACTTGTGGATTCAGCGGTTTGCAAACCCTTTCTGTGCAGAATCCCAAAACCGGTATTTCCAGCCCAATGCTGGCATACGTACTAAACAGCAGGAAACTTCGTCTAAAACTCAGGAGAAACGTTTCCTTGAAACTGCTCTGCTGTGCGTTCGTTCACTTAAGAGAGTTGAATCTATGTTGAGATTCAGCGAGTCAGAAACACGTTTCTTCTAGGGGCTGCGTTGGGATATTCCCGAGTGAATGGGACCATAGGCTGTACAGAGAAATATCTGCTTCTAAACCCAAAACGGAGCTATCTAACTGAATGGTTGTCAATCTGTGCATTCAACTCAGAGAGGTAAACTCACGTGTGCATTCAGCGGTTTGCAAACCCTTTCTGTGCAGAATCCCAAAACCGGCATTTCCAGCCCAATGCCGACATACGTACGAAACAGCAGTAAACTTCGTGTAAAACTCAGGAGAAACGTTTCCTTGAAACTGCTCTGCTGTGCGTACGTTCAGCTAAGAGAGTTGAATCTATGTTGAGATTCAGCGAGTCAGAAACACGTTTCTTCTAGGAGCTGCGTTGGGATATTCTCGAGTGAATGGGAGCATAGGCTGTACAGAGAAATATCTGCTTCTAAAATCAAAACGCAGCTATCTAACTGAATGGTTGTCAATGGGTACATTCAACTGACCGAGTTAAACTCACGTGTGGATTCAGCGGTTGGCAAACCCTTACTGTGCAGAATCCCAAAACCGATATTTCCAGCCCAAAGCCGGCATACGTACTATACAGCAGGAAACTTCGTCTAAAACTCAGGAGAAACGTTTCCTAGAAACTGCTCTGCTGTGCGTTCGTTCACCTAAGAGAGTTGAATCTATGTTGAGATTCAGCGAGTCAGAATCCAGTTTCCTCTAGGAGCTGTATTGGGATATTCCCGAGTGAATGGGACCATAGGCTGTACAGAGAAATATCTGCTCCTTAAACCAAAACGGAGATATCTAATTGAATGGTTGTCAATGTGGGCATTCAATTGACAGAGTTAAACTCACGTGTGGATTCCGCATTTTCCAAACCCTTTCTGTGCAGAATCCCAAAACCGGTATTTCCAGCCCAATGCCGGCATACGTACTAAACGGCAGGAAACTTCGTCTAAAACTCAGGAGAAACGTTTCCTTGACACTGCTCTGCTGTGCGTTCGTTCACCTAGGAGAGTTGAATCTATGTTGAGATTCAGCGAGTCAGAATCCAGTTTCTTCTAGGAGCTGTGTTGCGATATTCCCGAGTGAATGGGACCACAGGCTGTACAGAGAAATATCTGCTTCTAAAACCAAAACGGAGTTATGTAACTGAATGGTTGTCAATGTGTGCATTCAACTGACAGAGTTAAACTCACGTGTGGATTCAGCGGTTTGCAAAACCTTTCTGTGCAGAAACCAGAAACCGGAATTTCCAGCCCAATGCCGGCATACGTACGAAACAGCAGTATGACTTCGTCTGAAACTCAGAAGAAACGTCTCCTTGAAACTGCTCTGCGGTGCGTTCGTTCCCTTAAGAGAGTTGAATCTATGTTGAGATTCAGCGAGTCAGAAACACGTTTCTTCTAGGAGCTGCGTTGGGATATTCCCGAGTGAATGGGACCATAGGTTGTACAGAGAAATATCTGCTTCTAAAACCAAAACGGAGCTATCTAACTGAATGGTTGTCGATGTGTGAATTTAACTGACAGAGTTACACTCACGTGAGAATTCAGCCATTTGCAAACCCGTTCTGTGCAGAATCCCAAAACCGGTATTTCCAGCCCAATGCCGGCATACGTACTAAACAGCAGGAAACTTCGTCTAAAACTCAGCAGAAACGTTTCCTTGAAACTGCTCTCCAGTGCGTCCGTTCACCTAAGAGAGTTGAATCTATGTTGAGATTCAGCGAGTCAGAAATACCTTTCTTCTAGGAGCTCCGTTGGGATATTCCCGAGTGAATGGGACCATAGGTTGTACAGAGAAATATCTGCTTCTAAAACGAAAACGGAGCTACCTAACTGAATGGTTGTCAATGTGTGCATTCAACTGACAGAGTTAAACTCACGTGTGGATTCAGCGGTTTGCAAACCCTTTCTGTGCAGAATCCCAAAACCGGTATTTCCAGCCCAATGCCGGCATACGTACGAAACAGCAGTATGACTTCGTCTGAAACTCAGGAGAAACGTCTCCTTGAAACTGCTCTGCTGTGCGTTCGTTCACCTAAGAGAGTTGAATCTATGTTGAGATTCAGCGAGTCAGAAACACGTTACTTCTAGGAGCTTCGTTGGGATATTCCCGAGTGAATGGGACCATAGGTTGTACAGAGAAATATCTGCTTCTGAATCCAAAACGGAGCTGTCTAACTGAATGGTTGTCGATGTGTGAATTTAACTGACAGATTTAAACTCACGTGAGCATTCAGCCGTTTGCAAACCCTTTCTGTGCAGAATCCCAAAACCGGCATTTCCAGCCCAATGCCGACATACGTACGAAACAGCAGTAAACTTCGTCTAAAACTCAGGAGAAACGTTTCCCTGAAACTGCTGTGCTGTACGTTCGTTCACCTAAGAGAGTTGAATCTATGTTGAGATTCACCGAGTCAGAAACACGTTTCTTCTAGGAGCTGCGTTGGGATATTCCCGAGTGAATGGGACCATAGGCTGTAGAGAGAAATATCTGCTTCTAAAACCAAAACGGAGCTATCAAACTGAATGGTTGTCAATGTCTGCATTCATGTGACAGAGGTAAACTCACGTGTGGATTTAGCAGTTTGCAAACACTTTCTGTGCAGAAACCCAAAAACGGTATTTCCAGCCCAATGCCGGCATACGTACTAAACAGCAGTAAACTTCGTCTAAAACTCAGGAGAAACGTTTCCTTGAAACTGCTCTGCTGAGCCTTCGTTCACCTTAGAGAGCTGCATCTAAGTTGAGATTCAGCGTGTCGGAAACACGTTCCTTCTAGGAGCTGCGTTGGGATATTCCCGAGGGAATGGGACCATAGGCTGTACAGAGAAATATCTGCTTCTAAACCCAAAACGGAGCTATCTAACTGAATGGTTGTCAATCTGTGCATTCAACTCAGAGAGGTAAACTCACGTGTGCATTCAGCGGTTTGCAAACCCTTTCTGTGCAGAATCCCAAAACCGGCATTTCCAGCCCAATGCCGACATACGTACGAAACAGCAGTAAACTTCGTGTAAAACTCAGGAGAAACGTTTCCTTGAAACTGCTCTGCTGTGCGTACGTTCAGCTAAGAGAGTTGAATCTATGTTGAGATTCAGCGAGTCAGAAACACGTTTCTTCCAGGAGCTGCGTTGGGATATTCTCGAGTGAATGGGAGCATAGGCTGTACAGAGAAATATCTGCTTCTAAAACCAAAACGGAGCTCTCTAGCTGAATGGTTGTCAACGTGTGCATTCAACTGACAGAGTTAAACTCACTTGTGGATTCAGCGGTTTGCAAACCCTTTCTGTGCAGAATCCCAAAACCGGTATTTCCAGCCCAATGCTGGCATACGTACTAAACAGCAGGAAACTTCGTCTAAAACTCAGGAGAAACGTTTCCTTGAAACTGCTCTGCTGTGCGTTCGTTCACTTAAGAGAGTTGAATCTATGTTGAGATTCAGCGAGTCAGAAACACGTTTCTTCTAGGGGCTGCGTTGGGATATTCCCGAGTGAATGGGACCATAGGCTGTACAGAGAAATATCTGCTTCTAAACCCAAAACGGAGCTATCTAACTGAATGGTTGTCAATCTGTGCATTCAACTCAGAGAGGTAAACTCACGTGTGCATTCAGCGGTTTGCAAACCCTTTCTGTGCAGAATCCCAAAACCGGCATTTCCAGCCCAATGCCGACATACGTACGAAACAGCAGTAAACTTCGTGTAAAACTCAGGAGAAACGTTTCCTTGAAACTGCTCTGCTGTGCGTACGTTCAGCTAAGAGAGTTGAATCTATGTTGAGATTCAGCGAGTCAGAAACACGTTTCTTCTAGGAGCTGCGTTGGGATATTCTCGAGTGAATGGGAGCATAGGCTGTACAGAGAAATATCTGCTTCTAAAATCAAAACGCAGCTATCTAACTGAATGGTTGTCAATGGGTACATTCAACTGACCGAGTTAAACTCACGTGTGGATTCAGCGGTTGGCAAACCCTTACTGTGCAGAATCCCAAAACCGATATTTCCAGCCCAAAGCCGGCATACGTACTATACAGCAGGAAACTTCGTCTAAAACTCAGGAGAAACGTTTCCTAGAAACTGCTCTGCTGTGCGTTCGTTCACCTAAGAGAGTTGAATCTATGTTGAGATTCAGCGAGTCAGAATCCAGTTTCCTCTAGGAGCTGTATTGGGATATTCCCGAGTGAATGGGACCATAGGCTGTACAGAGAAATATCTGCTCCTTAAACCAAAACGGAGATATCTAATTGAATGGTTGTCAATGTGGGCATTCAATTGACAGAGTTAAACTCACGTGTGGATTCCGCATTTTCCAAACCCTTTCTGTGCAGAATCCCAAAACCGGTATTTCCAGCCCAATGCCGGCATACGTACTAAACGGCAGGAAACTTCGTCTAAAACTCAGGAGAAACGTTTCCTTGACACTGCTCTGCTGTGCGTTCGTTCACCTAGGAGAGTTGAATCTATGTTGAGATTCA
Organism: Aotus nancymaae; assembly: GCF_030222135.1. Classification (NCBI taxonomy): domain Eukaryota; kingdom Metazoa; phylum Chordata; class Mammalia; order Primates; family Aotidae; genus Aotus; species Aotus nancymaae. The sequence continues at coordinate 235,337 of NW_026988501.1, read as the reverse complement.
GCGAGTCAGAATCCAGTTTCTTCTAGGAGCTGTGTTGCGATATTCCCGAGTGAATGGGACCACAGGCTGTACAGAGAAATATCTGCTTCTAAAACCAAAACGGAGTTATGTAACTGAATGGTTGTCAATGTGTGCATTCAACTGACAGAGTTAAACTCACGTGTGGATTCAGCGGTTTGCAAAACCTTTCTGTGCAGAAACCAGAAACCGGAATTTCCAGCCCAATGCCGGCATACGTACGAAACAGCAGTATGACTTCGTCTGAAACTCAGAAGAAACGTCTCCTTGAAACTGCTCTGCGGTGCGTTCGTTCCCTTAAGAGAGTTGAATCTATGTTGAGATTCAGCGAGTCAGAAACACGTTTCTTCTAGGAGCTGCGTTGGGATATTCCCGAGTGAATGGGACCATAGGTTGTACAGAGAAATATCTGCTTCTAAAACCAAAACGGAGCTATCTAACTGAATGGTTGTCGATGTGTGAATTTAACTGACAGAGTTACACTCACGTGAGAATTCAGCCATTTGCAAACCCGTTCTGTGCAGAATCCCAAAACCGGTATTTCCAGCCCAATGCCGGCATACGTACTAAACAGCAGGAAACTTCGTCTAAAACTCAGCAGAAACGTTTCCTTGAAACTGCTCTCCAGTGCGTCCGTTCACCTAAGAGAGTTGAATCTATGTTGAGATTCAGCGAGTCAGAAATACCTTTCTTCTAGGAGCTCCGTTGGGATATTCCCGAGTGAATGGGACCATAGGTTGTACAGAGAAATATCTGCTTCTAAAACGAAAACGGAGCTACCTAACTGAATGGTTGTCAATGTGTGCATTCAACTGACAGAGTTAAACTCACGTGTGGATTCAGCGGTTTGCAAACCCTTTCTGTGCAGAATCCCAAAACCGGTATTTCCAGCCCAATGCCGGCATACGTACGAAACAGCAGTATGACTTCGTCTGAAACTCAGGAGAAACGTCTCCTTGAAACTGCTCTGCTGTGCGTTCGTTCACCTAAGAGAGTTGAATCTATGTTGAGATTCAGCGAGTCAGAAACACGTTACTTCTAGGAGCTTCGTTGGGATATTCCCGAGTGAATGGGACCATAGGTTGTACAGAGAAATATCTGCGTCTGAATCCAAAACGGAGCTGTCTAACTGAATGGTTGTCGATGTGTGAATATAACTGACAGATTTAAACTCACGTGAGCATTCAGCCGTTTGCAAACCCTTTCTGTGCAGAATCCCAAAACCGGCATTTCCAGCCCAATGCCGACATACGTACGAAACAGCAGTAAACTTCGTCTAAAACTCAGGAGAAACGTTTCCCTGAAACTGCTGTGCTGTACGTTCGTTCACCTAAGAGAGTTGAATCTATGTTGAGATTCACCGAGTCAGAAACACGTTTCTTCTAGGAGCTGCGTTGGGATATTCCCGAGTGAATGGGACCATAGGCTGTAGAGAGAAATATCTGCTTCTAAAACCAAAACGGAGCTATCAAACTGAATGGTTGTCAATGTCTGCATTCATGTGACAGAGGTAAACTCACGTGTGGATTTAGCAGTTTGCAAACACTTTCTGTGCAGAAACCCAAAAACGGTATTTCCAGCCCAATGCCGGCATACGTACTAAACAGCAGTAAACTTCGTCTAAAACTCAGGAGAAACGTTTCCTTGAAACTGCTCTGCTGAGCCTTCGTTCACCTTAGAGAGCTGCATCTAAGTTGAGATTCAGCGTGTCGGAAACACGTTCCTTCTAGGAGCTGCGTTGGGATATTCCCGAGGGAATGGGACCATAGGCTGTACAGAGAAATATCTGCTTCTAAACCCAAAACGGAGCTATCTAACTGAATGGCTGTCAATCTGTGCATTCAACTCAGAGAGGTAAACTCACGTGTGCATTCAGCGGTTTGCAAACCCTTTCTGTGCAGAATCCCAAAACCGGCATTTCCAGCCCAATGCCGACATACGTACGAAACAGCAGTAAACTTCGTGTAAAACTCAGGAGAAACGTTTCCTTGAAACTGCTCTGCTGTGCGTACGTTCAGCTAAGAGAGTTGAATCTATGTTGAGATTCAGCGAGTCAGAAACACGTTTCTTCTAGGAGCTGCGTTGGGATATTCTCGAGTGAATGGGAGCATAGGCTGTACAGAGAAATATCTGCTTCTAAAACCAAAACGGAGCTCTCTAGCTGAATGGTTGTCAACGTGTGCATTCAACTGACAGAGTTAAACTCACTTGTGGATTCAGCGGTTTGCAAACCCTTTCTGTGCAGAATCCCAAAACCGGTATTTCCAGCCCAATGCTGGCATACGTACTAAACAGCAGGAAACTTCGTCTAAAACTCAGGAGAAACGTTTCCTTGAAACTGCTCTGCTGTGCGTTCGTTCACTTAAGAGAGTTGAATCTATGTTGAGATTCAGCGAGTCAGAAACACGTTTCTTCTAGGGGCTGCGTTGGGATATTCCCGAGTGAATGGGACCATAGGCTGTACAGAGAAATATCTGCTTCTAAACCCAAAACGGAGCTATCTAACTGAATGGTTGTCAATCTGTGCATTCAACTCAGAGAGGTAAACTCACGTGTGCATTCAGCGGTTTGCAAACCCTTTCTGTGCAGAATCCCAAAACCGGCATTTCCAGCCCAATGCCGACATACGTACGAAACAGCAGTAAACTTCGTGTAAAACTCAGGAGAAACGTTTCCTTGAAACTGCTCTGCTGTGCGTACGTTCAGCTAAGAGAGTTGAATCTATGTTGAGATTCAGCGAGTCAGAAACACGTTTCTTCTAGGAGCTGCGTTGGGATATTCTCGAGTGAATGGGAGCATAGGCTGTACAGAGAAATATCTGCTTCTAAAATCAAAACGCAGCTATCTAACTGAATGGTTGTCAATGGGTACATTCAACTGACCGAGTTAAACTCACGTGTGGATTCAGCGGTTGGCAAACCCTTACTGTGCAGAATCCCAAAACCGATATTTCCAGCCCAAAGCCGGCATACGTACTATACAGCAGGAAACTTCGTCTAAAACTCAGGAGAAACGTTTCCTAGAAACTGCTCTGCTGTGCGTTCGTTCACCTAAGAGAGTTGAATCTATGTTGAGATTCAGCGAGTCAGAATCCAATTTCCTCTAGGAGCTGAATTGGGATATTCCCGAGTGAATGGGACCATAGGCTGTACAGAGAAATATCTGCTCCTTAAACCAAAACGGAGATATCTAATTGAATGGTTGTCAATGTGGGCATTCAATTGACAGAGTTAAACTCACGTGTGGATTCCGCATTTTCCAAACCCTTTCTGTGCAGAATCCCAAAACCGGTATTTCCAGCCCAATGCCGGCATACGTACTAAACGGCAGGAAACTTCGTCTAAAACTCAGGAGAAACGTTTCCTTGACACTGCTCTGCTGTGCGTTCGTTCACCTAGGAGAGTTGAATCTATGTTGAGATTCAGCGAGTCAGAATCCAGTTTCTTCTAGGAGCTGTGTTGCGATATTCCCGAGTGAATGGGACCACAGGCTGTACAGAGAAATATCTGCTTCTAAAACCAAAACGGAGTTATGTAACTGAATGGTTGTCAATGTGTGCATTCAACTGACAGAGTTAAACTCACGTGTGGATTCAGCGGTTTGCAAAACCTTTCTGTGCAGAAACCAGAAACCGGAATTTCCAGCCCAATGCCAGCATACGTACGAAACAGCAGTATGACTTCGTCTGAAACTCAGAAGAAACGTCTCCTTGAAACTGCTCTGCGGTGCGTTCGTTCCCTTAAGAGAGTTGAATCTATGTTGAGATTCAGCGAGTCAGAAACACGTTTCTTCTAGGAGCTGCGTTGGGATATTCCCGAGTGAATGGGACCATAGGTTGTACAGAGAAATATCTGCTTCTAAAACCAAAACGGAGCTATCTAACTGAATGGTTGTCGATGTGTGAATTTAACTGACAGAGTTACACTCACGTGAGAATTCAGCCATTTGCAAACCCGTTCTGTGCAGAATCCCAAAACCGGTATTTCCAGCCCAATGCCGGCATACGTACTAAACAGCAGGAAACTTCGTCTAAAACTCAGCAGAAACGTTTCCTTGAAACTGCTCTCCAGTGCGTCCGTTCACCTAAGAGAGTTGAATCTATGTTGAGATTCAGCGAGTCAGAAATACCTTTCTTCTAGGAGCTCCGTTGGGATATTCCCGAGTGAATGGGACCATAGGTTGTACAGAGAAATATCTGCTTCTAAAACGAAAACGGAGCTACCTAACTGAATGGTTGTCAATGTGTGCATTCAACTGACAGAGTTAAACTCACGTGTGGATTCAGCGGTTTGCAAACCCTTTCTGTGCAGAATCCCAAAACCGGTATTTCCAGCCCAATGCCGGCATACGTACGAAACAGCAGTATGACTTCGTCTGAAACTCAGGAGAAACGTCTCCTTGAAACTGCTCTGCTGTGCGTCCGTTCACCTAAGAGAGTTGAATCTATGTTGAGATTCAGCGAGTCAGAAACACGTTACTTCTAGGAGCTTCGTTGGGATATTCCCGAGTGAATGGGACCATAGGTTGTACAGAGAAATATCTGCTTCTGAATCCAAAACGGAGCTGTCTAACTGAATGGTTGTCGATGTGTGAATTTAACTGACAGATTTAAACTCACGTGAGCATTCAGCCGTTTGCAAACCCTTTCTGTGCAGAATCCCAAAACCGGCATTTCCAGCCCAATGCCGACATACGTACGAAACAGCAGTAAACTTCGTCTAAAACTCAGGAGAAACGTTTCCCTGAAACTGCTGTGCTGTACGTTCGTTCACCTAAGAGAGTTGAATCTATGTTGAGATTCACCGAGTCAGAAACACGTTTCTTCTAGGAGCTGCGTTGGGATATTCCCGAGTGAATGGGACCATAGGCTGTAGAGAGAAATATCTGCTTCTAAAACCAAAACGGAGCTATCAAACTGAATGGTTGTCAATGTCTGCATTCATGTGACAGAGGTAAACTCACGTGTGGATTTAGCAGTTTGCAAACAGTTTCTGTGCAGAAACCCAAAAACGGTATTTCCAGCCCAATGCCGGCATACGTACTAAACAGCAGTAAACTTCGTCTAAAACTCAGGAGAAACGTTTCCTTGAAACTGCTCTGCTGAGCCTTCGTTCACCTTAGAGAGCTGCATCTAAGTTGAGATTCAGCGTGTCGGAAACACGTTCCTTCTAGGAGCTGCGTTGGGATATTCCCGAGGGAATGGGACCATAGGCTGTACAGAGAAATATCTGCTTCTAAACCCAAAACGGAGCTATCTAACTGAATGGTTGTCAATCTGTGCATTCAACTCAGAGAGGTAAACTCACGTGTGCATTCAGCGGTTTGCAAACCCTTTCTGTGCAGAATCCCAAAACCGGCATTTCCAGCCCAATGCCGACATACGTACGAAACAGCAGTAAACTTCGTGTAAAACTCAGGAGAAACGTTTCCTTGAAACTGCTCTGCTGTGCGTACGTTCAGCTAAGAGAGTTGAATCTATGTTGAGATTCAGCGAGTCAGAAACACGTTTCTTCTAGGAGCTGCGTTGGGATATTCTCGAGTGAATGGGAGCATAGGCTGTACAGAGAAATATCTGCTTCTAAAACCAAAACGGAGCTCTCTAGCTGAATGGTTGTCAACGTGTGCATTCAACTGACAGAGTTAAACTCACTTGTGGATTCAGCGGTTTGCAAACCCTTTCTGTGCAGAATCCCAAAACCGGTATTTCCAGCCCAATGCTGGCATACGTACTAAACAGCAGGAAACTTCGTCTAAAACTCAGGAGAAACGTTTCCTTGAAACTGCTCTGCTGTGCGTTCGTTCACCTAAGAGAGTTGAATCTATGTTGAGATTCAGCGAGTCAGAAACACGTTTCTTCTAGGGGCTGCGTTGGGATATTCCCGAGTGAATGGGACCATAGGCTGTACAGAGAAATATCTGCTTCTAAACCCAAAACGGAGCTATCTAACTGAATGGTTGTCAATCTGTGCATTCAACTCAGAGAGGTAAACTCACGTGTGCATTCAGCGGTTTGCAAACCCTTTCTGTGCAGAATCCCAAAACCGGCATTTCCAGCCCAATGCCGACATACGTACGAAACAGCAGTAAACTTCGTGTAAAACTCAGGAGAAACGTTTCCTTGAAACTGCTCTGCTGTGCGTACGTTCAGCTAAGAGAGTTGAATCTATGTTGAGATTCAGCGAGTCAGAAACACGTTTCTTCTAGGAGCTGCGTTGGGATATTCTCGAGTGAATGGGAGCATAGGCTGTACAGAGAAATATCTGCTTCTAAAATCAAAACGCAGCTATCTAACTGAATGGTTGTCAATGGGTACATTCAACTGACCGAGTTAAACTCACGTGTGGATTCAGCGGTTGGCAAACCCTTACTGTGCAGAATCCCAAAACCGATATTTCCAGCCCAAAGCCGGCATACGTACTATACAGCAGGAAACTTCGTCTAAAACTCAGGAGAAACGTTTCCTAGAAACTGCTCTGCTGTGCGTTCGTTCACCTAAGAGAGTTGAATCTATGTTGAGATTCAGCGAGTCAGAATCCAGTTTCCTCTAGGAGCTGTATTGGGATATTCCCGAGTGAATGGGACCATAGGCTGTACAGAGAAATATCTGCTCCTTAAACCAAAACGGAGATATCTAACTGAATGGTTGTCAATGTGGGCATTCAATTGACAGAGTTAAACTCACGTGTGGATTCCGCATTTTCCAAACCCTTTCTGTGCAGAATCCCAAAACCGGTATTTCCAGCCCAATGCCGGCATACGTACTAAACGGCAGGAAACTTCGTCTAAAACTCAGGAGAAACGTTTCCTTGACACTGCTCTGCTGAGCGTTCGTTCACCTAGGAGAGTTGAATCTATGTTGAGATTCAGCGAGTCAGAATCCAGTTTCTTCTAGGAGCTGTGTTGCGATATTCCCGAGTGAATGGGACCACAGGCTGTACAGAGAAATATCTGCTTCTAAAACCAAAACGGAGTTATGTAACTGAATGGTTGTCAATGTGTGCATTCAACTGACAGAGTTAAACTCACGTGTGGATTCAGCGGTTTGCAAACCCTTTCTGTGCAGAATCCCAAAACCGGTATTTCCAGCCCAATGCCGGCATACGTACGAAACAGCAGTATGACTTCGTCTGAAACTCAGGAGAAACGTCTCCTTGAAACTGTTCTGCTGTGCGTTCGTTCACCTAAGAGAGTTGAATCTATGTTGAGATTCAGCGAGTCAGAAACACGTTTCTTCTAGGAGCTGCGTTGGGATATTCCCGAGTGAATGGGACCATAGGTTGTACACAGAAATATCTGCTTCTGAAACCAAAACGGAGCTATCTAACTGAATGGTTGTCGATGTGTGAATTTAACTGACAGAGTTAAACTCACGTGAGCATTCAGCCGTTTGCAAACCCTTTCTGTGCAGAATCCCAAAACCGGCATTTCCAGCCCAATGCCGACATACGTACGAAACAGCAGTAAACTTCGTCTAAAACTCAGGAGAAACGTTTCCCTGAAACTGCTGTGCTGTACGATCGTTCACCTAAGAGAGTTGAATCTATGTTGAGATTCAGCGAGTCAGAAACACGTTTCTTCTAGGAGCTGCGTTGGGATATTCCCGAGTGAATGGGACCATAGGCTGTACAGAGAAATATCTGCTTCTAAAACCAAAACGGAGCTATCAAACTGAATGGTTGTCAATGTCTGCATTCATGTGACAGAGGTAAACTCACGTGTGGATTTAGCAGTTTGCAAACACTTTCTGTGCAGAAACCCAAAAACGGTATTTCCAGCCCAATGCCGGCATACGTACTAAACAGCAGTAAACTTCGTCTAAAACTCAGGAGAAACGTTTCCTTGAAACTGCTCTGCTGAGCCTTCGTTCACCTTAGAGAGCTGCATCTAAGTTGAGATTCAGCGTGTCGGAAACACGTTTCTTCTAGGAGCTGCGTTGGGATATTCCCGAGGGAATGGGACCATAGGCTGTACAGAGAAATATCTGCTACTAAACCCAAAACGGAGCTATCTAACTGAATGGTTGTCAATCTGTGCATTCAACTCAGAGAGGTAAACTCACGTGTGCATTCAGCGGTTTGCAAACCCTTTCTGTGCAGAATCCCAAAACCGGCATTTCCAGCCCAATGCCGACATACGTACGAAACAGCAGTAAACTTCGTCTAAAACTCAGGAGAAACGTTTCCTTGAAACTGCTCTGCTGTGCGTACGTTCAGCTAAGAGAGTTGAATCTATGTTGAGATTCAGCTTGTCAGAAACACGTTTCTTCTAGGAGCTGCGTTGGGATATTCTCGAGTGAATGGGAGCATAGACTGTACAGAGAAATATCTGCTTCTAAAACCAAAACGGAGCTCTCTAGCTGAATGGTTGTCAACGTGTGCATTCAACTGACAGAGTTAAACTCACTTGTGGATTCAGCGGTTTGCAAACCCTTTCTGTGCAGAATCCCAAAACCGGTATTTCTAGCCCAATGCTGGCATACGTACTAAAGAGCAGGAAACTTCGTCTAAAACTCAGGAGAAACGTTTCCTTGAAACTGCTCTGCTGTGCGTTCGTTCACCTAAGAGAGTTGAATCTATGTTGAGATTCAGCGAGTCAGAAACACGTTTCTTCTAGGGGCTGCGTTGGGATATTCCCGAGTGAATGGGACCATAGGCTGTACAGAGAAATATATGCTTCTAAAACCAAAACGGAGGTCTCTAACTGAATGGTTGTCAACGTGTGCATTCAAGTGACAGAGTTAAACTCACGTGTGGATTCCGCGGTTTGCCAACCCTTTCTGTGCAGAATCCCAAATCCGGTATTTCCAGCCCAATGCCGGCATACGTACTATACAGCAGGAAACTTCGTCTAAAACTCAGGAGAAACGTTTCCTTGAAACTGCTCTGCTGTGCGTTCGTTCACCTAAGAGAGTTGAATCTATGTTGAGATTCAGCGAGTCAGAATCCAGTTTCCTCTAGGAGCTGTATTGGGATATTCCCGAGTGAATGGGACCATAGGCTGTACGGAGAAATATATGCTTCAAAAACCAAAACGGAGCTATCTAACTGAATGGTTGTCAATGTGTGCATTCAATTGACAGAGTTAAACTCACGTGTGGATTCCGCATTTTCCAAACCCTTTCTGTGCAGAATCCCAAAACCGGTATTTCCAGCCCAATGCCGGCATACGTACGAAACAGCAGTATGACTTCGTCTGAAACTCAGGAGAAACGTCTCCTTGAAACTGCTATGCTGTGCGTTCGTTCACCTAAGAGAGTTGAATCTATGTTGAGATTCAGCGAGTCAGAAACACGTTTCTTCTAGGAGCTGCGTTGGGATATTCCCGAGTGAATGGGACCATAGGTTGTACAGAGAAATATCTGCTTCTAAAACCAAAACGGAGCTATCTAACTGAATGGTTGTCGATGTGTGAATTTAACTGACAGAGTTAAACTCACGTGAGCATTCAGCCGTTTGCAAACCCTTTCTGTGCAGAATCCCAAAACCGGCATTTCCTGCCCAATGCCGACATACGTACGAAACAGCAGTAAACTTCGTCTAAAACTCAGGAGAAACGTTTCCCTGAATCTGCTGTGCTGTACGTTCGTTCACCTAAGAGAGTTGAATCTATGTTGAGATTCAGCGAGTCAGAAACACGTTTCTTCTAGGAGCTGCGTTGGGATATTCCCGAGTGAATGGGACCATAGGCTGTAGAGAGAAATATCTGCTTCTAAAACCAAAACGGAGGTCTCTAACTGAATGGTTGTCAACGTGTGCATTCAAGTGACAGAGTTAAACTCACGTGTGGATTCAGCGGTTTGCAAACACTTTCTGTGCAGAATCCAAAACCGGTATTTCCAGCCCAATGCCGGCATACGTACTAAACAGCAGGAAACTTCGTCTAAAACTCAGGATAAACGTTTCCTTGAAACTGCTCTGCTGAGCCTTCGTTCCCCTTAGAGAGTTGAATCTAAGTTGAGATTCAGCGAGTCAGAAACACGTTTCTTCTAGGAGCTGCGTTGGGATATTCCCGAGTGAATGGGACCATAGGCTGTAGAGAGAAATATCTGCTTCTAAAACCAAAACGGAGCTATCTAACTGAATGGTTGTCAATGTCTGCATTCATGTGACAGAGGTAAACTCACGTGTGGATTTAGCAGTTTGCAAACACTTTCTGTGCAGAAACCCAAAAACGGTATTTCCAGCCCAATGGCGGCATACGTACTGAACAGCAGTAAACTTCGTCTAAAACTCAGGAGAAACGTTTCCTTGAAACTGCTCTGCTGAGCCTTCGTTCACCTTAGAGAGCTGCATCTAAGTTGAGATTCAGCGTGTCGGAAACACGTTTCTTCTAGGAGCTGCGTTGGGATATTCCCGAGGGATTGGGACCATAGGCTGTACAGAGAAATATCTGCTTCTAAACCCAAAACGGAGCTATCTAACTGAATGGTTGTCAATCTGTGCATTCAACTCAGAGAGGTAAACTCACGTGTGCATTCAGTGGATTGCAAACCCTTTCTGTGCAGAATCCCAAAACCGGCATTTCCAGCCCAATGCCGACATACGTATGAAACAGCAGTAAACTTCGTCTAAAACTCAGGAGAAACGTTTCCTTGAAACTGCTCTGCTGTGCGTTAGTTCAGCTAAGAGAGTTGAATCTATGTTGAGATTCAGCGAGTCAGAAACACGTTTCTTCTAGGAGCTGCGTTGGGATATTCTCGAGTGAATGGGAGCATAGGCTGTACAGAGAAATATCTGCTTCTAAAACCAAAACGGAGCTCTCTAGCTGAATGGTTGTCAACGTGTGCATTCAACTGACAGAGTTAAACTCACTTGTGGATTCAGCGGTTTGCAAACCCTTTCTGTGCAGAATCCCAAAACCGGTATTTCCAGCCCAATGCTGGCATACGTACTAAACAGCAGGAAACTTCGTCTAAAACTCAGGAGAAACGTTTCCTTGAAACTGCTCTGCTGTGCGTTCGTTCACCTAAGAGAGTTGAATCTATGTTGAGATTCAGCGAGTCAGAAACACGTTTCTTCTAGGGGCTGCGTTGGGATATTCCCGAGTGAATGGGACCATAGGCTGTACAGAGAAATATATGCTTCTAAAACCAAAACAGAGGTCTCTAACTGAATGGTTGTCAACGTGTGCATTCAAGTGACAGAGTTAAACTCACGTGTGGATTCAGCGGTTTGCCAACCCTTTCTGTGCAGAATCCCAAATCCGGTATTTCCAGCCCAATGCCGGCATACGTACTAAAGAGCAGGAAACTTCGTCTCAAACTCAGGAGAAACGTTTCCTTGAAACTGCTCTGCTGTGCCTTCGTTCAACTAAGAGAGTTGAATCTATATTGAGATTCACGGAGACAGAAACACGTTTCTTCTAGGAGCTGCGTTGGGATATTCTCGAGTGAATGGGACCGTAGGCTGTACAGAGAAATATCTGCTTCTAAAACCAAAACGCAGCTATCTAACTGAATGGTTGTCAATGGGTACATTCAACTGACCGAGTTAAACTCACGTGTGGATTCAGCGGTTGGCAAACCCTTACTGTGCAGAATCCCAAAACCGATATTTCCAGCCCAAAGCCGGCATACGTACTATACAGCAGGAAACTTCGTCTAAAACTCAGGAGAAACGTTTCCTTGAAACTGCTCTGCTGTGCGTTCGTTCACCTAAGAGAGTTGAATCTATGTTGAGATTCAGCGAGTCAGAATCCAGTTTCCTCTAGGAGCTGTATTGGGATATTCCCGAGTGAATGGGACCATATGCTGTACGGAGAAATATCTGCTTCAAAAACCAAAACGGAGCTATCTAACTGAATGGTTGTCAATGTGTGCATTCAATTGACAGAGTTAAACTCACGTGTGGATTCCGCATTTTCCAAACCCTTTCTGTGCAGAATCCCAAAACCGGTATTTCCAGCCCAATGCCGGCATACGTACTAAACGGCAGGAAACTTCGTCTAAAACTCAGGAGAAACGTTTCCTTGACACTGCTCTGCTGTGCGTTCGTTCACCTAGGAGAGTTGAATCTATGTTGAGATTCAGCGAGTCAGAATCCAGTTTCTTCTAGGAGCTGTGTTGCGATATTCCCGAGTGAATGGGACCACAGGCTGTACAGAGAAATATCTGCTTCTAAAACCAAAACGGAGTTATGTAACTGAATGGTTGTCAAGGTGTGCATTCAACTGACAGAGTTAAACTCACGTGTGGATTCAGCGGTTTGCAAAACCTTTCTGTGCAGAAACCAGAAACCGGAATTTCCAGCCCAATGCCGGCATACGTACGAAACAGCAGTATGACTTCGTCTGAAACTCAGGAGAAACGTCTCCTTGAAACTGCTCTGCGGTGCGTTCGTTCCCTTAAGAGAGTTGAATCTATGTTGAGATTCAGCGAGTCAGAAACACGTTTCTTCTAGGAGCTGCGTTGGGATATTCCCGAGTGAATGGGACCACAGGTTGTACAGAGAAATATCTGCTTCTAAAACGAAAACGGAGCTATCTAACTGAATGGTTGTCGATGTGTGAATTTAACTGACAGAGTTAAACTCACGAGAGAATTCAGCCATTTGCAAACCCGTTCTGTGCAGAATCCCAAAACCGGTATTTCCAGCCCAATGCCGGCATACGTACTAAACAGCAGGAAACTTCGTCTAAAACTCAGCAGAAACGTTTCCCTGAATCTGCTGTGCTGTACGTCCGTTCCCCTAAGATAGTTGAATCTATGTTGAGATTCAGCGAGTCAGAGACACCTTTCTTCTAGGAGCTGCGTTGGGATATTCCCGAGTGAATGGGACCATAGGTTGTACAGAGAAATATCTGCTTCTAAAACCAAAACGGAGCTACCTAACTCAATGGTTGTCAATGTGTGCATTCAACTGACAGAGTTAAACTCACGTGTGGATTCAGCGGTTTGCAAACCCTTTCTGTGCAGAATCCCAAAACCGGTATTTCCAGCCCAATGCCGGCATACGTACGAAACAGCAGTATGACTTCGTCTGAAACTCAGGAGAAACGTCTCCTTGAAACTGCTATGCTGTGCGTTCGTTCACCTAAGAGAGTTGAATCTATGTTGAGATTCAGCGAGTCAGAAACACGTTTCTTCTAGGAGCTGCGTTGGGATATTCCCGAGTGAATGGGACCATAGGCTGTACAGAGAAATATCTGCTCCGAAAACCAAAACGGAGCTATCTAACTGAATGGTTGTCGATGTGTGAATTTAACTGACAGAGTTAAACTCACGTGAGCATTCAGCCGTTTGCAAACCCTTTCTGTGCAGAATCCCAAAACCGGCATTTCCAGCCCAATGCCGACATACGTACAAAACAGCAGTAAACTTCGTCTAAAACTCAGGAGAAACGTTTCCCTGAATCTGCTGTGCTGTACGTTCGTTCACCTAAGAGAGTTGAATCTATGTTGAGATTCAGCGAGTCAGAAACACGTTTCTTCTAGGAGCTGCGTTGGGATATTCCCGAGTGAATGGGACCATAGGCTGTAGAGAGAAATATCTGCTTCTAAAACCAAAACGGAGGTCTCTAACTGAATGGTTGTCAACGTGTGCATTCAAGTGACAGAGTTAAACTCACGTGTGGATTCAGCGGTTTGCAAACACTTTCTGTGCAGAATCCAAAACCGGTATTTCCAGCCCAATGCCGGCATACGTACTAAACAGCAGGAAACTTCGTCTAAAACTCAGGATAAACGTTTCCTTGAAACTGCTCTGCTGAGCCTTCGTTCCCCTTAGAGAGTTGAATCTAAGTTGAGATTCAGCGAGTCAGAAACACGTTTCTTCTAGGAGCTGCGTTGGGATATTCCCGAGTGAATGGGACCATAGGCTGTAGAGAGAAATATCTGCTTCTAAAACCAAAACGGAGCTATCTAACTGAATGGTTGTCAATGTCTGCATTCATGTGACAGAGGTAAACTCACGTGTGGATTTAGCAGTTTGCAAACACTTTCTGTGCAGAAACCCAAAAACGGTATTTCCAGCCCAATGGCGGCATACGTACTAAACAGCAGTAAACTTCGTCTAAAACTCAGGAGAAACGTTTCCTTGAAACTGCTCTGCTGAGCCTCCGTTCACCTTAGAGAGCTGCATCTAAGTTGAGATTCAGCGTTTCGGAAACACGTTTCTTCTAGGAGCTGCGTTGGGATATTCCCGAGGGAATGGGACCATAGGCTGTACAGAGAAATATCTGCTTCTAAACCCAAAACGGAGCTATCTAACTGAATGGTTGTCAATCTGTGCATTCAACTCAGAGAGGTAAACTCACGTGTGCATTCAGTGGTTTGCAAACCCTTTCTGTGCAGAATCCCAAAACCGGCATTTCCAGCCCAATGCCGACATACGTACGAAACAGCAGTAAACTTCGTCTAAAACTCAGGAGAAACGTTTCCTTGAAACTGCTCTGCTGTGCGTACGTTCAGCTAAGAGAGTTGAATCTATGTTGAGATTCAGCGAGTCAGAAACACGTTTCTTCTAGGAGCTGCGTTGGGATATTCTCGAGTGAATGGGAGCATAGGCTGTACAGAGAAATATCTGCTTCTAAAACCAAAACGGAGCTCTCTAGCTGAATGGTTGTCAACGTGTGCATTCAACTGACAGAGTTAAACTCACTTGTGGATTCAGCGGTTTGCAAACCCTTTCTGTGCAGAATCCCAAAACCGGTATTTCCAGCCCAATGCTGGCATACGTAGTAAACAGCAGGAAACTTCGTCTAAAACTCAGGAGAAACGTTTCCTTGAAACTGCTCTGCTGTGCGTTCATTCACCTAAGAGAGTTGAATCTATGTTGAGATTCAGCGAGTCAGAAACACGTTTCTTCTAGGGGCTGCGTTGGGATATTCCCGAGTGAATGGGACCATAGGCTGTACAGAGAAATATATGCTTCTAAAACCAAAACGGAGGTCTCTAACTGAATGGTTGTCAACGTGTGCATTCAAGTGACAGAGTTAAACTCACGTGTGTATTCAGCGGTTTGCCAACCCTTTCTGTGCAGAATCCCAAATCCGGTATTTCCAGCCCAATGCCGGCATACGTACTAAAGAGCAGGAAACTTCGTCTCAAACTCAGGAGAAACGTTTCCTTGAAACTGCTCTGCTGTGCCTTCGTTCAACTAAGAGAGTTGAATCTATATTGAGATTCACGGAGACAGAAACACGTTTCTTCTAGGAGCTGCGTTGGGATATTCTCGAGTGAATGGGACCGTAGGCTGTACAGAGAAATATCTGCTTCTAAAACCAAAACGCAGCTATCTAACTGAATGGTTATCAATGGGTACATTCAACTGACCGTGTTAAACTCACGTGTGGATTCAGCGGTTGGCAAACCCTTACTGTGCAGAATCCCAAAACCGATATTTCCAGCCCAAAGCCGGCATACGTACTATACAGCAGGAAACTTCGTCTAAAACTCAGGAGAAACGTTTCCTTGAAACTGCTCTGCTGTGCGTTCGTTCACCTAAGAGAGTTGAATCTATGTTGAGATTCAGCGAGTCAGAATCCAGTTTCCTCTAGGAGCTGTATTGGGATATTCCCGAGTGAATGGGACCATAGGCTGTACGGAGAAATATATGCTTCAAAAACCAAAACGGAGCTATCTAACTGAATGGTTGTCAATGTGTGCATTCAATTGACAGAGTTAAACTCACGTGTGGATTCCGCATTTTCCAAACCCTTTCTGTGCAGAATCCCAAAACCGGTATTTCCAGCCCAATGCCGGCATACGTACTAAACAGCAGGAAACTTCGTCTAAAACTCAGCAGAAACGTTTCCTTGAAACTGCTCTCCAGTGCGTCCGTTCACCTAAGATAGTTGAATCTATGTTGAGATTCAGCGAGTCAGAATCCAGTTTCTTCTAGGAGCTGTGTTGCGATATTCCCGAGTGAATGGGACCACAGGCTGTACAGAGAAATATCTGCTTCTAAAACCAAAACGGAGTTATGTAACTGAATGGTTGTCAAGGTGTGCATTCAACTGACAGAGTTAAACTCACGTGTGGATTCAGCGGTTTGCAAAACCTTTCTGTGCAGAAACCAGAAACCGGAATTTCCAGCCCAATGCCGGCATACGTACGAAACAGCAGTATGACTTCGTCTGAAACTCAGGAGAAACGTCTCCTTGAAACTGCTATGCTGTGCGTTCGTTCACCTAAGAGAGTTGAATCTATGTTGAGATTCAGCGAGTCAGAAACACGTTTCTTCTAGGAGCTGCGTTGGGATATTCCCGAGTGAATGGGACCATAGGTTGTACAGAGAAATATCTGCTTCTAAAACCAAAACGGAGCTATCTAACTGAATAATTGTCGATGTGTGAATTTAACTGACAGAGTTAAACTCACGTGAGCATTCAGCCGTTTGCAAACCCTTTCTGTGCAGAATCCCAAAACCGGCATTTCCAGCCCAATGCCGACATACGTACGAAACAGCAGGAAACTTCGTCTAAAGCTCAGGAGAAACGTTTCCCTGAAACTGCTGTGCTGTACGTTCGTTCACCTAAGAGAGTTGAATCTATGTTGAGATTCAGCGAGTCAGAAACACGTTTCTTCTAGGAGCTGCGTTGGGATATTCCCGAGTGAATGGGACCATAGGCTGTAGAGAGAAATATCTGCTTCTAAAACCAAAACGGAGGTCTCTAACTGAATGGTTGTCAACGTGTGCATTCAAGTGACAGAGTTAAACTCACGTGTGGATTCAGCGGTTTGCAAACACTTTCTGTGCAGAATCCAAAACCGGTATTTCCAGCCCAATGCCGGCATACGTACTAAACAGCAGGAAACTTCGTCTAAAACTCAGGATAAACGTTTCCTTGAAACTGCTCTGCGGAGCCTTCGTTCCCCTTAGAGAGTTGAATCTAAGTTGAGATTCAGCGCTTCAGAAACACGTTTCTTCTAGGAGCTGCGTTGGGATATTCCCGAGGGAATGGGACCATAGGCTGTACAGAGAAATATCTCCTTCTAAACCCAAAACGGAGCTATCTAACTGAATGGTTGTCAATGTGTGCATTCAACTCAGAGAGGAAAACTCACGTGTGCATTCAGCGGTTTGCAAACCCTTTCTGTGCAGAATCCCAAAACCGGCATTTCCAGCCCAATGCCGACATACGTACGAAACAGCAGTAAACTTCATCTAAAACTCAGGAGAAACGTTTCCTTGAAACTGCTCTGCTGTGCGTATGTTCACCTAAGAGAGTTGAATCTATGTTGAGATTCAGCGAATCAGAAGCACGTTTCTTCTAGGGGCTGCGTTGGGATATTCCCGAGTGAATGGGACCATAGGTTGTACAGAGAAATATCTGCTTCTTAAAGCAAAACGGAGCTCTCTAACTGAATGGTTGTCAACGTGTGCATTCAACTGACAGAGTTAAACTCACTTGTGGATTCAGCGGTTTGCAAACCCTTTCTGTGCAGATTCCCAAAACCGGTATTTCCAGCCCAATGCTGGCATACGTACTAAACAGCAGGAAACTTCGTCTAAAACTCAGGAGAAACGTTTCCTTGAAACTGCTCTGCTGTGCGTTCGTTCACCTAAGAGAGTTGAATCTATGTTGAGATTCAGCGAGTCAGAAACACGTTTCTTCTAGGGGCTGCGTTGGGATATTCCCGAGTGAATGGGACCATAGACTGTACAGAGAAATATATGCTTCTAAAACCAAAACGGAGGTCTCTAACTGAATGGTTGCCAACGTGTTCATTCAAGTGACAGAGTTAAACTCACGTGTGCATTCAGCGGTTTGCAAACCCTTTCTGTGCAGAATCCAAAACTGGTATTTCCAGCCCAATGCCGGCATACGTACTAAACAGCAGGAAACTTCGTCTAAAACTCAGGAGAAACGTTTCCTTGAAACTGCTCTGCTGTGCGTTCGTTCACCTTAGAGAGTTGAATCTATGTTGAGATTCAGCGAGTCAGAAACACGTTTCTTCTAGGAGCTGCGTTGGGATATTCCCTAGGGAATGGGACCATAGGCTGTACAGAGAAATATCTGCTTCTAAACCCAAAACGGAGCTATCTAACTGAATGGTTGTCAATGTGTGCATTCAACTGACAGAGTTAAACTCACGCGTGGATTCAGCGGTTTGCAAACCCTTTCTGTACACAATCCCAAAACCGGTATTTCCAGCCCAATGCCGGCATACGTACTAAACAGCTGGAAACTTCGTCTAAAACTCAGGAGAAACGTTTCCTTGAAACTGCTCTGCAGTAAGTTCGTTCACCTAAGAGATTTGAATCTATGTTGAGATTCAGCGAGTCACAAACACGTTTCTTCTAGGAGCTGCGTTGGTATATTCACGAGTGAATGGGACCATAGGCTGTACAGAGAAATATCTGCTTCTAAAACCAAAACGGAGCTATCTAAATGAATGGTTGTCAATGTGTGCATTCAACTGACAAAGTTCAATTCACGTGTGGATTCAGCGGTTTGCAAACCCTTTCTGTGCAGAATCGCGAAACCGTCATTTCCAGCCCAATGCCAGCATACGTACGAAACAGCAGTATGACTTCGTCTAAGATTGAGGAGAAACGTTTAGTTGAGACTGCTCTGCTGTGCGTTCGTTCACCAAAGAGAGTTGAATCTATGTTGAGATTCAGCGAGTCAGAAACACGTTTCTTCTAGGAGTTGCATGGGATATTCCCGAGTGAATGGGTCCATAGTCTGTACAGAGAAATATCTGCTTCTAAAACCAAAACGGAGCTTTCTAACTGAATGGTTGTCAATGGGTGCATTCAACTGACAGATTTAAACTCACGTGTGGATTCAGCGGTTTGCAAACCCTTTCTGTGCAGAATCGCAAAACCGGCATTTCCAGCCCAACGCCGACATATGTACGAAACAGCAGTAAACTTCGTCTAAAACTCAGGAGAAACGTTTCCTTGAAACTGCTCTGCTGCGCGTTCGTTCACCTAATAGAGTTGAATCAATGTTGAGATTCAGCGAGTCAGAAACACGTTTCTTCTAGAAGCTGCGTTGGGATATTCTCGAGTGAATGGGAACGTAGGCTGTACAGACAAATATCTGCTTCTAAAACCAAAACGGAGCTTTCTAACTAAATGGTTGTCAATGGGTGCATTCAACTGACAGATTTAAACTCACGTGTTGATTCAACGGCTTGCAAACCCTTTCTGTGCAGAATCGCAAACCGGCATTTCCAGCCCAATGCCGACATACGTACGAAACAGCAGTAAACTTCGTCTAAAACTCAGGAGAAACGTTTCTTTGAAACTGCTCTGCTGTGCGTTCGTTCACCTAAGAAAGTTGAATCTATGTTGAGATTCAGCGAGTCAGAAACACGTTTCTTCAAGGAGCTGCGTTGGGATATTCCCGAGTGTATGGGTCCAAAGTCTGTACAGAGAAATATCTGCTTCTAAAACCAAAACGGAGCTATTTAACTGAATGGTTGTCAATGTGTGCATTCAACTGACAGAGGTAAACTCACGTGTGGATTCAGCGGTTTGCAAACCCTTTCTGTGCAGAATGCCAAAACCGTTATTTCCAGCCCAATGCTGGCATACGTACTAATCAGCAGGAAACTTCGTCTAAAACTCAGGAGAAACGTTTCTTTGAAACTGCTCTGCTGTGCGTTCGTTCACCTAAGAGAGTTGAATCTATGTTGAGATTCAGCGAGTCAGAAACACGTTTCTTCTAGGGGCTGCGTTGGGATATTCCCGAGTGAATGGGACCATAGGCTGTACAGAGAAATATCTGCTTCTAAAACCAAAACGGAGGTCTCTAACTGAATGGTTGTCAACCTGTGCATTCAAGTGACAGAGTTAAACTCACGTGTGGATTCAGCGGTTTGCAAACCCTTTCTGTGCAGAATCGCAAAACCGGCATTTCCAGCCCAATTCCGACATACGTACGAAACAGAATTAAACTTCGTCTAAAACTCAGGAGAAACGTTTCCTTGAAACTGCTCTGCTGTGCGTTCGTTCACCTAATAGAATTGAATCAATGTTGAGATTCAGCGAGTCAGAAACACGTTTCTTCTAGGAGCTGCATTGGGATATTCCCGAGTGAATGGGAACGTAGGCTGTACAGACAAATATCTGCTTCTGAAACCAAAACGGAGCTCTCTAACTGAATGGTTGTCAACGTGTGCATTCAAGTGACAGAGTTAAACTCACGTGTGGATTCAGCGGTTTGCAAACCTTTCTGTGCAGAATCGCAAAACCGGCATTTCCAGCCCAATGCCGACATACGTACGAAACAGAATTAAACTTCGTCTAAAACTCAGTAGAAACGTTTCCTTGAAAGTGCTCTGCTGTGCGTTCGTTCACCTAATAGAATTGAATCAATGTTGAGATTCAGCGAGTCAGAAACACGTTTCTTCTAGGAGCTGCGTTGGGATATTCCCGAGTGAATGGGAACGTAGGCTGTACAGACAAATATCTGCTTCTAAAACCAAAACGGAGCTCTCTAACTGAATGGTTGTCAACGTGTGCATTCAAGTGACAGAGTTAAACTCACTTGTGGATTCAGCGGTTTGCAAACCCTTTCTGTGCAGAATCCCAAAACTGGTATTTCCATCCCAATGCCGGCATACGTACTAAACAGAAGGAAACTTTGTCTAAAACTCAGGAGAAACCTTTGCTTGAAACTGCTCTGCTGTGCGTTCGTTCACCTAAGAAAGTTGAATCTATGTTTGGATTCAGCGAGTCAGAAACACGTTTGTTCTAAGAGCTGCGTTGGGATATTCCCGAGTGAATGGGACCATAGGCTGTACAGAGAAATATCTGCTTCTAAAACCAAAACGGATCAATCTAACTGAATGGTTGTCAATGTGTGCATTTAACTCAGAGAGGTAAACTCACGTGTGCATTCAGCGGTTTGCAAACCCTTTCTGTGCACAATCCCAAAACCGGCATTTCCAGGTCAATGCGGACATACGTAAGAAACAGCAGTAAACTTCGTCTAAAACTCAGGAGAAACGTTTCCTTGAAACTGCTCTGCTGTGTGTTCGTTCACCTGAGAGAGTTGAATCTATGTGGAGATTCGGCGAGTCAGAAACACGTTTCTTCTAAGAGCTGCGTTGGGATATTCCCGAGGCAATGGGACCGTAAGCTGTACAGAGAAATATCTGCTTCTAAAACCAAAACGGAGCTATCTAACTGAATGTTTCTCCATGGGTGCATTCAACAGACAGTGTTAGACTCACGTGTGGATTCAGCGGTTTGCAAACCCTTTCTGTGCAGAATCCCAAAACCGGCATTTCCGGCCAATGCCATCATAGGTACGAAACAGCAGTGAACTTCGTCTAAAACTCAGGGAAACGTTTCCTTGATACTGCTCTGCTGTGCGTTCGTTCACCTAAGCGAGTTGAATCTATGTTGAGATTCAGCGAGTCAGAAACACGTTTCTTCTAGGAGCTGCCTTGGGATATTCCCGAGTGAATGGTACCATAGGCTGTACAGAGAAATATCTGCTTCTAAAACCAAAACGGATCTATCTAACTGAATGGTTGTCAATGCGTGCACTCAACTGACAGAGTTAAACTGACGTGTGGATTCAGCGGTTTGCAAACCCTTTCTGTGCAGAATCCCAAAACTTGTATTTCCAGCCCAATGCCGGCATACGTACTAAACAGCAGGAAACTTCGTCTAAAACTCAGGAGAAACGTTTCCTTGAAACTGCTCTGCTGTGCGTTCGTTCACCTAAGAGAGTTGAATCTATGTTGAGATTCAGCGAGTCAGAAACACGTTTCTTCTAGGAGCTGCATTGGGATATTCCCGAGTGAATGGGACCATAGGCTGTACAGAGAAATATCTGCTCCTAAAACCAAACCGGAGCTATCTAACTGAATGGTTGTCAATGTGTGAATTCAACTGACAGAGTTAAACTCACGTGTGGATTCGGCGGTTTGCAAACCCTTTCTCTGCAAAATCCCAAAACCGGAATTTGCAGCCCAATGCCGGCATACGTACTAAACAGCAGTAAACTTCGTCTAAATCTCAGGAGAAACGTTTCCTTGAAACTGCTCTGCTGTGCGTTCGTTCACCAAAGAGAGTTGAATCTATGTTGAGATTCAGCGAGTCAGAAACACGTTTCTTCTAGGAGCTGCGTTGGGATATTCCCGAATGAATGGGACCATAGGCTGTACAGAGAAATATCTGCTTCTAAAACCAAAACGGAGCTATCTAACTGATTGGTTGTCAATGTGTGCATTCAACTCAGAGAGGTAAACTCACCTGTGCATTCAGCGGTTTGCAAACCCTTTCTGTGCAGAATCCCAAAACCGGCATTTCCAGCCCAATGCCGACATACGTACGAAACAGCAGTAAACTTCGTCTAAAACTCACGAGAAAGGTTTCCTTGAAACTGCTCTGCTGTGCGTTCGTTCACCTAAGAGAGTTGAATCTATGTGGAGTTTCGGCGAGTCAGAAACACGTTTCTTCTAAGACCTGCGTTGGGATATTACCGAGGGAATGGGACAATAGGCTTTACAGAGAAATATCTGCTTGTAAAACCAAAACGGAGCTATCTAACTGAATGTTTGTCCATGGGTGCATTCAACTGACAGTGTTAGACTCACGTGTGGATTCAGCGGTTTGCAAACCCTTTCTGTGCAGAATCACAAAACCGGCATTTCCAGCCCAAGGCCGGCATAGGTACGAAACAGCAGTAAACTTCGTCTAAAACTCAGGGAAACGTTTCCTTGAAACTGCTCTGCTGTGCGTTTGTTCACCTAAGAGAGTTGAATCTATGTTGGGATTCAGCGAATCAGAAACACGTTTCTTCTAGGGGCTGCGTTGGAATATTCCCGAGTGAATGGGACCATAGGCTGTACAGAGAAATATCTGCTTCTAAAACAAAAACGGAGCTCTCTAACTGAATGGTTGTCAACGTGTGCATTCAAGTGACAGAGTTAAACTCACTTGTGGATTCAGCGGTTTGCAAACCCATTCTGTGCAGAATCCCAAAACCGGTATTTCCAGCCCAATGCTGGCATACGTACTAAACAGCAGTAAACTACGTCGAAAACTCAGGAGAAACGTTTCCTTGAAACTGCTCTGCTGTGCGTTCGTTCACCTAAGAGAGTTGAATCTGTGTTGAGATTCAGCGCGTCACAAACACGTTTCTTCTAGGAGCTGCGTTGGGATATTCCCGAGTGAATGGCACCATAGGCTGTACAGAGAAATATCTTGTTCTAAAACCAAAACGGAGCTATCTAACTGAATGGTTGTCAATGTCTGCATTCTACTGACATAGTTAAAATCAAGTGTGGATTCAGCCGTTTGCAAACCCTTTCTGTGTAGAATCCCGAAACCGGTATTTCCAGCCCAATGCCGTCCTACGTAGTAAAGAGCAGGAAACTTCGTCTAAAACTCAGGAGAAACGTTTCCTTGAAACTGCTCTGCTGTGCGTTCGTTCACCTAAGAGAGTTGAATCTATGTTGGGATTCAGCGAGTCAGAAACACGTTTCTTCTAGGAGCTGCGTTGGGATATTCCCGAGTGAATGGGACCATAGGCTGTACAGAGAAATATCTGCTTCTAAAACCAAAACGGATCTATCTAACGGAATGGTTGTCAATGTGTGCATTCAACTCAGAGAGGTAAACTCACGTGTGCATTCAGCGGTTTCCAAACCCTTTATGTGCAGAATCCCAAAACCGGCATTTCCAGCCCAATGCGGACATACGTACGAAACAGCAGTAAACTTCGTCTAAAACTCAGGAGAAACGTTTCCTTGAAACTGCTCTGCTGTGTGTTCGTTCAGCTAAGAGAGTTGAATCTATGTGGAGAATCGGCAAGTCAGAAACACGTTTCTTCTAAGAGCTGCGTTGGGATATTCCCGAGGGAATGGGACCGTAAGCTGTACAGAGAAATATCTGCTTCTAAAACCAAAACGGAGCTATCTAACTGAATGTTTGTCCATGGGTGCATTCAACTGACAGTGTTAGACTCACGTGTGGATTCAGCGGTTTGCAAACCCTTTCTGTGCAGAATCCCAAAACCGGCATTTCCAGCCCAATGCCATCAAATGTACGAAACAGGAGTATACTTCGTCTAAAACTCAGGGAAACGTTTCCTTGATACTGCTCTGCTGTGCGTTCGTTCACCTAAGAGAGTTGAATCTATGTTGAGATTCAGCGAGTCAGAAACACGTTTCTTCTAGGAACTGCGTTGGGATATTCCCGAGTGAATGGGACCATAGGCTGTACAGAGAAATATCTGCTTCTAGAACCAAAACGGATCTATCTAACTGAATGGTTGTCAATGTGTGCACTCAACTGGCAGAGTTAAACTGACGTGTGGATTCAGCGGTTTGCAAAACCTTTCTGTGCAGAATCCCAAAACCGGTATTTCCAGACCAATGCCGGCATACGTACTAAACAGCAGTAAACTTCGTCTAAAACTCAGGAGAAACGTTTCCTTGAAAGTGCTCTGCTGTGCGTTCGTTCACCTAATAGAATAGAATCTATGTTGAGATTCAGCGAGTCAGAAACTCGTTTCTTCTAGGAGCTGCATTGGGATATTCCCGAGTGAATGGGACCATAGGCTGTACAGAGAAATATCTGCTCCTAAAACCAAAACGGAGCTAT
Organism: Aotus nancymaae; assembly: GCF_030222135.1. NCBI lineage: Eukaryota > Metazoa > Chordata > Mammalia > Primates > Aotidae > Aotus > Aotus nancymaae. The sequence goes on along the minus strand of NW_026988501.1, from coordinate 210,805 downwards.
CTAACTGAATGGTTGTCAATGTGTGCATTCAACTGACAGAGTTAAACTCACGTGTGGATTCGGAGGTTTGCAAACCCTTTCTCTGCAGAGTCCCAAAACCGTAATTTCCAGCCCAATGCCGGCATACGTTCTAAACAGCAGTAAACTTCGTCTAAATCTCAGGAGAAACGTTTCCTTGAAACTGCTCTGCTGTGCGTTCGTTCACCTTAGAGAGTTGAATCTATGTTGAGATTCTGCGAGTCGGAAACACGTTTCTTCTAGGAGCTGCGTTGGGATATTCCCGAGGGAATTGGACCATAGGCTGTACAGAGAAATATCTGCTTCTAAAACCAAAACGGAGCTCTCTAACTGAATGGTTGTCAACGTGTGCATTCAACTGACAGACTTAAACTGACGTGTGGATTCAGCGTTTTGCAAACCCTTTTTTTGCAGTATCCGAAAAACGGCAATTTCAGACCAATACCGGCATACGTACGAAACAGCAGTAAACTTCGTCTAAAACTCAGGAGAAACGTTTCCTTGAAACTGCTCTGCTGTGCGTTCGTTCACCTAAGAGAGTTGAATCTATGTTGGGATTCAGCGAGTCAGAAACACGTTTCTTCTAGGAGCTGCGTTGGGATATTACCGAGTGAATGGTACCATAGGCTGTACAGAGAAATATCTGCTTCTAAAACCAAAACGGATCTATCTAACTGAATGGTTGTCAATGTGTGCATTCAACTCAGAGAGGTAAACTCACGTGTGCATTCAGCGGTTTGCAAACCCTTTCCGTGCAGAATCCCCAAACCTGTATTTCCAGCCCAATGCCGACATACGTACGAAACAGCAGTAAACTTCGTCTAAAACTCAGGAGAAACGTTTCCTTGAAACTGCTCTGCTGTGTGTTCGTTCACCTAAGAGAGTTGAATCTATGTGGAGAATCGGCAAGTCAGAAACACGTTTCTTCTAGGAGCTGCGTTGGGATATTCCCGAGGGAATGGGACCGTAAGCTGTACAGAGAAATATCTGCTTCTAAAACCAAAACGGAGCTATCTAACTGAATGTTTGTCCATGGGTGCATTCAACTGACAGTGTTAGACTCACGTGTGGATTCAGCGGTTTGCAAACCCTTTCTGTGCAGAATCCCAAAACCGGCATTTCCAGTCCAATGCCATCAAATGTACGAAACAGGAGTATACTTCGTCTAAAACTCAGGGAAGCGTTTCCTTGATACTGCTCTGCTGTGCGTTCGTTCACCTAAGAGAGTTGAATCTATGTTGAGATTCAGCGAGTCAGAAACACGTTTCTTCTAGGAACTGCGTTGGGATATTCCCGAGTGAATGGGACCATAGGCTGTACAGAGAAATATCTGCTTCTAGAACCAAAACGGATCTATCTAACTGAATGGTTGTCAATGTGTGCACTCAACTGACAGAGTTAAACTGACGTGTGGATTCAGCGGTTTGCAAACCCTTTCTGTGCAGAATCCCAAAACCGGTATTTCCAGTCCAATGCCAGCATACGTACTAAACAGCAGTAAACTTCGTCTAAAACTCAGGAGAAACGTTTCCTTGAAAGTGCTCTGCTGTGCGTTCGTTCACCTAATAGAATAGAATCTATGTTGAGATTCAGCGAGTCAGAAACACGTTTCTTCTAGGAGCTGCATTGGGATATTCCCGAGTGAATAGGACCATAGGCTGTACAGAGAAATATCTGCTCCTAAAACCAAAACGGAGCTATCTAACTGAATGGTTGTCAATGTGTGCATTCAACTGACAGAGTTAAACTCACGTGTGGATTCAGCGCTTTGCAAACCCTTTCTGTGCGGAAACCCAATATCGGTATTTCCAGCCCAATGCCGGCATACGTACTAAACAGCAGGAAACTTTGTCTAAAACTGAGGAGAAACGTTTGCTTGAAACTGCTCTGTTGTGCGTTCGTTCACCTAAGAGAGTTGAATCTATGTTGAGATTCAGCGAGTCAGAAACACATTTGTTCTAAGAGCTGCGTTGGGATATTCCCGAGTGAATGGGACCATAGGCTGTACAAAGAAATATCTGCTTCTAAAACCAAAACGGAGCTATCTAACTGAATGGTTGTCAATGTGTGCATTCAACTGACAGAGTTAAACTCACGTGTGGATTCAGCGGTTTGCAAACCCTTTCTGTGCAGAATCCCAAAACCGGTATTTCCAGCCCAATGCCGGCATACGTACTAAACAGCAGGAAACTTCGTCTAAAACTCAGGAGAAACGTTTCCTTGAAACTGCTCTGCTGTGCGTTCGTTCACCTAAGAGAGTTGAAACTATGTTGAGATTCAGCGAGTCAGAAACACGTTTCTTCTAGGAGCTGCGTTGGGATATTCCCGAGGGAATTGGACCAAAGGCTGTAGAGAGAAATATCTGCTTCTAAAACCAAAACGGAGCTATCTAACTGAATGGTTGTCAATGTCTGCATTTAACTGACAGAGTTAAACTCACGTGTGGATTCAGCGTTTTGCAAACCCTTTTTTTGCAGTATCCGAAAAACGGCAATTTCAGACCAATACCGGCATACGTACGAAACAGCAGTAAACTTCGTCTAAAACTCAGGAGAAACGTTTCCTTGAAACTGCTCTGCTGTGCGTTCGTTCACCTAAGAGAGTTGAATCTATGTTGGGATTCAGCGAGTCAGAAACACGTTTCTTCTAGGAGCTGCGTTGGGATATTACCGAGTGAATGGTACCATAGGCTGTACAGAGAAATATCTGCTTCTAAAACCAAAACGGATCTATCTAACTGAATGGTTGTCAATGTGTGCATTCAACTCAGAGAGGTAAACTCACGTGTGCATTCAGCGGTTTGCAAACCCTTTCTATGCAGAATCCCCAAACCGGTATTTCCAGCCCAATGCCGACATACGTACGAAACAGCAGTAAACTTCGTCTAAAACTCAGGAGAAACGTTTCCTTGAAACTGCTCTGCTGTGTGTTCGTTCACCTAAGAGAGTTGAATCTATGTGGAGAATCGGCAAGTCAGAAACACGTTTCTTCTAGGAGCTGCGTTGGTATATTCCCGAGGGAATGGGACCGTAAGCTGTACAGAGAAATATCTGCTTCTAAAACCAAAACGGAGCTATCTAACGGAATGGTTGTCCATGGGTGCATTCAACTGACAGTGTTAGACTCACGTGTGGATTCAGCGGTTTGCAAACCCTTTCTGTGCAGAATCCCAAAACCGGCATTTCCAGTCCAATGCCATCAAATGTACGAAACAGGAGTATACTTCGTCTAAAACTCAGGGAAACGTTTCCTTGATACTGCTCTGCTGTGCGTTCGTTCACCTAAGAGAGTTGAATCTATGTTGAGATTCAGCGAGTCAGAAACACGTTTCTTCTAGGAACTGCGTTGGGATATTCCCGAGTGAATGGGACCATAGGCTGTACAGAGAAATATGTGCTTCTAGAACCAAAACGGATCTATCTAACTGAATGGTTGTCAATGTGTGCACTCAAATGACAGAGTTAAACTGACGTGTGGATTCAGCGGTTTGCAAACCCTTTCTGTGCAGAATCCCAAAACCGGTATTTCCAGCCCAATGCCAGCATACGTACTAAACAGCAGTAAACTTCGTCTAAAACTCAGGAGAAACGTTTCCTTGAAAGTGCTCTGCTGTGCGTTCGTTCACCTAATAGAATAGAATCTATGTTGAGATTCAGCGAGTCAGAAACACGTTTCTTCTAGGAGCTGCATTGGGATATTCCCGAGTGAATGGGACCATAGGCTGTACAGAGAAATATCTGCTCCTAAAACCAAAACGGAGCTATCTAACTGAATGGTTGTCAATGTGTGAATTCAACTGACAGAGTTAAACTCACGTGTGGATTCGGAGGTTTGCAAACGCTTTCTCTGCAGAATCCCAAAACCGTAATTTCCAGCCCAATGCCGGCATACGTACTAAACAGCAGTAAACTTCGTCTAAATCTCAGGAGAAACGTTTCCTTGAAACTGCTCTGCTGTGCGTTCGTTCACCTTAGAGAGTTGAATCTATGTTGAGATTCTGCGAGTCGGAAACACGTTTCTTCTAGGAGCTGCGTTGGGATATTCCCGAGGGAATTGGACCATAGGCTGTACAGAGAAATATCTGCTTCTAAAACCAAAACGGAGCTCTCTAACTGAATGGTTGTCAACGTGTGCATTCAACTGAAAGACTTAAACTGACGTGTGGATTCAGCATTTTGCAAACCCTTTTTTTGCAGTATCCGAAAAACGGCAATTTCAGACCAATACCGGCATACGTACGAAACAGCAGTAAACTTCGTCTAAAACTCAGGAGAAACGTTTCCTTGAAACTGCTCTGCTGTGCGTTCGTTCACCTAAGAGAGTTGAATCTATGTTGGGATTCAGCGAGTCAGAAACACGTTTCTTCTAGGAGCTGCGTTGGGATATTACCGAGTGAATGGTACCATAGGCTGTACAGAGAAATATCTGCTTCTAAAACCAAAAGGGAGCTATCTAACTGAATGGTTGTCAATGTGTGCATTCAACTGACAGAGTTAAACTCACGTGTGGATTCAGCGCTTTGCAAACCCTTTCTGTGCGGAAACCCAATATCGGTATTTCCAGCCCAATGCCGGCATACGTACTAAACAGCAGGAAACTTTGTCTAAAACTGAGGAGAAACGTTTGCTTGAAACTGCTCTGTTGTGCGTTCGTTCACCTAAGAGAGTTGAATCTATGTTGAGATTCAGCGAGTCAGAAACACATTTGTTCTAAGAGCTGCGTTGGTATATTCCCGAGTGAATGGCACCATTGGCTGTACAAAGAAATATCTGCTTCTAAAACCAAAACGGAGCTATCTAACTGAATGGTTGTCAATGTGTGCATTCAACTGACAGAGTTAAACTCACGTGTGGATTCAGCGGTTTGCAAACCCTTTCTGTGCAGAATCCCAAAACCGCTATTTCCAGCCCAATGCCGGCATACGTACTAAACAGCAGGAAACTTCGTCTAAAACTCAGGAGAAACGTTTCCTTGAAACTGCTCTGCTGTGCGTTCGTTCACCTAAGAGAGTTGAAACTATATTGAGATTCAGCGAGTCAGAAACACGTTTCTTCTAGGAGCTGCGTTGGGATATTCCCGAGGGAATTGGACCATAGGCTGTAGAGAGAAATATCTGCTTCTAAAACCAAAACGGAGCTATCTAACTGAATGGTTGTCAATGTCTGCATTTAACTGACAGAGTTAAACTCACGTGTGGATTCAGCGTTTTGCAAACTCTTTCTTTGCAGTATCCGAAAAACGGCAATTTCAGACCAATACCGGCATACGTACGAAACAGCAGTAAACTTCGTCTAAAACTCAGGAGAAACGTTTCCTTGAAACTGCTCTGCTGTGCATTCGTTCACCTAAGAGAGTTGAATCTATATTGGGATTCAGCGAGTCAGAAACACGTTTCTTCTAGGAGCTGCGTTGGGATATTACCGAGTGAATGGTACCATAGGCTGTACAGAGAAATATCTGCTTCTAAAACCAAAACGGATCTATCTAACTGAATGGTTGTCAATGTGTGCATTCAACTCAGAGAGGTAAACTCACGTGTGCATTCAGCGGTTTGCAAACCCTTTCTGTGCAGAATCCCAAAACCGGCATTTCCAGCCCAATGCGGACATACGTACGAAACAGCAGTAAACTCCGTCTAAAACTCAGGAGAAACGTTTCCTTGAAACTGCTCTGCTGTGTGTTCGTTCAACTAAGAGAGTTGAATCTATGTGGAGATTCGGCGAGTCAGAAACACGTTTCTTCTAAGAGCTGCGTTGGGATATTCCCGAGGGAATGGGACCGTAAGCTGTACAGAGAAATAACTGCTTCTAAAACCAAAACGGAGCTATCTAACTGAATGTTTCTCCATGGGTGCATTCAACAGACAGTGTTAGACTCACGTGTGGATTCAGCGGTTTGCAAACCCTTTCTGTGCAGAATCCCAAAACTGGCATTTCCAGCCCAATGCCATCATAGGTACGAAACAGCAGTAAACTTCGCCTAAAACTCAGGGAATTGTTTCGTTGATACTGCTCTGCTGTGCGTTCGTTCACCTAAGAGAGTTGAATCTATATTGAGATTCAGCGAGTCAGAAACACGTTTCTTCTAGGGGCTGCGTTGGGATATTCCCGAGTGAATGGGACCATAGGCTGTACAGAGAAATATCTGCTTCTAAAACCAAAACGGAGTTATCTAACTGAATAGTTGTCAATGCGTGCACTCAACTGACAGAGTTAAACTGACGTGTGGATTCAGCGGTTTGCGAACCCTTTCTGTGCAGAATCCCAAAACCGGTATTTCCAGCCCAATGCCGGCATACGTACGAAAAAGCAGTAAACATCGTCTAAAACTCAGGAGAAACGTTTCCCTGAAACTGCTGTGCTGTACGTTCGTTCACCTAAGAGAGTTGAATCTATGTTGAGATTCAGCGAGTCAGAAACACGTTTCTTCTAGGAGCTGCGTTGGGATATTCCCGAGGGAATGAGACCATAGGCTGTAGAGAGAAATATCTGCTTCTAAAACCAAAACGGAGCTGTCTAACTGAATGGTTGTCAATGTGTGCATTCAACTAACAGAGTTAAACTCACGTGTGGATTCAGCGCTTTGCAAACCCTTTCTGTGCAGAATCCCAAAACCGGTATTTCCAGCCCAATGCGGGAATACGTACTAAAGAGCAGGAAACTTTGTCTAAAACTCAGGAGAAACGTTTCCTTGAAACTGCTCTGCTGTCCGTTCGTTCACCTAAGAGAGTTGAATCTATGTTTAGATTCAGCGAGTCAGAAACACGTTTCTTCTTGGAGCTGCGTTGGGATATTCCCGAGTGAATGGTACCGTAGGCTGTACAGAGAAATATCTGCTTCTAAAACCAAAACGGAGCTATCTAACTGAATGGTTGTCCATGGGTGCATTCAACTGACAGTGTTACACTCCGGTGTGGATTCAGCCGTTTGCAAACCCTTTCTGTGCAGAATCCCAAAACCGGCATTTCCAGCCCAATACCGGAATAGGTACGAAACAGCAGTAAACTTCGTCTAAAACTCAGGTGAAACGTTTCCTTGAAACTGCTCTGCTGTGAGTTCGTTCACCTAATAGACTTGAATCTATGTTGAGATTCAGCGAGTCAGAAACACGTTTCTTCTAGGAGCTGCGTTGGGATATTCCCGAGTGAATGGGACCATAGGCTGTACAGAGAAATATCTGCTTCTAAAATCAAAACGGAGCTATCTAACTGAATGGTTGTCAATGTGTGCATTCAAGTCAGAGAGGTAAACTCACGTGTGCATTCAGCGGTTTGCAAACCTTTTCTGTGCAGAATCCCAAAACCGGCATTTCCAGCCCAATGCCGACATACGTACGAAACAGCAGTAAACTTCGTCTAAAACTCACGAAAAACGTTTCCTTGAAACTGCTCTGCTGTCCGTTCGTTCACCTAAGAGAGTTGAATCTATGTTTAGATTCAGCGAGAAAGAAACACGTTTCTTCTAGGAACTGCGTTGGGATATTCCCGAGGGAATTGGACCATAGGCTGTAGAGAGAAATATCTGCTTCTAAAACCAAAACGGAGCTATCTAACTGAATGGTTTTCAATGTCTGCATTTAACTGACAGAGTTAAACTCACGTGTGGATTCAGCGTTTTGCAAACCGTTTCTTTGCAGTATCCCAAAAACGGCAATTTCAGACCAATACCGGCATACGTACGAAACAGCAGTAAACTTCGTCTAAAACTCAGGAGAAACGTTTCCTTGAAACTGCTCTGCTGTGCGTTCGTTCACCTAAGAGAGTTGAATCTATGTTGGGATTCAGCGAGTCAGAAACACGTTTCTTCTAGGAGCTGCGTTGCGATATTCACGAGTGAATGGGACCATATGCTGTACAGAGAATTATCTGCTTCTAAAACCAAAACGGAGCTATCTAACTGAATGGTTGTCAATGTGTGCATTCAACTCAGAGCGGTAAACTCACGTGTGCATTCAGCTGTTTGCAAACCCTTTCTGTGCAGAATCCCAAAACCGGCATTTCCAGCCCAATGCCGGCATACGTACGAAACAGCAGTAAACTTCGTCTAAAACTCAGGAGAAACGTTTCCTTGAAACTGCTCTGCTGTGTGTTCTTTCACCTACGAGAGTTGAATCTACGTGGAGATTCGACGAGTCAGAAACACGTTTATTCTAGGAGCTGCATTGGGATATTAACGAGTGAATGGGACCATTGGCTGTACAGAGAAATATCTGCTCATGAAACCAAAACGGAGCTATTTAACTGAATAGTTTTGAATGTGTGCATTAAACTGACAGAGGTAAACTCACGTGTGGATTCAGCGGTTTGCAAACCCTTTGAGTGCAGAATCCCGAAACCGGCATCTTCAGCCCTATGCCGGCATAAGTATGAAACAGCAGTATGACTTCGTCTAAAACTCAGGAGAAACGTTTCCTTGAAACTGCTCTGCTGTGCGTTCGTTCACCTAAGAGAGTTGAATCTATGTTGAGTTTCAGCGAGTCAGAAACACGTTTCTTCTAGGAGCTGCGTTGGGATATTCCCGAGTGAATGGGACCATAGGCTGTACAGAGAAATATCTGCTTCTAAAACCAAAACGGAGCTCTCTAACTGAATGGTTGTCAACGTGTGCATTCAAGTGACAGAGTTAAACTCACTTGTGGATTCAGCGGTTTGCAAACCCTTTCTGTGCAGAATCCCAAAACCGGTATTTCCAGCCCAATGCTGGCATACGTACTAAACAGCAGGAAACTTCGTCTAAAACTCAGGAGAAACGTTTCCTTGAAACTGCTCTGCTGAGCCTTCGTCCACCTTAGATAGTTGAATCTAAGTTGAGATTCAGCGCGTCGGAAACACGTTTCTTCTAGGAGCTGCGTTGGGATATTCCCGAGGGAATGGGACCATAGGCTGTACAGAGAAATATCTGCTTCTAAACCCAAAACGGAGCTATCTAACTGAATGGTTGTCAATGTGTGCATTCAACTGACAGTGTTAGACTCACGTATGGATTCAGCGGTTTGCAAACCCTTTCTCTGCAGAATCCCAAAACCGGAATTTCCAGCCCAACGCCGGAATAGGTACGAAACAGCAGTAAACTTCGTATAAAACTCAATAGAAACGTTTCCTTGAAACTGCTCTGCTGTGGGTTCGTTCACCTAAGAGAGTTGAATCTATGTTGAGATTCAGCGAGTCAGAAACACGTTTCTTCTAGGAGCTGCGTTGGGATATTCCCGAGTGAATGGGACCATAGGCTGTACAGAGAAATATCTGCTTCTAAAACCAAAACGGAGCTATCTAACTGAATGGTTGTCCATGGGTGCATTCCACTGACAGTGTTAGACTAACGTGTGGATTCAGCGGTTTGCAAACCCTTTCTGTGCAGAATCTCAGAACCGGCATTTCCAGCCCAATACCGGAATAGGTACGAAACAGCAGTAAACTTAAACTTCGTCTAAAACTCAGGAGAAACGTTTCCTTGAAATTGCTCTGCTGTGAGTTCGTTCACCTAAGAGAGTTGGTTGAATCTATGTTGAGATTCAACGAGTCAGAAACACGTTTCTTCTAGGAGCTGCGTTGGGATATTCCCGAGTGAATAGGACCATAGGCTGTACAGAGAAATATCTGCTTCTAAAACCAAAACGGAGCTCTCTAACTGAATGGTTGTCAACGTGTGCATTCAAGTGACAGAGTTAAACTCACGTGTGGATTCAGCGGTTTGCAAACCTTTCTGTGCAGAATCGCAAAACCGGCATTTCCAGCCCAATGCCGACATACGTACGAAACAGAATTAAACTTCGTCTAAAACTCAGTAGAAACGTTTCCTTGAAAGTGCTCTGCTGTGCGTTCGTTCACCTAATAGAATTGAATCAATGTTGAGATTCAGCGAGTCAGAAACACGTTTCTTCTAGGAGCTGCGTTGGGATATTCCCGAGTGAATGGGAACGTAGGCTGTACAGACAAATATCTGCTTCTAAAACCAAAACGGAGCTCTCTAACTGAATGGTTGTCAACGTGTGCATTCAAGTGACAGAGTTAAACTCACTTGTGGATTCAGCGGTTTGCAAACCCTTTCTGTGCAGAATCCCAAAACTGGTATTTCCATCCCAATGCCGGCATACGTACTAAACAGAAGGAAACTTTGTCTAAAACTCAGGAGAAACCTTTGCTTGAAACTGCTCTGCTGTGCGTTCGTTCACCTAAGAAAGTTGAATCTATGTTTGGATTCAGCGAGTCAGAAACACGTTTGTTCTAAGAGCTGCGTTGGGATATTCCCGAGTGAATGGGACCATAGGCTGTACAGAGAAATATCTGCTTCTAAAACCAAAACGGAGCTATCTAACTGAATGGTTGTCAATGTGTGCATTCAACTGACAGAGTTAAACTCACGTGTGGATTCAGCGGTTTGCAAAACCTTTCTGTGCAGAATCCCAAAACCGGTATTTCCAGCCCAAAGCCGGCATACATACTAAACAGCAGGAAACTTCGTCTAAAACTTAGGAGAAACGTTTCCTTGAAACTGCTCTGCTCTGCGTTCGTTCACCTAAGAGAGTTGAAACTATGTTGAGATTCAGCGAGTCAGAAACACGTTTCTTCTAGGAGCTGCGTTGGGATATTCCCGAGGGAATTGGACCATAGGTTGTAGAGAGAAATATCTGCTTCTGAAACCAAAACGGATCTATCTAACTGAATGGTTGTCAATGTCTGCATTTAACTGACAGAGTTAAACTCACGTGTGGATTCAGCGTTTTGCAAACCCTTTCTTTGCAGTATCCCAAAAACGGCAATTTCAGACCAATACCGGCATACGTACGAAACAGCAGTCAACTTCGTCTAAAACTCAGGAGAAACGTTTCCTTGAAACTGCTCTGCTGTGCGTTCTTTCACCTAAGAGGGTTGAATCTATGTCGGGATTCAGCGAGTCAGAAACACATTTCTTCTAGGAGCTGCGTTGGGATATTCCCGAGTGAATGGGACCATAGGCTGTACAGAGAAATATCTGCTTCTAAAACCAAAACGGATCTATCTAACTGAATGGTTGTCAATGTGTGCATTGAACTCAGAGAGGTAAACTCACGTGTGCATTCAGCGGTTTGCAAACCCTTTCTGTGCACAATCCCAAAACCGGCATTTCCAGGTCAATGCGGACATACGTAAGAAACAGCAGTAAACTTCGTCTAAAACTCAGGAGAAACGTTTCCTTGAAACTGCTCTGCTGTGTGTTCGTTCACCTAAGCGAGGTGAATCTATGTTGAGATTCAGCGAGTCAGAAACACGTTTCTTCTAGGAGCTGCCTTGGGATATTCCCGAGTGAATGGTACCATAGGCTGTACAGAGAAATATCTGCTTCTAAAACTAAAACGGATCTATCTAACTGAATGGTTGTCAATGCGTGCACTCAACTGACAGAGTTAAACTGACGTGTGGATTCAGCGGTTTGCAAACCCTTTCTGTGCAGAATCCCAAAACTTGTATTTCCAGCCCAATGCCGGCATACGTACTAAACAGCAGGAAACTTCGTCTAAAACTCAGGAGAAACGTTTCCTTGAAACTGCTCTGCTGTGCGTTCGTTCACCTAAGAGAGTTGAATCTATGTTGAGATTCAGCGAGTCAGAAACACGTTTCTTCTAGGAGCTGCATTGGGATATTCCCGAGTGAATGGGACCATAGGCTGTACAGAGAAATATCTGCTCCTAAAACCAAACCGGAGCTATCTAACTGAATGGTTGTCAATGTGTGAATTCAACTGACAGAGTTAAACTCACGTGTGGATTCGGCGGTTTGCAAACCCTTTCTCTGCAAAATCCCAAAACCGGAATTTGCAGCCCAATGCCGGCATACGTACTAAACAGCAGTAAACTTCGTCTAAATCTCAGGAGAAACGTTTCCTTGAAACTGCTCTGCTGTGCGTTCGTTCACCTAAGAGAGTTGAATCTATGTTGAGATTCAGCGAGTCAGAAACACGTTTCTTCTAGGAGCTGCGTTGGGATATTCCCGAATGAATGGGACCATAGGCTGTACAGAGAAATATCTGCTTCTAAAACCAAAACGGAGCTATCTAACTGATTGGTTGTCAATGTGTGCATTCAACTCAGAGAGGTAAACTCACCTGTGCATTCAGCGGTTTGCAAACCCTTTCTGTGCAGAATCCCAAAACCGGCATTTCCAGCCCAATGCCGACATACGTACGAAACAGCAGTAAACTTCGTCTAAAACTCACGAGAAAGGTTTCCTTGAAACTGCTCTGCTGTGCGTTCGTTCACCTAAGAGAGTTGAATCTATGTGGAGTTTCGGCGAGTCAGAAACACGTTTCTTCTAAGACCTGCGTTGGGATATTACCGAGGGAATGGGACAATAGGCTTTACAGAGAAATATCTGCTTGTAAAACCAAAACGGAGCTATCTAACTAAATGTTTGTCCATGGGTGCATTCAACTGACAGTGTTAGACTCACGTGTGGATTCAGCGGTTTGCAAACCCTTTCTGTGCAGAATCACAAAACCGGCATTTCCAGCCCAAGGCCGGCATAGGTACGAAACAGCAGTAAACTTCGTCTAAAACTCAGGGAAACGTTTCCTTGAAACTGCTCTGCTGTGCGTTTGTTCACCTAAGAGAGTTGAATCTATGTTGGGATTCAGCGAATCAGAAACACGTTTCTTCTAGGGGCTGCGTTGGAATATTCCCGAGTGAATGGGACCATAGGCTGTACAGAGAAATATCTGCTTCTAAAACAAAAACGGAGCTCTCTAACTGAATGGTTGTCAACGTGTGCATTCAAGTGACAGAGTTAAACTCACTTGTGGATTCAGCGGTTTGCAAACCCATTCTGTGCAGAATCCCAAAACCGGTATTTCCAGCCCAATGCTGGCATACGTACTAAACAGCAGTAAACTACGTCGAAAACTCAGGAGAAACGTTTCCTTGAAACTGCTCTGCTGTGCGTTCGTTCACCTAAGAGAGTTGAATCTGTGTTGAGATTCAGCGCGTCACAAACACGTTTCTTCTAGGAGCTGCGTTGGGATATTCCCGAGTGAATGGCACCATAGGCTGTACAGAGAAATATCTTGTTCTAAAACCAAAACGGAGCTATCTAACTGAATGGTTGTCAATGTCTGCATTCTACTGACATAGTTAAACTCAAGTGTGGATTCAGCCGTTTGCAAACCCTTTCTGTGTAGAATCCCGAAACCGGTATTTCCAGCCCAATGCCGTCCTACGTAGTAAAGAGCAGGAAACTTCGTCTAAAACTCAGGAGAAACGTTTCCTTGAAACTGCTCTGCTGTGCGTTCGTTCACCTAAGAGAGTTGAATCTATGTTGGGATTCAGCGAGTCAGAAACACGTTTCTTCTAGGAGCTGCGTTGGGATATTCCCGAGTGAATGGGACCATAGGCTGTACAGAGAAATATCTGCTTCTAAAACCAAAACGGATCTATCTAACGGAATGGTTGTCAATGTGTGCATTCAACTCAGAGAGGTAAACTCACGTGTGCATTCAGCGGTTTCCAAACCCTTTCTGTGCAGAATCCCAAAACCGGCATTTCCAGCCCAATGCGGACATACGTACGAAACAGCAGTAAACTTCGTCTAAAACTCAGGAGAAACGTTTCCTTGAAACTGCTCTGCTGTGTGTTCGTTCAGCTAAGAGAGTTGAATCTATGTGGAGAATCGGCAAGTCAGAAACACGTTTCTTCTAAGAGCTGCGTTGGGATATTCCCGAGGGAATGGGACCGTAAGCTGTACAGAGAAATATCTGCTTCTAAAACCAAAACGGAGCTATCTAACTGAATGTTTGTCCATGGGTGCATTCAACTGACAGTGTTAGACTCACGTGTGGATTCAGCGGTTTGCAAACCCTTTCTGTGCAGAATCCCAAAACCGGCATTTCCAGCCCAATGCCATCAAATGTACGAAACAGGAGTATACTTCGTCTAAAACTCAGGGAAACGTTTCCTTGATACTGCTCTGCTGTGCGTTCGTTCACCTAAGAGAGTTGAATCTATGTTGAGATTCAGCGAGTCAGAAACACGTTTCTTCTAGGAACTGCGTTGGGATATTCCCGAGTGAATGGGACCATAGGCTGTACAGAGAAATATCTGCTTCTAGAACCAAAACGGATCTATCTAACTGAATGGTTGTCAATGTGTGCACTCAACTGGCAGAGTTAAACTGACGTGTGGATTCAGCGGTTTGCAAAACCTTTCTGTGCAGAATCCCAAAACCGGTATTTCCAGACCAATGCCGGCATACGTACTAAACAGCAGTAAACTTCGTCTAAAACTCAGGAGAAACGTTTCCTTGAAAGTGCTCTGCTGTGCGTTCGTTCACCTAATAGAATAGAATCTATGTTGAGATTCAGCGAGTCAGAAACTCGTTTCTTCTAGGAGCTGCATTGGGATATTCCCGAGTGAATGGGACCATAGGCTGTACAGAGAAATATCTGCTCCTAAAACCAAAACGGAGCTATCTAACTGAATGGTTGTCAATGTGTGCATTCAACTGACAGAGTTAAACTCACGTGTGGATTCGGAGGTTTGCAAACCCTTTCTCTGCAGAGTCCCAAAACCGTAATTTCCAGCCCAATGCCGGCATACGTACTAAACAGCAGTAAACTTCGTCTAAATCTCAGGAGAAACGTTTCCTTGAAACTGCTCTGCTGTGCGTTCGTTCACCTTAGAGAGTTGAATCTATGTTGAGATTCTGCGAGTCGGAAACACGTTTCTTCTAGGAGCTGCGTTGGGATATTCCCGAGGGAATTGGACCATAGGCTGTACAGAGAAATATCTGCTTCTAAAACCAAAACGGAGCTCTCTAACTGAATGGTTGTCAACGTGTGCATTCAACTGACAGACTTAAACTGACGTGTGGATTCAGCGTTTTGCAAACCCTTTTTTTGCAGTATCCGAAAAACGGCAATTTCAGACCAATACCGGCATACGTACGAAACAGCAGTAAACTTCGTCTAAAACTCAGGAGAAACGTTTCCTTGAAACTGCTCTGCTGTGCGTTCGTTCACCTAAGAGAGTTGAATCTATGTTGGGATTCAGCGAGTCAGAAACACGTTTCTTCTAGGAGCTGCGTTGGGATATTACCGAGTGAATGGTACCATAGGCTGTACAGAGAAATATCTGCTTCTAAAACCAAAACGGATCTATCTAACTGAATGGTTGTCAATGTGTGCATTCAACTCAGAGAGGTAAACTCACGTGTGCATTCAGCGGTTTGCAAACCCTTTCCGTGCAGAATCCCCAAACCTGTATTTCCAGCCCAATGCCGACATACGTACGAAACAGCAGTAAACTTCGTCTAAAACTCAGGAGAAACGTTTCCTTGAAACTGCTCTGCTGTGTGTTCGTTCACCTAAGAGAGTTGAATCTATGTGGAGAATCGGCAAGTCAGAAACACGTTTCTTCTAGGAGCTGCGTTGGGATATTCCCGAGGGAATGGGACCATAGGCTGTACAGAGAAATATCTGCTTCTAAAACCAAAACGGAGCTATCTAACTGAATGGTTGTCCATGGGTGCATTCCACTGACAGTGTTAGACTAACGTGTGGATTCAGCGGTTTGCAAACCCTTTCTGTGCAGAATCTCAGAACCGGCATTTCCAGCCCAATACCGGAATAGGTACGAAACAGCAGTAAACTTAAACTTCGTCTAAAACTCAGGAGAAACGTTTCCTTGAAATTGCTCTGCTGTGAGTTCGTTCACCTAAGAGAGTTGGTTGAATCTATGTTGAGATTCAACGAGTCAGAAACACGTTTCTTCTAGGAGCTGCGTTGGGATATTCCCGAGTGAATAGGACCATAGGCTGTACAGAGAAATATCTGCTTCTAAAACCAAAACGGAGCTATCTAACTGAATGGTTGTCAATGTGTGCATTCAACTCAGAGAGGTAAACTCACGTGTGGATTCAGCGGTTTGCAAACGCTTTCTGTGCAGAATCCCAAAACCGGTATTTCCACCCCAATGCTGGCATACGTACTAAACAGCAAGAAACTTCGTCTAAAACTCAGGTGAAACGTTTCCTTGAAACTGCTCTGCTGTGAGTTCGTTCACCTAAGAGAGTTGAATCTATGTTGAGATTCAGCGAATCAGAAACACGTTTCTTCTAGGGGCTGCGTTGGAATATTCCCGAGTGAATGGGACCATAGGCTGTACAGAGAAATATCTGCTTCTAAAACCAAAACGGAGCTCTCTAACTGAATGGTTGTCAACGTGTGCATTCAAGTGACAGAGTTAAACTCACTTGTGGATTCAGCGGTTTGCAAACCCTTTCTGTGCAGAATCCCAAAACCGGTATTTCCAGCCCAATGCTGGCATACGTACTAAACAGCAGGAAACTTCGTCTAAAACTCAGGAGAAACGTTTCCTTGAAACTGCTCTGCTGTGCGTTCGTTCACCTAAGAGAGTTGAATCTATGTTGAGATTCAGGGAGTCAGAAACACGTTTCGTCCAGGGGCTGCGTTGGGATATTCCCGAGGGAATTGGACCATAGGCTGTAGAGAGAAATATCTGCTTCTAAAACCAAAACGGAGCTATCTAACTGAATGGTTGTCAATGTCTGCATTCAACTGACAGAGTTATACTCACGTGTGGATTCAGCGGTTTGCAAACCCTTTCTCTGCAGAATCCCAAAACCGCCTTTTCCAGCCCAATACCGGCATACGTAAGAAATGGTAGCAAACTTCGTCTAAATCTCAGGAGAAACGTTTCCTTGAAACTGCTCTGCTGTGCCTTCGTTCACCTAAGAGAGTTGAATCTATTTTGAGATTCAGCGAGTCAGAAACAGGTTTCTTCCAGGAGCTGCGCTGGGATATTCCCGAGTGAATGGGACTGTAGGCTGTACAGAGAAATATCTGCTTCTAAAACGAAAACTGACCTATCTAACTGAATGGTTGTCAATGTGCACATTCAACTGACAGAGTTAAACTCACTTGTGGATTTAGCGGTTTGTAAACCCTTTCTGTGCAGAATCCCAAAACCGGCATTTCCAGCCCAATGCCGGCATAGGTAAGAAACAGAAGTAAACTTCGTCTAAAACTCAGGGAAGCGTTTCCTTGAAACTGCTCTGCTGTGCGTTCGTTAACTTCAGAGAGTTGAATCTATGTTGAGATTCAGCGAGTCAGAAACACGTTTCTTCTAGGAGCTGCGTTGGGATAATACCGAGTGAATGGGACCATAGGCTGTACAGAGAAATATCTGCTTCTAAAACCAAAACGGAGCTATCTAACTGAATGGTTGTCAATGTCTGCATTCAATGGACAGAGTTAAACTCACGTGTGGATTCAGCAGTTTGCAAACACTTTCTGTGCAGAATCCCAAAACCGGTATTTCCAGCCCAATGTCGGCATACGTACTAAACAGCAGTAAACTTCGTCTAAAACTCAGGAGAAACGTTTCCTTGAAACTGCTCTGCTGAGCCTTCGTCCACCTTAGATAGTTGAATCTATGTTGAGATTCAGCGAGTCAGAAACACGTTTCTTCTAGGAGCTGCGTTGGGATATTCCCGAGTGAATTGGACCATAGGCTGTGTAGAGAAATATCTGCTTCTAAACCCAAAACGGAGCTATCTAACTGAATGGTTGTCAATGTGTGCATTCAACTGACAGTGTTAGACTCACGTATGGATTCAGCGGTTTGCAAACCCTTTCTCTGCAGAATCCCAAAACCGGCATTTCCAGCCCAACGCCGGAATAGGTACGAAACAGCAGTAAACTTCGTATAAAACTCAATAGAAACGTTTCCTTGAAACTGCTCTGCTGTGGGTTCGTTCACCTAAGAGAGTTGAATCTATGTTGAGATTCAGCGAGTCAGAAACACGTTTCTTCTAGGAGCTGCGTTGGGATATTCCCGAGTGAATGGGACCATAGGCTGTACAGAGAAATATCTGCTTCTAAAACCAAAACGGAGCTATCTAACTGAATGGTTGTCCATGGGTGCATTCCACTGACAGTGTTAGACTAACGTGTGGATTCAGCGGTTTGCAAACCCTTTCTGTGCAGAATCTCAGAACCGGCATTTCCAGCCCAATACCGGAATAGGTACGAAACAGCAGTAAACTTAAACTTCGTCTAAAACTCAGGAGAAACGTTTCCTTGAAATTGCTCTGCTGTGAGTTCGTTCACCTAAGAGAGTTGGTTGAATCTATGTTGAGATTCAACGAGTCAGAAACACGTTTCTTCTAGGAGCTGCGTTGGGATATTCCCGAGTGAATAGGACCATAGGCTGTACAGAGAAATATCTGCTTCTAAAACCAAAACGGAGCTATCTAACTGAATGGTTGTCAATGTGTGCATTCAACTCAGAGAGGTAAACTCACGTGTGGATTCAGCGGTTTGCAAACGCTTTCTGTGCAGAATCCCAAAACCGGTATTTCCACCCCAATGCTGGCATACGTACTAAACAGCAAGAAACTTCGTCTAAAACTCAGGTGAAACGTTTCCTTGAAACTGCTCTGCTGTGAGTTCGTTCACCTAAGAGAGTTGAATCTATGTTGAGATTCAGCGAATCAGAAACACGTTTCTTCTAGGGGCTGCGTTGGAATATTCCCGAGTGAATGGGACCATAGGCTGTACAGAGAAATATCTGCTTCTAAAACCAAAACGGAGCTCTCTAACTGAATGGTTGTCAACGTGTGCATTCAAGTGACAGAGTTAAACTCACTTGTGGATTCAGCGGTTTGCAAACCCTTTCTGTGCAGAATCCCAAAACCGGTATTTCCAGCCCAATGCTGGCATACGTACTAAACAGCAGGAAACTTCGTCTAAAACTCAGGAGAAACGTTTCCTTGAAACTGCTCTGCTGTGCGTTCGTTCACCTAAGAGAGTTGAATCTATGTTGAGATTCAGGGAGTCAGAAACACGTTTCGTCCAGGGGCTGCGTTGGGATATTCCCGAGGGAATTGGACCATAGGCTGTAGAGAGAAATATCTGCTTCTAAAACCAAAACGGAGCTATCTAACTGAATGGTTGTCAATGTCTGCATTCAACTGACAGAGTTATACTCACGTGTGGATTCAGCGGTTTGCAAACCCTTTCTCTGCAGAATCCCAAAACCGCCTTTTCCAGCCCAATACCGGCATACGTAAGAAAGGGTAGCAAACTTCGTCTAAATCTCAGGAGAAACGTTTCCTTGAAACTGCTCTGCTGTGCCTTCGTTCACCTAAGAGAGTTGAATCTATTTTGAGATTCAGCGAGTCAGAAACAGGTTTCTTCCAGGAGCTGCGCTGGGATATTCCCGAGTGAATGGGACTGTAGGCTGTACAGAGAAATATCTGCTTCTAAAACGAAAACTGACCTATCTAACTGAATGGTTGTCAATGTGCACATTCAACTGACAGAGTTAAACTCACTTGTGGATTTAGCGGTTTGTAAACCCTTTCTGTGCAGAATCCCAAAACCGGCATTTCCAGCCCAATGCCGGCATAGGTAAGAAACAGAAGTAAACTTCGTCTAAAACTCAGGGAAGCGTTTCCTTGAAACTGCTCTGCTGTGCGTTCGTTAACTTCAGAGAGTTGAATCTATGTTGAGATTCAGCGAGTCAGAAACACGTTTCTTCTAGGAGCTGCGTTGGGATAATACCGAGTGAATGGGACCATAGGCTGTACAGAGAAATATCTGCTTCTAAAACCAAAACGGAGCTATCTAACTGAATGGTTGTCAATGTCTGCATTCAATGGACAGAGTTAAACTCACGTGTGGATTCAGCAGTTTGCAAACACATTCTGTGCAGAATCCCAAAACCGGTATTTCCAGCCCAATGTCGGCATACGTACTAAACAGCAGTAAACTTCGTCTAAAACTCAGGAGAAACGTTTCCTTGAAACTGCTCTGCTGAGCCTTCGTCCACCTTAGATAGTTGAATCTATGTTGAGATTCAGCGAGTCAGAAACACGTTTCTTCTAGGAGCTGCGTTGGGATATTCCCGAGTGAATTGGACCATAGGCTGTGTAGAGAAATATCTGCTTCTAAACCCAAAACGGAGCTATCTAACTGAATGGTTGTCAATGTGTGCATTCAACTGACAGTGTTAGACTCACGTATGGATTCAGCGGTTTGCAAACCCTTTCTCTGCAGAATCCCAAAACCGGCATTTCCAGCCCAACGCCGGAATTGGTACGAAACAGCAGTAAACTTCGTATAAAACTCAGGAGAAACGTTTCCTTGAAACTGCTCTGCTGTGGGTTCGTTCACCTAAGAGAGTTGAATCTATGTTGAGATTCAGCGAGTCAGAAACACGTTTCTTCTAGGAGCTGCGTTGGGATATTCCCGAGTGAATGGGACCATAGGCTGTACAGAGAAATATCTGCTTCTAAAACCAAAACGGAGCTATCTAACTGAATGGTTGTCCATGGGTGCATTCCACTGACAGTGTTAGACTAACGTGTGGATTCAGCGGTTTGCAAACCCTTTCTGTGCAGAATCTCAGAACCGGCATTTCCAGCCCAATACCGGAATAGGTACGAAACAGCAGTAAACTTAAACTTCGTCTAAAACTCAGGAGAAACGTTTCCTTGAAATTGCTCTGCTGTGAGTTCGTTCACCTAAGAGAGTTGGTTGAATCTATGTTGAGATTCAACGAGTCAGAAACACGTTTCTTCTAGGAGCTGCGTTGGGATATTCCCGAGGGAATTGGACCATAGGCTGTAGAGAGAAATATCTGCTTCTAAAACCAAAACGGAGCTATCTAACTGAATGGTTGTCAATGTGTGCATTCAACTCAGAGAGGTAAACTCACGTGTGGATTCAGCGGTTTGCAAACCCTTTCTGTGCAGAATCCCAAAACCGGCATTTCCAGCCCTGTGCCGGCATAGTTACGAAACAGCAGTAAACTTCGTCTAAAACTCAGGGAAAAGTTTCCTTGAAACTGCTCTGCTGGGCGTTCGTTCACCTAAGAGAGTTGAATCTATGTTGAGATTCAGAGAGTCAGAATCACGTTTCTTCTAGGAGCTGCGTTGGGATATTCCCGAGTGAATGGGACCATAGGCTGTACAGAGAAATATCTGCTCCTAAAACCAAAACGGCAGCCCAATGCCGGCATACGTACTAAAGCGCAGTAAACTTCGTCTAAAACTCAGGAGAAACGTTTCCTTGAAACTGCTCTGCTGGGCGTTCGTTCACCTAAGAGAGTTGAATCTATGTTGAGATTCAGAGAGTCAGAAACACGTTTCTTCTAGGAGCTGCGTGGGGATATTCCCGAGTGAATGGGACCATAGGCTGTACAGAGAAATATCTGCTCCTAAAACCAAAACGGAGCTATCTAACTGAATGGTTGTCAATGTGTGCATTCAACTGACAGTTTTAAACTCACGTGTGCATTCAGCCGTTTGCAAACCCTTTCTGTGAAGAATCCCAAAACCGGTATTTCCAGCCCAATGCCGGCATACGTACTAAACCGCACTTAACATAGTCTAAGACTCAGGAGAAAGGTTTCCTTGAAACTGCTCTGCTGTGCCTTCGTTCACCTAAGAGAGTTGAATCTATGTTGAGATTCAGCGAGTCAGAAACACGTTTCTTCTAGGAGCTGCGTTGGGATATTCCCGAGTGAATGGGACCATAGGCTGTATAGAGAAATACCTGCTTCTAAAACCAAAACGGAGCTATCTAACTGAATGGTTGTCAATGTGTGCATTCAACAGACAGAGTTAAACTTACGTGTGGTTTCAGCGGTTGGCAAACCCTTTCTGTGCAGAATCGCAAAACCGGTGTTTCCAGCCCAATTCCGGCATACGTACTAAACATCAGGAAACTTCGTCTATCACTCAGGAAAAACGTTTCCGGGAAACTGCTCTGCTGTGCGTTCGTTCACCTAAGAGAGTTGAATCTATGTTGAGATTCAGCGAGTCAGAAACACGTTTCTTCTAGGAGCTGCGTTGGGATATACCGGAGTGAATGGGACCATAGGCTGTACAGAGAAATATCTGCTCCTAAAACCAAAACGGAGCTGTCTAACTCAATGGTTGTAAATGTGTGCATTCAACTGACAGAGCTGAACTCACGTGTGGATTCAGCGGTTTGCAAACCCTTTCTGTGCAGAATCCGAAAACCGGTATTTCCAGCCCAATGCCGTCATACGTACTAAACCGCAGTAAACATCGTCTAAAACTCAGGAGAAACGTGTCCTTGAAACTGCTCTGCTGTGCGTTCGTTCACCTAAGAGAGTTGAATCTATGTTGAGATTCAGAGAGTCAGAAACACGTTTCTTCTAGGAGCTGCGTTGGGATATTCCCGAGTGAATGGGACCATAGACTGTACAGAGAAATATCTGCTCCGAAAACCAAAATGGAGCTATCTAACTCAATGGTTGTCAATGCGTGCATTCAACTGACAGAGTTAAACTCACGTGTGAATTCAACGGTTTGCAAACCCTTTCTGTGCAGAATCCCAAAACCGGTATTTCCAGCCCAATGCCGGCATACGTACTAAACTGCAGTAAACTTCGTCTAAAACTCAGGAGAAACGTTTCCTTGAAACTGCTCTGCTGTGCGTTCGTTCACCTAAGAGAGTTGAATCTATGTTGAGATTCAGCGAGTCAGAAACACGTTTCTTCTAGGAGCTGCGTTGGGATATTCCCGAGTGAAGGGGACCATAGGCTGTACAGAGAAATATCTGTTCCTAAAACCAAAACGGAGCTATCTAACTCAATGGTTGTCAATGTGTGCATTCAACTGACAGAGTTAAACTCACATGTGGATTCAGCGGTTTGCAAACCCTTTTTGTGAAGAATCCCAAAACCGGTATTTCCAGTCGAATGCCGGCATACGTACTAAACCGCAGTAAACATCGTCTAAAACTCAGGAGAAACGTTTCCTTGAAACTGCTCTGCTGTGCGTTCGTTCACCTAAGAGAGTTGAATCTATGTTGAGATTCAGCGAGTCAGAAACACGTTTCTTCTAGGAGCTGCGTTGGGATATTCCCGAGTGAATGGGACCATAGGCTGTACAGAGAAATATCTGCTCCTAAAACCAAAACGGAGCTATCTAACTCAATGGTTGTCAATGCGTGCATTCAACTGACAGAGTCAAACTCACGTGTGGATTCAGCGGTTTGCAAACCCTTTCTGTGCAGAATCCCAAAACCGGTATTTCCAGCCCAATTCCGGCATACGTACTAAACCGCAGTAAACTTCGTCTAAAACTCAGGAGAAACGTTTCCTTGAAACTGCTCTGCGGTGCGTTCGTTCACCTAAGAGAGTTGAATCTATGTTGAGATTCAGCGAGTCAGAAACACGTTTCTTCTAGGAGCTGCGTTGGGATATTCCCGAGTGAATGGGACCTTAGGCTGTACAGAGAAATATCTGCTCCTAAAACCAAAACGGAGCTATCTAACTCAATGGTTGTCAATGTGTGCATTCAACTGACAGAGTTAAACTCACGTGTGCATTCAGCCGTTTGCAAACCCTTTCTGTGCAGAATCCCAAAACCGGTATTTCCAGCCCAATGCCGACATACGTACTAAACCGCAGTAAACATCGTCTAAAACTCAGGAGAAACGTTTCCTTGAAACTGCTCTGCTGTGCGTTCGTTCACCTAAGAGAGTTGAATCTATGTTGAGATTCAGCGAGTCAGAAACACGATTCTTCTAGGAGCTGCGTTGGGGTATTCCCGAGTGAATGGGACCATAGGCTGTACAGAGAAATATCTGCTCCTAAAACCAAAACGGAGCTATCTAACCCAATGGTTGTCATTGCGTGCATTCAACTGACAGAGTCAAACTCACGTGTGGATTCAGCGGTTTGCAAACCCTTTCTGTGCAGAATCCCAAAACCGGTATTTCCAGCCCAATGCCGGCATACGTACTAAACCGCAGTAAACTTCGTCTAAAACTCAGGAGAAACGTTTCCTTGAAACTGCTCTGCGGTGCATTCGTTCACCTAAGAGAGTTGAATCTATGTTGAGATTCAGCGAGTCAGAAACACGTTTCTTCTAGGAGCTGCGTTGGGATATTCCCGAGTGAATGGGACCATAGGCTGTACAGAGAAATATCTGCTCCTAAAACCAAAACGGAGCTATCTAACTCAATGGTTGTCAATGTGTGCATTCAACTGACAGAGTTAAACTCACGTGTGCATTCAGCCGTTTGCAAACACTTTCTGTGCAGAATCCCAAAACCGGTATTTCCAGCCCAATGCCGACATACGTACTAAACCGCGGTAAACATCGTCTAAAACTCAGGAGAAACGTTTCCTTGATACTGCTCTGCTGTGCGTTCGTTCACCTAAGAGAGTTGAATCTATGTTGAGATTCAGCGAGTCAGAAACACGTTTCTTCTAGGAGCTGCGTTGGGGTATTCCCGAGTGAATGAGACCATAGGCTGTATAGAGAAATACCTGCTTCTAAAACCAAAACGGAGATATCTAACTGAATGGTTGTCAATGTGTGCATTCAACTGACAGAGTAAAACTTACGTGTGATTTCAGCGGTTGGCAAACCCTTTCTGTGCAGAATCGCAAAACCGGTATTTCCAGCCCAATTCCGGCATACGTACTAAACAGCAGGAAACTTCGTCTAACACTCAGGAGAAACGTTTCCGGGAAACTGCTCTGCTGTGCGTTCGTTCACCTAAGAGAGTTGAATCTATGTTGAGATTCAGCGAGTCAGAAACACGTTTCTTCTAGGAGCTGCGTTCGGATATTCCCGAGTGAATGGGACCATAGGCTGTACAGAGAAATATCTGCTCCTAAAACCAAAACGGAGCTATCTAACTGAATGGTTGTCAATGTGTGCATTCAACTGACAGAGTTAAACTCACGTGTGCATTCAGCCGTATGCAAACCCTTTCTGTGCAGAATCCCAAAACCGGTATTTCCAGCCCAATGCCAGCATATGTACTAAACCGCAGTAAACATCGTCTAAAACTCAGGAGAAACGTGTCCTTGAAACTACTCTGCTGTGCGTTCGTTTACCTAAGAGAGTTGAATCTATGTTGAGATTCAGCGAGTCAGAAGCACGTTTCTTCCAGGAGCTGCGTTGGGATATTCCCGAGTGAATGGGACCATAGGCTGTATAGAGAAATACCTGCTTCTAAAACCAAAACGGAGCCATCTAACTCAATGGTTGTAAAAGTGTGCATTCAACTGACAGAGCTGAACTCACGTGTGGATTCAGCGGTTTGCAAACCCTTTCTGTGCAGAATCCCATAACCGGTATTTCCAGTCCAATGCCGTCATACGTACTAAACCGCAGTAAACATCGTCTAAAACTCAGGAGAAACGTGTCCTTGAAACTGCTCTGCTGTGCGTTCGTTCACCTAAGAGAGTTGAATCTATGTTGAGATTCAGCGAGTCAGAAACACGTTTCTTCTAGGAGCTGCGTTGGGATATTCCCGAGTGAATGGGACCATAGGCTGTACAGAGAAATATCTGCTCCTAAAACCAAAACGGAGCTATCTAACTCAATGGTTGTCAATGTGTGCATTCAACTGACAGAGTTAAACTCACGTGTGCATTCAGCCGTTTGCAAACCCTTTCTCTGCAGAATCCCAAAACCGGTATTTCCAGCCCAATGCCGACATACGTACTAAACCGCAGTAAACATCGTCTAAAACTCAGGAGAAACGTTTCCTTGAAACTGCTCTGCTGTGCGTTCGTTCACCTAAGAGAGTTGAATCTATGTTGAGATTCAGCGAGTCAGAAACACGTTTCTTCTAGGATCTGCGTTGGGGTATTCCCGAGTGAATGGGACCATAGGCTGTATAGAGAAATACCTGCTTCTAAAACCAAAACGGAGATATCTAACTGAATGGTTGTCAATGTGTGCATTCAACTGACAGAGTTAAACTTACGTGTGGTTTCAGCGGTTGGCAAACCCTTTCTGTGCAGAATCGCAAAACCGGTGTTTCCAGCCCAATTCCGGCATACGTACTAAACAGCAGGAAACTTCGTCTAACACTCAGGAGAAACGTTTCCGGGAAACTGCTCTGCTGTGCGTTCGTTCACCTAAGAGAGTTGAATCTATGTTGAGATTCAGCGAGTCAGAAAAACGTTTCTTCTAAGAGCTGCGTTCGGATATTCCCGAGTGAATGGGACCATAGGCTGTACAGAGAAATATCTGCTCCTAAAACCAAAACGGAGATATCTAACTGAATGGTTGTCAATGTGTGCATTTAACTGACAGAGTTAAACTCACGTGTGCATTCAGCTGTTTGCAAACCCTTTCTGTGAAGAATCCCAAAACAGGTATTTCCAGCCCAATGCCGGCATACGTACTAAACCGCAGTAAACATCGTCTAAAACTCAGCAGAAACGTGTCCTTGAAACTACTCTGCTCTGCGTTCGTTCACCTAAGAGAGTTGAATCTATGTTGAGATTCAGAGAGTCAGAAACACGTTTCTTCTAGGAGCTGCGTTGGGATATTCCCGAGTGAATGGGACCATAGGCTGTACAGAGAAATATCTGCTCCTAAAACCAAAACGGAGCTATCTAACTGAATGGTTGTCAATGTGTGCATTCAACTGACAGTGTTAAACTCAAGTGTGCATTCAGCCGTTTGCAAACCCTTTCTGTGAAGAATCCCAAAACCGGTATTTCCAGCCCAATGCCGGCATACGTACTAAACCGCAGTAAACATCGTCTAAGACTCAGGAGAAACGTTTCCTTGAAGCTGCTCAGCTGTGCCTTCGTTCACCTAAGAGAGTTGAATCTATGTTGAGATTCAGCGAGTCAGAAACACGTTTCTTCTAGGAGCTGCGTTGGGATATTCCCGAGTGAATGGGACCATAGACTGTACAGAGAAATATCTGCTCCTAAAACCAAAACGGAGCTATCTAACTGAATGGTTGTCAATGTGTGCATTCAACTGACAGAGTTAAACTCACGTGTGCATTCAGCCGTTTGCAAACCCTTTCTGTGCAGAATCCCAAAACCGGTATTTCCACTCCAATGCCAGCATGCGTACTAAACCGCAGTAAACATCGTCTAAAACTCAGGAGAAACGTGTCCTTGAAACTGCTCTGCTGTGCGTTCGTTTACCTAAGAGAGTTGAATCTATGTTGATATTCAGCGAGTCAGAAGCACGTTTCTTCCAGGAGCTGCGTTGGGATATTCCCGAGTGAATGGGACCATAGGCTGTATAGAGAAATACGTGCTTCTAAAACCAAAACGGAGCCATGTAACTCAATGGTTGTAAATGTTTGCATTCAACTGACAGAGCTGAACTCACGTGTGGATTCAGCGGTTTGCAAACCCTTTCTGTGCAGAATCCCAAAACCGGTATTTCCAGCCCAATGCCGTCATACGTACTAAACCGCAGTAAACATCGTCTAAAACTCAGGAGAAACGTGTCCTTGAAACTGCTCTGCTGTGCGTTCGTTCACCTAAGAGAGTTGAGTCTATGTTGAGATTCAGAGAGTCAGAAACACGTTTCTTCTAGGAGCTGCGTTGGGATATTCCCGAGTGAATGGGACCATAGGCTGTACAGAGAAATATCTGCTCCGAAAACCAAAACGGAGCTATCTAACTCAATGGTTGTCAATGCGTACATTCAACTGACAGAGTTAAACTCACGTGTGAATTCAGCGGTTTGCAAACCCTTTCTGTGCAGAATCCCAAAACCGGTATTTCCAGCCCAATGCCGGCATACGTACTAAACTGCAGTAAACTTCGTCTAAAACTCAGGAGAAACGTTTCCTTGAAACTGCTCTGCTGTGCGTTCGTTCACCTAAGAGAGTTGAATCTATGTTGAGATTCAGCGAGTCAGAAACACGTTTCTTCTAGGAGCTGCATTCGGATATTCCCGTGTGAATGGGACAATAGGCTGTACGAATGTTGTCAATGTGTGCATTCAACTGATAGAGTTAAACTCACGTGTGCATTCAGCTGTTTGCAAACCCTTTCTGTGAAGAATCCCAAAACCGGTATTTCCAGCCAAATGCCGGCATATGTACTAAACTGCAGTAAACATCGTCTAAAACTCAGGAGAAACGTTTCCTTGAAACTGCTCTGCTGTGCGTTCATTCACCTAAGAGAGTTGAATCTATGTTGAGATTCAGCGAGTCAGAACCACGTTTTTCTCGGAGCTGCATTGGGATATTCCCGAGTGAATGGGACCATAGGCTGTACAGAGAAATATCTGCTCCTAAAACCAAAACGGAGCTTTCTAAGTCAATGGTTGTCAATGCGTGCATTCAACTGACAGAGTCAAACTCACGTGTGGATTCAGCGGTTTGCAAACCCTTTCTGTGCAGAATCCCAAATCCGGTATTTCCAGCCCAATGCCGGCATATGAACTAAACCGCAGTAAACTTCGTCTAAAACTCAGGAGAAACGTTTCCTTGAAACTGCTCTGCTGGGCCTTCGTTCACCTAAGAGAGTTGAATCTATGTTGAGATTCAGCGAGTCAGAAACACGTTTCTTCTAGGAGCTGCGTTGGGATATTCCCGAGTGAATGGGACCATAGGCTGTACAGAGAAATATCTGCTCCTTAAACCAAAACGGAGATATCTAACTGAATGGTTGTCAATGTGTGCATTCAACTGACAGAGTTAAACTCACGTGTGGATTCAGCTGTTTGCAAACCCTTTCTGTACAGAATCCCCATACCGATATTTCCAGCCCAATGCCGGCATACGTACTAAACCGCAGTAAACTTCGTCTAAAACTCAGGAGAAACGTTTCCTTGAAACTGCTCTGCGGTGCGTTCGTTCACCTAAGAGAGTTGAATCTATGTTGAGATTCAGCGAGTCAGAAACACGTTTCTTCTAGGAGCTGCGTTGGGATATTCCCGAGTGAATGGGACCATAGTCTGTACAGAGAAATATCTGCTCCTAAAACCAAAACGGAGCTATCTAACTCAATGGTTGTCAATGCGTGCATTCAACTGACAGAGTTAATCTCACGTGTGGATTCAGCGGTTTGCAAACCCTTTCTGTGCAGAATCCCAAAACCGGTATTTCCAGCCCAATGCCGGCGTACGAACTAAACCGCAGTAAACTTCGTCTGAAACTCAGGAGAAACGTTTCCTTGAAACTGCTCTGCTGGGCCTTCGTTCACCTAAGAGAGTTGAATCTATGTTGAGATTCAGCGAGTCAGAAACACGTTTCTTCTAGGAGCTGCGTTGGGATATTCCCGAGTGAATGGGACCATAGGCTGTACAGAGAAATATCTGCTCCTTAAAGCAAAACGGAGCTATCTAACTGAATGGTTGTCAATGTGTGCATTCAAATGACAGAGTTAAACTCACGTGTGGATTCAGCTGTTTGCAAACCTTTTCTGTACAGAATCCCCAAACCGGTATTTCCAGCCCAATGCCGGCATACGTACTAAATCGCAGTAAACTTCGTCTAAAACTCAGGAGAAACGTTTCCTTGAAACTGCTCTGCGGTGCGTTCGTTCACCTAAGAGAGTTGAATCTATGTTGAGATTCAGCGAGTCAGAAACACGTTTCTTCTAGGAGCTGCGTTGGGATATTCCCGAGTGAATGGGACCATAGGCTCTACAGAGAAATATCTGCTCCTAAAACCAAAACGGAGCTATCTTACTCAATGGTTGTCAATGTGTGCATTCAACTGACAGAGTTAAACTCAAGTGTGCATTCAGCCGTTTGCAAACCCTTTCTGTGAAGAATCCCAAAACCGGTATTTCCAGCCCAATGCCGGCATACGTACTAAACCGCAGTAAACATCGTCTAAAACTCAGGAGAAACGTTTCCTTGAAACTGCTCTGCTGTGCGTTCGTTCACCTAAGAGAGTTGAATCTATGTTGAGATTCAAAGAGTCAGAAACACGTTTCTTCTAGGAGCTGCGTTGGGATATTCCCGAGTGAATGGGACCATAGGCTGTACAGAGAAATATCTGCTCCTTAAACCAAAACGGAGATATCTAACTGAATGGTTGTCAATGTGTGCATTCAACTGACAGAGTTAAACTCACGTGTGGATTCAGCTGTTTGCAAACCCTTTCTGTACAGAATCCCCAAACCGGTATTTCCAGCCCAATGCCGGCATACGTTCTAAACCGCAGTAAACTTCGTCTAAAACTCAGGAGAAACGTTTCCTTGAAACTGCTCTGCGGTGCGTTCGTTCACCTAAGAGAGTTGAATCTATGTTGAGATTCAGCGAGTCAGAAACACGTTTCTTCTAGGAGCTGCGTTGGGATATTCCCGAGTGAATGGGACCATAGGCTGTACAGAGAAATATCTGCTCCTTAAACCAAAACGGAGATATCTAACTGAATGGTTGTCAATGTGTGCATTCAACTGACAGAGTTAAACTCACGTGTGGATTCAGCTGTTTGCAAACCCTTTCTGTACAGAATCCCCAAACCGGTATTTCCAGCCCAATGCCGGCATACGTAATAAACCGCAGTAAACTTCGTCTAAAACTCAGGAGAAACGTTTCCTTGAAACTGCTCTGCGGTGCGTTCGTTCACCTAAGAGAGTTGAATCTATGTTGAGATTCAGCGAGTCAGAAACACGTTTCTTCTAGGAGCTGCGTTGGGATATTCCCGAGTGAATGGGACCATAGGCTGTACAGAGAAATATCTGCTCCTAAAACCAAAACGGAGCTATCTTACTCAATGGTTGTCAATGTGTGCATTCAACTGACAGAGTTAAACTCCCGTGTGCATTCAGCCGTTTGCAAACCCTTTCTGTGCAGAATCCCAAAACCGGTATTTCCAGCCCATTGCCGGCATACGTACTAAACCGCAGTAAACATCGTCTAAAACTCAGGAGAAACGTTTCCTTGAAACTGCTCTGCTGTGCGTTCGTTCACCTAAGAGAGTTGAATCTATGTTGAGATTCAGCGAGTCAGAAACACGTTTCTTCTAGGAGCTGCGTTGGGGTATTCCCGAGTGAATGGGACCATAGGCTGTATAGAGAAATACCTGCTTCTAAAACCAAAACGGAGCTATCTAACTGAATGGTTGTCAATGTGTGCATTCAACTGACAGAGTTAAACTTACGTGTCGTTTCAGCGGTTGGCAAACCCTTTCTGAGCAGAATCGCAAAACCGGTATTTCCAGCCCAATTCCGGCATACGTACTAAACAGCAGGAAACTTCGTCTAACACTCAGGAGAAACGTTTCCGGGAAACTGCTCTGCTGTTCGTTCGTTCACCTAAGAGAGTTGAATCTATGTTGAGATTCAGCGAGTCAGAAACACGTTTCTTCTAGGAGCTGCGTTCGGATATTCCCGAGTGAATGGGACCATAGGCTGTACAGAGAAATATCTGCT
This sequence comes from Aotus nancymaae, assembly GCF_030222135.1. Taxonomy (NCBI): domain Eukaryota; kingdom Metazoa; phylum Chordata; class Mammalia; order Primates; family Aotidae; genus Aotus; species Aotus nancymaae. Next base: position 179,650 of record NW_026988501.1, on the reverse strand, counting down.
CCTAAAACCAAAACGGAGATATTTAACTGAATGGTTGTCAATGTGTGCATTTAACTGACAGAGTTAAACTCACGTGTGCATTCAGCTGTTTGCAAACCCTTTCTGTGAAGAATCCCAAAACCGGTATTTCCAGCCCAATGCCGGCATACGTACTAAACAGCAGTAAACATCGTCTAAAACTCAGGAGAAACGTGTCCTTGAAACTACTCTGCTCTGCGTTCGTTCACCTAAGAGAGTTGAATCTATGTTGAGATTCAGAGAGTCAGAAACACGTTTCTTCTAGGAGCTGCGTTGGGATATTCCCGAGTGAATGGGACCATAGGCTGTACAGAGAAATATCTTCTCCTAAAACCAAAACGGAGCTATCTAACTGAATGGTTGTCAATGTGTGCATTCAATTGACAGTGTTAAACTCAAGTGTGCATTCAACCGTTTGCAAACCCTTTCTGTGAAGAATCCCAAAACCGGTATTTCCAGCCCAATGCCGGCATACGTACTAAACTGCTGTAAACATCGTCTAAGACTCAGGAGAAACGTTTCCTTGAAACTGCTCTGCTGTGCCTTCGTTCACCTAAGAGAGTTGAATCTATGTTGAGATTCAGCGAGTCAGAAACACGTTTCTTCTAGGAGCTGCGTTGGGATATTCCCGAGTGAATGGGACCATAGGCTGTACAGAGAAATATCTGCTCCTAAAACCAAAACGGAGCTATCTAACTGAATGTTTGTCAATGTGTGCATTCAACTGACAGAGTTAAACTCACGTGTGCATTCAGCCGTTTGCAAACCCTTTCTGTGCAGAATCCCAAAACCGGTATTTCCAGCCCAATGCCAGCATACGTACTAAACCGCAGTAAACATCGTCTAAAACTCAGGAGAAAAGTGTCCTTGAAACTGCTCTGCTGTGCGTTCGTTCACCTAAGAGAGTTGAATCTATGTTGAGATTCAGCGAGTCAGAAGCACGTTTCTTCTAGGAGCTGCGTTGGGATATTCCCGAGTGAATGGGACCATAGGCTGTATAGAGAAATACCTGCTTCTAAAACCAAAACGGAGCCATCTAACTCAATGGTTGTCAATGTGTGCATTCAACTGACAAAGTTAAACTTACGTGTGGTTTCAGCACTTGGCAAACCCTTTCTGTGCAGAATCGCAAAACCGGTATTTCCAGCCCAATGCCGGCATACGTACTAAACAGCAGGAAACTTCGTCTAAAACTCAGGAGAAACGTTTCCTTGAAACTGCTCTGCTGTGCGATCGTTCACCTAAGAGAGTTGAATCTATGTTGAGATTCAGCGAGTCAGAAACACGTTTCTTCTAGGAGCTGCATTGGGATATTCCCGAGTGAATGGGACCATAGGCTGTACAGAGAAATATCTGCTCCTAAAACCAAAACGGAGCTATCTAACTCAATGGTTGTCAATGTGTGCATTCAACTGACAGAGCTGAACTCACGTGTGGATTCAGCGGTTTGCAAACCCTTTCTGTGCAGAATCCCAAAACCGGTATTTCCAGCCCAATGCCGGCATACGTACTAAACCGCAGTAAACTTCGTCTAAAACTCAGGAGAAACGTTTCCTTGAAACTGCTCTGCTGTGTGTTCGTTCTCCTAAGAGAGTTGAATCTATGTTGAGATTCAGAGAGTCAGAAACACGTTTCTTCTAGGACCTGCGTTGGGATATTCCCGAGTGAATGGGACCATAGGCTGTACAGAGAAATATCTGCTCCTAAAACCAAAACGGAGCTATCTAACTGAATGGTTGTCAATGTGTGCATTCAACTGACAGAGCTAAACTCACGTGTGGATTCAGCGGTTTGCAAACCCTTTCTGTACAGAATACCCAAACCGGTATTTCCAGCCCAATGCCGGCATACGTACTAAACCGCAGTAAACTTCGTCTAAAACTCAGCGGAAACGTTTCCTTGAAACTGCTCTGCTGGGCCTTCGTTCACCTAAGAGAGCTGAATCTATGTTGAGATTCAGCGAGTCAGAAAAACGTTTCTTCTAGGAGCTGCGTTGGGATATTCCCGAGCGAATGGGACCATAGGCTGTACAGAGAAATATCTGCTCCTAAAACCAAAACGGAGCTATCTAAGTGAATGGTTGTCAATGTGTGCATTCAACTGACAGAGTTAAACTCACGTGTGCATTCACCGTTTGCAAACCCTTTCTGTGAAGAATCCCAAAACCAGTATTTCCAGCCCAATGCCGGCATACGTACTAAACCGCAGTAAACATCGTCTAAAACTCAGGAGAAACGTTTCCTTGAAACTGCTCTCCTGGGCGTTCGTTCACCTAAGAGAGTTGAATCTATGTTGAGATTCAGCGAGTCAGAAACACGTTTCTTCCAGGAGCTGCGTTGGGATATTCCCGAGTGAATGGGACCGTAGGCTGTACAGAGAAATATCTGCTCCTAAAACCGAAACGGAGCTATCTAACTCAGTGGTTGTCAATGTGTGCATTCAAGTGACAGAGTTAAACTCACGTGTGGTTTCAGCGGTTGGCAAACCATTTCTGTGCAGAGTCGAAAAAACGGTATTTCCAGCCCAATGCCGGCATACGTACTAAACAGCAGGAAACTTCGTCTAAAACTCACGAGAAACGTTTCCTTGAAACTGCTGTGCTGTGCTTTCGCTCACCTAAGAGAGTTGAATCTATGTTGAGATTCAGAGAGTCAGAAACACGTTTCTTCTAGGAGCTGCGTTGGGATATTCCTGAGTGAATGGGACCATACGCTGTACAGAGAAATATCTGCTCCTAAAACCCAAACGGACCTTCCTAACTGAATGGTGGTTAATCTGTGCATTCAACTGAATGAGTTAAACTCACGTGTGGATTCAGCGCCTTGCAAACCCTTTCTGTGCAAAATCTCAAAACCGGAATTTCCAGCCCAATGCTGGCATACGTACTAAACCGCAGTAAACATCGTCTAAAGCTCAGGAGAAACGTTACCTTGAAACTGCTCTGCTGTGCGCTCGTTCACCTAAGAGAGTTGTATCTATGTTGAGATTCAGCGAGTCAGAAACACGTTTCTTCTAGGAGCTGCGTAGGGATATTCCCGAGTGAAATGGACCATAGGCTGTACAGAGAAATATCTGCTCCTAAAACCAAAACGGAGCTATCTAACTCAATGGTTGTCAATGTGTGCATTCAACTGACAGAGTCAAACTAACGTGTGAATTCAGTGGTTTGCAAACACTTTCTGTGCAGAATCCCCAAACCGGTATTTCCAGCCCAATGCCGGCATACGTACTAAACCGCAGTAAACTTCGTCTAAAACTCAGGAGAAACGTTTCCTTGAAACTGCTCTGCTGTACCTTCATTCAACTAAGAGAGTTGAATCTATGTTGAGATTCACCGAGACAGAAACACATTTCTTCTAGGAGCTGCATTGGGATATTCTCGAGTGAATGGGACCATAGTCTGTACAGAGAAATATCTGCTTCTAAAACCAAAACGGAGCTATCTAAGTGAATGGTTGTCAATGTGTGCATTCAACTGACAGAGTTAAACTCACGAGTGGATTCAGCGGTTTGCCAACCCTTTCTGTGCAGAATCCCAAATCCGGTATTTCCAGCCCAATGCCGGCATACGTACTAAAGAGCAGGAAACTTCGTCTCAAACTCAGGAGAAACGTTTCCTTGAAACTGCTCTGCTGTGCCTTCGTTCAACTAAGAGAGTTGAATCTATGTTGAGATTCACGGAGACAGAAACACGTTTCTTCTAGGAGCTGCGTTGGGATATTCTCGAGTGAATGGGACCGTAGGCTGTACAGAGAAATATCTGCTTCTAAAACCAAAACGCAGCTATCTAACTGAATGGTTGTCAATGGGTACATTCGACTGACCGAGTTAAACTCACGTCTGGATTCAGCGGTTGGCAAACCCTTACTGTGCAGAATCCCAAAACCGATATTTCCAGCCGAAAGACGGCATACGTACTATACAGCAGGAAACTTCGTCTAAAACTCAGGAGAAACGTTTCCTAGAAACTGCTCTGCTGTGCGTTCGTTCACCTAAGAGAGTTGAATCTATGTTGAGATTCAGGGAGTCAGAATCCAGTTTCCTCTAGGAGCTGTAATGGGATATTCCCGAGTGAATGGGACCATAGGCTGTACGGAGAAATATCTGCTTCAAAAACCAAAACGGAGCTATCTAACTGAATGGTTGTCAATGTGTGCATTCAATTGACAGAGTGAAACTCACGTGTGGATTCCGCATTTTCCAAACCCTTTCTGTGCAGAATCCCAAAACCGGTATTTCCAGCCCAATGCCGGCATACGTACTAAACGGCAGGAAACTTCGTCTAAAACTCAGGAGAAACGTTTCCTTGACACTGCTCTGCTGTGCGTTCGTTCACCTAGGAGAGTTGAATCTATGTTGAGATTCAGCGAGTCAGAATCCAGTTTCTTCTAGGAGCTGTGTTGCGATATTCCCGAGTGAATGGGACCACAGGCTGTACAGAGAAATATCTGCTTCTAAAACCAAAACGGAGTTATGTAACTGAATGGTTGTCAATGTGTGCATTCAACTGACAGAGTTAAACTCACGTGTGGATTCAGCGGTTTGCAAAACCTTTCTGTGCAGAAACCAGAAACCGGAATTTCCAGCCCAATGCCGGCATACGTACGAAACAGCAGTATGACTTCGTCTGAAACTCAGAAGAAACGTCTCCTTGAAACTGCTCTGCGGTGCGTTCGTTCCCTTAAGAGAGTTGAATCTATGTTGAGATTCAGCGAGTCAGAAACACGTTTCTTCTAGGAGCTGCATTGGGATATTCCCGAGTGAATGGGACCATAGGCTGTACAGAGAAATATCTGCTTCTAAAACCAAAACGGAGCTATCTAACTGAATGGTTGTCGATGTGTGAATTTAACTGACAGAGTTACACTCACGTGAGAATTCACCATTTGCAAACCCGTTCTGTGCAGAATCCCAAAACCGGTATTTCCAGCCCAATGCCGGCATACGTACTAAACAGCAGGAAACTTCGTCTAAAACTCAGCAGAAACGTTTCCTTGAAACTGCTCTCCAGTGCGTCCGTTCACCTAAGAGAGTTGAAACTATGTTGAGATTCAGCGAGTCAGAAATACCTTTCTTCTAGGAGCTGCGTTGGGATATTCCCGAGTGAATGGGACCATAGGTTGTACAGAGAAATATCTGCTTCTATTACCAAAACGGAGCTACCTAACTGAATGGTTGTCAATGTGTGCATTCAACTGACAGAGTTAAACTCACGTGTGGATTCAGCGGTTTGCAAACCCTTTCTGTGCAGAATCCCAAAACCGGTATTTCCAGCCCAATGCCCGCATACGTACGAAACAGCAGTATGACTTCGTCTGAAACTCAGGAGAAACGTCTCCTTGAAACTGCTCTGCTGTGCGTTCGTTCACCTAAGAGAGTTGAATCTATGTTGAGATTCAGCGAGTCAGAAACACGTTACTTCTAGGAGCTGCGTTGGGATATTCCCGAGTGAATGGGACCATAGGTTGTACAGAGAAATATCTGCTTCTGAAACCAAAACGGAGCTGTCTAACTGAATGGTTGTCGATGTGTGAATTTAACTGACAGAGTTAAACTCACGTGAGCATTCAGCCGTTTGCAAACCCTTTCTGTGCAGAATCCCAAAACCGGCATTTCCAGCCCAATGCCGACATCCGTACGAAACAGCAGTAAACTTCGTCTAAAACTCAGGAGAAACGTTTCCCTGAAACTGCTGTGCTGTACGTTCGTTCACCTAAGAGAGTTGAATCTATGTTGAGATTCACCGAGTCAGAAACACGTTTCTTCTAGGAGCTGCGTTGGGATATTCCCGAGTGAATGGGACCATAGGCTGTAGAGAGAAATATCTGCTTCTAAAACCAAAACGGAGCTATCAAACTGAATGGTTGTCAATGTCTGCATTCATGTGACAGAGGTAAACTCACGTGTGGATTTAGCAGTTTGCAAACACTTTCTGTGCAGAAACCCAAAAACGGTATTTCCAGCCCAATGCCGGCATACGTACTAAACAGCAGTAAACTTCGTCTAAAACTCAGGAGAAACGTTTCCTTGAAACTGCTCTGCTGAGCCTTCGTTCACCTTAGAGAGCTGCATCTAAGTTGAGATTCAGCGTGTCGGAAACACGTTTCTTCTAGGAGCTGCGTTGGGATATTCCCGAGGGAATGGGACCATAGGCTGTACAGAGAAATATCTGCTTCTAAACCCAAAACGGAGCTATCTAACTGAATGGTTGTCAATCTGTGCATTCAACTCAGAGAGGTAAACTCACGTGTGCATTCAGCGGTTTGCAAACCCTTTCTGTGCAGAATCCCAAAACCGGCATTTCCAGCCCAATGCCGACATACGTACGAAACAGCAGTAAACTTCGTGTAAAACTCAGGAGAAACGTTTCCTTGAAACTGCTCTGCTGTGCGTACGTTCAGCTAAGAGAGTTGAATCTATGTTGAGATTCAGCGAGTCAGAAACACGTTTCTTCTAGGAGCTGCGTTGGGATATTCTCGAGTGAATGGGAGCATAGGCTGTACAGAGAAATATCTGCTTCTAAAACCAAAACGGAGCTCTCTAGCTGAATGGTTGTCAACGTGTGCATTCAACTGACAGAGTTAAACTCACTTGTGGATTCAGCGGTTTGCAAACCCTTTCTGTGCAGAATCCCAAAACCGGTAATTCCAGCCCAATGCTGGCATACGTACTAAACAGCAGGAAACTTCGTCTAAAACTCAGGAGAAACGTTTCCGTGAAACTGCTCTGCTGTGCGTTCGTTCACCTAAGAGAGTTGAATCTATGTTGAGATTCAGCGAGTCAGAAACACGTTTCTTCTAGGGGCTGCGTTTGGATATTCCCGAGTGAATGGGACCATAGGCTGTACAGAGAAATATATGCTTCTAAAACCAAAACGGAGGTCTCTAACTGAATGGTTGTCAACGTGTGCATTCAAGTGACAGAGTTAAACTCACGTGTGGATTCAGCGGTTTGCCAACCCTTTCTGTGCAGAATCCCAAATCCCGTATTTCCAGCCCAATGCCGGCATACGTACTAAAGAGCAGGAAACTTCGTCTCAAACTCAGGAGAAACGTTTCCTTGAAACTGCTCTGCTGTGCGTACGTTCAGCTAAGAGAGTTGAATCTATGTTGAGATTCAGCGAGTCAGAAACACGTTTCTTCTAGGAGCTGCGTTGGGATATTCTCGAGTGAAAGGGAGCATAGGCTGTACAGAGAAATATCTGCTTCTAAAATCAAAACGCAGCTATCTAACTGAATGGTTGTCAATGGGTACATTCAACTGACCGAGTTAAACTCACGTGTGGATTCAGCGGTTGGCAAACCCTTACTGTGCAGAATCCCAAAACCGATATTTCCAGCCCAAAGCCGGCATACGTACTATACAGCAGGAAACTTCGTCTAAAACTCAGGAGAAACGTTTCCTAGAAACTGCTCTGCTGTGCGTTCGTTCACCTAAGAGAGTTGAATCTATGTTGAGATTCAGCGAGTCAGAATCCAGTTTCCTCTAGGAGCTGTATTGGGATATTCCCGAGTGAATGGGACCATAGGCTGTACAGAGAAATATCTGCTCCTTAAACCAAAACGGAGATATCTAATTGAATGGTTGTCAATGTGGGCATTCAATTGACAGAGTTAAACTCACGTGTGGATTCCGCATTTTCCAAACCCTTTCTGTGCAGAATCCCAAAACCGGTATTTCCTGCCCAATGCCGGCATACGTACTAAACGGCAGGAAACTTCGTCTAAAACTCAGGAGAAACGTTTCCTTGACACTGCTCTGCTGTGCGTTCGTTCACCTAGGAGAGTTGAATCTATGTTGAGATTCAGCGAGTCAGAATCCAGTTTCTTCTAGGAGCTGTGTTGCGATATTCCCGAGTGAATGGGACCACAGGCTGTACAGAGAAATATCTGCTTCTAAAACCAAAACGGAGTTATGTAACTGAATGGTTGTCAATGTGTGCATTCAACTGACAGAGTTAAACTCACGTGTGGATTCAGCGGTTTGCAAAACCTTTCTGTGCAGAAACCAGAAACCGGAATTTCCAGCCCAATGCCGGCATACGTACGAAACAGCAGTATGACTTCGTCTGAAACTCAGAAGAAACGTCTCCTTGAAACTGCTCTGCGGTGCGTTCGTTCCCTTAAGAGAGTTGAATCTATGTTGAGATTCAGCGAGTCAGAAACACGTTTCTTCTAGGAGCTGCGTTGGGATATTCCCGAGTGAATGGGACCATAGGTTGTACAGAGAAATATCTGCTTCTAAAACCAAAACGGAGCTATCTAACTGAATGGTTGTCGATGTGTGAATTTAACTGACAGAGTTACACTCACGTGAGAATTCAGCCATTTGCAAACCCGTTCTGTGCAGAATCCCAAAACCGGTATTTCCAGCCCAATGCCGGCATACGTACTAAACAGCAGGAAACTTCGTCTAAAACTCAGCAGAAACGTTTCCTTGAAACTGCTCTCCAGTGCGTCCGTTCACCTAAGAGAGTTGAATCTATGTTGAGATTCAGCGAGTCAGAAATACCTTTCTTCTAGGAGCTCCGTTGGGATATTCCCGAGTGAATGGGACCATAGGTTGTACAGAGAAATATCTGCTTCTAAAACGAAAACGGAGCTACCTAACTGAATGGTTGTCAATGTGTGCATTCAACTGACAGAGTTAAACTCACGTGTGGATTCAGCGGTTTGCAAACCCTTTCTGTGCAGAATCCCAAAACCGGTATTTCCAGCCCAATGCCGGCATACGTACGAAACAGCAGTATGACTTCGTCTGAAACTCAGGAGAAACGTCTCCTTGAAACTGCTCTGCTGTGCGTTCGTTCACCTAAGAGAGTTGAATCTATGTTGAGATTCAGCGAGTCAGAAACACGTTACTTCTAGGAGCTTCGTTGGGATATTCCCGAGTGAATGGGACCATAGGTTGTACAGAGAAATATCTGCTTCTGAATCCAAAACGGAGCTGTCTAACTGAATGGTTGTCGATGTGTGAATTTAACTGACAGATTTAAACTCACGTGAGCATTCAGCCGTTTGCAAACCCTTTCTGTGCAGAATCCCAAAACCGGCATTTCCAGCCCAATGCCGACATACGTACGAAACAGCAGTAAACTTCGTCTAAAACTCAGGAGAAACGTTTCCCTGAAACTGCTGTGCTGTACGTTCGTTCACCTAAGAGAGTTGAATCTATGTTGAGATTCACCGAGTCAGAAACACGTTTCTTCTAGGAGCTGCGTTGGGATATTCCCGAGTGAATGGGACCATAGGCTGTAGAGAGAAATATCTGCTTCTAAAACCAAAACGGAGCTATCAAACTGAATGGTTGTCAATGTCTGCATTCATGTGACAGAGGTAAACTCACGTGTGGATTTAGCAGTTTGCAAACACTTTCTGTGCAGAAACCCAAAAACGGTATTTCCAGCCCAATGCCGGCATACGTACTAAACAGCAGTAAACTTCGTCTAAAACTCAGGAGAAACGTTTCCTTGAAACTGCTCTGCTGAGCCTTCGTTCACCTTAGAGAGCTGCATCTAAGTTGAGATTCAGCGTGTCGGAAACACGTTCCTTCTAGGAGCTGCGTTGGGATATTCCCGAGGGAATGGGACCATAGGCTGTACAGAGAAATATCTGCTTCTAAACCCAAAACGGAGCTATCTAACTGAATGGTTGTCAATCTGTGCATTCAACTCAGAGAGGTAAACTCACGTGTGCATTCAGCGGTTTGCAAACCCTTTCTGTGCAGAATCCCAAAACCGGCATTTCCAGCCCAATGCCGACATACGTACGAAACAGCAGTAAACTTCGTGTAAAACTCAGGAGAAACGTTTCCTTGAAACTGCTCTGCTGTGCGTACGTTCAGCTAAGAGAGTTGAATCTATGTTGAGATTCAGCGAGTCAGAAACACGTTTCTTCTAGGAGCTGCGTTGGGATATTCTCGAGTGAATGGGAGCATAGGCTGTACAGAGAAATATCTGCTTCTAAAACCAAAACGGAGCTCTCTAGCTGAATGGTTGTCAACGTGTGCATTCAACTGACAGAGTTAAACTCACTTGTGGATTCAGCGGTTTGCAAACCCTTTCTGTGCAGAATCCCAAAACCGGTATTTCCAGCCCAATGCTGGCATACGTACTAAACAGCAGGAAACTTCGTCTAAAACTCAGGAGAAACGTTTCCTTGAAACTGCTCTGCTGTGCGTTCGTTCACCTAAGAGAGTTGAATCTATGTTGAGATTCAGCGAGTCAGAAACACGTTTCTTCTAGGGGCTGCGTTGGGATATTCCCGAGTGAATGGGACCATAGGCTGTACAGAGAAATATCTGCTTCTAAACCCAAAACGGAGCTATCTAACTGAATGGTTGTCAATCTGTGCATTCAACTCAGAGAGGTAAACTCACGTGTGCATTCAGCGGTTTGCAAACCCTTTCTGTGCAGAATCCCAAAACCGGCATTTCCAGCCCAATGCCGACATACGTACGAAACAGCAGTAAACTTCGTGTAAAACTCAGGAGAAACGTTTCCTTGAAACTGCTCTGCTGTGCGTACGTTCAGCTAAGAGAGTTGAATCTATGTTGAGATTCAGCGAGTCAGAAACACGTTTCTTCTAGGAGCTGCGTTGGGATATTCTCGAGTGAATGGGAGCATAGGCTGTACAGAGAAATATCTGCTTCTAAAATCAAAACGCAGCTATCTAACTGAATGGTTGTCAATGGGTACATTCAACTGACCGAGTTAAACTCACGTGTGGATTCAGCGGTTGGCAAACCCTTACTGTGCAGAATCCCAAAACCGATATTTCCAGCCCAAAGCCGGCATACGTACTATACAGCAGGAAACTTCGTCTAAAACTCAGGAGAAACGTTTCCTAGAAACTGCTCTGCTGTGCGTTCGTTCACCTAAGAGAGTTGAATCTATGTTGAGATTCAGCGAGTCAGAATCCAGTTTCCTCTAGGAGCTGTATTGGGATATTCCCGAGTGAATGGGACCATAGGCTGTACAGAGAAATATCTGCTCCTTAAACCAAAACGGAGATATCTAACTGAATGGTTGTCAATGTGGGCATTCAATTGACAGAGTTAAACTCACGTGTGGATTCCGCAGTTTCCAAACCCTTTCTGTGCAGAATCCCAAAACCGGTATTTCCAGCCCAATGCCGGCATACGTACTAAACGGCAGGAAACTTCGTCTAAAACTCAGGAGAAACGTTTCCTTGACACTGCTCTGCTGTGCGTTCGTTCACCTAGGAGAGTTGAATCTATGTTGAGATTCAGCGAGTCAGAATCCAGTTTCTTCTAGGAGCTGTGTTGCGATATTCCCGAGTGAATGGGACCACAGGCTGTACAGAGAAATATCTGCTTCTAAAACCAAAACGGAGTTATGTAACTGAATGGTTGTCAATGTGTGCATTCAACTGACAGAGTTAAACTCACGTGTGGATTCAGCGGTTTGCAAACCCTTTCTGTGCAGAATCCCAAAACCGGTATTTCCAGCCCAATGCCGGCATACGTACGAAACAGCAGTATGACTTCGTCTGAAACTCAGGAGAAACGTCTCCTTGAAACTGTTCTGCTGTGCGTTCGTTCACCTAAGAGAGTTGAATCTATGTTGAGATTCAGCGAGTCAGAAACACGTTTCTTCTAGGAGCTGCGATGGGATATTCCCGAGTGAATGGGACCATAGGTTGTACAGAGAAATATCTGTTTCTAAAACCAAAACGGAGCTATCTAACTGAATGGTTGTCGATGTGTGAATTTAACTGACAGAGTTAAACTCACGTGAGCATTCAGCCGTTTGCAAACCCTTTCTGTGCAGAATCCCAAAACCGGCATTTCCAGCCCAATGCCGACATACGTACGAAACAGCAGTAAACTTCGTCTAAAACTCAGGAGAAACGTTTCCCTGATACTGCTGTGCTGTACGTTCGTTCACCTAAGAGAGTTGAATCTATGTTGAGATTCAGCGAGTCAGAAACACGTTTCTTCTAGGAGCTGCGTTGGGATATTCCCGAGTGAATGGGACCATAGGCTGTAGAGATAAATATCTGCTTCTAAAACCAAAACGGAGCTATCAAACTGAATGGTTGTCAATGTCTGCATTCATGTGACAGAGGTAAACTCACGTGTGGATTTAGCAGTTTGCAAACACTTTCTGTGCAGAAACCCAAAAACGGTATTTCCAGCCCAATGCCAGCATACGTACTAAACAGCAGTAAACTTCGTCTAAAACTCAGGAGAAACGTTTCCTTGAAACTGCTCTGCTGAGCCTTCGTTCACCTTAGAGAGCTGAATCTAAGTTGAGATTCAGCGTGTCGGAAACACGTTTCTTCTAGGAGCTGCGTTGGGATATTCCCGAGGGAATGGGACCATAGGCTGTACAGAGAAATATCTGCTTCTAAACCCAAAACGGAGCTATCTAACTGAATGGTTGTCAATCTGTGCATTCAACTCAGAGAGGTAAACTCACGTGTGCATTCAGCGGTTTGCAAACCCTTTCTGTGCAGAATCCCAAAACCGGCATTTCCAGCCCAATGCCGACATACGTACGAAACAGCAGTAAACGTCGTCTAAAACTCAGGAGAAACGTTTCCTTGAAACTGCTCTGCTGTGCGTACGTTCAGCTAAGAGTGTTGAATCTATGTTGAGATTCAGCGAGTCAGAAACACGTTTCTTCTAGGAGCTGCGTTGGGATATTCTCGAGTGAATGGGAGCATAGGCTGTACAGAGAAATATCTGCTTCTAAAACCAAAACGGAGCTCTCTAGCTGAATGGTTGTCAACGTGTGCATTCAACTGACAGAGTTAAACTCACTTGTGGATTCAGCGGTTTGCAAACCCTTTCTGTGCAGAATCCCAAAACCGGTATTTCCAGCCCAATGCTGGCATACGTTCTAAACAGCAGGAAACTTCGTCTAAAACTCAGGAGAAACGTTTCCTTGAAACTGCTCTGCTGTGCGTTCGTTCACCTAAGAGAGTTGAATCTATGTTGAGATTCAGCGAGTCAGAAACACGTTTCTTCTAGGGGCTGCGTTGGGATATTCCCGAGTGAATGGGACCATAGGCTGTACAGAGAAATATATGCTTCTAAAACCAAAACGGAGGTCTCTAACTGAATTGTTTTCAACGTGTGCATTCAAGTGACAGAGTTAAACTCACGTGTGGATTCAGCGGTTTGCCAACCCTTTCTGTGCAGAATCCCAAATCCGGTATTTCCAGCCCAATGCCGGCATACGTACTAAAGAGCAGGAAACTTCGTCTCAAACTCAGGAGAAACGTTTCCTTGAAACTGCTCTGCTGTGCCTTCGTTCAACTAAGAGAGTTGAATCTATATTGAGATTCACGGAGACAGAAACACGTTTCTTCTAGGAGCTGAGTTGGGATATTCTCGAGTGAATGGGACCGTAGGCTGTGCAGAGAAATATCTGCTTCTAAAACCAAAACGCAGCTATCTAACTGAATGGTTGTCAATGGGTACATTCAACTGACCGAGTTAAACTCACGTGTGGATTCAGCGGTTGGCAAACCCTTACTGTGCAGAATCCCAAAACCGATATTTCCAGCCCAAAGCCGGCATACGTACTATACAGCAGGAAACTTCGTCTAAAACTCAGGAGAAACGTTTCCTTGAAACTGCTCTGCTGTGCGTTCGTTCACCTAAGAGAGTTGAATCTATGTTGAGATTCAGCGAGTCAGAATCCAGTTTCCTCTATGAGCTGTATTGGGATATTCCCGAGTGAATGGGACCATAGGCTGTACGGAGAAATATCTGCTTCAAAAACCAAAACGGAGCTATCTAACTGAATGGTTGTCAATGTGTGCATTCAATTGACAGAGTTAAACTCACGTGTGGATTCCGCATTTTCCAAACCCTTTCTGTGCAGAATCCCAAAACCGGTATTTCCAGCCCAATGCCGGCATACGTACTAAACGGCAGGAAACTTCGTCTAAAACTCAGGAGAAACGTTTCCTTGACACTGCTCTGCTGTGCGTTCGTTCACCTAGGAGAGTTGAATCTATGTTGAGATTCAGCGAGTCAGAATCCAGTTTCTTCTAGGAGCTGTGTTGCGATATTCCCGAGTGAATGGGACCACAGGCTGTACAGAGAAATATCTGCTTCTAAAACCAAAATGGAGTTATGTAACTGAATGGTTGTCAATGTGTGCATTCAACTGACAGAGTTAAACTCACGTGTGGATTCAGCGGTTTGCAAAACCTTTCTGTGCAGAAACCAGAAACCGGAATTTCCAGCCCAATGCCGGCATACGTACGAAACAGCAGTATGACTTCGTCTGAAACTCAGGAGAAACGTCTCCTTGAAACTGCTCTGCGGTGCGTTCGTTCCCTTAAGAGAGTTGAATCTATGTTGAGATTCAGCGAGTCAGAAACACGTTTATTCTAAGAGCTGCGTTGGGATATTCCCGAGTGAATGTGACCATAGGTTGTACAGAGAAATATCTGCTTCTAAAACCAAAACGGAGCTATCTAACTGCATGGTTGTCGATGTGTGAATTTAACTGACAGAGTTAAACTCACGTGAGAATTCAGCCATTTGCAAACCCGTTCTGTGCAAAATCCCAAAACCGGTATTTCCAGCCCAATGCCGGCATACGTACTAAACAGCAGGAAACTTCGTCTAAAACTCAGCAGAAACGTTTCCTTGAAACTGCTCTCCTGGGCGTCCGTTCACCTAAGAGAGTTGAATCTATGTTGAGATTCAGCGAGTCAGAAATACCTTTCTTCTAGGAGCTCCGTTGGGATATTCCCGAGTGAATGGGACCATAGGTTGTACAGAGAAATATCTGCTTCTATTACCAAAACGGAGCTACCTAACTGAATGGTTGTCAATGTGTGCATTCAACTGACAGAGTTAAACTCACGTGTGGATTCAGCGGTTTGCAAACCCTTTCTGTGCAGAATCCCAAAACCGGTATTTCCAGCCCAATGCCGGCATACGTACGAAACAGCAGTATGACTTCGTCTGAAACTCAGGAGAAACGTCTCCTTGAAACTGCTATGCTGTGCGTTCGTTCACCTAAGAGAGTTGAATCTATGTTGAGATTCAGCGAGTCAGAAACACGTTTCTTCTAGGAGCTGCGTTGGGATATTCCCGAGTGAATGGGACCATAGGTTGTACACAGAAATATCTGCTTCTGAAACCAAAACGGAGCTATCTAACTGAATGGTTGTCGATGTGTGAATTTAACTGACAGAGTTAAACTCACGTGAGCATTCAGCCGTTTGCAAACCCTTTCTGTGCAGAATCCCAAAACCGGCATTTCCAGCCCAATGCCGACATACGTACGAAACAGCAGTAAACTTCGTCTAAAACTCAGGAGAAACGTTTCCCTGAAACTGCTGTGCTGTACGATCGTTCACCTAAGAGAGTTGAATCTATGTTGAGATTCAGCGAGTCAGAAACACGTTTCATCTAGGAGCTGCGTTGGGATATTCCCGAGTGAATGGGACCATAGGCTGTACAGAGAAATATCTGCTTCTAAAACCAAAACGGAGCTATCAAACTGAATGGTTGTCAATGTCTGCATTCATGTGACAGAGGTAAACTCACGTGTGGATTTAGCAGTTTGCAAACACTTTCTGTGCAGAAACCCAAAAACGGTATTTCCAGCCCAATGCCGGCATACGTACTAAACAGCAGTAAACTTCGTCTAAAACTCAGGAGAAACGTTTCCTTGAAACTGCTCTGCTGAGCCTTCGTTCACCTTAGAGAGCTGCATCTAAGTTGAGATTCAGCGTGTCGGAAACACGTTTCTTCTAGGAGCTGCGTTGGGATATTCCCGAGGGAATGGGACCATAGGCTGTACAGAGAAATATCTGCTTCTAAACCCAAAACGGAGCTATCTAACTGAATGGTTGTCAATCTGTGCATTCAACTCAGAGAGGTAAACTCACGTGTGCATTCAGCGGTTTGCAAACCCTTTCTGTGCAGAATCCCAAAACCGGCATTTCCAGCCCAATGCCGACATACGTACGAAACAGCAGTAAACGTCGTCTAAAACTCAGGAGAAACGTTTCCTTGAAACTGCTCTGCTGTGCGTACGTTCAGCTAAGAGAGTTGAATCTATGTTGAGATTCAGCTTGTCAGAAACACGTTTCTTCTAGGAGCTGCGTTGGGATATTCTCGAGTGAATGGGAGCATAGGCTGTACAGAGAAATATCTGCTTCTAAAACCAAAACGGAGCTCTCTAGCTGAATGGTTGTCAACGTGTGCATTCAACTGACAGAGTTAAACTCACTTGTGGATTCAGCGGTTTGCAAACCCTTACTGTGCAGAATCCCAAAACCGATATTTCCAGCCCAAAGCCGGCATACGTACTATACAGCAGGAAACTTCGTCTAAAACTCAGGAGAAACGTTTCCTAGAAACTGCTCTGCTGTGCGTTCGTTCACCTAAGAGAGTTGAATCTATGTTGAGATTCAGCGAGTCAGAATCCAGTTTCCTCTAGGAGCTGTATTGGGATATTCCCGAGTGAATGGGACCATAGGCTGTACAGAGAAATATCTGCTCCTTAAACCAAAACGGAGATATCTAATTGAATGGTTGTCAATGTGGGCATTCAATTGACAGAGTTAAACTCACGTGTGGATTCCGCATTTTCCAAACCCTTTCTGTGCAGAATCCCAAAACCGGTATTTCCTGCCCAATGCCGGCATACGTACTAAACGGCAGGAAACTTCGTCTAAAACTCAGGAGAAACGTTTCCTTGACACTGCTCTGCTGTGCGTTCGTTCACCTAGGAGAGTTGAATCTATGTTGAGATTCAGCGAGTCAGAATCCAGTTTCTTCTAGGAGCTGTGTTGCGATATTCCCGAGTGAATGGGACCACAGGCTGTACAGAGAAATATCTGCTTCTAAAACCAAAACGGAGTTATGTAACTGAATGGTTGTCAATGTGTGCATTCAACTGACAGAGTTAAACTCACGTGTGGATTCAGCGGTTTGCAAAACCTTTCTGTGCAGAAACCAGAAACCGGAATTTCCAGCCCAATGCCGGCATACGTACGAAACAGCAGTATGACTTCGTCTGAAACTCAGAAGAAACGTCTCCTTGAAACTGCTCTGCGGTGCGTTCGTTCCCTTAAGAGAGTTGAATCTATGTTGAGATTCAGCGAGTCAGAAACACGTTTCTTCTAGGAGCTGCGTTGGGATATTCCCGAGTGAATGGGACCATAGGTTGTACAGAGAAATATCTGCTTCTAAAACCAAAACGGAGCTATCTAACTGAATGGTTGTCGATGTGTGAATTTAACTGACAGAGTTACACTCACGTGAGAATTCAGCCATTTGCAAACCCGTTCTGTGCAGAATCCCAAAACCGGTATTTCCAGCCCAATGCCGGCATACGTACTAAACAGCAGGAAACTTCGTCTAAAACTCAGCAGAAACGTTTCCTTGAAACTGCTCTCCAGTGCGTCCGTTCACCTAAGAGAGTTGAATCTATGTTGAGATTCAGCGAGTCAGAAATACCTTTCTTCTAGGAGCTCCGTTGGGATATTCCCGAGTGAATGGGACCATAGGTTGTACAGAGAAATATCTGCTTCTAAAACGAAAACGGAGCTACCTAACTGAATGGTTGTCAATGTGTGCATTCAACTGACAGAGTTAAACTCACGTGTGGATTCAGCGGTTTGCAAACCCTTTCTGTGCAGAATCCCAAAACCGGTATTTCCAGCCCAATGCCGGCATACGTACGAAACAGCAGTATGACTTCGTCTGAAACTCAGGAGAAACGTCTCCTTGAAACTGCTCTGCTGTGCGTTCGTTCACCTAAGAGAGTTGAATCTATGTTGAGATTCAGCGAGTCAGAAACACGTTACTTCTAGGAGCTTCGTTGGGATATTCCCGAGTGAATGGGACCATAGGTTGTACAGAGAAATATCTGCTTCTGAATCCAAAACGGAGCTGTCTAACTGAATGGTTGTCGATGTGTGAATTTAACTGACAGATTTAAACTCACGTGAGCATTCAGCCGTTTGCAAACCCTTTCTGTGCAGAATCCCAAAACCGGCATTTCCAGCCCAATGCCGACATACGTACGAAACAGCAGTAAACTTCGTCTAAAACTCAGGAGAAACGTTTCCCTGAAACTGCTGTGCTGTACGTTCGTTCACCTAAGAGAGTTGAATCTATGTTGAGATTCACCGAGTCAGAAACACGTTTCTTCTAGGAGCTGCGTTGGGATATTCCCGAGTGAATGGGACCATAGGCTGTAGAGAGAAATATCTGCTTCTAAAACCAAAACGGAGCTATCAAACTGAATGGTTGTCAATGTCTGCATTCATGTGACAGAGGTAAACTCACGTGTGGATTTAGCAGTTTGCAAACACTTTCTGTGCAGAAACCCAAAAACGGTATTTCCAGCCCAATGCCGGCATACGTACTAAACAGCAGTAAACTTCGTCTAAAACTCAGGAGAAACGTTTCCTTGAAACTGCTCTGCTGAGCCTTCGTTCACCTTAGAGAGCTGCATCTAAGTTGAGATTCAGCGTGTCGGAAACACGTTCCTTCTAGGAGCTGCGTTGGGATATTCCCGAGGGAATGGGACCATAGGCTGTACAGAGAAATATCTGCTTCTAAACCCAAAACGGAGCTATCTAACTGAATGGTTGTCAATCTGTGCATTCAACTCAGAGAGGTAAACTCACGTGTGCATTCAGCGGTTTGCAAACCCTTTCTGTGCAGAATCCCAAAACCGGCATTTCCAGCCCAATGCCGACATACGTACGAAACAGCAGTAAACTTCGTGTAAAACTCAGGAGAAACGTTTCCTTGAAACTGCTCTGCTGTGCGTACGTTCAGCTAAGAGAGTTGAATCTATGTTGAGATTCAGCGAGTCAGAAACACGTTTCTTCTAGGAGCTGCGTTGGGATATTCTCGAGTGAATGGGAGCATAGGCTGTACAGAGAAATATCTGCTTCTAAAACCAAAACGGAGCTCTCTAGCTGAATGGTTGTCAACGTGTGCATTCAACTGACAGAGTTAAACTCACTTGTGGATTCAGCGGTTTGCAAACCCTTTCTGTGCAGAATCCCAAAACCGGTATTTCCAGCCCAATGCTGGCATACGTACTAAACAGCAGGAAACTTCGTCTAAAACTCAGGAGAAACGTTTCCTTGAAACTGCTCTGCTGTGCGTTCGTTCACCTAAGAGAGTTGAATCTATGTTGAGATTCAGCGAGTCAGAAACACGTTTCTTCTAGGGGCTGCGTTGGGATATTCCCGAGTGAATGGGACCATAGGCTGTACAGAGAAATATCTGCTTCTAAACCCAAAACGGAGCTATCTAACTGAATGGTTGTCAATCTGTGCATTCAACTCAGAGAGGTAAACTCACGTGTGCATTCAGCGGTTTGCAAACCCTTTCTGTGCAGAATCCCAAAACCGGCATTTCCAGCCCAATGCCGACATACGTACGAAACAGCAGTAAACTTCGTGTAAAACTCAGGAGAAACGTTTCCTTGAAACTGCTCTGCTGTGCGTACGTTCAGCTAAGAGAGTTGAATCTATGTTGAGATTCAGCGAGTCAGAAACACGTTTCTTCTAGGAGCTGCGTTGGGATATTCTCGAGTGAATGGGAGCATAGGCTGTACAGAGAAATATCTGCTTCTAAAATCAAAACGCAGCTATCTAACTGAATGGTTGTCAATGGGTACATTCAACTGACCGAGTTAAACTCACGTGTGGATTCAGCGGTTGGCAAACCCTTACTGTGCAGAATCCCAAAACCGATATTTCCAGCCCAAAGCCGGCATACGTACTATACAGCAGGAAACTTCGTCTAAAACTCAGGAGAAACGTTTCCTAGAAACTGCTCTGCTGTGCGTTCGTTCACCTAAGAGAGTTGAATCTATGTTGAGATTCAGCGAGTCAGAATCCAGTTTCCTCTAGGAGCTGTATTGGGATATTCCCGAGTGAATGGGACCATAGGCTGTACAGAGAAATATCTGCTCCTTAAACCAAAACGGAGATATCTAACTGAATGGTTGTCAATGTGGGCATTCAATTGACAGAGTTAAACTCACGTGTGGATTCCGCAGTTTCCAAACCCTTTCTGTGCAGAATCCCAAAACCGGTATTTCCAGCCCAATGCCGGCATACGTACTAAACGGCAGGAAACTTCGTCTAAAACTCAGGAGAAACGTTTCCTTGACACTGCTCTGCTGTGCGTTCGTTCACCTAGGAGAGTTGAATCTATGTTGAGATTCAGCGAGTCAGAATCCAGTTTCTTCTAGGAGCTGTGTTGCGATATTCCCGAGTGAATGGGACCACAGGCTGTACAGAGAAATATCTGCTTCTAAAACCAAAACGGAGTTATGTAACTGAATGGTTGTCAATGTGTGCATTCAACTGACAGAGTTAAACTCACGTGTGGATTCAGCGGTTTGCAAACCCTTTCTGTGCAGAATCCCAAAACCGGTATTTCCAGCCCAATGCCGGCATACGTACGAAACAGCAGTATGACTTCGTCTGAAACTCAGGAGAAACGTCTCCTTGAAACTGTTCTGCTGTGCGTTCGTTCACCTAAGAGAGTTGAATCTATGTTGAGATTCAGCGAGTCAGAAACACGTTTCTTCTAGGAGCTGCGATGGGATATTCCCGAGTGAATGGGACCATAGGTTGTACAGAGAAATATCTGTTTCTAAAACCAAAACGGAGCTATCTAACTGAATGGTTGTCGATGTGTGAATTTAACTGACAGAGTTAAACTCACGTGAGCATTCAGCCGTTTGCAAACCCTTTCTGTGCAGAATCCCAAAACCGGCATTTCCAGCCCAATGCCGACATACGTACGAAACAGCAGTAAACTTCGTCTAAAACTCAGGAGAAACGTTTCCCTGATACTGCTGTGCTGTACGTTCGTTCACCTAAGAGAGTTGAATCTATGTTGAGATTCAGCGAGTCAGAAACACGTTTCTTCTAGGAGCTGCGTTGGGATATTCCCGAGTGAATGGGACCATAGGCTGTAGAGATAAATATCTGCTTCTAAAACCAAAACGGAGCTATCAAACTGAATGGTTGTCAATGTCTGCATTCATGTGACAGAGGTAAACTCACGTGTGGATTTAGCAGTTTGCAAACACTTTCTGTGCAGAAACCCAAAAACGGTATTTCCAGCCCAATGCCAGCATACGTACTAAACAGCAGTAAACTTCGTCTAAAACTCAGGAGAAACGTTTCCTTGAAACTGCTCTGCTGAGCCTTCGTTCACCTTAGAGAGCTGAATCTAAGTTGAGATTCAGCGTGTCGGAAACACGTTTCTTCTAGGAGCTGCGTTGGGATATTCCCGAGGGAATGGGACCATAGGCTGTACAGAGAAATATCTGCTTCTAAACCCAAAACGGAGCTATCTAACTGAATGGTTGTCAATCTGTGCATTCAACTCAGAGAGGTAAACTCACGTGTGCATTCAGCGGTTTGCAAACCCTTTCTGTGCAGAATCCCAAAACCGGCATTTCCAGCCCAATGCCGACATACGTACGAAACAGCAGTAAACGTCGTCTAAAACTCAGGAGAAACGTTTCCTTGAAACTGCTCTGCTGTGCGTACGTTCAGCTAAGAGTGTTGAATCTATGTTGAGATTCAGCGAGTCAGAAACACGTTTCTTCTAGGAGCTGCGTTGGGATATTCTCGAGTGAATGGGAGCATAGGCTGTACAGAGAAATATCTGCTTCTAAAACCAAAACGGAGCTCTCTAGCTGAATGGTTGTCAACGTGTGCATTCAACTGACAGAGTTAAACTCACTTGTGGATTCAGCGGTTTGCAAACCCTTTCTGTGCAGAATCCCAAAACCGGTATTTCCAGCCCAATGCTGGCATACGTTCTAAACAGCAGGAAACTTCGTCTAAAACTCAGGAGAAACGTTTCCTTGAAACTGCTCTGCTGTGCGTTCGTTCACCTAAGAGAGTTGAATCTATGTTGAGATTCAGCGAGTCAGAAACACGTTTCTTCTAGGGGCTGCGTTGGGATATTCCCGAGTGAATGGGACCATAGGCTGTACAGAGAAATATATGCTTCTAAAACCAAAACGGAGGTCTCTAACTGAATTGTTTTCAACGTGTGCATTCAAGTGACAGAGTTAAACTCACGTGTGGATTCAGCGGTTTGCCAACCCTTTCTGTGCAGAATCCCAAATCCGGTATTTCCAGCCCAATGCCGGCATACGTACTAAAGAGCAGGAAACTTCGTCTCAAACTCAGGAGAAACGTTTCCTTGAAACTGCTCTGCTGTGCCTTCGTTCAACTAAGAGAGTTGAATCTATATTGAGATTCACGGAGACAGAAACACGTTTCTTCTAGGAGCTGAGTTGGGATATTCTCGAGTGAATGGGACCGTAGGCTGTGCAGAGAAATATCTGCTTCTAAAACCAAAACGCAGCTATCTAACTGAATGGTTGTCAATGGGTACATTCAACTGACCGAGTTAAACTCACGTGTGGATTCAGCGGTTGGCAAACCCTTACTGTGCAGAATCCCAAAACCGATATTTCCAGCCCAAAGCCGGCATACGTACTATACAGCAGGAAACTTCGTCTAAAACTCAGGAGAAACGTTTCCTTGAAACTGCTCTGCTGTGCGTTCGTTCACCTAAGAGAGTTGAATCTATGTTGAGATTCAGCGAGTCAGAATCCAGTTTCCTCTATGAGCTGTATTGGGATATTCCCGAGTGAATGGGACCATAGGCTGTACGGAGAAATATCTGCTTCAAAAACCAAAACGGAGCTATCTAACTGAATGGTTGTCAATGTGTGCATTCAATTGACAGAGTTAAACTCACGTGTGGATTCCGCATTTTCCAAACCCTTTCTGTGCAGAATCCCAAAACCGGTATTTCCAGCCCAATGCCGGCATACGTACTAAACGGCAGGAAACTTCGTCTAAAACTCAGGAGAAACGTTTCCTTGACACTGCTCTGCTGTGCGTTCGTTCACCTAGGAGAGTTGAATCTATGTTGAGATTCAGCGAGTCAGAATCCAGTTTCTTCTAGGAGCTGTGTTGCGATATTCCCGAGTGAATGGGACCACAGGCTGTACAGAGAAATATCTGCTTCTAAAACCAAAATGGAGTTATGTAACTGAATGGTTGTCAATGTGTGCATTCAACTGACAGAGTTAAACTCACGTGTGGATTCAGCGGTTTGCAAAACCTTTCTGTGCAGAAACCAGAAACCGGAATTTCCAGCCCAATGCCGGCATACGTACGAAACAGCAGTATGACTTCGTCTGAAACTCAGGAGAAACGTCTCCTTGAAACTGCTCTGCGGTGCGTTCGTTCCCTTAAGAGAGTTGAATCTATGTTGAGATTCAGCGAGTCAGAAACACGTTTATTCTAAGAGCTGCGTTGGGATATTCCCGAGTGAATGTGACCATAGGTTGTACAGAGAAATATCTGCTTCTAAAACCAAAACGGAGCTATCTAACTGCATGGTTGTCGATGTGTGAATTTAACTGACAGAGTTAAACTCACGTGAGAATTCAGCCATTTGCAAACCCGTTCTGTGCAAAATCCCAAAACCGGTATTTCCAGCCCAATGCCGGCATACGTACTAAACAGCAGGAAACTTCGTCTAAAACTCAGCAGAAACGTTTCCTTGAAACTGCTCTCCTGGGCGTCCGTTCACCTAAGAGAGTTGAATCCATGTTGAGATTCAGCGAGTCAGAAATACCTTTCTTCTAGGAGCTCCGTTGGGATATTCCCGAGTGAATGGGACCATAGGTTGTACAGAGAAATATCTGCTTCTATTACCAAAACGGAGCTACCTAACTGAATGGTTGTCAATGTGTGCATTCAACTGACAGAGTTAAACTCACGTGTGGATTCAGCGGTTTGCAAACCCTTTCTGTGCAGAATCCCAAAACCGGTATTTCCAGCCCAATGCCGGCATACGTACGAAACAGCAGTATGACTTCGTCTGAAACTCAGGAGAAACGTCTCCTTGAAACTGCTATGCTGTGCGTTCGATCACCTAAGAGAGTTGAATCTATGTTGAGATTCAGCGAGTCAGAAACACGTTTCTTCTAGGAGCTGCGTTGGGATATTCCCGAGTGAATGGGACCATAGGTTGTACACAGAAATATCTGCTTCTGAAACCAAAACGGAGCTATCTAACTGAATGGTTGTCGATGTGTGAATTTAACTGACAGAGTTAAACTCACGTGAGCATTCAGCCGTTTGCAAACCCTTTCTGTGCAGAATCCCAAAACCGGCATTTCCAGCCCAATGCCGACATACGTACGAAACAGCAGTAAACTTCGTCTAAAACTCAGGAGAAACGTTTCCCTGAAACTGCTGTGCTGTACGATCGTTCACCTAAGAGAGTTGAATCTATGTTGAGATTCAGCGAGTCAGAAACACGTTTCATCTAGGAGCTGCGTTGGGATATTCCCGAGTGAATGGGACCATAGGCTGTACAGAGAAATATCTGCTTCTAAAACCAAAACGGAGCTATCAAACTGAATGGTTGTCAATGTCTGCATTCATGTGACAGAGGTAAACTCACGTGTGGATTTAGCAGTTTGCAAACACTTTCTGTGCAGAAACCCAAAAACGGTATTTCCAGCCCAATGCCGGCATACGTACTAAACAGCAGTAAACTTCGTCTAAAACTCAGGAGAAACGTTTCCTTGAAACTGCTCTGCTGAGCCTTCGTTCACCTTAGAGAGCTGCATCTAAGTTGAGATTCAGCGTGTCGGAAACACGTTTCTTCTAGGAGCTGCGTTGGGATATTCCCGAGGGAATGGGACCATAGGCTGTACAGAGAAATATCTGCTTCTAAACCCAAAACGGAGCTATCTAACTGAATGGTTGTCAATCTGTGCATTCAACTCAGAGAGGTAAACTCACGTGTGCATTCAGCGGTTTGCAAACCCTTTCTGTGCAGAATCCCAAAACCGGCATTTCCAGCCCAATGCCGACATACGTACGAAACAGCAGTAAACGTCGTCTAAAACTCAGGAGAAACGTTTCCTTGAAACTGCTCTGCTGTGCGTACGTTCAGCTAAGAGAGTTGAATCTATGTTGAGATTCAGCTTGTCAGAAACACGTTTCTTCTAGGAGCTGCGTTGGGATATTCTCGAGTGAATGGGAGCATAGGCTGTACAGAGAAATATCTGCTTCTAAAACCAAAACGGAGCTCTCTAGCTGAATGGTTGTCAACGTGTGCATTCAACTGACAGAGTTAAACTCACTTGTGGATTCAGCGGTTTGCAAACCCTTTCTGTGCAGAATCCCAAAACCGGTATTTCCAGCCCAATGCTGGCATACGTACTAAACAGCAGGAAACTTCGTCTAAAACTCAGGAGAAACGTTTCCTTGAAACTGCTCTGCTGTGCGTTCATTCACCTAAGAGAGTTGAATCTATGTTGAGATTCAGCGAGTCAGAAACACCTTTCTTCTAGGGGCTGCGTTGGGATATTCCCGAGTGAATGGGACCATAGGCTGTACAGAGAAATATATGCTTCTAAAACCAAAACGGAGGTCTCTAACTGAATGGTTGTCAACGTGTGCATTCAAGTGACAGAGTTAAACTCACGTGTGGATTCCGCGGTTTGCCAACCCTTTCTGTGCAGAATCCCAAATCCGGTATTTCCAGCCCAATGCCGGCATACGTACTAAAGAGCAGGAAACTTCGTCTCAAACTCAGGAGAAACGTTTCCTTGAAACTGCTCTGCTGTGCCTTCGTTCAACTAAGAGAGTTGAATCTATATTGAGATTCACGGAGACAGAAACACGTTTCTTCTAGGAGCTGCGTTGGGATATTCTCGAGTGAATGGGACCGTAGGCTGTACAGAGAAATATCTGCTTCTAAAACCAAAACGCAGCTATCTAACTGAATGGTTGTCAATGGGTACATTCAACTGACCGAGTTAAACTCACGTGTGGATTCAGCGGTTGGCAAACCCTTACTGTGCAGAATCCCAAAACCGATATTTCCAGCCCAAAGCCGGCATACGTACTATACAGCAGGAAACTTCGTCTAAAACTCAGGAGAAACGTTTCCTTGAAACTGCTCTGCTGTGCGTTCGTTCACCTAAGAGAGTTGAATCTATGTTGAGATTCAGCGAGTCAGAATCCAGTTTCCTCTAGGAGCTGTATTGGGATATTCCCGAGTGAATGGGACCATAGGCTGTACGGAGAAATATATGCTTCAAAAACCAAAACGGAGCTATCTAACTGAATGGTTGTCAATGGGTACATTCAACTGACCGAGTTAAACTCACGTGTGGATTCCGCATTTTCCAAACCCTTTCTGTGCAGAATCCCAAAACCGGTATTTCCAGCCCAATGCCGGCATACGTACTAAACGGCAGGAAACTTCGTCTAAAACTCAGGAGAAACGTTTCCTTGACACTGCTCTGCTGTGCGTTCGTTCACCTAGGAGAGTTGAATCTATGTTGAGATTCAGCGAGTCAGAATCCAGTTTCTTCTAGGAGCTGTGTTGCGATATTCCCGAGTGAATGGGACCACAGGCTGTACAGAGAAATATCTGCTTCTAAAACCAAAACGGAGTTATGTAACTGAATGGTTGTCAATGTGTGCATTCAACTGACAGAGTTAAAGTCACGTGTGGATTCAGCGGTTTGCAAAACCATTCTGTGCAGAAACCAGAAACCGGAATTTCCAGCCCAATGCCGGCATACGTACGAAACAGCAGTATGACTCCGTCTGAAACTCAGGAGAAACGTCTCCTTGAAACTGCTCTGCGGTGCGTTCGTTCCCTTAAGAGAGTTGAATCTATGTTGAGATTCAGCGAGTCAGAAACACGTTTCTTCTAGGAGCTGCGTAGGGATATTCCCGAGTGAATGGGACCACAGGTTGTACAGAGAAATATCTGCTTCTAAAACGAAAACGGAGCTATCTAACTGAATGGTTGTCGATGTGTGAATTTAACTGACAGAGTTAAACTCACGAGAGAATTCAGCCATTTGCAAACCCGTTCTGTGCAGAATCCCAAAACCGGTATTTCTAGCCCAATGCCGGCATACGTACTAAACAGCAGGAAACTTCGTCTAAAACTCAGCAGAAACGTTTCCTTGAAACTGCTCTCCAGTGCGTCCGTTCACCTAAGATAGTTGAATCTATGTTGAGATTCAGCGAGTCAGAAATACCTTTCTTCTAGGAGCTGCGTTGGGATATTCCCGAGTGAATGGGACCATAGGTTGTACAGAGAAATATCTGCTTCTAAAACCAAAACGGAGCTACCTAACTCAATGGTTGTCAATGTGTGCATACAACTGACAGAGTTAAACTCACGTGTGGATTCAGCGGTTTGCAAACCCTTTCTGTGCAGAATCCCAAAACCGGTATTTCCAGCCCAATGCCGGCATACGTACGAAACAGCAGTATGACTTCGTCTGAAACTCAGGAGAAACGTCTCCTTGAAACTGCTATGCTGTGCGTTCGTTCACCTAAGAGAGTTGAATCTATGTTGAGATTCAGCGAGTCAGAAACACGTTTCTTCTAGGAGCTGCGTTGGGATATTCCCGAGTGAATGGGACCATAGGTTGTACACAGAAATATCTACTTCTGAAACCAAAACGGAGCTATCTAACTGAATGGTTGTCGATGTGTGAATTTAACTGACAGAGTTAAACTCACGTGAGCATTCAGCCGTTTGCAAACCCTTTCTGTGCAGAATCCCAAAACCGGCATTTCCAGCCCAATGCCGACATACGTACGAAACAGCAGTAAACTTCGTCTAAAACTCAGGAGAAACGTTTCCCTGAAACTGCTGTGCTGTACGATCGTTCACCTAAGAGAGTTGAATCTATGTTGAGATTCAGCGAGTCAGAAACACGTTTCTTCTAGGAGCTGCGTTGGGATATTCCCGAGTGAATGGGACCATAGGCTGTACAGAGAAATATCTGCTTCTAAAACCAAAACGGAGCTATCAAACTGAATGGTTGTCAATGTCTGCATTCATGTGACAGAGGTAAACTCACGTGTGGATTTAGCAGTTTGCAAACACTTTCTGTGCAGAAACCCAAAAACGGTATTTCCAGCCCAATGCCGGCATACGTACTAAACAGCAGTAAACTTCGTCTAAAACTCAGGAGAAACGTTTCCTTGAAACTGCTCTGCTGAGCCTTCGTTCACCTTAGAGAGCTGCATCTAAGTTGAGATTCAGCGTGTCGGAAACACGTTTCTTCTAGGAGCTGCGTTGGGATATTCCCGAGGGAATGGGACCATAGGCTGTACAGAGAAATATCTGCTACTAAACCCAAAACGGAGCTATCTAACTGAATGGTTGTCAATCTGTGCATTCAACTCAGAGAGGTAAACTCACGTGTGCATTCAGCGGTTTGCAAACCCTTTCTGTGCAGAATCCCAAAACCGGCATTTCCAGCCCAATGCCGACATACGTACGAAACAGCAGTAAACTTCGTCTAAAACTCAGGAGAAACGTTTCCTTGAAACTGCTCTGCTGTGCGTACGTTCAGCTAAGAGAGTTGAATCTATGTTGAGATTCAGCTTGTCAGAAACACGTTTCTTCTAGGAGCTGCGTTGGGATATTCTCGAGTGAATGGGAGCATAGGCTGTACAGAGAAATATCTGCTTCTAAAACCAAAACGGAGCTCTCTAGCTGAATGGTTGTCAACGTGTGCATTCAACTGACAGAGTTAAACTCACTTGTGGATTCAGCGGTTTGCAAACCCTTTCTGTGCAGAATCCCAAAACCGGTATTTCCAGCCCAATGCTGGCATACGTACTAAACAGCAGGAAACTTCTTCTAAAACTCAGGAGAAACGTTTCCTTGAAACTGCTCTGCTGTGCGTTCGTTCACCTAAGAGAGTTGAATCTATGTTGAGATTCAGCGAGTCAGAAACACGTTTCTTCTAGGGGCTGCGTTGGGATATTCCCGAGTGAATGGGACCATAGGCTGTACAGAGAAATATATGCTTCTAAAACCAAAACGGAGGTCTCTAACTGAATGGTTGTCAACGTGTGCATTCAAGTGACAGAGTTAAACTCACGTGTGGATTCCGCGGTTTGCCAACCCTTTCTGTGCAGAATCCCAAATCCGGTATTTCCAGCCCAATGCCGGCATACGTACTATACAGCAGGAAACTTCGTCTAAAACTCAGGAGAAACGTTTCCTTGAAACTGCTATGCTGTGCGTTCGTTCACCTAAGAGAGTTGAATCTATGTTGAGATTCAGCGAGTCAGAAACACGTTTCTTCTAGGAGCTGCGTTGGGATATTCCTGAGTGAATGGGACCATAGGTTGTACAGAGAAATATCTGCTTCTAAAACCAAAACGGAGCTATCTAACTGAATGGTTGTCGATGTGTGAATTTAACTGTCAGAGTTAAACTCACGTGAGCATTCAGCCGATTGCAAACCCTTTCTGTGCAGAATCCCAAAACCGGCATTTCCTGCCCAATGCCGACATACGTACGAAACAGCAGTAAACTTCGTCTAAAACTCAGGAGAAACGTTTCCCTGAATCTGCTGTGCTGTACGTTCGTTCACCTAAGAGAGTTGAATCTATGTTGAGATTCAGCGAGTCAGAAACACGTTTCTTCTAGGAGCTGCGTTGGGATATTCCCGAGTGAATGGGACCATAGGCTGTAGAGAGAAATATCTGCTTCTAAAACCAAAACGGAGGTCTCTAACTGAATGGTTGTCAACGTGTGCATTCAAGTGACAGAGTTAAACTCACGTGTGGATTCAGCGGTTTGCAAACACTTTCTGTGCAGAATCCAAAACCGGTATTTCCAGCCCAATGCCGGCATACGTACTAAACAGCAGGAAACTTCGTCTAAAACTCAGGATAAACGTTTCCTTGAAACTGCTCTGCTGAGCCTTCGTTCCCCTTAGAGAGTTGAATCTAAGTTGAGATTCAGCGAGTCAGAAACACGTTTCTTCTAGGAGCTGCGTTGGGATATTCCCGAGTGAATGGGACCATAGGCTGTAGAGAGAAATATCTGCTTCTAAAACCAAAACGGAGCTATCTAACTGAATGGTTGTCAATGTCTGCATTCATGTGACAGAGGTAAACTCACGTGTGGATTTAGCAGTTTGCAAACACTTTCTGTGCAGAAACCCAAAAACGGTATTTCCAGCCCAATGGCGGCATACGTACTGAACAGCAGTAAACTTCGTCTAAAACTCAGGAGAAACGTTTCCTTGAAACTGCTCTGCTGAGCCTTCGTTCACCTTAGAGAGCTGCATCTAAGTTGAGATTCAGCGTGTCGGAAACACGTTTCTTCTAGGAGCTGCGTTGGGATATTCCCGAGGGATTGGGACCATAGGCTGTACAGAGAAATATCTGCTTCTAAACCCAAAACGGAGCTATCTAACTGAATGGTTGTCAATCTGTGCATTCAACTCAGAGAGGTAAACTCACGTGTGCATTCAGTGGATTGCAAACCCTTTCTGTGCAGAATCCCAAAACCGGCATTTCCAGCCCAATGCCGACATACGTATGAAACAGCAGTAAACTTCGTCTAAAACTCAGGAGAAACGTTTCCTTGAAACTGCTCTGCTGTGCGTTAGTTCAGCTAAGAGAGTTGAATCTATGTTGAGATTCAGCGAGTCAGAAACACGTTTCTTCTAGGAGCTGCGTTGGGATATTCTCGAGTGAATGGGAGCATAGGCTGTACAGAGAAATATCTGCTTCTAAAACCAAAACGGAGCTCTCTAGCTGAATGGTTGTCAACGTGTGCATTCAACTGACAGAGTTAAACTCACTTGTGGATTCAGCGGTTTGCAAACCCTTTCTGTGCAGAATCCCAAAACCGGTATTTCCAGCCCAATGCTGGCATACGTACTAAACAGCAGGAAACTTCGTCTAAAACTCAGGAGAAACGTTTCCTTGAAACTGCTCTGCTGTGCGTTCGTTCACCTAAGAGAGTTGAATCTATGTTGAGATTCAGCGAGTCAGAAACACGTTTCTTCTAGGGGCTGCGTTGGGATATTCCCGAGTGAATGGGACCATAGGCTGTACAGAGAAATATATGCTTCTAAAACCAAAACAGAGGTCTCTAACTGAATGGTTGTCAACGTGTGCATTCAAGTGACAGAGTTAAACTCACGTGTGGATTCAGCGGTTTGCCAACCCTTTCTGTGCAGAATCCCAAATCCGGTATTTCCAGCCCAATGCCGGCATACGTACTAAAGAGCAGGAAACTTCGTCTCAAACTCAGGAGAAACGTTTCCTTGAAACTGCTCTGCTGTGCCTTCGTTCAACTAAGAGAGTTGAATCTATATTGAGATTCACGGAGACAGAAACACGCTTCTTCTAGGAGCTGCGTTGGGATATTCTCGAGTGAATGGGACCGTAGGCTGTACAGAGAAATATCTGCTTCTAAAACCAAAACGCAGCTATCTAACTGAATGGTTGTCAATGGGTACATTCAACTGACCGAGTTAAACTCACGTGTGGATTCAGCGGTTGGCAAACCCTTACTGTGCAGAATCCCAAAACCGATATTTCCAGCCCAAAGCCGGCATACGTACTATACAGCAGGAAACTTCGTCTAAAACTCAGGAGAAACGTTTCCTTGAAACTGCTCTGCTGTGCGTTCGTTCACCTAAGAGAGTTGAATCTATGTTGAGATTCAGCGAGTCAGAATCCAGTTTCCTCTAGGAGCTGTATTGGGATATTCCCGAGTGAATGGGACCATAGGCTGTACGGAGAAATATATGCTTCAAAAACCAAAACGGAGCTATCTAACTGAATGGTTGTCAATGTGTGCATTCAATTGACAGAGTTAAACTCACGTGTGGATTCCGTATTTTCCAAACCCTTTCTGTGCAGAATCCCAAAACCGGTATTTCCAGCCCAATGCCGGCATACGTACTAAACGGCAGGAAACTTCGTCTAAAACTCAGGAGAAACGTTTCCTTGACACTGCTCTGCTGTGCGTTCGTTCACCTAGGAGAGTTGAATCTATGTTGAGATTCAGCGAGTCAGAATCCAGTTTCTTCTAGGAGCTGTGTTGCGATATTCCCGAGTGAATGGGACCACAGGCTGTACAGAGAAATATCTGCTTCTAAAACCAAAACGGAGTTATGTAACTGAATGGTTGTCAATGTGTGCATTCAACTGACAGAGTTAAACTCACGTGTGGATTCAGCGGTTTGCAAAACCTTTCTGTGCAGAAACCAGAAACCGGAATTTCCAGCCCAATGCCGGAATACGTACGAAACAGCAGTATGACTTCGTCTGAAACTCAGGAGAAACGTCTCCTTGAAACTGCTATGCTGTGCGTTCGTTCACCTAAGAGAGTTGAATCTATGTTGAGATTCAGCGAGTCAGAAACACGTTTCTTCTAGGAGCTGCGTTGGGATATTCCCGAGTGAATGGGACCATAGGTTGTACAGAGAAATATCTGCTTCTAAAACCAAAACGGAGCTATCTAACTGAATGGTTGTCGATGTGTGAATTTAACTGACAGAGTTAAACTCACGTGAGCATTCAGCCGTTTGCAAACCCTTTCTGTGCAGAATCCCAAAACCGGCATTTCCTGCCCAATGCCGACATACGTACGAAACAGCAGTAAACTTCGTCTAAAACTCAGGAGAAACGTTTCCCTGAATCTGCTGTGCTGTACGTTCGTTCACCTAAGAGAGTTGAATCTATGTTGAGATTCAGCGAGTCAGAAACACGTTTCTTCTAGGAGCTGCGTTGGGATATTCCCGAGTGAATGGGACCATAGGCTGTAGAGAGAAATATCTGCTTCTAAAACCAAAACGGAGGTCTCTAACTGAATGGTTGTCAACGTGTGCATTCAAGTGACAGAGTTAAACTCACGTGTGGATTCAGCGGTTTGCAAACACTTTCTGTGCAGAATCCAAAACCGGTATTTCCAGCCCAATGCCGGCATACGTACTAAACAGCAGGAAACTTCGTCTAAAACTCAGGATAAACGTTTCCTTGAAACTGCTCTGCTGAGCCTTCGTTCCCCTTAGAGAGTTGAATCTAAGTTGAGATTCAGCGAGTCAGAAACACGTTTCTTCTAGGAGCTGCGTTGGGATATTCCCGAGTGAATGGGACCATAGGCTGTAGAGAGAAATATCTGCTTCTAAAACCAAAACGGAGCTATCTAACTGAATGGTTGTCAATGTCTGCATTCATGTGACAGAGGTAAACTCACGTGTGGATTTAGCAGTTTGCAAACACTTTCTGTGCAGAAACCCAAAAACGGTATTTCCAGCCCAATGGCGGCATACGTACTGAACAGCAGTAAACTTCGTCTAAAACTCAGGAGAAACGTTTCCTTGAAACTGCTCTGCTGAGCCTTCGTTCACCTTAGAGAGCTGCATCTAAGTTGAGATTCAGCGTGTCGGAAACACGTTTCTTCTAGGAGCTGCGTTGGGATATTCCCGAGGGATTGGGACCATAGGCTGTACAGAGAAATATCTGCTTCTAAACCCAAAACGGAGCTATCTAACTGAATGGTTGTCAATCTGTGCATTCAACTCAGAGAGGTAAACTCACGTGTGCATTCAGTGGTTTGCAAACCCTTTCTGTGCAGAATCCCAAAACCGGCATTTCCAGCCCAATGCCGACATACGTACGAAACAGCAGTAAACTTCGTCTAAAACTCAGGAGAAACGTTTCCTTGAAACTGCTCTGCTGTGCGTACGTTCAGCTAAGAGAGTTGAATCTATGTTGAGATTCAGCGAGTCAGAAACACGTTTCTTCTAGGAGCTGCGTTGGGATATTCTCGAGTGAATGGGAGCATAGGCTGTACAGAGAAATATCTGCTTCTAAAACCAAAACGGAGCTCTCTAGCTGAATGGTTGTCAACGTGTGCATTCAACTGACAGAGTTAAACTCACTTGTGGATTCAGCGGTTTGCAAACCCTTTCTGTGCAGAATCCCAAAACCGGTATTTCCAGCCCAATGCTGGCATACGTACTAAACAGCAGGAAACTTCGTCTAAAACTCAGGAGAAACGTTTCCTTGAAACTGCTCTGCTGTGCGTTCGTTCACCTAAGAGAGTTGAATCTATGTTGAGATTCAGCGAGTCAGAAACACGTTTCTTCTAGGGGCTGCGTTGGGATATTCCCGAGTGAATGGGACCATAGGCTGTACAGAGAAATATATGCTTCTAAAACCAAAACAGAGGTCTCTAACTGAATGGTTGTCAACGTGTGCATTCAAGTGACAGAGTTAAACTCACGTGTGGATTCAGCGGTTTGCCAACCCTTTCTGTGCAGAATCCCAAATCCGGTATTTCCAGCCCAATGCCGGCATACGTACTAAAGAGCAGGAAACTTCGTCTCAAACTCAGGAGAAACGTTTCCTTGAAACTGCTCTGCTGTGCCTTCGTTCAACTAAGAGAGTTGAATCTATATTGAGATTCACGGAGACAGAAACACGTTTCTTCTAGGAGCTGCGTTGGGATATTCTCGAGTGAATGGGACCGTAGGCTGTACAGAGAAATATCTGCTTCTAAAACCAAAACGCAGCTATCTAACTGAATGGTTGTCAATGGGTACATTCAACTGACCGAGTTAAACTCACGTGTGGATTCAGCGGTTGGCAAACCCTTACTGTGCAGAATCCCAAAACCGATATTTCCAGCCCAAAGCCGGCATACGTACTATACAGCAGGAAACTTCGTCTAAAACTCAGGAGAAACGTTTCCTTGAAACTGCTCTGCTGTGCGTTCGTTCACCTAAGAGAGTTGAATCTATGTTGAGATTCAGCGAGTCAGAATCCAGTTTCCTCTAGGAGCTGTATTGGGATATTCCCGAGTGAATGGGACCATAGGCTGTACGGAGAAATATCTGCTTCAAAAACCAAAACGGAGCTATCTAACTGAATGGTTGTCAATGTGTGCATTCAATTGACAGAGTTAAACTCACGTGTGGATTCCGCATTTTCCAAACCCTTTCTGTGCAGAATCCCAAAACCGGTATTTCCAGCCCAATGCCGGCATACGTACTAAACGGCAGGAAACTTCGTCTAAAACTCAGGAGAAACGTTTCCTTGACACTGCTCTGCTGTGCGTTCGTTCACCTAGGAGAGTTGAATCTATGTTGAGATTCAGCGAGTCAGAATCCAGTTTCTTCTATTAGCTGTGTTGCGATATTCCCGAGTGAATGGGACCACAGGCTGTACAGAGAAATATCTGCTTCTAAAACCAAAACGGAGTTATGTAACTGAATGGTTGTCAATGTGTGCATTCAACTGACAGAGTTAAACTCACGTGTGGATTCAGCGGTTTGCAAAACCTTTCTGTGCAGAAACCAGAAACCGGAATTTCCAGCCCAATGCCGGCATACGTACGAAACAGCAGTATGACTTCGTCTGAAACTCAGGAGAAACGTCTCCTTGAAACTGCTCTGCGGTGCGTTCGTTCCCTTAAGAGAGTTGAATCTATGTTGAGATTCAGCGAGTCAGAAACACGTTTCTTCTAGGAGCTGCGTTGGGATATTCCCGAGTGAATGGGACCACAGGTTGTACAGAGAAATATCTGCTTCTAAAACGAAAACCGAGCTATCTAACTGAATGGTTGTCGATGTGTGAATTTAACTGACAGAGTTAAACTCACGAGAGAATTCAGCCATTTGCAAACCCGTTCTGTGCAGAATCCCAAAACCGGTATTTCCAGCCCAATGCCGGCATACGTACTAAACAGCAGGAAACTTCGTCTAAAACTCAGCAGAAACGTTTCCCTGAATCTGCTGTGCTGTACGTCCGTTCACCTAAGATAGTTGAATCTATGTTGAGATTCAGCGAGTCAGAGATACCTTTCTTCTAGGAGCTGCGTTGGGATATTCCCGAGTGAATGGGACCATAGGTTGTACAGAGAAATATCTGCTTCTAAAACCAAAACGGAGCTACCTAACTCAATGGTTGTCAATGTGTGCATTCAACTGACAGAGTTAAACTCACGTGTGGATTCAGCGGTTTGCAAACCCTTTCTGTGCAGAATCCCAAAACCGGTATTTCCAGCCCAATGCCGGCATACGTACGAAACAGCAGTATGACTTCGTCTGAAACTCAGGAGAAACGTCTCCTTGAAACTGCTATGCTGTGCGTTCGTTCACCTAAGAGAGTTGAATCTATGTTGAGATTCAGCGAGTCAGAAACACGTTTCTTCTAGGAGCTGCGTTGGGATATTCCCGAGTGAATGGGACCATAGGTTGTACAGAGAAATATCTGCTTCTAAAACCAAAACGGAGCTATCTAACTGAATGGTTGTCGATGTGTGAATTTAACTGACAGAGTTAAACTCACGTGAGCATTCAGCCGTTTGCAAACCCTTTCTGTGCAGAATCCCAAAACCGGCATTTCCTGCCCAATGCCGACATACGTACGAAACAGCAGTAAACTTCGTCTAAAACTCAGGAGAAACGTTTCCCTGAATCTGCTGTGCTGTACGTTCGTTCACCTAAGAGAGTTGAATCTATGTTGAGATTCAGCGAGTCAGAAACACGTTTCTTCTAGGAGCTGCGTTGGGATATTCCCGAGTGAATGGGACCATAGGCTGTAGAGAGAAATATCTGCTTCTAAAACCAAAACGGAGGTCTCTAACTGAATGGTTGTCAACGTGTGCATTCAAGTGACAGAGTTAAACTCACGTGTGGATTCAGCGGTTTGCAAACACTTTCTGTGCAGAATCCAAAACCGGTATTTCCAGCCCAATGCCGGCATACGTACTAAACAGCAGGAAACTTCGTCTAAAACTCAGGATAAACGTTTCCTTGAAACTGCTCTGCTGAGCCTTCGTTCCCCTTAGAGAGTTGAATCTAAGTTGAGATTCAGCGAGTCAGAAACACGTTTCTTCTAGGAGCTGCGTTGGGATATTCCCGAGTGAATGGGACCATAGGCTGTAGAGAGAAATATCTGCTTCTAAAACCAAAACGGAGCTATCTAACTGAATGGTTGTCAATGTCTGCATTCATGTGACAGAGGTAAACTCACGTGTGGATTTAGCAGTTTGCAAACACTTTCTGTGCAGAAACCCAAAAACGGTATTTCCAGTCCAATGGCGGCATACGTACTAAACAGCAGTAAACTTCGTCTAAAACTCAGGAGAAACGTTTCCTTGAAACTGCTCTGCTGAGCCTTCGTTCACCTTAGAGAGCTGCATCTAAGTTGAGATTCAGCGTTTCGGAAACACGTTTCTTCTAGGAGCTGCGTTGGGATATTCCCGAGGGAATGGGACCATAGGCTGTACAGAGAAATATCTGCTTCTAAACCCAAAACGGAGCTATCTAACTGAATGGTTGTCAATCTGTGCATTCAACTCAGAGAGGTAAACTCACGTGTGCATTCAGTGGTTTGCAAACCCTTTCTGTGCAGAATCCCAAAACCGGCATTTCCAGCCCAATGCCGACATACGTACGAAACAGCAGTAAACTTCGTCTAAAACTCAGGAGAAACGTTTCCTTGAAACTGCTCTGCTGTGCGTACGTTCAGCTAAGAGAGTTGAATCTATGTTGAGATTCAGCGAGTCAGAAACACGTTTCTTCTAGGAGCTGCGTTGGGATATTCTCGAGTGAATGGGAGCATAGGCTGTACAGAGAAATATCTGCTTCTAAAACCAAAACGGAGCTCTCTAGCTGAATGGTTGTCAACGTGTGCATTCAACTGACAGAGTTAAACTCACTTGTGGATTCAGCGGTTTGCAAACCCTTTCTGTGCAGAATCCCAAAACCGGTATTTCCAGCCCAATGCTGGCATAC
The DNA here is from genome assembly GCF_030222135.1 of Aotus nancymaae. NCBI lineage: Eukaryota > Metazoa > Chordata > Mammalia > Primates > Aotidae > Aotus > Aotus nancymaae. Next base: position 141,993 of record NW_026988501.1, on the reverse strand, counting down.
GTACTAAACAGCAGGAAACTTCGTCTAAAACTCAGGAGAAACGTTTCCTTGAAACTGCTCTGCTGTGCGTTCGTTCACCTAAGAGAGTTGAATCTATGTTGAGATTCAGCGAGTCAGAAACACGTTTCTTCTAGGGGCTGCGTTGGGATATTCCCGAGTGAATGGGACCATAGGCTGTACAGAGAAATATATGCTTCTAAAACCAAAACAGAGGTCTCTAACTGAATGGTTGTCAACGTGTGCATTCAAGTGACAGAGTTAAACTCACGTGTGGATTCAGCGGTTTGCCAACCCTTTCTGTGCAGAATCCCAAGTCCGGTATTTCCAGCCCAATGCCGGCATACGTACTAAAGAGCAGGAAACTTCGTCTCAAACTCAGGAGAAACGTTTCCTTGAAACTGCTCTGCTGTGCCTTCGTTCAACTAAGAGAGTTGAATCTATATTGAGATTCACGGAGACAGAAACACGTTTCTTCTAGGAGCTGCGTTGGGATATTCTCGAGTGAATGGGACCGTAGGCTGTACAGAGAAATATCTGCTTCTAAAACCAAAACGCAGCTATCTAACTGAATGGTTGTCAATGGGTACATTCAACTGACCGAGTTAAACTCACGTGTGGATTCAGCGGTTGGCAAACCCTTACTGTGCAGAATCCCAAAACCGATATTTCCAGCCCAAAGCCGGCATACGTACTATACAGCAGGAAACTTCGTCTAAAACTCAGGAGAAACGTTTCCTTGAAACTGCTCTGCTGTGCGTTCGTTCACCTAAGAGAGTTGAATCTATGTTGAGATTCAGCGAGTCAGAATCCAGTTTCCTCTAGGAGCTGTATTGGGATATTCCCGAGTGAATGGGACCATAGGCTGTACGGAGAAATATCTGCTTCAAAAACCAAAACGGAGCTATCTAACTGAATGGTTGTCAATGTGTGCATTCAATTGACAGAGTTAAACTCACGTGTGGATTCCGCATTTTCCAAACCCTTTCTGTGCAGAATCCCAAAACCGGTATTTCCAGCCCAATGCCGGCATACGTACTAAACGGCAGGAAACTTCGTCTAAAACTCAGGAGAAACGTTTCCTTGACACTGCTCTGCTGTGCGTTCGTTCACCTAGGAGAGTTGAATCTATGTTGAGATTCAGCGAGTCAGAATCCAGTTTCTTCTATTAGCTGTGTTGCGATATTCCCGAGTGAATGGGACCACAGGCTGTACAGAGAAATATCTGCTTCTAAAACCAAAACGGAGTTATGTAACTGAATGGTTGTCAATGTGTGCATTCAACTGACAGAGTTAAACTCACGTGTGGATTCAGCGGTTTGCAAAACCTTTCTGTGCAGAAACCAGAAACCGGAATTTCCAGCCCAATGCCGGCATACGTACGAAACAGCAGTATGACTTCGTCTGAAACTCAGGAGAAACGTCTCCTTGAAACTGCTCTGCGGTGCGTTCGTTCCCTTAAGAGAGTTGAATCTATGTTGAGATTCAGCGAGTCAGAAACACGTTTCTTCTAGGAGCTGCGTTGGGATATTCCCGAGTGAATGGGACCACAGGTTGTACAGAGAAATATCTGCTTCTAAAACGAAAACCGAGCTATCTAACTGAATGGTTGTCGATGTGTGAATTTAACTGACAGAGTTAAACTCACGAGAGAATTCAGCCATTTGCAAACCCGTTCTGTGCAGAATCCCAAAACCGGTATTTCCAGCCCAATGCCGGCATACGTACTAAACAGCAGGAAACTTCGTCTAAAACTCAGCAGAAACGTTTCCCTGAATCTGCTGTGCTGTACGTCCGTTCACCTAAGATAGTTGAATCTATGTTGAGATACAGCGAGTCAGAGATACCTTTCTTCTAGGAGCTGCGTTGGGATATTCCCGAGTGAATGGGACCATAGGCTGTAGAGAGAAATATCTGCTTCTAAAACCAAAACGGAGCTATCTAACTCAATGGTTGTCAATGTGTGCATTCAACTGACAGAGTTAAACTCACTTGTGGATTCAGCGGTTTGCAAACCCTTTCTGTGCAGAATCCCAAAACCGGTATTTCCAGCCCAATGCTGGCATACGTACTAAACAGCAGGAAACTTCGTCTAAAACTCAGGAGAAACGTTTCCTTGAAACTGCTCTGCTGTGCGTTCGTTCACCTAAGAGAGTTGAATCTATGTTGAGATTCAGCGAGTCAGAAACACGTTTCTTCTAGGGGCTGCGTTGGGATATTCCCGAGTGAATGGGACCATAGGCTGTACAGAGAAATATATGCTTCTAAAACCAAAACAGAGGTCTCTAACTGAATGGTTGTCAACGTGTGCATTCAAGTGACAGAGTTAAACTCACGTGTGGATTCAGCGGTTTGCCAACCCTTTCTGTGCAGAATCCCAAATCCGGTATTTCCAGCCCAATGCCGGCATACGTACTAAAGAGCAGGAAACTTCGTCTCAAACTCAGGAGAAACGTTTCCTTGAAACTGCTCTGCTGTGCCTTCGTTCAACTAAGAGAGTTGAATCTATATTGAGATTCACGGAGACAGAAACACGTTTCTTCTAGGAGCTGCGTTGGGATATTCTCGAGTGAATGGGACCGTAGGCTGTACAGAGAAATATCTGCTTCTAAAACCAAAACGCAGCTATCTAACTGAATGGTTGTCAATGGGTACATTCAACTGACCGAGTTAAACTCACGTGTGGATTCAGCGGTTGGCAAACCCTTACTGTGCAGAATCCCAAAACCGATATTTCCAGCCCAAAGCCGGCATACGTACTATACAGCAGGAAACTTCGTCTAAAACTCAGGAGAAACGTTTCCTTGAAACTGCTCTGCTGTGCGTTCGTTCACCTAAGAGAGTTGAATCTATGTTGAGATTCAGCGAGTCAGAATCCAGTTTCCTCTAGGAGCTGTATTGGGATATTCCCGAGTGAATGGGACCATAGGCTGTACGGAGAAATATATGCTTCAAAAACCAAAACGGAGCTATCTAACTGAATGGTTGTCAATGTGTGCATTCAATTGACAGAGTTAAACTCACGTGTGGATTCCGTATTTTCCAAACCCTTTCTGTGCAGAATCCCAAAACCGGTATTTCCAGCCCAATGCCGGCATACGTACTAAACGGCAGGAAACTTCGTCTAAAACTCAGGAGAAACGTTTCCTTGACACTGCTCTGCTGTGCGTTCGTTCACCTAGGAGAGTTGAATCTATGTTGAGATTCAGCGAGTCAGAATCCAGTTTCTTCTAGGAGCTGTGTTGCGATATTCCCGAGTGAATGGGACCACAGGCTGTACAGAGAAATATCTGCTTCTAAAACCAAAACGGAGTTATGTAACTGAATGGTTGTCAATGTGTGCATTCAACTGACAGAGTTAAACTCACGTGTGGATTCAGCGGTTTGCAAAACCTTTCTGTGCAGAAACCAGAAACCGGAATTTCCAGCCCAATGCCGGAATACGTACGAAACAGCAGTATGACTTCGTCTGAAACTCAGGAGAAACGTCTCCTTGAAACTGCTATGCTGTGCGTTCGTTCACCTAAGAGAGTTGAATCTATGTTGAGATTCAGCGAGTCAGAAACACGTTTCTTCTAGGAGCTGCGTTGGGATATTCCCGAGTGAATGGGACCATAGGTTGTACAGAGAAATATCTGCTTCTAAAACCAAAACGGAGCTATCTAACTGAATGGTTGTCGATGTGTGAATTTAACTGACAGAGTTAAACTCACGTGAGCATTCAGCCGTTTGCAAACCCTTTCTGTGCAGAATCCCAAAACCGGCATTTCCTGCCCAATGCCGACATACGTACGAAACAGCAGTAAACTTCGTCTAAAACTCAGGAGAAACGTTTCCCTGAATCTGCTGTGCTGTACGTTCGTTCACCTAAGAGAGTTGAATCTATGTTGAGATTCAGCGAGTCAGAAACACGTTTCTTCTAGGAGCTGCGTTGGGATATTCCCGAGTGAATGGGACCATAGGCTGTAGAGAGAAATATCTGCTTCTAAAACCAAAACGGAGGTCTCTAACTGAATGGTTGTCAACGTGTGCATTCAAGTGACAGAGTTAAACTCACGTGTGGATTCAGCGGTTTGCAAACACTTTCTGTGCAGAATCCAAAACCGGTATTTCCAGCCCAATGCCGGCATACGTACTAAACAGCAGGAAACTTCGTCTAAAACTCAGGATAAACGTTTCCTTGAAACTGCTCTGCTGAGCCTTCGTTCCCCTTAGAGAGTTGAATCTAAGTTGAGATTCAGCGAGTCAGAAACACGTTTCTTCTAGGAGCTGCGTTGGGATATTCCCGAGTGAATGGGACCATAGGCTGTAGAGAGAAATATCTGCTTCTAAAACCAAAACGGAGCTATCTAACTGAATGGTTGTCAATGTCTGCATTCATGTGACAGAGGTAAACTCACGTGTGGATTTAGCAGTTTGCAAACACTTTCTGTGCAGAAACCCAAAAACGGTATTTCCAGCCCAATGGCGGCATACGTACTGAACAGCAGTAAACTTCGTCTAAAACTCAGGAGAAACGTTTCCTTGAAACTGCTCTGCTGAGCCTTCGTTCACCTTAGAGAGCTGCATCTAAGTTGAGATTCAGCGTGTCGGAAACACGTTTCTTCTAGGAGCTGCGTTGGGATATTCCCGAGGGATTGGGACCATAGGCTGTACAGAGAAATATCTGCTTCTAAACCCAAAACGGAGCTATCTAACTGAATGGTTGTCAATCTGTGCATTCAACTCAGAGAGGTAAACTCACGTGTGCATTCAGTGGTTTGCAAACCCTTTCTGTGCAGAATCCCAAAACCGGCATTTCCAGCCCAATGCCGACATACGTACGAAACAGGAGTAAACTTCGTCTAAAACTCAGGAGAAACGTTTCCTTGAAACTGCTCTGCTGTGCGTACGTTCAGCTAAGAGAGTTGAATCTATGTTGAGATTCAGCGAGTCAGAAACACGTTTCTTCTAGGAGCTGCGTTGGGATATTCTCGAGTGAATGGGAGCATAGGCTGTACAGAGAAATATCTGCTTCTAAAACCAAAACGGAGCTCTCTAGCTGAATGGTTGTCAACGTGTGCATTCAACTGACAGAGTTAAACTCACTTGTGGATTCAGCGGTTTGCAAACCCTTTCTGTGCAGAATCCCAAAACCGGTATTTCCAGCCCAATGCTGGCATACGTACTAAACAGCAGGAAACTTCGTCTAAAACTCAGGAGAAACGTTTCCTTGAAACTGCTCTGCTGTGCGTTCGTTCACCTAAGAGAGTTGAATCTATGTTGAGATTCAGCGAGTCAGAAACACGTTTCTTCTAGGGGCTGCGTTGGGATATTCCCGAGTGAATGGGACCATAGGCTGTACAGAGAAATATATGCTTCTAAAACCAAAACAGAGGTCTCTAACTGAATGGTTGTCAACGTGTGCATTCAAGTGACAGAGTTAAACTCACGTGTGGATTCAGCGGTTTGCCAACCCTTTCTGTGCAGAATCCCAAATCCGGTATTTCCAGCCCAATGCCGGCATACGTACTAAAGAGCAGGAAACTTCGTCTCAAACTCAGGAGAAACGTTTCCTTGAAACTGCTCTGCTGTGCCTTCGTTCAACTAAGAGAGTTGAATCTATATTGAGATTCACGGAGACAGAAACACGTTTCTTCTAGGAGCTGCGTTGGGATATTCTCGAGTGAATGGGACCGTAGGCTGTACAGAGAAATATCTGCTTCTAAAACCAAAACGCAGCTATCTAACTGAATGGTTGTCAATGGGTACATTCAACTGACCGAGTTAAACTCACGTGTGGATTCAGCGGTTGGCAAACCCTTACTGTGCAGAATCCCAAAACCGATATTTCCAGCCCAAAGCCGGCATACGTACTATACAGCAGGAAACTTCGTCTAAAACTCAGGAGAAACGTTTCCTTGAAACTGCTCTGCTGTGCGTTCGTTCACCTAAGAGAGTTGAATCTATGTTGAGATTCAGCGAGTCAGAATCCAGTTTCCTCTAGGAGCTGTATTGGGATATTCCCGAGTGAATGGGACCATAGGCTGTACGGAGAAATATCTGCTTCAAAAACCAAAACGGAGCTATCTAACTGAATGGTTGTCAATGTGTGCATTCAATTGACAGAGTTAAACTCACGTGTGGATTCCGCATTTTCCAAACCCTTTCTGTGCAGAATCCCAAAACCGGTATTTCCAGCCCAATGCCGGCATACGTACTAAACGGCAGGAAACTTCGTCTAAAACTCAGGAGAAACGTTTCCTTGACACTGCTCTGCTGTGCGTTCGTTCACCTAGGAGAGTTGAATCTATGTTGAGATTCAGCGAGTCAGAATCCAGTTTCTTCTATTAGCTGTGTTGCGATATTCCCGAGTGAATGGGACCACAGGCTGTACAGAGAAATATCTGCTTCTAAAACCAAAACGGAGTTATGTAACTGAATGGTTGTCAATGTGTGCATTCAACTGACAGAGTTAAACTCACGTGTGGATTCAGCGGTTTGCAAAACCTTTCTGTGCAGAAACCAGAAACCGGAATTTCCAGCCCAATGCCGGCATACGTACGAAACAGCAGTATGACTTCGTCTGAAACTCAGGAGAAACGTCTCCTTGAAACTGCTCTGCGGTGCGTTCGTTCCCTTAAGAGAGTTGAATCTATGTTGAGATTCAGCGAGTCAGAAACACGTTTCTTCTAGGAGCTGCGTTGGGATATTCCCGAGTGAATGGGACCACAGGTTGTACAGAGAAATATCTGCTTCTAAAACGAAAACCGAGCTATCTAACTGAATGGTTGTCGATGTGTGAATTTAACTGACAGAGTTAAACTCACGAGAGAATTCAGCCATTTGCAAACCCGTTCTGTGCAGAATCCCAAAACCGGTATTTCCAGCCCAATGCCGGCATACGTACTAAACAGCAGGAAACTTCGTCTAAAACTCAGCAGAAACGTTTCCCTGAATCTGCTGTGCTGTACGTCCGTTCACCTAAGATAGTTGAATCTATGTTGAGATTCAGCGAGTCAGAGATACCTTTCTTCTAGGAGCTGCGTTGGGATATTCCCGAGTGAATGGGACCATAGGTTGTACAGAGAAATATCTGCTTCTAAAACCAAAACGGAGCTACCTAACTCAATGGTTGTCAATGTGTGCATTCAACTGACAGAGTTAAACTCACGTGTGGATTCAGCGGTTTGCAAACCCTTTCTGTGCAGAATCCCAAAACCGGTATTTCCAGCCCAATGCCGGCATACGTACGAAACAGCAGTATGACTTCGTCTGAAACTCAGGAGAAACGTCTCCTTGAAACTGCTATGCTGTGCGTTCGTTCACCTAAGAGAGTTGAATCTATGTTGAGATTCAGCGAGTCAGAAACACGTTTCTTCTAGGAGCTGCGTTGGGATATTCCCGAGTGAATGGGACCATAGGTTGTACAGAGAAATATCTGCTTCTAAAACCAAAACGGAGCTATCTAACTGAATGGTTGTCGATGTGTGAATTTAACTGACAGAGTTAAACTCACGTGAGCATTCAGCCGTTTGCAAACCCTTTCTGTGCAGAATCCCAAAACCGGCATTTCCTGCCCAATGCCGACATACGTACGAAACAGCAGTAAACTTCGTCTAAAACTCAGGAGAAACGTTTCCCTGAATCTGCTGTGCTGTACGTTCGTTCACCTAAGAGAGTTGAATCTATGTTGAGATTCAGCGAGTCAGAAACACGTTTCTTCTAGGAGCTGCGTTGGGATATTCCCGAGTGAATGGGACCATAGGCTGTAGAGAGAAATATCTGCTTCTAAAACCAAAACGGAGGTCTCTAACTGAATGGTTGTCAACGTGTGCATTCAAGTGACAGAGTTAAACTCACGTGTGGATTCAGCGGTTTGCAAACACTTTCTGTGCAGAATCCAAAACCGGTATTTCCAGCCCAATGCCGGCATACGTACTAAACAGCAGGAAACTTCGTCTAAAACTCAGGATAAACGTTTCCTTGAAACTGCTCTGCTGAGCCTTCGTTCCCCTTAGAGAGTTGAATCTAAGTTGAGATTCAGCGAGTCAGAAACACGTTTCTTCTAGGAGCTGCGTTGGGATATTCCCGAGTGAATGGGACCATAGGCTGTAGAGAGAAATATCTGCTTCTAAAACCAAAACGGAGCTATCTAACTGAATGGTTGTCAATGTCTGCATTCATGTGACAGAGGTAAACTCACGTGTGGATTTAGCAGTTTGCAAACACTTTCTGTGCAGAAACCCAAAAACGGTATTTCCAGCCCAATGGCGGCATACGTACTAAACAGCAGTAAACTTCGTCTAAAACTCAGGAGAAACGTTTCCTTGAAACTGCTCTGCTGAGCCTTCGTTCACCTTAGAGAGCTGCATCTAAGTTGAGATTCAGCGTTTCGGAAACACGTTTCTTCTAGGAGCTGCGTTGGGATATTCCCGAGGGAATGGGACCATAGGCTGTACAGAGAAATATCTGCTTCTAAACCCAAAACGGAGCTATCTAACTGAATGGTTGTCAATCTGTGCATTCAACTCAGAGAGGTAAACTCACGTGTGCATTCAGTGGTTTGCAAACCCTTTCTGTGCAGAATCCCAAAACCGGCATTTCCAGCCCAATGCCGACATACGTACGAAACAGCAGTAAACTTCGTCTAAAACTCAGGAGAAACGTTTCCTTGAAACTGCTCTGCTGTGCGTACGTTCAGCTAAGAGAGTTGAATCTATGTTGAGATTCAGCGAGTCAGAAACACGTTTCTTCTAGGAGCTGCGTTGGGATATTCTCGAGTGAATGGGAGCATAGGCTGTACAGAGAAATATCTGCTTCTAAAACCAAAACGGAGCTCTCTAGCTGAATGGTTGTCAACGTGTGCATTCAACTGACAGAGTTAAACTCACTTGTGGATTCAGCGGTTTGCAAACCCTTTCTGTGCAGAATCCCAAAACCGGTATTTCCAGCCCAATGCTGGCATACGTACTAAACAGCAGGAAACTTCGTCTAAAACTCAGGAGAAACGTTTCCTTGAAACTGCTCTGCTGTGCGTTCGTTCACCTAAGAGAGTTGAATCTATGTTGAGATTCAGCGAGTCAGAAACACGTTTCTTCTAGGGGCTGCGTTGGGATATTCCCGAGTGAATGGGACCATAGGCTGTACAGAGAAATATATGCTTCTAAAACCAAAACAGAGGTCTCTAACTGAATGGTTGTCAACGTGTGCATTCAAGTGACAGAGTTAAACTCACGTGTGGATTCAGCGGTTTGCCAACCCTTTCTGTGCAGAATCCCAAGTCCGGTATTTCCAGCCCAATGCCGGCATACGTACTAAAGAGCAGGAAACTTCGTCTCAAACTCAGGAGAAACGTTTCCTTGAAACTGCTCTGCTGTGCCTTCGTTCAACTAAGAGAGTTGAATCTATATTGAGATTCACGGAGACAGAAACACGTTTCTTCTAGGAGCTGCGTTGGGATATTCTCGAGTGAATGGGACCGTAGGCTGTACAGAGAAATATCTGCTTCTAAAACCAAAACGCAGCTATCTAACTGAATGGTTGTCAATGGGTACATTCAACTGACCGAGTTAAACTCACGTGTGGATTCAGCGGTTGGCAAACCCTTACTGTGCAGAATCCCAAAACCGATATTTCCAGCCCAAAGCCGGCATACGTACTATACAGCAGGAAACTTCGTCTAAAACTCAGGAGAAACGTTTCCTTGAAACTGCTCTGCTGTGCGTTCGTTCACCTAAGAGAGTTGAATCTATGTTGAGATTCAGCGAGTCAGAATCCAGTTTCCTCTAGGAGCTGTATTGGGATATTCCCGAGTGAATGGGACCATAGGCTGTACGGAGAAATATCTGCTTCAAAAACCAAAACGGAGCTATCTAACTGAATGGTTGTCAATGTGTGCATTCAATTGACAGAGTTAAACTCACGTGTGGATTCCGCATTTTCCAAACCCTTTCTGTGCAGAATCCCAAAACCGGTATTTCCAGCCCAATGCCGGCATACGTACTAAACGGCAGGAAACTTCGTCTAAAACTCAGGAGAAACGTTTCCTTGACACTGCTCTGCTGTGCGTTCGTTCACCTAGGAGAGTTGAATCTATGTTGAGATTCAGCGAGTCAGAATCCAGTTTCTTCTATTAGCTGTGTTGCGATATTCCCGAGTGAATGGGACCACAGGCTGTACAGAGAAATATCTGCTTCTAAAACCAAAACGGAGTTATGTAACTGAATGGTTGTCAATGTGTGCATTCAACTGACAGAGTTAAACTCACGTGTGGATTCAGCGGTTTGCAAAACCTTTCTGTGCAGAAACCAGAAACCGGAATTTCCAGCCCAATGCCGGCATACGTACGAAACAGCAGTATGACTTCGTCTGAAACTCAGGAGAAACGTCTCCTTGAAACTGCTCTGCGGTGCGTTCGTTCCCTTAAGAGAGTTGAATCTATGTTGAGATTCAGCGAGTCAGAAACACGTTTCTTCTAGGAGCTGCGTTGGGATATTCCCGAGTGAATGGGACCACAGGTTGTACAGAGAAATATCTGCTTCTAAAACGAAAACCGAGCTATCTAACTGAATGGTTGTCGATGTGTGAATTTAACTGACAGAGTTAAACTCACGAGAGAATTCAGCCATTTGCAAACCCGTTCTGTGCAGAATCCCAAAACCGGTATTTCCAGCCCAATGCCGGCATACGTACTAAACAGCAGGAAACTTCGTCTAAAACTCAGCAGAAACGTTTCCCTGAATCTGCTGTGCTGTACGTCCGTTCACCTAAGATAGTTGAATCTATGTTGAGATACAGCGAGTCAGAGATACCTTTCTTCTAGGAGCTGCGTTGGGATATTCCCGAGTGAATGGGACCATAGGCTGTAGAGAGAAATATCTGCTTCTAAAACCAAAACGGAGCTATCTAACTCAATGGTTGTCAATGTGTGCATTCAACTGACAGAGTTAAACTCACGTGTGGATTCAGCGGTTTGCAAACCCTTTCTGTGCAGAATCCCAAAACCGGTATTTCCAGCCCAATGCCGGCATACGTACGAAACAGCAGTATGACTTCGTCTGAAACTCAGGAGAAACGTCTCCTTGAAACTGCTATGCTGTGCGTTCGTTCACCTAAGAGAGTTGAATCTATGTTGAGATTCAGCGAGTCAGAAACACGTTTCTTCTAGGAGCTGCGTTGGGATATTCCCGAGTGAATGGGACCATAGGTTGTACAGAGAAATATCTGCTTCTAAAACCAAAACGGAGCTATCTAACTGAATGGTTGTCGATGTGTGAATTTAACTGACAGAGTTAAACTCACGTGAGCATTCAGCCGTTTGCAAACCCTTTCTGTGCAGAATCCCAAAACCGGCATTTCCTGCCCAATGCCGACATACGTACGAAACAGCAGTAAACTTCGTCTAAAACTCAGGAGAAACGTTTCCCTGAATCTGCTGTGCTGTACGTTCGTTCACCTAAGAGAGTTGAATCTATGTTGAGATTCAGCGAGTCAGAAACACGTTTCTTCTAGGAGCTGCGTTGGGATATTCCCGAGTGAATGGGACCATAGGCTGTAGAGAGAAATATCTGCTTCTAAAACCAAAACGGAGGTCTCTAACTGAATGGTTGTCAACGTGTGCATTCAAGTGACAGAGTTAAACTCACGTGTGGATTCAGCGGTTTGCAAACACTTTCTGTGCAGAATCCAAAACCGGTATTTCCAGCCCAATGCCGGCATACGTACTAAACAGCAGGAAACTTCGTCTAAAACTCAGGATAAACGTTTCCTTGAAACTGCTCTGCTGAGCCTTCGTTCCCCTTAGAGAGTTGAATCTAAGTTGAGATTCAGCGAGTCAGAAACACGTTTCTTCTAGGAGCTGCGTTGGGATATTCCCGAGTGAATGGGACCATAGGCTGTAGAGAGAAATATCTGCTTCTAAAACCAAAACGGAGCTATCTAACTGAATGGTTGTCAATGTCTGCATTCATGTGACAGAGGTAAACTCACGTGTGGATTTAGCAGTTTGCAAACACTTTCTGTGCAGAAACCCAAAAACGGTATTTCCAGCCCAATGGCGGCATACGTACTAAACAGCAGTAAACTTCGTCTAAAACTCAGGAGAAACGTTTCCTTGAAACTGCTCTGCTGAGCCTTCGTTCACCTTAGAGAGCTGCATCTAAGTTGAGATTCAGCGTTTCGGAAACACGTTTCTTCTAGGAGCTGCGTTGGGATATTCCCGAGGGAATGGGACCATAGGCTGTACAGAGAAATATCTGCTTCTAAACCCAAAACGGAGCTATCTAACTGAATGGTTGTCAATCTGTGCATTCAACTCAGAGAGGTAAACTCACGTGTGCATTCAGTGGTTTGCAAACCCTTTCTGTGCAGAATCCCAAAACCGGCATTTCCAGCCCAATGCCGACATACGTACGAAACAGCAGTAAACTTCGTCTAAAACTCAGGAGAAACGTTTCCTTGAAACTGCTCTGCTGTGCGTACGTTCAGCTAAGAGAGTTGAATCTATGTTGAGATTCAGCGAGTCAGAAACACGTTTCTTCTAGGAGCTGCGTTGGGATATTCTCGAGTGAATGGGAGCATAGGCTGTACAGAGAAATATCTGCTTCTAAAACCAAAACGGAGCTCTCTAGCTGAATGGTTGTCAACGTGTGCATTCAACTGACAGAGTTAAACTCACTTGTGGATTCAGCGGTTTGCAAACCCTTTCTGTGCAGAATCCCAAAACCGGTATTTCCAGCCCAATGCTGGCATACGTACTAAACAGCAGGAAACTTCGTCTAAAACTCAGGAGAAACGTTTCCTTGAAACTGCTCTGCTGTGCGTTCATTCACCTAAGAGAGTTGAATCTATGTTGAGATTCAGCGAGTCAGAAACACGTTTCTTCTAGGGGCTGCGTTGGGATATTCCCGAGTGAATGGGACCATAGGCTGTACAGAGAAATATATGCTTCTAAAACCAAAACGGAGGTCTCTAACTGAATGGTTGTCAACGTGTGCATTCAAGTGACAGAGTTAAACTCACGTGTGGATTCAGCGGTTTGCCAACCCTTTCTGTGCAGAATCCCAAATCCGGTATTTCCAGCCCAATGCCGGCATACGTACTAAAGAGCAGGAAACTTCGTCTCAAACTCAGGAGAAACGTTTCCTTGAAACTTCTCTGCTGTGCCTTCGTTCAACTAAGAGAGTTGAATCTATATTGAGATTCACGGAGACAGAAACACGTTTCTTCTAGGAGCTGCGTTGGGATATTCTCGAGTGAATGGGACCGTAGGCTGTACAGAGAAATATCTGCTTCTAAAACCAAAACGCAGCTATCTAACTGAATGGTTATCAATGGGTACATTCAACTGACCGAGTTAAACTCACGTGTGGATTCAGCGGTTGGCAAACCCTTACTGTGCAGAATCCCAAAACCGATATTTCCAGCCCAAAGCCGGCATACGTACTATACAGCAGGAAACTTCGTCTAAAACTCAGGAGAAACGTTTCCTTGAAACTGCTCTGCTGTGCGTTCGTTCACCTAAGAGAGTTGAATCTATGTTGAGATTCAGCGAGTCAGAATCCAGTTTCCTCTGGGAGCTGTATTGGGATATTCCCGAGTGAATGTGACCATAGGCTGTACGGAGAAATATATGCTTCAAAAACCAAAACGGAGCTATCTAACTGAATGGTTGTCAATGTGTGCATTCAATTGACAGAGTTAAACTCACGTGTGGATTCCGCATTTTCCAAACCCTTTCTGTGCAGAATCCCAAAACCGGTATTTCCAGCCCAATGCCGGCATACGTACTAAACAGCAGGAAACTTCGTCTAAAACTCAGCAGAAACGTTTCCTTGAAACTGCTCTCCAGTGCGTCCGTTCACCTAAGATAGTTGAATCTATGTTGAGATTCAGCGAGTCAGAAATACCTTTCTTCTAGGAGCTGCGTTGGGATATTCCCGAGTGAATGGGACCATAGGTTGTACAGAGAAATATCTGCTTCTAAAACCAAAACGGAGCTACCTAACTAAATGGTTGTCAATGTGTGCATTCAACTGACAGAGTTAAACTCACGTGTGGATTCAGCGGTTTGCAAACCCTTTCTGTGCAGAATCCCAAAACCGGTATTTCCAGCCCAATGCCGGCATACGTACGAAACAGCAGTATGACTTCGTCTGAAACTCAGGAGAAACGTCTCCTTGAAACTGCTATGCTGTGCGTTCGTTCACCTAAGAGAGTTGAATCTATGTTGAGATTCAGCGAGTCAGAAACACGTTTCTTCTAGGAGCTGCGTTGGGATATTCCCGAGTGAATGGGACCATAGGTTGTACAGAGAAATATCTGCTTCTAAAACCAAAACGGAGCTATCTAACTGAATAATTGTCGATGTGTGAATTTAACTGACAGAGTTAAACTCACGTGAGCATTCAGCCGTTTGCAAACCCTTTCTGTGCAGAATCCCAAAACCGGCATTTCCAGCCCAATGCCGACATACGTACGAAACAGCAGGAAACTTCGTCTAAAGCTCAGGAGAAACGTTTCCCTGAAACTGCTGTGCTGTACGTTCGTTCACCTAAGAGAGTTGAATCTATGTTGAGATTCAGCGAGTCAGAAACACGTTTCTTCTAGGAGCTGCGTTGGGATATTCCCGAGTGAATGGGACCATAGGCTGTAGAGAGAAATATCTGCTTCTAAAACCAAAACGGAGGTCTCTAACTGAATGGTTGTCAACGTGTGCATTCAAGTGACAGAGTTAAACTCACGTGTGGATTCAGCGGTTTGCAAACACTTTCTGTGCAGAATCCAAAACCGGTATTTCCAGCCCAATGCCGGCATACGTACTAAACAGCAGGAAACTTCGTCTAAAACTCAGGATAAACGTTTCCTTGAAACTGCTCTGCGGAGCCTTCGTTCCCCTTAGAGAGTTGAATCTAAGTTGAGATTCAGCGCTTCGGAAACACGTTTCTTCTAGGAGCTGCGTTGGGATATTCCCGAGGGAATGGGACCATAGGCTGTACAGAGAAATATCTCCTTCTAAACCCAAAACGGAGCTATCTAACTGAATGGTTGTCAATGTGTGCATTCAACTCAGAGAGGAAAACTCACGTGTGCATTCAGCGGTTTGCAAACCCTTTCTGTGCAGAATCCCAAAACCGGCATTTCCAGCCCAATGCCGACATACGTACGAAACAGCAGTAAACTTCATCTAAAACTCAGGAGAAACGTTTCCTTGAAACTGCTCTGCTGTGCGTATGTTCACCTAAGAGAGTTGAATCTATGTTGAGATTCAGCGAGTCAGAAACACGTTTCTTCTAGGGGCTGCGTTGGGATATTCCCGAGTGAATGGGACCATAGACTGTACAGAGAAATATATGCTTCTAAAACCAAAACGGAGGTCTCTAACTGAATGGTTGCCAACGTGTTCATTCAAGTGACAGAGTTAAACTCACGTGTGCATTCAGCGGTTTGCAAACCCTTTCTGTGCAGAATCCAAAACTGGTATTTCCAGCCCAATGCCGGCATACGTACTAAACAGCAGGAAACTTCGTCTAAAACTCAGGAGAAACGTTTCCTTGAAACTGCTCTGCTGTGCGTTCGTTCACCTTAGAGAGTTGAATCTATGTTGAGATTCAGCGAGTCAGAAACACGTTTCTTCTAGGAGCTGCGTTGGGATATTCCCTAGGGAATGGGACCATAGGCTGTACAGAGAAATATCTGCTTCTAAACCCAAAACGGAGCTATCTAACTGAATGGTTGTCAATGTGTGCATTCAACTGACAGAGTTAAACTCACGCGTGGATTCAGCGGTTTGCAAACCCTTTCTGTACACAATCCCAAAACCGGTATTTCCAGCCCAATGCCGGCATACGTACTAAACAGCTGGAAACTTCGTCTAAAACTCAGGAGAAACGTTTCCTTGAAACTGCTCTGCAGTAAGTTCGTTCACCTAAGAGATTTGAATCTATGTTGAGATTCAGCGAGTCACAAACACGTTTCTTCTAGGAGCTGCGTTGGTATATTCACGAGTGAATGGGACCATAGGCTGTACAGAGAAATATCTGCTTCTAAAACCAAAACGGAGCTATCTAAATGAATGGTTGTCAATGTGTGCATTCAACTGACAAAGTTCAATTCACGTGTGGATTCAGCGGTTTGCAAACCCTTTCTGTGCAGAATCGCGAAACCGTCATTTCCAGCCCAATGCCAGCATACGTACGAAACAGCAGTATGACTTCGTCTAAGATTGAGGAGAAACGTTTAGTTGAGACTGCTCTGCTGTGCGTTCGTTCACCAAAGAGAGTTGAATCTATGTTGAGATTCAGCGAGTCAGAAACACGTTTCTTCTAGGAGCTGCATGGGATATTCCCGAGTGAATGGGTCCATAGTCTGTACAGAGAAATATCTGCTTCTAAAACCAAAACGGAGCTTTCTAACTGAATGGTTGTCAATGGGTGCATTCAACTGACAGATTTAAACTCACGTGTGGATTCAGCGGTTTGCAAACCCTTTCTGTGCAGAATCGCAAAACCGGCATTTCCAGCCCAACGCCGACATATGTACGAAACAGCAGTAAACTTCGTCTAAAACTCAGGAGAAACGTTTCCTTGAAACTGCTCTGCTGTGCGTTCGTTCACCTAATAGAGTTGAATCAATGTTGAGATTCAGCGAGTCAGAAACACGTTTCTTCTAGAAGCTGCGTTGGGATATTCTCGAGTGAATGGGAACGTAGGCTGTACAGACAAATATCTGCTTCTAAAACCAAAACGGAGCTTTCTAACTAAATGGTTGTCAATGGGTGCATTCAACTGACAGATTTAAACTCACGTGTTGATTCAACGGCTTGCAAACCCTTTCTGTGCAGAATCGCAAACCGGCATTTCCAGCCCAATGCCGACATACGTACGAAACAGCAGTAAACTTCGTCTAAAACTCAGGAGAAACGTTTCTTTGAAACTGCTCTGCTGTGCGTTCGTTCACCTAAGAAAGTTGAATCTATGTTGAGATTCAGCGAGTCAGAAACACGTTTCTTCAAGGAGCTGCATTGGGATATTCCCGAGTGTATGGGTCCAAAGTCTGTACAGAGAAATATCTGCTTCTAAAACCAAAACGGAGCTATTTAACTGAATGGTTGTCAATGTGTGCATTCAACTGACAGAGGTAAACTCACGTGTGGATTCAGCGGTTTGCAAACCCTTTCTGTGCAGAATGCCAAAACCGTTATTTCCAGCCCAATGCTGGCATACGTACTAATCAGCAGGAAACTTCGTCTAAAACTCAGGAGAAACGTTTCTTTGAAACTGCTCTGCTGTGCGTTCGTTCACCTAAGAGAGTTGAATCTATGTTGAGATTCAGCGAGTCAGAAACACGTTTCTTCTAGGGGCTGCGTTGGGATATTCCCGAGTGAATGGGACCATAGGCTGTACAGAGAAATATCTGCTTCTAAAACCAAAACGGAGGTCTCTAACTGAATGGTTGTCAACCTGTGCATTCAAGTGACAGAGTTAAACTCACGTGTGGATTCAGCGGTTTGCAAACCCTTTCTGTGCAGAATCGCAAAACCGGCATTTCCAGCCCAATTCCGACATACGTACGAAACAGAATTAAACTTCGTCTAAAACTCAGGAGAAACGTTTCCTTGAAACTGCTCTGCTGTGCGTTCGTTCACCTAATAGAATTGAATCAATGTTGAGATTCAGCGAGCCAGAAACACGTTTCTTCTAGGAGCTGCATTGGGATATTCCCGAGTGAATGGGAACGTAGGCTGTACAGACAAATATCTGCTTCTGAAACCAAAACGGAGCTCTCTAACTGAATGGTTGTCAACGTGTGCATTCAAGTGACAGAGTTAAACTCACGTGTGGATTCAGCGGTTTGCAAACCTTTCTGTGCAGAATCGCAAAACCGGCATTTCCAGCCCAATGCCGACATACGTACGAAACAGAATTAAACTTCGTCTAAAACTCAGTAGAAACGTTTCCTTGAAAGTGCTCTGCTGTGCGTTCGTTCACCTAATAGAATTGAATCAATGTTGAGATTCAGCGAGTCAGAAACACGTTTCTTCTAGGAGCTGCGTTGGGATATTCCCGAGTGAATGGGAACGTAGGCTGTACAGACAAATATCTGCTTCTAAAACCAAAACGGAGCTCTCTAACTGAATGGTTGTCAACGTGTGCATTCAAGTGACAGAGTTAAACTCACTTGTGGATTCAGCGGTTTGCAAACCCTTTCTGTGCAGAATCCCAAAACTGGTATTTCCATCCCAATGCCGGCATACGTACTAAACAGAAGGAAACTTTGTCTAAAACTCAGGAGAAACCTTTGCTTGAAACTGCTCTGCTGTGCGTTCGTTCACCTAAGAAAGTTGAATCTATGTTTGGATTCAGCGAGTCAGAAACACGTTTGTTCTAAGAGCTGCGTTGGGATATTCCCGAGTGAATGGGACCATAGGCTGTACAGAGAAATATCTGCTTCTAAAACCAAAACGGAGCTATCTAACTGAATGGTTGTCAATGTGTGCATTCAACTGACAGAGTTAAACTCACGTGTGGATTCAGCGGTTTGCAAAACCTTTCTGTGCAGAATCCCAAAACCGGTATTTCCAGCCCAAAGCCGGCATACATACTAAACAGCAGGAAACTTCGTCTAAAACTTAGGAGAAACGTTTCCTTGAAACTGCTCTGCTCTGCGTTCGTTCACCTAAGAGAGTTGAAACTATGTTGAGATTCAGCGAGTCAGAAACACGTTTCTTCTAGGAGCTGCGTTGGGATATTCCCGAGGGAATTGGAACATAGGTTGTAGAGAGAAATATCTGCTTCTGAAACCAAAACGGATCTATCTAACTGAATGGTTGTCAATGTCTGCATTTACCTGACAGAGTTAAACTCACGTGTGGATTCAGCGTTTTGCAAACCCTTTCTTTGCAGTATCCCAAAAACGGCAATTTCAGACCAATACCGGCATACGTACGAAACAGCAGTCAACTTCGTCTAAAACTCAGGAGAAACGTTTCCTTGAAACTGCTCTGCTGTGTGTTCGTTCACCTGAGAGAGTTGAATCTATGTGGAGATTCGGCGAGTCAGAAACACGTTTCTTCTAAGAGCTGCGTTGGGATATTCCCGAGGTAATGGGACCGTAAGCTGTACAGAGAAATATCTGCTTCTAAAACCAAAACGGAGCTATCTAACTGAATGTTTCTCCATGGGTGCATTCAACAGACAGTGTTAGACTCACGTGTGGATTCAGCGGTTTGCAAACCCTTTCTGTGCAGAATCCCAAAACCGGCATTTCCGGCCAATGCCATCATAGGTACGAAACAGCAGTGAACTTCGTCTAAAACTCAGGGAAACGTTTCCTTGATACTGCTCTGCTGTGCGTTCGTTCACCTAAGCGAGTTGAATCTATGTTGAGATTCAGCGAGTCAGAAACACGTTTCTTCTAGGAGCTGCCTTGGGATATTCCCGAGTGAATGGTACCATAGGCTGTACAGAGAAATATCTGCTTCTAAAACCAAAACGGATCTATCTAACTGAATGGTTGTCAATGCGTGCACTCAACTGACAGAGTTAAACTGACGTGTGGATTCAGCGGTTTGCAAACCCTTTCTGTGCAGAATCCCAAAACTTGTATTTCCAGCCCAATGCCGGCATACGTACTAAACAGCAGGAAACTTCGTCTAAAACTCAGGAGAAACGTTTCCTTGAAACTGCTCTGCTGTGCGTTCGTTCACCTAAGAGAGTTGAATCTATGTTGAGATTCAGCGAGTCAGAAACACGTTTCTTCTAGGAGCTGCATTGGGATATTCCCGAGTGAATGGGACCATAGGCTGTACAGAGAAATATCTGCTCCTAAAACCAAACCGGAGCTATCTAACTGAATGGTTGTCAATGTGTGAATTCAACTGACAGAGTTAAACTCACGTGTGGATTCGGCGGTTTGCAAACCCTTTCTCTGCAAAATCCCAAAACCGGAATTTGCAGCCCAATGCCGGCATACGTACTAAACAGCAGTAAACTTCGTCTAAATCTCAGGAGAAACGTTTCCTTGAAACTGCTCTGCTGTGCGTTCGTTCACCTAAGAGAGTTGAATCTATGTTGAGATTCAGCGAGTCAGAAACACGTTTCTTCTAGGAGCTGCGTTGGGATATTCCCGAATGAATGGGACCATAGGCTGTACAGAGAAATATCTGCTTCTAAAACCAAAACGGAGCTATCTAACTGATTGGTTGTCAATGTGTGCATTCAACTCAGAGAGGTAAACTCACCTGTGCATTCAGCGGTTTGCAAACCCTTTCTGTGCAGAATCCCAAAACCGGCATTTCCAGCCCAATGCCGACATACGTACGAAACAGCAGTAAACTTCGTCTAAAACTCACGAGAAAGGTTTCCTTGAAACTGCTCTGCTGTGCGTTCGTTCACCTAAGAGAGTTGAATCTATGTGGAGTTTCGGCGAGTCAGAAACACGTTTCTTCTAAGACCTGCGTTGGGATATTACCGAGGGAATGGGACAATAGGCTTTACAGAGAAATATCTGCTTGTAAAACCAAAACGGAGCTATCTAACTGAATGTTTGTCCATGGGTGCATTCAACTGACAGTGTTAGACTCACGTGTGGATTCAGCGGTTTGCAAACCCTTTCTGTGCAGAATCACAAAACCGGCATTTCCAGCCCAAGGCCGGCATAGGTACGAAACAGCAGTAAACTTCGTCTAAAACTCAGGGAAACGTTTCCTTGAAACTGCTCTGCTGTGCGTTTGTTCACCTAAGAGAGTTGAATCTATGTTGGGATTCAGCGAATCAGAAACACGTTTCTTCTAGGGGCTGCGTTGGAATATTCCCGAGTGAATGGGACCATAGGCTGTACAGAGAAATATCTGCTTCTAAAACAAAAACGGAGCTCTCTAACTGAATGGTTGTCAACGTGTGCATTCAAGTGACAGAGTTAAACTCACTTGTGGATTCAGCGGTTTGCAAACCCATTCTGTGCAGAATCCCAAAACCGGTATTTCCAGCCCAATGCTGGCATACGTACTAAACAGCAGTAAACTACGTCGAAAACTCAGGAGAAACGTTTCCTTGAAACTGCTCTGCTGTGCGTTCGTTCACCTAAGAGAGTTGAATCTGTGTTGAGATTCAGCGCGTCACAAACACGTTTCTTCTAGGAGCTGCGTTGGGATATTCCCGAGTGAATGGCACCATAGGCTGTACAGAGAAATATCTTGTTCTAAAACCAAAACGGAGCTATCTAACTGAATGGTTGTCAATGTCTGCATTCTACTGACAGAGTTAAACTCAAGTGTGGATTCAGCCGTTTGCAAACCCTTTCTGTGTAGAATCCCGAAACCGGTATTTCCAGCCCAATGCCGTCCTACGTAGTAAAGAGCAGGAAACTTCGTCTAAAACTCAGGAGAAACGTTTCCTTGAAATTGCTCTGCTGTGCGTTCGTTCACCTAAGAGAGTTGAATCTATGTTGGGATTCAGCGAGTCAGAAACACGTTTCTTCTAGGAGCTGCGTTGGGATATTCCCGAGTGAATGGGACCATAGGCTGTACAGAGAAATATCTGCTTCTAAAACCAAAACGGATCTATCTAACGGAATGGTTGTCAATGTGTGCATTCAACTCAGAGAGGTAAACTCACGTGTGCATTCAGCGGTTTCCAAACCCTTTCTGTGCAGAATCCCAAAACCGGCATTTCCAGCCCAATGCGGACATACGTACGAAACAGCAGTAAACTTCGTCTAAAACTCAGGAGAAACGTTTCCTTGAAACTGCTCTGCTGTGTGTTCGTTCAGCTAAGAGAGTTGAATCTATGTGGAGAATCGGCAAGTCAGAAACACGTTTCTTCTAAGAGCTGCGTTGGGATATTCCCGAGGGAATGGGACCGTAAGCTGTACAGAGAAATATCTGCTTCTAAAACCAAAACGGAGCTATCTAACTGAATGTTTGTCCATGGGTGCATTCAACTGACAGTGTTAGACTCACGTGTGGATTCAGCGGTTTGCAAACCCTTTCTGTGCAGAATCCCAAAACCGGCATTTCCAGCCCAATGCCATCAAATGTACGAAACAGGAGTATACTTCGTCTAAAACTCAGGGAAACGTTTCCTTGATACTGCTCTGCTGTGCGTTCGTTCACCTAAGAGAGTTGAATCTATGTTGAGATTCAGCGAGTCAGAAACACGTTTCTTCTAGGAACTGCGTTGGGATATTCCCGAGTGAATGGGACCATAGGCTGTACAGAGAAATATCTGCTTCTAGAACCAAAACGGATCTATCTAACTGAATGGTTGTCAATGTGTGCACTCAACTGGCAGAGTTAAACTGACGTGTGGATTCAGCGGTTTGCAAAACCTTTCTGTGCAGAATCCCAAAACCGGTATTTCCAGCCCAATGCCGGCATACGTACTAAACAGCAGTAAACTTCGTCTAAAACTCAGGAGAAACGTTTCCTTGAAAGTGCTCTGCTGTGCGTTCGTTCACCTAATAGAATAGAATCTATGTTGAGATTCAGCGAGTCAGAAACTCGTTTCTTCTAGGAGCTGCATTGGGATATTCCCGAGTGAATGGGACCATAGGCTGTACAGAGAAATATCTGCTCCTAAAACCAAAACGGAGCTATCTAACTGAATGGTTGTCAATGTGTGCATTCAACTGACAGAGTTAAACTCACGTGTGGATTCGGAGGTTTGCAAACCCTTTCTCTGCAGAGTCCCAAAACCGTAATTTCCAGCCCAATGCCGGCATACGTACTAAACAGCAGTAAACTTCGTCTAAATCTCAGGAGAAACGTTTCCTTGAAACTGCTCTGCTGTGCGTTCGTTCACCTTAGAGAGTTGAATCTATGTTGAGATTCTGCGAGTCGGAAACACGTTTCTTCTAGGAGCTGCGTTGGGATATTCCCGAGGGAATTGGACCATAGGCTGTACAGAGAAATATCTGCTTCTAAAACCAAAACGGAGCTCTCTAACTGAATGGTTGTCAACGTGTGCATTCAACTGACAGACTTAAACTGACGTGTGCATTCAGCGTTTTGCAAACCCTTTTTTTGCAGTATCCGAAAAACGGCAATTTCAGACCAATACCGGCATACGTACGAAACAGCAGTAAACTTCGTCTAAAACTCAGGAGAAACGTTTCCTTGAAACTGCTCTGCTGTGCGTTCGTTCACCTAAGAGAGTTGAATCTATGTTGGGATTCAGCGAGTCAGAAACACGTTTCTTCTAGGAGCTGCGTTGGGATATTACCGAGTGAATGGTACCATAGGCTGTACAGAGAAATATCTGCTTCTAAAACCAAAACGGATCTATCTAACTGAATGGTTGTCAATGTGTGCATTCAACTCAGAGAGGTAAACTCACGTGTGCATTCAGCGGTTTGCAAACCCTTTCCGTGCAGAATCCCCAAACCTGTATTTCCAGCCCAATGCCGACATACGTACGAAACAGCAGTAAACTTCGTCTAAAACTCAGGAGAAACGTTTCCTTGAAACTGCTCTGCTGTGTGTTCGTTCACCTAAGAGAGTTGAATCTATGTGGAGAATCGGCAAGTCAGAAACACGTTTCTTCTAGGAGCTGCGTTGGGATATTCCCGAGGGAATGGGACCGTAAGCTGTACAGAGAAATATCTGCTTCTAAAACCAAAACGGAGCTATCTAACTGAATGTTTGTCCATGGGTGCATTCAACTGACAGTGTTAGACTCACGTGTGGATTCAGCGGTTTGCAAACCCTTTCTGTGCAGAATCCCAAAACCGGCATTTCCAGTTCAATGCCATCAAATGTACGAAACAGGAGTATACTTCGTCTAAAACTCAGGGAAGCGTTTCCTTGATACTGCTCTGCTGTGCGTTCGTTCACCTAAGAGAGTTGAATCTATGTTGAGATTCAGCGAGTCAGAAACACGTTTCTTCTAGGAACTGCGTTGGGATATTCCCGAGTGAATGGGACCATAGGCTGTACAGAGAAATATCTGCTTCTAGAACCAAAACGGATCTATCTAACTGAATGGTTGTCAATGTGTGCACTCAACTGACAGAGTTAAACTGACGTGTGGATTCAGCGGTTTGCAAACCCTTTCTGTGCAGAATCCCAAAACCGGTATTTCCAGTCCAATGCCAGCATACGTACTAAACAGCAGTAAACTTCGTCTAAAACTCAGGAGAAACGTTTCCTTGAAAGTGCTCTGCTGTGCGTTCGTTCACCTAATAGAATAGAATCTATGTTGAGATTCAGCGAGTCAGAAACACGTTTCTTCTAGGAGCTGCATTGGGATATTCCCGAGTGAATAGGACCATAGGCTGTACAGAGAAATATCTGCTCCTAAAACCAAAACGGAGCTATCTAACTGAATGGTTGTCAATGTGTGCATTCAACTGACAGAGTTAAACTCACGTGTGGATTCAGCGCTTTGCAAACCCTTTCTGTGCGGAAACCCAATATCGGTATTTCCAGCCCAATGCCGGCATACGTACTAAACAGCAGGAAACTTTGTCTAAAACTGAGGAGAAACGTTTGCTTGAAACTGCTCTGTTGTGCGTTCGTTCACCTAAGAGAGTTGAATCTATGTTGAGATTCAGCGAGTCAGAAACACATTTGTTCTAAGAGCTGCGTTGGGATATTCCCGAGTGAATGGGACCATAGGCTGTACAAAGAAATATCTGCTTCTAAAACCAAAACGGAGCTATCTAACTGAATGGTTGTCAATGTGTGCATTCAACTGACAGAGTTAAACTCACGTGTGGATTCAGCGGTTTGCAAACCCTTTCTGTGCAGAATCCCAAAACCGGTATTTCCAGCCCAATGCCGGCATACGTACTAAACAGCAGGAAACTTCGTCTAAAACTCAGGAGAAACGTTTCCTTGAAACTGCTCTGCTGTGCGTTCGTTCACCTAAGAGAGTTGAAACTATGTTGAGATTCAGCGAGTCAGAAACACGTTTCTTCTAGGAGCTGCGTTGGGATATTCCCGAGGGAATTGGACCAAAGGCTGTAGAGAGAAATATCTGCTTCTAAAACCAAAACGGAGCTATCTAACTGAATGGTTGTCAATGTCTGCATTTAACTGACAGAGTTAAACTCACGTGTGGATTCAGCGTTTTGCAAACCCTTTTTTTGCAGTATCCGAAAAACGGCAATTTCAGACCAATACCGGCATACGTACGAAACAGCAGTAAACTTCGTCTAAAACTCAGGAGAAACGTTTCCTTGAAACTGCTCTGCTGTGCGTTCGTTCACCTAAGAGAGTTGAATCTATGTTGGGATTCAGCGAGTCAGAAACACGTTTCTTCTAGGAGCTGCGTTGGGATATTACCGAGTGAATGGTACCATAGGCTGTACAGAGAAATATCTGCTTCTAAAACCAAAACGGATCTATCTAACTGAATGGTTGTCAATGTGTGCATTCAACTCAGAGAGGTAAACTCACGTGTGCATTCAGCGGTTTGCAAACCCTTTCTATGCAGAATCCCCAAACCGGTATTTCCAGCCCAATGCCGACATACGTACGAAACAGCAGTAAACTTCGTCTAAAACTCAGGAGAAACGTTTCCTTGAAACTGCTCTGCTGTGTGTTCGTTCACCTAAGAGAGTTGAATCTATGTGGAGAATCGGCAAGTCAGAAACACGTTTCTTCTAGGAGCTGCGTTGGGATATTCCCGAGGGAATGGGACCGTAAGCTGTACAGAGAAATATCTGCTTCTAAAACCAAAACGGAGCTATCTAACTGAATGTTTGTCCATGGGTGCATTCAACTGACAGTGTTAGACTCACGTGTGGATTCAGCGGTTTGCAAACCCTTTCTGTGCAGAATCCCAAAACCGGCATTTCCAGTCCAATGCCATCAAATGTACGAAACAGGAGTATACTTCGTCTAAAACTCAGGGAAACGTTTCCTTGATACTGCTCTGCTGTGCGTTCGTTCACCTAAGAGAGTTGAATCTATGTTGAGATTCAGCGAGTCAGAAACACGTTTCTTCTAGGAACTGCGTTGGGATATTCCCGAGTGAATGGGACCATAGGCTGTACAGAGAAATATGTGCTTCTAGAACCAAAACGGATCTATCTAACTGAATGGTTGTCAATGTGTGCACTCAAATGACAGAGTTAAACTGACGTGTGGATTCAGCGGTTTGCAAACCCTTTCTGTGCAGAATCCCAAAACCGGTATTTCCAGCCCAATGCCAGCATACGTACTAAACAGCAGTAAACTTCGTCTAAAACTCAGGAGAAACGTTTCCTTGAAAGTGCTCTGCTGTGCGTTCGTTCACCTAATAGAATAGAATCTATGTTGAGATTCAGCGAGTCAGAAACACGTTTCTTCTAGGAGCTGCATTGGGATATTCCCGAGTGAATGGGACCATAGGCTGTACAGAGAAATATCTGCTCCTAAAACCAAAACGGAGCTATCTAACTGAATGGTTGTCAATGTGTGAATTCAACTGACAGAGTTAAACTCACGTGTGGATTCGGAGGTTTGCAAACGCTTTCTCTGCAGAATCCCAAAACCGTAATTTCCAGCCCAATGCCGGCATACGTACTAAACAGCAGTAAACTTCGTCTAAATCTCAGGAGAAACGTTTCCTTGAAACTGCTCTGCTGTGCGTTCGTTCACCTTAGAGAGTTGAATCTATGTTGAGATTCTGCGAGTCGGAAACACGTTTCTTCTAGGAGCTGCGTTGGGATATTCCCGAGGGAATTGGACCATAGGCTGTACAGAGAAATATCTGCTTCTAAAACCAAAACGGAGCTCTCTAACTGAATGGTTGTCAACGTGTGCATTCAACTGACAGACTTAAACTGACGTGTGGATTCAGCATTTTGCAAACCCTTTTTTTGCAGTATCCGAAAAACGGCAATTTCAGACCAATACCGGCATACGTACGAAACAGCAGTAAACTTCGTCTAAAACTCAGGAGAAACGTTTCCTTGAAACTGCTCTGCTGTGCGTTCGTTCACCTAAGAGAGTTGAATCTATGTTGGGATTCAGCGAGTCAGAAACACGTTTCTTCTAGGAGCTGCGTTGGGATATTACCGAGTGAATGGTACCATAGGCTGTACAGAGAAATATCTGCTTCTAAAACCAAAAGGGAGCTATCTAACTGAATGGTTGTCAATGTGTGCATTCAACTGACAGAGTTAAACTCACGTGTGGATTCAGCGCTTTGCAAACCCTTTCTGTGCGGAAACCCAATATCGGTATTTCCAGCCCAATGCCGGCATACGTACTAAACAGCAAGAAACTTTGTCTAAAACTGAGGAGAAACGTTTGCTTGAAACTGCTCTGTTGTGCGTTCGTTCACCTAAGAGAGTTGAATCTATGTTGAGATTCAGCGAGTCAGAAACACATTTGTTCTAAGAGCTGCGTTGGTATATTCCCGAGTGAATGGGACCATAGGCTGTACAAAGAAATATCTGCTTCTAAAACCAAAACGGAGCTATCTAACTGAATGGTTGTCAATGTGTGCATTCAACTGACAGAGTTAAACTCACGTGTGGATTCAGCGGTTTGCAAACCCTTTCTGTGCAGAATCCCAGAACCGCTATTTCCAGCCCAATGCCGGCATACGTACTAAACAGCAGGAAACTTCGTCTAAAACTCAGGAGAAACGTTTCCTTGAAACTGCTCTGCTGTGCGTTCGTTCACCTAAGAGAGTTGAAACTATATTGAGATTCAGCGAGTCAGAAACACGTTTCTTCTAGGAGCTGCGTTGGGATATTCCCGAGGGAATTGGACCATAGGCTGTACAGAGAAATATCTGCTTCTAAAACCAAAACGGAGCTATCTAACTGAATGGTTGTCAATGTCTGCATTTAACTGACAGAGTTAAACTCACGTGTGGATTCAGCGTTTTGCAAACTCTTTCTTTGCAGTATCCGAAAAACGGCAATTTCAGACCAATACCGGCATACGTACGAAACAGCAGTAAACTTCGTCTAAAACTCAGGAGAAACGTTTCCTTGAAACTGCTCTGCTGTGCATTCGTTCACCTAAGAGAGTTGAATCTATATTGGGATTCAGCGAGTCAGAAACACGTTTCTTCTAGGAGCTGCGTTGGGATATTACCGAGTGAATGGTACCATAGGCTGTACAGAGAAATATCTGCTTCTAAAACCAAAACGGATCTATCTAACTGAATGGTTGTCAATGTGTGCATTCAACTCAGAGAGGTAAACTCACGTGTGCATTCAGCGGTTTGCAAACCCTTTCTGTGCAGAATCCCAAAACCGGCATTTCCAGCCCAATGCGGACATACGTAAGAAACAGCAGTAAACTCCGTCTAAAACTCAGGAGAAACGTTTCCTTGAAACTGCTCTGCTGTGTGTTCGTTCAACTAAGAGAGTTGAATCTATGTGGAGATTCGGCGAGTCAGAAACACGTTTCTTCTAAGAGCTGCGTTGGGATATTCCCGAGGGAATGGGACCGTAAGCTGTACAGAGAAATATCTGCTTCTAAAACCAAAACGGAGCTATCTAACTGAATGTTTCTCCATGGGTGCATTCAACAGACAGTGTTAGACTCACGTGTGGATTCAGCGGTTTGCAAACCCTTTCTGTGCAGAATCCCAAAACTGGCATTTCCAGCCCAATGCCATCATAGGTACGAAACAGCAGTAAACTTCGCCTAAAACTCAGGGAATTGTTTCGTTGATACTGCTCTGCTGTGCGTTCGTTCACCTAAGAGAGTTGAATCTATATTGAGATTCAGCGAGTCAGAAACACGTTTCTTCTAGGGGCTGCGTTGGGATATTCCCGAGTGAATGGGACCATAGGCTGTACAGAGAAATATCTGCTTCTAAAACCAAAACGGAGTTATCTAACTGAATAGTTGTCAATGCGTGCACTCAACTGACAGAGTTAAACTGACGTGTGGATTCAGCGGTTTGCGAACCCTTTCTGTGCAGAATCCCAAAACCGGTATTTCCAGCCCAATGCCGGCATACGTACGAAAAAGCAGTAAACATCGTCTAAAACTCAGGAGAAACGTTTCCCTGAAACTGCTGTGCTGTACGTTCGTTCACCTAAGAGAGTTGAATCTATGTTGAGATTCAGCGAGTCAGAAACACGTTTCTTCTAGGAGCTGCGTTGGGATATTCCCGAGGGAATGAGACCATAGGCTGTAGAGAGAAATATCTGCTTCTAAAACCAAAACGGAGCTGTCTAACTGAATGGTTGTCAATGTGTGCATTCAACTAACAGAGTTAAACTCACGTGTGGATTCAGCGCTTTGCAAACCCTTTCTGTGCAGAATCCCAAAACCGGTATTTCCAGCCCAATGCGGGAATACGTACTAAAGAGCAGGAAACTTTGTCTAAAACTCAGGAGAAACGTTTCCTTGAAACTGCTCTGCTGTCCGTTCGTTCACCTAAGAGAGTTGAATCTATGTTTAGATTCAGCGAGTCAGAAACACGTTTCTTCTTGGAGCTGCGTTGGGATATTCCCGAGTGAATGGTACCGTAGGCTGTACAGAGAAATATCTGCTTCTAAAACCAAAACGGAGCTATCTAACTGAATGGTTGTCCATGGGTGCATTCAACTGACAGTGTTACACTCCGGTGTGGATTCAGCCGTTTGCAAACCCTTTCTGTGCAGAATCCCAAAACCGGCATTTCCAGCCCAATACCGGAATAGGTACGAAACAGCAGTAAACTTCGTCTAAAACTCAGGTGAAACGTTTCCTTGAAACTGCTCTGCTGTGAGTTCGTTCACCTAATAGACTTGAATCTATGTTGAGATTCAGCGAGTCAGAAACACGTTTCTTCTAGGAGCTGCGTTGGGATATTCCCGAGTGAATGGGACCATAGGCTGTACAGAGAAATATCTGCTTCTAAAATCAAAACGGAGCTATCTAACTGAATGGTTGTCAATGTGTGCATTCAAGTCAGAGAGGTAAACTCACGTGTGCATTCAGCGGTTTGCAAACCTTTTCTGTGCAGAATCCCAAAACCGGCATTTCCAGCCCAATGCCGACATACGTACGAAACAGCAGTAAACTCCGTCTAAAACTCACGAAAAACGTTTCCTTGAAACTGCTCTGCTGTCCGTTCGTTCACCTAAGAGAGTTGAATCTATGTTTAGATTCAGCGAGAAAGAAACACGTTTCTTCTAGGAACTGCGTTGGGATATTCCCGAGGGAATTGGACCATAGGCTGTAGAGAGAAATATCTGCTTCTAAAACCAAAACGGAGCTATCTAACTGAATGGTTTTCAATGTCTGCATTTAACTGACAGAGTTAAACTCACGTGTGGATTCAGCGTTTTGCAAACCGTTTCTTTGCAGTATCCCAAAAACGGCAATTTCAGACCAATACCGGCATACGTACGAAACAGCAGTAAACTTCGTCTAAAACTCAGGAGAAACGTTTCCTTGAAACTGCTCTGCTGTGCGTTCGTTCACCTAAGAGAGTTGAATCTATGTTGGGATTCAGCGAGTCAGAAACACGTTTCTTCTAGGAGCTGCGTTGCGATATTCACGAGTGAATGGGACCATATGCTGTACAGAGAATTATCTGCTTCTAAAACCAAAACGGAGCTATCTAACTGAATGGTTGTCAATGTGTGCATTCAACTCAGAGCGGTAAACTCACGTGTGCATTCAGCTGTTTGCAAACCCTTTCTGTGCAGAATCCCAAAACCGGATTTCCAGCCCAATGCCGGCATACGTACGAAACAGCAGTAAACTTCGTCTAAAACTCAGGAGAAACGTTTCCTTGAAACTGCTCTGCTGTGCGTTCGTTCACCTAAGAGAGTTGAATCTATGTTGGGATTCAGCGAGTCAGAAACACGTTTCTTCTAGGAGCTGCGTTGGGATATTACCGAGTGAATGGTACCATGGGCTGTACAGAGAAATATCTGCTTCTAAAACCAAAACGGATCTATCTAACTGAATGGTTGTCAATGTGTGCATTCAACTCAGAGAGGTAAACTCACGTGTGCATTCAGCGGTTTGCAAACCCTTTCTATGCAGAATCCCCAAACCGGTATTTCCAGCCCAATGCCGACATACGTACGAAACAGCAGTAAACTTCGTCTAAAACTCAGGAGAAACGTTTCCTTGAAACTGCTCTGCTGTGTGTTCGTTCACCTAAGAGAGTTGAATCTATGTGGAGAATCGGCAAGTCAGAAACACGTTTCTTCTAGGAGCTGCGTTGGGATATTCCCGAGGGAATGGGACCGTAAGCTGTACAGAGAAATATCTGCTTCTAAAACCAAAACGGAGCTATCTAACTGAATGTTTGTCCATGGGTGCATTCAACTGACAGTGTTAGACTCACGTGTGGATTCAGCGGTTTGCAAACCCTTTCTGTGCAGAATCCCAAAACCGGCATTTCCAGTCCAATGCCATCAAATGTACGAAACAGGAGTATACTTCGTCTAAAACTCAGGGAAACGTTTCCTTGATACTGCTCTGCTGTGCGTTCGTTCACCTAAGAGAGTTGAATCTATGTTGAGATTCAGCGAGTCAGAAACACGTTTCTTCTAGGAACTGCGTTGGGATATTCCCGAGTGAATGGGACCATAGGCTGTACAGAGAAATATGTGCTTCTAGAACCAAAACGGATCTATCTAACTGAATGGTTGTCAATGTGTGCACTCAAATGACAGAGTTAAACTGACGTGTGGATTCAGCGGTTTGCAAACCCTTTCTGTGCAGAATCCCAAAACCGGTATTTCCAGCCCAATGCCAGCATACGTACTAAACAGCAGTAAACTTCGTCTAAAACTCAGGAGAAACGTTTCCTTGAAAGTGCTCTGCTGTGCGTTCGTTCACCTAATAGAATAGAATCTATGTTGAGATTCAGCGAGTCAGAAACACGTTTCTTCTAGGAGCTGCATTGGGATATTCCCGAGTGAATGGGACCATAGGCTGTACAGAGAAATATCTGCTCCTAAAACCAAAACGGAGCTATCTAACTGAATGGTTGTCAATGTGTGAATTCAACTGACAGAGTTAAACTCACGTGTGGATTCGGAGGTTTGCAAACGCTTTCTCTGCAGAATCCCAAAACCGTAATTTCCAGCCCAATGCCGGCATACGTACTAAACAGCAGTAAACTTCGTCTAAATCTCAGGAGAAACGTTTCCTTGAAACTGCTCTGCTGTGCGTTCGTTCACCTTAGAGAGTTGAATCTATGTTGAGATTCTGCGAGTCGGAAACACGTTTCTTCTAGGAGCTGCGTTGGGATATTCCCGAGGGAATTGGACCATAGGCTGTACAGAGAAATATCTGCTTCTAAAACCAAAACGGAGCTCTCTAACTGAATGGTTGTCAACGTGTGCATTCAACTGACAGACTTAAACTGACGTGTGGATTCAGCATTTTGCAAACCCTTTTTTTGCAGTATCCGAAAAACGGCAATTTCAGACCAATACCGGCATACGTACGAAACAGCAGTAAACTTCGTCTAAAACTCAGGAGAAACGTTTCCTTGAAACTGCTCTGCTGTGCGTTCGTTCACCTAAGAGAGTTGAATCTATGTTGGGATTCAGCGAGTCAGAAACACGTTTCTTCTAGGAGCTGCGTTGGGATATTACCGAGTGAATGGTACCAAAGGCTGTACAGAGAAATATCTGCTTCTAAAACCAAAAGGGAGCTATCTAACTGAATGGTTGTCAATGTGTGCATTCAACTGACAGAGTTAAACTCACGTGTGGATTCAGCGCTTTGCAAACCCTTTCTGTGCGGAAACCCAATATCGGTATTTCCAGCCCAATGCCGGCATACGTACTAAACAGCAAGAAACTTTGTCTAAAACTGAGGAGAAACGTTTGCTTGAAACTGCTCTGTTGTGCGTTCGTTCACCTAAGAGAGTTGAATCTATGTTGAGATTCAGCGAGTCAGAAACACATTTGTTCTAAGAGCTGCGTTGGTATATTCCCGAGTGAATGGGACCATAGGCTGTACAAAGAAATATCTGCTTCTAAAACCAAAACGGAGCTATCTAACTGAATGGTTGTCAATGTGTGCATTCAACTGACAGAGTTAAACTCACGTGTGGATTCAGCGGTTTGCAAACCCTTTCTGTGCAGAATCCCAGAACCGCTATTTCCAGCCCAATGCCGGCATACGTACTAAACAGCAGGAAACTTCGTCTAAAACTCAGGAGAAACGTTTCCTTGAAACTGCTCTGCTGTGCGTTCGTTCACCTAAGAGAGTTGAAACTATATTGAGATTCAGCGAGTCAGAAACACGTTTCTTCTAGGAGCTGCGTTGGGATATTCCCGAGGGAATTGGACCATAGGCTGTACAGAGAAATATCTGCTTCTAAAACCAAAACGGAGCTATCTAACTGAATGGTTGTCAATGTCTGCATTTAACTGACAGAGTTAAACTCACGTGTGGATTCAGCGTTTTGCAAACTCTTTCTTTGCAGTATCCGAAAAACGGCAATTTCAGACCAATACCGGCATACGTACGAAACAGCAGTAAACTTCGTCTAAAACTCAGGAGAAACGTTTCCTTGAAACTGCTCTGCTGTGCATTCGTTCACCTAAGAGAGTTGAATCTATATTGGGATTCAGCGAGTCAGAAACACGTTTCTTCTAGGAGCTGCGTTGGGATATTACCGAGTGAATGGTACCATAGGCTGTACAGAGAAATATCTGCTTCTAAAACCAAAACGGATCTATCTAACTGAATGGTTGTCAATGTGTGCATTCAACTCAGAGAGGTAAACTCACGTGTGCATTCAGCGGTTTGCAAACCCTTTCTGTGCAGAATCCCAAAACCGGCATTTCCACCCCAATGCGGACATACGTAAGAAACAGCAGTAAACTCCGTCTAAAACTCAGGAGAAACGTTTCCTTGAAACTGCTCTGCTGTGTGTTCGTTCAACTAAGAGAGTTGAATCTATGTGGAGATTCGGCGAGTCAGAAACACGTTTCTTCTAAGAGCTGCGTTGGGATATTCCCGAGGGAATGGGACCGTAAGCTGTACAGAGAAATATCTGCTTCTAAAACCAAAACGGAGCTATCTAACTGAATGTTTCTCCATGGGTGCATTCAACAGACAGTGTTAGACTCACGTGTGGATTCAGCGGTTTGCAAACCCTTTCTGTGCAGAATCCCAAAACTGGCATTTCCAGCCCAATGCCATCATAGGTACGAAACAGCAGTAAACTTCGCCTAAAACTCAGGGAATTGTTTCGTTGATACTGCTCTGCTGTGCGTTCGTTCACCTAAGAGAGTTGAATCTATATTGAGATTCAGCGAGTCAGAAACACGTTTCTTCTAGGGGCTGCGTTGGGATATTCCCGAGTGAATGGGACCATAGGCTGTACAGAGAAATATCTGCTTCTAAAACCAAAACGGAGTTATCTAACTGAATAGTTGTCAATGCGTGCACTCAACTGACAGAGTTAAACTGACGTGTGGATTCAGCGGTTTGCGAACCCTTTCTGTGCAGAATCCCAAAACCGGTATTTCCAGCCCAATGCCGGCATACGTACGAAAAAGCAGTAAACATCGTCTAAAACTCAGGAGAAACGTTTCCCTGAAACTGCTGTGCTGTACGTTCGTTCACCTAAGAGAGTTGAATCTATGTTGAGATTCAGCGAGTCAGAAACACGTTTCTTCTAGGAGCTGCGTTGGGATATTCCCGAGGGAATGAGACCATAGGCTGTAGAGAGAAATATCTGCTTCTAAAACCAAAACGGAGCTGTCTAACTGAATGGTTGTCAATGTGTGCATTCAACTAACAGAGTTAAACTCACGTGTGGATTCAGCGCTTTGCAAACCCTTTCTGTGCAGAATCCCAAAACCGGTATTTCCAGCCCAATGCGGGAATACGTACTAAAGAGCAGGAAACTTTGTCTAAAACTCAGGAGAAACGTTTCCTTGAAACTGCTCTGCTGTCCGTTCGTTCACCTAAGAGAGTTGAATCTATGTTTAGATTCAGCGAGTCAGAAACACGTTTCTTCTTGGAGCTGCGTTGGGATATTCCCGAGTGAATGGTACCGTAGGCTGTACAGAGAAATATCTGCTTCTAAAACCAAAACGGAGCTATCTAACTGAATGGTTGTCCATGGGTGCATTCAACTGACAGTGTTACACTCCGGTGTGGATTCAGCCGTTTGCAAACCCTTTCTGTGCAGAATCCCAAAACCGGCATTTCCAGCCCAATACCGGAATAGGTACGAAACAGCAGTAAACTTCGTCTAAAACTCAGGTGAAACGTTTCCTTGAAACTGCTCTGCTGTGAGTTCGTTCACCTAATAGACTTGAATCTATGTTGAGATTCAGCGAGTCAGAAACACGTTTCTTCTAGGAGCTGCGTTGGGATATTCCCGAGTGAATGGGACCATAGGCTGTACAGAGAAATATCTGCTTCTAAAATCAAAACGGAGCTATCTAACTGAATGGTTGTCAATGTGTGCATTCAAGTCAGAGAGGTAAACTCACGTGTGCATTCAGCGGTTTGCAAACCTTTTCTGTGCAGAATCCCAAAACCGGCATTTCCAGCCCAATGCCGACATACGTACGAAACAGCAGTAAACTCCGTCTAAAACTCACGAAAAACGTTTCCTTGAAACTGCTCTGCTGTCCGTTCGTTCACCTAAGAGAGTTGAATCTATGTTTAGATTCAGCGAGAAAGAAACACGTTTCTTCTAGGAACTGCGTTGGGATATTCCCGAGGGAATTGGACCATAGGCTGTAGAGAGAAATATCTGCTTCTAAAACCAAAACGGAGCTATCTAACTGAATGGTTTTCAATGTCTGCATTTAACTGACAGAGTTAAACTCACGTGTGGATTCAGCGTTTTGCAAACCGTTTCTTTGCAGTATCCCAAAAACGGCAATTTCAGACCAATACCGGCATACGTACGAAACAGCAGTAAACTTCGTCTAAAACTCAGGAGAAACGTTTCCTTGAAACTGCTCTGCTGTGCGTTCGTTCACCTAAGAGAGTTGAATCTATGTTGGGATTCAGCGAGTCAGAAACACGTTTCTTCTAGGAGCTGCGTTGCGATATTCACGAGTGAATGGGACCATATGCTGTACAGAGAATTATCTGCTTCTAAAACCAAAACGGAGCTATCTAACTGAATGGTTGTCAATGTGTGCATTCAACTCAGAGCGGTAAACTCACGTGTGCATTCAGCTGTTTGCAAACCCTTTCTGTGCAGAATCCCAAAACCGGATTTCCAGCCCAATGCCGGCATACGTACGAAACAGCAGTAAACTTCGTCTAAAACTCAGGAGAAACGTTTCCTTGAAACTGCTCTGCTGTGTGTTCTTTCACCTACGAGAGTTGAATCTACGTGGAGATTCGACGAGTCAGAAACACGTTTATTCTAGGAGCTGCATTGGGATATTAACGAGTGAATGGGACCATTGGCTGTACAGAGAAATATCTGCTCATGAAATCAAAACGGAGCTATTTAACTGAATAGTTTTGAATGTGTGCATTAAACTGACAGAGGTAAACTCACGTGTGGATTCAGCGGTTTGCAAACCCTTTGAGTGCAGAATCCCGAAACCGGCATCTTCAGCCCTATGCCGGCATAAGTATGAAACAGCAGTATGACTTCGTCTAAAACTCAGGAGAAACGTTTCCTTGAAACTGCTCTGCTGTGCGTTCGTTCACCTAAGAGAGTTGAATCTATGTTGAGTTTCAGCGAGTCAGAAACACGTTTCTTCTAGGAGCTGCGTGGGGATATTCCCGAGTGAATGGGACCATAGGCTGTACAGAGAAATATCTGCTTCTAAAACCAAAACGGAGCTCTCTAACTGAATGGTTGTCAACGTGTGCATTCAAGTGACAGAGTTAAACTCACTTGTGGATTCAGCGGTTTGCAAACCCTTTCTGTGCAGAATCCCAAAACCGGTATTTCCAGCCCAATGCTGGCATACGTACTAAACAGCAGGAAACTTCGTCTAAAACTCAGGAGAAACGTTTCCTTGAAACTGCTCTGCTGAGCCTTCGTCCACCTTAGATAGTTGAATCTAAGTTGAGATTCAGCGCGTCGGAAACACGTTTCTTCTAGGAGCTGCGTTGGGATATTCCCGAGGGAATGGGACCATAGGCTGTACAGAGAAATATCTGCTTCTAAACCCAAAACGGAGCTATCTAACTGAATGGTTGTCAATGTGTGCATTCAACTGACAGTGTTAGACTCACGTATGGATTCAGCGGTTTGCAAACCCTTTCTCTGCAGAATCCCAAAACCGGAATTTCCAGCCCAACGCCGGAATAGGTACGAAACAGCAGTAAACTTCGTATAAAACTCAATAGAAACGTTTCCTTGAAACTGCTCTGCTGTGGGTTCGTTCACCTAAGAGAGTTGAATCTATGTTGAGATTCAGCGAGTCAGAAACACGTTTCTTCTAGGAGCTGCGTTGGGATATTCCCGAGTGAATGGGACCATAGGCTGTACAGAGAAATATCTGCTTCTAAAACCAAAACGGAGCTATCTAACTGAATGGTTGTCCATGGGTGCATTCCACTGACAGTGTTAGACTAACGTGTGGATTCAGCGGTTTGCAAACCCTTTCTGTGCAGAATCTCAGAACCGGCATTTCCAGCCCAATACCGGAATAGGTACGAAACAGCAGTAAACTTAAACTTCGTCTAAAACTCAGGAGAAACGTTTCCTTGAAATTGCTCTGCTGTGAGTTCGTTCACCTAAGAGAGTTGGTTGAATCTATGTTGAGATTCAACGAGTCAGAAACACGTTTCTTCTAGGAGCTGCGTTGGGATATTCCCGAGTGAATAGGACCATAGGCTGTACAGAGAAATATCTGCTTCTAAAACCAAAACGGAGCTATCTAACTGAATGGTTGTCAATGTGTGCATTCAACTCAGAGAGGTAAACTCACGTGTGGATTCAGCGGTTTGCAAACGCTTTCTGTGCAGAATCCCAAAACCGGTATTTCCACCCCAATGCTGGCATACGTACTAAACAGCAAGAAACTTCGTCTAAAACTCAGGTGAAACGTTTCCTTGAAACTGCTCTGCTGTGAGTTCGTTCACCTAAGAGAGTTGAATCTATGTTGAGATTCAGCGAATCAGAAACACGTTTCTTCTAGGGGCTGCGTTGGAATATTCCCGAGTGAATGGGACCATAGGCTGTACAGAGAAATATCTGCTTCTAAAACCAAAACGGAGCTCTCTAACTGAATGGTTATCAACGTGTGCATTCAAGTGACAGAGTTAAACTCACTTGTGGATTCAGCGGTTTGCAAACCCTTTCTGTGAAGAATCCCAAAACCGGTATTTCCAGCCCAATGCTGGCATACGTACTAAACAGCAGGAAACTTCGTCTAAAACTCAGGAGAAACGTTTCCTTGAAACTGCTCTGCTGTGCGTTCGTTCACCTAAGAGAGTTGAATCTATGTTGAGATTCAGGGAGTCAGAAACACGTTTCGTCCAGGGGCTGCGTTGGGATATTCCCGAGGGAATTGGACCATAGGCTGTAGAGAGAAATATCTGCTTCTAAAACCAAAACGGAGCTATCTAACTGAATGGTTGTCAATGTCTGCATTCAACTGACAGAGTTATACTCACGTGTGGATTCAGCGGTTTGCAAACCCTTTCTCTGCAGAATCCCAAAACCGCCTTTTCCAGCCCAATACCGGCATACGTAAGAAAGGGTAGCAAACTTCGTCTAAATCTCAGGAGAAACGTTTCCTTGAAACTGCTCTGCTGTGCGTTCGTTCACCTAAGAGAGTTGAATCTATTTTGAGATTCAGCGAGTCAGAAACAGGTTTCTTCCAGGAGCTGCGCTGGGATATTCCCGAGTGAATGGGACTGTAGGCTGTATAGAGAAATATCTGCTTCTAAAACGAAAACTGACCTATCTAACTGAATGGTTGTCAATGTGCACATTCAACTGACAGAGTTAAACTCACTTGTGGATTTAGCGGTTTGTAAACCCTTTCTGTGCAGAATCCCAAAACCGGCATTTCCAGCCCAATGCCGGCATAGGTAAGAAACAGAAGTAAACTTCGTCTAAAACTCAGGGAAGCGTTTCCTTGAAACTGCTCTGCTGTGCGTTCGTTAACTTCAGAGAGTTGAATCTATGTTGAGATTCAGCGAGTCAGAAACACGTTTCTTCTAGGAGCTGCGTTGGGATAATACCGAGTGAATGGGACCATAGGCTGTACAGAGAAATATCTGCTTCTAAAACCAAAACGGAGCTATCTAACTGAATGGTTGTCAATGTCTGCATTCAATGGACAGAGTTAAACTCACGTGTGGATTCAGCAGTTTGCAAACACTTTCTGTGCAGAATCCCAAAACCGGTATTTCCAGCCCAATGACGGCATACGTACTAAACAGCAGTAAACTTCGTCTAAAACTCAGGAGAAACGTTTCCTTGAAACTGCTCTGCTGAGCCTTCGTCCACCTTAGATAGTTGAATCTATGTTGAGATTCAGCGAGTCAGAAACACGTTTCTTCTAGGAGCTGCGTTGGGATATTCCCGAGTGAATGGGACCATAGGCTGTGTAGAGAAATATCTGCTTCTAAACCCAAAACGGAGCTATCTAACTGAATGGTTGTCAATGTGTGCATTCAACTGACAGTGTTAGACTCACGTATGGATTCAGCGGTTTGCAAACCCTTTCTCTGCAGAATCCCAAAACCGGCATTTCCAGCCCAACGCCGGAATTGGTACGAAACAGCAGTAAACTTCGTATAAAACTCAGGAGAAACGTTTCCTTGAAACTGCTCTGCTGTGGGTTCGTTCACCTAAGAGAGTTGAATCTATGTTGAGATTCAGCGAGTCAGAAACACGTTTCTTCTAGGAGCTGCGTTGGGATATTCCCGAGTGAATGGGACCATAGGCTGTACAGAGAAATATCTGCTTCTAAAACCAAAACGGAGCTATCTAACTGAATGGTTGACCATGGGTGCATTCCACTGACAGTGTTAGACTAACGTGTGGATTCAGCGGTTTGCAAACCCTTTCTGTGCAGAATCTCAGAACCGGCATTTCCAGCCCAATACCGGAATAGGTACGAAACAGCAGTAAACTTAAACTTCGTCTAAAACTCAGGAGAAACGTTTCCTTGAAATTGCTCTGCTGTGAGTTCGTTCACCTAAGAGAGTTGGTTGAATCTATGTTGAGATTCAACGAGTCAGAAACACGTTTCTTCTAGGAGCTGCGTTGGGATATTCCCGAGTGAATAGGACCATAGGCTGTACAGAGAAATATCTGCTTCTAAAACCAAAACGGAGCTATCTAACTGAATGGTTGTCAATGTGTGCATTCAACTCAGAGAGGTAAACTCACGTGTGGATTCAGCGGTTTGCAAACCCTTTCTGTGCAGAATCCCAAAACCGGCATTTCCAGCCCTGTGCCGGCATAGTTACGAAACAGCAGTAAACTTCGTCTAAAACTCAGGGAAAAGTTTCCTTGAAACTGCTCTGCTGTGCGTTCGTTCACCTAAGGGAGTTGAATCTATGTTGAGATTCAGCGAGTCAGAAACACGTTTCTTCTAGGAGCTGCGTTGGGATAATACCGAGTGAATGGGACCATAGGCTGTACAGAGAAATATCTGCTTCTAAAACCAAATCGGAGCTATCTAACAGAACGGTTGTCAATGTGTGCATTCAACTGACAGAGTTAAACCAACGTGTGGATTCATCGGTTTGCAAACCCTTTCTGTGCAGAATCCCAAAACCGGTATTTCCAGCCCAATGCCGGCATACGTACTAAACCGCAGGAAACTTCGTCTAAAACTCAGGAGAAACGTTTCCTTGAAACTGCTCTGCTGTGCGTTCGTTCACCTAAGAGAGTTGAATCTATGATGAGATGCAGCGAGTCAGAAACAGGTTTCTTCCAGGAGCTGCGTTGGGATAATACCGAGTGAATGGGACCATAGGCTGTACAGAGAAATATCTGCTTCTAAAAACAAAACGGAACTATCTAACTGAATCGTTGTCAATGGGTGCATTCAACTGACAGAATTAAACTCACGTGTGGATTCAGCGGTGTGCAAATCCTTTCTATGCGGAAATCCGAAAACCGGTATTTCCAACCCAATGCTGGCATACGTACTAAACGGCAGTAAACTTCGTCTAAAACTCAGGACAAACGTTTCCTTGAAACTACTCTGCTGTGTCTTCGTTCACCTAAGAGAGTTGAATCTATGTTGAGATTCAGCGAGTCAGAAACACGTTTTATTCTAGGAGATGCTTTGGGATATTGCCGAGGGAATGGACCATAGGCTTTATAGAGAAATATCTGCTTCTAAAACCAAAACAGAGCTATGTAACTGAATGGTTGTCACTGTCTGCATTCAACTGACAGAGTTAAACTCACGTGTGGATTCAGCAGTTTGCAAACCCTTTCTGTGCGGAATCCCTAAACCGGTATTTCCAGCCCAATGCCGGAATACGTACTAAACAGCAGGAAACTTTGTCTAAAACTCAGGAGAAACGTTTGCTTGAAACTGCTCTGCTGTGCGTTCGTTCACCTAACAGAGTTGAATCTATGTTTAGATTCAGCGAG
Organism: Aotus nancymaae; assembly: GCF_030222135.1. Classification (NCBI taxonomy): domain Eukaryota; kingdom Metazoa; phylum Chordata; class Mammalia; order Primates; family Aotidae; genus Aotus; species Aotus nancymaae. The sequence continues at coordinate 100,591 of NW_026988501.1, read as the reverse complement.
TCAGAAACACGTTTCTTCTTGGAGCTGCGTTGGGACATTCCCGAGTGAATGGGACCATAGGCTGTATAGAGAAATATCTGCTTCTAAAACCAAAACGGAGCTATCTAACTGAATGGTTGCCAATGTGTGCATTCAACTGACAGAGTTAAACTCACGTGTGGATTCAGCGGTTGGCAAACCCTTTCTGTACAGAATCCCAAAACGGGCATTTCCAGCCCAATGCCGGCATACGTACGAAACAGCAGTATGACTTGGTCTAAAATTCAGCAGAAACGTTTCCTTGAAACTGCTCTGCTGTGCGTTCGTTCACGTAAGAGAGTTGAATCTATGTTGAGATTCAGCGAGTCAGCAACACGTTTCTTCTAGGAGCTGCGTTGGGATATTCCCGAGTGAATGGGACCATAAGCTGTACAGAGAAATATCTGCTTCTAAAACCAAAACGGAGTTATCTAACTGAATGGTTGTCAATGTATGCATTCAACTGACAGAGTTAAACTCACGTGTGGATTCAGCGGTTTGCGAACCCTTTCTGTGCAAAATCCCAAAACCGGAATTTCCTGCCCAATGCCGGCAAACGTACTAAACAGCAGTTAACTTCGTCTAAAACTCAGGAGAAATGTTTCCTTGAAATTGCTCTGCTGTACGTTCGTTCACGTAAGCGAGTTGAATCTATGTTGAGATTCAGCGAGTCAGAAACACGTTTCTTCTAGGAGCTGCGTTGGGATATTCCCGAGTGAATGGGACCATAGGCTGTACAGAGAAATATCTGCTCCTAAAACCAAACGGAGCTATCTAACTGAATGGTTGTCAATGTGTGCATTCAACTGACAGAGTTAAACTCACGTGTGGCTTCAGCGGTGTGCAATCCCATTCTGTGCAGAATCCCAAAGCCGGTATTTCCAGCCCAGTGCCGGCATACGTACTAAACCGCAGGAAACTTCGTCTAAAACTCAGGAGAAACGTTTCCTTGAACCTGCTCTGCTGTGCTTTCGTTCACCTAAGAGAGTTAAATCTATGTTGAGATTCAGCGAGTCAGAAACAAGTTTCTTCTAGGAGCTGCGTTCGGATATTCCCGAGTAAATGAGACCATAGGCTCTACAGAGAAATATCTGCTTCTAAAACCATAACGGAGCTATCTAGCTGAATGGTTGTCAATGGGTGCATTCAACTGACAGACTTAACTCACGTCTGGATTCGGCGGTTTGCAAACCCTTTCTGCGCAGAATCGCAAAACCGGCATTTCCAGCCGAATACCGGCATACATACGAAACAGCAGTAAACTTCGTCTAAAACTCAGGAGAAACGTTTCCTTGAAACTGCTCTGCTGTGTGTTCGTTCACCTAAGAGAGTTGAATCTATGTTGAGATTCAGCGAGTCAGAAACAGGTTTCTTCTAGGCGGTGCGTTGGGATATTCCCGAGTGAATGGGACCATAGGCTGCACAGAGAAATATCTGCTTCTAAAACGAAAACGGAGCTATCTAACTGAATGGTTGTCAGTGTGCGCATTCCACTGACAGAGATAAACTCAGGTGTGGTATTCAGCGGTTTGCAAACCTTTTCTCTGCAGAATCCCAAAACCGGTATTTCCAGCCCAATGCCGGCATACGTACTAAACAGCAGGAAACTGAGTCTAAAACTCAGGAGAAACGTTTCCTTGAAACTGCTCTGCTGTGCGTTCGTTCACCTAAGAAAGTTCAATCTATGTGGAGATTCGGCGAGTCAGAAACACGTTTCTTCTAAGAGTTGCGTTGGGATATTCCCGAGGGAATGAGACCGTAGGCTATACAGAGAAATATCTGCTTCTAAAACCAAAACGGAGCTATCTAACTGAATGGTTGTCAATGTGTGCATTCAACTGACAGAGTTAAACTCACGTGTGGATTCAGCTGTTTGCAAAACCTTTCTGTGCAGAATCCCAAAACCGGTATTTCCAGCCCAATGTGGGAATACATACTAAATAGCAGGAAACTTTGTCTAAAACTCAGGAGAAACGTTTCCTTGAAACTGCTCTGCTGTGCGTTCGTTCACCTAAGAGAGTTTAATCTATGTTGAGATTAAGCGGGTCTGAAACACGCTTCTTCTAGGAGCTGCGTTGGGATATTCCCGAGTGAATGGGACGATAGGCTGTACAGAGAAATATCTGCTCCTAAAACCAAAACGGAGCTATCTAATTGAATGGTTGTCAATGTGTGCACTCAACTGACAGAAGTTAAACTCACCTGTGGATACAGCCGTTTTCAAACCCTTTCTGTGCAGAATCCCAAAACCAGCATTTCCAGCCCAATGCCGGCATACATACGAAACAGCAGTAAACTTCGTATAAAACTCAGGAGAAACGTTTCCTTGAAACTGCTCTGCTCTGCATTCATTCACCTAAGAGAGTTGAATCTATGTTGAGATTCAGGAAGTCAGAAACACGTTTCTTCCAGGAGCTGCGTTGGGATATTCCCGAGTGAATGGTACCATAGGCTATACAGAGAAATATCTGCTGCTAAAACGGAAACGGAGCTATCTAACTAAATCGTTGTCAATGTGAGCATTCAACTGACAGAGTAAAACTCACGTGTGGATTCAGCGGTTTGCAAACCCTTTCTGTGCAGAATCCAAAAACCGGCATATCCACCCCAATGCTGGCATACGTACGAAACAGCAGTAAATTTCGTCTAAAACTCAGGAGAAACGTTTCCTTGAAACTGCTCTGCTGTGCGTTCGTTCACCTAAGAGAGTTGAATCTATGTTGAGATTCAGCGAGTCAGAAACTTGTTTCTTCCAGGATCTGCGTTGGGATATTCCCGAGTGAATGGGAGCATACGCTGTACAGAGAAATATCTGCTTCTAAAACGAAAACGGAGCTATCTAACTGAAGGGTTGTCATTGTGCTCATTCAACTGACAGAGTTGAACTCACGTGTGAATTCTGCGGTTTGCAAACCCTTTCTGTGCAGAATCCCAAAACCGGCTTTTCTAGTCCAATGCCGGCATACATACGAAAGAGCAGTAAACTACTTCTAAAACTCATGAGAAACGCTTCCTTGAAACTGCTCTGCTGTGCTTTCGTTCACCTAAGAGAGCTCAATCTATGCCAAGATTCACCGAATCAGAAACACGTTTCTTCTAGGAACTGCATTGGTATATTCCCGAGTGAATGGGACCATAGTCTCTACAGAGAATTATCTGCTTCTAAAACGGAAACGGAGCTATCTAACTGAATGGTTGTCAATGGGCGCATTCAACTGACAGAGTTAAACTCACGTGTGGATTCAGCGGTTTGCAAACCCTTTCTGTGCAGAATCCCAAAACCGGCATTTCCAGCCCAATGCCGGCATACGTACGAAACAGCAGTAAACTTCATCTAAAACTCAGGAGAAACGTTTCCTTGAAACTGCTCTGCTGTACGTTCGTTCACCTAAGAGAGTTGAACCTATGTTGAGAATCAGCGAGTCAGAAAGACGTTTCTTCTAGGAGCTGAGTTGGGATATTCCCGAGTGAATGGGACCATGGGCTGTACAGAGAAATATCTGCTGCTAAAACGGAAACGGAGCTATCTAACTGAATGGTTGTCAATGTGCGCATTCAACTGACACAGTTAAACTCACGTGTGAATTCAGCGGTTTGCAAACCCATTCTGTGCAGAATCCCAAAGCCGGCATTTCCAGCCCAATGCCGTCATACGTACGAAAGAGCAGTAAACTTCTTCTAAAACTCAGGAGAAACGTTTCCTTGAAACTGCTCTGCTGTGCGTTCGTTCACCTAAGAGAGCTCAATCTATGTCCAGATTCAGCGAATCAGAAACACGTTTCTTCTAGGAGCTGCGTTGGTATATTCCCGAGTGAATGGGACCATAGGCTGTACAGAGAAATATCTGCTTCTAAAACGGAAACGGAGCTTTCTAACTGAATGGTTGTCAAAGGGCGCATTCAGCTGACAGAGTTAAACTCACGTGTGGATTCAGCGGTTTGCAAACCCTTTCTGTGTAGAATCCCAAAACCGGCATTTCCAGCCCAATGCCGGCATACGTGCGAAACAACAGTAAACTTCATCTAAAACGCAGGAGAAACGTTTCCTTGAAACTGCTCTGCTGTGCGTTCGTTCACCTAAGAGAGTTGAATCTATGTTGAGATTCAGCGAGCCAGAAACACGTTTCTTCTAGGAGCTGCGTTGGGATATTCCCGAGTGAATGGGACCATTGGCTGTACAGAGAAATATCTGCTGCTAAAGTGGAAACGGAGCTATCTAACTGAATGGTTGTCAATGTGCGCATTCAACTGACAGAGTTAAACTCACGTGTGGATTCAGCGGTTTGAAAACCCTTTCTGTGCAGAATCCCAAAGCAAGCATTTCCAGCCCAATGCCGTCATACGTATGAAACAGCAGTTAACTTCGTCTAAATCTCAGGAGAAACGTTTCCTTGAAACTGCTCTGCTGTCCGTTCGTTCACCTAAGAGAGTTGAATCTATGTTGTGATTCAGCGAGTCAGAAACACGTTTCTTCTAGGAGCTGCATTGGGATATTCCCGAGTGAATGGTACCATAGGCTGTACAGAGAAATATCTGCTTCTAAAATGGAAACGGAGCTATCTAACTGAATGGTTGTCAATGTGCGCATTCAACTGACAGAGTTAAACTCACGTGTGGACTCAGCGGTTTGCAAACCCTTTCTGTGCAGAATCGCAAAACCGGCATTTCCACCCCAATGCCGACATACGTACGAAACAGCAGTAAACATTGTTTACACCTCAGGAGAAACGTTTACTTGAAACTCCTCTGTTATGCGTTCGTTCACCTAAGAGAGTTGAATCTATGTTGAGATTCAGCGAGTCAGAAACACGTTTCTTCTAGGAGCTGCGTTGGAATATTCCCGAGTGAATGGGACCATAGGCTGTACTGAGAAATATCTGCTTCTAAAACGAAAACGGAGCTATCTAACGGAATGGTTGTCAATGTGCGCATTCAGCTGAAAAAGCTAAACTCACGTGTGGATACAGCCCTTTGCAAACCCTTTCAGGGCTGAATCCCAAAACCAGCATTTCCAGCCCAATGCCGGAATACATACGAAACAGCAGTCAACTTCGTCTAAAACTCAGGAGAAACATTTCCTTGAAACTGCTCTGCTCTGCATTCGTTCACCTAAGAGAGTTGAATCTATGTTGAGATTCAGCGAGTCAGAAACACGTTTCTTCTAGGAGCTGCATTGGGATATTCCCAAGTGAATGGGACAATAGGCTGTACAGAGAAATATCTGCTTCTAAAACCAAAACGGAGCTCTCTAACTGAATGGTTTTCAATGGGTGCATTCAACTGACAGTGTTAAACTCACGTATGGATTCAGCGGTTTGCAAACCCTTTCTGTGCAGAATACCAAAACCGGCGTTTCCAGCCCAATGCTGGCATAAGGACGAAACAGCAGTAAACTTCGTCTAAAACTCAGGAGAAACGTTTCCTTGAAACTGCTCTGCTGTGCGTTCGTTCACCTAAGAGAGTTGAATCTATGTTGACATTCAGCGAGTCAGAAACACGTTTCTTCTAGGAGCTGCGTTGGGATATTCCCGAGTGAATGGGACCATAGGCTGTACAGAGAAATACCTGCTTCTAAAACCGAAACGGAGCTATCTAACTGAATGGTTGTCAATATGCGCATTCAACTGACACAGTTAAACTCACGTGTGGATTCAGCGGTTTGCAAACCCTTTCTGTGTAGAATCCCAAAACCGGAATTTCGAGCCCTATGCCGGCATACGTACGAAACAGCAGTAAACTTCGTCTAAAACTCAGGAGAAACGTTTCCTTGAAACTGCTCTGCTGTGTGTTCGTTCACCTAAGAGAGTTGAATCTATGTTGAGATTCAGCGAGTGAGAAACACGTTTCTTTTAGAAGCTGCGATGAGATATTTCCGAGTGAATGGGACCATAGGCTGTACAGAGAAATATCTGCTTCTAAAACGAAAACGGAGCTATCTAACTGAATGGTTGTCATTGTGCGCATTCAACTGACGGAGTTGAACTCACGTGTGAATTCAGCGGTTTGCAAACCCTTTCTGTGCAGAATCCCAAACCCGGCTTTTCTAGTCCAATGCCGGCATACGTACGAAAGAGCAGTAAACTACTTCTAAAACTCATGAGAAACGTTTCCTTGAAACTGCTCTGCTGTGCGTTCGTTCACCTAAGAGAGCTCAATCTATGCCAAGATTCAGCGAATCAGAAACACGTTTCTTCTAGGAGCTGCGTTGGTATATTCCCGAGTGAATGGGACCATAGGCTCTACAGAGAATTATCTGCTTCTAAAACGGAAACGGAGCTATCTAACTGAATGGTTGCCATTGTGCGCATTCAACTGACGAAGTTGAACTCACGTGTGAATTCAGCGGTTTGCAAACCCTTTCTGTGCAGAATCCCAAAACCGGCTTGTCTACTCCACTGCCGGCATACGTACGAAAGAGCAGTAAACTTCTTCTAAAACTCAGGAGAAACGTTTCCTTGAAACTGCTCTGCTGTGCGTTCGTTCACCTAAGAGAGTTGAATCTATGTTGAGATTCAGCGAGTCAGAAAGACATTTCTTCTAGGAGCTGCGTTGGGATATTCCCGAGTGAATGGGACCATAGGCTGTACAGAGAAATATCTACTTCTTAAACCGAAACGGAGCTATCTAACTGAATGGTTGTCAATGTGTGCATTCAACAGACACAGTTAAACTCACGTGTGGATTCAGCCGTTTGCAAACCCTTTCTGTGCAGAATCCCAAAACCGGAATTTCGAGCCCTATGCCGGCATATGTACGAAACAGCAGTAAACTTCGTCTAAAACTCAGGAGAAACGTTTCCTTGAAACTGCTCTGCTGTGCGTCCGTTCGTCTAAGAGAGTTGACTCTCTGTTGAGATTCAGCGAGTTAGAAACACGTTTCTTCTAGGAGCTGCCTTGGAACATACCCGAGTGAATGGGACCATAGGCTGTACAGGGAAATATCTGCTTCTAAAACCAAAACGGAGCTATCTAACGGAATGGTTGTAAATGTGCACATTCAACCGATAGAGTTAAACTCACGTGTGGATACAGCCGTTTTCAAACCCTTTCTGTGCAGAATCCCAAAACCAGCATTTCCAGCCCAATGCCGGCATACATACGAAACAGCAGTAAACTTCGTATAAAACTCAGGAGAAACGTTTCCTTGAAACTGCTCTGCTCTGCATTCATTCACCTAAGAGAGTTGAATCTATGTTGAGATTCAGGAAGTCAGAAACACGTTTCTTCCAGGAGCTGCGTTGGGATATTCCCGAGTGAATGGTACCATAGGCTGTACAGAGAAATATCTGCTTCTAAAACCAAAACGGAGCAATCTAACTGAATGGTTGTCAATGTGTGCATTCAACTGACGAAGTTAAACTCACGTGTGGATTCAGCGGTTTGCAAACCCTTTCTGTGCAGAATCCCAAAACTGGCATTTCCAGCCCAATGCCGGCAAACGTACAAAACGGCAGCAAACTTCGCCTAAACCTCAGGAGAAACGTTTTCTTGAAACTGCTCTGCTGTGCGTTCGTTCACCTAAGAGAATTGAATCTATGTTGAGATTCAGCGAGTCAGAAACACGTTTCTTCTAGGAGCTGCATTGGGATATTCCCGAGTGAATGGGAGCATAGGCTGTACAGAGAAATGTCTGCTTCTAAAACCAAAACGGAGCTTTCTAACCGAGTGTTTTTCAATGGGTGCATTCAACTAACAGAGCTAAACTCACGTGTGGATTCAGCGGTGTGCTAACCCTTTCTGCACAGAATCCCAAAACCGGCGTTTCCAGCCCAATGCTGGCTTACGTACGAAACAGCAATAAACTTCGTCTAAAACTCAGGAGAAACGTTTCCTTGAATCTGCTCTGCTGTGCATTCGTTCACCTAAGAGATTTGCATCTATGTTGAGATTCAGCGAGTCAGAAACACGTTTCCTCTAGGAGCTGCGTTGGGATATTCCCGAGTGAATGGGACCATAGGCTGTTCAGAGAAATATCTGCTTCTAAAACCAAAACGGAGCTATCTAACTCAATGGTTGTCAATATGCGCATTCAACTGACAGAGTTAAAATCACGTGTGGATTCAGCGGTTTGCAAACCCTTTTCTGCAGAATCCCAAAACTGGCTTTTCCAGCCCAATGCCGGCATACGTATGAAAGAGCAGTAAACTTCGTCTAAATCTCAGGAGAAACGTTTCCTTGAAACTGCTCTGCTGTGCGTTCATTCACCTAAGAGACCTGAATCTATGTTTAGATTTAGCGAGTAAGAAACACGTTTCTTCTAGGAGCTGCGTTGGTATATTCCCGAGTGAATGGGACCATAGGCTGTACAGAGAAATATCTGCTTCTAAAAGCAAAACGGAGCTATCTAACTGAATGGTTTTCAATGGGTGCATTCAACTGAGAGAGTTAAACTCACTTGTGAATTCAGCGGTTTTGAAACCCTTTCTGTGCAGAATCCCAAAACCGTCATTTAGAGCCCAAGGCCGGCATAAGTACGAAACAGCAGTAAACTTCGTCTAAAACTCAGCAGAAACGTTTCCTTGCAACTGTTCTGCTGTGCGTTCGTTCACCTAAGAGAGTTGAATCTATGTTGAGATTCAGCGAGTCAGAAACACGTTTCTTCTAGGAGCTGCGTTGGGATCTTCCCGAGTGAATGGGACCATAGGATGTACAGAGAAATATCTGCTTCGAAAACGAAAACGGAGCAATCTAACTGAACGTTTGTCAATGTGCGCATGCAACTGACAGAGTTAAACTCACGTGTGGATTCAGCGGATTGCAAACCCTTTCGGTGCAGAGTCCCAAAACCGGCATTTCGAGCCCAATGCCGGCATACGTACGAAACAGCAGTAAACTTCGTTTAAGCCTCAGGAGAAACGTTTCCTTGAAACTGCTCTGCTGTGAGTTCGTTCACCTAAGAGAGTTCAATCTATGTTGAGATTCAGTGAGTCACAAACAGGTTTCTTCTAGGAGCTGCGCTGGGATATTCCCGAGTGAATGGGACCATAGGCTGTACAGAGAAATATCTGCTGCTAAAACGGAAACGGAGCTATCTAATCGAATGGTTGTCAATGTGAGCATTCAACTTACAGAGTTAAACTCACCTGTGGATTCAGCGGTTTGCAAAGCCTTTCTGTGCAGAATCCCAAAACCGGCATTTCCTGCCCAATGCCGGCATACGTATGAAACAGCAGTTAACTTCGTCTAAAACTCAGGAGAAACGTTTCCTTGAAACTGCTCTGCTGTGCGTTCGTTCAACTAAGAGAGTTGAATCTATGTTGAGATTCAGCGAGTCAGAAACAGGTTTCTTCCAGGATCTGCGTTGGGATATTCCCGATGGAATGGGAGAATAGGCTGTACAGAGAAATATCTGGTTCTAAAACGAAAACGGAGCTATCTAAATGAATGGTTGCCAATGTGCGCATTCTACTGACAGAGTTAAACTCATGTGTGGAGTCAGCGGTTTGCAAACGCTTTCTGTGCAGAATCCCAAAGCCGGCATTTCCAGCCCAATGCCGTCATACGTAAGAAACAGCAGTAAACTTCGTCTAGATCTCAGGAGAAACGTTTCCTTGAAACTGCTCTGCTGTGCTTTCGTTCACCTAAGAGAGTTGAATCTACGTTGAGATTCAGCGAATCAGAAACACGTTTCTTCCAGGAGCTGCATTGGGATATTCCCGAGGGAATGGAACCATAGTCTGTATAGAGAAATATCTGCTTCTAAAACGGAAACGGAGCTATCTAACTGAATGGTTGTCAATGTGCGCATTCAACTGACAGAGTTGAACTCACGTGTGAATTCAGCGGTTTGCAAACCCTTTCTGTGCAGAATCCCAAAACCGGCTTTTCTAGTCCAATGCAGGCATACGTACGAAAGAGCAGTAAACTACTTCTAAAACTCATGAGAAACGTTTCCTTGAAACTGCTCTGCTGTGCGTTCGTTCACCGAAGAGAGCTCAATCAATGTCGAGATTCAGCGAATCAGAAACACGTTTCTTCTAGGAGCTGCGTTGGTATATTCCCGAGTGAATGGGACCATAGGCTGTACAGAGAAATATCTGCTTCTAAAATGGAAACGGAGCTGTCTAACTGAATGTTTGCCAATGGGCGCATTCAACTGACAGAGTTAAACTCACGTGTGGATTCAGGGGTTTGCAAACACTTTCTGTGCAGAATCCCAAAACTGGCATTTCCAGACCAATGCCGGCATACTTACGAAACAGCAGTAAACTTCATGTAAAACTCAGGAGAAACGTTTCCTTGAAACTGCTCTGCTGTGCGTTCGTTCAGCTAAGAGAGTTGAATCTATGTTGAGATTCAGCGAGTCAGAAACAAGTTTCTTCTCGGAGCTGCATTGGGATATTCCAGAGGGAATGGGACCATAGGCTGTACAGAGAATTATCTGCTTCTAAAACGGAAACGGAGCTATCTAACTGAATGGTTGTCAATGTGCGCATTCAACTGACAGAGTTAAACTCACGTGTGGATTCAGTGGTTTGCAAACCCTTTCTGTGCAGAATCCCAAAACCGGCTTTTCCAGTCTCATGCCGGCATACGTACGAAAGAGCAGTAAACTTCTTCTAAAACTCAGGAGAAACGTTTCCTTGAAACTGCTCTGCTGTGAGTTCGTTCACCTAAGAGAACTGAATCTATGTTGAGATTCAGCGAGTCAGAAACACGTTTCTTCTAGGAGCTGCGTTGGTATATTCCCGAGTGAAAGGGACCATAGGCTGTACAGAGAAATATCTGCTTCTAAAACCAAAACGGAGCTATCTAACTGAATGGTTTTCAATGGCTGCATTCCACTGAGAGAGTTAAACTCACGTGTGCATTCAGCGCTTTGGAAACCCTTTCTTTGCAGAATCCCAAATCCGGCATTTCCAGCCCAATGCCGGCATACGTACGAAACAGCAGTAAACTTCTTCTAAAACTCAGGAGAAACGTTTCCTTGAAACTGCTCTGCTGTGCGTTCGTTCAGCTAAGAGAGTTGAATCTATGTTGAGATTCAGCGAGTCAGAAACAAGTTTCTTCTCGGAGCTGCATTGGGATATTCCGGAGGGAATGGGACCATAGGCTGTACAGAGAATTATCTGTTTCTAAAACGGAAACGGAGCTATCTAACTGAATGGTTGTCAATGTGCGCATTCAACTGACAGAGTTAAACTCACGTGTGGATTCAGTGGTTTGCAAACCCTTTCTGTGCAGAATCCCAAAACCGGCTTTTCCAGTCTCATGCCGGCATACGTACGAAAGAGCAGTAAACTTCTTCTAAAACTCAGGAGAAACGTTTCCTTGAAACTGCTCTGCTGTGCGTTCGTTCACCTAAGAGAGCTGAATCTATGTTGAGATTCAGCGAGTCAGAAACACGTTTCTTCTAGGAGCTGCGTTGGTATATTCCCGAGTGAAAGGGACCATAGGCTGTACAGAGAAATATCTGCTTCTAAAACCAAAACGGAGCTATCTAACTGAATGGTTTTCAATGGCTGCATTCCACTGAGAGAGTTAAACTCACGTGTGCATTCAGCGCTTTGGAAACCCTTTCTTTGCAGAATCCCAAATCCGGCATTTCCAGCCCAATGCCGGCATACGTACGAAACAGCAGTAAACTTCTTCTAAAACTCAGGAGAAACGTTTCCTTGAAAGTGGTCTGCTGTTCGTTCGTTCATCTAAGAGAGTTGAATCTGTGTTGAAATTCAGCGAGTCAGAAACACGTTTCTTCTAGGATCTCCGTTGGGATATTCCCTAGTGAATGGGACCAGAGGCTGTACAGAGAAATTTCTACTTCTGAAACCAAAACGGAGCTATCTAACTGTATGGTTGTCAATTTTGAGCATTCAACTGACAGAGTTAAACTCACGTGTGGATTCAGCGGTTTGCAAACCCTTTCTGTGCAGAATCCCAAAACCGGGATTTCCAGCCCAATGCCGGCATATGTACGAAACAGTAGTAAACTTTGTCTAAACCTCAGGAGAAACGTTTACTTGAAACTCCTCTGCTATGCGTTCGTTCACCTAAGAGAGCTGAATCTATGTTGAGATTCAGCGAGTCAGAAACACGTTTCTTCTAGGAGCTGCCTTGGAACATACCCGAGTGAATGGGACCATAGGCTGTACAGGGAAATATCGGCTTCTAAAACCAAAACGGAGCTATCTAACTGAATGGTTGTCAATGTGTGCTTTCAACTGACGGAGTTAAACTCACGTGTGAATTCAGCGGTTTGCAAACCCTTTCTGTGCAGAATCCCAAAACTGGCATTTCCAGCCCAATGCCGGCATACGTACGAAAGGGCAGTAAACTTCGCCTAAACCTCAGGAGAAACGTTTCCTTGAAACTGCTCTGCTGTGCGTTCGTTCAGCTAAGAGAGTTGAATCTATGTTGAGATTCAGCGAGTCAGAAACAAGTTTCTTCTAGGAGCTGCATTGGGATATTCCGGAGGGAATGGGACCATAGGCTGTACAGAGAATTATCTGCTTCTAAAACGGAAACGGAGCTATCTAACTGAATGGTTGTCAATGTGCGCATTCAACTGACAGAGTTAAACTCACGTGTGGATTCAGCGGATTGCAAACCCTTTCTGTGCAGAGTCCCAAAACCGGCATTTCGAGCCCAATGCCGGCATACGTACGAAACAGCAGTAAACTTCGTTTAAGCCTCAGGAGAAACGTTTCCTTGAAACTGCTCTGCTGTGAGTTCGTTCACCTAAGAGAGTTCAATCTATGTTGAGATTCAGTGAGTCACAAACAGGTTTCTTCTAGGAGCTGCGCTGGGATATTCCCGAGTGAATGGGACCATAGGCTGTACAGAGAAATATCTGCTGCTAAAACGGAAACGGAGCTATCTAACCGAATGGTTGCCAATGTGAGCATTCAACTTACAGAGTTAAACTCACCTGTGGATTCAGCGGTTTGCAAAGCCTTTCTGTGCAGAATCCCAAAACCGGCATTTCCTGCCCAATGCCGGCATACGTATGAAACAGCAGTTAACTTCGTCTAAAACTCAGGAGAAACGTTTCCTTGAAACTGCTCTGCTGTGCGTTCGTTCAACTAAGAGAGTTGAATCTATGTTGAGATTCAGCGAGTCAGAAACAGGTTTCTTCCAGGATCTGCGTTGGGATATTCCCGATGGAATGGGAGAATAGGCTGTACAGAGAAATATCTGGTTCTAAAACGAAAACGGAGCTATCTAAATGAATGCTTGCCAATGTGCGCATTCTACTGACAGAGTTAAACTCATGTGTGGAGTCAGCGGTTTGCAAACGCTTTCTGTGCAGAATCCCAAAGCCGGCATTTCCAGCCCAATGCCGTCATACGTAAGAAACAGCAGTAAACTTCGTCTAGATCTCAGGAGAAACGTTTCCTTGAAACTGCTCTGCTGTGCGTTCGTTCACCTAAGAGAGTTGAATCTATGTTGAGATTCAGCGAATCAGAAACACGTTTCTTCCAGGAGCTGCATTGGGATATTCCCGAGGGAATGGAACCATAGTCTGTATAGAGAAATATCTGCTTCTAAAACGGAAACGGAGCTATCTAACTGAATGGTTGTCAATGTGCGCATTCAACTGACAGAGTTGAACTCACGTGTGAATTCAGCGGTTTGCAAACCCTTTCTGTGCAGAATCCCAAAACCGGCTTTTCTAGTCCAATGCAGGCATACGTACGAAAGAGCAGTAAACTACTTCTAAAACTCATGAGAAACGTTTCCTTGAAACTGCTCTGCTGTGCGTTCGTTCACCGAAGAGAGCTCAATCAATGTCGAGATTCAGCGAATCAGAAACACGTTTCTTCTAGGAGCTGCGTTGGTATATTCCCGAGTGAATGGGACCATAGGCTGTACAGAGAAATATCTGCTTCTAAAACGGAAACGGAGCTGTCTAACTGAATGTTTGCCAATGGGCGCATTCAACTGACAGAGTTAAACTCACGTGTGGATTCAGGGGTTTGCAAACACTTTCTGTGCAGAATCCCAAAACTGGCATTTCCAGACCAATGCCGGCATACTTACGAAACAGCAGTAAACTTCATCTAAAACTCAGGAGAAACGTTTCCTTGAAACTGCTCTGCTGTGCGTTCGTTCAGCTAAGAGAGTTGAATCTATGTTGAGATTCAGCGAGTCAGAAACAAGTTTCTTCTCGGAGCTGCATTGGGATATTCCGGAGGGAATGGGACCATAGGCTGTACAGAGAATTATCTGCTTCTAAAACGGAAACGGAGCTATCTAACTGATTGGTTGTCATTGTGCGCATTCAACTGACGAAGTTGAACTCACGTGTGAATTCAGCGGTTTGCAAACCCTTTCTGTGCAGAATCCCAAAACCGGCTTGTCTACTCCACTGCCGGCATACGTACGAAAGAGCAGTAAACTTCTTCTAAAACTCAGGAGAAACGTTTCCTTGAAACTGCTCTGCTGTGCGTTCGTTCACCTAAGAGAGTTGAATCTATGTTGAGATTCAGCGAGTCAGAAAGACATTTCTTCTAGGAGCTGCGTTGGGATATTCCCGAGTGAATGGGACCATAGGCTGTACAGAGAAATATCTACTTCTTAAACCGAAACGGAGCTATCTAACTGAATGGTTGTCAATGTGTGCATTCAACAGACACAGTTAAACTCACGTGTGGATTCAGCCGTTTGCAAACCCTTTCTGTGCAGAATCCCAAAACCGGAATTTCGAGCCCTATGCCGGCATATGTACGAAACAGCAGTAAACTTCGTCTAAAACTCAGGAGAAACGTTGCCTTGAAACTGCTCTGCTGTGCGTCCGTTCGTCTAAGAGAGTTGAATCTCTGTTGAGATTCAGCGAGTTAGAAACACGTTTCTTCTAGGAGCTGCCTTGGAACATACCCGAGTGAATGGGACCATAGGCTGTACAGGGAAATATCTGCTTCTAAAACCAAAACGGAGCTATCTAACGGAATGGTTGTAAATGTGCACATTCAACCGATAGAGTTAAACTCACGTGTGGATACAGCCGTTTTCAAACCCTTTCTGTGCAGAATCCCAAAACCAGCATTTCCAGCCCAATGCCGGCATACATACGAAACAGCAGTAAACTTCGTATAAAACTCAGGAGAAACGTTTCCTTGAAACTGCTCTGCTCTGCATTCATTCACCTAAGAGAGTTGAATCTATGTTGAGATTCAGGAAGTCAGAAACACGTTTCTTCCAGGAGCTGCGTTGGGATATTCCCGAGTGAATGGTACCATAGGCTGTACAGAGAAATATCTGCTTCTAAAACCAAAACGGAGCAATCTAACTGAATGGTTGTCAATGTGTGCATTCAACTGACGAAGTTAAACTCACGTGTGGATTCAGCGGTTTGCAAACCCTTTCTGTGCAGAATCCCAAAACTGGCATTTCCAGCCCAATGCCGGCAAACGTACAAAACGGCAGCAAACTTCGCCTAAACCTCAGGAGAAACGTTTTCTTGAAACTGCTCTGCTGTGCGTTCGTTCACCTAAGAGAGTTGAATCTATGTTGAGATTCAGCGAGTCAGAAACACGTTTCTTCTAGGAGCTGCATTGGGATATTCCCGAGTGAATGGGAGCATAGGCTGTACAGAGAAATGTCTGCTTCTAAAACCAAAACGGAGCTTTCTAACCGAGTGTTTTTCAATGGGTGCATTCAACTAACAGAGCTAAACTCACGTGTGGATTCAGCGGTGTGCTAACCCTTTCTGCACAGAATCCCAAAACCGGCGTTTCCAGCCCAATGCTGGCTTACGTACGAAACAGCAATAAACTTCGTCTAAAACTCAGGAGAAACGTTTCCTTGAATCTGCTCTGCTGTGCATTCGTTCACCTAAGAGATTTGCATCTATGTTGAGATTCAGCGAGTCAGAAACACGTTTCTTCTAGGAGCTGCGTTGGGATATTCCCGAGTGAATGGGACCATAGGCTGTTCAGAGAAATATCTGCTTCTAAAACCAAAACGGAGCTATCTAACTCAATGGTTGTCAATATGCGCATTCAACTGACAGAGTTAAAATCACGTGTGGATTCAGCGGTTTGCAAACCCTTTTCTGCAGAATCCCAAAACTGGCTTTTCCAGCCCAATGCCGGCATACGTATGAAAGAGCAGTAAACTTCGTCTAAATCTCAGGAGAAACGTTTCCTTGAAACTGCTCTGCTGTGCGTTCATTCACCTAAGAGACCTGAATCTATGTTTAGATTTAGCGAGTAAGAAACACGTTTCTTCTAGGAGCTGCGTTGGTATATTCCCGAGTGAATGGGACCATAGGCTGTACAGAGAAATATCTGCTTCTAAAAGCAAAACGGAGCTATCTAACTGAATGGTTTTCAATGGGTGCATTCAACTGAGAGAGTTAAACTCACTTGTGAATTCAGCGGTTTTGAAACCCTTTCTGTGCAGAATCCCAAAACCGTCATTTAGAGCCCAAGGCCGGCATAAGTACGAAACAGCAGTAAACTTCGTCTAAAACTCAGCAGAAACGTTTCCTTGCAACTGTTCTGCTGTGCGTTCGTTCACCTAAGAGAGTTGAATCTATGTTGAGATTCAGCGAGTCAGAAACACGTTTCTTCTAGGAGCTGCGTTGGGATCTTCCCGAGTGAATGGGACCATAGGATGTACAGAGAAATATCTGCTTCGAAAACGAAAACGGAGCAATCGAACTGAACGTTTGTCAATGTGCGCATGCAACTGACAGAGTTAAACTCACGTGTGGATTCAGCGGATTGCAAACCCTTTCTGTGCAGAGTCCCAAAACCGGCATTTCGAGCCCAATGCCGGCATACGTACGAAACAGCAGTAAACTTCGTTTAAGCCTCAGGAGAAACGTTTCCTTGAAACTGCTCTGCTGTGAGTTCGTTCACCTAAGAGAGTTCAATCTATGTTGAGATTCAGTGAGTCACAAACAGGTTTCTTCTAGGAGCTGCGCTGGGATATTCCCGAGTGAATGGGACCATAGGCTGTACAGAGAAATATCTGCTGCTAAAACGGAAACGGAGCTATCTAACCGAATGGTTGTCAATGTGAGCATTCAACTTACAGAGTTAAACTCACCTGTGGATTCAGCGGTTTGCAAAGCCTTTCTGTGCAGAATCCCAAAACCGGCATTTCCTGCCCAATGCCGGCATACGTATGAAACAGCAGTTAACTTCGTCTAAAACTCAGGAGAAACGTTTCCTTGAAACTGCTCTGCTGTGCGTTCGTTCAACTAAGAGAGTTGAATCTATGTTGAGATTCAGCGAGTCAGAAACAGGTTTCTTCCAGGATCTGCGTTGGGATATTCCCGATGGAATGGGAGAATAGGCTGTACAGAGAAATATCTGGTTCTAAAACGAAAACGGAGCTATCTAAATGAATGCTTGCCAATGTGCGCATTCTACTGACAGAGGTAAACTCATGTGTGGAGTCAGCGGTTTGCAAACGCTTTCTGTGCAGAATCCCACAGCCGGCATTTCCAGCCCAATGCCGTCATACGTAAGAAACAGCAGTAAACTTCGTCTAGATCTCAGGAGAAACGTTTCCTTGAAACTGCTCTGCTGTGCGTTCGTTCACCTAAGAGAGTTGAATCTATGTTGAGATTCAGCGAATCAGAAACACGTTTCTTCCAGGAGCTGCATTGGGATATTCCCGAGGGAATGGAACCATAGTCTGTATAGAGAAATATCTGCTTCTAAAACGGAAACGGAGCTATCTAACTGAATGGTTGTCAATGTGCGCATTCAACTGACAGAGTTGAACTCACGTGTGAATTCAGCGGTTTGCAAACCCTTTCTGTGCAGAATCCCAAAACCGGCTTTTCTAGTCCAATGCAGGCATACGTACGAAAGAGCAGTAAACTACTTCTAAAACTCATGAGAAACGTTTCCTTGAAACTGCTCTGCTGTGCGTTCGTTCACCGAAGAGAGCTCAATCAATGTCGAGATTCAGCGAATCAGAAACACGTTTCTTCTAGGAGCTGCGTTGGTATATTCCCGAGTGAATGGGACCATAGGCTGTACAGAGAAATATCTGCTTCTAAAACGGAAACGGAGCTGTCTAACTGAATGTTTGCCAATGGGCGCATTCAACTGACAGAGTTAAACTCACGTGTGGATTCAGGGGTTTGCAAACACTTTCTGTGCAGAATCCCAAAACTGGCATTTCCAGACCAATGCCGGCATACTTACGAAACAGCAGTAAACTTCATCTAAAACTCAGGAGAAACGTTTCCTTGAAACTGCTCTGCTGTGCGTTCGTTCAGCTAAGAGAGTTGAATCTATGTTGAGATTCAGCGAGTCAGAAACAAGTTTCTTCTCGGAGCTGCATTGGGATATTCCGGAGGGAATGGGACCATAGGCTGTACAGAGAATTATCTGCTTCTAAAACGGAAACGGAGCTATCTAACTGAATGGTTGTCAATGTGCGCATTCAACTGACAGAGTTAAACTCACGTGTGGATTCAGTGGTTTGCAAACCCTTTCTGTGCAGAATCCCAAAACCGGCTGTTCCAGTCTCATGCCGGCATACGTACGAAAGAGCAGTAAACTTCTTCTAAAACTCAGGAGAAACGTTTCCTTGAAACTGCTCTGCTGTGCGTTCGTTCACCTAAGAGAGCTGAATCTATGTTGAGATTCAGCGAGTCAGAAACACGTTTCTTCTAGGAGCTGCGTTGGTATATTCCCGAGTGAAAGGGACCATAGGCTGTACAGAGAAATATCTGCTTCTAAAACCAAAACGGAGCTATCTAACTGAATGGTTTTCAATGGCTGCATTCCACTGAGAGAGTTAAACTCACGTGTGCATTCAGCGCTTTGGAAACCCTTTCTTTGCAGAATCCCAAATCCGGCATTTCCAGCCCAATGCCGGCATACGTACGAAACAGCAGTAAACTTCTTCTAAAACTCAGGAGAAACGTTTCCTTGAAAGTGGTCTGCTGTGCGTTCGTTCATCTAAGAGAGTTGAATCTGTGTTGAAATTCAGCGAGTCAGAAACACGTTTCTTCTAGGATCTCCGTTGGGATATTCCCTAGTGAATGGGACCAGAGGCTGTACAGAGAAATTTCTACTTCTGAAACCAAAACGGAGCTATCTAACTGTATGGTTGTCAATTTTGAGCATTCAACTGACAGAGTTAAACTCACGTGTGGATTCAGCGGTTTGCAAACCCTTTCTGTGCAGAATCCCAAAACCGGGATTTCCAGCCCAATGCCGGCATATGTACGAAACAGTAGTAAACTTTGTCTAAACCTCAGGAGAAACGTTTACTTGAAACTCCTCTGCTATGCGTTCGTTCACCTAAGAGAGCTGAATCTATGTTGAGATTCAGCGAGTCAGAAACACGTTTCTTCTAGGAGCTGCCTTGGAACATACCCGAGTGAATGGGACCATAGGCTGTACAGGGAAATATCTGCTTCTAAAACCAAAACGGAGCTATCTAACTGAATGGTTGTCAATGTGTGCTTTCAACTGACGGAGTTAAACTCACGTGTGAATTCAGCGGTTTGCAAACCCTTTCTGTGCAGAATCCCAAAACTGGCATTTCCAGCCCAATGCCGGCATACGTACGAAAGGGCAGTAAACTTCGCCTAAACCTCAGGAGAAACGTTTCCTTGAAACTGCTCTGCTGTGCGTTCGTTCAGCTAAGAGAGTTGAATCTATGTTGAGATTCAGCGAGTCAGAAACAAGTTTCTTCTCGGAGCTGCATTGGGATATTCCGGAGGGAATGGGACCATAGGCTGTACAGAGAATTATCTGCTTCTAAAACGGAAACGGAGCTATCTAACTGAATGGTTGTCAATGTGCGCATTCAACTGACAGAGTTAAACTCACGTGTGGATTCAGTGGTTTGCAAACCCTTTCTGTGCAGAATCCCAAAACCGGCTTTTCCAGTCTCATGCCGGCATACGTACGAAAGAGCAGTAAACTTCTTCTAAAACTCAGGAGAAACGTTTCCTTGAAACTGCTCTGCTGTGCGTTCGTTCACCTAAGAGAGCTGAATCTATGTTGAGATTCAGCGAGTCAGAAACACGTTTCTTCTAGGAGCTGCGTTGGTATATTCCCGAGTGAAAGGGACCATAGGCTGTACAGAGAAATATCTGCTTCTAAAACCAAAACGGAGCTATCTAACTGAATGGTTTTCAATGGCTGCATTCCACTGAGAGAGTTAAACTCACGTGTGCATTCAGCGCTTTGGAAACCCTTTCTTTGCAGAATCCCAAATCCGGCAATTCCAGCCCAATGCCGGCATACGTACGAAACAGCAGTAAACTTCTTCTAAAACTCAGGAGAAACGTTTCCTTGAAAGTGGTCTGCTGTTCGTTCGTTCATCTAAGAGAGTTGAATCTGTGTTGAAATTCAGCGAGTCAGAAACACGTTTCTTCTAGGATCTCCGTTGGGATATTCCCTAGTGAATGGGACCAGAGGCTGTACAGAGAAATTTCTACTTCTGAAACCAAAACGGAGCTATCTAACTGTATGGTTGTCAATTTTGAGCATTCAACTGACAGAGTTAAACTCACGTGTGGATTCAGCGGTTTGCAAACCCTTTCTGTGCAGAATCCCAAAACCGGGATTTCCAGCCCAATGCCGGCATATGTACGAAACAGTAGTAAACTTTGTCTAAACCTCAGGAGAAACGTTTACTTGAAACTCCTTTGCTATGCGTTCGTTCACCTAAGAGAGCTGAATCTATGTTGAGATTCAGCGAGTCAGAAACACGTTTCTTCTAGGAGCTGCCTTGGAACATACCCGAGTGAATGGGACCATAGGCTGTACAGGGAAATATCTGCTTCTAAAACCAAAACGGAGCTATCTAACTGAATGGTTGTCAATGTGTGCTTTCAACTGACGGAGTTAAACTCACGTGTGAATTCAGCGGTTTGCAAACCCTTTCTGTGCAGAATCCCAAAACTGGCATTTCCAGCCCAATGCCGGCATACGTACGAAAGGGCAGTAAACTTCGCCTAAACCTCAGGAGAAACGTTTCCTTGAAACTGCTCTGCTGTGCGTTCGTTCAGCTAAGAGAGTTGAATCTATGTTGAGATTCAGCGAGTCAGAAACAAGTTTCTTCTAGGAGCTGCATTGGGATATTCCGGAGGGAATGGGACCATAGGCTGTACAGAGAATTATCTGCTTCTAAAACGGAAACGGAGCTATCTAACTGAATGGTTGTCAATGTGCGCATTCAACTGACAGAGTTAAACTCACGTGTGGATTCAGTGGTTTGCAAACCCTTTCTGTGCAGAATCCCAAAACCGGCTTTTCCAGTCTCATGCCGGCATACGTACGAAAGAGCAGTAAACTTCTTCTAAAACTCAGGAGAAACGTTTCCTTGAAACTGCTCTGCTGTGCGTTCGTTCACCTAAGAGAGCTGAATCTATGTTGAGATTCAGCGAGTCAGAAACACGTTTCTTCTAGGAGCTGCGTTGGTATATTCCCGAGTGAAAGGGACCATAGGCTGTACAGAGAAATATCTGCTTCTAAAACCAAAACGGAGCTATCTAACTGAATGGTTTTCAATGGCTGCATTCCACTGAGAGAGTTAAACTCACGTGCGCATTCAGCGCTTTGGAAACCCTTTCTTTGCAGAATCCCAAATCCGGCATTTCCAGCCCAATGCCGGCATACGTACGAAACAGCAGTAAACTTCTTCTAAAACTCAGGAGAAACGATTCCTTAAAACTGCTCTGCTGTGCGTTCGTTCACCTAAGAGAGTTGAATCTATGTTGAGATTCAGCGAGTCAGAAACAGGTTTCTTCTAGGAGCTGCGTTGGATTATTCCCGAGTGAATGGGAGCATAGTCTGTACAGAGAAATATCTGCTTCTAAAACGAAAACGGAGCTATCTAACTGAATGGTTGTCAATGTGCGCATTCAACTGACAGAGTTGAACTCACGTGTGAATTCAGCGGTTTGCAAACCCTTTCTGTGCAGAATCCCAAAACCGGCTTTTCTAGTCCAATGCCGGCATACGTACGAAAGAGCAGTAAACTAATTCTAAAACTCATGAGGAACGTTTCCTTGAAACTGCTCTGCTGTGGGTTCGTTCACCTAAGAGAGTTGAATCTATGTTGAGATTCACCGAGTCAGAAAGACGTTTCTTCTAGGAGCTGCGTTGGAATATTCCCGAGTGAATGGGACCATGAACTGTACAGAGAAATATCTGCTGCTAAAACGGAAACGGAGCTATCTGACTGAATGGTTGTCAATGGGCGCATTCAACTGACAGAGTTAAACTAACGTGTGGATTCAGCGGTTTGCAAACCCTTTCTGTGCAGAATCCCAAAACCGGCATTTCCAGCCCAATGCCGGCATACGTACGAAACAGCAGTAAACTTCGTCTACAACTCAGGAGAAAGGATTCCTTGAAACTGCTCTGCTGTGCGTTCGTTCACCTAAGAAAGTTGAATCTATGTTGAGATGCAGCGAGTAAGAAACAGGTTTCTTCTAGGAGATGCGTTGGATTATTCCCGAGTGAATGGGAGCATAGGCTGTACAGAGAAATATCTGCTTCTAAAACGAAAACGGAGCTATCTAACTGTATGGTTGTCAATGTGCGCATTCAACTGACAGAGTTGAACTCACGTGTGAATTCAGCGGTTTGCAAACCCTATCTGTGCAGAATCCCAAAACCGGCTTTTCTTGTCCAAAGACGACATATGTACGAAAGAGCAGTAAACTACTTCTAAAACTCATGAGAAACGTTTCCTTGAAACTGCTCTGCTGTGCGTTCGTTCACCTAAGAGAGCTCAATCAATGTCGAGATTCAGCGAATCAGAAACACGTTTCTTCTAGGAGCTGCGTTGGTATATTCCCGAGTGAATGGGACCATAGGCTGTACAGAGAAATATCTGCTTCTAAAACGGAAACGGAGCTATCTAACTGAATGGTTGTCAATGGGTGCATTCAACTGACAGAGTTAAACTCACGTGTGGATTCAGCGGTTTGCAAACCCTTTCTGTGCAGAATCCCAAAACCGGCATTACCAGCCTAATGCCGGCATACTTATGAAACAGCAGTAAACTTCATCTAAAACTCAGGAGAAACGTTTCCTTGAAACTGCTCTGCTGTGCGTTCGTTCACCTAAGAGAGTTGAATCTATGATGAGATTCAGCGAGTCAGAAAGACGTTTCTTCTAGGAGCTGCGATGGGATATTCCCGAGTGAATGGGACCATGGGCTGTACAGAGAAATATCTGCTGCTAAAACGGAAGCGGAGCTATCTAACTGAATGGTTGTCAATGTGCGCATACAACTGACAGAGTTGAACTCACGTGTGAATTCAGCGGTTTGCAAACCGTTTCTGAGCAGAATCCCAAAACATGCTTGTCTAGTCCAATGCCGGCATACGTACGAAAGTGCAGTAAACTTCTTCTAAAACTCAGGAGAAACGTTTCCTTGAAGCTGCTCTGCTGTGTGTTCGTTCACCTAAGAGAGCTCAATCTATGTCGAGATTCAGCGAATCAGAAACACGTTTCTTCTAGGAGCTGCGTTGGTATGTTCCCGAGTGAATGGGACCATAGGCTGTGAAGAGAAATATCTGCTTCTAAAACGGAAACGGAGCTATCTAACTGAATGGTTGTCAATGGGCGCATTCAACTGACAGAGTTAAACTCACGTGTGGATTCAGCGCTTTGCAAACCCTTTCAGTGCAGAGTCCCAAAACCGGAATTTCGAGCCGATGTCGGCATACGTACGAAACAGCAGTAAACTTCTACTAAGCCTCAGGAGAAACGTTTCCTTGAAACTGCTCTGCTTTGCGTTCGTTCACCTAAGAGAGTTGAATCTATGTTGAGATTCAGTGAGTCACAAACAGGTTTCTTCTAGGAGCTGCGCTGGGATATTCCCGAGTGAATGGGACCACAGGCTGAGCAGAGAATTATCTGCTGCTAAAACGGAAACGGAGCTATCTAACTGAATGGTTGTCAATGTGCGCATTCAGCTGACAGAATTAAACTCACGTTTGGATTCAGTGGTTTGCAAACCCTTTCTGTGCAGAATCCCAAAACCGACATTTCAAGCCCAATGCCGGCATACGTATGAAACAGCAGTAAACTTCGTCTAAAACTCAGGAGAAACGTCTTCTTGAAACTGCTCTGCTGTACGTTCGTTCACCTAAGAGAGTTGAATCTATATTGAGATTCAGCGAGTCAGAAACACGTTTCTTCTAGGAGCTGCGTTGGAATATTCCCGAGTGAATGGGACCATAGGCTGTACAGAGAAATATCTGCTTCTAAAACGAAAACGGAGCTATCTAACAGAATGGTTGTCAATGTGCGCATTCAACTGACAGAGTTAAACTCACGTGTGGATACAGCCGTTTGCAAACCCTTTCTATGCAGAATCCCAAAACCAGCATTTCTAGCCCAATGCCGGCATACATACGAAACAGCAGTCAACTTCGTCTAAAACTCAGGAGAAACGTTTCCTTGAAACTGCTCTGCTCTGCATTCGTTCACCTAAGAGAGTTGAATCTATGTTGAGATTGAGCGAGTCAGAAACACGTTTCTTCTAGGAGCTGCATTGGGATATTCCCGAGTGAATGGGACCATAGGCTGTACAGAGAAATATCTGCTTCTAAAACCAAAACGGAGCTCTCTAACTGAATGGTTTTCAATGGGTGCATTCAACTGACAGTGTTAAACTCACGTATGGATTCAGCGGTTTGCAAACCCTTTCTGTACAGAATGGCAAACCCGGCGTTTCCAGCCCAATGCTGGCATACGTACGAAACAGCAGTAAAAACTCAGAAGAAACGTTTCCTTGAAACTGCTCTGCTGTGCGTTCGTTCACCTAAGAGAGTTGAATCTATGTTGAAATTCAGCGAGTCAGAAAAACGTTTCTTCTAGGAGCTGCCTTGGGATATTCCCGAGTGAATGGGACCATAGGCTGTACAGAGAAATATCTGCTTCTAAAACGAAAACGGAGCTATCTAACTGAATGGTTGTCAATGTGCGCATTCAGCTGACAGAGTTAAACTCACGTGTGGATTCAGCGGTTTGCAAACCCTTTCTGTGCAGAATCCCAAAACTGGGATTTCCAGCCCAATGACGGCATACGTACGAAAGGGCAGTTAACTTCGTCTAAATCTCAGGAGAAACGTTTCCTTGAAACTGCTCTGCTGTGCGTTCGTTCAGCTAAGAGAGTTGAATGTATCTTGAGATTCAGCGAGTCAGAAACAAGTTTCTTCTAGGAGCTGCATTGGGATATTCCCGAGTGAATGGGACCAAAGGCTGTACAGAGAAATATCTGCTTCTAAAACCAAAAGGGAGCTCTCTAACTGAATGGTTTTCAATGGGTGCATTCAACTGACAGAGTTAAACTCACGTGTGGATTCAGCGGTTTGAAACCCCTTTCTCTACAGAATCCCAAAACCGGCGTTTCCAGCCCAATGCTGGCATACGTACGAAACAGCAGTAAACTTCGTCTAAAACTCAGGAGAAACGTTTCCTTGAAACTGCTCTGCTGTGCGTTCGTTCACCTAAGAGAGTTGAATCTATGTTGAGATTCAGCGAGTCAGAAACACGTTTCTTCTAGGAGCTGCGTTGGAATATTCCCGAGTGAATAGGACCATAGTCTGTACAGAGAAATATCTGCTTCTAAAATGAAAACGGAGCTATCTAACGGAATGGTTGTCAATGTGCGCATTCAACTGACAGTGTTAAACTCACGTGTGGATACAGCCGTTTGGAAAACCTTTCTGTGCAGAATCCCAAAACCAGCATTTCCAGTCCAATGCCGGCATGCATACGAAACAGCACTCAACTTCGTCTAAAACTCAGGAGAAACGTTTCCTTGAAACTGCTCTGCTCTGCATTCATTCACTTAAGAGAGTTGAATCTATGTTGAGATTCAGCGAGTCAGAAACACGTTTCTTCTAGGAGCTGCATTGGGATAATCCCGAGTAAATGCGAGCATAGGCTGTACAGAGAAATATCTGCTTCTAAAACCAAAACGGAGGTCTCTAACTGAATGGTTTTCAATGGGTGCATTCAACTGACAGTGTTAAACTCACGTATGGATTCAGCGGTTTGCAAACCCTTTCTGTACAGAATCCCAAAACCGGCGTTTCCAGCCCAATGCTGGCATGTACGAAACAGCAGTATGACTTCGCCTAAAACTCAGGAGAAACGTTTCCTTGAAACTGCTCTGCTGTGCTTTCGTTCACCTAAGAGAGTTGAATCTATGTTGAAATTCAGCGAGTCAGAAACACGTTTCTTTTAGGAGCTGCGATGGGGTATTTCGAGTGAATGGGACCATAGTCTGTACAGAGAAATATCTGCTTCTAAAACGAAAACGGAGCTATCTAACTGAATGGTTGTCAATGCGTGCATTCAACTAACAGAGTTAAACTCACGTGTGGATTCAGCGGTTTGCAAACCCTTTCTGTGCAGAATCCCAAAACCGGCATTTCCAGCCCAATGCCGGTTACGTACGAAACAGCCGTAAACTTGGTCTAAACCTCAGGAAAAACGTTTCCTTGAAACTGCTCTGCTTTGTGTTCGTTCACCTAAGAGAGTTGAATCTATGTTGAGATTCACCGATTCCGAAACACGTTTCTTCTAGGAGCTGCATTGGGATATTCCCGAGTGAATGGGACCATAGTCTGTTCAGAGAAATATCTGCTTCTAAAACCAAAACGGAGCTATCTAACTGAATGGTTGTCAATGTGCGCATTCAACTGACAGAGTTAAACTCACGTGTGGATTCAGCGGTTGGCAAACCCTTTCTGTGCAGCATCCCAAAACTGGGATTTCCAGGCCAATGCCGGCATACGTACGAAAGGGCAGTAAACTTCGTCTAAATCTCAGAAGAAACGTTTCCTTGAAACTGCTCTGCTGTGCGTTCGTTCACCTAAGAGAGTTCAATCTATCTTGAGATTCAGCGATTCAGAAACAAATTTCTTCTAGGAGCTGCATTGGGATATTCGCGAGTGAATGGGACCATAGTCTGTTCAGAGAAATATCTGCTTCTAAAACCAAAACGGAGCTATCTAAATGAATAGTTGTCAATATGCGCATTCAACTGACAGAGTTAAACTCACGTGTGGATTCAGCGGTTTGCAAACCCTTTTCTGCAGAATCCCAAAACTGGCTTTTCCAGCCCAATGCCGGCATACGTACGAAAGAGCAGTAAACTTCTTCTAAAACTCAGGAGAAACGTTTCCTTGAAACTGCTATGCTGTGCGTTCGTTCACCTAAGAGAGCTAAATCTATGTCGAGATGCAGCGAGTCAGAAACACGTTTCTTTTAGGAGCTGCGTTGGTATATTCCCGAGTGAATGAGACCATAGGTTGTACAGAGAAATATCTGCTTCTAAAACCAAAACGGAGCTATCCAACTGCATGGCTGTCAATGGGTGCATTCAACTGACAGAGTTAAACTCACGTGTGGATTCAGCGGTTTGTAAACCCTTTCTGTGCAGAATCCCAAAACTGGCATTTCCAGCCCAATGCCGGCATACGTACGAAACAGCAGTAAACATCATCTAAACCCAGGGGAAACGTTTCCTTAAAACTGGTCTGCTGTGCATTCGTTCACCTAAGAAAGATGAATCTATGTTGAGATTCAGCGAGTCAGAAACACGTTTCTTCTAGGAGCTGCATTGGGATATTCCCGAGTGAACGGGACCATAGGATGTACAGAGAAATATCTGCTTCTAAAACCAAAACGGAGCTATCTAACTGAATGGTTGTCAATGTGTGCATTCAACTGACGGAGTTAAACTCACGTGTGGATTCAGCGGTTTGCAAACCTTTCTGTGCAGAATCCCAAAACTGGAATTTCCAGCCCAATGCTGGCATATGTACGAAACAGCAGTATGACTTCGTCAAAAACTTAGGGGAATCGTTTCCTTGAAACTGCTCTGCTGTGCGTTCGTTCACCTAAGAGAGTTGAATCTATGTTGAGATTCAGTGATTCAGAAACACGTTTCTTCTAGGGGCTGCGTTGAGATATTCCCG
The DNA here is from genome assembly GCF_030222135.1 of Aotus nancymaae. Classification (NCBI taxonomy): domain Eukaryota; kingdom Metazoa; phylum Chordata; class Mammalia; order Primates; family Aotidae; genus Aotus; species Aotus nancymaae. The sequence goes on along the minus strand of NW_026988501.1, from coordinate 72,698 downwards.
AGTGAATGGGACCATAGGCTGTACAGAGAAATATCTACTTCTAAAACCAAAACGGAGCTATCTAACTGAATGGTTGTCAATGTGACCATTCAACTGAGAGAGTTAAACTCACATGTGGATTCAACGGCTTGTATACCCTTTCTGTGCAGAATCGCAAAGCCGGCATTTCAAGCCCAATGACAGCATACGTAGGAAACAGCAGTAAATTTCGTCTAAAACTCAGGAGAAACGTTTCCTTTAAACTGCTCTGCTGTGCGTTCTTTCACCTAAAAGAGTTGACTCTATGTTGAGATTCAGCGACTCAGAAACACGATTCTTCTAGGTGCTGCATTGGGATATTCCAGTGTGAATGAGACCATAAGCTGTACAGAAAAATATCTGCTTCTAAAACCAAAACGGAGCTATCTAACTGAATGGTTGTCAATATGTGCATTCAAGTGACAGAGTTAAACTCACGTGGGGATTCAGTGGTTTGCAAACCCTTTCTGTGCAGAATCCCAAAACCGGCATTTCCAGCCCAATGCCGGCATACGTACGAAAACAGCAGTAAACTTCGTATAAAATTCAGGAGAAACGTTTCCTAGAAACTGCTCTGCTGTGCGTTCGTTCACTTAACAGAGTTGAATCTATGTTGAGATTCAGCAAGTCAGAAACACGTTTCTTCTAGGAGCTCCGTTGGGATATTCCCGAGTGAATGGGACCATAGGCTGTGCAGAGAAATATCTGCTTCTAAAACCAAAACGGAGCTATCTAACTGCATGGTTATCAATGTGTGCATTCAACTGACGGAGTTAAACTCACGTGTGGATTCAGCGGTTTGCAAACCTTTCTGTGCAGAATCCCAAAACTGGAATTTCCAGCCCAATGCTGGCATACGTACGAACCAGCAGTATGTCTTCATCTAAAACTCAGGGGAAACGTTTCCTTGAAACTGCTCTGCTGTGCGTTCGTTCACCTAAGAGAGTTGAATCTATGTTGAGATTCAGCGAGTCAGAAACACGTTTCTTCTAGGAGTTGCGTTGGGATATTCCCGAGTGAATGGGACCATAGGCTGTACAGAGAAATATCTGCTACTAAAACCAATACGGAGCTATCTAACTGAATGGTTGTCAATGCGTGCATTCAACTGATGTAGTTAAACTCACGTGTGGATTCAGCGGTTTGGAAACCTTTCTGTGCAGAATCCCAAAACTGGCATTTCCAGCCCAATGCTGGCATACATACGAAACAGCAGTATGACTTGGTCTAAAACTCAGGGGAAACGTTTCCTTGAAAATGCTCAGCTGTGCGTTCGTTCATCTAAGAGAGTTGAATCCATGTTGAGGTTCAGTGAGCAAGAAACCCATTTCTTCTAGTGGCGGCGTTTGGATTTTCCCGAAGGAATGGGACTACAGGCTGTACAGAGAAATATCTGCTTCTAAAACCAAAACGGAACTATCCAACTTCATGGTTGTCAACGGGTGCATTCAACTGACAAAGTTAAACTCACCAGTGGATTCAGCGGTTTGTAAACCCTTTCTGTGCAGAATCCCAAAACTGGCATTTCCAGCCCAATGCCGGCATACATACGAAACAGCAGTAAACTTCATCTAAAACTCAGGAGAAACGTTTCCTTGAAACTGCTCTGCTGTGCGTTCGTTCACCTAAGAGAATTGAATCTATTTTGAGATTCAGCGAGTCAGAAACACTTTTCTTCCAGGAGCTGCATTGGGATATTCCCGAGTGAATGGGACTATAGGCTGTGCAGAGAAATATCTACTTCTAAAATCAAAACTGAGCAATACAACTGAAAGGTTGTAAATGGGTGCATTCAACTCACAGAGTTAAACTCACGTGTGGATTCAGCGGTTTGCAAACCCTTTCTGTGCAGAATCAGAAAACAGGCATTTCCAGCCCAATGCCGGCATATGTACGAAAACAGCAGTAAATTTCGTATAAAGCACAGGAGAAACGTTTCCTAGAAACTGCTCTGCTGTGCGTTCGTTCACCGAAGAGAGTTGAATCTATGTTGAGATTCAGCGAATCAGAAACACGTTTCCTCTAGGGGCTGCGTTGTGATATTCCCGAGTGAATGGGACCATAGGCTGTACAGAAAAATATCTACTTCTAAAACCAAAACAGAGCTATCTACTGAATGGTTTTCAAAGTGAGCATTCAACTGACAGAGTTACACTCACATGTGGATTCAGCGGCTTGTAAACCCTTTCTGTGCATAATCCCACAAGTGGCATTTCCATCCCAATGCTGGCATACGTACGAAAACAGCAGTAAATTTCGTATAAAACTCAGGAGAAACGTTTCCTAGAAATTGCTCTGCTTTGCGTTCGTTCACCTAAGAGAGCTGAATCTATGTTGAGATTCAGCGAGTCAGAAACACGTTTCTAGGAGCTGCGTTGGGATATTCCCGTGTGAATGGGACCATACGCTGTGCAGAGAAATATCTACTTCCATTACGAAAACGGAGCTATCTAACTGAATGGTTGTCAATGTGAGCATTCAACTGACAGAGTTAAACGCACATATGGATTCAGCGGCTTGTAAAACCTATCTGTGCAGAATCCCAAAACCGGCATTTCCAGCCCAAAGACGTCATACGTACGAAAGAGCAGTAAACTTCGTCTAAAACTCAGGAGAAATGTTTCCTTGAAACTGCTCTGCTGTGCGTTCGTTCACTTAAAAGAGTTGAATCTATGTTGAGATTCAGCGAGTCAGAAACACGTTTCTTCTAGGAGCTGCGTTGGGGTATTCCCGAGTGAATGGTACCATAGGTTGTACAGAGATATCTGCTTCTTAAACCAAAACGGAGCTATCTAACTGAATGGTTGTCAATGTGTGCATTCAACTGGCAGAATTAAACTCACGTGTGGATTCAGCGGTTTGCAATTCTTTCTGTGCAGAATCCCAAAACTGGAATTTCCAGCCCAATGCTGGCATACATACGAAACAGCAGTATGTCTTCGTCTAAAACTCGGGGAAACGTTTCCTTGAAACTGCTCTGCTGTGCGTTCGTTCACCTAAGAGAGTTGAATCTATGTTGAGATTCAGCGAGTCAGAAACACGTTTCTTCTAGGCGTTGCATTGGGATATTCCCGAGTGAATGGGACCATAGGTTGTACAGAGAAATATCTGCTTTTAAAACCAATACGGAGCTATCTAACTGAATGGTTGTCAATGTGTGCATTTAACTGATGGAGTTAAATTCACGTGTGGATTCAGCGGTTTGGAAACCTTTCTGTGCAGAATCCCAAAACTGGCATTTCCAGCCCAATGCTGGCATACATACGAAACAGCAGTATGACTTCGTCTAAAACTCAGGGGAAACGTTTCCTTGAAAATGCTCAGCTGTGCGTTCATTCATCTAAGAGAGTTGAATCTATGTTGAGGTTCAGTGAGCATGAAACCCATTTCTTCTAGGAGCGGCATTTGGATTTTCCCGAATGAATGGGACTACAGGCTGTACAGAGAAATATCTGCTTCTAAAACCAAAACGGAACTATCCAATTTCATGGTTGTCAACGGGTGCATTCAACAGACAGAGTTAAACTCACCTGTGGATTCAGCGGTTTGTAAACCCTTTCTGTGCAGAATCCCAAAACTGGCATTTCCAGCCCAATGCCGGCATACATACGAAACAGTAGTAAACTTCATCTAAAACTCAGGAAAAACGTTTCCTTGAAACTGGTCTGCTGTGCATTCGTTCACCTAAGAGAGATGAATCTATGTTGAGATTCAGCGGGTCAGAAACACGTTTCTTCTAGGAGCTGTGTTGGGATATTCCCGAGTGAACGGGACCACAGGCTGTACAGAGAAATATCTGCTTCTAAAACCAAAACGGAGCTATCTAACTAAACGGTGGTCAATGTGTGCATTCATCTGAGAGAGTTAAACTCACGTGTGGATTCAGTGGTTTGCAAACTCTTTCTGTGCAGAATCCCAAAACCAGCATTTCCAGCCCAATGCCGGCATACGTACGAAACAGCAGTAAACTTCGTCTAAAACTCAGGAGAAACGTTTCCTTGAAACTGCTCTGCTGTGCGTCCGTTCACCTAAGAGAATTGAATCTATGTTGAGATTCAGCGAGTCAGAAACACGTTTCTTCTCTCAGCTGCGTTGGGATATTCCCGAGTGAATAGGACCATAGGCTGTACAAACAAGTATCTACTTCTAAAACCAAAAAGGAGCTATCTAACTGAATGGTGGTCAATGTGTGCATTCAACTGAAACAGTTAAACTCACATGTGGATTCAGCGGTTTGCAAACCCTTTCTGTGCAGAATCCGAAGACGGGCATTTCCTGCCCAATGATGGCATACCTACGAAACAGCAGTAAACTTCGTCTAAAACTCAGGATAATCGTTTCCTTGAAACTGCTCTGCAGTGCGTTCGATCACCTAAGAGAGTTGAATCTATGTTGAGATTCAGCGAGTCAGAAACACGTTTCTTCTAGGAGCTGTGTTGGGATATTCCCGTGTGAATGGGACCATAGGCTGTGCAGATAAATATCTACTTCTAAAACCAAAACGGATCTATCTAACTGAATGGTTGTCAATGTGAGCATTCAACTGACAGTTAAACTCACATGTGGATTCAACGGCTTGCAAACCCTTTCTGTGCAGAATCCCAAAGCCGGCATTTCCAGCCCAATGCCGGCATACGTACGATAACAGCAGTAAACTTCGTATAAAACTCAAGAGAAACGGTTCCTAGAAACTGCTCTGCTGTGCGTTCGTTCACCTAAGAGAGTTGAATCTATGTTGAGATTCAGCGAGTCAGAAGCACGTTTCTTCTAGGAGCTGCCTTGGGATATTCCCGAGTGAATGGGACTATAGGCTGTGCAGAGAAATATCTACTTCTAAAATCAAAACGGAGCAATACAACTGAAAGGTTGTCAATGTGTGCATTCAACTGATGGAGTTAAACTCACGTGTGGATTCAGCGGTTTGCAAGCCCATTCTGTGTAGAATCGCAAAACCGGCATTTCCAGCCCAATGCTGGCATACGTACGAAAACAGCAGGAAACTTCGTCTTAAACTCAGGAGAAACGTTTCGTAGAATCTGCTCTGCTGTGCGTTCGTTCATCTAAGAGTGTTGAATCTACGTTGGAATTCAGCGATTCAGGAACACGTTTCTTCTAGGAGCTACATTGGGATATTCCCGAGTGAATGGGACGATAGGCTGTACAGAGAAATATCTACATCTAAAACCATAACGGAGCTATCTAACTGAATTGTTGTAAATGGGTGCATTCAACTCACAGAGTTAAACTCACGTGTGGATTCAGCGGTTTGCAAACCCTTTCTGTGCAGAATCAGAAAACAGGCATTTCCAGCCCAATGCCGGCATATGTACGAAAACAGAAGTAAATTTCGTATAAAACACAGGAGAAACGTTTCCTTGAAACTGCTCTGCTGTGCGTTCGTTCACCTAAAAGAGGTGTATCTATGTTGATATTCAGTGAGTCAAAAACACGTTTCTTCTACGAGCTGCGTTGGGATATTCCCGAGTGAATGGGACCATTGGCTGTACAGAGAAATATCTGCTTCTAAAACCAAAACGGAGCTATGTAACTGAATGGTTGACAATGGGGGCATTCAACTGACAGAGTTAAACTCACGTGTGGATTCAGTGGTTTGCAAACCCTTTCTGTGCAGAATCCCATAACCGGAATTTCCGGCCCAATGCTGGCATACGTACGAAAACAGCAGTAAATTTCGTATAAAACTCAGGAGAAACGTTTTCTACAAATTGCTCTGCTGTGCGTTCTTTCACCTAAGAGAGTTGAATCTATGTTGAGATTCAGCGAGTAAGAAACACGTTTCTAGGAGCTGCGTTGGGATATTCCCGTGTGAAGGGGACCATAGGCTGTGCAGAGAAATATTTACTTCCATAACGAAAACGGAGCTATCTAACTGAATGGTTGTCAATGTGAGCATTCAACTGACAGAGTTAAACGCACATATGGATTCAGCGGCTTGTAAAACCTTTCTGTGCAGAATCCCAAAACCGGCATTTCCAGCCCAATGACGTCATACGTACGAAAGATCAGTAAACTTCGTCTAAAACTCAGGAGAAATGTTTCCTTGAAACTACTCTGCTGTGCGTTCGTTCACCTAAAAGAGATGAATCTATGTTGAGATTCAGCGACTCAGAAACACGTTTCTTCTAGGAGCTGCGCTGGGGTATTCCCAAGTGAATGGTACCATAGGTTGTACAGAGATATCTGCTTCTAAACCCAAAACGGAGTTATCTAACTGAATGGTTGTCAATGTGTGCATTCAACTGACAGAGTTAAACTCACGTGTGGATTCAGCGGTTTTCAAACCTTTCTGTGCAGAATCCCAAAACTGGCATTTCCAGCCCAATGCTGGCATACGTGAGAAAGAGCATTATGACTGCGTCTAAAACTCAGGGGAAACGTTTCCTTGAAACTGCTCTGCTGTGCGTTCGTTCACCTAAGAGAGTTGAATCTATGTTGAGATTCAGCGAGTCAGAAACACGTTTCTTCTAGGAGCTGCGTTGGGATATTCCCGAGTGAATGGGACCATAGGCTGTGCAGAGAAATCTCTACTTCTAAAACCAAAACGGAGCTATCTAACTGAATGTTTGTCCATGTGTGCATTCAACTGTTGGAGTTAAACTCACGTGTGGATTCACCGGTTTGCAAACCTTTCTGTGCAGAATTCCAAAACTGACATTTCCAGCCCAATGCTGGCATACGTACGAAACAGCAGTATTACTTCGTCTAAATCTCAGGGGATACGTTTCCTTGAAACTGCTCTGCTGTGTGTTCGTTCACCTAAGAGAGTTGAATCTATGTTGAGGTTCAGCGAGTAAGAAACCCATTTCTTCTAGGAGCTGTATTGGGATTTCCCGAGTGAATCGGATCATAGGCTGTACAGAGAAATATCTGTTTCTAAAACCTAAACCGAGCTATCCATCTGCATGGTTGTCAATGGGTGCATTCAAATGACAGAGTTAAACTCACGTGAGGATTCAGCGGTTTGTAAACCCTTTGAGTGCAGAATCCCAAAACCGGCATTTCCAGACCAATGCCGGCATACGTACGAAACAGCAGTAAACTTCGTCTAAAACTCAGGAGAAACGTTTCCTTGAAAATGCTCTGCTGTGCGTTCGTTCACCTAAGAGAGTTGAATCTACGTTGAGATTCAGCGAATCAGAAACACGTTTCTTCCAGGAGCTGCATTGGGATATTCCCGAGGGAATGGAACCATAGTCTGTATAGAGAAATATCTGCTTCTAAAACGGAAACGGAGCTATCTAACTGAATGGTTGTCAATGTGCGCATTCAACTGACAGAGTTGAACTCACGTGTGAATTCAGCGGTTTGCAAACCCTTTCTGTGCAGAATCCCAAAACCGGCTTTTCTAGTCCAATGCCGGCATACGTACGAAAGAGCAGTAAACTAATTCTAAAACTCATGAGGAACGTTTCCTTGAAACTGCTCTGCTGTGGGTTCGTTCACCTAAGAGAGTTGAATCTATGTTGAGATTCACCGAGTCAGAAAGACGTTTCTTCTAGGAGCTGCGTTGGAATATTCCCGAGTGAATGGGACCATGAACTGTACAGAGAAATATCTGCTGCTAAAACGGAAACGGAGCTATCTGACTGAATGGTTGTCAATGGGCGCATTCAACTGACAGAGTTAAACTAACGTGTGGATTCAGCGGTTTGCAAACCCTTTCTGTGCAGAATCCCAAAACCGGCATTTCCAGCCCAATGCCGGCATACGTACGAAACAGCAGTAAACTTCGTCTACAACTCAGGAGAAAGGATTCCTTGAAACTGCTCTGCTGTGCGTTCGTTCACCTAAGAAAGTTGAATCTATGTTGAGATGCAGCGAGTAAGAAACAGGTTTCTTCTAGGAGATGCGTTGGATTATTCCCGAGTGAATGGGAGCATAGGCTGTACAGAGAAATATCTGCTTCTAAAACGAAAACGGAGCTATCTAACTGTATGGTTGTCAATGTGCGCATTCAACTGACAGAGTTGAACTCACGTGTGAATTCAGCGGTTTGCAAACCCTATCTGTGCAGAATCCCAAAACCGGCTTTTCTTGTCCAAAGACGACATATGTACGAAAGAGCAGTAAACTACTTCTAAAACTCATGAGAAACGTTTCCTTGAAACTGCTCTGCTGTGCGTTCGTTCACCTAAGAGAGCTCAATCAATGTCGAGATTCAGCGAATCAGAAACACGTTTCTTCTAGGAGCTGCGTTGGTATATTCCCGAGTGAATGGGACCATAGGCTGTACAGAGAAATATCTGCTTCTAAAACGGAAACGGAGCTATCTAACTGAATGGTTGTCAATGGGTGCATTCAACTGACAGAGTTAAACTCACGTGTGGATTCAGCGGTTTGCAAACCCTTTCTGTGCAGAATCCCAAAACCGGCATTACCAGCCTAATGCCGGCATACTTATGAAACAGCAGTAAACTTCATCTAAAACTCAGGAGAAACGTTTCCTTGAAACTGCTCTGCTGTGCGTTCGTTCACCTAAGAGAGTTGAATCTATGATGAGATTCAGCGAGTCAGAAAGACGTTTCTTCTAGGAGCTGCGATGGGATATTCCCGAGTGAATGGGACCATGGGCTGTACAGAGAAATATCTGCTGCTAAAACGGAAGCGGAGCTTTCTAACTGAATGGTTGTCAATGTGCGCATACAACTGACAGAGTTGAACTCACGTGTGAATTCAGCGGTTTGCAAACCGTTTCTGAGCAGAATCCCAAAACATGCTTGTCTAGTCCAATGCCGGCATACGTACGAAAGTGCAGTAAACTTCTTCTAAAACTCAGGAGAAACGTTTCCTTGAAGCTGCTCTGCTGTGTGTTCGTTCACCTAAGAGAGCTCAATCTATGTCGAGATTCAGCGAATCAGAAACACGTTTCTTCTAGGAGCTGCGTTGGTATGTTCCCGAGTGAATGGGACCATAGGCTGTGAAGAGAAATATCTGCTTCTAAAACGGAAACGGAGCTATCTAACTGAATGGTTGTCAATGGGCGCATTCAACTGACAGAGTTAAACTCACGTGTGGATTCAGCGCTTTGCAAACCCTTTCAGTGCAGAGTCCCAAAACCGGAATTTCGAGCCGATGTCGGCATACGTACGAAACAGCAGTAAACTTCTACTAAGCCTCAGGAGAAACGTTTCCTTGAAACTGCTCTGCTTTGCGTTCGTTCACCTAAGAGAGTTGAATCTATGTTGAGATTCAGTGAGTCACAAACAGGTTTCTTCTAGGAGCTGCGCTGGGATATTCCCGAGTGAATGGGACCACAGGCTGAGCAGAGAATTATCTGCTGCTAAAACGGAAACGGAGCTATCTAACTGAATGGTTGTCAATGTGCGCATTCAGCTGACAGAATTAAACTCACGTTTGGATTCAGTGGTTTGCAAACCCTTTCTGTGCAGAATCCCAAAACCGACATTTCAAGCCCAATGCCGGCATACGTATGAAACCGCAGTAAACTTCGTCTAAAACTCAGGAGAAACGTCTTCTTGAAACTGCTCTGCTGTACGTTCGTTCACCTAAGAGAGTTGAATCTATATTGAGATTCAGCGAGTCAGAAACACGTTTCTTCTAGGAGCTGCGTTGGAATATTCCCGAGTGAATGGGACCATAGGCTGTACAGAGAAATATCTGCTTCTAAAACGAAAACGGAGCTATCTAACGGAATGGTTGTCAATGTGCGCATTCAACTGACAGAGTTAAACTCACGTGTGGATACAGCCGTTTGCAAACCCTTTCTATGCAGAATCCCAAAACCAGCATTTCTAGCCCAATGCCGGCATACATACGAAACAGCAGTCAACTTCGTCTAAAACTCAGGAGAAACGTTTCCTTGAAACTGCTCTGCTCTGCATTCGTTCACCTAAGAGAGTTGAATCTATGTTGAGATTGAGCGAGTCAGAAACACGTTTCTTCTAGGAGCTGCATTGGGATATTCCCGAGTGAATGGGACCATAGGCTGTACAGAGAAATATCTGCTTCTAAAACCAAAACGGAGCTCTCTAACTGAATGGTTTTCAATGGGTGCATTCAACTGACAGTGTTAAACTCACGTATGGATTCAGCGGTTTGCAAACCCTTTCTGTACAGAATGGCAAACCCGGCGTTTCCAGCCCAATGCTGGCATACGTACGAAACAGCAGTAAAAACTCAGAAGAAACGTTTCCTTGAAACTGCTCTGCTGTGCGTTCGTTCACCTAAGAGAGTTGAATCTATGTTGAAATTCAGCGAGTCAGAAAAACGTTTCTTCTAGGAGCTGCCTTGGGATATTCCCGAGTGAATGGGACCATAGGCTGTACAGAGAAATATCTGCTTCTAAAACGAAAACGGAGCTATCTAACTGAATGGTTGTCAATGTGCGCATTCAGCTGACAGAGTTAAACTCACGTGTGGATTCAGCGGTTTGCAAACCCTTTCTGTGCAGAATCCCAAAACTGGGATTTCCAGCCCAATGACGGCATACGTACGAAAGGGCAGTTAACTTCGTCTAAATCTCAGGAGAAACGTTTCCTTGAAACTGCTCTGCTGTGCGTTCGTTCAGCTAAGAGAGTTGAATGTATCTTGAGATTCAGCGAGTCAGAAACAAGTTTCTTCTAGGAGCTGCATTGGGATATTCCCGAGTGAATGGGACCAAAGGCTGTACAGAGAAATATCTGCTTCTAAAACCAAAAGGGAGCTCTCTAACTGAATGGTTTTCAATGGGTGCATTCAACTGACAGAGTTAAACTCACGTGTGGATTCAGCGGTTTGAAACCCCTTTCTCTACAGAATCCCAAAACCGGCGTTTCCAGCCCAATGCTGGCATACGTACGAAACAGCAGTAAACTTCGTCTAAAACTCAGGAGAAACGTTTCCTTGAAACTGCTCTGCTGTGCGTTCGTTCACCTAAGAGAGTTGAATCTATGTTGAGATTCAGCGAGTCAGAAACACGTTTCTTCTAGGAGCTGCGTTGGAATATTCCCGAGTGAATAGGACCATAGTCTGTACAGAGAAATATCTGCTTCTAAAATGAAAACGGAGCTATCTAACGGAATGGTTGTCAATGTGCGCATTCAACTGACAGTGTTAAACTCACGTGTGGATACAGCCGTTTGGAAAACCTTTCTGTGCAGAATCCCAAAACCAGCATTTCCAGTCCAATGCCGGCATGCATACGAAACAGCACTCAACTTCGTCTAAAACTCAGGAGAAACGTTTCCTTGAAACTGCTCTGCTCTGCATTCATTCACTTAAGAGAGTTGAATCTATGTTGAGATTCAGCGAGTCAGAAACACGTTTCTTCTAGGAGCTGCATTGGGATAATCCCGAGTAAATGCGAGCATAGGCTGTACAGAGAAATATCTGCTTCTAAAACCAAAACGGAGGTCTCTAACTGAATGGTTTTCAATGGGTGCATTCAACTGACAGTGTTAAACTCACGTATGGATTCAGCGGTTTGCAAACCCTTTCTGTACAGAATCCCAAAACCGGCGTTTCCAGCCCAATGCTGGCATGTACGAAACAGCAGTATGACTTCGCCTAAAACTCAGGAGAAACGTTTCCTTGAAACTGCTCTGCTGTGCTTTCGTTCACCTAAGAGAGTTGAATCTATGTTGAAATTCAGCGAGTCAGAAACACGTTTCTTTTAGGAGCTGCGATGGGGTATTTCGAGTGAATGGGACCATAGTCTGTACAGAGAAATATCTGCTTCTAAAACGAAAACGGAGCTATCTAACTGAATGGTTGTCAATGCGTGCATTCAACTAACAGAGTTAAACTCACGTGTGGATTCAGCGGTTTGCAAACCCTTTCTGTGCAGAATCCCAAAACCGGCATTTCCAGCCCAATGCCGGTTACGTACGAAACAGCCGTAAACTTGGTCTAAACCTCAGGAAAAACGTTTCCTTGAAACTGCTCTGCTTTGTGTTCGTTCACCTAAGAGAGTTGAATCTATGTTGAGATTCACCGATTCCGAAACACGTTTCTTCTAGGAGCTGCATTGGGATATTCCCGAGTGAATGGGACCATAGTCTGTTCAGAGAAATATCTGCTTCTAAAACCAAAACGGAGCTATCTAACTGAATGGTTGTCAATGTGCGCATTCAACTGACAGAGTTAAACTCACGTGTGGATTCAGCGGTTGGCAAACCCTTTCTGTGCAGCATCCCAAAACTGGGATTTCCAGGCCAATGCCGGCATACGTACGAAAGGGCAGTAAACTTCGTCTAAATCTCAGAAGAAACGTTTCCTTGAAACTGCTCTGCTGTGCGTTCGTTCACCTAAGAGAGTTGAATCTATCTTGAGATTCAGCGATTCAGAAACAAATTTCTTCTAGGAGCTGCATTGGGATATTCGCGAGTGAATGGGACCATAGTCTGTTCAGAGAAATATCTGCTTCTAAAACCAAAACGGAGCTATCTAAATGAATAGTTGTCAATATGCGCATTCAACTGACAGAGTTAAACTCACGTGTGGATTCAGCGGTTTGCAAACCCTTTTCTGCAGAATCCCAAAACTGGCTTTTCCAGCCCAATGCCGGCATACGTACGAAAGAGCAGTAAACTTCTTCTAAAACTCAGGAGAAACGTTTCCTTGAAACTGCTATGCTGTGCGTTCGTTCACCTAAGAGAGCTAAATCTATGTCGAGATGCAGCGAGTCAGAAACACGTTTCTTTTAGGAGCTGCGTTGGTATATTCCCGAGTGAATGAGACCATAGGTTGTACAGAGAAATATCTGCTTCTAAAACCAAAACGGAGCTATCCAACTGCATGGCTGTCAATGGGTGCATTCAACTGACAGAGTTAAACTCACGTGTGGATTCAACCGTTTGTAAACCCTTTCTGTGCAGAATCCCAAAACTGGCATTTCCAGCCCAATGCCGGCATACGTACGAAACAGCAGTAAACATCATCTAAACCCAGGGGAAACGTTTCCTTAAAACTGGTCTGCTGTGCATTCGTTCACCTAAGAAAGATGAATCTATGTTGAGATTCAGCGAGTCAGAAACACGTTTCTTCTAGGAGCTGCATTGGGATATTCCCGAGTGAACGGGACCATAGGATGTACAGAGAAATATCTGCTTCTAAAACCAAAACGGAGCTATCTAACTGAATGGTTGTCAATGTGTGCATTCAACTGACGGAGTTAAACTCACGTGTGGATTCAGCGGTTTGCAAACCTTTCTGTGCAGAATCCCAAAACTGGAATTTCCAGCCCAATGCTGGCATATGTACGAAACAGCAGTATGACTTCGTCAAAAACTTAGGGGAATCGTTTCCTTGAAACTGCTCTGCTGTGCGTTCGTTCACCTAAGAGAGTTGAATCTATGTTGAGATTCAGTGAGTCACAAACAGGTTTCTTCTAGGAGCTGCGCTGGGATATTCCCGAGTGAATGGGACCACAGGCTGAGCAGAGAATTATCTGCTGCTAAAACGGAAACGGAGCTATCTAACTGAATGGTTGTCAATGTGCGCATTCAGCTGACAGAATTAAACTCACGTTTGGATTCAGTGGTTTGCAAACCCTTTCTGTGCAGAATCCCAAAACCGACATTTCAAGCCCAGTGCCGGCATACGTATGAAACAGCAGTAAACTTCGTCTAAAACTCAGGAGAAACGTCTTCTTGAAACTGCTCTGCTGTACGTTCGTTCACCTAAGAGAGTTGAATCTATATTGAGATTCAGCGAGTCAGAAACACGTTTCTTCTAGGAGCTGCGTTGGAATATTCCCGAGTGAATGGGACCATAGGCTGTACAGAGAAATATCTGCTTCTAAAACGAAAACGGAGCTATCTAACGGAATGGTTGTCAATGTGCGCATTCAACTGACAGAGTTAAACTCACGTGTGGATACAGCCGTTTGCAAACCCTTTCTATGCAGAATCCCAAAACCAGCATTTCTAGCCCAATGCCGGCATACATACGAAACAGCAGTCAACTTCGTCTAAAACTCAGGAGAAACGTTTCCTTGAAACTGCTCTGCTCTGCATTCGTTCACCTAAGAGAGTTGAATCTATGTTGAGATTGAGCGAGTCAGAAACACGTTTCTTCTAGGAGCTGCATTGGGATATTCCCGAGTGAATGGGACCATAGGCTGTACAGAGAAATATCTGCTTCTAAAACCAAAACGGAGCTCTCTAACTGAATGGTTTTCAATGGGTGCATTCAACTGACAGTGTTAAACTCACGTATGGATTCAGCGGTTTGCAAACCCTTTCTGTACAGAATGGCAAACCCGGCGTTTCCAGCCCAATGCTGGCATACGTACGAAACAGCAGTAAAAACTCAGAAGAAACGTTTCCTTGAAACTGCTCTGCTGTGCGTTCGTTCACCTAAGAGAGTTGAATCTATGTTGAAATTCAGCGAGTCAGAAAAACGTTTCTTCTAGGAGCTGCCTTGGGATATTCCCGAGTGAATGGGACCATAGGCTGTACAGAGAAATATCTGCTTCTAAAACGAAAACGGAGCTATCTAACTGAATGGTTGTCAATGTGCGCATTCAGCTGACAGAGTTAAACTCACGTGTGGATTCAGCGGTTTGCAAACCCTTTCTGTGCAGAATCCCAAAACTGGGATTTCCAGCCCAATGACGGCATACGTACGAAAGGGCAGTTAACTTCGTCTAAATCTCAGGAGAAACGTTTCCTTGAAACTGCTCTGCTGTGCGTTCGTTCAGCTAAGAGAGTTGAATGTATCTTGAGATTCAGCGAGTCAGAAACAAGTTTCTTCTAGGAGCTGCATTGGGATATTCCCGAGTGAATGGGACCAAAGGCTGTACAGAGAAATATCTGCTTCTAAAACCAAAAGGGAGCTCTCTAACTGAATGGTTTTCAATGGGTGCATTCAACTGACAGAGTTAAACTCACGTGTGGATTCAGCGGTTTGAAAACCCTTTCTCTACAGAATCCCAAAACCGGCGTTTCCAGCCCAATGCTGGCATACGTACGAAACAGCAGTAAACTTCGTCTAAAACTCAGGAGAAACGTTTCCTTGAAACTGCTCTGCTGTGCGTTCGTTCACCTAAGAGAGTTGAATCTATGTTGAGATTCAGCGAGTCAGAAACACGTTTCTTCTAGGAGCTGCGTTGGAATATTCCCGAGTGAATAGGACCATAGTCTGTACAGAGAAATATCTGCTTCTAAAATGAAAACGGAGCTATCTAACGGAATGGTTGTCAATGTGCGCATTCAACTGACAGTGTTAAACTCACGTGTGGATACAGCCGTTTGGAAAACCTTTCTGTGCAGAATCCCAAAACCAGCATTTCCAGTCCAATGCCGGCATGCATACGAAACAGCACTCAACTTCGTCTAAAACTCAGGAGAAACGTTTCCTTGAAACTGCTCTGCTCTGCATTCATTCACTTAAGAGAGTTGAATCTATGTTGAGATTCAGCGAGTCAGAAACACGTTTCTTCTAGGAGCTGCATTGGGATAATCCCGAGTAAATGCGAGCATAGGCTGTACAGAGAAATATCTGCTTCTAAAACCAAAACGGAGGTCTCTAACTGAATGGTTTTCAATGGGTGCATTCAACTGACAGTGTTAAACTCACGTATGGATTCAGCGGTTTGCAAACCCTTTCTGTACAGAATCCCAAAACCGGCGTTTCCAGCCCAATGCTGGCATGTACGAAACAGCAGTATGACTTCGCCTAAAACTCAGGAGAAACGTTTCCTTGAAACTGCTCTGCTGTGCTTTCGTTCACCTAAGAGAGTTGAATCTATGTTGAAATTCAGCGAGTCAGAAACACGTTTCTTTTAGGAGCTGCGATGGGGTATTTCGAGTGAATGGGACCATAGTCTGTACAGAGAAATATCTGCTTCTAAAACGAAAACGGAGCTATCTAACTGAATGGTTGTCAATGCGTGCATTCAACTAACAGAGTTAAACACACGTGTGGATACAGCCGTTTGGAAACCCTTTCTGTGCAGAATCCCAAAACCGGCATTTCCAGCCCAATGCCGGTTACGTACGAAACAGCCGTAAACTTGGTCTAAACCTCAGGAAAAACGTTTCCTTGAAACTGCTCTGCTTTGTGTTCGTTCACCTAAGAGAGTTGAATCTATGTTGAGATTCACCGATTCCGAAACACGTTTCTTCTAGGAGCTGCATTGGGATATTCCCGAGTGAATGGGACCATAGTCTGTTCAGAGAAATATCTGCTTCTAAAACCAAAACGGAGCTATCTAACTGAATGGTTGTCAATGTGCGCATTCAACTGACAGAGTTAAACTCACGTGTGGATTCAGCGGTTGGCAAACCCTTTCTGTGCAGCATCCCAAAACTGGGATTTCCAGGCCAATGCCGGCATACGTACGAAAGGGCAGTAAACTTCGTCTAAATCTCAGAAGAAACGTTTCCTTGAAACTGCTCTGCTGTGCGTTCGTTCACCTAAGAGAGTTGAATCTATCTTGAGATTCAGCGATTCAGAAACAAATTTCTTCTAGGAGCTGCATTGGGATATTCGCGAGTGAATGGGACCATAGTCTGTTCAGAGAAATATCTGCTTCTAAAACCAAAACGGAGCTATCTAAATGAATAGTTGTCAATATGCGCATTCAACTGACAGAGTTAAACTCACGTGTGGATTCAGCGGTTTGCAAACCCTTTTCTGCAGAATCCCAAAACTGGCTTTTCCAGCCCAATGCCGGCATACGTACGAAAGAGCAGTAAACTTCTTCTAAAACTCAGGAGAAACGTTTCCTTGAAACTGCTATGCTGTGCGTTCGTTCACCTAAGAGAGCTAAATCTATGTCGAGATGCAGCGAGTCAGAAACACGTTTCTTTTAGGAGCTGCGTTGGTATATTCCCGAGTGAATGAGACCATAGGTTGTACAGAGAAATATCTGCTTCTAAAACCAAAACGGAGCTATCCAACTGCATGGCTGTCAATGGGTGCATTCAACTGACAGAGTTAAACTCACGTGTGGATTCAACCGTTTGTAAACCCTTTCTGTGCAGAATCCCAAAACTGGCATTTCCAGCCCAATGCCGGCATACGTACGAAACAGCAGTAAACATCATCTAAACCCAGGGGAAACGTTTCCTTAAAACTGGTCTGCTGTGCATTCGTTCACCTAAGAAAGATGAATCTATGTTGAGATTCAGCGAGTCAGAAACACGTTTCTTCTAGGAGCTGCATTGGGATATTCCCGAGTGAACGGGACCATAGGATGTACAGAGAAATATCTGCTTCTAAAACCAAAACGGAGCTATCTAACTGAATGGTTGTCAATGTGTGCATTCAACTGACGGAGTTAAACTCACGTGTGGATTCAGCGGTTTGCAAACCTTTCTGTGCAGAATCCCAAAACTGGAATTTCCAGCCCAATGCTGGCATATGTACGAAACAGCAGTATGACTTCGTCAAAAACTTAGGGGAATCGTTTCCTTGAAACTGCTCTGCTGTGCGTTCGTTCACCTAAGAGAGTTGAATCTATGTTGAGATTCAGTGATTCAGAAACACGTTTCTTCTAGGGGCTGCGTTGAGATATTCCCGAGTGAATGGGACCATAGGCTGTACAGAGAAATATCTACTTCTAAAACCAAAACGGAGCTATCTAACTGAATGGTTGTCAATGTGACCATTCAACTGAGAGAGTTAAACTCACATGTGGATTCAACGGCTTGTATACCCTTTCTGTGCAGAATCGCAAAGCCGGCATTTCAAGCCCAATGACAGCATACGTAGGAAACAGCAGTAAATTTCGTCTAAAACTCAGGAGAAACGTTTCCTTTAAACTGCTCTGCTGTGCGTTCTTTCACCTAAAAGAGTTGACTCTATGTTGAGATTCAGCGACTCAGAAACACGATTCTTCTAGGTGCTGCGTTGGGATATTCCAGTGTGAATGAGACCATAAGCTGTACAGAAAAATATCTGCTTCTAAAACCAAAACGGAGCTATCTAACTGAATGGTTGTCAATATGTGCATTCAAGTGACAGAGTTAAACTCACGTGGGGATTCAGTGGTTTGCAAACCCTTTCTGTGCAGAATCCCAAAACCGGCATTTCCAGCCCAATGCCGGCATACGTACGAAAACAGCAGTAAACTTCGTATAAAACTCAGGAGAAACGTTTCCTAGAAACTGCTCTGCTGTGCGTTCGTTCACTTAACAGAGTTGAATCTATGTTGAGATTCAGCAAGTCAGAAACACGTTTCTTCTAGGAGCTCCGTTGGGATATTCCCGAGTGAATGGGACCATAGGCTGTGCAGAGAAATATCTGCTTCTAAAACCAAAACGGAGCTATCTAACTGCATGGTTATCAATGTGTGCATTCAACTGACGGAGTTAAACTCACGTGTGGATTCAGCGGTTTGCAAACCTTTCTGTGCAGAATCCCAAAACTGGAATTTCCAGCCCAATGCTGGCATACGTACGAACCAGCAGTATGTCTTCATCTAAAACTCAGGGGAAACGTTTCCTTGAAACTGCTCTGCTGTGCGTTCGTTCACCTAAGAGAGTTGAATCTATGTTGAGATTCAGCGAGTCAGAAACACGTTTCTTCTAGGAGTTGCGTTGGGATATTCCCGAGTGAATGGGACCATAGGCTGTACAGAGAAATATCTGCTACTAAAACCAATACGGAGCTATCTAACTGAATGGTTGTCAATGCGTGCATTCAACTGATGTAGTTAAACTCACGTGTGGATTCAGCGGTTTGGAAACCTTTCTGTGCAGAATCCCAAAACTGGCATTTCCAGCCCAATGCTGGCATACATACGAAACAGCAGTATGACTTGGTCTAAAACTCAGGGGAAACGTTTCCTTGAAAATGCTCAGCTGTGCGTTCGTTCATCTAAGAGAGTTGAATCCATGTTGAGGTTCAGTGAGCAAGAAACCCATTTCTTCTAGTGGCGGCGTTTGGATTTTCCCGAAGGAATGGGACTACAGGCTGTACAGAGAAATATCTGCTTCTAAAACCAAAACGGAACTATCCAACTTCATGGTTGTCAACGGGTGCATTCAACTGACAAAGTTAAACTCACCAGTGGATTCAGCGGTTTGTAAACCCTTTCTGTGCAGAATCCCAAAACTGGCATTTCCAGCCCAATGCCGGCATACATACGAAACAGCAGTAAACTTCATCTAAAACTCAGGAGAAACGTTTCCTTGAAACTGCTCTGCTGTGCGTTCGTTCACCTAAGAGAATTGAATCTATTTTGAGATTCAGCGAGTCAGAAACACTTTTCTTCCAGGAGCTGCATTGGGATATTCCCGAGTGAATGGGACTATAGGCTGTGCAGAGAAATATCTACTTCTAAAATCAAAACTGAGCAATACAACTGAAAGGTTGTAAATGGGTGCATTCAACTCACAGAGTTAAACTCACGTGTGGATTCAGCGGTTTGCAAACCCTTTCTGTGCAGAATCAGAAAACAGGCATTTCCAGCCCAATGCCGGCATATGTACGAAAACAGCAGTAAATTTCGTATAAAGCACAGGAGAAACGTTTCCTAGAAACTGCTCTGCTGTGCGTTCGTTCACCGAAGAGAGTTGAATCTATGTTGAGATTCAGCGAATCAGAAACACGTTTCCTCTAGGGGCTGCGTTGTGATATTCCCGAGTGAATGGGACCATAGGCTGTACAGAAAAATATCTACTTCTAAAACCAAAACAGAGCTATCTACTGAATGGTTTTCAAAGTGAGCATTCAACTGACAGAGTTACACTCACATGTGGATTCAGCGGCTTGTAAACCCTTTCTGTGCATAATCCCACAAGTGGCATTTCCATCCCAATGCTGGCATACGTACGAAAACAGCAGTAAATTTCGTATAAAACTCAGGAGAAACGTTTCCTAGAAATTGCTCTGCTTTGCGTTCGTTCACCTAAGAGAGCTGAATCTATGTTGAGATTCAGCGAGTCAGAAACACGTTTCTAGGAGCTGCGTTGGGATATTCCCGTGTGAATGGGACCATACGCTGTGCAGAGAAATATCTACTTCCATTACGAAAACGGAGCTATCTAACTGAATGGTTGTCAATGTGAGCATTCAACTGACAGAGTTAAACGCACATATGGATTCAGCGGCTTGTAAAACCTATCTGTGCAGAATCCCAAAACCGGCATTTCCAGCCCAAAGACGTCATACGTACGAAAGAGCAGTAAACTTCGTCTAAAACTCAGGAGAAATGTTTCCTTGAAACTGCTCTGCTGTGCGTTCGTTCACTTAAAAGAGTTGAATCTATGTTGAGATTCAGCGAGTCAGAAACACGTTTCTTCTAGGAGCTGCGTTGGGGTATTCCCGAGTGAATGGTACCATAGGTTGTACAGAGATATCTGCTTCTTAAACCAAAACGGAGCTATCTAACTGAATGGTTGTCAATGTGTGCATTCAACTGGCAGAATTAAACTCACGTGTGGATTCAGCGGTTTGCAATTCTTTCTGTGCAGAATCCCAAAACTGGAATTTCCAGCCCAATGCTGGCATACATACGAAACAGCAGTATGTCTTCGTCTAAAACTCGGGGAAACGTTTCCTTGAAACTGCTCTGCTGTGCGTTCGTTCACCTAAGAGAGTTGAATCTATGTTGAGATTCAGCGAGTCAGAAACACGTTTCTTCTAGGCGTTGCATTGGGATATTCCCGAGTGAATGGGACCATAGGTTGTACAGAGAAATATCTGCTTTTAAAACCAATACGGAGCTATCTAACTGAATGGTTGTCAATGTGTGCATTTAACTGATGGAGTTAAATTCACGTGTGGATTCAGCGGTTTGGAAACCTTTCTGTGCAGAATCCCAAAACTGGCATTTCCAGCCCAATGCTGGCATACATACGAAACAGCAGTATGACTTCGTCTAAAACTCAGGGGAAACGTTTCCTTGAAAATGCTCAGCTGTGCGTTCATTCATCTAAGAGAGTTGAATCTATGTTGAGGTTCAGTGAGCATGAAACCCATTTCTTCTAGGAGCGGCATTTGGATTTTCCCGAATGAATGGGACTACAGGCTGTACAGAGAAATATCTGCTTCTAAAACCAAAACGGAACTATCCAATTTCATGGTTGTCAACGGGTGCATTCAACAGACAGAGTTAAACTCACCTGTGGATTCAGCGGTTTGTAAACCCTTTCTGTGCAGAATCCCAAAACTGGCATTTCCAGCCCAATGCCGGCATACATACGAAACAGTAGTAAACTTCATCTAAAACTCAGGAAAAACGTTTCCTTGAAACTGGTCTGCTGTGCATTCGTTCACCTAAGAGAGATGAATCTATGTTGAGATTCAGCGGGTCAGAAACACGTTTCTTCTAGGAGCTGTGTTGGGATATTCCCGAGTGAACGGGACCACAGGCTGTACAGAGAAATATCTGCTTCTAAAACCAAAACGGAGCTATCTAACTAAACGGTGGTCAATGTGTGCATTCATCTGAGAGAGTTAAACTCACGTGTGGATTCAGTGGTTTGCAAACTCTTTCTGTGCAGAATCCCAAAACCAGCATTTCCAGCCCAATGCCGGCATACGTACGAAACAGCAGTAAACTTCGTCTAAAACTCAGGAGAAACGTTTCCTTGAAACTGCTCTGCTGTGCGTCCGTTCACCTAAGAGAATTGAATCTATGTTGAGATTCAGCGAGTCAGAAACACGTTTCTTCTCTCAGCTGCGTTGGGATATTCCCGAGTGAATAGGACCATAGGCTGTACAAACAAGTATCTACTTCTAAAACCAAAAAGGAGCTATCTAACTGAATGGTGGTCAATGTGTGCATTCAACTGAAACAGTTAAACTCACATGTGGATTCAGCGGTTTGCAAACCCTTTCTGTGCAGAATCCGAAGACGGGCATTTCCTGCCCAATGATGGCATACCTACGAAACAGCAGTAAACTTCGTCTAAAACTCAGGATAATCGTTTCCTTGAAACTGCTCTGCAGTGCGTTCGATCACCTAAGAGAGTTGAATCTATGTTGAGATTCAGCGAGTCAGAAACACGTTTCTTCTAGGAGCTGTGTTGGGATATTCCCGTGTGAATGGGACCATAGGCTGTGCAGATAAATATCTACTTCTAAAACCAAAACGGATCTATCTAACTGAATGGTTGTCAATGTGAGCATTCAACTGACAGTTAAACTCACATGTGGATTCAACGGCTTGCAAACCCTTTCTGTGCAGAATCCCAAAGCCGGCATTTCCAGCCCAATGCCGGCATACGTACGATAACAGCAGTAAACTTCGTATAAAACTCAAGAGAAACGGTTCCTAGAAACTGCTCTGCTGTGCGTTCGTTCACCTAAGAGAGTTGAATCTATGTTGAGATTCAGCGAGTCAGAAGCACGTTTCTTCTAGGAGCTGCCTTGGGATATTCCCGAGTGAATGGGACTATAGGCTGTGCAGAGAAATATCTACTTCTAAAATCAAAACGGAGCAATACAACTGAAAGGTTGTCAATGTGTGCATTCAACTGATGGAGTTAAACTCACGTGTGGATTCAGCGGTTTGCAAGCCCATTCTGTGTAGAATCGCAAAACCGGCATTTCCAGCCCAATGCTGGCATACGTACGAAAACAGCAGGAAACTTCGTCTTAAACTCAGGAGAAACGTTTCGTAGAATCTGCTCTGCTGTGCGTTCGTTCATCTAAGAGTGTTGAATCTACGTTGGAATTCAGCGATTCAGGAACACGTTTCTTCTAGGAGCTACATTGGGATATTCCCGAGTGAATGGGACGATAGGCTGTACAGAGAAATATCTACATCTAAAACCATAACGGAGCTATCTAACTGAATTGTTGTAAATGGGTGCATTCAACTCACAGAGTTAAACTCACGTGTGGATTCAGCGGTTTGCAAACCCTTTCTGTGCAGAATCAGAAAACAGGCATTTCCAGCCCAATGCCGGCATATGTACGAAAACAGAAGTAAATTTCGTATAAAACACAGGAGAAACGTTTCCTTGAAACTGCTCTGCTGTGCGTTCGTTCACCTAAAAGAGGTGTATCTATGTTGATATTCAGTGAGTCAAAAACACGTTTCTTCTACGAGCTGCGTTGGGATATTCCCGAGTGAATGGGACCATTGGCTGTACAGAGAAATATCTGCTTCTAAAACCAAAACGGAGCTATGTAACTGAATGGTTGACAATGGGGGCATTCAACTGACAGAGTTAAACTCACGTGTGGATTCAGTGGTTTGCAAACCCTTTCTGTGCAGAATCCCATAACCGGAATTTCCGGCCCAATGCTGGCATACGTACGAAAACAGCAGTAAATTTCGTATAAAACTCAGGAGAAACGTTTTCTACAAATTGCTCTGCTGTGCGTTCTTTCACCTAAGAGAGTTGAATCTATGTTGAGATTCAGCGAGTAAGAAACACGTTTCTAGGAGCTGCGTTGGGATATTCCCGTGTGAAGGGGACCATAGGCTGTGCAGAGAAATATTTACTTCCATAACGAAAACGGAGCTATCTAACTGAATGGTTGTCAATGTGAGCATTCAACTGACAGAGTTAAACGCACATATGGATTCAGCGGCTTGTAAAACCTTTCTGTGCAGAATCCCAAAACCGGCATTTCCAGCCCAATGACGTCATACGTACGAAAGATCAGTAAACTTCGTCTAAAACTCAGGAGAAATGTTTCCTTGAAACTACTCTGCTGTGCGTTCGTTCACCTAAAAGAGATGAATCTATGTTGAGATTCAGCGACTCAGAAACACGTTTCTTCTAGGAGCTGCGCTGGGGTATTCCCAAGTGAATGGTACCATAGGTTGTACAGAGATATCTGCTTCTAAACCCAAAACGGAGTTATCTAACTGAATGGTTGTCAATGTGTGCATTCAACTGACAGAGTTAAACTCACGTGTGGATTCAGCGGTTTTCAAACCTTTCTGTGCAGAATCCCAAAACTGGCATTTCCAGCCCAATGCTGGCATACGTGAGAAAGAGCATTATGACTGCGTCTAAAACTCAGGGGAAACGTTTCCTTGAAACTGCTCTGCTGTGCGTTCGTTCACCTAAGAGAGTTGAATCTATGTTGAGATTCAGCGAGTCAGAAACACGTTTCTTCTAGGAGCTGCGTTGGGATATTCCCGAGTGAATGGGACCATAGGCTGTGCAGAGAAATCTCTACTTCTAAAACCAAAACGGAGCTATCTAACTGAATGTTTGTCCATGTGTGCATTCAACTGTTGGAGTTAAACTCACGTGTGGATTCACCGGTTTGCAAACCTTTCTGTGCAGAATTCCAAAACTGACATTTCCAGCCCAATGCTGGCATACGTACGAAACAGCAGTATTACTTCGTCTAAATCTCAGGGGATACGTTTCCTTGAAACTGCTCTGCTGTGTGTTCGTTCACCTAAGAGAGTTGAATCTATGTTGAGGTTCAGCGAGTAAGAAACCCATTTCTTCTAGGAGCTGTATTGGGATTTCCCGAGTGAATCGGATCATAGGCTGTACAGAGAAATATCTGTTTCTAAAACCTAAACCGAGCTATCCATCTGCATGGTTGTCAATGGGTGCATTCAAATGACAGAGTTAAACTCACGTGTGGATTCAGCGGTTTGTAAACCCTTTGAGTGCAGAATCCCAAAACCGGCATTTCCAGACCAATGCCGGCATACGTACGAAACAGCAGTAAACTTCGTCTAAAACTCAGGAGAAACGTTTCCTTGAAAATGCTCTGCTGTGCGTTCGTTCACCTAAGAGAGTTGAATCTACGTTGAGATTCAGCGAATCAGAAACACGTTTCTTCCAGGAGCTGCATTGGGATATTCCCGAGGGAATGGAACCATAGTCTGTATAGAGAAATATCTGCTTCTAAAACGGAAACGGAGCTATCTAACTGAATGGTTGTCAATGTGCGCATTCAACTGACAGAGTTGAACTCACGTGTGAATTCAGCGGTTTGCAAACCCTTTCTGTGCAGAATCCCAAAACCGGCTTTTCTAGTCCAATGCCGGCATACGTACGAAAGAGCAGTAAACTAATTCTAAAACTCATGAGGAACGTTTCCTTGAAACTGCTCTGCTGTGGGTTCGTTCACCTAAGAGAGTTGAATCTATGTTGAGATTCACCGAGTCAGAAAGACGTTTCTTCTAGGAGCTGCGTTGGAATATTCCCGAGTGAATGGGACCATGAACTGTACAGAGAAATATCTGCTTCTAAAACGGAAACGGAGCTATCTGACTGAATGGTTGTCAATGGGCGCATTCAACTGACAGAGTTAAACTAACGTGTGGATTCAGCGGTTTGCAAACCCTTTCTGTGCAGAATCCCAAAACCGGCATTTCCAGCCCAATGCCGGCATACGTACGAAACAGCAGTAAACTTCGTCTACAACTCAGGAGAAAGGATTCCTTGAAACTGCTCTGCTGTGCGTTCGTTCACCTAAGAAAGTTGAATCTATGTTGAGATGCAGCGAGTAAGAAACAGGTTTCTTCTAGGAGATGCGTTGGATTATTCCCGAGTGAATGGGAGCATAGGCTGTACAGAGAAATATCTGCTTCTAAAACGAAAACGGAGCTATCTAACTGTATGGTTGTCAATGTGCGCATTCAACTGACAGAGTTGAACTCACGTGTGAATTCAGCGGTTTGCAAACCCTATCTGTGCAGAATCCCAAAACCGGCTTTTCTTGTCCAAGGACGACATATGTACGAAAGAGCAGTAAACTACTTCTAAAACTCATGAGAAACGTTTCCTTGAAACTGCTCTGCTGTGCGTTCGTTCAACTAAGAGAGCTCAATCAATGTCGAGATTCAGCGAATCAGAAACACGTTTCTTCTAGGAGCTGCGTTGGTATATTCCCGAGTGAATGGGACCATAGGCTGTACAGAGAAATATCTGCTTCTAAAACGGAAACGGAGCTATCTAACTGAATGGTTGTCAATGGGTGCATTCAACTGACAGAGTTAAACTCACGTGTGGATTCAGCGGTTTGCAAACCCTTTCTGTGCAGAATCCCAAAACCGGCATTACCAGCCTAATGCCGGCATACTTATGAAACAGCAGTAAACTTCATCTAAAACTCAGGAGAAACGTTTCCTTGAAACTGCTCTGCTGTGCGTTCGTTCACCTAAGAGAGTTGAATCTATGATGAGATTCAGCGAGTCAGAAAGACGTTTCTTCTAGGAGCTGCGATGGGATATTCCCGAGTGAATGGGACCATGGGCTGTACAGAGAAATATCTGCTGCTAAAACGGAAGCGGAGCTTTCTAACTGAATGGTTGTCAATGTGCGCATACAACTGACAGAGTTGAACTCACGTGTGAATTCAGCGGTTTGCAAACCGTTTCTGAGCAGAATCCCAAAACATGCTTGTCTAGTCCAATGCCGGCATACGTACGAAAGTGCAGTAAACTTCTTCTAAAACTCAGGAGAAACGTTTCCTTGAAGCTGCTCTGCTGTGTGTTCGTTCACCTAAGAGAGCTCAATCTATGTCGAGATTCAGCGAATCAGAAACACGTTTCTTCTAGGAGCTGCGTTGGTATGTTCCCGAGTGAATGGGACCATAGGCTGTGAAGAGAAATATCTGCTTCTAAAACGGAAACGGAGCTATCTAACTGAATGGTTGTCAATGGGCGCATTCAACTGACAGAGTTAAACTCACGTGTGGATTCAGCGCTTTGCAAACCCTTTCAGTGCAGAGTCCCAAAACCGGAATTTCGAGCCGATGTCGGCATACGTACGAAACAGCAGTAAACTTCTACTAAGCCTCAGGAGAAACGTTTCCTTGAAACTGCTCTGCTGTGCGTTCGTTCACCTAAGAGAGTTGAATCTATGTTGAGATTCAGTGAGTCACAAACAGGTTTCTTCTAGGAGCTGCGCTGGGATATTCCCGAGTGAATGGGACCACAGGCTGAGCAGAGAATTATCTGCTGCTAAAACGGAAACGGAGCTATCTAACTGAATGGTTGTCAATGTGCGCATTCAGCTGACAGAATTAAACTCACGTTTGGATTCAGTGGTTTGCAAACCCTTTCTGTGCAGAATCCCAAAACCGACATTTCAAGCCCAATGCCGGCATACGTATGAAACAGCAGTAAACTTCGTCTAAAACTCAGGAGAAACGTCTTCTTGAAACTGCTCTGCTGTACGTTCGTTCACCTAAGAGAGTTGAATCTATATTGAGATTCAGCGAGTCAGAAACACGTTTCTTCTAGGAGCTGCGTTGGAATATTCCCGAGTGAATGGGACCATAGGCTGTACAGAGAAATATCTGCTTCTAAAACGAAAACGGAGCTATCTAACGGAATGGTTGTCAATGTGCGCATTCAACTGACAGAGTTAAACTCACGTGTGGATACAGCCGTTTGCAAACCCTTTCTATGCAGAATCCCAAAACCAGCATTTCTAGCCCAATGCCGGCATACATACGAAACAGCAGTCAACTTCGTCTAAAACTCAGGAGAAACGTTTCCTTGAAACTGCTCTGCTCTGCATTCGTTCACCTAAGAGAGTTGAATCTATGTTGAGATTGAGCGAGTCAGAAACACGTTTCTTCTAGGAGCTGCATTGGGATATTCCCGAGTGAATGGGACCATAGGCTGTACAGAGAAATATCTGCTTCTAAAACCAAAACGGAGCTCTCTAACTGAATGGTTTTCAATGGGTGCATTCAACTGACAGTGTTAAACTCACGTATGGATTCAGCGGTTTGCAAACCCTTTCTGTACAGAATGGCAAACCCGGCGTTTCCAGCCCAATGCTGGCATACGTACGAAACAGCAGTAAAAACTCAGAAGAAACGTTTCCTTGAAACTGCTCTGCTGTGCGTTCGTTCACCTAAGAGAGTTGAATCTATGTTGAAATTCAGCGAGTCAGAAAAACGTTTCTTCTAGGAGCTGCCTTGGGATATTCCCGAGTGAATGGGACCATAGGCTGTACAGAGAAATATCTGCTTCTAAAACGAAAACGGAGCTATCTAACTGAATGGTTGTCAATGTGCGCATTCAGCTGACAGAGTTAAACTCACGTGTGGATTCAGCGGTTTGCAAACCCTTTCTGTGCAGAATCCCAAAACTGGGATTTCCAGCCCAATGACGGCATACGTACGAAAGGGCAGTTAACTTCGTCTAAATCTCAGGAGAAACGTTTCCTTGAAACTGCTCTGCTGTGCGTTCGTTCAGCTAAGAGAGTTGAATGTATCTTGAGATTCAGCGAGTCAGAAACAAGTTTCTTCTAGGAGCTGCATTGGGATATTCCCGAGTGAATGGGACCAAAGGCTGTACAGAGAAATATCTGCTTCTAAAACCAAAAGGGAGCTCTCTAACTGAATGGTTTTCAATGGGTGCATTCAACTGACAGAGTTAAACTCACGTGTGGATTCAGCGGTTTGAAAACCCTTTCTCTACAGAATCCCAAAACCGGCGTTTCCAGCCCAATGCTGGCATACGTACGAAACAGCAGTAAACTTCGTCTAAAACTCAGGAGAAACGTTTCCTTGAAACTGCTCTGCTGTGCGTTCGTTCACCTAAGAGAGTTGAATCTATGTTGAGATTCAGCGAGTCAGAAACACGTTTCTTCTAGGAGCTGCGTTGGAATATTCCCGAGTGAATAGGACCATAGTCTGTACAGAGAAATATCTGCTTCTAAAATGAAAACGGAGCTATCTAACGGAATGGTTGTCAATGTGCGCATTCAACTGACAGTGTTAAACTCACGTGTGGATACAGCCGTTTGGAAAACCTTTCTGTGCAGAATCCCAAAACCAGCATTTCCAGTCCAATGCCGGCATGCATACGAAACAGCACTCAACTTCGTCTAAAACTCAGGAGAAACGTTTCCTTGAAACTGCTCTGCTCTGCATTCATTCACTTAAGAGAGTTGAATCTATGTTGAGATTCAGCGAGTCAGAAACACGTTTCTTCTAGGAGCTGCATTGGGATAATCCCAAGTAAATGCGAGCATAGGCTGTACAGAGAAATATCTGCTTCTAAAACCAAAACGGAGGTCTCTAACTGAATGGTTTTCAATGGGTGCATTCAACTGACAGTGTTAAACTCACGTATGGATTCAGCGGTTTGCAAACCCTTTCTGTACAGAATCCCAAAACCGGCGTTTCCAGCCCAATGCTGGCATGTACGAAACAGCAGTATGACTTCGCCTAAAACTCAGGAGAAACGTTTCCTTGAAACTGCTCTGCTGTGCTTTCGTTCACCTAAGAGAGTTGAATCTATGTTGAAATTCAGCGAGTCAGAAACACGTTTCTTTTAGGAGCTGCGATGGGGTATTTCGAGTGAATGGGACCATAGTCTGTACAGAGAAATATCTGCTTCTAAAACGAAAACGGAGCTATCTAACTGAATGGTTGTCAATGCGTGCATTCAACTAACAGAGTTAAACTCACGTGTGGATTCAGCGGTTTGCAAACCCTTTCTGTGCAGAATCCCAAAACCGGCATTTCCAGCCCAATGCCGGTTACGTACGAAACAGCCGTAAACTTGGTCTAAACCTCAGGAAAAACGTTTCCTTGAAACTGCTCTGCTTTGTGTTCGTTCACCTAAGAGAGTTGAATCTATGTTGAGATTCACCGATTCCGAAACACGTTTCTTCTAGGAGCTGCATTGGGATATTCCCGAGTGAATGGGACCATAGTCTGTTCAGAGAAATATCTGCTTCTAAAACCAAAACGGAGCTATCTAACTGAATGGTTGTCAATGTGCGCATTCAACTGACAGAGTTAAACTCACGTGTGGATTCAGCGGTTGGCAAACCCTTTCTGTGCAGCATCCCAAAACTGGGATTTCCAGGCCAATGCCGGCATACGTACGAAAGGGCAGTAAACTTCGTCTAAATCTCAGAAGAAACGTTTCCTTGAAACTGCTCTGCTGTGCGTTCGTTCACCTAAGAGAGTTGAATCTATCTTGAGATTCAGCGATTCAGAAACAAATTTCTTCTAGGAGCTGCATTGGGATATTCGCGAGTGAATGGGACCATAGTCTGTTCAGAGAAATATCTGCTTCTAAAACCAAAACGGAGCTATCTAAATGAATAGTTGTCAATATGCGCATTCAACTGACAGAGTTAAACTCACGTGTGGATTCAGCGGTTTGCAAACCCTTTTCTGCAGAATCCCAAAACTGGCTTTTCCAGCCCAATGCCGGCATACGTACGAAAGAGCAGTAAACTTCTTCTAAAACTCAGGAGAAACGTTTCCTTGAAACTGCTATGCTGTGCGTTCGTTCACCTAAGAGAGCTAAATCTATGTCGAGATGCAGCGAGTCAGAAACACGTTTCTTTTAGGAGCTGCGTTGGTATATTCCCGAGTGAATGAGACCATAGGTTGTACAGAGAAATATCTGCTTCTAAAACCAAAACGGAGCTATCCAACTGCATGGCTGTCAATGGGTGCATTCAACTGACAGAGTTAAACTCACGTGTGGATTCAACCGTTTGTAAACCCTTTCTGTGCAGAATCCCAAAACTGGCATTTCCAGCCCAATGCCGGCATACGTACGAAACAGCAGTAAACATCATCTAAACCCAGGGGAAACGTTTCCTTAAAACTGGTCTGCTGTGCATTCGTTCACCTAAGAAAGATGAATCTATGTTGAGATTCAGCGAGTCAGAAACACGTTTCTTCTAGGAGCTGCATTGGGATATTCCCGAGTGAACGGGACCATAGGATGTACAGAGAAATATCTGCTTCTAAAACCAAAACGGAGCTATCTAACTGAATGGTTGTCAATGTGTGCATTCAACTGACGGAGTTAAACTCACGTGTGGATTCAGCGGTTTGCAAACCTTTCTGTGCAGAATCCCAAAACTGGAATTTCCAGCCCAATGCTGGCATATGTACGAAACAGCAGTATGACTTCGTCAAAAACTTAGGGGAATCGTTTCCTTGAAACTGCTCTGCTGTGCGTTCGTTCACCTAAGAGAGTTGAATCTATGTTGAGATTCAGTGATTCAGAAACACGTTTCTTCTAGGGGCTGCGTTGAGATATTCCCGAGTGAATGGGACCATAGGCTGTACAGAGAAATATCTACTTCTAAAACCAAAACGGAGCTATCTAACTGAATGGTTGTCAATGTGACCATTCAACTGAGAGAGTTAAACTCACATGTGGATTCAACGGCTTGTATACCCTTTCTGTGCAGAATCGCAAAGCCGGCATTTCAAGCCCAATGACAGCATACGTAGGAAACAGCAGTAAATTTCGTCTAAAACTCAGGAGAAACGTTTCCTTTAAACTGCTCTGCTGTGCGTTCTTTCACCTAAAAGAGTTGACTCTATGTTGAGATTCAGCGACTCAGAAACACGATTCTTCTAGGTGCTGCGTTGGGATATTCCAGTGTGAATGAGACCATAAGCTGTACAGAAAAATATCTGCTTCTAAAACCAAAACGGAGCTATCTAACTGAATGGTTGTCAATATGTGCATTCAAGTGACAGACTTAAACTCACGTGGGGATTCAGTGGTTTGCAAACCCTTTCTGTGCAGAATCCCAAAACCGGCATTTCCAGCCCAATGCCGGCATACGTACGAAAACAGCAGTAAACTTCGTATAAAACTCAGGAGAAACGTTTCCTAGAAACTGCTCTGCTGTGCGTTCGTTCACTTAACAGAGTTGAATCTATGTTGAGATTCAGCAAGTCAGAAACACGTTTCTTCTAGGAGCTCCGTTGGGATATTCCCGAGTGAATGGGACCATAGGCTGTGCAGAGAAATATCTGCTTCTAAAACCAAAACGGAGCTATCTAACTGCATGGTTATCAATGTGTGCATTCAACTGACGGAGTTAAACTCACGTGTGGATTCAGCGGTTTGCAAACCTTTCTGTGCAGAATCCCAAAACTGGAATTTCCAGCCCAATGCTGGCATACGTACGAACCAGCAGTATGTCTTCATCTAAAACTCAGGGGAAACGTTTCCTTGAAACTGCTCTGCTGTGCGTTCGTTCACCTAAGAGAGTTGAATCTATGTTGAGATTCAGCGAGTCAGAAACACGTTTCTTCTAGGAGTTGCGTTGGGATATTCCCGAGTGAATGGGACCATAGGCTGTACAGAGAAATATCTGCTACTAAAACCAATACGGAGCTATCTAACTGAATGGTTGTCAATGCGTGCATTCAACTGATGTAGTTAAACTCACGTGTGGATTCAGCGGTTTGGAAACCTTTCTGTGCAGAATCCCAAAACTGGCATTCCCAGCCCAATGCTGGCATACATACGAAACAGCAGTATGACTTGGTCTAAAACTCAGGGGAAACGTTTCCTTGAAAATGCTCAGCTGTGCGTTCGTTCATCTAAGAGAGTTGAATCCATGTTGAGGTTCAGTGAGCAAGAAACCCATTTCTTCTAGTGGCGGCGTTTGGATTTTCCCGAAGGAATGGGACTACAGGCTGTACAGAGAAATATCTGCTTCTAAAACCAAAACGGAACTATCCAACTTCATGGTTGTCAACGGGTGCATTCAACTGACAAAGTTAAACTCACCAGTGGATTCAGCGGTTTGTAAACCCTTTCTGTGCAGAATCCCAAAACTGGCATTTCCAGCCCAATGCCGGCATACATACGAAACAGCAGTAAACTTCATCTAAAACTCAGGAGAAACGTTTCCTTGAAACTGCTCTGCTGTGCGTTCGTTCACCTAAGAGAATTGAATCTATTTTGAGATTCAGCGAGTCAGAAACACTTTTCTTCCAGGAGCTGCATTGGGATATTCCCGAGTGAATGGGACTATAGGCTGTGCAGAGAAATATCTACTTCTAAAATCAAAACTGAGCAATACAACTGAAAGGTTGTAAATGGGTGCATTCAACTCACAGAGTTAAACTCACGTGTGGATTCAGCGGTTTGCAAACCCTTTCTGTGCAGAATCAGAAAACAGGCATTTCCAGCCCAATGCCGGCATATGTACGAAAACAGCAGTAAATTTCGTATAAAGCACAGGAGAAACGTTTCCTAGAAACTGCTCTGCTGTGCGTTCGTTCACCGAAGAGAGTTGAATCTATGTTGAGATTCAGCGAATCAGAAACACGTTTCCTCTAGGGGCTGCGTTGTGATATTCCCGAGTGAATGGGACCATAGGCTGTACAGAAAAATATCTACTTCTAAAACCAAAACAGAGCTATCTACTGAATGGTTTTCAAAGTGAGCATTCAACTGACAGAGTTACACTCACATGTGGATTCAGCGGCTTGTAAACCCTTTCTGTGCATAATCCCACAAGTGGCATTTCCATCCCAATGCTGGCATACGTACGAAAACAGCAGTAAATTTCGTATAAAACTCAGGAGAAACGTTTCCTAGAAATTGCTCTGCTTTGCGTTCGTTCACCTAAGAGAGCTGAATCTATGTTGAGATTCAGCGAGTCAGAAACACGTTTCTAGGAGCTGCGTTGGGATATTCCCGTGTGAATGGGACCATACGCTGTGCAGAGAAATATCTACTTCCATTACGAAAACGGAGCTATCTAACTGAATGGTTGTCAATGTGAGCATTCAACTGACAGAGTTAAACGCACATATGGATTCAGCGGCTTGTAAAACCTATCTGTGCAGAATCCCAAAACCGGCATTTCCAGCCCAAAGACGTCATACGTACGAAAGAGCAGTAAACTTCGTCTAAAACTCAGGAGAAATGTTTCCTTGAAACTGCTCTGCTGTGCGTTCGTTCACTTAAAAGAGTTGAATCTATGTTGAGATTCAGCGAGTCAGAAACACGTTTCTTCTAGGAGCTGCGTTGGGGTATTCCCGAGTGAATGGTACCATAGGTTGTACAGAGATATCTGCTTCTTAAACCAAAACGGAGCTATCTAACTGAATGGTTGTCAATGTGTGCATTCAACTGGCAGAATTAAACTCACGTGTGGATTCAGCGGTTTGCAATTCTTTCTGTGCAGAATCCCAAAACTGGAATTTCCAGCCCAATGCTGGCATACATACGAAACAGCAGTATGTCTTCGTCTAAAACTCGGGGAAACGTTTCCTTGAAACTGCTCTGCTGTGCGTTCGTTCACCTAAGAGAGTTGAATCTATGTTGAGATTCAGCGAGTCAGAAACACGTTTCTTCTAGGCGTTGCATTGGGATATTCCCGAGTGAATGGGACCATAGGTTGTACAGAGAAATATCTGCTTTTAAAACCAATACGGAGCTATCTAACTGAATGGTTGTCAATGTGTGCATTTAACTGATGGAGTTAAATTCACGTGTGGATTCAGCGGTTTGGAAACCTTTCTGTGCAGAATCCCAAAACTGGCATTTCCAGCCCAATGCTGGCATACATACGAAACAGCAGTATGACTTCGTCTAAAACTCAGGGGAAACGTTTCCTTGAAAATGCTCAGCTGTGCGTTCATTCATCTAAGAGAGTTGAATCTATGTTGAGGTTCAGTGAGCATGAAACCCATTTCTTCTAGGAGCGGCATTTGGATTTTCCCGAATGAATGGGACTACAGGCTGTACAGAGAAATATCTGCTTCTAAAACCAAAACGGAACTATCCAATTTCATGGTTGTCAACGGGTGCATTCAACAGACAGAGTTAAACTCACCTGTGGATTCAGCGGTTTGTAAACCCTTTCTGTGCAGAATCCCAAAACTGGCATTTCCAGCCCAATGCCGGCATACATACGAAACAGTAGTAAACTTCATCTAAAACTCAGGAAAAACGTTTCCTTGAAACTGGTCTGCTGTGCATTCGTTCACCTAAGAGAGATGAATCTATGTTGAGATTCAGCGGGTCAGAAACACGTTTCTTCTAGGAGCTGTGTTGGGATATTCCCGAGTGAACGGGACCACAGGCTGTACAGAGAAATATCTGCTTCTAAAACCAAAACGGAGCTATCTAACTAAACGGTGGTCAATGTGTGCATTCATCTGAGAGAGTTAAACTCACGTGTGGATTCAGTGGTTTGCAAACTCTTTCTGTGCAGAATCCCAAAACCAGCATTTCCAGCCCAATGCCGGCATACGTACGAAACAGCAGTAAACTTCGTCTAAAACTCAGGAGAAACGTTTCCTTGAAACTGCTCTGCTGTGCGTCCGTTCACCTAAGAGAATTGAATCTATGTTGAGATTCAGCGAGTCAGAAACACGTTTCTTCTCTCAGCTGCGTTGGGATATTCCCGAGTGAATAGGACCATAGGCTGTACAAACAAGTATCTACTTCTAAAACCAAAAAGGAGCTATCTAACTGAATGGTGGTCAATGTGTGCATTCAACTGAAACAGTTAAACTCACATGTGGATTCAGCGGTTTGCAAACCCTTTCTGTGCAGAATCCGAAGACGGGCATTTCCTGCCCAATGATGGCATACCTACGAAACAGCAGTAAACTTCGTCTAAAACTCAGGATAATCGTTTCCTTGAAACTGCTCTGCAGTGCGTTCGATCACCTAAGAGAGTTGAATCTATGTTGAGATTCAGCGAGTCAGAAACACGTTTCTTCTAGGAGCTGTGTTGGGATATTCCCGTGTGAATGGGACCATAGGCTGTGCAGATAAATATCTACTTCTAAAACCAAAACGGATCTATCTAACTGAATGGTTGTCAATGTGAGCATTCAACTGACAGTTAAACTCACATGTGGATTCAACGGCTTGCAAACCCTTTCTGTGCAGAATCCCAAAGCCGGCATTTCCAGTCCAATGCCGGCATACGTACGATAACAGCAGTAAACTTCGTATAAAACTCAAGAGAAACGTTTCCTAGAAACTGCTCTGCTGTGCGTTCGTTCACCTAAGAGAGTTGAATCTATGTTGAGATTCAGCGAGTCAGAAGCACGTTTCTTCTAGGAGCTGCCTTGGGATATTCCCGAGTGAATGGGACTATAGGCTGTGCAGAGAAATATCTACTTCTAAAATCAAAACGGAGCAATACAACTGAAAGGTTGTCAATGTGTGCATTCAACTGATGGAGTTAAACTCACGTGTGGATTCAGCGGTTTGCAAGCCCATTCTGTGTAGAATCGCAAAACCGGCATTTCCAGCCCAATGCTGGCATACGTACGAAAACAGCAGGAAACTTCGTCTTAAACTCAGGAGAAACGTTTCGTAGAATCTGCTCTGCTGTGCGTTCGTTCATCTAAGAGTGTTGAATCTACGTTGGAATTCAGCGATTCAGGAACACGTTTCTTCTAGGAGCTACATTGGGATATTCCCGAGTGAATGGGACGATAGGCTGTACAGAGAAATATCTACATCTAAAACCATAACGGAGCTATCTAACTGAATTGTTGTAAATGGGTGCATTCAACTCACAGAGTTAAACTCACGTGTGGATTCAGCGGTTTGCAAACCCTTTCTGTGCAGAATCAGAAAACAGGCATTTCCAGCCCAATGCCGGCATATGTACGAAAACAGAAGTAAATTTCGTATAAAACACAGGAGAAACGTTTCCTTGAAACTGCTCTGCTGTGCGTTCGTTCACCTAAAAGAGGTGTATCTATGTTGATATTCAGTGAGTCAAAAACACGTTTCTTCTACGAGCTGCGTTGGGATATTCCCGAGTGAATGGGACCATTGGCTGTACAGAGAAATATCTGCTTCTAAAACCAAAACGGAGCTATGTAACTGAATGGTTGACAATGGGGGCATTCAACTGACAGAGTTAAACTCACGTGTGGATTCAGTGGTTTGCAAACCCTTTCTGTGCAGAATCCCATAACCGGAATTTCCGGCCCAATGCTGGCATACGTACGAAAACAGCAGTAAATTTCGTATAAAACTCAGGAGAAACGTTTTCTACAAATTGCTCTGCTGTGCGTTCTTTCACCTAAGAGAGTTGAATCTATGTTGAGATTCAGCGAGTAAGAAACACGTTTCTAGGAGCTGCGTTGGGATATTCCCGTGTGAAGGGGACCATAGGCTGTGCAGAGAAATATTTACTTCCATAACGAAAACGGAGCTATCTAACTGAATGGTTGTCAATGTGAGCATTCAACTGACAGAGTTAAACGCACATATGGATTCAGCGGCTTGTAAAACCTTTCTGTGCAGAATCCCAAAACCGGCATTTCCAGCCCAATGACGTCATACGTACGAAAGATCAGTAAACTTCGTCTAAAACTCAGGAGAAATGTTTCCTTGAAACTACTCTGCTGTGCGTTCGTTCACCTAAAAGAGATGAATCTATGTTGAGATTCAGCGACTCAGAAACACGTTTCTTCTAGGAGCTGCGCTGGGGTATTCCCAAGTGAATGGTACCATAGGTTGTACAGAGATATCTGCTTCTAAACCCAAAACGGAGTTATCTAACTGAATGGTTGTCAATGTGTGCATTCAACTGACAGAGTTAAACTCACGTGTGGATTCAGCGGTTTTCAAACCTTTCTGTGCAGAATCCCAAAACTGGCATTTCCAGCCCAATGCTGGCATACGTGAGAAAGAGCATTATGACTGCGTCTAAAACTCAGGGGAAACGTTTCCTTGAAACTGCTCTGCTGTGCGTTCGTTCACCTAAGAGAGTTGAATCTATGTTGAGATTCAGCGAGTCAGAAACACGTTTCTTCTAGGAGCTGCGTTGGGATATTCCCGAGTGAATGGGACCATAGGCTGTGCAGAGAAATCTCTACTTCTAAAACCAAAACGGAGCTATCTAACTGAATGTTTGTCCATGTGTGCATTCAACTGTTGGAGTTAAACTCACGTGTGGATTCACCGGTTTGCAAACCTTTCTGTGCAGAATTCCAAAACTGACATTTCCAGCCCAATGCTGGCATACGTACGAAACAGCAGTATTACTTCGTCTAAATCTCAGGGGATACGTTTCCTTGAAACTGCTCTGCTGTGTGTTCGTTCACCTAAGAGAGTTGAATCTATGTTGAGGTTCAGCGAGTAAGA
Source organism: Aotus nancymaae (assembly GCF_030222135.1). NCBI lineage: Eukaryota > Metazoa > Chordata > Mammalia > Primates > Aotidae > Aotus > Aotus nancymaae. The sequence goes on along the minus strand of NW_026988501.1, from coordinate 34,966 downwards.
AACCCATTTCTTCTAGGAGCTGTATTGGGATTTCCCGAGTGAATCGGATCATAGGCTGTACAGAGAAATATCTGTTTCTAAAACCTAAACCGAGCTATCCATCTGCATGGTTGTCAATGGGTGCATTCAAATGACAGAGTTAAACTCACGTGTGGATTCAGCGGTTTGTAAACCCTTTGAGTGCAGAATCCCAAAACCGGCATTTCCAGACCAATGCCGGCATACGTACGAAACAGCAGTAAACTTCGTCTAAAACTCAGGAGAAACGTTTCCTTGAAAATGCTCTGCTGTGCGTTCGTTCACCTAAGAGAGTTGAATCTATGTTGAGTTTCAGCAAGTCAGAAACACGTTTTTTCTAGGAGCTGCGCTGGGATATTCTCGAGTGAATGGGACTACAGGCTGTTCAGAGAAATATCTACTTCTAAAACCTAAACGGAGGTATACAACTGAATGGTTGTCAATGTGTGCATTGAACTGACGGAGATTAACTCACGTGTGGATTCAGCGGTTTGCAACCCTTTCTGTGCAGAATCCCAAAACTGCCATTTCCAGCCCAATGCTGGCATACATACGAAACAGCAGTATGACTTCGTCTAAAAATCAGGGGAAACGTTGCCTTAAAAATGCTCAGCTGTGCGTTCGTTCACCTAAGAGAGTTGAATCTATCTTGAGGTTCAGCGAGCAAGAAACCCATTTCTTCTAGGACCGGCGTTTGGATTTTCCTGAGTGAATGCGACCACAGGCTGTACAGAGAAATATCTGCTTCTAAAACCAAAACGGAGCTATCTAACTGAATGGTTGTCAATGTGTGCATTCAACGGACGGAGTTAAACTCACGTGTAGATTCAGCGGTTTGCAAACCTTTCTGTGCAGAATCCCAAAACTGGCATTTCCAGCCCAATGCTGGCATACGTGCGAAACAGCAGTATGACTTCGTCTAAAACTCAGGGGAAACGTTTCCTTGAAACTGATCTGCTGTGCCTTCGTTCACCTAAGAGAGTTGAATCTATGTTGCGTTTCAGCGAGTAAGAAACCCATTTCTTCTAGGAGCTGCATTTGGATTTTCCTGAGTGAACGGGACTATAGGCTGTACAGAGAAATATCTGCTTCTAAAATCAAAACGGAGCTTTCCAACTGCATGGTTGTCAATGGGTGCATTCAACTGACTGAGTTAAACTCACGTGTCGATTTAGCGTTTTGTAAACCCTTTCTGTGCGGAATCCCAAAACCGGCATTTCCAGCCCAATGCCGGCATACGTACAAAACAGCAGTGAACTTCATCTTAAACTCAGGGAAACGTTTCCTTGAAACTGTTCTGCTGTGCATTCGTTCAACTGAGAGAGATGAATCTATGTTGAGATTCAGCAAGTCAAAACACGTTTCTTCTAGGAGCTGCGTTGGGATATTCCCGAGTGAACGGGACCATAGGCTGTACAGAGAAATATCTGCTTCTAAAACCACAAGGGAGCTATCTAACTGAATGGTTGTCTATGGGTGTATTCAACTAACAGAGTTAAACTCACCTGTGGATTCAGCGGTATGCAAATCCTTTCTGTGCAGAATTCCAAACCCGGCATTTCCAGCCCAATGCTGGCATATGTACAAAAACAGCAGTAAACTTAGTATAAAACTCAGGAGAAACGTTTCCTAGAAATTGCTCTTCTGTTCGTTCGTTCACCTAAGAGAGTTGAATCTGTGTTGAGATTCACCATGTCAGAAACAAGTTTATTCTAGGAGCTGCGCTGGGATATTCCCGAGTGAATGGGACCATAGGCTGTACAGAGATATATCTCCTTGTAAAACCAAAACGGAGCTATCTAACAGAATGGTTGTCAATGTGAGCATTCAACTGACTGAGTTAAACTCACATGTGGATTCAGCGGTTTGTAAACCCTTTCTGTGCAGAATCCCAAAATGGGCATTTCCAGGCCAATGACGGCATACGTAGGGAACTGCAGTAAACTTCGACTAAAACTCCCGAGAAACGTTTCCTTGAAAATGCTCTGCTGTGCGCTCGTTCACCTAAAAGTGTTGAATCTATGTTTAGAATCAGCGAGTCAGAAACACGTTTCTTCTAGGAGCTGCATTGGGATATTCCCGAGTGAATGGGACCGTATGCTGTACAGAGAAATATCTGCTTCTAAAACCAAAACGGAGCTCTCTAACTGAATGGTTGTCTATGGGTACATTCACCTGACAGAGTTAAACTCACGTGTGGATTCAGCAGTTTGCAAACCTTTCTGTGCAGAATTATAAAACTGCAATTTCCAGGCCAATGTTGGCATACGTACGAGACAGCAGTATGACTGCATCTAAATCTCACGGGAAACGTTTCCCTGAAACTGCTCTGCTGTGCGTTCGTTCACCTAAGAGAGTTGAGTCTATGTTGATGTTCAGCGTATTAGAAACCCATTTCTTCTAGGAGCTGCGTTGGGATTTTCCCGAGTAAATGGGACTATAGGCTGAACAGAGAAATATCAGCTTCTGAAACCAAAACGGTGCTATCCAACTGCATGGTTGTCAATGGGTGCATTCAACTGACAGAGTTAAACTCACGTGTGGAATCAGCGGTTTGTAAACCCTTTCTGTGCAGAATCCCAAAACCGGCATTTCCAGCCCACTGCCAGCATACGTACGAAACAGCAGTAAACTTCGTCTGAAACTCAGGAGAAACGTTTCCTTGAAACTGCTCTGCTGTGCATTCGTTCACCTAGGAGAGATGAATCTAGGTTGAGATTCAGGGAGTCAGAAACACGTTTCTTCTACGAGCTGCGCTGGGATATTCCCGAGTGAATGGGACCATAGGCTGTACAGAGAAATATCTGCTTCTAAAACCAAAACGGAGCTATCTAAATGAACGGTTGTCAATGTGTGCATTCAACTGACAGTGTTAAACTCTCGTGCGGATTCAGCAGTGTGCAAACCCTTTCTGTACAGAATTCCGAACCCGGCATTTCCAGCACAATGCCTTCATAAGTTCGAAACAGCAGGAAACTTCGTCTAAAACTCAGTAGAAACGTTTCCGTGAAACTGCTCTGCTGTGCGATCGTTCACCTAAAAGAGTTGAATCTATGTTTAGTGTCAGCGAGTCAGAAACACGTTTCTTCTAGGAGCTGCGTTGGGATATTCCCGAGTGAACGGGACCATAGGCTGTACAGAGAAATACCGGCTTCTAAAATCAAAACGGACCTATCTAACTGAATGGTTGTCAATGTGTGCATTCAACTGACGGAGTTAAATTCACGTGTGGATTCAGAGGTTTGCAAACCTTTCTGTGCAGAATCCCAAAACCGGCGTTACCAGCCCAATGACAGCATACGTAGGAAAGAGCAGTAAACTTCGTCTAAAACTTCGGAAAACGTTTCCTTGAAACTGCTCTGCTGTGCGTTCGTTCACCTAAGAGAGTTGAATCTATGTTGATGTTCAGCGAGTAAGTAACACGTTTCTTCTAGGAGCTGCGTTGGTATTTTCCCGAGTGAATGGGACCATAGGCTGTACAGAGAATTATCTGCTTCTAAAACGAAAACGGCGCTATCCAACCGCATGGTTGTCAATGGGTGCATTCAACTGACAGAGTTAAACTCACGTGTGGATTCAGCGGTTTGCAAACCCTTTCTGTGCAGAATCCCAAAACCGGCATTTCCAGCCCAATGTCCGCATACATACGAAACACCAGTAAACGTCATCTGAAACTCAGGAGAAACGTTTGCTAGAAACTGCTCTGCTGTGCGTTCGTTCACCGAAGAGAGTTGAATCTATGTTGAGATTCAGCGAGTCAGAAACACGTTTCTTCTAGGAGCTGCGTTGGGATATTCCCGAGTGAATGGGACCATAGCCTGTACAGATAAATATCTGCTTCTAAAACCAAAACTGAGCTATCTTACTCAAAGGTTGTCAATGGGTGCATTGAACTGACAGATTTAAACTCGCGTGTGGATTCAGCAGTTTGCAAACCCTTTCTGTGCAGAATCCCAAAACCGGCATTTCCAGCCCAATGCCGGCATACGAACGAAACAGCAGTATGACTTCGCGTAAAACTCAGGAGAAACGTTTCCTTGAACCTGCTCTGCTGTGCGTTCGTTCACCTAAGAGATTTGAATCTATGTTCAGATTCAGCGAGTCAGAAACACGTTTCTTCTATGAGCTGCGTTGGGATATTCCCGAGAGAATGGGACCATTGCCTGTACAGATAAATATCTGCTTCTAAAACCAAAACGGAGCTATCTAACTGAATGGTTCTCAATGGGTGCATTGAACTGACAGAGTTAAACTCGCGTGTGGATTCAGCAGTTTGCAACCCCTTTCTGTGCAGAATCCCGAAACCGGCATTTCCAGCCCAATGCCGGCATACGTACGAAACAACAGTATGACTTCGTCTAAAACTCAGGAGAAACGTTTCCGTGAAACTCCTCTGCTGTGCGTTGGTTCACCTAAGAGAGTTGAATCCATATTGAGATTCAGCGAGTCAGAAACACGTTTCTTCTTGGAGCGGCGTTGGGATATTACCGAGTGAATGGGACGAAAGGTTGTACAAAGAAATATCTGCTTCTAAAACCAAAACGGAGCTATCTAACTGAATGGTTGTCAATGTGTGCATTCAACTGACGGTGTTAAACTCGCGTGTGGATTCAGCAGTTTGCAAACCCTTTCTGTGCACAATCCCGAAACCGGCATTTCCAGCCCAATGCCGGCATGCGTACGAAACAGCAGTAAACTTCGTCTAAAACTCAGGAGAAAGGTTTCCTTAAAACTGCTCTTCTGTGCGTTCGTTCACCTAAGAGAGTTGATTCTATGTTGAGATTCAGCGAGTCAGAAACACGTTTCTTCTAGGAGTTGCATTGGGATATTCCCGAGTGAATGGGACCATAGCGTGTTCAGAGAAATATCTGCTTCTAAAACCAAAACGGAGTTATCTAACTGAATGGTTGTCCATGGGTGCTTTCAACTGACAGTGTTAAACTCATGTGTGGATTCAGAGCTTTGCAAACACTTTCTGTGCAGAATCCCCAAACCGGCATTTCCAGGACAATGCCGGCATACGTAGGAAACAGCAGTATGCCTTCATCTAAACACAATGGGAACGTTTCCTTGAAACTGCTCTGCTGTGTTTTCGTTTACCTAAGAGACTCGAATCTATGTTGAGATTCAGCAGCCAGAAGGACGTTTCTTCTAGGAGCTGCGTTGGGATACTCCCGAGTGAATGGGACGATAGGTTGTACAGAGAAAGATCTGCCCTTTCTTCGATATGCCGGTATTGGGCTGAAAACGCCTGTTTTGAGACTCTGCACAGAAAGTGTTTGCAGACTGCTGAATCCACACACGGGTTTAACTCTGGAAGTTGAGTGCACACATTGACAACCGTTCTGTTAGATAGCTGCGTTTTGGATTTAGAAGCAGATATTTCCCTGTGCTTACTGCTGTTTCTTCCATATGCCGGTAAAGGCCTGAAAACCCCTGTTATGGGACTCTGCAGAGAAAGTGTTTACAGACTGCTGAATCCACACACGGGTTTAACTCTGGAAGTTGAGTGCACACATTGACAACCGTTCTGTTAGATAGCTGCGTTTTGGATTTAGAAGCAGATATTTCCCTGTGCTTACTGCTGTTTCTTCCATATGCCGGTAATGGGCTGAAAACGCCTGTTTTGGGACTCTGCACAGAAGATGCCTGCAGACTGCTGAATCCACACACGGGTTTAACTCTGGAAGTTGAGTGCACACATTGACAACCGTTCTGTTAGATAGCTGCGTTTTGGATTTAGAAGCAGATAATTCACTGGGCTTACTGCTGTTTCTTCCATATGCCGGTAATGGGCTGAAAACGCCTGTTTTGGGACTCTGCAGAGAAGATGTTTGCAGACTGCTGAATCCACACACGGGTTTAACTCTGGAAGTTGAGTGCAGACATTGACAACCGTTCTGTTAGATAGCTGCGTTTTGGATTTAGAAGCAGATATTTCCCTGTGCTTACTGCTGTTTCTTCCATATGCCGGTAATGGGCTGAAAACGCCTGTTTTGGGACTCTGCAGAGAAAGTGTTTGCAGACTGCTGAATCCACACACGGGTTTAACTCTGGAAGTTGAGTGCACACATTGACAACCGTTCTGTTAGATAGCTGCGTTTTGGATTTAGAAGCAGATATTTACTTGTGCTTACTGCTGTTTCTTCCGTATGCCGGTAATGGGCTGAAAACGCCTGTTTTGGGACTCTGCAGAGAAAGTGTTTGCAGACTGCTGAATCCACATACGGGTTTAACTCTGGAAGTTGAGTGCACACATTGACAACCGTTCTGTTAGATAGCTGCGTTTTGGATTTAGAAGCAGATATTTCCCTGTGCTTACTGCTGTTTCTTCCATATGCCGGTAATGGGCTGAAAACGCCTGTTTTGGGACTCTGCAGAGAAAGTGTTTGCAGACTGCTGAATCCACACACGGGTTTAACTCTGGAAGTTGAGTGCACACATTGACAACCGTTCTGTTAGATAGCTGCGTTTTGGATTTAGAAGCAGATATTTCCCTGTGCTTACTGCTGTTTCTTCCATATGCCGGTAATGGGCTGAAAACGCCTGTTTTGGGACTCTGCAGAGAAAGTGTTTGCAGACTGCTGAATCCACACACGGGTTTAACTCTGGAAGTTGAGTGCACACATTGACAACCGTTCTGTTAGATAGCTGCGTTTTGGATTTAGAAGCAGATATTTTCCTGTGCTGACTGCTGTTTCTTCCATATGCCGGTAATGGGCTGAAAACGCCTGTTTTGGGACTCTGCAGAGAAAGTGTTTGCAGACTGCTGAATCCACACACGGGTTTAACTCTGGAAGTTGAGTGCACACATTGACAACCGTTCTGTTAGATAGCTGCGTTTTGGATTTAGAAGCAGATATTTCCCTGTGCTTACTGCTGTTTCTTCCATATGCCGGTAAAGGGCTGAAAACGCCTGTTATGGGACTCTGCAGGGGAAGTGTTTACAGACTGCTGAATCCACACACGGGTTTAACTCTGGAAGTTGAGTGCACACATTGACAACCGTTCTGTTAGATAGCTGCGTTTTGGATTTAGAAGCAGATAATTCACTGGGCTTACTGCTGTTTCTTCCATATGCCGGTAATGGGCTGAAAACGCCTGTTTTGGGACTCTGCAGAGAAAGTGTTTGCAGACTGCTGAATCCATACACGGGTTTAACTCTGGAAGTTGAGTGCACACATTGACAACCGTTCTGTTAGATAGCTGCGTTTTGGATTTAGAAGCAGATATTTCCCTGTGCTTACTGCTGTTTCTTCCATATGCCGGTAATGGGTTGAAAACGCCTGTTTTGGGACTCTGCAGAGAAAGTCTCTGCAGACTGCTGAATCCACACACGGGTTTAACTCTGGAAGTTGAGTGCACACATTGACAACCGTTCTGTTAGATAGCTGCGTTTTGGATTTAGAAGCAGATATTTCCCTGTGCTTACTGCTGTTTCTTCCATATGCCGGTAAAGGGCTGAAAACGCCTGTTATGGGACTCTGCAGAGAAAGTGTTTACAGAATGCTGAATCCACACACGGGTTTAACTCTGGAAGTTGAGTGCACACATTGACAACCGTTCTGTTAGATAGCTGCGTTTTGGATTTAGAAGCAGATAATTCACTGGGCTTACTGCTGTTTCTTCCATATGCCGGTAAAGGGCTGAAAACGCCTGTTTTGGGACTCTGCAGAGAAGATGTTTGCAGACTGCTGAATCCACACACGGGTTTAACTCTGGAAGTTGAGTGCACACATTGACAACCGTTCTCTTAGATAGCTGCGTTTTGGATTTAGAAGCAGATATTTCCCTGGGCTTACTGCTGTTTCTTCTATACGCCGGTAATGGGCTGAAAACGCCTGTTTTGGGACTCTGCAGAGAAAGTGTTTGCAGACTGCTGAATCCACACACGGGTTTAACTCTGGAAGTTGAGTGCACACATTGACAACCGTTCTGTTAGATAGCTGCGTTTTGGATTTAGAAGCAGATATTTCCCTGTGCTTACTGCTGTTTCTTCCGTATGCCGGTAATGGGCTGAAAACGCCTGTTTTGGGACTCTACAGAGAAAGTGTTTGCAGACTGCTGAATCCACACACGGGTTTAACTCTGGAAGTTGAGTGCACACATTGACAACCGTTCTGTTAGATAGCTGCGTTTTGGATTTAGAAGCAGATATTTCCCTGTGCTTACTGCTGTTTCTTCCATATGCCGGTAATGGGCTGAAAACGCCTGTTTTGGGACTCTGCAGAGAAAGTGTTTGCAGACTGCTGAATCCACACACGGGTTTAACTCTGGAAGTTGAGTGCACACATTGACAACCGTTCTGTTAGATAGCTGCGTTTTGGATTTAGAAGCAGATATTTCCCTATGCTTACTGCTGTTTCTTCCATATGCCGGTAAAGGGCTGAAAACGCCTGTTATGGGACTCTGCAGAGAAAGTGTTTACAGACTGCTGAATCCACACACGGGTTTAACTCTGGAAGTTGAGTGCACACATTGACAACCGTTCTGTTAGATAGCTGCGTTTTGGATTTAGAAGCAGATAATTCACTGGGCTTACTGCTGTTTCTTCCATATGCCGGTAATGGGCTGAAAACGCCTGTTTTGGGACTCTGCAGAGAAGATGTTTGCAGACTGCTGAATCCACACACGGGTTTAACTCTGGAAGTTGAGTGCAGACATTGACAACCGTTCTGTTAGATAGCTGCGTTTTGGATTTAGAAGCAGATATTTCCCTGGGCTTACTGCTGTTTCTTCCATATGCCGGTAATGGGCTGAAAACGCCTGTTTTGGGACTCTGCAGAGAAAGTGTTTGCAGACTGCTGAATCCACACACGGGTTTAACTCTGGAAGTTGAGTGCACACATTGACAACCGTTCTGTTAGATAGCTGCGTTTTGGATTTAGAAGCAGATATTTCCCTATGCTTACTGCCGTTTCTTCCATATGCCGGTAAAGGGCTGAAAACGCCTGTTATGGGACTCTGCAGAGAAAGTGTTTACAGACTGCTGAATCCACACACGGGTTTACCTCTGGAAGTTGAGTGCACACATTGACAACTGTTCTGTTAGATAGCTGCGTTTTGGATTTAGAAGCAGATAATTCACTGGGCTTACTGCTGTTTCTTCCATATGCCGGTAATGGGCTGAAAACGCCTGTTTTGGGACTCTGCAGAGAAGATGTTTGCAGACTGCTGAATCCACACACGGGTTTAACTCTGGAAGTTGAGTGCAGACATTGACAACCGTTCTGTTAGATAGCTGCGTTTTGGATTTAGAAGCAGATATTTCCCTGGGCTTACTGCTGTTTCTTCCATATGCCGGTAATGGGCTGAAAACGCCTGTTTTGGGACTCTGCAGAGAAAGTGTTTGCAGACTGCTGAATCCACACACGGGTTTAACTCTGGAAGTTGAGTGCACACATTGACAACCGTTCTGTTAGATAGCTGCGTTTTGGATTTAGAAGCAGATATTTACTTGTGCTTACTGCTGTTTCTTCCGTATGCCGGTAATGGGCTGAAAACGCCTGTTTTGGGACTCTGCAGAGAAAGTGTTTGCAGACTGCTGAATCCACACACGGGTTTAACTCTGGAAGTTGAGTGCACACATTGACAACCGTTCTGTTAGATAGCTGCGTTTTCGATTTAGAAGCAGATATTTCCCTGTGCTTACTGCTGTTTCTTCCATATGCCGGTAATGGGCTGAAAACGCCTGTTTTGGGACTCTGCAGAGAAAGTGTTTGCAGACTGCTGAATCCACCCACGGGTTTAACTCTGGAAGTTGAGTGCACACATTGACAACCGTTCTGTTAGATAGCTGCGTTTTGGATTTAGAAGCAGATATTTCCCTGTGCTTACTGCTGTTTCTTCCATATGCCGGTAATGGGCTGAAAACGCCTGTTTTGGGACTCTGCAGAGAAAGTCTCTGCAGACTACTGAATCCACACATGGGTTTAACTCTGGAAGTTGAGTGCACACATTGACAACCGTTCTGTTAGATAGCTGCGTTTTGGATTTAGAAGCAGATATTTCCCTGTGCTTACTGCTGCTTCTTCCATATGCCGGTAATGGGCTGAAAACGCCTGTTTTGGGACTCTGCAGAGAAAGTCTCTGCAGACTGCTGAATCCACACACGGGTTTAACTCTGGAAGTTGAGTGCACACATTGACAACCGTTCTGTTAGATAGCTGCGTTTTGGATTTAGAAGCAGATATTTCCCTGTGCTTACTGCTGCTTCTTCCATATGCCGGTAATGGGCTTAAAACGCCTGTTTTGGGACTCTGCAGAGAAACTGTTTGCAGACTGCTGAATCCACACACGGGTTTAACTCTGGAAGTTGAGTGCACACATTGACAACCGTTCTGTTAGATAGCTGCGTTTTGGATTTAGAAGCAGATATTTCCCTGTGCTTACTGCTGTTTCTTCCATATGCCGGTAATGGGCTGAAAACGCCTGTTTTGGGACTCTGCAGAGAAAGTCTCTGCAGACTGCTGAATCCACTCACGGGTTTAACTCTGGAAGTTGAGTGCACACATTGACAACCGTTCTGTTAGATAGCTGCGTTTTGGATTTAGAAGCAGATATTTCCCTGTGCTTACTGCTGTTTCTTCCATATGCCGGTAATGGGCTGAAAACGCCTGTTTTGTGACTCTGCAGAGAAAGTGTTTGCAGACTGTTGAATCCACACACGGGTTTAACTCTGGAAGTTGAGTGCACACATTGACAACCGTTCTGTTAGATAGCTGCGTTTTGGATTTAGAAGCAGATATTTCCCTGTGCTTACTGCTGTTTCTTCCATATGCCGGTAATGGGCTGAAAACGCCTGTTTTGGGACTCTGCAGAGAAAGTCTCTGCAGACTGCTGAATCCACACACGGGTTTAACTCTGGAAGTTGAGTGCACCCATTGACAACCGTTCTGTTAGATAGCTGCGTTTTGGCTTTAGAAGCAGATATTTCCCTGGGCTTACTGCTGTTTCTTCCATATGCCGGTAATGGGCTGAAAACGCCTGTTTTGGGACTCTGCAGAGAAAGTGTTCACAGACTGCTGAATCCACACACGGGTTTAACTATGGAAGTTGAGTGCACACATTGACAACCGTTCTGTTAGATAGCTGCGTTTTGGATTTAGAAGCAGATATTTCCCTGTGCTTACTGCTGTTTCTTCCATATGCCGGTAATGGGCTGAAAACGCCTGTTTTGGGACTTCGCAGAGAAAGTGTTTGCAGACTGCGGAATCCAAACACCGGTTTAACTCTGGAAGTTGAGTGCACACATTGACAACCGTTCTGTTAGATAGCTGCGTTTTGGATTTAGAAGCAGATATTTCCCTGTGCTTACTGCTGTTTCTTCCATATGCCGGTAACGGGCTGAAAACGCCTGTTTTGGGACTCTGCAGAGAAAGTCTCTGCAGACTGCTGAATCCACACACGGGTTTAACTCTGGAAGTTGAGTGCACACATTGACAACCGTTCTGTTAGATAGCTGCGTTTTGGATTTAGAAGCAGATAATTCACTGGGCTTACTGCTGTTTCTTCCATATGCCGGTAATGGGCTGAAAACGCCTGTTTTGGGACTCTGCAGAGAAGATGTTTGCAGACTGCTGAATCCACACACGGGTTTAACTCTGGAAGTTGAGTGCAGACATTGACAACCGTTCTGTTAGATAGCTGCGTTTTGGATTTAGAAGCAGATATTTCCCTGGGCTTACTGCTGTTTCTTCCATATGCCGGTAATGGGCTGAAAACGCCTGTTTTGGGACTCTGCAGAGAAAGTGTTTGCAGACTGCTGAATCCACACACGGGTTTAACTCTGGAAGTTGAGTGCACACATTGACAACCGTTCTGTTAGATAGCTGCGTTTTGGATTTAGAAGCAGATATTTCCCTATGCTTACTGCCGTTTCTTCCATATGCCGGTAAAGGGCTGAAAACGCCTGTTATGGGACTCTGCAGAGAAAGTGTTTACAGACTGCTGAATCCACACACGGGTTTACCTCTGGAAGTTGAGTGCACACATTGACAACTGTTCTGTTAGATAGCTGCGTTTTGGATTTAGAAGCAGATAATTCACTGGGCTTACTGCTGTTTCTTCCATATGCCGGTAATGGGCTGAAAACGCCTGTTTTGGGACTCTGCAGAGAAGATGTTTGCAGACTGCTGAATCCACACACGGGTTTAACTCTGGAAGTTGAATGCAGACATTGACAACCGTTCTGTTAGATAGCTGCGTTTTGGATTTAGAAGCAGATATTTCCCTGGGCTTACTGCTGTTTCTTCCATATGCCGGTAATGGGCTGAAAACGCCTGTTTTGGGACTCTGCAGAGAAAGTGTTTGCAGACTGCTGAATCCACACACGGGTTTAACTCTGGAAGTTGAGTGCACACATTGACAACCGTTCTGTTAGATAGCTGCGTTTTGGATTTAGAAGCAGATATTTACTTGTGCTTACTGCTGTTTCTTCCGTATGCCGGTAATGGGCTGAAAACGCCTGTTTTGGGACTCTGCAGAGAAAGTGTTTGCAGACTGCTGAATCCACACACGGGTTTAACTCTGGAAGTTGAGTGCACACATTGACAACCGTTCTGTTAGATAGCTGCGTTTTCGATTTAGAAGCAGATATTTCCCTGTGCTTACTGCTGTTTCTTCCATATGCCGGTAATGGGCTGAAAACGCCTGTTTTGGGACTCTGCAGAGAAAGTGTTTGCAGACTGCTGAATCCACACACGGGTTTAACTCTGGAAGTTGAGTGCACACATTGACAACCGTTCTGTTAGATAGCTGCGTTTTGGATTTAGAAGCAGATATTTCCCTGTGCTTACTGCTGTTTCTTCCATATGCCGGTAATGGGCTGAAAACGCCTGTTTTGGGACTCTGCAGAGAAAGTCTCTGCAGACTGCTGAATCCACACATGGGTTTAACTCTGGAAGTTGAGTGCACACATTGACAACCGTTCTGTTAGATAGCTGCGTTTTGGATTTAGAAGCAGATATTTCCCTGTGCTTACTGCTGCTTCTTCCATATGCCGGTAATGGGCTGAAAACGCCTGTTTTGGGACTCTGCAGAGAAAGTCTCTGCAGACTGCTGAATCCACACACGGGTTTAACTCTGGAAGTTGAGTGCACACATTGACAACCGTTCTGTTAGATAGCTGCGTTTTGGATTTAGAAGCAGATATTTCCCTGTGCTTACTGCTGCTTCTTCCATATGCCGGTAATGGGCTTAAAACGCCTGTTTTGGGACTCTGCAGAGAAACTGTTTGCAGACTGCTGAATCCACACACGGGTTTAACTCTGGAAGTTGAGTGCACACATTGACAACCGTTCTGTTAGATAGCTGCGTTTTGGATTTAGAAGCAGATATTTCCCTGTGCTTACTGCTGTTTCTTCCATATGCCGGTAATGGGCTGAAAACGCCTGTTTTGGGACTCTGCAGAGAAAGTGTTTGCAGACTGCTGAATCCACACACGGGTTTAACTCTGGAAGTTGAGTGCACACATTGACAACCGTTCTGTTAGATAGCTGCGTTTTGGATTTAGAAGCAGATATTTCCCTGTGCTTACTGCTGTTTCTTCCATATGCCGGTAATGGGCTGAAAACGCCTGTTTTGTGACTCTGCAGAGAAAGTGTTTGCAGACTGTTGAATCCACACACGGGTTTAACTCTGGAAGTTGAGTGCACACATTGACAACCGTTCTGTTAGATAGCTGCGTTTTGGATTTAGAAGCAGATATTTCCCTGTGCTTACTGCTGTTTCTTCCATATGCCGGTAATGGGCTGAAAACGCCTGTTTTGGGACTCTGCAGAGAAAGTCTCTGCAGACTGCTGAATCCACACACGGGTTTAACTCTGGAAGTTGAGTGCACCCATTGACAACCGTTCTGTTAGATAGCTGCGTTTTGGCTTTGGAAGCAGATATTTCCCTGGGCTTACTGCTGTTTCTTCCATATGCCGGTAATGGGCTGAAAACGCCTGTTTTGGGACTCTGCAGAGAAAGTGTTCACAGACTGCTGAATCCACACACGGGTTTAACTATGGAAGTTGAGTGCACACATTGACAACCGTTCTGTTAGATAGCTGCGTTTTGGATTTAGAAGCAGATATTTCCCTGTGCTTACTGCTGTTTCTTCCATATGCCGGTAATGGGCTGAAAACGCCTGTTTTGGGACTTCGCAGAGAAAGTGTTTGCAGACTGCGGAATCCAAACACCGGTTTAACTCTGGAAGTTGAGTGCACACATTGACAACCGTTCTGTTAGATAGCTGCGTTTTGGATTTAGAAGCAGATATTTCCCTGTGCTTACTGCTGTTTCTTCCATATGCCGGTAATGGGCTGAAAACGCCTGTTTTGGTACTCTGCAGAGAAACTGTTTGCAGACTGCTGAATCCACACACGGGTTTAACTCTGGAAGTTGAGTGCACACATTGACAACCGTTCTGTTAGATAGCTGCGTTTTGGATTTAGAAGCAGATATTTCCCTGTGCTTACTGCTGTTTCTTCCATATGCCGGTAATGGGCTGAAAACGCCTGTTTTGGGACTCTGCAGAGAAAGTGTTTGCAGACTGCTGAATCCACACACGGGTTTAACTCTGGAAGTTGAGTGCACACATTGACAACCGTTCTGTTAGATAGCTGCGTTTTGGATTTAGAAGCAGATATTTCCCTGTGCTTACTGCTGTTTCTTCCATATGCCGGTAATGGGCTGAAAACGCCTGTTTTGGGACTCTGCAGAGAAAGTCTCTGCAGACTGCTGAATCCACACACGGGTTTAACTCTGGAAGTTGAGTGCACACATTGACAACCGTTCTGTTAGATAGCTGCGTTTTGGATTTAGAAGCAGATATTTCCCTGTGCTTACTGCTGTTTCTTCCATATGCCAGTAATGGGCTGAAAACGCCTGTTTTGGGACTCTGCAGAGAAAGTGTTTGCAGACTGCTGAATCCACACACGGGTTTAACTCTGGAAGTTGAGTGCACACATTGACAACCGTTCTGTTAGATAGCTGCGTTTTGGATTTAGAAGCAGATATTTCCCTGTGCTTACTGCTGTTTCTTCCATATGCCGGTAATGGGCTGAAAACGCCTGTTTTGGGACTCTGCAGAGAAAGTCTCTGCAGACTGCTGAATCCACACACGGGTTTAACTCTGGAAGTTGAGTGCACACATTGACAACCGTTCTGTTAGATAGCTGCGTTTTGGATTTAGAAGCAGATATTTCCCTGTGCTTACTGCTGTTTCTTCCATATGCCGGTAATGGGCTGAAAACGCCTGTTTTGGGACTCTGCAGAGAAACTGTTTGCAGACTGCTGAATCCACACACGGGTTTAACTCTGGAAGTTGAGTGCACACATTGACAACCGTTCTGTTAGATAGCTGCGTTTTGGATTTAGAAGCAGATATTTCCCTGTGCTTACTGCTGTTTCTTCCATATGCCGGTAATGGGCTGAAAACGCCTGTTTTGGGACTCTGCAGAGAAAGTGTTTGCAGACTGCTGCATCCACACACGGGTTTAACTCTGGAAGTTGAGTGCACACATTGACAACCATTCTGTTAGATAGCTGCGTTTTGGATTTAGAAGCAGATATTTCCCTGTGCTTACTGCTGTTTCTTCCATATGCCGGTAATGGGCTGAAAACGCCTGTTTTGGGACTCTGCAGAGAAAGTCTCTGCAGACTGCTGAATCCACACACGGGTTTAACTCTGGAAGTTGAGTGCAAACATTGACAACCGTTCTGTTAGATAGCTGCGTTTTGGATTTAGAAGCAGATATTTCCCTGTGCTTACTGCTGTTTCTTCCATATGCCGGTAATGAGCTGAAAACGCCTGTTTTGGGACTCTGCAGAGAAAGTGTTTGCACACTGCTGAATCCACACACGGGTTTAACTCTGGAAGTTGAGTGCACACATTGACAACCGTTCTGTTAGATAGCTGCGTTTTCGATTTAGAAGCAGATATTTCCCTGTGCTTACTGC
The DNA here is from genome assembly GCF_030222135.1 of Aotus nancymaae. Taxonomy (NCBI): domain Eukaryota; kingdom Metazoa; phylum Chordata; class Mammalia; order Primates; family Aotidae; genus Aotus; species Aotus nancymaae. The sequence continues at coordinate 19,003 of NW_026988501.1, read as the reverse complement.
TGTTTCTTCCATATGCCGGTAAAGGGCTGAAAACGCCTGTTATGGGACTCTGCAGAGAAAGTGTTTACAGACTGCTGAATCCACACACGGGTTTAACTCTGGAAGTTGAGTGCACACATTGACAACCGTTCTGTTAGATAGCTGCGTTTTGGATTTAGAAGCAGATAATTCACTGGGCTTACTGCTGTTTCTTCCATATGCCGGTAATGGGCTGAAAACGCCTGTTTTGGGACTCTGCAGAGAAGATGTTTGCAGACTGCTGAATCCACACACGGGTTTAACTCTGGAAGTTGAGTGCACACATTGACAACCGTTCTGTTAGATAGCTGCGTTTTGGATTTAGAAGCAGATATTTCCCTGGGCTTACTGCTGTTTCTTCCATATGCCGGTAATGGGCTGAAAACGCCTGTTTTGGGACTCTGCAGAGAAAGTGTTTGCAGACTGCTGAATCCACACACGGGTTTAACTCTGGAAGTTGAGTGCACACATTGACAACCGTTCTGTTTGATAGCTGCGTTTTGGATTTAGAAGCAGATATTTCCCTGTGCTTACTGCTGTTTCTTCCATATGCCGGTAATGGGCTGAAAACGCCTGTTTTGGGACTCTGCAGAGAAAGTCTCTGCAGACTGCTGAATCCACACACGGGTTTAACTCTGGAAGTTGAGTGCACACATTGACAACCGTTCTGTTAGATAGCTGCGTTTTGGATTTAGAAGCAGATATTTCCCTGTGCTTACTGCTGCTTCTTCCATAAGCCGGTAATGGGCTGAAAACGCCTGTTTTGGGACTCTGCAGAGAAAGTCTCTGCAGACTGCTGAATCCACACACGGGTTTAACTCTGGAAGTTGAGTGCACACATTGACAACCGTTCTGTTAGATAGCTGCGTTTTGGATTTAGAAGCACATATTTCCCTGTGCTTACTGCTGTTTCTTCCATATGCCGGCAATGGGCTGAATACGCCTGTTTTGGGACTCTGCAGAGAAAGTCTCTGCAGACTGCTGAATCCACACACGGGTTTAACTCTGGAAGTTGAGTGCACACATTGACAACCGTTCTGTTAGATAGCTGCGTTTTGGATTTAGAAGCAGATATTTCCCTGTGCTTACTGCTGTTTCTTCCATATGCCGGTAATGGGCTGAAAACGCCTGTTTTGGGACTCTGCAGAGAAAGTGTTTGCAGACTGCTGAATCCACACACGGGTTTAACTCTGGAAGTTGAGTGCACACATTGACAACCGTTCTGTTTGATAGCTGCGTTTTGGATTTAGAAGCAGATATTTCCCTGTGCTTACTGCTGTTTCTTCCATATGCCGGTAATGGGCTGAAAACGCCTGTTTTGGGACTCTGCAGAGAAAGTGTTTGCAGACTGCTGAATCCACACACGGGTTTAACTCTGGAAGTTGAGTGCACACATTGACAACCGTTCTGTTAGATAGCTGCGTTTTGGATTTAGAAGCAGATATTTCCCTGTGCTTACTGCTGTTTCTTCCATATGCCGGTAATGGGCTGAAAACGCCTGTTTTGGGACTCTGCAGAGAAAGTGTTTGCAGACTGCTGAATACACACACGGGTTTAACTCTGGAAGTTGAGTGCACACATTGACAACCGTTCTGTTAGATAGCTGCATTTTGGATTTAGAAGCAGATATTTACTTGTGCTTACTGCTGTTTCTTCCGTATGCCGGTAATGGGCTGAAAACGCCTGTTTTGGGACTCTGCAGAGAAAGTGTTTGCAGACTGCTGAATCCACACACGGGTTTAACTCTGGAAGTTGAGTGAACACATTGACAACCGTTCTGTTAGATAGCTTCGTTTTGGATTTAGAAGCAGATATTTCCCTATGCTTACTGCTGTTTCTTCCATATGCCGGTAAAGGGCTGAAAACGCCTGTTATGGGACTCTGCAGAGAATGTGTTTACAGACTGCTGAATCCACACACGGGTTTAACTCTGGAAGTTGAGTGCACACATTGACAACCGTTCTGTTAGATAGCTGCGTTTTGGATTTAGAAGCAGATAATTCACTGGGCTTACTGCTGTTTCTTCCATATGCCGGTAATGGGCTGAAAACGCCTGTTTTGGGACTCTGCAGAGAAGATGTTTGCAGACTGCTGAATCCACACACGGGTTTAACTCTGGAAGTTGAGTGCACACATTGACAACCGTTCTGTTAGATAGCTGCGTTTTGGATTTAGAAGCAGATATTTCCCTGTGCTTACTGCTGTTTCTTCCATATGCCGGTAATGGGCTGAAAACGCCTGTTTTGGGACTCTGCAGAGAAAGTGTTTGCAGACTGCTGAATCCACACACGGGTTTAACTCTGGAAGTTGAGTGCACACATTGACAACCGTTCTGTTAGATAGCTGCGTTTTGGATTTAGAAGCAGATATTTCCCTGTGCTTACTGCTGTTTCTTCCATATGCCGGTAATGGGCTGAAAACGCCTGTTTTGGGACTCTGCAGAGAAAGTCTCTGCAGACTGCTGAATCCACACACGGGTTTAACTCTGGAAGTTGAGTGCACACATTGACAACCGTTCTGTTAGATAGCTGCGTTTTTGATTTAGAAGCAGATATTTCCCTGTGCTTATTGCTGCTTCTTCCATATGCCGGTAATGGGCTGAAAACGCCTGTTTTGGGACTCTGCAGAGAAAGTCTCTGCAGAATGCTGAATCCACACACCGGTTTAACTCTGGAAGTTGAGTGCACACATTGACAACCGTTCTGTTAGATAGCTGCGTTTTGGATTTAGAAGCAGATATTTCCCTGTGCTTACTGCTGCTTCTTCCATATGCCGGTAATGGGCTTAAAACGCCTGTTTTGGGACTCTGCAGAGAAAGTCTCTCCAGACTGCTGAATCCACACACGGGTTTAACTCTGGAAGTTGAGTGCACACATTGACAACCGTTCTGTTAGATAGCTGCGTTTTGGATTTAGAAGCAGATATTTCCCTGTGCTTACTGCTGTTTCTTCCATAAGCCGGTAATGGGCTGAAAACGCCTGTTTTGGGACTCTGCAGAGAAAGTGTTTGCAGACTGCTGAATCCACACACGGGTTTAACTCTGGAAGTTGAGTGCACACATTGACAACCGTTCTGTTAGATAGCTGCGTTTTGGATTTAGAAGCAGATATTTCCCTGTGCTTACTGCTGTTTCTTCCATATGCCGGTAATGGGCTGAAAACGCCTGTTTGGGGACTCTGCAGAGAAAGTCTCTGCAGACTGCTGAATCCACACACGGGTTTAACTCTGGAAGTTGAGTGCACACATTGACAACCGTTCTGTTAGATAGCTGCGTTTTGGATTTAGAAGCAGATATTTCCCTGGGCTTACTGCTGTTTCTTCCATATGCCGGTAATGGGCTGAAAACGCCTGTTTTGGGACTCTGCAGAGAAAGTGTTTGCAGACTGCTGAATCCACACACGGGTTTAACTCTGGAAGTTGAGTGCACACATTGACAACCGTTCTGTTAGATAGCTGCGTTTTGGATTTAGAAGCAGATATTTCCCTGTGCTTACTGCTGTTTCTTCCATATGCCGGTAATGGGCTGAAAACGCCTGTTTTGGGACTCTGCAGAGAAAGTGTTTGCAGACTGTTGAATCCACACACGGGTTTAACTCTGGAAGTTGAGTGCACACATTGACAACCGTTCTGTTAGATAGCTGCGTTTTGGATTTAGAAGCAGATATTTCCCTGTGCTTACTGCTGTTTCTTCCATATGCCGGTAATGGGCTGAAAACGCCTGTTTTGGGACTCTGCAGAGAAAGTCTCTGCAGACTGCTGAATCCACACACGGGTTTAACTCTGGAAGTTGAGTGCACCCATTGACAACCGTTCTGTTAGATAGCTGCGTTTTGGATTTAGAAGCAGATATTTCCCTGGGCTTACTGCTATTTCTTCCATATGCCGGTAATGGGCTGAAAACGCCTGTTTTGGGACTCTGCAGAGAAAGTCTCTGCAGACTGCTGAATCCACACACGGGTTTAACTCTGGAAGTTGAGTGCACACATTGACAACCGTTCTGTTAGATAGCTGCGTTTTGGATTTAGAAGCAGATATTTCCCTGTGCTTACTGCTGTTTCTTCCATATGCCGGTAATGGGCTGAAAACGCCTGTTTTGGGACTCCGCAGAGAAAGTGTTTGCAGACTGCGGAATCCAAACACCGGTTTAACTCTGGAAGTTGAGTGCACACATTGACAACCGTTCTGTTAGATAGCTGCGTTTTGGATTTAGAAGCAGATATTTCCCTGTGCTTACTGCTGTTTCTTCCATATGCCGGTAACGGGCTGAAAACGCCTGTTTTGGGACTCTGCAGAGAAAGTCTCTGCAGACTGCTGAATCCACACACGGGTTTAACTCTGGAAGTTGAGTGCACACATTGACAACCGTTCTGTTAGATAGCTGCGTTTTGGATTTAGAAGCAGATATTTCCCTGTGCTTACTGCTGTTTCTTCCATATGCCGGTAATGGGCTGAAAACGCCTATTTTGGGACTTCGCAGAGAAAGTGTTTGCAGACTGCGGAATCCAAACACCGGTTTAACTCTGGAAGTTGAGTGCACACATTGACAACCGTTCTGTTAGATAGCTGCGTTTTGGATTTAGAAGCAGATATTTCCCTGTGCTTACTGCTGTTTCTTCCATATGCCGGTAACGGGCTGAAAACGCCTGTTTTGGGACTCTGCAGAGAAAGTCTCTGCAGACTGCTGAATCCACACACGGGTTTAACTCTGGAAGTTGAGTGCACACATTGACAACCGTTCTGTTAGATAGCTGCGTTTTGGATTTAGAAGCAGATATTTCCCTGTGCTTACTGCTGTTTCTTCCATATGCCGGTAATGGGCTGAAAACGCCTGTTTTGGGACTCTGCAGAGAAAGTGTTTGCAGACTGCTGAATCCACACACGGGTTTAACTCTGGAAGTTGAGTGCACACATTGACAACCGTTCTGTTAGATAGCTGCGTTTTGGATTTAGAAGCAGATATTTCCCTGTGCTTACTGCTGTTTCTTCCATATGCCGGTAATGGGCTGAAAACGCCTGTTTTGGGACTCTGCAGAGAAAGTCTCTGCAGACTGCTGAATCCACACACGGGTTTAACTCTGGAAGTTGAGTGCACACATTGACAACCGTTCTGTTAGATAGCTGCGTTTTGGATTTAGAAGCAGATATTTCCCTGTGCTTACTGCTGTTTCTTCCATATGCCAGTAATGGGCTGAAAACGCCTGTTTTGGGACTCTGCAGAGAAAGTGTTTGCAGACTGCTGAATCCACACACGGGTTTAACTCTGGAAGTTGAGTGCACACATTGACAACCGTTCTGTTAGATAGCTGCGTTTTGGATTTAGAAGCAGATATTTCCCTGTGCTTACTGCTGTTTCTTCCATATGCCGGTAATGGGCTGAAAACGCCTGTTTTGGGACTCTGCAGAGAAAGTCTCTGCAGACTGCTGAATCCACACACGGGTTTAACTCTGGAAGTTGAGTGCACACATTGACAACCGTTCTGTTAGATAGCTGCGTTTTGGATTTAGAAGCAGATATTTCCCTGTGCTTACTGCTGTTTCTGCCATATGCCGGTAATGGGCTGAAAACGCCTGTTTTGGTACTCTGCAGAGAAACTGTTTGCAGACTGCTGAATCCACACACGGGTTTAACTCTGGAAGTTGAGTGCACACATTGACAACCGTTCTGTTAGATAGCTGCGTTTTGGATTTAGAAGCAGATATTTCCCTGTGCTTACTGCTGTTTCTTCCATATGCCGGTAATGGGCTGAAAACGCCTGTTTTGGGACTCTGCAGAGAAAGTGTTGCAGACTGCTGCATCCACACACGGGTTTAACTCTGGAAGTTGAGTGCACACATTGACAACCATTCTGTTAGATAGCTGCGTTTTGGATTTAGAAGCAGATATTTCCCTGTGCTTACTGCTGTTTCTTCCATATGCCGGTAATGGGCTGAAAACGCCTGTTTTGGGACTCAGCAGAGAAAGTCTCTGCAGACTGCTGAATCCACACACGGGTTTAACTCTGGAAGTTGAGTGCAAACATTGACAACCGTTCTGTTAGATAGCTGCGTTTTGGATTTAGAAGCAGATATTTCCCTGTGCTTACTGCTGTTTCTTCCATATGCCGGTAATGAGCTGAAAACGCCTGTTTTGGGACTCTGCAGAGAAAGTGTTTGCACACTGCTGAATCCACACACGGGTTTAACTCTGGAAGTTGAGTGCACACATTGACAACCGTTCTGTTAGATAGCTGCGTTTTCGATTTAGAAGCAGATATTTCCCTGTGCTTACTGCTGTTTCTTCCATATGCCGGTAAAGGGCTGAAAACGCCTGTTATGGGACTCTGCAGAGAAAGTGTTTACAGACTGCTGAATCCACACACGGGTTTAACTCTGGAAGTTGAGTGCACACATTGACAACCGTTCTGTTAGATAGCTGCGTTTTGGATTTAGAAGCAGATAATTCACTGGGCTTACTGCTGTTTCTTCCATATGCCGGTAATGGGCTGAAAACGCCTGTTTTGGGACTCTGCAGAGAAGATGTTTGCAGACTGCTGAATCCACACACGGGTTTAACTCTGGAAGTTGAGTGCACACATTGACAACCGTTCTGTTAGATAGCTGCGTTTTGGATTTAGAAGCAGATATTTCCCTGGGCTTACTGCTGTTTCTTCCATATGCCGGTAATGGGCTGAAAACGCCTGTTTTGGGACTCTGCAGAGAAAGTGTTTGCAGACTGCTGAATCCACACACGGGTTTAACTCTGGAAGTTGAGTGCACACATTGACAACCGTTCTGTTTGATAGCTGCGTTTTGGATTTAGAAGCAGATATTTCCCTGTGCTTACTGCTGTTTCTTCCATATGCCGGTAATGGGCTGAAAACGCCTGTTTTGGGACTCTGCAGAGAAAGTCTCTGCAGACTGCTGAATCCACACACGGGTTTAACTCTGGAAGTTGAGTGCACACATTGACAACCGTTCTGTTAGATAGCTGCGTTTTGGATTTAGAAGCAGATATTTCCCTGTGCTTACTGCTGCTTCTTCCATAAGCCGGTAATGGGCTGAAAACGCCTGTTTTGGGACTCTGCAGAGAAAGTCTCTGCAGACTGCTGAATCCACACACGGGTTTAACTCTGGAAGTTGAGTGCACACATTGACAACCGTTCTGTTAGATAGCTGCGTTTTGGATTTAGAAGCACATATTTCCCTGTGCTTACTGCTGCTTCTTCCATATGCCGGCAATGGGCTGAAAACGCCTGTTTTGGGACTCTGCAGAGAAAGTCTCTGCAGACTGCTGAATCCACACACGGGTTTAACTCTGGAAGTTGAGTGCACACATTGACAACCGTTCTGTTAGATAGCTGCGTTTTGGATTTAGAAGCAGATATTTCCCTGTGCTTACTGCTGTTTCTTCCATATGCCGGTAATGGGCTGAAAACGCCTGTTTTGGGACTCTGCAGAGAAAGTGTTTGCAGACTGCTGAATCCACACACGGGTTTAACTCTGGAAGTTGAGTGAACACATTGACAACCGTTCTGTTAGATAGCTTCGTTTTGGATTTAGAAGCAGATATTTCCCTATGCTTACTGCTGTTTCTTCCATATGCCGGTAAAGGGCTGAAAACGCCTGTTATGGGACTCTGCAGAGAATGTGTTTACAGACTGCTGAATCCACACACGGGTTTAACTCTGGAAGTTGAGTGCACACATTGACAACCGTTCTGTTAGATAGCTGCGTTTTGGATTTAGAAGCAGATAATTCACTGGGCTTACTGCTGTTTCTTCCATATGCCGGTAATGGGCTGAAAACGCCTGTTTTGGGACTCTGCAGAGAAGATGTTTGCAGACTGCTGAATCCACACACGGGTTTAACTCTGGAAGTTGAGTGCACACATTGACAACCGTTCTGTTAGATAGCTGCGTTTTGGATTTAGAAGCAGATATTTCCCTGTGCTTACTGCTGTTTCTTCCATATGCCGGTAATGGGCTGAAAACGCCTGTTTTGGGACTCTGCAGAGAAAGTGTTTGCAGACTGCTGAATCCACACACGGGTTTAACTCTGGAAGTTGAGTGCACACATTGACAACCGTTCTGTTAGATAGCTGCGTTTTGGATTTAGAAGCAGATATTTCCCTGTGCTTACTGCTGTTTCTTCCATATGCCGGTAATGGGCTGAAAACGCCTGTTTTGGGACTCTGCAGAGAAAGTCTCTGCAGACTGCTGAATCCACACACGGGTTTAACTCTGGAAGTTGAGTGCACACATTGACAACCGTTCTGTTAGATAGCTGCGTTTTGGATTTAGAAGCAGATATTTCCCTGTGCTTACTGCTGCTTCTTCCATATGCCGGTAATGGGCTGAAAACGCCTGTTTTGGGACTCTGCAGAGAAAGTCTCTGCAGACTGCTGAATCCACACACGGGTTTAACTCTGGAAGTTGAGTGCGCACATTGACAACCGTTCTGTTAGATAGCTGCGTTTTGGATTTAGAAGCAGATATTTCCCTGTGCTTACTGCTGCTTCTTCCATATGCCGGTAATGGGCTTAAAACGCCTGTTTTGGGACTCTGCAGAGAAAGTCTCTCCAGACTGCTGAATCCACACACGGGTTTAACTCTGGAAGTTGAGTGCACACATTGACAACCGTTCTGTTAGATAGCTGCGTTTTGGATTTAGAAGCAGATATTTCCCTGTGCTTACTGCTGTTTCTTCCATATGCCGGTAATGGGCTGAAAACGCCTGTTTTGGGACTCTGCAGAGAAAGTGTTTGCAGACTGCTGAATCCACACACGGGTTTAACTCTGGAAGTTGAGTGCACACATTGACAACCGTTCTGTTAGATAGCTGCGTTTTGGATTTAGAAGCAGATATTTCCCTGTGCTTACTGCTGTTTCTTCCATATGCCGGTAATGGGCTGAAAACGCCTGTTTGGGGACTCTGCAGAGAAAGTCTCTGCAGACTGCTGAATCCACACACGGGTTTAACTCTGGAAGTTGAGTGCACACATTGACAACCGTTCTGTTAGATAGCTGCGTTTTGGATTTAGAAGCAGATATTTCCCTGGGCTTACTGCTGTTTCTTCCATATGCCGGTAATGGGCTGAAAACGCCTGTTTTGGGACTCTGCAGAGAAAGTGTTTGCAGACTGCTGAATCCACACACGGGTTTAACTCTGGAAGTTGAGTGCACACATTGACAACCGTTCTGTTAGATAGCTGCGTTTTGGATTTAGAAGCAGATATTTCCCTGTGCTTACTGCTGTTTCTTCCATATGCCGGTAATGGGCTGAAAACGCCTGTTTTGGGACTCTGCAGAGAAAGTGTTTGCAGACTGTTGAATCCACACACGGGTTTAACTCTGGAAGTTGAGTGCACACATTGACAACCGTTCTGTTAGATAGCTGCGTTTTGGATTTAGAAGCAGATATTTCCCTGTGCTTACTGCTGTTTCTTCCATATGCCGGTAATGGGCTGAAAACGCCTGTTTTGGGACTCTGCAGAGAAAGTCTCTGCAGACTGCTGAATCCACACACGGGTTTAACTCTGGAAGTTGAGTGCACACATTGACAACCGTTCTGTTAGATAGCTGCGTTTTGGATTTAGAAGCAGATATTTCCCTGTGCTTACTGCTGTTTCTTCCATATGCCGGTAATGGGCTGAAAACGCCTGTTTTGGGACTCTGCAGAGAAAGTGTTTGCAGACTGCTGAATCCACACACGGGTTTAACTCTGGAAGTTGAGTGCACACATTGACAACCGTTCTGTTAGATAGCTGCGTTTTGGATTTAGAAGCAAAAGAATATTTCCCTGTGCTTACTGCTGTTTCTTCCATATACCGGTAATGGGCTGAAAACGCCTGTTTTGGGACTCTGCAGAGAAAGTCTCTGCAGACTGCTGAATCCACACACGGGTTTAACTCTGGAAGTTGAGTGCACACATTGACAACCGTTCTGTTAGATAGCTGCGTTTTGGATTTAGAAGCAGATATTTCCCTGTGCTTACTGCTGTTTCTTCCATATGCCGGTAATGGGCTGAAAACGCCTGTTTTGGGACTCTGCAGAGAAAGTGTTTGCAGACTGCTGAATCCACACACGGGTTTAACTCTGGAAGTTGAGTGCACACATTGACAACCGTTCTGTTAGATAGCTGCGTTTTGGATTTAGAAGCAGATATTTCCCTGTGCTTACTGCTGTTTCTTCCATATGCCGGTAATGGGCTGAAAACGCCTGTTTTGGGGACTCTGCAGAGAAAGTCTCTGCAGACTGCTGAATCCACACACGGGTTTAACTCTGGAAGTTGAGTGCAAACATTGACAACCGTTCTGTTAGATAGCTGCGTTTTGGATTTAGAAGCAGATATTTCCCTGTGCTTACTGCTGTTTCTTCCATATGCCGGTAATGAGCTGAAAACGCCTGTTTTGGGACTCTGCAGAGAAAGTGTTTGCACACTGCTGAATCCACACACGGGTTTAACTCTGGAAGTTGAGTGCACACATTGACAACCGTTCTGTTAGATAGCTGCGTTTTGGATTTAGAAGCAGATATTTCCCTGTGCTTACTCCTGTTTCTTCCTTATGCCGGTAAAGGGCTGAAAACGCCTGTTATGGGACTCTGCAGAGAAAGTGTTAGCAGACTGCTGAATCCACACACGGGTTTAACTCTGGAAGTTGAGTGCACACATTGACAACCGTTCTGTTAGATAGCTGCGTTTTGGATTTAGAAGCAGATAATTCACTGGGCTTACTGCTGTTTCTTCCATATGCCGGTAATGGGCTGAAAACGCCTGTTTTGGGACTCTGCAGAGAAGATGTTTGCAGACTGCTGAATCCACACACGGGTTTAACTCTGGAAGTTGAGTGCACACATTGACAACCGTTCTGTTAGATAGCTGCGTTTTGGATTTAGAAGCAGATATTTCCCTGTGCTTACTGCTGTTTCTTCCATATGCCGGTAATGGGCTGAAAACGCCTGTTTTGGGACTCTGCAGAGAAAGTGTTTGCAGACTGCTGAATCCACACACGGGTTTAACTCTGGAAGTTGAGTGCACACATTGACAACCGTTCTGTTAGATAGCTGCGTTTTGGATTTAGAAGCAGATATTTCCCTGTGCTTACTGCTGTTTCTTCCATATGCCGGTAATGGGCTGAAAACGCCTGTTTTGGGACTCTGCAGAGAAAGTCTCTGCAGACTGCTGAATCCACACACGGGTTTAACTCTGGAAGTTGAGTGCACATATTGACAACCGTTCTGTTAGATAGCTGCGTTTTGGATTTAGAAGCAGATATTTCCCTGTGCTTACTGCTGCTTCTTCCATAAGCCGGTAATGGGCTGAAAACGCCTGTTTTGGGACTCTGCAGAGAAAGTCTCTGCAGACTGCTGAATCCACACACGGGTTTAACTCTGGAAGTTGAGTGCACACATTGACAACCGTTCTGTTAGATAGCTGCGTTTTGGATTTAGAAGCACATATTTCCCTGTGCTTACTGCTGTTTCTTCCATATGCCGGCAATGGGCTGAAAACGCCTGTTTTGGGACTCTGCAGAGAAAGTCTCTGCAGACTGCTGAATCCACACACGGGTTTAACTCTGGAAGTTGAGTGCACACATTGACAACCGTTCTGTTAGATAGCTGCGTTTTGGATTTAGAAGCAGATATTTCCCTGTGCTTACTGCTGTTTCTTCCATATGCCGGTAATGGGCTGAAAACGCCTGTTTTGGGACTCTGCAGAGAAAGTGTTTGCAGACTGCTGAATCCACACAAGGGTTTAACTCTGGAAGTTGAGTGCACACATTGACAACCGTTCTGTTAGATAGCTGCGTTTTGGATTTAGAAGCAGATATTTCCCTGTGCTTACTGCTGTTTCTTCCATATGCCGGTAATGGGCTGAAAACGCCTGTTTTGGGACTCTGCAGAGAAAGTGTTTGCAGACTGCTGAATCCACACACGGGTTTAACTCTGGAAGTTGAGTGCACACATTGACAACCGTTCTCTTAGATAGCTGCGTTTTGGATTTAGAAGCAGATATTTCCCTGTGCTTACTGCTGTTTCTTCCATATGCCGGTAATGGGCTGAAAACGCCTGTTTTGGGACTCTGCAGAGAAAGTGTTTGCAGACTGCTGAATCCACACACGGGTTTAACTCTGGAAGTTGAGTGCACACATTGACAACCGTTCTGTTAGATAGCTGCATTTTGGATTTAGAAGCAGATATTTACTTGTGCTTACTGCTGTTTCTTCCGTATGCCGGTAATGGGCTGAAAACGCCTGTTTTGGGACTCTGCAGAGAAAGTGTTTGCAGACTGCTGAATCCACACACGGGTTTAACTCTGGAAGTTGAGTGCACACATTGACAACCGTTCTGTTAGATAGCTGCGTTTTGGATTTAGAAGCAGATATTTCCCTGTGCTTACTGCTGTTTCTTCCATATGCCGGTAATGGGCTGAAAACGCCTGTTTTGGGACTCTGCAGAGAAAGTGTTTGCAGACTGCTGAATCCACACACGGGTTTAACTCTGGAAGTTGAGTGAACACATTGACAACCGTTCTGTTAGATAGCTTCGTTTTGGATTTAGAAGCAGATATTTCCCTATGCTTACTGCTGTTTCTTCCATATGCCGGTAAAGGGCTGAAAACGCCTGTTATGGGACTCTGCAGAGAATGTGTTTACAGACTGCTGAATCCACACACGGGTTTAACTCTGGAAGTTGAGTGCACACATTGACAACCGTTCTGTTAGATAGCTGCGTTTTGGATTTAGAAGCAGATATTTCCCTGTGCTTACTGCTGCTTCTTCCATATGCCGGTAATGGGCTGAAAACGACTGTTTTGGGACTCTGCAGAGAAAGTCTCTGCAGACTGCTGAATCCACACACGCGTTTAACTCTGGAAGTTGAGTGCACACATTGACAACCGTTCTGTTAGATAGCTGCGTTTTGGATTTAGAAGCAGATATTTCCCTGTGCTTACTGCTGTTTCTTCCATATGCCGGTAATGGGCTGAAAACGCCTGTTTTGGGACTCTGCAGAGAAAGTGTTTGCAGACTGCTGAATCCACACACGGGTTTAACTCCGGAAGTTGAGTGCACACATTGACAACCGTTCTGTTAGATAGCTGCGTTTTGGATTTAGAAGCAGATATTTCCCTGTGCTTACTGCTGTTTCTGCCATATGCCGGTAATGGGCTGAAAACGCCTGTTTTGGGACTCTGCAGAGAAAGTCTCTGCAGACTGCTGAATCCACACACGGGTTTAACTCTGGAAGTTGAGTGCACACATTGACAACCGTTCTGTTAGATAGCTGCGTTTTGGATTTAGAAGCAGATATTTCCCTGTGCTTACTCCTGTTTCTTCCTTATGCCGGTAAAGGGCTGAAAACGCCTGTTATGGGACTCTGCAGAGAAAGTGTTAGCAGACTGCTGAATCCACACACGGGTTTAACTCTGGAAGTTGAGTGCACACATTGACAACCGTTCTGTTAGATAGCTGCGTTTTGGATTTAGAAGCAGATAATTCACTGGGCTTACTGCTGTTTCTTCCATATGCCGGTAATGGGCTGAAAACGCCTGTTTTGGGACTCTGCAGAGAAGATGTTTGCAGACTGCTGAATCCACACACGGGTTTAACTCTGGAAGTTGAGTGCACACATTGACAACCGTTCTGTTAGATAGCTGCGTTTTGGATTTAGAAGCAGATATTTCCCTGTGCTTACTGCTGTTTCTTCCATATGCCGGTAATGGGCTGAAAACGCCTGTTTTGGGACTCTGCAGAGAAAGTGTTTGCAGACTGCTGAATCCACACACGGGTTTAACTCTGGAAGTTGAGTGCACACATTGACAACCGTTCTGTTAGATAGCTGCGTTTTGGATTAGAAGCAGATATTTCCCTGTGCTTACTGCTGTTTCTTCCATATGCCGGTAATGGGCTGAAAACGCCTGTTTTGGGACTCTGCAGAGAAAGTCTCTGCAGACTGCTGAATCCACACACGGGTTTAACTCTGGAAGTTGAGTGCACACATTGACAACCGTTCTGTTAGATAGCTGCGTTTTGGATTTAGAAGCAGATATTTCCCTGTGCTTACTGCTGCTTCTTCCATAAGCCGGTAATGGGCTGAAAACGCCTGTTTTGGGACTCTGCAGAGAAAGTCTCTGCAGACTGCTGAATCCACACACGGGTTTAACTCTGGAAGTTGAGTGCACACATTGACAACCGTTCTGTTAGATAGCTGCGTTTTGGATTTAGAAGCACATATTTCCCTGTGCTTACTGCTGTTTCTTCCATATGCCGGCAATGGGCTGAAAACGCCTGTTTTGGGACTCTGCAGAGAAAGTCTCTGCAGACTGCTGAATCCACACACGGGTTTAACTCTGGAAGTTGAGTGCACACATTGACAACCGTTCTGTTAGATAGCTGCGTTTTGGATTTAGAAGCAGATATTTCCCTGTGCTTACTGCTGTTTCTTCCATATGCCGGTAATGGGCTGAAAACGCCTGTTTGGGACTCTGCAGAGAAAGTGTTTGCAGACTGCTGAATCCACACAAGGGTTTAACTCTGGAAGTTGAGTGCACACATTGACAACCGTTCTGTTAGATAGCTGCGTTTTGGATTTAGAAGCAGATATTTCCCTGTGCTTACTGCTGTTTCTTCCATATGCCGGTAATGGGCTGAAAACGCCTGTTTTGGGACTCTGCAGAGAAAGTGTTTGCAGACTGCTGAATCCACACACGGGTTTAACTCTGGAAGTTGAGTGCACACATTGACAACCGTTCTCTTAGATAGCTGCGTTTTGGATTTAGAAGCAGATATTTCCCTGTGCTTACTGCTGTTTCTTCCATATGCCGGTAATGGGCTGAAAACGCCCTGTTTTGGGACTCTGCAGAGAAAGTGTTTGCAGACTGCTGAATCCACACACGGGTTTAACTCTGGAAGTTGAGTGCACACATTGACAACCGTTCTGTTAGATAGCTGCGTTTTGGATTTAGAAGCAGATATTTCCCTGTGCTTACTGCTGTTTCTTCCATATGCCGGTAATGGGCTGAAAACGCCTGTTTTGGGACTCTGCAGAGAAAGTGTTTGCAGACTGCTGAATCCACACACGGGTTTAACTCTGGAAGTTGAGTGAACACATTGACAACCGTTCTGTTAGATAGCTTCGTTTTGGATTTAGAAGCAGATATTTCCCTATGCTTACTGCTGTTTCTTCCATATGCCGGTAAAGGGCTGAAAACGCCTGTTATGGGACTCTGCAGAGAATGTGTTTACAGACTGCTGAATCCACACACGGGTTTAACTCTGGAAGTTGAGTGCACACATTGACAACCGTTCTGTTAGATAGCTGCGTTTTGGATTTAGAAGCAGATATTTCCCTGTGCTTACTGCTGCTTCTTCCATATGCCGGTAATGGGCTGAAAACGCCTGTTTTGGGACTCTGCAGAGAAAGTCTCTGCAGACTGCTGAATCCACACACGGGTTTAACTCTGGAAGTTGAGTGCACACATTGACAACCGTTCTGTTAGATAGCTGCGTTTTGGATTTAGAAGCAGATATCTCCCTGTGCTTACTGCTGCTTCTTCCATATGCCGGTAATGGGCTTAAAACGCCTGTTTTGGGACTCTGCAGAGAAAGTCTCTCCAGACTGCTGAATCCACACACCGGGTTTAACTCTGGAAGTTGAGTGCACACATTGACACCCGTTCTGTTAGATAGCTGCGTTTTGGATTTAGAAGCAGATATTTCCCTGTGCTTACTGCTGTTTCTTCCATATGCCGGTAACGGGCTGAAAACGCCTGTTTTGGGACTCTGCAGAGAAAGTGTTTGCAGACTGCTGAATCCACACACGGGTTTAACTCTGGAAGTTGAGTGCACACATTGACAACCGTTCTGTTAGATAGCTGCGTTTTGGATTTAGAAGCAGATATTTCCCTGTGCTTACTGCTGTTTCTTCCATATGCCGGTAATGGGCTGAAAACGCCTGTTTGGGGACTCTGCAGAGAAAGTCTCTGCAGACTGCTGAATCCACACACGGGTTTAACTCTGGAAGTTGAGTGCACACATTGACAACCGTTCTGTTAGATAGCTGCGTTTTGGATTAGAAGCAGATATTTCCCTGTGCTTACTGCTGTTTCTTCCATATGCCGGTAATGGGCTGAAAACGCCTGTTTTGGGACTCTGCAGAGAAAGTGTTTGCAGACTGCTGAATCCACACACGGGTTTAACTCTGGAAGTTGAGTGCACACATTGACAACCGTTCTGTTAGATAGCTGCGTTTTGGATTTAGAAGCAGATATTTCCCTGTGCTTACTGCTGTTTCTTCCATATGCCGGTAATGGGCTGAAAACGCCTGTTTTGGGACTCTGCAGAGAAAGTGTTTGCAGACTGTTGAATCCACACACGGGTTTAACTCTGGAAGTTGAGTGCACACATTGACAACCGTTCTGTTAGATAGCTGCGTTTTGGATTTAGAAGCAGATATTTCCCTGTGCTTACTGCTGTTTCTTCCATATGCCGGTAATGGGCTGAAAACGCCTGTTTTGTGACTCTGCAGAGAAAGTCTCTGCAGACTGCTGAATCCACACACGGGTTTAACTCTGGAAGTTGAGTGCACCCATTGACAACCGTTCTGTTAGATAACTGCGTTTTGGATTTAGAAGCAGATATTTCCCTGGGCTTACTGCTATTTGCTCCATATGCCGGTAATGGGCTGAAAACGCCTGTTTTGGGACTCTGCAGAGAAAGTCTCTGCAGACTGCTGAATCCACACACGGGTTTAACTCTGGAAGTTGAGTGCACACATTGACAACCGTTCTGTTAGATAGCTGCGTTTTGGATTTAGAAGCAGATATTTCCCTGTGCTTACTGCTGTTTCTTCCATATGCCGGTAATGGGCTGAAAACGCCTGTTTTGGGACTCCGCAGAGAAAGTGTTTGCAGACTGCGGAATCCAAACACCGGTTTAACTCTGGAAGTTGAGTGCACACATTGACAACCGTTCTGTTAGATAGCTGCGTTTTGGATTTAGAAGCAGATATTTCCCTGTGCTTACTGCTGTTTCTTCCATATGCCGGTAACGGGCTGAAAACGCCTGTTTTGGGACTCTGCAGAGAAAGTCTCTGCAGACTGCTGAATCCACACACGGGTTTAACTCTGGAAGTTGAGTGCACACATTGACAACCGTTCTGTTAGATAGCTGCGTTTTGGATTTAGAAGCAGATATTTCCCTGTGCTTACTGCTGTTTCTTCCATATGCCGGTAATGGGCTGAAAACGCCTGTTTTGGGACTCTGCAGAGAAAGTGTTTGCAGACTGCTGAATCCACACACGGGTTTAACTCCGGAAGTTGAGTGCACACATTGACAACCGTTCTGTTAGATAGCTGCGTTTTGGATTTAGAAGCAGATATTTCCCTGTGCTTACTGCTGTTTCTGCCATATGCCGGTAATGGGCTGAAAACGCCTGTTTTGGGACTCTGCAGAGAAAGTCTCTGCAGACTGCTGAATCCACACACGGGTTTAACTCTGGAAGTTGAGTGCACACATTGACAACCGTTCTGTTAGATAGCTGCGTTTTGGATTTAGAAGCAGATATTTCCCTGTGCTTACTGCTGTTTCTTCCATATGCCGGTAATGGGCTGAAAACGCCTGTTTTGGGACTCTGCAGAGAAAGTGTTTTGCAGACTGCTGAATCCACACACGGGTTTAACTCTGGAAGTTGAGTGCACACATTGACAACCGTTCTGTTAGATAGCTGCGTTTTGGATTTAGAAGCAGATATTTCCCTGTGCTTACTGCTGTTTCTTCCATATGCCGGTAATGGGCTGAAAACGCCTGTTTTGGGACTCTGCAGAGAAAGTCTCTGCAGACTGCTGAATCCACACACGGGTTTAACTCTGGAAGTTGAGTGCAAACATTGACAAACCGTTCTGTTAGATAGCTGCGTTTTGGATTTAGAAGCAGATATTTCCCTGTGCTTACTGCTGTTTCTTCCATATGCCGGTAATGAGCTGAAAACGCCTGTTTTGGGACTCTGCAGAGAAAGTGTTTGCACACTGCTGAATCCACACACGGGTTTAACTCTGGAAGTTGAGTGCACACATTGACAACCGTTCTGTTAGATAGCTGCGTTTTGGATTTAGAAGCAGATATTTCCCTGTGCTTACTCCTGTTTCTTCCTTATGCCGGTAAAGGGCTGAAAACGCCTGTTATGGGACTCTGCAGAGAAAGTGTTTACAGACTGCTGAATCCACACACGGGTTTAACTCTGGAAGTTGAGTGCACACATTGACAACCGTTCTGTTAGATAGCTGCGTTTTGGATTTAGAAGCAGATAATTCACTGGGCTTACTGCTGTTTCTTCCATATGCCGGTAATGGGCTGAAAACGCCTGTTTTGGGACTCTGCAGAGAAGATGTTTGCAGACTGCTGAATCCACACACGGGTTTAACTCTGGAAGTTGAGTGCACACATTGACAACCGTTCTGTTAGATAGCTGCGTTTTGGATTTAGAAGCAGATATTTCCCTGTGCTTACTGCTGTTTCTTCCATATGCCGGTAATGGGCTGAAAACGCCTGTTTTGGGACTCTGCAGAGAAAGTGTTTGCAGACTGCTGAATCCACACACGGGTTTAACTCTGGAAGTTGAGTGCACACATTGACAACCGTTCTGTTACATAGCTGCGTTTTGGATTTAGAAGCAGATATTTCCCTGTGCTTACTGCTGTTTCTTCCATATGCCGGTAATGGGCTGAAAACGCCTGTTTTGGGGACTCTGCAGAGAAAGTCTCTGCAGACTGCTGAATCCACACACGGGTTTAACTCTGGAAGTTGAGTGCACACATTGACAACCGTTCTGTTAGATAGCTGCGTTTTGGATTTAGAAGCAGATATTTCCCTGTGCTTACTGCTGCTTCTTCCATAAGCCGGTAATGGGCTGAAAACGCCTGTTTTGGGACTCTGCAGAGAAAGTCTCTGCAGACTGCTGAATCCACACACGGGTTTAACTCTGGAAGTTGAGTGCACACATTGACAACC